>NC_090924.1:186134198-187514198 GCF_040938575.1 Ambystoma mexicanum | reverse complement strand
TCCAAAGTCCAGTGTTCCTGAATTTTGAATGTAAACAAGCAGATCTTCATTATCTTTCATTTTACATGCCATAGTTACACCCAAGTCTGTCCAGACAGCCGCTCTACAATTATTAAATGGCGCTGCATCATGAGCTGTGTTCTGTGCTGAGACACTTGAGTAACCTGCTCTCGTCCAAATGTCATCAGCTCTTTCCCCAGGAATAGCAGCTATGAGACCCTAAATGTCCCCTCCTGCCATCTTCTCAAGCTCATAGATCAATTTTCCCGCACCCACCGTTAAGCTGGGAAGTTTACATATTAAATTATCCTTATCCATCTGGGTCCAGGGGATATACTGCAGTCTGACCCCTCCTTTCTCCAATAAGGGGATTGCATAACCCCAAATCCGCAATCGGCTCCCATTGTCTGCATATCCATAGTAGGGATGATGGTTCCTGATCACTTTCTACCTGGCAATGACCTCAACCTGCTCACATATGGTGGCGATTCCCCCCTCTCACTATGTGATCGTCCTTCAGGTCGCTCTGGGTACGGCCTGGAGTCTCTGGCGTCCTTTCTTCAGGTTGGTCCAAATCCGACCATCTGTCACAAATTGCTGGTTTGTCAGAAATGTCCAAATCACTTTCGACATCAGTCTCCTCCCCTTCCTCCTCACTGAAGATAATATCCTGGAGGGCTTCTTTCTTCTTTCCTTGATTGACGATTTCTTTTTTAGTAGGTATGGTCTGCCACGGAATGGCGCCACCCTGGTTGCAGAAGTGTTCCGGGAACCAAGGGCCCCAGGACTGTGACAGCCAAAAAAGGGGAAAAAGCCACTCAGGCAAAAAAACCCGAAACCTCCGGCCGCGGAGGGATCCTCGGAACGGACACTGAAGATCCAGATGGAGAGACGATTGGAGCGGGAGTATCCTGGAAGGTATCCGACGAGGCTCCGAACAAGTAAAGAAGCCAAAGGAGAACCAGGAGAAGAGAGGTAGGTGAACCAGGGAACAAGGATACGGACAGGAGGCAGAGTGAGGGTGTCCCGTAGACCAGGAAACGGGAAGGAGACAGAGCGAGAGAGACCAGCAGCGAAGGTGGCGGAAAGGGAGAGCGAGTCACAAGAAAGCAGGGAGGAAAGGAGAAGGCAACAGAAGAAAGCAAGGCTTAGCAAAGCCAAGGGAAATAACAGGAGCATAGCAACAAAGGGAGAGAGCAAAACTCACAGTTGAAACGCAAGGAGCCGGCGGCTACTGTGCACAGATAAACAGTAGGCGGCCATGTTGGAAAAAAACTAGACCGCTGCTTCCGAGCGTATCACACGTGACGGAACGGGTAATGGCGGCTCATTTTCCATCTGTCCCAATGTCTGATGAAAAAGGGGCGCATGACACCATCTCACTTCTTTGTCTGTCTGAAAACATGCTCAGGACCACATGCACTTTCTCCCTTCTCCCCACAGGAGGTTTATCTGGCTTCGTCTGACATATCTAGTCCCCAACTAGTATGGTTTTCATCTTTCTCTCATCTGTTTAAGGTCAGCCTGTCTAAAGACAGGGTTCTGTGCTCGAGACTAAACGTGTTTCCTTCCTTGCCTTGTGACTGGACAACCATAGATCAATATTCTTTTCCCTTGCTCCTTGATTCACTTTTTGTCCTCATCTCCTGATAAACTGTATCGATCCAATCTCCAATGCTTCCTGTCTCAAAATTCCCCTCGAGGTTTACCCTAGATGGTCCTGGCATTGCTTCTTGCGACAGGAGAAACTCCTCGATATTACTGGACTCGGTTCCATCAACTCTTTCTCAATGCGATCAATATCGAGTGCCCTCCTTTTTTGCTCCATTTCTTCATCAAATTATTTTTGTTTCTTCGCTTCTAACCCATGTAACCCTTTCCTCCTCCTGTCTTTTCTCGTCCCTTCTTTCGATTGCTATACGCACCTGTTCGACCTTGGGTCTTTGCATTCTTTTAGTTCTTAATTTCTGTTCTTCCTCCTCTTCTCTCTTCTTTTCTAGCCTGTCTCGTTCTTCGATTGCTCTCTGTCTGTTGTCATACTTTCTTTGCTCCTCTGCTCTTTCTTCCCTCTTAAATGCTCTTCCTGATACAAATGAGTACAAAAGGAAAAGTAGACAAAGATGAGAGTAGCTCTCATCTTTGTCTACTCTTCGTTTTGTACTCATTTTCTTTCAATCGTTTCTCTCATTCCCTGTCTTTTTTATCCTGTTCGTCTTGATCTCCCACTTGCCTTGCTTCCTCGATACCTTAGAGATCAATTACTTCTCTGGAGTCCTTTCTGGGCTCTCATAACTACTATAAGCAGGCAGTTCATGTATCGGATTACTATATGCTGTTGCCACTTTCAGTTCCCTCAATGGGTACGCTCATTCATCTTTTGGACTATCCCCATTTACTTCAGGAACTGTAAGGGGAGCGGACGGCTCAACACTTTCCTCCCTACATTAGTTAAGCATCCAGTCTTCAGGAGGCGGAACTCCCCATTCCGCCTGGTACATCTTCCAAAGCTCTAAACTAGCTAACCTCTTATCCAAGTTCTTTCCTGTATATACAGCATGCAAATATGTGGTCATGTGGTGCAAAACTGCTGTTGACAACAATCCCCCTTGTGGCCATAGCATGAGCATTTTATCTGCTCTACCCTTAACCAGTGGCGTAACACAAAATGTGGGGGGTCCCCCTGCAAGCCATGCTGAGAGGCCCCCCCAAACCCGGCAACAAATCCCAGGTCGTGCCACTAGCTGGGCCGGCCTAGATTATCAAGCTTGCACAATACACACAAACGTGCTGCTGAAGGGGTATGCCACACACTGTACTAGGAGAAGGATATAAATATGTGTTTTAATGCAATACACAACACACTTTCTGAGAACAATTGGCTAAAAAGCCAGAGAGTTTGCAATTGTTTTGTATGGTAACACCTATCCAATACATGCAAGTCACCATCATTGCACAGGAACATTAATGCTTTGCTATTAAAAATGCCATGCCACATTGAAAACATGTCCCACTGGCTGCACAATGTAGACCATGTAAACACGTAATAACATTACCGTAAAGAATGCCAGGCCACATTTAGACATACCTAGACATACCTAGACTGGTTGCACCAAAATGCCAGTCCAAGCAATAACGCTCATCAAGAAGAGAGCACACATTCAAGCCTGGGTATCTGAGGCCTCTAACAACACGGCCGGACTCTTTAAAATCTGCAAGGAACTGGTCAAACCTGTTATGGTCTCTACCTCTCCTGGTCCCTCCCATGCCCTCTATATGGCTTTGGTCTCTCACTCTTCCTCTCCCTCTCTCGACCCCTCTTTTGCCATTTCTACCTCTCCTCCTCCTTTCTGCTCTTTCTCTCTGACAACACCTGATGAGGTTTCTAGAAAAGTCTGATCTATGAAAGTGTCGTCCAAACGGGTGCTCCCCTGCTCCTCCAGAACCCTCAAGGATCAGATTGGCACCCTAGCTCCAGCCTTGGCCGATTTCTGTAATTACTCTTTTGCCACTTTAACGTTCCCTTCTCCCCTTAAGCACTTCCTTGTGCACCCACTCCTCAAGAAACCATCTGCCAATCCTACTATTGCCCAATCTCCATCACCCCTTTCCTGGGCAAACGCTTGAAAAAGCTGACCATCTGACAGCTTACTCTACACACTGAATCTGTTGGTTGCCTCCATGACCATTAGTTTTTACTTCAGGGCTGTCAAAGGCACGAAAACTGCTCTCCTGAACACCTGTGAAGATCTTCTCTCTAACCTTGATTCCAGCATTCCTTCTGTCCTCATCCTCCTTGATCTTTTCTGTTACTTTCGACACAGTCAACCACGCCATCCTGATCAATCAACTACATCAAAACCTGGGCATCACTGATCAGGCCCTGGAGGGGCTGACCTACTGTGAAAGCAAGAAGAAGATATCGAGGCTGAGTACCCCAAAAGGAAATACACCAAACGCGGGTTCAAAAGATACACAGATCTTTATTCTATGACTGAACAGTTTCAAAGGACAAAGCAACAGATAGCTATCAGGCCCTCAGTACAACACAGCGAATACCAGCCCTGTTCGGAGTGTTCAGTGAGTGGGAGTGTACATCAGAATAGTCGCACCTTTTATACAATCCAAAACATGATGTCCAACCCACTTGTAGGTTAACCATTTCCTTTGGCTAGGGGTTCATGCCGAGTTTGTTCCTAATTTACACTTAGGGGTTATCCTTAATATATTCGCCAACAAGTTACAATAGCAACAGTGTGTTTTTGGATTTCTCATTCAGCCTTCGCACATATCTTGGACAATATGAGATGCTCGAACAGTATTGTGCACGATATATGTTCATGGATTAGTTTCGTTGGCACAGGTAATCCTCTATACACAGGTCAATAAAGGACAAGGTCGATCCAAGATGGCCGCCGGGTCAGAGAGACGTAAGTAGTTCTCTCCCCTACCGGGCCGCCGCAGAAAATGAAATAAAGCAGGACTTCAGCAACAGAATTGCAGCAAAAACGTACCCGCCGAAGACAGGACAACACCAGGCGCCCGAAACCGACCGCGCACCGAAGGAGACCCGAATACAGAGACCCACAGAAGCGGAGAGACGTAGCCGCCCTTCCCCCTCCGGAGGCTCCAGTAGACAACGCCGAAGCGAAGAACCAGCAGGAGACGCAGGCGACCGAGACGGCATCCAGAAAGCAGCGTGGCTTCGGAAGCGATCCTGTGGGAGAGCGCGGGGCGCCCCCCCCCATCTCAGGAGCGCGCCCGCCCCCCACTCGCCGAGGAGACGAACAACGGAGCAGAGGAGAAGACGGCATCAGAGCGAGGGGCCCAATACCGGAGAGGAGAAGGGCAGTAGCCCGAAAAGCACGGCACACGCCATCGGTCGCCCGGAGGCGCTTCAGGTGAGCGTCCCCCCCCCGCCCACAACAACGAACACCCGAACAACCCACAGCCGGAGAAGGGGGGGGCAGGGACTGAGGAGAGCAGAAAGAAAAACCCTACCGCAGGACAAACCCACAAGTGGGCAATAGACACTGAAAGGGGGACCCTCACACACCCCCAACGACCCACAAAGTAAGGGGGAACCAGCATAAGGGGAGCGGGCCCCCCAACTCACATTGCGAACATCGGAACAACCCCCAGAGGCCTTACGCAGGGCCGGGGTAGAAGAGCACAGAAAAAAAAACAAAAAAAAAACCCACGCGAGGACAACAGCCTCAGGAAAGGGGATCACCCCCCCCCCAAACAATCCTCAAGGCAAGGGGGACCAGCTAAAGGCGACAACTGGAAGACAGCCCCCGGAACCCTCCATAAGCATTTCACGCCTCACAGCAACTCCAGGAGTACGATACACTTCAGGGAAGGCATGTCGAAAGCAAAGGGGAAGGGGAACACAGCTCTCCCAAACTCACAATCAACCAAACAAGATGCGAACCTAGTACAAATGTGGTCGGCTGAATCCCAGATCAACACCAGGGGGAGACCCCGGGAAGACTCCCCAGAGGACCGCAACCACATCAACGCAACCTCATCGCTCCCATCAAGGGAAGACATGCATTCATGGTTCGCGGAGCTACAGGAGAGGTTCATGACCACGGTCCAGGACCAGTTCACCTCAATGAGAAACGAAATGAAACAGGTGGTCCAAGAAGTCAAGAGAGACATCGCCAAACTGGAAGAGAGGACCGACACGGTGGAGAAAATCATCCAAAACCTAGAGGATGAGCCAACCCAAAATAGCGAGACCCAGGAACATTTAGTGCGCCTAACCCACAATCTAGAGATCCAGTGCGAAGACCTAGAAAATCGCTCCCGCAGATCCAACATCCGGATCAAGAACATCACGGAGGCGGTACTCGACAAGGACCTCAAGAACGCAGTCCAGGAAGTCTTCAGAGACATTCTGGAGGCACAGGAAACAGAAACCATAGGGATAGACAGGATCCACAGAGTGGGTCCAAAAAGAACAGGGGCGCCCGGAGAAAGACCAAGAGATGTCCTAGCAGCCCTATCATCATATCCACAAAAGGAACACATCTTGAGGAAGGCGTGACAATTGGATCACATTAGGATGAACGGAACGGACATTCAACTGTACCAAGATCTGGCATCGATCACACTACAAAAGAGGAGAGATATGGCACCGCTAATCAAAGTACTGGTGTCGAAGGAAATAAGATACAAATGGACATTCCCATTCGGCCTTCTGTTCAGCTGGGAAGGCAAACAACGAAGAGTGACAACTTGTGATGAAGGCCTACAAATAATGGACATACAAACAGAGGAATCGGGGGGAGCGCACGACAGAACAAGAGGCGGACTCCAAAAAAGACCGAGAGGATGGGAAGAGATACGGAAAAGAAAGAAGCAAAATGGGTAACCAAACAACCTAGCAACGGTCCACGGAAAACACAAATCGGCGGCCCGGGAAGGGCCCCTTGGGACTGAAACTCGGGAAGGTCTGAGGACATGCGGGGTATAGGACCCCCCGCAAAGTTGTTACCGAGCACCTTGAGGGCAGGGAGCGATAGGCGCAACGCCCTAGCAACCTTAGGTACCCGGGCCCTCCTCGGGAAGTTATATTTTTCAAAGTTTGAAGTTGGGGGGACAGAGAGGGAGAGGGGGAGGGAAATGTACCGGAAGATGCAAAGTTCTCACAACACAAGGGAATGGGAATCTCCCATAGTGATAGTACAAAATGGGGAAACTTAGAATCCTAACATACAACATACGAGGCCTGAACTCCCCGATAAAGAGAAAGAAAGTGGAGTCCCTGCTGAAGAGAGAAAAGGCGAACATTCTCCTGCTTCAAGAAACACACATCAAAGCACGGGACAAGCAGAAAATACATCTCAGGGGATACCGGATATGGGCACAATCGAATGCCACAGACAAAAAAGCGGGAGTCCTGATAGCAATAAAAGAAGGAGCGAAGGTCATTCTAACAGACAGGCTCACGGATAAAGAAGGGAGGCTAGCAATTGTCAATGTTCAGCTCGATGGATGCCACCTAACTCTGGCTTCAATCTACGCACCCAACACGGGACAAGATGGCTTCATCCGAGATGCTCTGGAGAAGCTCGAGGGCTTCGCAAAGGGAGAGGTAATCTTGGGAGGAGACCTAAACCTCGCATGGCATCCACAAACAGACAGGAGCACAGTGGGCCTCACCACACAGGGCGCCCCCTCCAAACAACTCAAACAAAAAATGGACCAACTGGCACTCTGCGATGTGTGGAGACAACAAAAGGGCCACCAGAGAGGCTACACGTACTTCTCACACGTATATAACACGATGTCAAGGATAGACTATTTCTGGGTTTCGGTAGACCTCATGGGGAAAATCCAAGATATAGAAACGGGGTCGATATCCCTGTCAGACCACGCCCCACTCTGGCTAGAAATAGCGACCCCAGAAAAAGGTGGAGGGCTGTGGCGCTGGAGGCTCCCTCAGGATATCCTCCAGGACCCAGTTATGGGAGAAACGATTAGGGACAAGATCACAGAATATTTTACACAAAACGACACAGGTGAGGTCCCACAAAGCACGGTCTGGGAGGCATTCAAAGCAGTAACCCGAGGCCACTTCATAGCCCTAAAAGCCACCAGAGAAAACCAGAGACACCGCTGGGAAAAAGAACTCGAAAAGAAAATAACGGACATACAGGAAGAAATTATATCCCACCCTCTAGACCCCTAAAGAGGGCCCTAAAACACACACAGGGACAATTAGAAATGCTTTGCACAAAAGGAGCCGAAAGATCCCTCCAATTCCTTAAACAACGGCTATACATAAAAGCCAATAAGGCGGACAGACTCTTAGCAAGACAGCTGCGAGAAAAACAAAAGTCAATTAACATAATGAGCATGCGAGACAAGCAGGGAGAACTACATACACAAACCCAAAACATAGGGAGAATCTTCCAGGAATTTTACCAAAAACTTTATACCACAGAACATCCGAATGAATCCGACCAAGACGCATACTTACAAACTCTCCCCATAAAGAAAATCCCAGAGGAAGACAGAGTAGCATTAGAGAACCCGATCTCGGAAGAAGAAGTCAAAAAGGCAATAGCGGCACTCCCGATAGATAAGGCACCTGGCCTAGACGGCTTTACCGCCCCCTTTTATAAAAAATACACAGATATACTCACCCCCGTCTTGACGAGACTCCTAAACACCTTTCGAGAAAAGGGCAATGTGACTCAATCAATGAATGAAGCAAAGGTCCTGGTGTTCCATAAAAAAGGGAAAGACCCATCCCTCCCCAGCTCATACCGTCCCATTGCACTGATTAATATAGATGCAAAAATATACACTAACATTCTGGCGAATAGGCTATCCCCACTTCTCCCGTCACTAATAAACCCAGACCAATCAGGATTTATCCCAGGGAGACAAACGCATGACAACCTGAGAAGAATAATACACCTGGTCGAGAAGACCGAGATCACCCAAACACAAGCAGCCCTACTCTCATTAGACGCCGAAAAGGCTTTCGATCGGGTGGAGTGGACAACACTATTTAAAACTCTAAAACATATGGGATTTGGAGACCAATTCATAAAAATGGTAAAGGCCAACTACACCTCCCCAACAATTAGGATAGCCATAAATGGGGCGGTCACGGACAAAATAGAAATAACACGCGGCACCAAACAGGGATGCCCACTGTCCCCTCTTCTGTATGCCATCTTCCTGGAACCACTTCTAACTAAAATAAGGCAGACAGACGCCATAACGGGGATTGAAATGGGAGGCTCACAACACAAAGTTATAGCATACGCAGATGATATGCTGCTAGCCCTAACGAACCCGGGACTGCACTTCCCCATGCCATTAGAGAGCTGGAAACCTTCGGGGCGATATCGGGCCTTAAAATAAACAAGAACAAATCAGAACTCTTACTCTTAGCCGGAGGGAGGCCGGAAATGGGAAGAATAGCAGCATCGCAAGACTTGAAAATAGCGGATAAAGGAATCAAATATTTAGGGATAACCTTGACACGTAAGATAGAAACATTATACAACGAGAACTACCCCCCCCTTCTGGCACGGGTAAAGAGAGACCTGGAGTGCTGGAACCCCCTAATGGTGTCATGGTGGGGTAGAATTCAAGCAATAAAAATGAACATCCTCCCCAAAATGCTATACCACTTGCAGGCTCTCCCAATCAGGGTCCCCAAATCATTCTTCAGAGCACTGACCAAAGCAATCTCGTCCTATATATGGAACAAAAAGCCCCCGAGGATCGCCAGAGCAACCCTCACTGCCCCAACAAGGGAAGGGGGAATGGCCCTGCCACACGTTCGCAAATATTACATGGCAGCACAACTCTGGGTCCTGAGAGAATGGCTGGGAGACAATCAACAAACAATATGGGTGTCACAGGACCGGGCGGTCGCCAGATCCCCCTTAGAGGAAACGCTATGGAAAGCAAAACAACAAAGGCACCCCAACCTCCGCATAAGCGAAATCATGAAAACCACCTTAGAAGCATGGGATGAACAGACACGGAAGGGCATCATGACCACAGTGGAGGGGCCATTCACACCCATCTGCCGGAACCCTCAGTTCCCACCGGGAATGGCACAGGGAGCATATGAGAAATGGGAGGCAGCAGGATACACCAAAATAGGCGAAATGTTCCAAAGCGAAGAAATAAGATCCTTCAAAGAATGCAAAGAAATTCTAAAACTAACGGAAACAGACAAATACAAATATGGACAGCTAAGGCATTGGCTCGCAACCCCAGACATCAAAACAGCAGCCACAAGGGAACTCAAGCCATTCGAGAAGTTTCTAATAACCAACTCAGGATCTCGAAAATTAGTCTCCTCGCTCTACACATTTATCAACTCCAAAGGGGAAGAACTCAAATGGGCATACATGGTCAGGTGGACGAAAACATTGGGGGAGGAAATCCACAAACGCCAGTGGGAAGACCTGTGAAACACCATACCGAAAATGACCCGATCAGTCCAAAAAAGAGAAATGTGGCTAAAAATCTTAACCCAATGGCACGACACTCCGGAAAGGCTGCACGCTATGTACCCACAAACAACAAACACGTGCTGGAGAGGCTGCACGGAGGTGGGCACGTGGAAACATATCTGGTGGGACTGCCGGGGCATCAAAGCTTTCTGGTCAGAACTAAAGGTGGAAATCATAAAACTATTTCCAATCGCAGAACATTTAGGTGAAAAAGTATGGCTATGCGGAATCAAAGATCAGGCAGCTAAGAAATTCAGGAAACCACAATGGAGAGGCTTCATGGGTCTACTCATACCAGCTTGTGCGACAATTGCCCAAAACTGGAAAAAACAAGAACCACCTCAGATGTTCACATGGCTCCAGAAAGTATGGACACAACTGACCATGGAAAAGTTAACACATACAATACAAGGAACGAAAGAGACCTTTTCAATGGAATGGGGAGAGATACTGGAATACTTGCAATCAGATTATATGGAACAATGGTGCCCACATAATATAAGAATATCGGACATATTGAGAACATAGACATTCACAGCCACGAAAGAACTAACGGGAAATCTTCCGGGGTGGGAGTTGGGGGGAGTTGGGGAACGGCCAGGGTTTCCCAATGTTGTAACAGAAAATAATAAATAAATCTTAAAAAAAAAAAATAAAGGACAAGGTCTCAGTACATGACCATAACATTTGACCTGTGGGCAGTTTACACATTAACTTGTACACAGAGGTGAAGACGGCCATCTTTCATTCAAAACGACACTGTCTACCATCTTAGAACACAGGGTGACTTTAGAGTGAGAATTTAAAATGGCAGATGAACCTAAAATGGCGGCTAAGACTGATCTAACGTCAGGACCTTGCAACGCAGATTTCCTCGCAGAGCGACTTGGCATAGGCCAATATATATATACATACGATTTAGAGGGTATGATATGATTTCCCGTTCGACAAACCCTCCTTTTGGCCTATGCCAAGCACTAAACAACTTCTAATCACTTTACGAATAACTCACTGTCTCAACGTCTATACACCCTGAATTACCATCGGAGATATCTATTGCCATTAGATCGTTCACTAGAATTTCTTTCAGCACATATTCATTGGAGTTCTTGTCTGGGGCATATACCTTGCGTCCTAATGTACCCATCGCCTGTGCTCAACATCCTCCTAAAATCGAACATATACCAGGAAGGCATTGTATACAGCAACAAAGGAACAACAAAATTCCCAAAACGATCAGCAAGACCGAAAGTATCCTCCAACCCCAAGATCGCAAGAAGTCCCAGAACCAAGCGCTAAGATCCCAGTTTTCCTCGGGAACATGCACTTCTGAACTTAGGACATGCAGATTCTGTATTGCCTTGAAGATAGTTGGGGAGGAATCTGGCATGAAAACACAGCAAGCAGACCCCACTAATTTACATACCCCTCCACGTTCAGCCAGGATGACATCTAATGCCATCCGGTTCTGAAGTGCTACTAACCTTATTGCTTTCTGTTCTAGAGTCATATTATAGAGTATGTCAGTGGTCCGGTTGATGGTTCTCTCCAGCACTCTCGTTAGTCTCCTGATATCCTCGGAGTTCATTATTTGTCCCCAAAATGGCACAAAGAATTTCGCTATGTCTCCCAGAACTTGTGCTGGAGTGTCACCATTATCGTCCCACGGTGGACGAGACTTTGAAACCTCTACAGTACTGGCTATGAATACCCCGGGTAACAGGATCCCTAAATAACCATGAAAATGCTACATTACCACAAACAAAGTAGACAGGTTCACCTACATACAAAGGTCTGTCCTCCCCAGTCAAATTCGCAACGTTGGCACAACCTTTAAAATCACCCATTGACTGAGTACCATTCATCTGTATGCAGAAAGAAACTCAATTGGGGCTATGATTGACAGTGTAGGAAAGAGGCGTGGCATCCTTATTGCCTATAGGAGGCATTTTAAAAGAAATCAAAGATTGAAATGGACAAGACAGTCCATCGGAAGGCCTAATAGAAGCAACATTAGGCTTACTCCTATTTACAAAGAGCGAGCAACCCAAGGGAGTCAGAACACGTTTTTCAAACTGATTCAAATTAGGCCCATCAAAGTCGCTGAGATGCTATTGTTCCAGCGACCAAAGACTAGTGCTCTAAGAGAAGCATAGCATGCAGTTGGCAAAGGTAAAGGATGAATATACCAACCCAACTCCTTATCCCCAAGTTGCGGCAAATGTGAGCAGACCCAACAATTAGATTTGTTGAAGATGGCATGTGTAGCATTTATGATGAGTAATAGCGTATTGTTATGATATCTCTGTGTATGCTGAGAGTCTCTAGGAGAAAGAGTGTGCAAATGCACGAAAGGAGTAGAAACAGTAGGTACATTTTCACTCGGCAACAAATTCTCAAGTGGATGTACTTCTTCTAGGTACCAGAAGTCTAAAACAATGACTAATATAAAACCAATTAACATTATCACAAAGCAGCAGTACGTTTTCGGGGCCCACACAGTTAAATGTTCGTTCCCGTAGCTGGTCACACAGTCTTTTCCCATTTCCGTACAAGCGGAAGCGGTTGCAGGCATTGTAGTCTTCAAACGAAAAACACCAATGTTTTTAGCTGGCGACCTCCAGGCCGAGCATCTTCTTAGTCCTTCCACAAACCCTAGCCAACAGAATTTCCTTTTCAAACAATTGATTGGGCCAAAAGCAAGCCCTTGATGACTTTCTTCTACTCCGAGCGCACAGCCGAACCGTGCCGTAAGTCTATTTCCTTGGACGCAGATCATACCTTGTGATCCCTGGTACTGATTGATCCGTAAACAACATGTCGCCACTTCCCACTGGAAGCGGTGAATGAATGGAAGTAAGGTTAGAGGCACAATTGGGGATCGCCTCTGAAAACAAAATGGTTGGAGAGTGTGGGGGTGAAATGGCTGTTTCCCCAGACCTCACAGGATCAGGAAGAATCCCCGACACACTTTCGATGCCAGTTACTGCTTTGGGATCGTTGGTTGCAGTACTGATGAGGGGTTCTACTTCTTCTGTATCGTATGACACTGGGTGTGGAATTTTCTTGGTGTGCGTCACATGGATCCAATTTTTTCGGCCTGACACTCGCACCGCCGTCTGTGTGACCAGTAGGACCTGAAAAGGGCCCCACCAACGAGGAGCAAGGCAAGACGATCGCTCGAAGGACTTTACGAGGACCCACTCCCCAGGTGGTATGCTTTGAACGGGGCCCTCGTATTGTACAGGTAAAGCCTCTCACACCTTGTGATAAATCAAATACAAGTTTTTAGTCAACTGGCTACAGTAATCTGAAAGAAGTACATTTTCATCATTTCTCAAGGAACGACATTTTGGAATGTTCTAGATATTAGCAGGCCTCCCCATTACCACCTTATAGGAAGAGAGCTCAGTCTTAGTTTGAGGGGTTGTACGCATCGATAACAACACGATCGGTAAGACGTCGGGCCATTTTAGTTTGGTGCCGGCACACGTTTTAGCGAGCTTGTTTTTGATGATGCGGTTGTGCCTTTCCACTAGTCCGGCACTCTGAGCGTGTCTGGCCGAATAGAACCGTTTATCGATCTGTAATCCCACGCATATCTGCAGAATTACAGCAGCGATAAAATGTCGACCATTGTCCGATCAGATGACTCTTGGTAGCCCGAACCTTGGGAATTACTCTTTTAACATAGTCTTTGCAGTAGTCATGGCTGTAGCATCTTTAACAGGAAAAGCCTCAACCCATTTGCTGAAAGCACAGATGACAACTAACACATACTTCAGATTATTACACCGTTGCATCTCAATAAAATCAAAGTGTATAACCTTGAAGGGGACAGAAGGTGGACCAAACCTTCCCCTAGGAGTTGATGTGCCCTTTCCCACATTATGCTGTAGACAGATCATACATTCTTGAACAAAGCGTTCAGCTACCTTAGAGATTTTGTCATTTACCCATACTTTTTCCAACATTTATGTGATTTTACGGGCACATATATGTGTGGGACCATGGGCCATAACAACCATCATCATAATGTACGCGTCGGGAAGTAGCCATTTCCCTTCAACTCTGTCCACCCAGCACCCATCATCATCAAGTTTCCCCAAGCCCTCAGCCCATTTCTTAGACTCTTCTAATGTGGCATCGGCTTGGATATCCCTTACGGAATCAATACCCTCATCCATTGTACAGGCATTTGTGGTTTCCCTTGAAGTATACATGTCTGAAGAGAGATCAGCTGCAGTCTGTTTAGCTATCTGATCAGCAAAAGCGTTCCCTTTTCCTACTTCATCTACAATCTTCTGATGCGCTGCACATTGTACGATAGCCACCTGAGCAGGGAGTACAAGCGCTGAGATAGCCTTTCTATCAGGGAGCCATGCTGGATTTTTGTACCATGTGATGTCAAGAACCCTCTTTCTGACCAAAGTCTCCCAAAGTTGTGATCCACCCCAAAGGCATACTGACTGTCAGTGTATATATTCACGGTAAGCCCTTCGGAAAGTTTGCAAGCTTGGGTCAATGCTATAATCTCTGCGGCCTGCGTGGAGTTATGCGTGATTCTCTTGGTTTCCACTACCATGCTCAATGTAGTGATTGCATAAGCAGCTGTGGATGTACCATCTGGAAGTTTGAAGCAGGAGCCATCGCAAAACAGCTCCCCTTGTGGACTGTTCAAAGGAGTATCTTTTAGATCAATTCTACCCTTTGTCACTTGTTCGGTAGTGTAAAGGCAGTCATGTGACTCTTCGTCACTGCAAGCAGTACCTTGGGGGAAAGGTAAGAGTTCGGCCGGATTAAGAAAACAACACCTCTTAATCTGAATGTGTGGTGCAAACAAGATCAATTCATATCTCGTCAACCGTGCGGAAGTTAGGTTTTGCGTTTGAGTTCTGTTCAGTAGAACATCTACAGAGTGAGGTACCATCAGGGTTAAAGCATGGCCTAGGACCATTCCCTCACTCTGTTTTACAGACACAGCAGTAGCAGCGACAGCTCGCAAACATCTTGGCAAAGCGCATGCTACAGGATCAAGAGCGGAAGAAAAGTAACTGAATGGCCTATTCTTCCCTCCATATTCCTGCGTTAATACAGCCAAAGCTCATCCATCACATTCATGCACAAACAACACAAAGGTCTTTTCATAATTTGGTGTGCCCAAAACCGGTGCCGAGCACAATGCAGTCTTGAGCAAATCAAATGCACGCTGGTGCTCCATGTTCCACGGCAATGGTGAAGCTTCATCAGAGCCAACATCAGCTTAATTGTTAACGAAAAGTTGGGGATCCACTGCCTACAGTAAGAAGCCATTGCTATCAAGGCACTAACTTCTTTCTGTGTATTTGGAACAGACATGCTAGAAATTAGTTTTATCCATTCAGGCATCAATCTTCTTCCCTCCTTTGACAGGAGATAGCATAAATAGGCAACCTCCTGACAACAATATTGAATTTTTTTAAGCAAAGCTTTATGTCCATGTTTAGCCAGGTGCATAAGTAACAACACAGTGCCCTCCTTACAAGCGCTTTCTGAATCAGCAGCTAAAAGCAAGTCATCAACATATTGAAGCAGTGTACAAGTAGAGGGCAACTCAAGGGTATCAAGCTGCTCTTTCAAAGCCCTACTATAGATGCTCGGACTTTCCGTGTAACCTTGCGGTGCATGGGTAAATGTGAAGGAGCGTCCCCCTAAGGTGAACGCGAACAAGTATCTACTGTCCTTGTGTATAGGAATACTAAAGAAAGCATTCTTTAGATCCACAACACTAAAGTGAGTAGTTGAAGCCGGAATCATAGTCAATATCGTCATCACATCAGGCACGATGGGAAATTGTGGAGTGATGATCTTATAGATGGCACGTAAATCAATTATGAAACGAAAAGGAATTGCATTATCGCCTATTGCACAAACTACCTGCAATTTCCTCAATCACCCCTCGATGCACAAAATCGGATACGATGCATTTCAAAGCTTGCTCACCATCGATCGAGATCTTATACTGTGGAATACGTGGCAGCTTTACTCCATGTTTCAAGACGATTTTAACAGGCTCAATTTGCAAAACTCCGACATCATTGTCGTCAATTGCCCACAAACACTCCGGGGCATCACTAAACTCTGGCGGTAAAGGTCTAGTCAAGAATTGAGAGACAGAAAGTTGCTGTGGTGAAATTGTCAAACGCACTCCATCAAAGGAACAATGAATTACCGCATTTAATTCCTTCAACAGATTCAACCCCAGCAAATTCTCTCCACAATTTGAAGTCAAAAGGAATGGACAATGGTCCGCAATGGGACCCAAAGAAATAGGTACCGGCGAAGAAACCGGACAGGCAACTGGTGTGCCAGAAAACCCTACAGAAGCGTTAGTTGCCCTGACAGTGGAATGTTTGGAACCCGAGAATGATCAATGGAACACTTCTGTGTCCCTGTATCTATCAAGAATAGATGTTTCCTATTTCCCACTATCATTTCAACGTAGGGACCTTTCTGATTAACGGGAATAGGCATCCGCTCCACACCCTGCTTCGGCAATCCTAACGAAACAGAATGTCTTCAAAAGGAAGTTCTTCAGAGAGATAAGTGGCAGAAGGATGGTCAAACATGTTTCTAGTATCCACACTTGGTGCCTGATTATCCTGTGAAAAAGGTTTCTGTGAATCTTGTGCAAACTGACCTCTACCAGGGTCCCCCACACCCAGGCGACCTCTGGGTCGTCTACCCATATTCCCAAAAGTGTTATTTGACCTCTGTCGGAGGATCGGGCACTGTGCACGCCAATGACCCTCTTGCCTACAATAGGCACACTGGTTAATATTTACCGGACCCAAGGGCACATTTCCTTGTGGAACATACTGACCTCTAATTTGTGAATTACCCCCTCTAGGGCATCTAACAATTTGCTGTAATAATACTTTTGTCTTCAAATCACCTTTTCTCTTTTCGAATCTTTCCTTTTCATTATTGACACGATTCTCATAGTACTGAGCCGTGTGCAGTACTTCTGATTGAGACTTCACTTGCCAAGCGCTCTCAGAAGACATGATTAGCGACTGGATGTCAGGCAGCAATCCACGCACAAATTTGTCTACAAATAATCTTTTCCCAGACTCTGTGCCCAAATCTTGTCCACTGAAATCCGAGAATACCTGTTCGAACCGATTAAAGAACTCGGTAGCACCCTCAGAGTTCCCTTGGACGCAGGCAGTAAGCTTGTCCCAAATAATTCTCTTTTCGGGTATTATAGTTTTCAATTTCATAACTATTCTGTCTGGTAAAGTTAGTATCACCTGAGGCGGTCTTTCGCCAGCTGGCCTTTCTCCATCGAGTCTAATTATGTTAGCCCATGTATCTCCTAACCCTGCTACATCGTCTATAGTTCTAATCTGTTTCCACAAATCTACAGGCAGAAGCACAGGAAATAACAAGTCGATATCACTTAAGGTGAATATCAATGATTGCAAAACAGACTCTATTTCTTTGTAGAACCCTGTCGGATTCTTTCTAATGTCGGGAATGGACTGTTTGATGGTATTCACTTCCTGTCTCGTGAACGGGACGTGAACGAACTGTGACACATAGTGTGCAGGAATGTCTCGAGCAACTGTAGCTACTACATCAGCGGGAATCTCCACTTTCAGGACAATTGTCAGAGGAACCTCTCTCATAGGCAACTGAGAAGTAGGCAACTCCGAACGCTTACTAAGCAACAGAGCCAAATCGAGCGCTAAAGTAGCCGAAGAATTGTCAAATGAAAAAGCTCTCTTGTAAATACTCAATAAATCTGCGGGACAACAAATCTTTCTTTTTACACACTCATCCTGTAGGTATTCTACCATTACCTGTATCACTTTCCTCTGCATTTCTGGCATATACTGACTATACGTGTCATATACTCCATCTAATCGCGTCTTTCGTTCAAATTCGCATTTCCTCAGATATCGATTTTCGATAAGGAAGGAACCGTTTCTGCACATTCATAATGTCCAAACTATCTCCATCTTCATCCTCATTCTGTAACCTTTCCAACTCCTTTCTATACTCAAATACCCTCTCAACATGCTCTTGTAAGTTCTCCGCAGTGTCTCTAGAGAACGCTAAGGTGTTCAGATCCCTCAACTCTTGTGGGAGATCTGTATCGTTTAATCTGTGCCACATTACACACACATGAATCCCTAATCCCTCAATAAAAACATTTTTCTCAGGATAATTGTCCATGTTGGAAAGTGTGGCAAAAACATTAGCTTGATCACCCTTCTCCATACAATGCTTAGCCCACACAATTAACTCACGTTTCTTCTCTGAAGGTACAGTATTGCGAGTGACAACCCTCAATCCTGCTCCTTGATCTACTACAAGCGGTGTAGAACCACTTGCAAGAAGGAGAGTAGGCAAATTCAACAGAGGTGTTACCAATGGTGCAACAGGTAAAGGTGGAGGAGCAGGTGGAGGAGCAGCGACAAAAGGAGGACCAACGACTGGAGGAAGAGGAACAGCAGGGGGACCAACAGGAGCAGCAGGAGGAGTAGGAGGAGGAATAACAGCAGGAAGAGGCAAACCAGTAGGAAGAGGAACATACAGACGTGGTGCAGTGGCACCAGGTCTTCGTTCGTTTAACAATTTATCGATAAGTTCATCGTAAACATGAAAGTCTTTAGAAGGATAGATTTTCTGGATACCAAGTGAGAAAGCCCTATCCATATTCCTAGCTGACTCGGACTGTTTATCTTGATCATATAACAATGCTTTTTCGGCGTTCGTCTTATGACGGCGCGCATGCTTTTCTCTACTCTTAAGCTGCTGTAAAGCTTCTTTCTTTCAATTCTATAATACATCAAATGCTCAATACGAGGGATTTCAAAACTACCATTGATTGGCCACTGAAGTTCGGAAGCATGTCTACTTTGTCTGTGCCAAATATCATTAAATACTATACTTCCAATGCCATGCTTACAGTACATAGTACAAGTCGGCGACCCCTCCTGTGGCGCCTGACGGCTAAATTCCAAAGATTGTCTGTCACTGCGGAATAATGCCCTGAAGCAGGCAGACAATTTCCCAGGCATATCAGAACACTGGTGTTACCTGGTCAATAATGGTACTTGCAAGAACAATGTCACGACTCACCTGATCAAGCCTAAGGAGGTCTGATCGGATTTCAAAGTTTTCTAACAAATTTTACCTCGTGTTTGGTGATTTCGGCAAATCTGCCCGCCTCGATAAGTGGACCTTCGTCAAGATGCCAACTCGGAACGCGTGCTCACCGTCCAGGGGTCGGGCCGTGCAGCGCTGCTGAGGTGTCGCGTCTCATTCATGAAAGGGTCCCCTTTTACACCGTCCGATCCCGGTCCGATAGCCGCGTCAACCTTCAACGAGCTGGCATCAATCTTGAGGGTCCCTATTCGGGCACCATCTCTGAAAGCAAGAAGAAGATATCGAGGCTGAGTACCCCAAAAGGAAATACACCAAACGCGGGTTCAAAAGATAAACAGATCTTTATTCTATGACTGATAGCTATCAGGCCCTCAGTATAACACAGCGAATACCAGCCCTGTTCGGTGTGTTCAGTGAGTGGGATTGTACATCAGAATAGTCGCACCTTTTATACAATCCAAAACATGATGTCCAACCCACTTGTAGGTTAACCTTTTCCTTGGGCTAGGGGTTCATGCCGAGTTTGTTCCTAATTTATGCATCCATACATTTAGGGGTTATCCTTAATACATTCGCCAACAAGTTACAATAGCAACAGTGTGTCTTTGGATTTCTCATTGAGCCTTCGCACATATCTTGGACAATATAGTAAAACAAGTGTTCACATAAGATGCTCGAACAGTATTGTGCACGATATATGTTCATGGATTAGTTTCGTTGGCACAGCTAATCCTCTATACACAGGTCAATGAAGGACAAGGTCTCATTACATGACCCTAACATTTGGCCTGCGGGCAGTTTACACATTAACTTGTACACAGAGGTCAAGACGGCCATGTTACGTTCAAAACAACACTGTCCACCATCTTAGAACACAGGGTGACTTTAGAGTGAGAATCTAAAATGGCGGATGAACCTAAAATGGCGGCTTAGACTGATCTAAGGTCAGGACCTTGCAACGCGGATTTCCTCGCAGACGACTTGGCCTAGGCTAATATATATACGTACGATCTAGATGGTATAATATGATTTCCCGTTCGACACTACTGCCACTTGGACTGCCCCTCCAAGGTCCAACTTGGTCCCTTTCTCTCTGCCACCTGTCTCTCTACCTGTGGCGTTCCCCATGGCTCTATCCTCTCACCTGGTTTTTCAACCTCTACTTGGCCCTTTTGGCCCACCTGATCTCTACCTTCTCCTCTAACTTTCAGTGTTATGCAGATGACACTCAGCTTTCTTTCGGCACCTCTCCTCTCTCGATCATTCCTGACTGTCTATCTGCAATTCAGGATTGGTACTCCTCCAGCGATCTCTGCCTTAATGCCATTAAGACAGAGATCCTTCTCATTGGGATCCCTGCCCCTGCTTAACCCTCTCTCACTCTGGCTGTCATGATCTCTGCTTCCAAATGGTCAGGGTTTTCCCAACTCCCTTGGAAGCAGATCCATAACCCAGGTTCCGAGTGCCAACCAGTCCCAATTGGGACCTTTTGGACCCAGTCCTGGCGCCAGTGGCACCAGGCTCATAAATATGCCCAGTCCCAGCGCTGGAAGCGCCGGGTTCATAATGCTTGGGTAGACTTACCCGCAGCAGACCATGCTGCTTACTTGCCTGCCAGTTGAGTCTCTGATCCTCTTCTGTTTGGAACTACTTTTCCTGTTGGGTGGGGCAGGAGCCACTCCCTAGATTCAGAACACTGGAACTCTTCTGGAAAGCAGGAACTCTTTTCTTACCTAGGCGTGGCTGTGGAAGGAGACACCTAAGCACTACAGGAGGCTATTTAAACCACACCCGATGGATGAATCTTGCTTTGCGTTATTCTGCATCCTCTGCAGCAGAACGCTCATCGTGTCTTCTGCATCTGATCCTGGGCCTAAGGAAAAAGGCTTACCATCCTGAATCCAGTCTTCAGCAACACCTATAAAGACAAGAAAGAACAGGTTAGCATTACGGTCTTCAGTGACAGCTCTTCACTTACCTGGTCCATCGGCTGTCACCAACGCCTCGCGCTGCATTCCGGCATCTGAAAGACAAAGGCTTACCTACTCTTCGTGCGCTCCGGAGGTCTTCACACTGCATTCCGGCATCTGAAAGACAAAAGCTTACCAACTCTTCGCACGCTCCGGAGGCCTTCGGCGCTGCATCCCGCATCTGAAAGACAAAACAAGGGCCGTTTGAAGACATTGAGGAACTTTAATACTCACGTGCCATTACTCCTTTCCACATCTAACCCAGTGGGTATTCCGGCACCCTGTACCTGCAAAATAAAAAGACAGTTAGAGCGCATCATGAAGCAGGCAACAAGCGCTTACTTACGTGCTTCCAGGCGCTGCTATTCATCACACGGGCTCCATCTTCAACTCACTTCAGCCCGTCATCCGCCATCGCCGGAACCCTGCAAAACAAGAGACATCATTACTAAAGACTTTAAAGACATTAGAATTACTCGAAACTTACCGTTCGTGCAGTAAACGACGGACAGCAGTCCTCTGAAGTCAAGAGGCCTGCTCCCCTTATCCAGTGAAGAAACTGGTTACAGCACCCTGCCCCGAGGCAGATGGAGAGCACAGCGTTCACTTACCTAAGGTGAGAGCGTTAACCTTTGGGGTTCTACAGGAGAAGAGAAAGGGAAGAAGAGAGAGACATTCAATAACCCAGTTCCTTAATCCCATATTTTCTATCTGCAGACATCTTACCCTTCGAGTCAGACATACAGTGCACAGAGGTCCAGCCCAAAGAGCCAGCCGTGTGTTACACATCACCTTTGAAGATACAGTATACGCCCAGTCAAGACCGGCGCCTCTACGGGAATCAGGAGAGCGTTACAGAACGCAAAGCCTACCACAAAACTCCCGTCCAGGCGCTATGGAAACCTCGGATACCGACCAGCTAGCCCAGTTACTTGGGGAACTAAGGGCAGAAGTGCATGCAGCCCGTCAGGAAACGAACGCTCTAAGAAGGGAACTGATTATTTCCAAGGAGCGAACAGATGATCTCGCTAGACAATTGCTACAGTCACAAGCCAGACAGACCCCGTTACCCGCATCTGGGGGAAATCTTCCTTCTACATCCTCTATGAATCCAGTGCAGATCAACCTACCTGGGAATGTACCTCTGGCTCCGCCCGAACGATTTTCTGGTGACCCAAAGAGGTTTGCAGTATTTATCAATCAGTGCCGGTTGCTTTTCTTATGCCGGCCAGCAGCCTTTCCAACTGATCAAGCTAAAGTAGCTTTCGTGCTTTCGTACCTTAGTGGCAATGCGGCAGACTGGTCGATCCCTCTAGTAAATCAAGATGATCCGGTCCTCCATGATTTTCAAGCTTTTCAGCTCAGTATGGAAAAACTGTTCGCAAGACATTCACAGGGGCAGGCCTTGGACAATGAGCTTCTTTCGTTGCGACAAGGTAATCAAGACCTTTTGGCTTATATTGCGTCTTTCAACAGACTGATAGTGGAAACTCAATGGCCTGAGGACAAAAGGATTACGCTGTTTTATAGAGGTCTACGTGGAGAGCTCAAAGATGTGTTAGCCCAAGTAGTGAATCCCCCACAAGATTGTTCGGACTATATAGACTTAGTCGTTCAAATAGATCACAGACTGCAGAACAGGAAGGCCGATCGTTCCAAGTTTGATGCTCGAGTATTTTCCAAACCGCCAACTCCTTCCAAAGGAGTAGACTCCGGGGAACCCATGCAAATAGGGGGTCTGAAAGGTCCTCTAACACAAAAGGAGCGGGAAAGGAGAAAACAGTTGCAATTATGCCTCTATTGCGGAAACTCAGGGCACTTTCTTCGAGATTGTCCGGTGAAACCTGCCAAGAAGGCAGTAGGAGCTGCAGTTACCAAAGTTACAAACTCTGAGCAGGGAAACAACCTCGCCCGACAAGAATAGAGGTCCTCTTGCCGAGCGTGAAAACCAGTTCCGTGACCTCGCATTTCGTGATACCTATGGTCCTCATTAGCCCTGATAATCCGGATCGATTACATGCAATTGAAGCTTACGTCGACAGCGGTGCCATCGGCAATTATGTGGATCATGAAATGGTTTTGAGGATGAATCTAACTCTTTGTCCCAAGGCTGTAAAGGACGTCATTACTACGGTGGATGGTACGGAGATAGCCTCCGGGCCAGTAACGCATACCACTCAAGAGGTGACGCTAGTAAGTCAAGATGGACACCATGAGAAAATCGTGTTCGATGTGATCAAGGCCCCTCAGTTTCAGATTATTCTAGGAATACCTTGGTTAGAGAAACACAATCCTCTGATCGATTGGCGAGCAAGAACGGTCCAGTTTCCAGAATGTGTCTCTACTTGTCACCCTCCACCTGGTGTTGCACTGGCAGCAATTTCTTCAGAGACTCCCCAGTTACCTCCCGAATACCTAGAATACCAAGCTGTTTTCCGGAAGGATCAGGCTAACTCTCTACCTCCTCATAGGTCTTATGACTGCCAGATAGACCTGATACCTGGATCTACTCCTCCTTGTAGTAGAATTTATGCCCTCACCGAACCTGAGAACCTTCACCTTCGACAATACCTGGATCAATACCTGGCAAATGGGTTTATTCGTCCTTCCAAGTCCCCTGCTTCTTCAGCTTTGTTCTTCGTTCCAAAAAAGGAAGGAGACCTTAGAACTTGTATAGATTATCGCTCCCTGAACCAGATCACCGTTAAGAATAGATATCCGTTACCTTTGATCCCTGAACTCCTGGACCAAGTCAGAAAAGCATGCATATATACAAAGCTGGATCTTAGAGGAGCTTACCACTTGGTACGAGTAAAAGAGGGCTATGAATGGAAGACGGCCTTCCGCACCAAGTATGGGCTATTTGAATATCAGGTCATGCCCTTCGGACTTTGCAATGCCCGGCCGCTTTTCAATATTTTATGAACGATGTCCTCAGAGAGCTCATAGACGTGTGTGTTGTTGTTTACATTGACGACATCCTCGTTTATTCTTCATCGGAATCTGAACATCGGAAACACGTGAAAATGGTCCTCGAAAGATTGCGTCAACACAAACTTTTCGCTAAATTGGAAAAATGTGTTTTCAACGTGACTGAAGTTGAATTCTTGGGATTCATATTATCACCTGGCGGAGTGCGTATGGATTCAAAGAAGGTCGATGCAGTTCTCAAATGGCCATCACCATCCTCCGTAAAAGGTGTGCAAAGCATGTTAGGCTTCGCTAACTTTTACCGCAGGTTTATCCCCGAATTCTCTCGAATAGTCCAGCCCATCACTGCCTTGTTAAAGAAAAACAAACGTTTTGAATGGTCTACCGAGGCGGAACAAGCTTTCCAGGATTTGAAGACTAAATGTATCTCTGCACCAATCTTAAAACACCCTCGCCCCGAACTCCCCTACATCGTGGAAACTGATGCTTCAAGCCTTGCCATGGGGGCAGTTCTATCACAAAAGGACCCGGTAACCAATCAGTTGCATCCCGTGGCATTTTGGTCCCGCAAATTCTCGCCTCCTGAAATCAATTACACGATTACTGACAAGGAACTTCTGGCTATCAAGTCTGCCTTTAAGGCTTGGCGGCATTATCTGCTGGGGGCCCGACACAACGTTACTGTGATTACGGATCACCGAAACCTGCAATATTTGAAAACCGCAAAAGCCCAATCCTCTAGACAACTCGGTTGGGCATTATTCTTTGCCGAGTTTGACTTCATAATTACCTATCGACCTGGTACAAAGAACGGTAAAGCTGATTCCCTTTCTCGGATGGGAGTGGAAGAACACTTGATCAACTCTAAACCTGTACCAATCATTCCCGAACAAAGAAGTCTGGGTGTAATCGCCACAGAATCCATAGAGGAAGTTAAGGATAAAGCCAGGCAACTTGTAAGTCCAGCAGACATACAGAATTGGCATCTGCAGGGAAAGGACTTTGCAGTAAAGGACAACTTATTGTATTTCCAAGAACGATTATACCTACCCAGCACAGATTTACAGAAAAAAGTAATCTCTTGTTATCACGATTCTTTAATGGAAGGACATCCCGGTATGGCCAAGACCTCAGAAAAGATCAAGCGCTACTTCTGGTGGCCGTCTTGGAAAAAAGATATCAGAGACTTTATAATGTCCTGTGGAGTATGCGCCCAAAACAAGAGTCAAAAGGAAAGACCAGCAGGCCTCTTACGCCCTATTGACATCCCACCTCGCCCTTGGCATACGCTTTCTATGGACTTCATCACCGATCTACCTCCATGCTCCGGATACAATACGATTCTAGTAATCGTGGACTTATTCTCCAAGATGGCGCATTTCATTCTGCTCAAAGGCTTGCCAACAGCAGCAACTCTGGCCCGAGAATTTCTCGAAAACATCGTCCGACTGCACGGTTTTCCTTCGGTTCTAATTTCGGATCGAGGTAGTCAATTTATTTCTCATTTTTGGCGAAGTTGCTGTCGGTCGGCTCAAATTGATGTGAGACTATCGACCAGTCACCACCCTCAGACCGACGGACAAACCGAGAGGACCAATCAAACTCTGGAACAGTATTTACGCTGCATGCTGCAACAAACTGAAAAAACTTGGAAAGACATCCTTTGGATAGCCGAATATGCCTACAATAACTCTGTCCATTCGGGAACTGGGAAAACCCCGTTTTTTCTTTTGTACGGCAGTCACCCTCGAACCTCGGAGTTGGATCCCCTCCAAGATCTTGAAACACCAGCAGTAGACTACCTGCATTCTACAATCACCCAAGCCTTTAAGGAAGCTGTTTCTCACCTTCAAAGGGCTAAAGAACAATACAAGAAAGGAGCAGATCAACATCGGAAGGAAGCCCCTCAATATCAAGTAGGGGATCAAGTCTGGTTATCCACCAAATATCTACCTCTAAAAGGGCCACGCACATTCAACCCAAGATACCTTGGTCCCTATTCCATCACTACCATAGTAAACCCAGTAGCGGTCAAGTTGGACTTGCCCCCGCACATGAAGATACATCCGGTCTTCCACGTCTCTCTATTAAAACCCGTGCAACCTCAAACCCGACTAACTAAATCTCCAAAACCTATCCTAGTTGATGGAGAACTCGAGTTTGAAGTCAAAAGCATTCTGGACTCCAAGATCTCCAAATCTAAACTATTTTACCTAATTGACTGGAAAGGCTACGGCCCCCAAGAGAGATCTTGGGAACCTGCTGAATATGTCCACGCTCCTCGCCTAATCAAAAGATTTCACCGAACATTTCCTGACAAGCCAAAACCCCCGGAGAAGCCCGGTTTGGGAGGGGCCTTGAGGGGGGGTACTGTCATGATCTCTGCTTCCAAAAGGTCAGGGTTTTCCCAACTCCCTTGGAAGCAGATCCATAACCCAGGTTCCGAGTGCCAACCAGTCCCAATTGGGACCTTTTGGACCCAGTCCTGGCGCCAGTGGCACCAGGCTCATAAATATGCCCAGTCCCAGCGCTGGAAGCGCCGGGCTCATAATGCTTGGGTGGACTTACCTACAGCAGACCATGCTGCTTACTTGCCTGCCAGTTGAGCCTCTGATCCTCTTCTGTTTGGAACTACTTTTCCTGTTGGGTGGGGCAGGAGCCACTCCCTAGATTCAGAACACTGGAACTCTTCTGGAAAGCAGGAACTCTTTTCTTACCTAGGCGTGGCTGTGGAAGGAGACACCTAAGCACTACAGGAGGCTATTTAAACCACACCCGATGGATGAATCTTGCTTTGCTTTATTCTGCATCCTCTGCAGCAGAACGCTCATCGTGTCTTCTGCATCTGATCCTGGGCCTAAGGAAAAAGGCTTACCATCCTGAATCCAGTCTTCAGCAACACCTATAAAGACAAGAAAGAACAGGTTAGCATTACGGTCTTCAGTGACAGCTCTTCACTTACCTGGTCCATCGGCTGTCACCAACGCCTCGCGCTGCATTCCGGCATCTGAAAGACAAAGGCTTACCTACTCTTCGTGCGCTCCGGAGGTCTTCACACTGCATTCCGGCATCTGAAAGACAAAAGCTTACCAACTCTTCGCACGCTCCGGAGGCCTTCGGCGCTGCATCCCGCATCTGAAAGACAAAACAAGGTGCGTTTAAAGACATTGAGGAACTTTAATACTCACGTGCCATTACTCCTTTCCACATCTAACCCAGTGGGTATTCCGGCACCCTGTACCTGCAAAATAAAAAGACAGTTAGAGCGCATCGTGAAGCAGGCAACAAGCGCTTACTTACGTGCTTCCAGGCGCTTCTATTCATCACACGGGCTCCATCTTCAACTCACTTCAGCCCGTCATCCGCCATCGCCGGAACCCTGCAAAACAAGAGACATCATTACTAAAGACTTTAAAGACATTAGAATTACTCGAAACTTACCGTTCGTGCAGTAAACGACGGACAGCAGTCCTCTGAAGTCAAGAGGCCTGCTCCCCTTATCCAGTGAAGAAACTGGTTACAGCACCCTGCCCCGAGGCAGATGGAGAGCACAGCGTTCACTTACCTAAGGTGAGAGCGTTAACCTTTGGGGTTCTACAGGAGAAGAGAAAGGGAAGAAGAGAGAGACATTCAATAACCCAGTTCCTTAATCCCATATTTTCTATCTGCAGACATCTTACCCTTCGAGTCAGACATACAGTGCACAGAGGTCCAGCCCAAAGAGCCAGCCGTGTGTTACACATCACCTTTGAAGATACAGTATACGCCCAGTCAAGACCGGCGCCTCTACGGGAATCAGGTGAGCGTTACACTGGCCGCCCACCTTGGGCCCTCTTCCTTCGTCTTCCTGCGAGGCAAAAAACCTTGCTGTCATCTTCGACTCCACTCTCTCTTTTTCTCTCCTCACTCACATCTCGGGCATCACCAAGAAGTCCCACTACCAAAGGGACTCTTCCCTTTCTCACTTTCCCTCTGAAGCTCACTGTCTCCAAAGCCCTGTTTCTCTCTAGTATGGACTACTCTCAATCTGCCTTGCTCTACTCTTCGCCCTCTGCAACTAATCCAGAACAGGAATGCAAGACTTATCCTTGGCCACAAGCGCAGGGATCGTATCTCTCAAGCCCTGAAATCTCTCTACTGGCTCCAAGTGACTGCCAGGATCAAGTTCAAGACCCTTTGTATTGTCCACAAGGCTTTCTGGGGTCGGGCCCACACTACATCCAACACTCTCTTCCAAAATACCTTCCTTGTTGAGCCCTTGCCCAGCTACCTCTAACTCTCTAAGCGTTAGACGCTTCTCCAGGCAGAGAGTGAAGGGTAAATCTCTCTCCTCTGCAGGTGCCTCCCTCTGCAATGGCCTCCCTGCCCCTCTCAAACTTGAGCAGACCACCTGAAGTTCTGGAAGCAGCTCAAAACTGTCCTCTTCTCCTCTGCTTTCTCTCTCTCCCTCCCCTGCTGACCTACCTGACCTACCTGTCTGCTGTACCGACTGGTTGCTTGGCTACCCTCAGAGTCTCACTGAGTCCAGGCTCTTTCTTGATCAGTCACCCTTGCACTGCCCCGGGGCCTACCACGCTCTTAGGGGCTGCAATTGTAACCCTACAGTCCTATGTTCTCCTTGCACTACCCAGTGCCGCACTGCCCTTGCTGCACTTACTCAGAGCATTACTGCCCTGTTTCCCCCTCCCCTCTTCCTTGCACTTCCCCACATCCCTTTCCCCTTGCATATCTCATTCTCGCACTTGCACGATCAGAATGACACAAGGCCTAGTAAGAGGGTTTGTCTTGTGCTCCCTCTATCTTCCCTCCCTTGTCTTGTTACGCCTAGAAACACTTGCGTACAGGCGTGTTATAAATGACTTCTATCATATCATATTATATCATCTTATCACAGATGCCCAGAAAAATATACAATGCCACAGAAAGAAATGGCTGGACTGGCAGCAACCAAATGCCAGTCTAGCCAGGTAATTACACTTAGCAGGACTGCTTTATCTGAAGAAAAGTCATACCAAACTGAGGAATAACTAGACTGGCTGCAACAAAATGCCTCTCTAGCCACTAATACCACATATCTTGCCTGCTTAGCCTGGACATGGACAACCATTATGATTTATCGCACAATCCCGCCCGCACATCCCGTCTCCCTCCCACCACTACTCCAACCTCCAAAAACAGCTAATTGGCCCAGAATTACTTTCACATCCCTCTTCCTTGTCCCAGAGCTTACGTATGAGGCTCCTTGCCTCATAGGTAAGTAATGGGATGAGGAAGGGTGGGGACTAGGAGTAATGAAGATTACAGGTTGCTAAATCAGGCATTATCTCCATGTACCTCTATATCATCCCAGTACTTGTGTATGAGACAGAGTGCCTCATACACAAGTACTGCCTCATACACAAGTACAGGGAGGAGGAGGAATAGGGCTAGGAGTAATGACGAATATCAAAAAGTAATCAAGGCATTAAACACAAGTAGTGACGTAACACCATTGAGTTGACCGGACTTCAGCACTCCTCCCCACTCTAATTTTGGGCTATGTTGACTCAACCTGGCTGACCTTCAGAGCAGTTGCTGGACAGAACTGCACAGAGATGTTAAACGGCACCTGGGTTTCCATGTTAACAAGGGACCAGCAATTACTAAAGTAAAACATTTCACTGTTAGTACCTGCATTCAAATGCCAATATTTTTAGTCAATTTAAATTGTGATGTGGGTTTAGTACTTGCATGCCAGGGGTGTGATTGAAAGGGCAGAGAAGGAACAGGAGACCGCTCATTCTCGCCGCAGTCCATAAGTGGGTGCTTTCAGACTTAAAGGAGAGAGCTAACTACTTGTAACATTGATGCTGCACTAGCATAGTTAAAATGCGTAAAGAAGTTAGATGCCCCCACACAAATAAGTTTACCCCTCCTCCACTGCCCGTGAAGTTAGCGCCTCTCCCAACATTTGAAGGATTATCCCCCCCTGAAATGTAGGTTTTGTTGCACCCCTCAACACAAGCACACACACTATTCACCCTATATACACACATGCACACCCAGACATCCATACATTTATCTGTGCACCATGTCACCATACAGACACACCCAAGCAGCCAACTGTACATTTAAGTGTGCACCCTTTCACCATAGAGGCACACACACCCAGGCATCCACCCATACATTTAAATGTGCACCCTTTCACCATACACTCACACAGGCAGCCACCTATACATTTAAGTGTGCACCCTTTCACCATGCAGGTACACCCAGGCAGCCACCCATACATTTAAGTGTGCACCGTTTCACTGTACAAGCACAACCAGCAACCCATACATTTGTGTGCACCCTTTCACCACACACTCACACAGGCAGCCACCTACACATTAAAGTGTACCCCCTTTCACTATACATTCACACACGCACATGTCATGGTGTTGAGGGGAGCCCTATTACTTCAAAAAGAAATTGTTTCTTTTTGAAGTGACTCTGACTTCATAAAGAAATGATTTACGTTAAGGACCGAACCATAACGGAAATAATTTCTTTATGAAGGCAGAGTGACTTCAAAAATAAACTATTATTTTGTGAAGTCATAGGGCTCCCACCACCCCATGATATGGAGGTCTCCAGCCTGGGGTCTTCCATGTCATGGTTTGGGGTTTCGCTCGTAATTCAAAAAGACAGTGGGCCTCATTATAAGTGTGCCGGTCCAATAACAACGGTGCCGGTAAGCCTACAAGCACCGTTGTTACTCGACTGGCACACTACGAGTCTGACTGCCGGAGTCGCTGTTCCCGGCTGGTCTGACCCTGCCAGGCATAGCGACCACAGTAAGCAGACCGTAACGGAAGCACCCGTGCTTCCGTGGGCCCCACTCCCATAGAGTCCTGTGCGACTCCATGGGAATGGGGAGTAACAGAATTACCGGCGTCTGACTTCCCAGCCGCCGGGGTTGTAATACCCCGTTGTTACCGGGAAGTCAGGCGCCAGTAATTCTTTTGGATTTGGCACCAAGCCGCCAGTATCACCGGCAGGCTTACTGCTAGACCCGTAATGATGCCCAGTTTCTTTTTGTAGTCACTCTGCCTTCAATAAGAAATTATTTCTGCTACAGAAATTATTTCTTTATAGATGCAGAGTGAATTTTAAAAGAAAATATAAAAAAATTATTTGAAATAATATTTTTACATTTTTTTAACATGTGCTAGCGGGGCCCCCACACCGCGGGGGCTGTGGGGGCGCCTGTTACGCCAGTGCCCTTAACACATTCTGCACTGTACTGTTTAAGCTTGGGTGCATGTTTTGGCAGTTGCTTACAAAGATGCATCAGTGGAGTAACATTCCCCTAAAAAATACTAGTGTAAATCATTTCCTTTTACAGACCGTGTCCGTATGTCACCTATCTACCCACTTGGGTTTTGAAATGACTTCTTCTACACGTTCTTTGAATGCAAGACTCTGGCCTACCTGTGACACTCCTCGTCATTCACTAAACAACCAACCCCCCGTTACTTCTTTCTATTACCACATTCCCCAATTTGTGTTCACTTTGCCAGTTTCCTAAATCTACTCACCATTTGCTTTTCAGCTCCTGACACTCGGGATCGTATACTCCTCCAATCTGCCACCGTCGCCTTCGGTCCGTTCAGCGCCTGTAGAAACTAGGAAGTCTTTCATGAAAGAGGGACCCGTCCCACCGGTATCTTCTTATCTTGTAAGAACTTCTATATCGGCCGTTCTCCAAAGGAAGCCTCGCGATCCTCCAGATAAATGACACAGGATGCCCGATTTTGCAAAAGTCTTAAAAGCCTACTTGGTTGACGGATATGAAAACATCCTCTCTGCCACCATGTGAACCCATATAGGGCATCCTTTAAGACGAGGTAGCAGTATCTGAGATGGATGGGAATGCAGATATTGCTCATACATCAATAATCAGACCGACTCGGGAAGTTGGCACACACACAAATGTTTTATCAACAATTATCTAAAACAGGGAGTTACAACGATCATCAACAGACGCTCGCTCGATTTCACTCAAAGCATCTCATGAAAAAACACACCTTTTATTGTCATGACCCCTAGCATTCTCTCATACAGCTACAGGGGAAGGTTTAGCAACGCTGGTAAGCTATGGACAAAGAGGGTTGCTGGTGTAACGCTTACCTTGACTCTGCGGGGACACACACTGTGGAACCACTGGGCACGACTCTTCTCTTCAACTTCCTCTCGCAAAAACTCCCCACATAAAACACAAAAAGTTCCTTAGGGTGGGAAGGCGCACTACTGTCTTGAATTCAACGAGAATTTTCTATTACAGTTATAATTCAATACGCTCTCCTCTACTTATCATCTTTACCTTGTTTATTTTTTGAGCAAGCTCTCCATCCTGCATCTGTGCAGGGGCTCTAGTTCTGCAGAGGGGAATACCTGGAGTTAGTTCTAAGGGGCAACGGGAGAGGAGAGCTACAAAAGGTAGTGCTAAGAATGTATGGTGGCAGCCGATGACTAGCGCTGACAGGGAATGTCAAGTAAACCCCATGAGGAGAAATTCCCTAATGGAAGGGTAAAAGCACAAAGATGTTCTGACCTAGGAGGTGTGGTTTAGAATCACAATAGAAGTGTAGAGAAATGCTAAAGCACAACTAAAGCCACAGCAAGCTGCGCAGTGAATGAATTGAAAATGGTAACACAAAACCTGTGGAGCCCACAGGCAATTGAAATCAAAAAGTCTATGCAGCTATAGTGGAAACACCTACAACATGAAAGAATGTAGGATCCGTGCACAATAAACGCTTCACATGGAAGCTGTCTCACTTCAAAAGGAAATGTGTTATAACATGAGGAGCAGGAACTGGCTCCTTTCACAGTGCGCACAAAACGCGCTTCACAATAAAGAAAACAGCAATAACCTTTCAGCAAAGTGATGCTCGTAACTAGAGGAGCAGGAACACGCTCCGTTCACTGTGCGCGCCCAATGCACTTCACAATTGAGTTACGGCAATAAGTCCTTCAACACATGTAACGCTCGTAACATGAGGAGCAGGAACAAGCTCCGTTTACCGTGTGCAGCAAACGCACTTCACAATGACAAGGCAGCAATAACTCTTGTAAAATATGTAATCACCTATAACGTCAAATTACTTTCACTTCTAAACAAAAGGAGGAAAGCTAATACTTGCGGTATGTGGCCGCTGACTGGAACCGAGTGAAAAGTGAAAGCCTGTGACAGGAACTGAAAAGCGGGAACTTGACTGACTAGGATTTCGTAAGAAAATGACGGGCTGTGAATGGGGTTAGGAAGGCTAAGGAGCGTTAATGGCAATAAGGAAAACCTATGGTTATAAACACTGAGGGAACAGACAATGGACTGGACAGTGGTAAGCGTTAACTATAGTCAGAATGAACACGAAGCAGGGAACACTCGAGGGGAGGGGTTTAAATAGGAGCAGAATGACAGCCACTAGACTGACACTGTCACAACCCAGAATAAGCTAGGCGGCCATGTGTGAGAGTCAGGAAGTAACCATCTATGATCTCCCCAGTGCTCTGAGTTGTTTTCCCATAATCCAAGAATGGTACACAGAAGACCAATTCCTTTTTGAGGCAAATGGGGGAACCTTTTCTGTGATCATGACAGTATTCCCCCCCAAGATCCCCCGTGGGTTAAAACCCTCCTTTCCAGGTTTGCTAGGGTTATTCAGATGGAAGGATCTTATCAATCGGGGTGCGTGAATATTTTCAAGGGGTTCCCAAGTTCTATCCTGTGGCCCATACTCCTTCCAGTCCACTAAATAGTATAGCTTTCTACGAACAACCTTAGAGTCCAAGATTGCCTTTACTTCATACTCTGGTTGGTTTTTTTCCACAAATACGGGAGCAGGGGGATCTTGGATTCGGGTATTAGGGCTCACAGCCTTTAGCAAGGACACGTGGAACACTGGATGAATTTTCATGTTCTTGGGGAGCGTTCATTTCATAGCCACTGGGTTGATGACTTTTTCTAAGATGAAAGGACCCAAAAATCTTGGAAGGAATTTCCGAGATCCTTTCAACATCAGGTTCTTGGTAGCCAACCACACAGAGTCTCCCACCTTGTACTCCGGAGAGTTTCTTCATTTTTGATCAGCAAACTTCTTCTGAGCATTTTTTGCTAAGTAAAACTGTTTTCTTGCTTGGTCCACTGCAGTAGTGATATTGTCGTGCAGAGTTTTTATTGCAGGCATTTCCAAGGATTCAGGAGGATCATGAACAGAGGTTCGTGGATGCCGACCATATAAGGTGAAAAATTGACTTAATCCAGTAGAGGAGTGTACTGAATTATTGTAAGCGTATTCAGCAATCCTCAAAACCTGAAGCCAAGAGTCTTCAGTCTGATGAAGCATGCACCTGAGATATTGTTCCAACGTTTGGTTTGTGCGTTCGGTTTGCCCATCAGTCTGTGGATGGTAACTGGTGGACAAACGTACATCAATCTTAGCTATTTTGCAACATCTCTTCCAGAATTCAGAGACAAATTGACTTCCCCGATCAGACACTACAATGGAAGGAAAGCCATGCAACCTTACTATGTTTTCCAAAAATATTTTTGCCAGAACTGATGCTGTTGGTAAACCTTTCAGGGCCACAAAATGCGCCATTTTAGAAAAAAGGTCCACCACCACCATGATCGTGTGGAATCCGTTGCTCTGGGGTAAATCCGTAATAAAATCTAGAGAGAGACTATGCAAGGAAGGGGTGGAACATCCAATGGTTTGAGAAAACCGTCAGGTTTCATTTTCTGAGATTTATTTTGCGCACAAATTCTGCAGGTCTTGATAAATTGAATCACATCCTTTCGCCAGGTAGGCCACCAGTAAGATCTCTTGACTTTTTCCAAAGTTTTAGTAACCCCTGGATGTCCTTCCATCAGAACGCTGTGGTAGTCTGCAATTACTTGTTCTTGTAAGTTTTGAGTTGGTAAGAAAAGTCGCCCTTTGTAAAATGGCAATCCTTCCTGTACAAAACCATGTTCTTTCTCAGACTCCCACCTTTGCAATTCTGCCGTGCTGATATTTGCTTTGATTTCCTCTCTCAAATCTTCAAACAATGAATCTGTAATGTTCATAACTCCAAGCAATTTTTCAACAGAAATTATTTCCACTGGGGTTGTGGCAATGTAAGCTTCTTCTCCCTTACCAATTCTGGACAGAGCGTCAGCCTTTCCATTACAGATACCAGGCCGAAACATGATAACAAGGTCATACTCCGCAAACAAGAAGGCCCATCTTAACTGTCGCAAAGATTGTGCTTTTGCAGAATGCAAATACTACAAATTCCGGTGGTCAGTGAAAATGGTGACAGTGTGCCTAGGTCCAAGCAGATGATGCCTCCATTCCTTCAATGCACATTTTATTGCCAACAACTCCTTGTCAGTGACAGTATCATTTTCTTCAGCAGCGGAACATTTCTTTGACCAGAAGGCCACTGGGTTTAACTCTTGAGAGATTGGATCACGCTGCGACAGGACTGCACCCATGGCCACATTGGACGCATCGGTTTCCACCACAAAGGGAAGATCCGGTCTGGGATGTTGGAGAACTGGAGCTGCTGTGAACTTCTCCTTCAGTTTATGGAAGGCCTCATCAGCCTCCATTGTCCAAGTAAAGGTTTTGTTTTTTCACAGTAAGGACGTGATGGGGTGAACCAGTCGAGAAAATCCTGACACAAATCGTCGATAAAAATTAGCAAACCCCAAGAAACTTTGGACTCCTTTAACAAATGTCGGATCTGGCCAGGAAAGAATTGTGTCAACTTTTCTGTTGTCCATTTTCACCCCTTGTGACGATAACATGAATCCCAAGAATTCAACCTCAGGAACGTGGAATTGACATTTCTCCAACTTCACGTGCAAGGAGTTTTCTTTGAGGATCTGAAGAACAGCAGTTACATGTTTAACATGCTCCAGAGGATTGGCGAAAAAGATCAAGATGTCATCGACATAAACCACTAGACAGATATCCAGTAGCTCATGGAAAATGTCATTCATGAACGACTGAAACGCAGCTGGTGCATTACATAGCCCGAAGGGCATCACTTGGTACTCGAAAAGTCCATGGCATGTGCGAAAGGCAGTCTTCCATTAGTCTCCTTGTTTAATGCAAATGATATGGTATGCCCCTCGAAGGTCAAGCTTTGTGAAGATCTTGGCTCTTTTCACTTGGTTCTGTAGTGTAGAAATGAGAGGCAGAGGTTATCGGTTCTTTACAGTGATTTGATTCAAGGCTCTATAATCAATGCAGGTTCTCAAATTTCCTTCCTTTTTTGGCACGAAAAACAGAGGTGATGCTGCTGGGGACTTGGATGGTCTAATAAATCCATTACCCAAATACTGATCGAGCTTTGTTTTCAGATGAAGGTTTTCCTTTTCCGTTAATGCATAAATGCAATGGCAAGGAAGCTGAGCTCCCGGGACCAGATCTATCTGGCAATCATAGGTCTATGATGGGGTAGAATTTCGGCTTGCTTCTCCTCCTGAAAAACATCCTGGAACCTTTGACATTCTGAGGGCAACGAACCGATGAGACCCAACGTGATTTCTGTAGTGTTCTTGGGTTGTTCCACTTCCACTGAAGGTTCTGTTAGACTACAGGTTTCGTGACATTCAGAACTAAACATCAAAGTCCGTGCACACCAATCAATTACAGGATTATGTCTTTCCAACCAAGGTATTCCTAAAATGATTTGGAATTGTGGTGCTTGAATAAGGTTAAAGGAAATCCTCTCCTTGTGTCCTTCCTGGCAGAGCATGATGAGATTGTTAGTTCGCTGAGTTACCGGGCCTGACACTAGGGGGGTGCCATCCACTCCAGAAACATTTTCAGCTTCCAACTTTTCCGTTAATGGAATGCCCAATCTGCTCACTAGGTGTAAATCCATATAGTTGCCAATGGCCCCACAGTCAATATAGGCTTCAACGCACATCTTTTTGTGGGACACTCCTGACTAACTAGGATGATTGGAAACACAAAATGTGAGGTCGCCGAAACCTTCTTCACGCTCGACAAGCTGACCTCTATACTTGTCGGGCACTGGAGTTTTCCAGACTCTGTTCCTTCTTTTCCTGACTAATTCCTCCCAAGGGTTTTCTTGAACATTTCACGGAACAGTCCTTCAGGAAGTGCCCAGCCTTTCCACAATATAAACATAGCTGCTTCTGCCGTCTCCTATCTCTTTCTGTCTGAGAGATAGGACCTCGAATTACACCCAGTTGCATGGGTTCGGAATGAGTTTCTGACGACGATCTTCCAACAAGTTCCTTGGGGCGGACAAAATATGACCGACTCTCAGGGCGGGCTCAATCAGTTCTTCGATCTTGGAGCCGGTGATCTAACTGGATGATCAAATCAATGACTTCTGTAACACCCTCAGGTGGGTTCACCACCTGTGCTAGGACATCCTTCAACTCACTCCGCAACCCGCGGTAAAACAAGGTGGTTCTTTTTTTCTGAAGGCCAGTTGGTTTCTGCAACTAGTCTATTGAAAATGAACACATATGCCAGTAGATCTTGATTACCCTGTTGTAGCGACAACAATTCAGTATCTAAAGCTTGGCCTTTAGTGTGACGAGCAAACAGTTTTTCCAGTTCCCGCTGAAAATCCTGAAAATTTCTCAACACAGGATCATCTCTGTTGACAAGAGGTATAGACCAGTCGGCAGCATAACCACCGAGATAAGACAATACAAAAGCCACCTTAGACTCCTGGTCTGCATAGAAAATGTAACATACATTGATTTAGAAACACTGCAAATTTCTTTGGATCTCCATTGAAGCACTCCAGAGGAGCCAAAGGAATATTTCTGGGTATGACCACTTGAACTCGAACAGGTGTTGCAGTTGGGGCTGAAACTTGGGGATTAGCCTGAGGCAAGGGAACCTGACCAGCTTGAGATTGTAATAGTTGGCGGGCTAACTCCTCAGTTCTATCCCTGTTTACCACTAACTCTTTCCTCAGAGCATTGGTTTCGGAACGAGCTGCATGAACCTCAGCTCTCAATTCCCCCAACAATTGGACTAGCTGATCAACCTCTGGAGTTCCCATGGTGTCCAGGCAGAGTATGTTTCAGCACGGCTTCACGTTCTGTAACGCTTACCTTGACTCTGCGGGGACACACACAGTGGAACTACTGGGCACGACTCTTCTCTTCAACTTCCTCTCGCAAAAACTCCCTACATAAAACACAGAAAGTTCCTTAGGGTGGGAAGGCGCACTATTATCTTGAATTCAACGAGAATTTTCTATTACAGTTATAATGCAATACTCTCTCCTATACTTATCATCTTTACCTTGTTTATTTTTTGAGCAAGCTCTCCATCCTGCATCTGTGCAGGGGCTCTAGTTCTGCAGAGGGGAATACCTGGAGTTAGTTCTAAGGGGCAACGGGAGAGGAGAGCTACACAAGTTAGTGCTAAGAATGTATGGTGGGCAGCCGATGACTAGCGCTGACAGGGAATGTCAAGTAAACCCCATGAGGAGAAATTCCCAAAAGGTAACCCTTATTCTAATGGAAGGGTAAAAGCACAAAGATGTTCTGACCTAGGAGGTGTGGTTTAGAATCACAATAGAAGTGTAGAGAAATGCTAAAGCACAACTAAAGCCACAGCAAGCTGCGCAGTGAATGAATTGAAAATGGTAACACAAAACCTGTGGAGCCCACAGGCAATTGAAATCAAAAAGTCTATGCAGCTATAGTGGAAACACCTACAACATGAAAGAATGCAGGCTCCGTGCACAATAAACGCTTCACACGGAAGCTGTCTCACTTCAAAAGGAAATGTGTTATAACATGAGGAGCAGGAACTGGCTCCTTTCACAGTGCGCACAAAACGCGCTTCACAATAAAGAAAACAGCAATAACCTTTCAGCAAAGTGATGCTCGTAGCTAGAGGAGCAGGAACACGCCCCGTTCACTGTGCGCGCCCAATGCACTTCACAATTGAGTTACGGCAATAAGTCCTTCAACACATGTAACGCTCGTAACATGAGGAGCAGGAACAAGCTCCGTTTACCGTGTGCAGCAAACGCACTTCACAATGACAAGGCAGCAATAACTCTTGTAAAATATGTAATCACCTATACCGTCAAATTACTTTCACTTCTAAACAAAAGGAGGAAAGCTAATACTTGCGGTATGTGGCCGCTGACTGGAACCGAGTGAAAAGTGAAAGCCTGTGACAGGAACTGAAAAGCGGGAACTTGACTGACTAGGATTTCGTAAGAAAATGACAGGCTGTGAATGGGGTTAGGAAGGCTAAGGAGCGTTAATGGCAATAAGGAAAACCTATGGTTATAAACACTGAGGGAACAGACAATGGACTGGACAGTGGTAAGCGTTAACTGTAGTCAGAATGAACGCGAAGCAGGGAACACTCGAGGGGAGGGGTTTAAATAGGAGCAGAATGACAGCCACTAGACTGACACTGTCACAACCCAGAATAAGCTAGGCGGCCATGTGTGAGAGTCAGGAAGTAACCATCTATGATCAACTCAGTGCTCCGAGTTGTTTTCCCATAATCCAAGAATGGTACACAGAAGACCAATTCCTTTTTGAGGCAAATGGGGGAACCTTTTCTGTGATCATGACAGTATTCCCCCCCAAGATCCCCCGTGGGTTAAAACCCTCCTTTCCAGGTTTGCTAGGGTTATTCAGATGGAAGGATCTTATCAATCGGGGTGCGTGAATATTTTCAAAGGGTTCCCAAGTTCTATCCTGTGGCCCATACCCCTTCCAGTCCACTAAATAGTATAGCTTTCTACGAACAACCTTAGAGTCCAAGATAGCCTTTACTTCATACTCTGGTTGGTTTTTTTCCACAAATACGGGAGCAGGGGGATCTTGGATTCGGGTATTAGGGCTCACAGCCTTTAGCAAGGACACGTGGAACACTGGATGAATTTTCATGTTCATGGGGAGCGTTCATTTCATAGCCACTGGGTTGATGACTTTTTCTAAAATGAAAGGACCCAAAAATCTTGGAAGGAATTTCCGAGATCCTTTCAACATCAGGTTCTTGGTAGCCAACCACACAGAGTCTCCCACCTTGTACTCCGGAGAGTTTCTTCGTTTTTGATCAGCAAACTTCTTCTGAGCATTTTTTGCTAAGTAAAACTGTTTTCTTGCTTGGTCCACTGCAGTAGTGATATTGTCGTGCAGAGTTTTTATTGCAGGCATTTCCAAGGATTCAGGAGGATCATGAACAGAGGTTCGTGGATGCCGACCATATAAGGTGAAAAATTGACTTAATCCAGTAGAGGAGTGTATTGAATTATTGTAAGCGTATTCAGCAATCCACAAAACCTGAAGCCAAGAGTCTTCAGTCTGATGAAGCATGCACCTGAGATATTGTTCCAACGTTTGGTTCATGCGTTCGGTTTGCCCATCAGTTTGTGGATGGTAACTGGTGGACAAACGTACATCAATCTTAGCTATTTTGCAACATCTCTTCCAGAATTCAGAGACAAATTGACTTCCCCGATCAGACACTACAATGGAAGGAAAGCCATGCAACCTTACTATGTTTTCCAAAAATATTTTTGCCAGAACTGATGCTGTTGGTAAACCTTTCAGGGCCACAAAATGCGCCATTTTAGAAAAAAGGTCCACCACCACCATGATTGTGTCGAATCCGTTGCTCTGGGGTAAATCCGTAATAAAATCTAGAGAGAGAGTATGCCAAGGAAGGGGTGGAACATCCAATGGTTTGAGAAAACAGTCAGGTTTCATTTTCTGAGTTTTATTTTGCGCACAAATTCTGCAGGTCTTGATAAATTGAATCACATCCTTTCGCCAGGTAGGCCACCAGTAAGATCTCTTGACTTTTTCCAACGTTTTAGTAACCCCTGGATGTCCTTCCATCAGAACGCTGTGGTAGTCTGCAATTACTTGTTCTTGTAAGTTTTGAGTTGGTAAGAAAAGTTGCCCTTTGTAAAATGGCAATCCTTCCTGTACATAACCATGTTCTTTCTCAGACTCCCACCTTTGCAATTCTGCCGTGCTGATATTTGCTTTGATTTCCTCTCTCAAATCTTCAAACAATGAATCTGCAATGTTCAAAACTCCAAGCAATTTTTCAACAGAAATTATTTCCACTGGGGTTGTGGCAATGTAAGCTTCTTCTCCCTTACCAATTCTGGACAGAGCGTCAGCCTTTCCATTACAGATGCCAGGCCGAAACATGATCACAAAGTCATACTCCGCAAACAAGAGGGCCCATCCTAACTGTCGCAAAGATTGTGCTTTTGCAGAATGCAAATACTACAAATTCCGGTGATCAGTGAAAATGGTGACAGTGTGCCTAGGTCCAAGCAGATGATGCCTCCATTCCTTCAATGCACATTTTATTGCCAACAACTCCTTGTCAGTGACAGTATCATTTTCTTCAGCAGCGGAACATTTCTTTGACCAGAAGGCCACTGGGTTTAACTCTTGAGAGATTGGATCACGCTGCGACAGGACTGCGCCCATGGCCACATTGGACGCATCGGTTTCAACCACAAAGGGAAGATCCGGTCTGGGATGTTGGAGAACTGGAGCTGCTGTGAACTTCTCCTTCAGTTTATGGAAGGCCTCATCAGCCTCCATTGTCCAAGTAAAGGTTTTGTTTTTTCACAGTAAGGACGTGATGGGGTGAACCAGTCGAGAAAATCCTGACACAAATCGTCGATAAAAATTAGCAAACCACAAGAAACTTTGGACTCCTTTAACAAATGTCGGAGCTGACCAGGAAAGAATTGTGTCAACTTTTCTGTTGTCCATTTTCACCCCTTGTGACGATAACATGAATCCCAAGAATTGAACCTCAGGAACGTGGAATTGACATTTCTCCAACTTCACGTGCAAGGAGTTTTCTTTGAGGATCTGAAGAACAGCAGTTACATGTTTAACATGCTCCAGAGGATTGGCGGAAAAGATCAAGATGTCATCGACATAAACCACTAGACAGATATCCAGTAGCTCATAGAAAATGTCATTCATGAACGACTGAAACGCAGCTTGTGCATTACATAGCCCGAAGGGCATCACTTGGTACTCGAAAAGTCCATGGCATGTGCGAAAGGCAGTCTTCCATTAGTCTCCTTGTTTAATGCGAATGAGATGGTATGCCCCTCGAAGGTCAAGCTTTGTGAAGATCTTGGCTCTTTTCACTTGGTCCTGTAGTGTAGAAATGAGAGGCAGGGGTTATCGGTTCTTTAAAGTGATTTGATTCAAGGCTCTATAATCAATGCAGGTTCTCAAATTTCCTTCCTTTTTTGGCACGAAGAACAGAGGTGATGCTGCTGGGGACTTGGATGGTCTAATAAATCCATTAGCCAAATACTGATCGAGATATGTTTTCAGATGAAGGTTTTCCTTTTCCGTTAATGCATAAATGCAATGGCAAGGAAGCTGAGCTCCCGGGACCAGATCTATCTGGCAATCATAGGTCTATGATGGGGTAGAATTTCGGCTTGCTTCTCCTCCTGAAAAACATCCTGGAACCTTTGATATTCTGAGGGCAACGAACCGATGAGACCCAACATGATTTCTGTAGTGTTCTTGGGTTGTTCCACTTCCACTGAAGGTTCTGTTAGACTACAGGTTTCGTGACATTCAGAACTAAACATCAAAGTCCGTGCACACCAATCAATGACAGGATTTCCGTTAATGGAATGCCCAATCTGCTCACTAGGTGTAAATCCATATAGTTGCCAATGGCCCCACAGTCAATATAGGCGTTCAACGCACATCTTTTTGTGGGACACTCCTGACTAACTAGGATGATTGGAAACACAAAATGTGAGGTCGCCGAAACCTTCTTCACGCTCGACAAGCTGACCTCTATACTTGTCGGGCACTGGAGTTTTCCAGACTCTGTTCCTTCTTATCCTGACTAATTCCTCCCAAGGGTTTTCTTGAACATTTCACGGAACAGTCCTTCAGGAAGTGCCCAGCCTTTCCACAATATAAACACAGCTGCTTCTGCCGTCTCCTATCTCTTTCTGTCTGAGAGATAGGACCTCGAATTACACCCAGTTGCATGGGTTCGGAATGAGTTTCTGACGACGATCTTCCAACAAGTTCCTTGGGGCGGACAAAATATGACCGACTCTCAGGGCGGGCTCGATCAGTTCTTCGATCTTGGAGCCGGTGATCTAACTGGATGATCAAATCAATGACTTCTGTAACACCCTCAGGTGGGTTCACCACCTGTGCTAGGACATCCTTCAACTCACTCCGCAACCCGCGGTAAAACAAGATGGTTCTTTTTTCTGAAGGCCAGTTGGTTTCTGCAACTAGTCTATTGAAAGTGCACACATATGCCAGTAGATCTTGATTACCCTGTTGTAGCGACAACAATTCAGTATCTAAAGCTTGGCCTTTAGTGTGACGAGCAAACAGTTTTTCCAGTTGCCGCTGAAAATCCTGAAAATTTCTCAACACAGGATCATCTCTGTTGACAAGAGGTATAGACCAGTCGGCAGCATAACCACCGAGATAAGACAATACAAAAGCCACCTTAAACTCCTTCTCTGCATAGAAAATGTAACATACATTGATTTAGAAACACTGCAGATTTCTTTGGATCTCCATTGAAGCACTCCAGAGGAGCCAAAGGAATATTTCTGGGTATGACCACTTGAACTCGAACAGGTGTTGCAGTTGGGGCTGAAACTTGGGGATTAGCCTGAGGCAAGGGAACCTGACCAGCTTGAGATTGTAATAGTTGGCGGGCTAACTCCTCAGTTCTATCCCTGTTTACCACTAACTCTTTCCTCAGAGCATTGGTTTCGGAACGAGCTGCATGAACCTCCGCTCTCAATTCCCCCAACAATTGGACCAGCTGATCAACCTCTGGAGTTCCCATGGTGTCCAGGCAGAGTATGTTTCAGCACGGCTTCACGTTCTGTAACGCTTACCTTGACTCTGCGGGGACACACACGGTGGAACCACTGGGCACGACTCTTCTCTTCAACTTCCTCTCGCAAAAACTCCCTACATAAACCACAGAAAGTTCCTTAGGGTGGGAAGGCGCACTATTATCTTGAATTCAACGAGAATTTTCTATTACAGTTATAATGCAATACGCTCTCCTATACTTATCCTCTTTACCTTGTTTATTTTTTGAGCAAGCTCTCCATACTGCATCTGTGCAGGGACTCTAGTTCTGCAGAGGGGAATACCTGGAGTTAGTTCTAAGGGGCAACGGGAGAGGAGAGCTACAAAAGTTAGTGCTAAGAATGTATGGTGGGCAGCCGATGACTAGCGCTGACAGGGAATGTCAAGTAAACCCCATGAGGAGAAATTCCCAAAAGGTAACCCCTATTCTAATGGAAGGGTAAAAGCACAAAGATGTTCTGACCTAGGAGTTGTGGTTTAGAATCACAATAGAAGTGTAGAGAAATGCTAAAGCACAACTAAAGCCACAGCAAGCTGCGCAGTGAATGAATTGAAAATGGTAACACAAAACCTGTGGAGCCCACAGGCATTTGAAATCAAAAAGTCTATGCAGCTATAGTGGAAACACCTACAACATGAGAGAATGCAGGCTCTGTGCACAATAATCGCTTCACACGGAAGCTGTCTCACTTCAAAAGGAAATGTGTTGTAACAGGAGGAGCAGGAACTGGCTCCTTTCACAGTGCGCACAAAACACGCTTCACAATAAAGAAAACAGCAATAACCTTTCAGCAAAATGATGCTCGTAACTAGAAGAGCAGGAACACGCTCCGTTCACTGTGCGAACCCAATGCACTTCACAATTGAGTTACGGCAATACGTCCTTCAACACATGTAACACTCGTAACGTGAGGAGCAGGAACAAGCTCCGTTTACCGTGCGCAGCAAACGCACTTCACAATGACAAGGCAGCAATAACTCTTGTAAAATATGTAATCACCTATAACGTCAAATTACTTTCACTTCTAAACAAAAGGAGGAAAGCTAATACTTGCGGTATGTGGCCACTGAATGGAACCGAGTGAAAAGTGAAAGCCTGTGGCAGGAACTGAAAAGCGGGATCTTGACTGACTAGGATTTCGTAAGAAAATGACGGGCTGTGAATGGGGTTAGGAAGGCTAAGGAGCATTAATGGCAATAAGGAAAACCTATGGTTATAAACACTGAGGGAACAGACAATGGACTGGACAGCGGTAAGCGTTAACTACAGTCAGAATGAACGCAAAATAGGGAACACTCGAGGGGCGGGGTTTAAATAGGAGCAGAATGACAACCACTAGACTAACACTGTCACAACCTAGAATAAGCTAGGTGGCCATGTGTGAGAGTCAGGAAGTAACTATCTATGCTCTCCCCAGTGCTCTGAGTTGTTGTCCCATAATCCAAGAATGGTACACAGAAGACCAATTCCTTTTTGAGGTGAATGGGGGAACCTTTTCTGTGATCATGGCAGCTGGCTAGCATTGGCACCTGTTTGAATAGGCTAATAGCCCCTGCAAAGATGGATGCCGAGACAGGACTCAGCACAGGAACTAAAATGGCCCCCGTAACTCATACTTCCAGAATCCTTGGTGGTATAGTGGAAGGGTGCAACGGCAGCCCAAGGCTATAAAAACCCCACCCTGGGCCACACCCAGTGCTTAGTTTTTTTCCCCTGCTGTTTGCAAGTGGTGTAACGCTTGCTGCATTTCCAGTTCCACGTGCAAGAAGATTCCTGCAATTCTGCTCTCGCTGCTTGTTCAACGTACCTGATCCCGGATCTTCAGCAGTCAACTTGCTCTTCTTTGACTACGCCGGCCTTCTCATACTCACCCGGACCGCCTCAATACACTGCAACGTTCATCACCGGCTCTCATATTTACCCAAACTCACGCTGAGAGCTGTCCGCTTTCATCAGCCACAGCAGCGATTTCTCCAGACCCTAAAGGAAAGCATAACAACACAGTAAGCTTTTGAGCAATCTGCATCCCGCACCACAGTGCTCCCCGCTGATACTGCTAACCTGAGATTGGCGTTCCGTGAACCAGCTGACAGCTGAGCACAGCACACAGCACCTGGAAAGAAAGGAACAGAGAGAGAAGAACTTAGCAAATCATAACATGTGCATAGCGCGGCACCATCATTATAAAGACACTGCAGCACAAATAAGGACTTACCAGCAGAACAGCAAAAGACATTGCAGTCCAACCAAGACTTACCTGCAGACAGCATCACGTGTGCCACAGCTGGTCTTGGCCACTCTCCAGTGATGGAACTGGACCGGATGCTATTCTAATACCTCAAGAGTATAACTTCAGCACGAAGGTGAGCCAGGTTCATGCCTCCCCAACCAGCTAACCTTGGGAATAGTAGGGAGGTGGGGGGAAAGAGTAGGAGAACAGGTATTAACATATTCACTTGTTTGTCCATAGGCTCATCTAGAACACTCACCATCTTTCCTAACAATATTGGAGGTACCAGCCAAACCACTCCCAACTACATTGTACGCTGGGCAACTGCTTTTCAGCAACACAGTGGGGGATGGGTTGGACTCGCATCTCATCCCAGAGGACACATCATCCCAGAGGTAAACGCTTCCGATGATCCGGACCAGGCACTCCTGCAGGGCACCAGAGGGAAGCGTTACATTTATATTAAAAATTAATCACTACCGACGTCATACAATGTGGCAAAATCTGAAAACCTACTAGGGGATAGGATAGGCTTAAAATAAAATATGAGTATACCTTATATATGGGGCTGGGTTGTGATTGGGTCTCTAAGGTCAGTAGGGCAACTAAGCCCGTCATCCTCTGTGCCATTAAAATAAACAATATCCTATTGGCTTCTCAAACTATAGGGCTCTGTACTACGTGGAACTCTACAATTGGTTGACACGCTTGTACCCTTCTGGAATATTCCACTCTCTAGAAGCACGCAAGCTGGATCCCCCGGTGCTGGGAGGGATGGCTGTAACGCTCACCTGGCTCCCACGGAGGCGCTGGTCTGGGTTGCTGTGGCCTCTTCAAGCGTGATGCGCAGAATTCGGACCACCGATTGAACAGGACCCCCAAATCTTGCTAGTCTGGCCCGTAGGAATATCCTTCTGCAGATGAGAAAGGGGATTAACTGTCTGCTGAATAATGTGCTTGCTCCCCCCTTTCCCCCTTCATTCTCCTCTGACTTCCTCCAAAACCCCCGGTTTAAGCTCACCTTATGGTTTGGAAGGATGAACTCTCCATCCTGCTTCTGGTGCAGGGGCGCGCGTTCGTCCAGTTACTTCACTGGTTTTCAGAATGGCGCTGGCAAATCCACTTGACTTTACTGAGCGATACGCCGTAAGTATGAAGATGCAAAAGTTCAAGTCTGAGCCTCCTTTTATGTTGTCTTTTTCTGTCCTTTATTTCAGGTGCAGAACAAAGGCGATGTGTTGAAGGGTTAAATTGCCGGGGTAAAATCAGGTAAGTCAGTGATGAGGGCGACCCCTCTAAATGTCTTTATAATTCCTCAGTAATGTCTTTTGTCCTTTCCCCATAGGGGCCGGGGTGCGGTACCTGCCAGAGATGTGGCGCCGACCCGAGATGTGGAATGGCTCACCAAGAATAGCCGGTAAGTAATATGGCTGAAAATACCGGATTTCCTCTTGTGTTCCCTTGCTCACCTTTTGTCTCTTCTTCTCTCCTTAGGTGCGGTGCAGAAATGTGGCGACCGGCACTGAGAGCCGCGATGGAGCCGGGCGGCGTCTCGGGAACAGGTGAGTGAAGCGCGGCGCTGCAGCGAGCAACGCAGTGCTATTAAATGGAAGTCTTCCTTCAGGAATGCTGGCGTGAAGATTCCAGATGCAGGTAAGAAGGTTGAAATAGTTCTTGGTTTTCACCTTTCTCTTCTCTTATTCCCTTACAGGTGTTCCAGGTTCGAGGCGGGCGTGGCTGGAGTCCAGGTACAGGAGCAGACACGGTGAGCGTTCAGCTGCTGGATGCAGAACAACGTGAAGCACGTGTGGCTGTCTGGGTTCCTTCAGAAAAATAGTCCCTCCTAAGCCTCATTTGGCTTGGTTCTTCATGCAGCATGGTCTGCATCAGGTGAGTGTGCAGCATGGTCTGCTTCAGGTAAGTGCACCAAACACTATGGCGCCAGGACTGATGTCCAACATGAGCCTGGCGCCGTTAGTCCAAAGAGCCCCTATAAAGGGCCACTGGGCTTTTACCCGGGGGCGTGATGCCTGCTCCCGGGGGTGCTGGGCCTGGCCTGGTGCTCCGGGGGTAGGCATCATGACAGCACTCCCCCCCAAGGCCCCGCCCAAGGCCTTTTCCCCAGGAGGTTTCGGTTTGTTCAGGAAATTCCGATGGAACCTTTTAACTAGCCGAGGTGCATGTACGTGGTCGCTGGGTTCCCAAGATCTTTCCTGAGGCCCGTACCCCTTCCAATCAATTAGATAGAAAAGTTTTGATTTTGAGATCTTAGAGTCCAAAATGTTCTTCACCTCGAATTCAGGCTCCCCATCTATCTGGATTGGTTCTGGTGGCTTTATTAATCTGGTTCCTGGTTGCACTGGTTTCAAAAGCGACACATGAAAGATGGGATGAATCCACATGTTAGCTGGTAGATCTAGCTTGACTGCCACTGGGTTAATTATAGCTTTGATCGAGTAAGGGCCTAAATACCTTGGATTAAAAGTCTGAGGTCCCTTGAGTGATAAGTGTTTGGTAGCCAACCATACTTGATCCCCTATTTGGTATGGAGGCGCCTCCTTGCGATGCAAATCCGCATTCTTTTTGTATTTCTCTTTCGCATGTTGTAAGTGTGCAGTAGCATCCTTGAAGGCTTGAGTAATCGTAGAATGCAAATGGTCGACTGCGGGCATTTCAAGGCTCAAAGGTGAGTCCAGGTCTGAAGTACGAGGGTGATGTCCATATAGGGTATAAAAGGGGCTCTGACCAGTTCTAGAGTGTATCGAGTTATTGTATGCATATTCAGCCACCCATAAAATGTCCTTCCAATTACCGTCCGATTGGTGCAACATACATCGTAGATATTGTTCAAGGGTCTGGTTCGTTCTCTCCGTCTGACCATCGGTCTGTGGGTGGTAACTGGTTGAGAGTCTTACGTCAATTTGTGCCAGTTGACAACACTTTTTCCAAAAACGAGAAATGAACTGGCTTCCCCGATCGGAGATTAGTATGGACAGGAATCCATGCAGACGATGACATTTTCGAGGAATTCCTTGGCAAGAACAAAAGCTGTAGGTAATCCTTTTAACGGAATAAAATGGGCCATCTTGGAAAATAAATCCACCACAACCAGAATAGTATTGTATCCATTACAAGAGGGCAGGTCCGTGATAAAATCTAGTGACAAGGTGTGCCAAGGTGCTGGAGGAATGTCTAAGGGTTGAAGAAGACCGGCTGATTTTGTTTTTTGACCTTTGTTTTGGGCGCAAACCCCACAGGACATCACGAAAGATTTAATATCCTTTCGCAGGACGGCCACCAGAATTGTCGTTTAATTTTTTCCTCTGTTTTGGCAATGCCAGGATGTCCTTCCATCAGAGTATCGTGATGACGGGAAATAACCAGTTCTTGCAATTCCTTTTCTGGCAAAAATAAACGTCCTTGGAAGTAAGTTAAGCCATCGTTGATTGAAAAGGCAGACCCCCTTTTGATCCAATCCTGCAAGGCTGAAGAGTCCAGGAATAGTTTTACCCGTGCTTGAATGTCTTCAAGGGTTTGTAAAGTGGTTATCCCCAAGATTCTTTGTTCGGGAATTATCGGCACAGGTTCTGAGTTTGTGTCCAGTTCTCCCATTCCAATTCGAGATAGCGCGTCCGCTTTGCCATTCTTACAGCCAGGACGGTAGGTGATTACAAAATCGAACTCAGCAAAGAATAAAGCCCATCGGAGCTGTCGTGAAGACTGAGCCTTGGCAGTTTTTAAATATTGTAAATTTCGGTGATCAGTGATCACGGTGATGGTATGCCTGGCGCCAAGAAGATAATGCCGCCAAGCCTTAAAGGCAGACTTAATGGCTAATAATTCCTTATCGGTGATTGCATAATTTATCTCCGGCGGCGAGAACTTTCTGGACCAAAATGCTACGGGGTGCAGTTGGTTGGTTTCGGGGTCTCTCTGAGACAGGACAGCTCCCATGGCTAAGCTGGATGCATCGGTTTCGACTATATATGGGAGATCAGGACGCGGATGTTTCAAAATAGGTGCGGACGTAAATTTAGCTTTTAATTCCTGAAAGGCCTGTTCAGTTTCCTCGGTCCATTCAAAACGTTTATTCTTCCGCAAGAGTGCAGTGATGGGTTGCACCACCCGTGAAAATTCTGGGATAAACCTGCGATAAAAATTGGCAAAACCAAGCATGCTTTGGACACCTTTCACCGAACTAGGTGATGGCCATTTGAGGATGGCATCCACTTTCCGTGAGTCCATTCGGACCCCTTTAGGCGTCAGGATGAATCCAAGAAAATTCAACCTCGGTGGTATGGAAAACGCATTTTTCCAGCTTTGCAAACAGTTTGTGCTGGCGCAATTTCTCAAGGACGGCCCTGACATGTTTTCTGTGATCAGATTCCGAAGAGGAGTACACCATAATGTCATCGATATACACAACAACACAGACGTCGATGAGTTCCCGAAGGACATCTTTCATGAAGAATTGGAAGGAAGCAGGCGCGTTGCACAACCCGAAAGGCATCACTTGGTATTCGAATAGTCCATATTTTGTACGGAAGGCCGTTTTCCATTCGTCGCCTTCTTTAACTCGCACCAGATGATAAGCCCCCCGGAGATCTAACTTGGTGTATATGCAAGCGTCCTTCACCTGGTCAAGGAGTTCAGGGATCAAAGGCAGAGGGTAACGATTTTTAATAGCTATCTGGTTCAATGCGCGGTAATCGATACAAGTTCTAAGGTCGCCTTCTTTTTTTGGCACGAAGAACAAAGCCGAGGATGCCGGAGACTTTGACGGGCGAATGAAACCATTGGCTAGGTATTGATCTAAATATTGTCTCAAATGCAGATTCTCCGGCTCAGTAAGGGCATAAATCCTGCTACAAGGGGGTTGTGCACCGGGCACCAGATCGATTTGGCAATCGTACGATCTGTGAGGAGGTAACGTGTTGGCCTGTTCCTTTTGGAAGACGTCCTGGAAGTCTTGGTACTCCGGAGGTAGTTGCATGGAGACAGAGGTTACTGATGCTAGACTGACCTTCAGATTTTCTGGGTAGCAGGTTCGTGCACACTCTGGAAAGGTTATTCTCTTCGCTCGCCAATCAATTCGAGGATTATGTGTCTCTAACCAAGGGATTCCGAGTATAACCTGAAACTGTGGAGCCTTGATTACATCAAACACAACTGCCTCCCGATGGCCGTCCGGACCTACAAGTGTTACCTCAGCTGTGGAATGTGTTACCGGTCCCGAGGCAATTTCGGTTCTATCGACTGTGGTGATGACATCTTTGCTGGTTTTAGGACGCAGGGGGAGGTTAATCCTGGAGACCAATTCACGATCCACATAGTTTCCTATAGCCCCACTATCGATGTATGCCTTTATTGCATGCAACCGCTTAGGTTGTTCCGGATCTACGAGGACCATTGGCACAGTGAAATGTGAGGTCTGAGAGTTCGTTTTCAAGCTCGGCAAGCGGACCCCTACGCTTGTCGGGCGGGGTCGTTTCCCGATACAGAGGTTTCATGGATTTTTTCAGCGGCTCCTACCACCTTCCTGGGCGGCCTTGTCGGGCAATCTCGTAAAAAGTGTCCAGAGGATCCACAATAAAGACATAAGTGCATCTGCCGTCTTCTTTCACGTTCCTTTTGCGTTAAAGGTCCTTTAACTCCTCCGATTTGCATTGGCTCTGAGGCTTCAGCCCCCTTGAGGTTAGCGTGGGTCTTGACTAACACCCGAGTCTCAAACTTGGACCGATCTGCTTTTCTGTTTTGCAGTCTGTGATCCAATTGGACCACTAAGTCTATATATTCTGAGCACTCTTGGGGCGGATTTACAACTTGGGCCAGGACATCTTTAAGTTCTCTGCGTAGACCTCGATAAAATAACGTGATTCTTTTATCCTCTGGCCACCCAGTTTCCACAATTAGTCTATTAAAGGTTTCAATGTAGGAAAGAAGGTCTTGATTGCCCTGTCGCAGAGATAGAAGTTCGTCATCTAGAGCCTGCCCGTGGGAGTGACGAGCAAATAACCTTTCCATGCTTGCTTGAAATCTTTGAAAATCACGAAGAATCGGGTCATCTTGAGTTACCAGTGGAACTGACCAATCGGCAGCACTTCCGCTGAGATATGACAATACAAAGGCTACCTTGGTCTGGTCATTAGGGAAGGCCCCAGGTCTGCACAGGAAATGCAAACGACACTGATTCATGAATACGGCGAATCGTTTGGGGTCCCCAGCAAAGTGTTCGGGTGGGGCCAGCGGCATGTTTCCAGGTAGATTAATCTGCACAGGGTTACTGGAAAGCACAGGAGCGGGGTTCCCTCCAGAACCGGGTAAAGGAGTTTGTCCAGCTTGACCTTGCAAAAGCTGTCTAGCCAGGTCATCAGCTCTTTCCTTTGTTACAATCACTTCCCTTCTGAGAGCATTAGTCTCTTGACGAGCGGCGTGTACTTCGGCCCATAATTCCCCCAGTAGTTGGGCCAACTGGTCAGTCTCGGAAGTTTCCATAGCGCCTGGGTGGGAATTTGTAGGAAGGCTTCGCATTCTGTAACGCTCACCTGGATGCCACGGAGGCGCTGGTCTGGTCTGGGTTGCTGTGGCCTCTTCAAGCGAGATGCGCAGAATTCGGACCACCGATTGAACAGGACCCCCAAATCTTGCTTGTCTGGCCCGTAGGAATATCCTTCTGCAGATGAGAAAGGGGATTAACTGTCTGCTGAATAATGTGCTTGCTCCCCCCTTTCCCCCTTCGTTCTCCTCTGACTTCCTCCAAAACCCCCGGTTTAAGCTCACCTTATGGTTTGGAAGGATGAACTCTCCATCCTGCTTCTGGTGCAGGGGCGCGCGTTCGTCCAGTTACTTCACTGGTTTTCAGAATGGCGCTGGCAAATCTACTTGACTTTACTGAGCGATATGCCGTAAGTATGAAGATGCAAAAGTTCAAGTCTGAGCCTCCTTTTATGTTGTCTTTTTCTGTCCTTTATTTCAGGTGCAGAACAAAGGCGATGCGTTGAAGGGTTAAATTGCCGGGGTAAAATCAGGTGAGTCAGTGATGAGGGCGACCCCTCTAAATGTCTTTATAATTCCCCAGTAATGTCTTTTGTCCTTTCCCCATAGGGCCCGGGGTGCGGTACCTGCCAGAGATGTGGCGCCGACCCGAGATGTGGAATGGCTCACCAAGAATAGCCGGTATGTAATATGGCTGAAAATCCGGCTTTCCTCTTGTGTTCCCTTGCTCACCTTTTGTCTCTTCTTCTCTCCTTAGGTGCGGTGCAGAGATGTGGCGACCGGCACTGAGAGCCGCGATGGAGCCGGGCGGCGTCTCGGGAACAGGTGAGTGAAGCGCGGCGCTGCAGCGAGCAACGCAGTGCTTTTAAATGGAAGTCTCCTTCAGGAATGCTGGCGTGAAGATTCCGGATGCAGCTAAGAAGGTTGAAATAGTTCTTGGTTTTCACCTTTCTCTTCTCTTATTCCCTTAGAGGTGTTCCAGGTTCGAGGCGGGCGTGGCTGGAGTCCAGGTGCAGGAGCAGACACGGTGAGCGTTCAGCTGCTGGATGCAGAACAACGCGAAGCACGTGTGGCTGTCCGGGTGTGGCTTAAATAGCCTTGGAAGAAGTTTCAGGTGAGTATTCTTCCACAGCCCCACCCAAGTAACAAAATAGTTCCTTCAGAAAAATAGTCCCTCCTAATCCTCATTTGGCTTGGTTCTTCATGCAGCATGGTCTGCATCAGGTGAGAGTGCAGCATGGTCTGCTTCAGGTAAGTGCACCAAACACTTTCCCTTATGAGCCTATGGCGCCAGGACTGATGTCCAACATGAGCCTGGCGCCAACGGCGCCAGGACAGAGTCCAAAGAGCCCCTATAAAGGGCCGCTGGGCTTTTACCCGGGGGCGTGATGCCTGCTCCCGGGGGTGCTGGGCCTGGCCTGGTGCTCCGGGGGTAGGCATCATGACAATGTCCGAGTCATGCCTCCCCACCTGGTTAGCCCAACATCCATCATCACTCCTGCAGTCTGTCATTCAATTAGGACTTTGAGCTTGGCTTTGTAGAGACTCACTGTGCCTGAGAATGAAAGGGAGTAAAGGCATTGCCTTATCTTCTGGTTTCAGTATAGCTCGACCCAAGGTCTATTTTCATCTGACCATGTGACCGTAGACCTTGGTTTGAGCTCCTTCATTGCATTTAATACTATTAAATGAAGAAAACCTGGCACTCCTAGTGTTTTTCCATTACACCTCAAACAGGAGCTTCTCTGGACGGATTTACACCAAATTTGCGGCAGGAGCGGGGGCTTGGTCCTGAAAGCGTAAGGCAAAAAAAATTAGTGATATCTCCGTTCGCTCCGCGGACGGACTTCCCGGTTCGCTCCGCGGACAGTGCCCTGATTGGCCGAGCGGCTTGCGTGATGTCCGCGGACATGCGACGTGTTCGCTGATTGGACGGCGTGGTGCGTGAAGCGCGTCAGATTTTCTGTGGCGGCCGCCATCTTGCATTCCCGGACGACTGCGGACAGCGCAGTGAAACTTGGATTAAAAATTGTATTTAGTGGAGTGTGTTGGTGTGTAAGAGTGTTTGGGGAGGGTGGGGGAGTATGAGATAGGTTCAATGTTCTGTTTTTTTCATATGCTAGACACTTTTGTTGTGTTCGATTTGTCTGAGGACAACACGGCTGTTCTGAAATGTTCTATATAAACTAAATGGTGGGGTGTTCTGAGGACGGAGTATGTGTCCGTTTTGTTAGCAAGCAAGCTAAAATTGAGCTAAGAACACTTGCGGTGTCCTTAAATGTTCGTACATAAACAAAATGGGGGTGTCCTGAGGACACTGTCCGTATTGTACTCTGGCAAGTTGAATGTGTTCTAAGAACACTCGCGGTGTCCTGAAATGCTCTGATTGCTTAGCAGTAATCTTCATTACTCCTAGTCCTACTCTTCCTCGTCGCAGTACTGACGACCCTCCTCAACCTCCCTGCGGGGAAGGTCCCATGCTCCGGCTTGGTAATATGAAACTGAGTGATGTGGATGTGGGGGAGGAGTTATAGGAATTTAAAGAAATAGAAGAAGGTCCTGTGTCGGAGGCAGGGGCCTCATGAAGTAAGTACTGGGACGAGGAAGAGGGGACGTGGAGGTAATGTTTGCAATTAAACAAAATGGGGGTGTTCTGAGAACGCTGTTCGTATTGTTCATTGTCAGGTTGAAAGTGTTCTAAGAACCCTCCTTATGTCCATTGACATTACAATTTCCTATGGGCCTTACCCGACTTTTTGTCCACTAAACAAACGATAAATCAGGCTGCTGTGCGCCGACATTATGTGATAATCCTATCACTTGCCCCATCGACCTGGCTGACCTGCTTTTGCGACACTAAATCATATCTCCCGCCCCTAAGCCTGACATTATCAAAGCATTCATATTCCCCGTCTCTCTCCGTGACGGTACAGGGTGCGTAGCCAAACGCGCCCAGTGGCCTCCAGTCCTACGCGACTTTACACAGAACCCGGAAAACAACACAGATCATCTCACAACACAGCGCGCAACAATTCAGAATGTGAAACTGTGATTTAAAAGCAAACAGCAAGATTGTACATTTCGTAAAGTACTTTTATTTGACATCAAATGTTTAGAGAATATTCAGCGATTTGCATTTGTCCTTGCTGTCGATCCGCAAAAGTTCATCTTGAGTCACGCGCTGTTCCTTTGCGGTACACAGGGTGTTGGTTTATGATAAAAGAAGCACTATGGTCACACTGATAATCGGAAGGCTGTTCCAACAACGAGGCATTAGACCACCATAATGGTTGGTATGTTGCTTCTAGCCGCTAGTACCACGTAAAGCCCAGTCGTCTCCAGTCCTACGCAACTTTACACAGAACCCGGAAAACAACAAAGATCATCTCACAACACAGCGCCCCACAATTCGGAATATGAAACTGTGATTTAAAAGCAAACAGCAAGATTGTACATTTCGTAAAGTACTTTTATTTGACATCAAATGTTTAGAGAATATTCAGCGATTTGCATTTGTCTTTGCTGTCGATCTGCAAAAGTTCATCTTGAGTCACGCGCTGTTCCTTTGCGGTACACAGGGTGTTGGTTTACGATAAAAGAAGCACTATGGTCGCACTGATAATCGGAAGGGTGTTCCAACAACGAGGCATTAGACCACCATAATGGTTGGTATGTTGCTTCTAGCCGCTAGTACCGCGTAAGGGCATATTGGTGTAACGCTCACCTCATTCTCGCAGAGGCGCCGGTCTTGACTGGGCGACTACCGTATCTTCAAAGGTGATGTGTAGCACCCGGTTGGCTCTTTGGGCTGGACCTCTGTGCACTGTATGCCTGACGTGTAGAGTAAGATGTCTTAGGTAAGTGAATGCCAAGCTCTCCATCTGCCTCAGGGCAGGGTGCTGTAACCAGTTTCTTCACTGGATAGGTAGCGCAGGCCTCTTGACTTCAGAGGACTGCTGTCCGTCGTTTACTGCACGAACGGTAAGTTTCGAGTCATTCAAATGTCTTTAAAGTCTTTAGTAATGATGTCTCTTGTTTTGCAGGGTTCCGGCGATGGCGGATGACGGGCTGAAGTGAGTTGAAGATGGAGCCCGTGTGATGAATAGAAGCGCCTGGAAGCACGTAAGTAAGCGCTTGTTGCCTGCTTCACTATGCGCTCTGTCTTTTTATTTTGCAGGTACGAGTTCGGAGCGGCTGCAGGGTGCCGGAATACCCACTGGATTAGATGTGGAAAGGAGTAATGGCACGTGAGTATTAAAGTTCCCCAATGTCTTTAAACGCACCTTGTTTTGTCTTTCAGATGCGGGATGCAGCGCCGAAGACCTCCGGAGCGCACGAAGAGTAGGTAAGCCTTTGCCTTTCAGATGCCGGAATGCTAACCTGTTCTTTCTTGTCTTTATAGGTGTTGCTGAAGACTGGATTCAGGATGGTAAGCCTTTGCCTTTCAGATGCCGGAATGCTAACCTGTTCTTTCTTGTCTTTATAGGTGTTGCTGAAGACTGGATTCAGGATGGTAAGCCTTTTTCCTTAGGCCCAGGACCGGATGCAGAAGACACGATGAGCGTTCTGCTGCAGAGGTTGCAGAATAACGCAAAGCAAGATTCATCCACCGGGTGTGGTTTAAATAGCCTCCTGTAGTGCTTAGGTGTCTCCTTCCACAGCCACGCCCAAGTAAGAAAAGAGTTCCTGGTAAGAAAAGAGTTCCTGCCTTCCAGAAGAGTTCCAGTGTTCTGAATCTAGGGAGTGGCTCCAGCCCCACCCAACAGGAAAAGTAGTTCCAAACAGAAGAGGATCAGAGGCTCAACTGGCAGGCAAGTAAGCAGCATGGTCTGCTGAAGGTAAGTCCACCCAAGCATTATGAGCCTGGCGCTTCCAGCGCTGGGACTGGGCATATTTATGAGCCTGGTGCCACTGGCGCCAGGACTGGGTCCAAAAGGTCCCAATTGGGACTGGTTGGCACTCGGAACCTGGGTTATGGATCTGCTTCCAAGGGAGTTGGGAAAACCTTGACCTTTTGGAAGCAGAGATCATGACAGTACCCCCCCTCAAGGCCCCTCCCAAACCGGGCTTCTCCGGGGGTTTTGGCTTGTCAGGAAATGTTCGGTGAAATCTTTTGATTAGGCGAGGAGCGTGGACATATTCAGCAGGTTCCCAGGATCTCTCTTGGGGGCCGTAGCCTTTCCAGTCAATTAGGTAGAATAGTTTAGATTTGGAGATCTTGGAGTCCAGAATGCTTTTGACTTCAAACTCGAGTACTCCATCCACTAGGATAGGTTTTGGAGATTTGGTTAGTCGGGTTTGAGGTTGCACGGGTTTTAATAGAGAGACGTGGAAGACCGGATGTATCTTCATGTGCGGGGGCAAGTCCAACTTGACCGCTACTGGGTTTACTATGGTAGTGATGGAATAGGGACCAAGGTATCTTGGGTTGAATGTGCGTGGCCCTTTTAGAGATAGATATTTGGTGGATAACCAGACTTGATCCCCTACTTGATAGTGAGGGGCTTCCTTCCGATGTTGATCTGCTCCTTTCTTGTATTGTTCTTTAGCCCTTTGAAGGTGAGAAACAGCTTCCTTAAAGGCTTGGGTGATTGTAGAATGCAGGTAGTCTACTGCTGGTGTTTCAAGATCTTGGAGGGGATCCAACTCCGAGGTTCGAGGGTGACTGCCGTACAAAAGAAAAAACGGGGTTTTCCCAGTTCCCGAATGGACAGAGTTATTGTAGGCATACTCGGCTATCCAAAGGATATCTTTCCAAGTTTTTTCAGTTTGTTGCAGCATGCAGCGTAAATACTGTTCCAGAGTTTGATTGGTCCTCTCGGTTTGTCCGTCGGTCTGAGGGTGGTGACTGGTCGATAGTCTCACATCAATTTGAGCCGACCGACAGCAACTTTGCCAAAAATGAGAAATAAATTGACTACCTCGATCCGAAATCAGAACCGAAGGAAAACCGTGCAGTCGGACGATGTTTTCGAGAAATTCTCGGGCCAGAGTTGCTGCTGTTGGCAAGCCTTTGAGCGGAATGAAATGCGCCATCTTGGAGAATAAGTCCACGATTACTAGAATCGTATTGTATCCGGAGCATGGAGGTAGATCGGTGATGAAGTCCATAGAAAGCGTATGCCAAGGGCGAGGTGGGATGTCAATAGGGCGTAAGAGGCCTGCTGGTCTTTCCTTTTGACTCTTGTTTTGGGCGCATACTCCACAGGACATTATAAAGTCTCTGATATCTTTTTTCCAAGACGGCCACCAGAAGTAGCGCTTGATCTTTTCTGAGGTCTTGGCTATACCGGGATGACCTTCCATTAAAGAGTCGTGATAACAAGAGATTACTTTTTTCTGTAAATCTGTGCTGGGTAGGTATAATCGTTCTTGGAAATACAATAAGTTGTCCTTTACTGCAAAGTCCTTTCCCTGCAGATGCCAATTCTGTATGTCTGCTGGAGTTACAAGTTGCCTGGCTTTATCCTTAACTTCCTCTATGGATTCTGTGGCGATTACACCCAGAATTCTTTGTTCGGGAATGATTGGTACAGGTTTAGGGTTGACCAAGTGTTCTTCCACTCCCATCCGAGAAAGGGCATCGGCTTTACCGTTCTTTGTACCAGGTCGATAGGTAATTATGAAGTCAAACTCGGCAAAGAATAATGCCCAACGGAGTTGTCTAGAGGATTGGGCTTTTGCGGTCTTCAAATATTGCAGGTTTCGGTGATCCGTAATCACAGTAACGGTGTGTCGGGCCCCCAGCAGATAATGCCGCCAAGCCTTAAAGGCAGACTTGATAGCCAGAAGTTCCTTGTCAGTAATCATGTAATTGATTTCAGGAGGCGAGAATTTGCGGGACCAAAATGCCATGGGATGCAACTGATTGGTTACCGGGTCCTTTTGTGATAGAACTGCCCCCATGGCAAGGCTTGAAGCATCAGTTTCCACGATGTAGGGGAGTTCGGGGCGAGGGTGTTTTAAGATTGGTGCAGAGATAAATTTAGTCTTCAAATCCTGGAAAGCTTGTTCCGCCTCGGTAGACCATTGAAAACGTTTGTTTTTCTTTAACAAGGCAGTGATGGGCTGGACTATTCGAGAGAATTCGGGGATAAACCTGCGGTAAAAGTTAGCGAAGCCTAACATGCTTAGGACACCTTTTACGGAGGATGGTGATGGCCATTTGAGAACTGCATCGACCTTCTTTGAATCCATACGCACTCCGCCAGGTGATAATATGAATCCAAAGAATTCTACTTCAGTCACGTTGAAAACACATTTTTCCAACTTAGCGAAAAGTTTGTGTTGACGCAATCTTTCGAGGACCATTTTCACATGTTTCCGATGTTCAGATTCCGATGAAGAATAAACGAGGATGTCGTCAATGTAAACAACAACACATACATCTATGAGCTCTCTGAGGACATCGTTCATAAAATATTGAAAGGCGGCCGGGGCATTACAAAGTCCGAAGGGCATGACCTGATATTCAAATAGCCCATACTTGGTGCGGAAGGCCGTCTTCCATTCATCGCCCTCTTTTACTCGTACCAAGTGGTAAGCTCCTCTAAGATCCAGCTTTGTATATATGCATGCTTTTCTGACTTGGTCCAGGAGTTCAGGGATCAAAGGTAACGGATATCTATTCTTAACGGTGATCTGGTTCAGGGAGCGATAATCGATACAAGTTCTAAGGTCTCCTTCCTTTTTTGGAACGAAGAACAAAGCTGAAGAAGCAGGGGACTTGGAAGGACGAATAAACCCATTTGCCAGGTATTGATCCAGGTATTGTCGAAGGTGAAGGTTCTCAGGCTCGGTGAGGGCATAAATTCTACTACAAGGAGGAGTAGATCCAGGTATCAGGTCTATCTGGCAGTCATAAGACCTATGAGGAGGTAGAGAGTTAGCCTGATCCTTCCGGAAAACATCTTGGTATTCTAGGTATTCGGGAGGTAACTGGGGAGTCTCTGAAGAAATTGCGGCCAGTGCAACACCAGGTGGAGGGTGACAAGTAGAGACACATTCTGGAAACTGGACCGTTCTTGCTCGCCAATCGATCAGAGGATTGTGTTTCTCTAACCAAGGTATTCCTAGAATAATCTGAAACTGAGGGGCCTTGATCACATCGAACACGATCTTCTCATGGTGTCCATCTTGACTTACTAGCGTCACCTCTTGAGTGGTATGCGTTACTGGCCCGGAGGCTATCTCCGTACCATCCACCGTAGTAATGACGTCCTTTACAGCCTTGGGACAAAGAGGTAGATTCATCCTCAAAACCATTTCATGATCCACATAATTGCCGATGGCACCGCTGTCGACGTAAGCTTCAATTGCATGTAATCGATCCGGATTATCAGGGCTAATGAGGACCATAGGTATCACGAAATGCGAGGTCACGGAACTGGTTTTCACGCTCGGCAAGAGGACCTCTATTCTTGTCGGGCGAGGTCGTTTCCCTGCTCAGAGTTTGTAACTTTGGTAACTGCAGCTCCTACTGCCTTCTTGGCAGGTTTCACCGGACAGTCTCGAAGAAAGTGCCCTGAGTTTCCGCAATATAGGCATAATTGCAACTGTTTCCTCCTTTCCCGCTCCCTTTGTGTTAGAGGACCTTTCAGACCCCCTATTTACATGGGTTCCCCGAATTCTACTCCTTTGGAAGGAGTTGGCGGTTTGGAAAATACTCGAGCACCAAACTTGGAACGATCGGCCTTCCTGTTCTGCAGCCTGTGATCTATTTGAACGACCAAGTCTATATAATCCGAACAGTCTTGTGGGGGATTCACTACTTGGGCTAAAACGTCTTTGAGCTCTCCACGTAGACCTCTATAAAACAGCGTAATCCTTTTGTCCTCAGGCCATTGAGTTTCCACTATTAGTCTATTGAAAGATGCAATATAAGCCAAAAGGTCTTGATTACCCTGTCGCAACGAAAGAAGCTCATTGTCCAAGGCCTGCCCCTGTGAATGTCTTGCGAACAGTTTTTTCATACTAAGCTGAAAGGCTTGAAAATCATGGAGAACCGGATCATCTTGATTAACTAGAGGGATCGACCAGTCTGCCGCATTGCCACTAAGGTACGAAAGTACAAAAGCTACTTTTGCTTGATCAGTTGGAAAGGCTGCTGGCCAGCATAAGAAGTGCAACCGGCACTGATTGATAAATACTGCAAACCTCTTTGGGTCACCAGAAAATCGTTTGGGCGGAGCCAGAGGTACATTCCCAGGTAGGTTGATCTGCACTGGATTCATAGAGGATGTTGAAGGAAGATTTGCCCCTGATGCGGGTAACGGGGTCTGTCCGGCTTGTGACTGTAGCACTTGTCTAGCAAGATTGTCTGTTCTCTCCTTGGAAATAATTAGTTCCCTTCTTAGAGCATTCGTTTCCTAACGAGCTGCATGCACTTCTGCCCTTAGTTCCCCAACTAACCGGGCTAGGGGGTCAGTATCCGAGGTTTCCATAGCGCCTGGGAGAGAGTTTTGCGGTAGGCTTTGCGTTCTGTAACGCTCACCTGATTCTCGCAGAGGCGCCGGTCTTGACTGGGCGACTACCGTATCTTCAAAGGTGATGTGTAGCACCCGGTTGGCTCTTTGGGCTCGACCTCTGTGCACTGTATGCCTGACGTGTAGAGTAAGATGTCTTAGGTAAGTGAATGCCAAGCTCTCCATCTGCCTCAGGGCAGGGTGCTGTAACCAGTTTCTTCCCTGGATAGGTAGCGCAGGCCTCTTGACTTCAGAGGACTGCTGTCCGTCGTTTACTGCACGAACGGTAAGTTTCGAGTCATTCAAATGTCTTTAAAGTCTTTAGTAATGATGTCTCTTGTTTTGCAGGGTTCTGGCGATGGCGGATGACGGGCTGAAGTGAGTTGAAGATGGAGCCCGTGTGATGAATAGAAGCGCCTGGAAGCACGTAAGTAAGCGCTTGTTGCCTGCTTCACTATGCGCTCTGTCTTTTTATTTTGCAGGTACGAGTTCGGAGCGGCTGCAGGGTGCCGGAATACCCACTGGATTAGATGTGGAAAGGAGTAATGGCACGTGAGTATTAAAGTTCCCCAATGTCTTTAAACGCACCTTGTTTTGTCTTTCAGATGCGGGATGCAGCGCCGAAGACCTCCGGAGCGCACGAAGAGTAGGTAAGCCTTTGCCTTTCAGATGCCGGAATGCTAACCTGTTCTTTCTTGTCTTTATAGGTGTTGCTGAAGACTGGATTCAGGATGGTAAGCCTTTGCCTTTCAGATGCCGGAATGCTAACCTGTTCTTTCTTGTCTTTATAGGTGTTGCTGAAGACTGGATTCAGGATGGTAAGCCTTTTTCCTTAGGCCCAGGACCGGATGCAGAAGACACGATGAGCGTTCTGCTGCAGAGGTTGCAGAATAACGCAAAGCAAGATTCATCCACCGGGTGTGGTTTAAATAGCCTCCTGTAGTGCTTAGGTGTCTCCTTCCACAGCCACGCCCAAGTAAGAAAAGAGTTCCTGGTAAGAAAAGAGTTCCTGCCTTCCAGAAGAGTTCCAGTGTTCTGAATCTAGGGAGTGGCTCCAGCCCCACCCAACAGGAAAAGTAGTTCCAAACAGAAGAGGATCAGAGGCTCAACTGGCAGGCAAGTAAGCAGCATGGTCTGCTGAAGGTAAGTCCACCCAAGCATTATGAGCCCGGCGCTTCCAGCGCTGGGACTGGGCATATTTATGAGCCTGGTGCCACTGGCGCCAGGACTGGGTCCAAAAGGTCCCAATTGGGACTGGTTGGCACTCGGAACCTGGGTTATGGATCTGCTTCCAAGGGAGTTGGGAAAACCCTGACCTTTTGGAAGCAGAGATCATGACAATTGGTCCTTGGCGATTGTCCCATAAAATGGTGAGGGTCATGAAGTTGTTTAGAAGTAGCTGCACCTGGCAGTTAAAAAATCCGTCGTCCGGGCTCTGAAAATCGTGGCATTGACAGTACGGAAGGACGTACCTGTTTTAAAAAACATAAATTAGTCTCACCAGCCGATCTTCATTAAAAATATTAATTTTATTTATTAGGGTGTGAAACTATTTGCTAGTGAGGATAGTGCAACGGAGTATGTTAACTTATTCCCATTAACCCACCCTCTGTCCTCTGCCTTTTTCAGAGCCCTCTAAGCGACAGGGGACCAATTCAGCGGTGATAGTGCGCAGTAGAAAACACTATGCCACATTGAATGATCAAGTACAACTTAACCGGGCTTTAACGTCACGCTATTGTTATTATATTTCGGTATAAAATAATCTAAAGGGTTACTTACATTATATTGCCATTTTCCATTGTCTAAGCGTAGTGCAGTCCCCCAATACGACTCCGTCTGTGCCAACAATCTTTCTCATAGTTATATAATACATAAAAGTGGTTTCGTTTCAGAAATTTCATCCTTATCGTGTCTTACGTTTTTGCAACACTCCTTCAAAAGAAGTCTTTTAGCACGATCCCTGTCTGTCAAGGTAAAAAAACAATAGAACCTTATAGTGCGAGTCGTGGGCCTCTCCGGCACGCGAGCAAAAAATGGAAGCAGCTGACCTTCACTGTAAACGACCATAAATTCTTAGTTTGCAACATTCTGTGCACAGCCATCTCTGAGAAATTGCTTTTTACACTCCATCTTTGTATATTGTTTGCGTGCTAATAAAAAAACTTTGTTAAAGGGACGTTATGGTTCCAAGTAAAACCGAAAAACCCCTGAAATTCGCCAGTTATGGTAAGCTAAGCAACCATAACTCACGCCACCACCGTGCACTGCTAAGACTAACACCCAGGACATCAAAGATGACATCACAAATGTCATTGATGACATCACTGATGACATCACATGTGTATGTACTTTTCATGAAATATGTATACAAGGGATTCGTATTATAATGTTGCGAAAAAAGTGTCAAGGATCATTGCAATAAATATCATACCCTAATTAGTGCTTTGAACGATGCATTGATATAAATAGAATTCTATTATGGGGTTCTATCTAGTATACTAAGCTACTAATGCAGAAACATAGCATTGTGTGCAGCGTACAAGATGAAGGTATAATATTCGTAATGTTAATATGTAGAATAATGAAATGATAATTGTTTTCTTAATAGATTTTTGTGTACTGTGAAATATGTAATAAGTAGCTAATAAAACCCATGTATTACATAATTGCATTACTATAGAGAAAACACAAAGAGACAAGAACACATACCAATATACATATACATAGGGTAAATAGCAGCTTTGAAATAGAGAAATCATAATTTATTTGCTTGAAAATAATGCTGTCTTTAAAGCTTGTGTCTTCCCCTATGTATATGTTTCATATGATGTGACTGGACTCTAAGGGAATTACTATAAGAACCTACTTGTAGGATACGTCTACAAATAAAATACAATTTTTAGTTTCTGACTGTTACCGAAGAAAACCATGTGGCCTAGATATGTCAGCAAAAGAAAAAATAGTGAGCCAGAAGAACACTCGCGGTGTCCTGAAATGTTCGTACATAAAGAAAATGGGGGTGTGCTGAGGACGTTGTCCGTATTGTTCGCTGGCAAGTTGCATGTGTTATAAGAACACTCGCGGTGTCCTGAAATGTTCGAAAATAAACAAAATGGGGGTGTTCTGAGGACGTTCTCCGTATTGTGTGACTGCTTAGCTGTATGCAATGAGGGAATGGCACAGAGAGTGAAGTGGAAATGGTAGAAGGGCTGTCCAAGAGTTACGCGGTCCGTGGACAACGCAGCTGTCTGTGGACAGGGCGTGCTACATCCGGGGTTTTCCAGCAAATCCAGCATGGAAAGAAGACTGTAGGGATCAGCCAATCAGATGTTGAGGTTGTGGATTTGTGTTGAAAGAGACTGTGTGTAGTGAAGGTGGCAGAAGTGGAGAAAGTCCTGGGTGTTAGTGTTGGCAGTGCACGGTGGCGCAAGTTATGGTTGCTTATCTTACCATAACTGCCGAATTTCAGGGGTTTTTCGGTTTTACTTTGAACCATAACGTCCCTTTAACAAAGTCTTTTTACAGAATTTGATAGGTTTTTAGTAGCGCAACTTAACCATAACGTCCCTTTTAACAAAGTTTTTTCACTGATATATATATATATATATATATATATATATATATATATATATATATAGGTGCATTGCCTGCAGTCTATTCACTATGTAGCCTGCCTCACGAGTACTTTGTCTACTTGCATTACTGCGTCTGTACATTTGTAAAATGTCTTTGCATTTTCTTCAGTGCTTCATCACAGGTGCAATCTTCATTTCGATCCCAAAATATTGCTTACTTCGATACTTCGTCATCAGATTCGCCATAAGGTCTAGATTGTTTCTTTGTTGGCATCTCTTCTAGGTGCGTCATTTCTGCTTCATGTGACGTCACCAGCATTTTCTCTCATTCATTTCACGCTTCTTCTGGGACTTCCTTTAGAAGACTTTATTTCTTCGTGAATGCATATAAGGTTTTCTCAATGGATACTTTGTTTTAAGAATTATTTGCGGTATAGGTACCCTCACTGATATTGCACATGTCACAATTTCTAGTTCCCAACATATAGGCAACATGGGGGCGGGGCTTTAGGTGGAGGTACTTGGCTCCTCCTCTACACTCTCCCATCTGGGTGATTCATCGACCACTCTCCCATCATTCTTCACATCTAGCCATCCTCTTCTGAAGAAGTGCTTCTTTGTAGTCCATATCTTTATGACTCCTTTCAGACATCCTGCTGATTTCACATGTTCATCAATGCTCCAAGTCATGGGACTGCATAGGATTCTCTCTCCTCCATTCCAAGTTCCTCATCTTTTTGTGTTTGTCATTACAAACAAAAAGGTGCATTGTTCCTCTTTGACTGTGGAATTCAGGCGAGATCCAGCATTACAAGAAGCCAAAGAGATTAAAGAAACATCACTATCTGAAGAATCCAAAACAGAAGAATGGGTGTCCTTGTCCCCAAGAGGGGAGTAACTCCCAGTGAGGTACCACTTTCCAGACCCCTTGCAATGGTCTTGATAGAAGGCTCACCTCCCTTACTTTAAAGGGGTGACTCCCCTACGGTGATAAGGGAATAATAGTCCAGATTTGTCACAACACACATAGGACTTGGTCTAAATGGACATGGCCCTTGACAATGGTTTTGACTCATCCGGGACACTTTCCTTTTCTTTATGTTACATCACACATTGATTTGTTTCTGTTTCACCTCACCTCCATCTCAGATGGGACAGTAGCTTCCATGATCATGCTTCCCTGTGCAATAAATCAATTTGTTGTTCAATGGTCGATGTTATTTCCTTTGAGGCGTTCAGGCAGAGGAAGGGAGTTTGGGTGTTAGGGCCATGTTGATGTTCACAGAAATGCACTGGCCTCTGTCAGAAGACGTTGTTGATTTCCTCCTCCCACAGCACATGTTCCCCAACATCATCCTGTTGCTACTGGTGCCTTCCTGTTAGGACCATGGTCACCATCATCGGATTCTGGGTGTTTCTCGTCCTCATAGGACATGGGCACATAGCCCCTGGTGGCAAGGTTGTGTAACTTGCACCAATGGAAAACCTGCACTACTTCTCCTAGTAGACTTATCGGCGGCATTCGACCTAGTGGACCACAATGTCTTATGCCGTCACCTGAGTTCTGCTGCCCACTTCTCCAGTGAGGCAATATCATGGATACAATCATTCCTTAATGACCGTACTATGAGGGTCTTCTCACCATCAGCAGCCGCGGACCCCATCCCTATCACCTGCGGTGTGCCCCAGGGCTCCTGTGTTTCACCAACACTCTATAATATTTTCACCAAACCTTTGTTTGATGACTTGGACCATCTGGGTATCACCTACACTAATTATGCAGATGATATCCAGATTCTCCTCCCACTCACCGGGGACTGCAGCAAGGACCTCGCAATTGTGAACAGAATCTATAGCATCGTTCAGGCATGGATGGCCACACATGGCCTCCGCCTGAGCGATGACAAAACAAAGCTCCTCATCCTGGGTAGTACACCCCTTCTCAACAGACTGGGCGCAAACTATTCATCCTTCATTATTGATGAGAACTTTATACAAGTCGCCAAGGAAGTAAAAACGCTAGGTCTCTACCTAGACTCCACTTTATCCTTTACCAAACAGGTAAACACCCTAGCCTCCTCTACTGCATACACATGCAAACTAATCAGAGCAGGCAAAAAATTTCTATCCCCTAACAGCTGCATGACACTAGCCAGAGCTCTGATCATATCCAAATTAGATTACTGTAATGCCCTATACATTGGAGCAACCAAATCTACCATCACATCAACAAAATACAGATACAGCAAAACAATGCTCTTAGAGCCGCACTGAATATCTCTAAGAGAGAACATATCTCCGAGACAAGAAGAAAGCACAAATGGCTGTCCACACACGAGAAAATCAGACTTAAGACTGCTCCCTTACCCACAAATACTTAAACAACAGAGCCCCACAATATCTAGCAGATAGATTCTCGAGAACAGCATCCACCAGACTGACGAGACTAGCAAACACCAATCGCCTACAGGTACCCCGATTCAAACTCTCCACCATTGGAGGCTCCAGGTCCCCAGTTAAAGCAGCCCAACTGTGGAGTGAGCTTCCCACCACACTGAGAATGGAACAATCCTTCACCAAATTTAGGCAAAACTTGATCAAATGGTTAATTGAGATGGACAACAAATGATTGCACAAACTTGATCCTGACTGCATACAAATACTGATCCTGTATATAATTGTATATGTATATAATTGTTATTGCCAGATTGTTAATTGCTAAATTGCTGGCTTGTGAATTACATGCCTTTTGCTGAGACTTTGTAACCTGTAACCTATGCACTAAGCTGTACAACTTCTTACTCCTTGCGCCCTGATACCCTTGGGTCTGGCGTGCACAATAAATACTAAACAAACAAAACAAACAAACATCACCTTGATGGGGAAAACCTTTTCAGGCCAGTACATGAATGCACCAACTATACAATGCATGCACCAACATTGGTTTTTGAGGACCCCGACTACCCATTCAAAGTAGTTGCTGGTGCAGGTGTGGGTTTGTACCTGTGCTGTTAGGGATTCATGGAATTCTGAACCGGTTTCATCAACAATGGGCCTATGCGTTATCCAGCATCACCTGTGTGGCACAAAGGATGGCATTGATGGTGATTACTTTTTTTCAATGTGCAAAGCACCTGTTTTATCCCATATGGAAATGTTTGTGCAATGGGCTTCTCCATGTATGTGAACATTCAAAATGGACGCACCCATGCTCTGCAGTAGTGGTTAGAGTTGAGGTAAGACTTATATCTATATGTGCAGATTGTGTTTGATGTAAATGTTCAGACCACAGATATAGTTAGGGACCATGCTTGGAAACCCTTTGTGGAACTACAAGTAAACCTGTCTCGTTGACATTCAACATGTGGCATTGAAATCCTCTACTGACTTTCCATTGTGTGACGTTTAGTGCTGACTTTACTGATGTGTAAGGGGTGGTACAACTCACCAGTCCTAATTTGTGTATTGGCAAAATGCTTAAAGGGGACAACCAACAGTTGTACTTTCACGATGTTGTGTTCCCTGTATGGACATTTGAAAATGTGCAGGGGAGAGTGGAAAACAGTAGAGTAAAACCAGCTGAAATCATCATGAATTTTCAGTTGTACTGTGTAGAGCTCATTTGAATGTGGTTGTACACGAAAAGACGGCATACAAGAAAGGCACATTACTTTTACATCTCCAATTCCAGCATCACGTGCCTCAAGATGGGAGTGTGGGAAATATCACCTGGATTTCAATATCATACATACATGCCATGTGTGTCACAGCACCTCTACTGATCTGTCTAGGAGCAGTGATTCTCTGTTATCTGGGCACAACTTCAAAAACCTTCCCCTTGCCTCTGACACTTGAAAGTACCACACCTGCAGGAGCCATTACAGCCTGTGGTGCATCATGATACACTTCCCATGTCACATGATATGTACATTGAGTCTGTCCCCACAGAGTCCTGACCACTTTGATAAAAGGGGAATTGTAAGAGTTCCAGGGTGTATGTGGAATTGGCTATGTGTGGTCATCACGGGCCTCAGTGTTGGACAGTGGGCTCCTCTAACGTGACTACCTGCCCACTACTGCATTGTTCATTTCCATATTATGAACATGTATATGTACTGTATCTAATGAATACCAGACCAGTTACCAACCAGGTTTCCACCAGCTGTGAGCCATTTCCCTCCTTTGCCCAGAATATGGCCCTCCACTCGTATGCATCCTTTCCTTGCCCCTCCATTTCCAATCATTCTGTCATCACCTACCATGTGCTCCCTCCTGACTGGGAACCCAAATGATTAGTGTTATTGTCATGTGCATGTTTCAATAACACAACTATGACTTTCACTTTAGCACTCACCCAATCCCCATGGAGTTGCTCTGCATGCCTCTCACTCCCAGCTATTCCTAGAGTGACCCTCCCCTTTGACCTTGCAACATTTTGATTATTGTTGTGTATACCTTTTTTTACTCATATTGTGCACATCTTGCCTTCATGATGTGTCTGGATCCACATGGGCCCTCATAGAGCCCTGGCCAACAGTCGTAGTGTGAACCTCCCTGTTGTCTGCATGTACTCTGATGCCTAACCTTACTCAACCCACCGTCTGGATGTTGTGGTCATGTTTGGTTGGTGGTCAACAAGGCCCACCCCTCTTATGCCCTGCCAGCCGTCACACCTTCCACCCTTGCAGGAGTGCTGAGAGTACGCAGGTGTTTCAGGGCTCGGGCACTGCCTGCGAAAAGCAATCTGTTCTAAATGTTCCTATACTTGCAATGGAACATTCAAAAGTTGCCTCCCTTGCACCCTGAGGTGTATGGACCTTCATATCCCTCCAACCCTCTTCCCCTCCCCATAGAAAGTTGTTGCATGATCCCTTTGTTCTCCTTCTCTGATGCTAATGCCATCAAACTAACCGCCAAAAATGAACACGTGTCACCACCCCCGCAGACCCACTAGTCTCAGCCGGGCACATAACACCATTCAAATTCAGGGAAGTCACCGAACTCGAAGTAATCTAGATAGTGAATAAAATTAGGCCCTTCAATTGCAAAGGAGACGAATGCCCAGCAATTCTAATCAAAGACTGTGCGGAAACACTCTCACTGTTCCTCAAATCTTTCATTAATGTCTCCTTCAACTCCAACACTGTACCCGATAGCCTAAAAGAAGCATGGGTGCGTCCTCTGCTAAAAAAAAGTACCCTGGACCCTGAAATCGCTAAAAACTATAGGCCAATCACCACCGTCCCATTCTTGCTTAAGATACTGGATAAAATTGCCTACACCCAAATTCAACAGTATCTTGAAAAAAATCATATCCTAGGTAAAAGACAGTCTGGTTTCCGCTCAGGACATGGCATGGAATCTGCGCTACTAGATCTCAAAATACAATTAGGTGACATTATGGACACAGGCAAACCGGCACTTCTCCTCCTATTAGCTCTATCCGCTGCCTTTGACCTAATTAACCATGACATTCTAGGACTGCACCTAAAAAAAGAGGCCCACTTCTCACCAGAAGCCATCGCTTGGGTAGCCTCCTTCCTGAAAGGAAGACTCATGAAAGTCTTCTCAGACACTGCTTGCGCATCACCGACCACAATCCACTGCGGCGTCCCCCAGGGTTCCTGCACTGCCCCCACACTATACAACATTTTCACCCTCCCGCTCTACAACAACCTTGACCATTGCAACATAGCGTATACCAACTACGCTGACGATACCCAAGTGCTTCTCCCTCTATCTGGCATATATGAACAAGACGCCACAGCACTAACCAAAATGTACTTTGCCATCCAGACTTGGATGGCCGCAAATGGTCTATGTTAAACGGGGACAAAACAGAAATCCTCATAGTAGGCACCAGCGAGACCCTCAACAAACTCCCTACACAATACAAAACATTCACTATTGACAACTCTACCATCACAGTCTCAACAGTGGTAAAAACGCTTGGAGTCTACCTTGACTCCTCTCTCTCCATGTCCCACCAAGTCAATGCTATAGCATCCTCCGCCGCACTCACCATCAAGGTTATCAATCCGATCAAGCCATTCCTCTCCACGAAAAACTGCCTATTCATCGCCAGGGCCACAGTCGGTACCAAATTGGATTATTGCAATGCCCTCTTTCTGGGCACCTCGGCCAAAAACCTGCATAAACTTCAAGTCACTCAAAATAGTTCTCTTAGAGCAGCCTTAGCATTCCTAAGAGGGAACACATCTCTCAAGCCAGGAAAGATGCCCACTGGCTACCAGTTAAAGAACGCATTCTCTTTAAAACAATGGCCATTATGCACAGGTGCATCTCCATGGAAGCCCCACCTTACCTGTCGGAAAGAATCACCCTCCGCTCTTCTACAAGACCCATTAGATCACATCTTTCCAATCAGATAAACGTACCCACGTTCAAAAGAACCAAAGCGGCAGGGTCCAGCTTTCAGCACCTGGCACCCAAGAACTGGAATGCCCTGCCTACCTCACTAAGAAACGAAAAATCCTACCCCACTTTCCGCAAACTGCTGTAAAACAAAACTATTCTGCTAGAAGCACATGTATTGATACGACGTCGTAAACTGCATCCTAAGTAACTACACATCTGATGACATGTAATGTATGTGTGTAATTTGAGATAACCATGTCACGCATGTATCATAAGAAAAAGCCTTCTGTAACAGCGCCTCGATGCCCCTGGGCCGACTGTGCACTTTATAAATGCAAATAAATAAATAAAAATAAATAAAATCCCTGTCTGCCTTTTTATGGAGGCCCCAATGGCCCTGGGATGTATGCTGCTTCATCTCCCTCCAATACTCTGCCACTCCAGGTAGAATGTTGTTGCATCGCACTTCTGTTCTCCTTCTCTGATGCTAATGCCATATCTGTCTGCCTCTGTATGGAGGCCCCAATGGTCCTTAATTATGGACTCTTTGGGGACTGCATGCCTATCCATCCATTGTTCAAACCACAGCTAGCCTGACCTTCCCAGGAATTACTTCTATCATTCTGGCCCTCCAAGGACTACTTTGCACTGAACATGTTGTGCACAAACTAACAAAGTGGCATGTGTGTGCTGGTGCACAATGGTGTGCATTTAGATCACATGCATGGTAGGAGTGTTCTACCATTTATTAAGGGGTGGTGTCTGTTTGCATTTAACCAGCAGTCATGTCCGCATTGCTGCAATCCCTCCACAATGCCTGGAAGGGGACCTTACAACAGGATCAGGGAGTCTTGTGTGGAGCCAGGAAAATGTGTACACATGTGGCTGAAGAGCATGTCTGCATCACACACCATCTGCATATTGATGTAGTTTTGAATACGTCGGTTAATGAAGATCTGTTCTCTGGCCCTGGGTGGACAAGGACCAAATGTCTTCAGTCTACCGCCACAACCACATTGGGGAAGCACGCAAAGGTGTAGAACTGGGATTTGATGTGGTTTATGGCCACTGGATCTGTGGGGAAGGATATTTGGTGACAGATCTATCTCATCATAGCAGACAACACCTGTGACTAGATGCGGGAGAGGCATGACTGGATGATGCCATGCGCCATGGATACAGTGCTCTGAAAGGTACCTGTGGCACGGATATAAATCACTGTCAGGACCTTTTAAGGCGGTGGGGAGAGTGGACATTTCAGTCTGCCTGTTGTTCTCCATATAGTACTCAATTTCTTCCAGGAGGCTGTAGGTGGTGGGCAGTCCAGATGGTAAGTGACAACAACCTGCTGGTCGGTGAGGTCAGGGTGGAACGGCCTAGGCGTGTACACCCTAGTTGTGTAGGGCCATCAGGCTCTCCTACCACATTGCTTGTCCCGATGCTGCTGCAAGGGGGCATATTGGCGCAGGCTACTGTCTGTCTGCTGGCCAACAGCTGGAGTACAGGCTGGTGGCTGCCTACCAGGAAGCTGGGGAAGGGATGATGGGCTGGTGGGCTGCCTGATGGAGAGGCTGGGATCCACCCTGATAGGCTTCTTGCAGGGAAAGGCTGAGGGGCAGGCTGGTGGGCTACCTGCAGTTGGGCAAGTGGGCAGGCGTATGGGCTGCCCGCTTGTGTAGGTGCAGTGCCATCCTTTCCTGTGGCAGCATCCTTAGCTATCTACGTTATAGGAAAATGCTCCTGCTGTTTCCATGCAGGTGGAAAACTGAGGGTGGGGTGTGGCTGCTTTGTATGTGCTCTTCTAAACCCCTAATTGCTGGGCTGGTTATATTCATGTGTGTCTAGTTGTGGGTTGCTGGAGTGCTTGTTGAGCTGATTTGGCCAACCTGTGTGAAAGGCCTATTATATAGCTCCAAATAGCACCCTCGCTTGAGTATGATATGATATGATATGGCATTTATAACGCGCCTATACACAAGTGTTTCAAGGCGTGATGAGGCAGAGGAGGGGAACAGAGGGAAGACAGACAACAATCCTAGTAGGCCAGGTGTCATTCAGATTGCCTAAGTGCATGGGAAGGGGCAGGGGGCAAAGTGCAGTACATGAGAAAAGAATAATAAACAATATGTAAAGTATGGCCAGCTGGTGCCAAGTGCAAGGGTAAGTGCAAACATGTGTCAGGTGCTGGTAGTGGAACAGTAGGGATACAGAAAAGAGTCCGTAAGTGTGGGGGTTGCCAGGAAGGCAGGTGTGTGACTGGTGGGGGAGGGGACCTGGGCCCAAGATCAGAGAGTGGCCATGTAACCAGTGCAGTTTCAGTTTCAGCCAGGAAGTCAGCAGGGGAGAGGAAGAGAAAAAGCAGAAGCAAAGAGAAAGGTTTTGAGGTGCTTCCAGAACCGGAGATGATTCTCCTCAAGTTTCAGGGAGGCAGGGAGGTTGTTCCAGAGGTAGGCCCCAGCAGAGGAAAGAGATCTACCACCAACTCGTTACTTGGAGAAGCAACTGTGCCTGAGGGAGTTGGAGGCGGATGATCGAAGAACTTAAGAAGGAAGATATTTAGGAAGAGGGAGCTGAAGGTATTGTGGCCCCATGCCCCAGAAGGCCTTGTCGACAATGCAGAGGGTTTTGAACTTAATCCTCACAGCCACTGGGAGCCAGTGCAGAGACTTCAGTCCTTGAGAGATACGATCCCTGGGCTTGAGGCCAAGGACAAGTCTTGCAGTCCTGTTTTGGAAGAGTTGCAGAGGACAGAGAGTAGAGGCAGGGATATTTAGAAAGAGGCTTTGCAATATTCCAGCCTAGAGAGAACCAGAGCTCTGGAGACAGTGAGCTTCTGGGGGCAGGAGAGGAAAGGAAGAATACCTCTGAAGAGGTGCAGCTGGTAGTGTGACTGCTTAGAGACGTCAGAGATGTGAGGAGAGAAGGAGAGTGTGAAGTTGAAGATGGTGCCAAGGTTTTTAGCCTCACAGGTGGGAGCAGGGAGAGGGCCAAGGGAGGCCATCCAGAGAGTGAGAGTAGATGCTATTTGGAGCTGTAAATGTGGATGGTAAATTAAGTGGAAAGGTGCTTGAATATTGAATGCGGCATTTATCCTAGGTGTTATTTTGTGGTTTAAATTGAGGCGTAAGGCGGAGAGTAAACACAAGGTGACACAACCACCTCGAGTATACTCTTTGCATGCAAGGTGTGAAGTGCAGGGGTTAGTGGCACCTTGTGCTTCATGAGGCTGAGCGTAGAGCCAAAGTATACAATGTTTACGCCTTCATTTTACGACGCCTTATCTGCCTGTACAATTAGGCTGATAGTTGTGATAAGAAAAACATCAAACTATATAGTCTGCAGTTTGGATCAGTCGGCATGCAGGCTTTATGACATCTACTCTCAATTACTCTTTGGGTAATGGACATCCAATTCCATCGCCGTTGCTCCGATGTGTGAATAAGAACTTCACAGAATTAGATGTATTTTCTGAACAATTGATGGGTGTTGAGAGCAATGCTTGTCTGTTTCGGTGAAGAAAGGGAGCCGATGAAGGCCTCAGTGGAAGCCCCTAAACATTCGGAAAGGAGACTGGTGCTATTTGGTTCACCCCATGCACAGTATGAATCGGAAGTTTATGCTGGCACATCTTAGATTGAGTCATCACTCTCTCTGTTTAGTTACTGCTGATGGGCGTAATGCCCTCCCCCATCCCCACCCCGCCCGCAAGCTTGTATATAACTGTGCAGCTGCTAGACAGTTGAACATGTAATGCATCCCCTTCAATTGGTTAAGCATAGTTCCTTCAGATATTGAAAACCTTTGCTGTCCCAGTTGTTAGCATTCTCTGAGGCATTGCCATGTTTGTCAGTGGAACTCTTTTTGAGAAAACCACTGTCTATTTGGGTTAAAAGATAAAGATGGGGAGGCGGGGCACCTATAATGGGTGGGGTTAACAATGTGGCCTTTTAAATTTTGGCAGCAATCCGGACATAATTCTACCGAATTACTACCAAAATCGGTTTCCATTACCGCCACTTGGCCCCATAGGAAGTCGTGCTAGGGCGATGTTAGTGCCCATCTTTTGAGTCCATATGACTCCATGTGGCTTTTGCCGAAATTACCGCTTGCAGTAATTCCACTGACTTTTGGCTTTTAAGTGGTCGATTTACCTGCTGGAGGTAAATCATCCACTTTAGCGCCAAACTGGTCAAATTTGGCAGAGCGGTAAAAAGGGTGGTAATTCCATTTCTGCAAAACAGTGGGGGGTAATGTAATTAACACCAATTTTACACCACTTCCCCAAATTTGGACTGTAACCCAATGTTCTTTCAATATTTTTATTTTGTATTAAAAAAACATTCTCTTTTAGCAATGCATGGACTTTTGTTCAGGAAGACATGAACTTAGATGCATTGTTTTGATGTTGATGAGGTATGTGTTCACTGCTGTGCTCATATGTGACATCACGTGCTTTTATGAACATTAGGTTAAACAAATAGGTCTATGGTTATGTGTATGTTTTTGCATAATAAACTATATTCTGAGTTAAAGGTCAGGTAGTTTTATGAAGGAGAACCCTACATCACAGTTCAAAAGGTTTAAGATGATGATCAAAATCATCATCAAATCACTTTATTCGAAACTCATATTTCAGTAAATCCATGCGCACATGTTGATATACTATAAAGTCATTCAGCAACAATGCACCGTAAAATGGTCGAGTTTAGGGCACTTTTTCTGCACTCCCTTTCCATTTGCTGGGCTGGTTGCAAATCTTCCAGGATCCTGTCATGCATTGTGTTATGTGATGCCAGATAACGCAAACTATTCCACACCCGGCTCAAGTCAAGACTCAGCTATAGAGCCTCATTCCGAGTATGGCGGTAATTCTGCAGAATACTACTATTACTGCCACTTGGTCAGGCGGAATTTCTCCCTGATTACAAGTGGTGGTAGCAGTGTAAATCCCCATTTATTTTGGGTCGCTTGGACCCAATGGGGCTTTTTTGTGTGGAATTGCCATGGCAGAATTACCACTGTGGTAATTCCACCCATTCTGTTGATTTTTTGGCATTGAGTGGCAATATTTACCTCCAGCGTTTTGCTGGAGGTAAATCTTCCAATCAAAGCCAAAACTCACAATTTGACTTAGTGGTTAAATTGGAGGTAATTCAGTTACCTCCAATTTTACCACTTACTGCCATACTCATAATGAGGCCCTAGTGCCTTCTCCCACTGCATGTGGTAACACGGGGATGCATGGTGTGGACACAAACTCTAAGCACTTTCAGCAATAAATTCAATGGTGTGGACGGTTTGAATATCTGAACTGTGGGTAACATCTAACCCTAAAACTGGGACAGTAACCAAACTTCACAATAGAAGCGTCCACTCATTGCACAAATCAACAGCTCACCCACTCTTGCCTCCTCGGCATACCACTACACTAATCCGCATTAGGCGAAGGGTTCCTGCTGGTGGAACACCCAAACCAGCAACCCCCTTAGGCATCCCGAACACAAAACACCCACATCCCTCCCATCCCCCACAGGCAAAGACAAAACCCAGCCTCCCACGCACAGCTGATCTGTGCTCCCTCGGCATCCACTAACCAAACCTTAACCCGTTTGTTCACCCAAGAACCTACGTGCCAAGTGTCCAAGCAAATGGTAAGAGCCACTATATTGCAAGACCCAGGAACATCAGATAACAATAGTAAACATAAGGGTGACCCTGTCTGTTGGGAAGGCCCACAAGGGGATCAATAACTGATGAACAAGTGGGGTCTAGACTTCCCATACAATTTTGGCGGCACAATTCTAATTCTGGTGCGATTTCATGGAAGCGCGGGAGAGGCATACATCCAATTAGCCTCAAAGAAGGAATGTCGTGGAACCCTATAAACACCCTGGGTATTCAAATTATTGTCCAAGTCGAACTATATTGACATAAAAAGTGGCAACAACGGGGATGCATCCAAACGTGGCCACTATTTGATTTAGTGACCATTATTTAGTCAAACTAATTTTTGTGTTTTTTCTTCAAAAACGTAACAGTTCATACATGCAAACATGAGTAGAACAGAAAGCATTTGAAGTTAAATGCATAAGTCACAAGTGTAGGATACATTCGTGAGCAAGAAACTAACACAACGATACAGATACATCAAATATAAAGTGACGGTTGTGTTCTAAAAACATCATCAGGAAGAGAAACTTGTTTGTACCCGGTATCATACAGAATTCGTGATGGTCAATCAACCACCCACATGACTGTTATCAGGTGAAAAGAGTGCCCAATCCTGACACCTACAAGTTTGCTCTTTAGGGCTCAAGATCAGCTGAAAAAGGGGCTGTGTCCTGGCTGAATGGAGGACCAATAAATGGTTGCTGTGGGTGTGTAGCGACCAATCCCAGGTCACATCAGATAACAAAGCACGACACCGCCCAACATAACATGGAATCGTAACATAACGCTGTTAATTCACGTCTTTTTGGTCCTTTGAAAAATCAACCCATCCCGAAAGAATTGTGGACAGCCAATGCGGTGAAGTAGCATTACATTTTATTTCATTACTTTAAAACGTGTATGGCATGAGTTTTAAATCATCTTCCCGTCACTTTGCATTACAGTATAGCTTTACTGAGTATTATTTACTGTGTTTTGCAAGGCTTGTGAAAAGTAAGAACAGTTTGAAAGGTGCTGGGAGCTTGGAAATGTGCTATACACACATCTCAATCCCAGGCTTCCAAGTTGCAATATATTGCAGTTGGGGCACATCCAAGCAACCCGGAAGCCCTAGGTGTGCAGCCATTTACAGTTTCCATTTGTAGTGCTCCCAACTGAGCATGCGCCTGTAAGCACACATCTGCCATCCCAATAGATAGGGTTGAGTTTGCGTGGGACTACAGACAGCAATCATGACAGATGTGTCTTGGACTACATTCTATGGGTACAATAGATCATCACACGCCAAACCCTGAATCCCTCAATGCCAAACCCTCATCTTATTGTGTTGCATTGTTTTCCTAGCATTGAGGGAAATGATCAGTACTCTGCCTGGCCGATCAATATATGCTCCATATTACAATAAGGCAGGATGGGATGCCCCCTTTGGGATCTATTGTATTTCCTTATTTAAAAGAACCACTTTTGTATTCATTGGTTTCCTCTCTGACATCATATCATGTATAGTAAACCTGTTAATCAATTTAACCAGTACCCACGGCACATATCAGACTTTATTAAGTGGGCTGTTCTAGTGGAAGGATATTAAAATTGGGAGAGCTTTGTGTTCGTCCCAGACTCCCCACTTCACCTTGTAATTTGCTACCGGCCAATCGCTCCATTTCCATGCACCGTACATTTTCTCATTTATCACAATTAGAATCGTGCTGAAACAGACAGCACATCTGGATCAAGTATTATTTAAAACAGGGCTGTTATCAATGTCCTCCCCCCTCAGTGCAGCATGTATTTGTATTTGTCTTCCCCGCATGCAGTAGGCTTTCAGAGTGCCTGGCAGAGGTTCCAGGCCATTATTCTGCCATAGGAAGAATCAAGATTAGTCAAAGTTGGTGGGTCTTCAAAGCTCCATTTCCCAGCACCCTTCAATTCACAGGCAAAGTGTAGGGAGGAATGATACTATCGAACTTTGCATCCCATCACAAAGGTGACATGGATCTGTCATGAGCCAGATGCAGTTCTTATGGGTTTCAGTGTATATTTGGGGTTTGTTACAAATAAGGGGTCAAAGTAATAAATGAGAGGTAATTGCAACCACCTGTTTGGTCAGCTTTTCCTTCTTCTGACCTCTTTCTACTTCCTTCCCTTTAGTGCACACCGCCACATCCTCTCGGTATCTTACAACCTCCTTCGGTTGACACTCTACCTTGTGGCATTGATCATTTACCATCTACACCTTCTCCTGATGTCTTATCTCCTCCTTCTCCTCCTCCTCCCCCTCCTCATGTGTGTCTTGCTCACTCGCAACCCCTCCTGATATCTCTCCTCCTCCTCCTGATATTTTTTCTCCTCCTGGCTCACATGGTGTCCTGCAGCCTCGACTTTACAAGTGACACAACATTTCCTGCCCACCCACCACCTCCTCCTGTTCTCTCACCACCTACGCCTGTCCTCTTGCAACCACCTCCTGATACTTAACCAATGTTTTGCTCCTCTTCAAACTGCTGTTTCCAACCTCCTCCCCACTCTCTCCCCCAAGACACCAATCTTTCCCTACTAGTCCCAATCACCTGCTTTCCTCTCATCAAGCCTCTCAAAGCAGCCGCTTCCTCTCACTTTTAACACACTCTTGCTCTGCACATCTGCTCTCTGCAGACTCCCACTTCCTTCTGGGAAGACCTCGCTCCTTTACAAGGGCCGGCCTCTCCTCCTCGGACTTCCCTTCTTCAATATCTCTCAGGTGCATTGGATAATTAAGAAATTGGATTGGTTGCTTTACATTACTTGGGATCGGGCGGCATGGTCAGATTCACCCCCTCCCTTTGCCAAGCCAATAACTGAGGCCAGGGCAACCTTTGATTTGGTATCTACACCTCCCCACTGACACCTCCATTGAGGGTATCTGCGTACTTTGTGAGCTCTCTGCGTATGCAAATACCAGCGCTTGCAAATATGTTTCCCGCATGCAGGGCTCATGAGCACCAACCTGATATTCATTCCCCAAATGTTTTTTCCCCTCAATGTATGCTTCTCTGCAGCACTTGTTCTGATGTCACCCTTACTACCCCCAATTCTGTCTGCATGATTTGTACATGACCCGCTCTTTGGTGGTACAATGCGAAAACTGCATGCCACATGCCAGGATGAGTGTGGTAGCGACCAGGTGAGCCTCCCCACAGACCCCCACGCCGTGCATCAGTTAGTGGTTGGCGGTAACCGGTACCCTTGTTCACCCAACCCCTTACCCTCAGAGCCAGGCAAGGAACTGCTCAAACTCCTTACACTTCCGGACGCTGAGAAGTACTGTTTATGAGGGGACCTGCTCTTTACTCATGCAAAGAGCCAGACAGCAGATGCATACACCACACATTGTAGCCTGAAAGCTGACATTTTTCATTTACCTGGAAGTAACACTGCACCCTTAATATCGTGTTTACAATTGCCTAAAGCAATTCTAACAGTTACGTGTGCTTTTACTGCTTTTTTTGACTGCTGATTTTTTTACCGCAAATGTTTTACTCATGTGTTGCTGCAAAATGTGGGGGGCGGGAGGGGAACTCTCTCCTGTCCTATTTATATATAATCCCAACCTCTCCACAAACAATATTTCCTCGTCCAAACCTACCAACTGCAATGTGCAACAAAAAATCCCTGAACAATGTGCATTCAAAAAATCACTGAACAATGTGCATTCAAAAAATCCCTGAACAATGTGCATTCAAAAAGTCTTGCAAAACCTGATCACGTTTCAACATGTGTAAATATTGCAATAACACCTACATGTTTAATCAAGATGTCAACACTTTTTGCAAACTGCTAAGTAATAATGTGGCCTCGTTTGTTTCAAAACTCCTAAAATAATGCTGATAAACGTTAAACAAAAGTTTGCAAAGTGTGTTAAATGTTGCATTATGAAATGAAAAAGCCCCTCTGTTGCATTTTTGCATGAGATTTTTCTGCAAACTTGTGATTGGCTTACAAAGGTTCTGCCAATAGCTAGGGAGCACCCATTTTGAAATCAGCATAAAATGGTGAAATGTCCAATGCTTTTGGAAAAAATAAATTCTGCCCAACAGGAGTGAAGCGTAAGGGAGGGCGACCTTTGGACCGGTGTTCATGGAGCATAGGGGACGCCTTCCAGGGAAGCTCACGGCTTGAAGAGCTGCCTGCCTGGCTGACTACACGTTGACGAGGCCGGTGCCTCTGGAGCTGGGACGCCGTGGGTGCACGATGTTAGTGTAAACACTAGGTCGGAATCTGTTTGCTGGACGAGGTCTCACCGCAGGTCTGCGTCCATGTCTGGATCTCCAGCTGGACCTGCGCACACGAGCACTCTGGAATGGAAAGAGACAGGAGAACACCTCAATCAAAATATACAGGTGAGTGCACTCGGATGCACCTGCTGCACAGCAGACTGGCCCTGTCTTCCAGCAAGTTGCACTCAATGCAGTTCTGCAGCAGACATTCTAGAAGAGCAAGCAGAAGCACAGCCAAAACCCTTTCGCGAGCGGAAAAGAAATCAACTGGAATTCAAGATATGAACATAGAGAGAATGCAAACAGCTTGTAAGATAGCTCAGCGGGTTGAGTGCTTGCTGCTTTGATCTGTGTGTGATCTGTTGGTCGCGAGTGTGAATCTCTGCAAGGCCAACTCAGCCTTTCATCCTTTCGAGATTGATATATGAGTACCAACTTTCGGTGATAATTTTAAGTACATCTTTCACCTTTGCCAAAATTGAAATATAAATAACAAATCAATATCGCAGCGCTCATTTTAGAACGCTGGAGGTATATGCATGTAATGTTCCTTGAACCGCAGTTGAGAAGTTACATTTTTTTCAATAATATCCCGCATGGATGCCAATTTGGGACACCGTTGTTATAATTCGACATGTGACCACTGGGTACTAGAGTGGGACCCCCAACTAATTCCACATCGACTCTAGACTAGAGAAAGGCAACCTTTGCCCCTCCCCCCCCCAAATGTTTTGGCCTACAACTCCCAGCAGTCCTAGCCCATAAAGTCAATAGTGAAAGCTCACAGGAGTTGTAGACCAACACATATAGAGAGCCTCCAGGTTGCCTGTCCCTACTCTGGATGGAGTGTTTCTACCAATCGATCTCTAGGTAAAAGAATGTGCAACCCAGCTCACACTATTCGGACACCCAGCTGCCTGTCTACTTTTGCTTGTTGTTATTTATCATTATTTTTGGGAGTTATTAATAGATGTATGTATTCAAATTGGCAGCAATTTAAATAACATTAAAATAACAATAGACTCATGGGATAGTCATGCAATCAACTTTTCCTGCATCATCTCCAGTGTGTGCACAATTAGAAATTCAGAGAGCAGTCACAGAAAGATCAGTGCCGGATTAAACAATACAGAGGCCCCTAGCCAGTCCAGATTTCAGGGCCCACCTTGCAAATGATCTCATAATATGTTTTCAGTTTTCTGCTCTGCTTTGCTACCTCTTCTTTTCGGGTGCCAACATTATGGGTCCACAAAAGGGCGATGACAAACAATATTTACGCTTTGGAAATTAAAAGAATTCTTAAATTTCCGACAAAAATTAGTAAAAAGTGCCTGAACAAGATAGATTTGTTCTGTTAGGGTAGAAATTAGATGGTGAATTTAATCAAACTTCATTAGAACTCAGAAAACCTAACTTAGTAATGCAGACGTCGGGTGCCTACCTATGTATACTCGTCAGTCTTCTCAAAGCTTCTACTCGTGAATATTCTACTAGGGTCTGGAGTCCTCAGGAACTCGTGACACACTAATTCACAAAAAGCTTAGCTTCTGGAGGTTTCTCCTGTTTGACTGCACCCGTGCGCTATTGTGGGATAACATTGAGCTAAGTAGTGTGCACGTCGGGCGGTAGATGGAGATGACCATCAGTACTGTACATTACACGTACGTAGTTTGCATCAGATAGTTTTACATACTGACAGTTGCCACATGATGAGCTTTTAAGAGACAATCTGTAATGTGAATCTGATGTCTCTGGTTTATCTACTTTAAGTTGTTAATGGGTACATTACAATAATACAGTATTTCTCTATACTCTGTAGAGTCTTTAATGCAAGCTTTTCCGTTTGTTTCTTTGAGTTGATTCATTTTTTTCGATCTTTTAGAAACAATTTAAGAAAGCTTAATTGTAATTTTCTTTAAAAAAACCAATCAATATTGTTTTGGATCTGTTGTCATGGAGTCCTAAAAGGAGTGGGGCCCATATGCCGGTTCCTACTTTGCCTATTTGGTTATCTGGCACTAAGAAAGATGATAGAGAAGGAGACACCTAATTGCAGCCTCCCAAGATAATGTTGAAAACTGTATAAATATCAAGACTTGAAATTGTAATCCTACTGTTAGAAAATAAAACATGTATTCTTAATGTCAACTGTGTCATGCATTGTCTTTCCTGTACTATTTCATCTTTTCACCTATCACTCATTTCTCAGAGGTGGAACAAAGCTGTGGAACGACCAATCAGGGAATCATAGGAACATTACCTTTCATATTTGATATATCACCCTATAATGTGTGGGCAAAATTAATGCTGGTGGAACAAATTGGCAAAACACACTTCCAATTTTGCTTTGCTAGTGGATTAGATTTGTTCTGGATTTGTAATTTTTGAGCGCCTTTCTTCCTAGACCGAATCATCAATTTTTTGCCATACAGGTCAGGTTATTTTCCCTACAATTCAGCCAATCACAGGGGTACAAATGTTTTTCTACATCCTAATTGGTAGAAATGTCAGCATAACTGCCCAACAAAAAAACAAATTGGGTTGGAAAACAGCTTAAATAGCATATTTTACTAATCATGCACAATTTAAGAAGCAGGTGGATTTTGCCCTGAATTTGCCAGTTTCTAAGCGGGACCAATTTCTGCCATTTTGCCCAACCCTATTCCCAATCCCATTACAGCATATACCTCTTTCTTCATATAACAAATTCCCAAAGCTCCCAGACTCTACCCAGCATCTGGGGTGAAATTCTTTTCCTATTCCTTCCCTGCTCCATACAGCACATAATGGGCAAGGTTCTCCCGGCCGGATAGATCCAGGGTGCCTGGAGTTTTCCTCATTGATAGAATAGTTTCCATAGTGACGAATAAAGCAACATGTATCCTTTTTTCTCGGGTACTTCTGTGGACAGTGGAGCGATTCCATCGCCACACAGCATCAAGGTAGGGGAGCTGTTTGGCCTGCAACTTGCTAACTCTTTCCATGCAGAATCTAAAACAAGACTGCTCCTTGGGGCAGGTCCATAATACATTTCCCAGCGGCGATCACAACAATTCAGGCACTTAAAAATATTCATATCTGCCATCCTGGAAATAGACCGGCGGATAGACTAAATTTAATATTGGATTTCTCTACTCCTCATATTGAAAGAGACATCTCCAATCATATCACAAAAGAAAATATTTTAGGAACAAATTTCCACTATTCCTCATGTGTGTCTTCCTAAATGTATGCAAGAGAAGCTCCCCGCTTTTATTCTGCGTTGTAGGTTTATGTTATGGAGTTCTGTGTTCATCAGAAGTGTCCACTCCATGGAGCTCACTTCTGAAGTCACCAGTTCTCACATTGATGAGGAATGCGTAGTATCCTCATAAGGTCTGCATCAGTGCAGAGGTGGCAGGAGGGGTCTGGTAACCTCACATCACCTGTCGTTTAGCTGCTACCACAGCAGGATGTGTGCTGTTTCTGCACTTTGTCAAGTTAAGTTCATCTATACTACTTTCGCAAGTTTGATTAAACCCAATAGAAAGAAGGTGTTAACCTCCAAAACTACACTCGGGCAGACCGGTGACACATGGTACCATGTCATCTTTATTTTTGGATTCACATTCTCCCATTGGCTGGAGCATTTCACCATTTCCACTTGGACCTGTGGTCATTCCTTTGGATTGTAAAAATGCCCCAGCAGGTGATCTTGCGCTGTGTTTCACTTTTGATGACGGTGCAGATAAAATGTTCTAATATCTCCACAGGTGCGCATTGAAATTAAGTTTGTATTATAGCAATTGCTTGGTTGCTGTAACAATACACAATGTGTGAGTTCAATAAACACCTGAGAAAAGCAAACGTAATCTTTGGAATCATGCCTGCGTTATTGCATTGGATCACCGCTAAAGCCACTCTAAAAAGGCCTCCCTTTTTTTTAATAACATTTATATAAAATATCACAAAAGGATCATGAGCAAGCTGCAGAAAAAGCCAGCGTGGCAATGGTCAAAGTAATAGGACCAGCGACACCTACCTCGGGACTGGTGTCATCACAGCTGATCACAATGGCATTCCTTTCAGGGTCCACAAGGAACACTGCTGAGCAAGACTGTATTCTCTGAAAGGAGAGGAAGCACAATTCCACTCAATATCAGAATAATGTAATCGTCTGGGCCATACAGTCTGATATGGACTAGAGGAGATTAGGTTTTGACTGACAGAATCCGACTTGTTGGCGGAATCAGCTAAACAAGTATCACAGATTCACAGAAAATGGCAACAGAAAGCATCACTTGGGTGGTTCTTTTGCTTGCACCCTCAAACGTATGGTAAAAACCATACCTCAAACTTTGTAGCCATGGGAGATTTTGATTGTTTTGTACGGTGGAGCAGGGTTATGGATTTAAATGTACAATCCCGCCACCTCTATGTGCTCTACCACAGGCCTCATTACAAGTCTGGCGGTCGTGAAATAAACATATCGGCACCCTTTCTGAACTGCCAGACTACGAGAATGACTACAGGGGCCAGTGCTCTCCGCTGGTCTGACCTGCTGGCCCCTGCAGGCATGTTTCTCACTGAAGCACCAGCACCATTAGCAATGGTGTCATTGTTCCCATGTCCCCATTCCCGAGGAGTCCTGTGGGACTCCAGGGAAAGGGGATGTACAGTTTCCACGGCCTGACATCCTGGCCCGACGGGACTTGTAATGTCCCAGTGACACCGAGATCTCAGGCGGCGGAACAGTGTTACGAGTTCAGTGGCAATCCGACGATAGCACCGGCAGGTAACCGCCGCCGTTGTAATGGGGCCCAATACGAAGATGTTATGGATTCCCATGGCATAGGGATGCATTATGCATCTGTGCAATGATAACCGTTTCCGTAGAAATTCATCCCAACATACATGGACACAGTGGTAGGCATTTACAATCTGCTTTGTTAATTGTGATAGAGGAAATACTATAACATGGGTCCACTTGGATTTCCATGCAACATTTATGACCAACAGAATTTTATTGTCATCAGAAAATCATGCATCACAAAAGTCAGAAAAAGAAATGCCCACATTCCAATGATATGATATGATAGGTTATTTATAACACACTTAATGCACAGAGGTTTCTAAGCACAAACCCAGGGATCGAACCTGTGGTGTTCCGTGTCGTCTTTATTCCAAGGCGAGCACGTTGCCTCTGGGCTATCCTCCCGAGGCATGCTTGAAAACAAACCCTTCAATAAACTTGCTTTTTGGTATAAAACTACCAAAGAACAATGACCATCCTCAAAGCAAATGCACTGACAGCCAAAGGAGGAGCATGTGAGGGAGAGACAGAGAGGGAGAGAAAAGGAACACATTGCACAACTTCATACCGTGCCAGTAACATAACATCCCCATCCAAAGCTGGCCACACACAGCCAATCAGACAAAACACCTCCACCACCCAACCAATGTAAAGAAACTCCAAACTCCATAGAGAAAGAAGATAGAGTCATGAAACAATGTGCACCTCATTGCCAACAAACATATTTGGAACAGAGCAAAGTCAGCAAAATAAGCTTCCAGAAATGAATCCAATGGGATCATCCAACACATCAACCAGAAGAACAGTTTGTAAAAGCATTCACTTTCTTGTCAACCAAGCATCTCTTCAGAGCTGCCACTTCACTTGAACAAGGTCTTGCCTTCTGCTCTGAGACTGCAAGCTTAGATCCATAAAGAACAGAAGTCTACGACCGCAGACTATTCTCTTGCTCTGTGCTGAGTCTACTAATGGCGTACCACACTCACCGAGGTCACAAAGCGCAGGCAATTAATAATAATAATTTAGCATTTTATATAGCGCTACGAACCGTCAGGCATCTCAGCGCTGCTTACTATGACCCAGTTTGGCCCTGCCGAGATTCGAACCTGTGTCAGCAGGCTCTGCACAGGTGTCAAAGCGAGTACTCTACTCGCTGTGTTATTGGACCGCTTAATTATCATGAACCCTTCATTCAACACCCATCCCAAGTTCCTTGTCCCTTGCCCCAAGCCTAAAGGCTATTTGACCTTCATCTGGCTTAGCAGGAGCTCACGGGTCTAATTGAGCTGACCCAATTTCCGACGCGTAGGTACAGAGTTATCCATCTCTAACGTCTGCCAGCATGCCTAAAATCGTCGAGTGTTCTGTGTTAGGGAGAATTCTCATAAATGTGCTAATTCCCTTCACCTTAGAGACCCCCAGCAACTTTGCTGGATTTTGGGGACTTGATTTTTTTTACTGGCGAGAGTGTGAGCCTTTTTTCCCACTCTCTCGTGTATTTTGATATGTGTTTTACTCTTGTGTTCTTTGATTATGGAGTTTTAGCCAACACCGTAGGCATCATCTTTTCATGTGTGTTACACAGCACCCTCAGTGCAGTAGAAGCCTTTCTAGGCTGTCCCAAGGTTTAAATAACTTCTCTGGGATAAACTACTCTTTCCCAGAGAATGTAAAGTTAAATTGACTTTACTAGTCTTTTTAAATTCCTAGACCCAGCACACACTATCTTACAATAAAGTGCTTGAGGTGATATATAGTACCCCCTGTGTCTAGAAACTCATGTAGCAGTCAAATGCTGCCCTTTCCTATCGAAATGGCTGGTGGCAGTGGTTTTACAAAGAACTACCATGATTTTTCCCGACCGCGAACACCGGTAGCTAAAAATTGCAGGTGCCATGTTTTTCAAGATGGCACCTTAAGCCCCTTTGTTTAACAGGTCCCGGTCTTCTTTTTTCCCCATTTATTTTTGGAAAGGACGTTCTAGAGTTTGTCTCTGCGTGCCAAACTAGGTTTGGTCCCTTTGTTTCCATGCCTTTTGTGGGCTTCAGGACTGAATACCGCCTCTGAGGTCTGAGTGTCTGGGGTGGGCAGGAAGTGAGGGAGGTGCCCGAAACTCCCTGTGCTTAGTCTCCTAGGAGACCCAAATGCACTCTGGTGTGATTGGCCGGCTGACTGTCTGGCAAGGACAACCACCCTGCTGGGTGAGTGGCAGCTAGGCTGGAATGAATGGGAGAAAACTGTTTAAAAGGCGAGTCTCTTGGACTGAAAAGCAGAGTCGACCACTGGAACGAAAGAACCGAAGACGAGCTGGAAGAGGACGGCTGCTGCAACTGCTGGACCGTTGGTTTGCCCGGTGGAGCCCTGCTGCAGGTCTGAATCGCCAAGTTCACCTCGACAGAGAAGCCCCTTCAAGGACGACTTCTTCCTTTGAGTTGGTAGGACCTACCAACTCGTAAGCCACCTGCATACCATGCTCTGAGCTGGTTAGGATTAACCAGGGAGAAGGACGCCAGCCTTTGTGCTTGAAGAACAGTAACCGGAATGGAAGATTTGCCAATTTGCCAGATTTGTGATCCGTCTTCGTGCAGTGCAGGAGTCCCCCGACATCCTCACTCTTGTCCCCACGACTGAGGCTCAGGAACAGCGAGATCTGCAGGAACTGCCAGGAACAGAAGTCTTCAGTTGCATCTTTTGCTTCAATATAAGGTACTGTGAAAACCCGACCGAGAGAACTTACCTCTCACTGCGAAAGTTCATGGAACTTTGGCAAGTTGCAGGCCTAGTCAGCTTGTGACTCGACATACAAACCTTTCTTCCTTGAACTACTTCTAAGAACCATTGCAAAGACTTTTCCGTTTTAAATACCAGAACTGTTTGTACACAAAGACACTAGCCCATTGACTTTGGCCTATCTATTGCATTGAATCAACTCCTCTGGTGAACTCAAACTATTTGCACTGTTTTAAAGTAACTGTAATATTCGTTTTTATCAATTTATGCCTTTTTGCCCCTACTTCAATGCTATTTGGCTCCTAATTCAAGGGAGCTCAACTGCTTAGCAATCGGTATTGTAGTATTATCTTTGTGTGATATTGGTTGCCTCATTTAGTGAATGCTTTATAAATGATTGTGTAATAAATTAAGAAGAGTTTTTACCAAGAAACCTTGAGTATAAGTGTCTATCTGAGTACTTGTCATTCAGGGCTGGACTGCCCCACCGGGACACCGGGACATCCCCCGGTAGGCCTCTGGCCTGTAGGGCCTCTTTTTGAGCGGAAGGATACATGTGTTACACATCGCGTGACTCTGCCTGGGTGGTTTGCCTTGAATTGGCTGCCACCACTGACCTAGGCTGAGGCACCGTCATTTTTTTTTTCCCCAGGCAGCATCTGGGCTGGGCCCGCACCTGCGCAGGGCCCCCTGGGCTGGGCACCAGATTGGAACCGCACGTGCCCTGCAGAGGCACCGTCATTTTTTTTTTTTCTTCACAGCAGCTGGGCTGGGCCGGGCCCGCCCCTGCGCAGGGCCTCCTGGGCTGGACACCAGATTGGAACCGCACGTGCCCTACCTGCAGCCCAGCCTGCTGCACAGAGTGCACACATTAGCAGGCACTGCAGGCAGGCAGCTGGTCCGGACTGCTTGAGGCCCGGCAATGGCAAGCCACAAGATCGATCGATTGTCAGGTAAGAAGCGAGACACACACTGCACGTTGATGATATGCATCTCGACTCGAGATATTCATCAACGTGCAGTGTGAGATCGTCAGTAAAGTTAACTTGCTGCGCTGCCTGGCCAGCCTTCAAATAATTCCCCAGAGCCCTGTTATTGGGCCGTAGACAAAACCGACTCTGCAGACTCCCAAAGCCTGGATAATTATGGGATGCATGTTTGCAATTGCAGCTCAGTAATAAGCTGCACTTGACTTCCAGTGTCTGACATGTAGCAAGCAGCAGGGACCTTCTCCCTGGGGGACCGTCACCCTCCTCACTAAACGCCCACACTCTGCCGCTGGAGCACATACTAGGCTGTCCTTGCACCAGACTGGAGAATGAATGACTGACTCAAGATCATAGCGCTGTGAGTCGCATTATTCTGGCCTGCCTTCTGAAATCCAGTACACTCACTTGCCATGTGTGTAGACGTGGCGGAGGTCAGGACCCGCCTGGCGGAGCGCTGGCGCAGTGTGGGTGTGGGGGTTGGGGGGGTCCTGAAAATTTACTTTCTTGTGGGAATGGCCACGGAAGCTGGCAGAGGGTGGAAGTAGGGTGATGTGTTGCAGACATATAAAAGGACCGTTGTCAGCCTGCAACAAGTTTGTATTTCATCTTAAAAATTATATAATGCTCAAATGATGTAATGCTCTCTAATGCATTGCCTTTCGTGGTGCAGTAGACAGCACCCTTTCTTGACACACTGCAGCGGTGGGTGCATTCTGAAGGTCGGAGGGCGTGAAGCAGGCATCTGCGTGCCAGATCTAGCATAAGGCCTTGGATTTTCACGTAGCCTGTGAGCCAGAATGCCCTGGGGTGAAATTGTATGACCTTTGGCAGAGCATGTGGGTTCCTTGTCCAGCAGCACGGGGAGCTGTAGAGGAAACTGTGGCATTAAATGCAACAGCTCGTTTAACCGGAGATAAATCCTTTTCTATTGATGCTCGTACTTTTTTTGAGATATCGACATAAGCATGTCACTGGTGTTGTTCCCATTATCTCACTACGTTTCTCATAAGTTCTTATAAACTACTGGCTGGAGCTGATGCTGATCTTGCCAGAGCACGGTCTGCATAGAATTCACATGTGCACCTGTGTCAATGGAGTGGAGGTCCTTGCCCAAAGATTCTCTGTACCAAGAAAGGTGATCAGAGGGAACATTTCGAGGGAGAGATGGGGTGGTTGTGGGCAGTGGTGTCTAGATGGAGTTTATGGCTCAGAAACCTGCCTGGGGTGCTTTGGCGTGCTGTGGGGAGGGTGGACAGTGAGGGACGTGTGCAACCGATCTACATGCAGTCCACAGGTTTGAAGCACGACTGGTTTTCACTCTCCTGAGGTGCTTAAAATGCTTACTATTGTACAGCCTAATAACAGCCCAACTCATCATGTAAGTTCCAACAGAACATACACCGGGCTGTGCATTACATAAAAGGTTCTTGTTGTGAGCTTTATTGATATTGCACATTGTATATGTTCAGCAGTGCTTTGCAAGTGGGGTATTATCAGGGGTTTTATGGAGCTTTTGATTATTATCAGGGCTGACTCTTCCTTTCATCGTTCAGAAGTTTATGACATGATTGCTATCGAAGAGGGCCAGCACTAGCTGGTATTTACAGTGCTAAGAAGTCATTACAAGGTGACAGCAAGCTCTGTATAAATGGAACTTCTATGTGTATGTGCGTGAGGCCTCAGGGTGACTTAGATGGCACTGAATGGGACTTAATAGGTAGTTGGTTTTCTTTGTAATTGACTTGCTAATTGTGTTGTCTCCATACCGTGGTAGTGCAATCAGGAGTCTTTTTACAAAAGAACTGTGTGAGGATCAGATCAGAGATGCATTCAGGGTCACCTAGGTTTAGATGTGAGTGAGATGATAATGTGAGCAGAAGAGTGTGTAATGTCGATGCTGAGGTGTTTATTGAGGGCCGAGCACATCGTATAATGGGGAATCCATCTCATTGAGATTTTGAGGGTGACTGGCGTCTTTTGAGGTGCATGCAACCTGACCTACAACATAAAGTTCATGCGTCTCTGTCTGATTTACTGACTCCTACTTCATTACTGAGCTGCTTGTGTGAGAGGACTGATGCATCTCACGGGTTTCATTAGAATTAGATCTATTGTACACTGCATTACTTAACCCTCAGTCTTCTCTAACCTATTATACTCCTGGTAACAACATTACGCAGACGGAGTGAAGGCGATATGACATCTTGGAGTTGGTTGAAAGGAAATTGAAAAAAAGACTGATAGACACAAGCTTTACATTTTCTTTTCTGGTACTGAGACTAGTAATGACGCCCAAGTGTGTTGGTACATTTGTTAGTGAATTGTTGTTAACATAGCCCTTTCGACAAAGCATTTTGCATAAAATATTTCCATGAACAATTATTACCCAGCCCAGGGCCGGCCCTAGGATTTTCTGGGCCCTGGACTACATAAGATGTGCGGGACCCCTTATTTGCATGAATGGTGACCCGTGATATTACAGAAACTTAATGGTGACCCGTGATATTACAGAAACTTATATCACAGAATAAGTCTTTAATACACACAGGTATCATAGGAAGTTACATTAAAAACACGTTGCCATGAGTAAGGCAGGAGACCAATACAATGAGACGTCCAGTATATGATTTGTCACTGTTAACATTTACCCATATGGCAATATCAGGAGAGAGGCTTTATTTTGGGGTGGCAGACAAAATGAGAAGGGACCCTTATCAATGTACCCCCTGAGCCTTCACTGGATGGGGTGAGCAGGCCACAACTGTTTGGCAGGATGCAGGAATTGAAAGGCGAAGCAGGGGATCCCATAACAGAACATTGCAACGGCAACTGAGAAGGTTAGGCGACTGCTGCTGAGATGTTATCTTTATATCTTCCTGTAAATCATATGGCTTTTTTTCCCATTACTGCTGCAACATGTGGAGTAAAATGAGGTGTTTTAACTAGGAGATGCGTACGGCTCCCTCACATCACTAGGTGTGGGGACTTCTGGCCCGATCGCAAATATCAAAAGCTGGCACCTATCAATATACGCACAGTAAGTGTACATAACTTAAAGGGAAATATACATGTTTGGATCAATTGACCTTTCCCCTTAGAAAAAAGTGCATCACACCAAAGAGCAATGGCATTAAAAAAACATTAATCAACACCAGAAAAATGACATGAGAGGGTAGATTTTCCCATAAGTACGCTGGCAAAGTGTAAAAGGTGCCCACCTTTTAATCCCAACAATCTATAGTGAAATATACCTAGTAAAACAAAATCCCAGTTATGTGGTCTTGTGGGTAAGCGTCTGCACTTGGTACATGATAACCTAGGTGAAATCCTTGTAGTCAAACACTTGAGCACGTTTTCCGGACTCAAAAACACCCAAGCAGGGTAGCAGCCACCCTCGGAAAAAAGTGTGCCCACCCACATGTATCCTCTAGTTGTGCCCTGAAAAACAACGCATGACTACAATGAGAGAAAATAACCTCTCCAGGATTACTTTTATTCAGACCGATATTGCACTTGTGGTTTGTCCCTCTGTCATTGAAGATGTACTTGTTGGTAACTTATTTAAAAGATGACCATTTAATCCATATATGTTTAAAAGCTGCTTTAAATGCACTCATTTTGACTCATTTTCATTTTCTTGGGGGATACTCTGAATCCGCTCATAGAAGAGTTGGGCTCACACGCTATGCTCGCTCGCTGGGTGAAATATGGGGCCACTTTGAAAAAAAATTCCAGGGCCACTTTTGGTTCCCAGTCCAGCCCTGGGTGGGTCCTGACCTCCGCCACGTCTACACACATGGCAAGTGAGTGTACTGGATTTCAGAAGGCAGGCCAGAATAATGCGACTCACAGCGCTATGATCTTGAGTCAGTCATTCATTCTCCAGTCTGGTGCAAGGACAGCCTAGTATGTGCTCCAGCGGCAGAGTGTGGGCGTTTAGTGAGGAGGGTGACGGTCCCCCAGGGAGAAGGTCCCTGCTGCTTGCTACATGTCAGACACTGGAAGTCAAGTGCAGCTTATTACTGAGCTGCAATTGCAAACATGCATCCCATAATTATCCAGGCTTTGGGAGTCTGCAGAGTCGGTTTTGTCTACGGCCCAATAACAGGGCTCTGGGGAATTATTTGAAGGCTGGCCAGGCAGCGCAGCAAGTTAACTTTACTGACGATCTCACACTGCACGTTGATGAATATCTCGAGTCGAGATGCATATCATCAACGTGCAGTGTGTGTCTCGCTTCTTACCTGACAATCGATCGATCTTGTGGCTTGCCATTGCCGGGCCTCATGCAGTCCGGACCAGCTGCCTGCCTGCAGTGCCTGCTAATGTGTGCACTCTGTGCAGCAGGCTGGGCTGCAGGTAGGGCATGTGCGGTTCCAATCTGGTGTCCAGCCCAGGAGGCCCTGCGCAGGGGCGGGCCCGGCCCAGCCCAGCTGCTGTGAAGAAAAAAAAAAAAATGACAGTGCCTCTGCAGGGCACGTGCGGTTCCAATCTGGTGCCCAGCCCAGGGGGCCCTGCGCAGGTGCGGGCCCAGCCCAGATGCTGCCTGGGGAAAAAAAAATGACGGTGCCTCAGCCTAGGTCAGTGGTGGCAGCCAATTCAAGGCAAACCACCCAGGCGGAGTCACGCAATGTGTAACACATGTATCCTTCCGCTCAAAAAGAGGCCCTACAGGCCAGAGGCCTACCGGGGGATGTCCCGGTGGGGCAGTCCAGCCCTGGCTCACACGCTATGCTCGCTCGCTGGGTGAAATATGGGGCCCCTTTGAAAAAATATTCCAGGGCCACTTTTGGTTCCCAGTCCAGCCCTGGACACGCCAGACTCAAGTTACCCATGACATCTTTTACTATGGACGTGGTTGCAAGGGCCTGGACATACAGGCCATATTACCGAATGTTTACAATGATGCAAGTGCAATTTAATTCATAAAATTGGTACAAGGGCACGCATTGAAACAACGAGTGCTCTGCTATGTGGTTACCACATAGACTAACACTGACACAACTCATATTTTTCGATTTTGTACAGGCATTTGCAGCTGTTGTCCCCATGTGTGGAGGTACTACTATCAATTGCTGTAGTAGTCATATTATAGTACAGGTATTGCTATAATAAACCAAACGTAATAATAAACCCATATATTCCCAGCTCTAGCATACATTGGCCCTCATTACAACTCAGGCGTTAAGGGTTTAACAGCGCCGTCGGCGCCGTTAACCCTTAACGCCTGATTACAAGTGTCCCTTTGCGGGTTGGTGTTTAACGCCTGCTTTTAGCAGGCGTTAAAAATCCAACCCGCAAAGGGACTTTGGAGCTAATTACGGCACCGTAATTTACGGTGCCGTAATTAGCGCCTTCCCCATTCCCATTATGCCCTTTGGGGGCAAAAATGTGAATGGGGAAGGGCAAATGGTGAATGGGGAATTACTGCCCCACTCACCTTGGAATGGGGCGGTAATTCTGCCATCCACCATGGCGGAATCGTAACCTTAGCGGCATGGACCATGGTGCTAAAAGCACCATGGTCCTCCGCCAAGGTTGTAATGAGGGCCACTGACATCACATGTTCCAGTACACAAACATTATCAGACATTGGGCCTCATTACGAGGTTGGAGGTAGCCATGGTGCTATTAGCGCCATGGCTGCCTCCAAAACTCGTTCCGACCCCGCCCTGGTGAATGGAGCAATTACCGGTCCATTCCAAGGTTGGCGGGACCGGTAATTCCCCATTCACCAGGGCCCTTCCCCATTCCCATTTGAGCCCCCATACGGCTCAATGGGAATGGGGAAGGCGCTAATAACGGTACCACAAATTGCGGTACTGTTATTAGCTCCAGAGTCCCTTTGCGGGTCCTGTCATTAACGCCTGGAAAAACCAGCCGTTAAGGGAGGACCCGCAAAGGGAACTCGTGGTAGGGCGGTAAGGGATTACCGGCACCGGTGCCCTTACCGGTACCGGTAATCCCTTACCGCCCACCTCGTAATGAGGCCCATTGAGTCTTATTACAATGTTGGAGGTAGCCTTGCCTGTAAAACCTGAAAGACTATCTCCGAACTCGCAACTGGGTCTGGCCCCCGTGAATGGGCAATTACCTGGGTATTCTGGCCCTGCCGGATCCGGTAATTGCCCTTTTGTGGGTGCCGGAACCGGTACATCCCCATTCCCATTTGAGCCCTATAGGGCTCTATGGGAATGGGGACGTCAAATGCACCGGCACCATTTACAACGGTGCCGGTGCATCCGACTTGCTGTTCTCACGGGTGCCACTCTGCCTGCCAGGTCAGACCTGGCGGGCTGACAGGCACCTGGGAGCACAGCTTGTAGTATGGCGGTACAGTAGCAACGGTGCCGGTAGCACTACCTACCGGTGCCGGTAGTTATCTTACTGCCATACTTATAATGTGGCCCATTGCATTTTACATGCCCAGGAACCTGCACGATAGTCCATGTATTGTGATGCAGGGGCATAGAGTGAAATACATTCCTTCATGTACGAAGAACACCTATAGTTATAATTAGTTATAATTATAATTGGTTATTTATAACGCACTTAATACCCAGACGTTTCTAAGCACGGACATGGGGATCGAACCTGTGTTGCTCCAAGTTGCCCCTGAGCTATCCTCCTGAGACAACCTCTGTGCTTAATTTTCTCATGTTTATGCTAGGGAGATAACAGGTTTTAAGCATGATGTAACCCTGAAGGTCTTTTTTTCACTAGTAAACGTGAATTGCGAAATGGGGAAGTCCCATTGTGAGTTTGGCGAAAAACCAACCGCAAGTCCACTGATTTACTGGTAACATCAGTTACCGTTACCGCAAATCAGTCCGGATGAGTTATCGCAGGATTGCGAGTGGTGGCACAATGGTGTTAGTCCCCATTATAGGAGTCCGTAGGACCCCATGGGGAATCGTTTGGAATTACAGTGAGGGACAATTCCACATAAGTAATTGTAATAGCTTTTAGCGGTAAGGTGGATGATTGGCCTTCACCTTACCACCGAGACTTGCAGGCTGGAGGTGCAGATGTTTGGTGATAAAGTGGTGGTAACAGAACTGATGCCACTTTACTGTCTCTTTTTGCTGCACCGGCGTACTTGTAATGAGGCTCTTTTGGAAAAGCCAAACGGTTGAGGCTGTGGAGCGCATCAAGATGGCGAGCTCCACAGTCACTAAGGGCCTCACCATGCTCTCCCCTGCCTTGGGGTGCATGTGCTCCACAATAGCTGGTGCTGCCTGTGTCCTCTGGAAACACCCTAGTTTAGATACAATTGGCCACACACAGCATGGAGTGTTTGGAATGTAGCGCTTCATGCAGTCAGTCTTCTAAGCCCTCTGACATGTACATGGGAGCAGATGGCAAATGGTGTGTGTGTCAACAATCAGTCAATGCTAAATAAATAATTAAATGTCTATGCGCCCACTCCCCAATACAGAACAAGTGAAAGGCGGCCATGCACCTTTCATACATCATCTTACTCAATAGTACTTACCCCGCCCACTTGGAAGTCACAGTCATCAAGGCTTTTATTCTCAGACTTCAGGCATTCGGTCTCCTTCATCGTAAACTGCAGCTGATGGAGTCTTGCAGATTCATTCTGAGTGAGATAAGTACACAACTATTTGAAACTCGGTCATTCCTATATATATAAATATATATATATATATAAAACATATGCCCCAACGCATGCGAATGTGTGACATAGCCAGCAGTTGCTGCTGCCTTAATATTTGCTCCAGAAGAATAGCGTATTGTGCACGACACTACAGAAAGCACCAATTCTTCATATCATTTTGTGTAACAAAACTCTTATTAAATCCTTCCAAGCAGCCTATGAACAGTGGGCGTGCACTATGCCTGCTATTCTGTTACGCATTGAGGCTACTCTAAAACGCATCACGCGCGCGCAATGCGGGCGACCACGGCGAATTCTCCAGAACCAACATGTGCGTGAGACTTAATGTGCCTTCTGTTCTTCAAGGTATGCTGTGCTGGCTTTCTGGAAACCTTCACCGGACAGAGTAGTAGCCTTAAATAACCATGAAAGCCCCATCACTGGGTCACTTGGACTCATTGCGAATATAGCGGTAGTTCTGTGATGTCCACCTCTGTACTGGAGGTAAATCCCCCACCCACTTGCACTCAAACTCGGTTTTTGGTGGTGCAGTAAACTTGTGTTAAATCAATTATCGCAACAAAAAAAATCACTATAACGGACTTGCAGGCAAAAAACGAGTGCACAGCTGAACTCATAATGAGACCCATTGTCCCTTTCTCCCAAGAGTGCTCGAGAATTGGCAAAAATGCCTGGCTCCAATGCTCTGGAAGCGTTCAAGGAAGGCACCACTCACCAAGCCATACCCAGGGTCAGTGTCTACAAGTTTAAAGATGTAGTCTGTGCTGGAAGCCTCATTGTAGAAGTCAACCGCATCTTCTACAGTCCAGGAAACCTTGGGAATCGGAGGGCCGGCAGCCGCTGTAGCCACGGCGAGCACCGGCAAGAGTCGCAGCCAGCTCTGCATGTTTGGCGGATGGGCTGATCCCAGTGCAGTGTGTGACACCCACGGATAAGCCCTTTTAAACTAGAAGAGTGGTTCCCCCTCCTCGTGGACATGCACTCAATCATTTACCGGTAGATCTTGCACAAGGAACGCAGACGCCTGTTTGTGTGCCCGTAAATTATAAGATTACAACAGAGAGACGTGGAGAAATAATGGGGGACTTTGCACAAGACTTATCTGTGATCATCTGCTGTTTCCAGCTTCTGCTTTTCTGGAACACTTGAAAAGATCTTAGTTTGGGAATGCATGATGAAATGTAAACAATCATAATTCACAAAATTAAGTTAAAGCTTAACTATACCAACATCAGGAACTGACTTGTTCATTACGCGCCACACTCATTCTCCGTGCCACATAATCACATTTAAAAGCCATTAGAATACACATGTACATGTAAGATATAATATATCTTGATCAAAAAAGGCTCAGTTCAGGTAAATAATTGAACGCCTAGGACAAGGCACTTCAACCAATTTCACAGTTCAGATGCTAGAGATTGTATCAAACCAGTTCATCTTTATAGGCAGTGTCACGTGGGTCACATGGCAGTGCCTAATCTGAATTCTACATCTCCATGTCATTGATAAATGTCTGTAAGCATCCTGACTAAACCTGATGACTGGAATTTGAGAATCCGCCGAACTTTTCAAACCTTTGAGAGATTCGGGCAACCAAGCTCAGGAAGCTAGAACTGCCTCTCTATATAGGACACTTGCTTTGGAGCTCTGCAACAGTCACAGGGACCTGTTGTAGTGGGAGGAGGCTGGTGTCTGTTGCTTTTGGAGAACTCGAGAATGTTACTGTTTGGCTGGATTAAGGAGTTCTTTTACACGGCACACAACAGAATCTACTTATTGTTTTTAATTTTTGCAGCATCTTTAAAAAGAAGGTTCTGTATTTCAGAGAAATGCAGCCTTTGCTAGGCTTGACAGAGCTTTGGAAATGTGTTTGAGATGAGACACATTTGATTTTGTCTTACCTGGAAATCACCAGCTGGCTTGCATACTTTAGCACTGGCTAGCTTGATTGACTTTCAACACACACGCATCTCATTACCACTACTTTGAAAGAAGGAGAAAGGTTTTTTGGGGTGTGTTCAAAATCAATCAATAAATAAATAATTTATTTGGCATAAAAACCATGAAGTACATAAAAACAGTTGCAATTTTACAACATTTCAAAGTTAATATACATAATGATAAATAACAAAACACAAATAAAAACACAATTACAGAAATTGCTAAGTTGATATACATGATAAGGAATATAATACATATGACATCATAGAATAGAAAGGGGAGAGCAAGCTCGCAGCCAGCCTTTTTATCATACATAATTACAGCTTTACCCAACATTGACTCTCTATGAATCTGCTTCACTATTATTGTTAAGCATTTTCACATTTTTAATCAATAGATAGAGCGGGCCGCACCAGACACTATATAGGGATCTGACGTCCCTTTACAAAATTTCAGGGCATCCAAGGTTGAGCGTAGGCCAGCAGCCCTGAGTAAGGGTCTCAGATACCAAGTTCTCAGTGATCTTGTCACATCACAGATGGAACAGAAAATGGGTAATAGTTTCATCACCCAAACCACATAGAGGGCAGGTTCCCGATTCGACAGGTCCCAAAGATTTAGTGAAGGTAGCAATTTGTATTGTCCCCATTCTTAATCAGACATAAAGTGTTCTTTCGTATGGTAGCTTTATATAGTCAACATATCTTTCAGAGCCAAACTCTCATTTACATGAGAGGTATTCTGGCCCCAATTTTAGCCTATTGGTCGCTTCTACCAAATGCTCCCTGGCCATGACAATTGCTGCTCTCTTAATCCTATGTAGGGCCGCTTTATCTGCACTAAACCGATTCTCTCACAACCCGATCCCATTTATAGCGAGGAAGGATTTCTTCACCTTCGCTACCCACAGTATACTTTTTCCCCCCTGCAGGCTCAAAAGGTGCTTCAAGGCATCTCGAATCTCGCTCTAAGCACTTGGTGCTCCACATCCTAACCCAATATAATACTAGGCTAAGGGAGACTAGTTCTCCATTTGGGTACATATCGAGCTTGAGGTGCAATAAAACATTGGGAGAGCTTTCAGGAATCTGTAGTAGGTGTTTCCAACATTTATTTTCTACCTTCGCTAGGTTTGTTGTATTGACACAACTCCAGAGTTTTGCACCAGAGACAATGGTATGGCTTGTTTTTGATATAACTCAATGGCCAGGGAAATAGGTCTCTCACATGTCTATTAAAGAAGGATCTAGTGCTCCACTGTGCCTACTCAGATTAGTATAGGCCTTTTCTGTTTGGGCGGACCAGGGACCACCCTAATTGAATCTAATTCCTAGATAATCATACAGTGGTACCTGTTATAATTTTCAGCCAGCCACAGTGATATTCAGTGCACATTGCTTAACACACTGAGGTGTGAAGATGACGACCTTTGTTTTTTCAGTGTTCAAATTAAGGCCACGGCCTTCACATTGCCTCAGGTATATGGCAAGGGTGGTTTTTAGCCCTTGTGGGGTAGTAAACAAAAGTACAGCATCGTCCACATACAAAAGTGCTGAGTATTTTTCCGAGCCCATTTTAGGACTTTTACATTAATGAATCAATTATCTCTTCTACATAACCACTGAAGAGTAATGGGCTGAGGACGCAACCTTACCTTACACTGTTTGATACATTGAACGGGGCAGTAACTTCACCAGCCTGGCCATAATGCACCACCACTTTATTATTAAGATGCAATGCCTCTATGCTCACAAACAGATGGGGAGGCACGCTTCTTTTCTTTAGAACTTGCCAAAGTGTATCTCGTGAGACCCCATCGAAGGCGTTCTGAAGATTCACAAACACAGTGTACAATCTCATTCTTAACACCACAGTGTATTACTGGACACACAGGAACATTCAGAAACGTTGTCCCACTGTACTCTTCTGCTTCTGGAACCTGGCTTGAAGATCACTAATAATATTATTGTCATTGACCCAGGCCTGTAAATGAAATAAAATGGCCTTGGCAAAGATCTTCCCTGCACTATCCAAAAGTGAGATAGGTCAATAATTTGCAGGGAAGTCCCCCACCTTTTTTATATATAGGAAACACTACAGCATGTTGCCAGGTCGTAGGGACCATGTTAAGCTTAATAACTGGATTAAAGAGTTTACATAGATGGGGATCTTATCTTGTCTGTAGGCCTTTCCACTCTTTTGGAACACCATGGCTCTACCTTCACTTTGATTTCCTCCACATCAAGTTGAAAATCACCTGCCCAGGAGACGCATCATTACCTCATTACATTGAATGGCCACATATGATTTGATGACCTGATTGCAATAGTGTCCATCTTATACAATATTAGAAGTGCTTCCACCAAGCATCATCCGGTAGAAGCACGGAAACTGCTCTTCTGAACACCTGTGAATAACTGCTCACATCCCTTGATTCCAACTCTCCAGCTGTCCTCATTCTACTTGACCTCTCCTCTGTATTTGACATGGTCAAATACTCTATCCTCATAAAATGACTCCATGATACCCTGAGCATCTTGGAGTGGGCACTGGACTGGCAGACCTCTTTCCTAACTGATCGCCCATCCCAGGTTATTCTGGGCACTTTCCCCTCACCTACCTCCTTCTCCACCTGTGGTATCCCCCAGGGCGCCAACCTTTTCCCCTGGCTCTTTAAAATTCATCTCACTCCGCTGGCATGCATCATTTCCTCCTTCTCTGCCAGTTTTTATTGCTATGCAGATGACACTCAACTCTTCTTCAAATTTCCTCCTGACTCTGTTGCTTCTTCCATCATCCCGGACTGCCTATCTGCCATCCAATCCTGGTGCAATTCCAATGATCTCTGCCTCAGTGCCAGCAAGACTGAGATCCTTCCTATTGGGATCCCTGGTCCCTCTTTCCTCCCCTCACTCTGGCCATCCTCTATGGGCTTTCCCCCTTCTCCTTCATTAGAAGCCAGAAACCTTGGAGTCAACTTCTCTATCCTTCCTCCCTCACAACCAGGACATTGCCAAGAAGGCCAACTTTCAACTCTTTCTTCTCAACTTAATTCCCTTTTATCACTTTCCTCCAGAAGCTCAATGTTACCAGAGCTCTGGTCCTCTCTAGGCTTGACTACTGCAACAAGCTTCTCTTTAATCTACCCTCTTCCTCTCTACGAACCCTTCAGCTAATCCACAATAGGGCAGTGAGACTTATCCTTCGCCTCAAACCCAGGGACAGCATCTCTCCTGCCCTAAAAACTCTCCACTGGCTCCCCGTTGCTGCATGGATTGATTTAAAATACCTCTGCATCATCCCCAAGGCTGTCTGGGGCCAGGGACCACGCTATCTGCAACTTGCTACTGCAAAATATTCCCCCTCTAGAACTCTACATTCCTCCGGAATCAATTCTCTGTGTGCGAAGCATTTCGCTAAACAGAATGGCGGAGGCCAATCTCTTGCTTCTGCAGGCTCCCTCTTGTGGAACACCCTACCCATCTTCTTCGTCTTGAGCCAGACCTCCTCAAATTCTGGAAGCTGCGCAAGACATTCTTTTTCACTTCCTCCGTCCCTTCTTCCCTCCTCTGCCAACCTCACAGTCATTGTGATTGGTGACTAGGGCCCTTATGTGTCCTCGGGACCCTGGCCTCCCACACCCAATCGCCTCAGCTTCTGCTTACACACAGCACTTGCCTCAGCACCCACTGGCCTAAGCCATTATTGGCCTGCACTTACCCGCTTATTGCAGCTCAATGCTCCCTTGAGCATACTATACTCGGCACTTACATCTGCTGCTTTCTCATGAGCACGGGCACTCCAGCACTTACCCCCACTCCCTCTTCCTCCCTTTTCTCTCTGCACTTGCACTTCTGAATACTGACAAGGCATAGTAGGTTCTGTCTTTATCCTCCAGTGTATATATTGTTTTTCAATCCCATGCCCCCTCCCTGTTGCCATGTTAAACACAATTTACTTGTTGTATAAGCGCCTAACAAATGCATAATACATAAATACATATGCCACATTGAAGTTTTACATCACTATTCACTTCTTCCCCAGAATCAAGCTTCCAGTAGTATACAAAATCACCCTCTTTGAATGCTTGAATTAGACGTGTCTACTTTGTCCTACCAAATGTCTCCTTTTTATCTGTTATTAGCCTTTCATGATTAAGTCTCTGCAAATGCAGTTGAGCCTTATTAGCAGCTGTGCCGGCTGCTAGACAAGTCACTATCCATTTTGTAGCTTCTCTGCAGTCCCTGCCAACCAACTTTCATTAGAGCATTCTTTTTGCCTTTAGATGCTATGTCGGGTATGTGGGCTAACACATTTTCAGTGTGTTTGCCATTCTCTGATAGAAACTCAAAATCAGAGATATCTTCTCTCCAAATTTCTCCTAAATTGTTTAAGATGGCATCATAGATGACAGCCTTTAAGTCCGGCTTTAAAACCTTAAACCATTTAACAGACTTACGGGCGTGTCCTATTTAAGCCCAGGGTAGCGGATTGGATGCCTGAAACTAAAATCAATACACAAAGGTCTGTGGTCGATATCAAATTGATCCAAGAATTGAAAACAGTTCATCCTACCCCCAATCTTTGATCATGGTAAGAATGTAGTCAATGGTAGAAGCGCCATTGTAGCCAACTTAAGTTGGTCTAGCCGTTTGTTCCTTCAGGAAGCGGGCATTGCAGGCTCTTAGTTCAAAACCATACAGGATTTGGGCTGTGTCAATAGCATGGCGGCATGAACTCGTTGTGGGGGGGGTAGCAATCAAGGTTGGGATATCCCATGCTATGTCTTGGTCCTCCCATACCCCTTACAATTCTCTGGTAGGCTCAAATTGAAGGTTATAATCTCCAGCAACCAGAATGTGGGTCTTCAGTGGATTGGCCGTCACCCAGGAACTGGCCGGGTCTCGTATGTTTTCTACCACAGCCAGCCCATGTAGCGCAAAAGGTCTGTTATAAATATTGAACACAATGATAAATTCTCCCCCGAGGGTGTGTGCAACCACATGTTGGAGGTCTGCCAAATCAGCAAGGCATTCAACGACTTCCAAGTTAAGGGCGGCCTCCAGCCAGATTACCAGGCCATCTCTAGGTCTCCCCTTGGGCCCTTTTCTTGCCTGGATCTGGAAGGATTTATACCCTTGCAGGTCTTCCCTCTCAGTTGCCCATTTTGTCTGGATGGAAATCATTTGCCGGGTTTCGGTGATCAGGAAGGGGCATTAATAGCATGGTGTATGAGTGTCTTACACAACCTACTACGAGCCAGAGCACCATGCAAACAGACAATGTTTAAAATTGGCATATAGCAGGAACTTTGGATCGGTACTGACCCAGCGGGTCGGTAGCGGCATGCGTTAGAGGGGTGGAAATTATGCCGCTTTTCAAGAAGTGACTTGGATACAGGGCCGGCCCTAGGGCAGGGTCGGCCCTAGAGCAAGCGCCCGGGCGACTGCTCGGGGCGCTATTAGCCACCCTCCATTCCAGCTTGGGAGAGACTTTCAATGTCTCAGCTGAACTGGCGTGGTGGGAGAAGGCGTGGCAGGTGCCCTATTGAAATTAAATGTGGGCCACTCCCAGGAGCCGAGCGCATTTAATAAGAATAGAGCACTGATGCGAAAAGGTTGGATTTTGCCAGCCAGGGCGCAGCCGCCACTAAGGCCGGCCCTGTTTGGATGGCAGGTCGTCGGGGCTCAGGCTAGTGCTGTGTCCATGGACTTAGTATGGGCAGTGATATGCACATTTGTTTCCCCTGACAAGCTTAGTGTGCCAATGAATCATGCACAGTTTTGGGAGGAGGCTTACACCATTGCGTCCTATGGATGGCCATGCATGAAGATTTATGAAAATCACAAATAGACTACGTCAAATGTTTTTAGGATGTTTTGTGAAGGTCCATGTACAGGGAGCACACTCATTGAAACGGGTAATAAATAATGTTTCCATTCCACTTTGCCCCATGAACAGAACAGCATGAAAAGTTCCATTTAACCTAATTAACCCACTTTAATTATTATTGGAAAGTTTTGTGACGTTACATCCAAGGGTGGAAAAGTTACAGGGGCCGGAATAAAACATGTCAATTGTGTGGAAGTGCCGCACAATAACTGCTCAACAGATTGATGTCCTATTTGGACGAGATGTTCACAGGTAGGCTCACTGTGCCAGGGCATGGATGAAGGCCATAACTAAGCCGCAATGAATGCTGGGCATGGCCACACACATTGCAGGAAGGATTACAGAACCTATGGAATGGCTGAAGGTCTTCACTTTGGCGCAGGGCCATGTGGGCATGGATGTAGGTCTTGCTCATTGGACACGGTTCAGATTTCACTGTAAGTGGGACTTGGCTCTAGCCCTGTCAATCATGTCTCTAGCCCTGCCCATTCAGCACATTGCGCTTACCAATAGTACAGAGGACATGGCCATATCTTATTCCCTGGGGGTAATGGTGTTAAGCTCACTGTGCCTGGGGGATAATAACGCTGCATACAATGTGTCTGCTGTAGGAACACTTCAAATGAACACAGCACAAACCACCACCCAAACACTCCCCTGAACCCGGGGCAGTTTTAAAGTCTGACGTATATCATAGCTCATCATTTCAACCAAGAGCTAGGTGAGAACAGTAGATGATTGTGTTCATAACTCCAATCCTCTGATGCGAGAAACGCAGAGACTTCAGCGGTCACAGTTTGCCCATCATGTGCCCCAATCAGGGGGGTAGTAAGGATTTACACAGGTGCCTAAAAGTACTGCAGAAAGGTAGAGTAATATTAGCGTTCAGACCCATGGAACCATTTTGTTTTGACAATTGGAGATGAAAGCTGGGAGACATGCATGTACACATTGACTTGCTTTGGAGCGAGTCATATTTTGGGAAGGTTAAAGTAAAAATGTATGAATATATCAAAAACAACAAAATGTTGGTCTAGAGTTTAGGACGTCCACTCTCCTAAATGGAGATGGTATGGCACCTCAACTCCTATACTAAATAGTAACATTCTGCCTCCTGATACAGCACACAGTGTACCATAAAACGAACCACACTCCTCCTCATACCTGATTCTCCCCTACTCTGAGTGTGTATTCTCACTGATTTGGTAGTCTGTGGCAGACTGTGTGAGCGAACAACCAAGAGTAATGCCACATTGCTGGATTTCTGCAATGTCATCCCGAACACAAATCCTCCTTCTGCTTGTCATCAGTGGACCCATGATTGTACAGCAGGTGAAGTAGATCAGAAATTGCAAAGCACATCAGACAGCTATGCATATTCTAAATGGTGGAGGACTGGGGGAGGAGGATTACAGAGGCGGTAAACATCTGCAGATAAATTGTTCCATAGGCTACTGTCTTGACAACAATCATCCATACTTACTGCCTTAATCAGGGGCAATTGGCATTGTCCATCCTCGGAAGACAGAAATTGCTGATTTGAAAGGGGGCAGACACCTTGCAAGAGGCCAGGGGCAGCATCAGGCTCTCAGTATGCAGGTTTACATTGCATACTGCGTACATGTACCCTTACATCACATTAACCCAACCACCCAACCATGCATTCAAATGGAAGACATTAAAATAAAGAACCAATCAGTAGAGAACCTATGAATAAAGAGACACCCTTTGAAATGTAGCAAATATAGAGACAGACGTGAAATACCATAGTAAAGGCACACAGATACTGAAGAATGCCCAGAAGTCTTCACCAAACCCAACTTTGGTGCACTAAGCTACAATCATAATGTCATATACTAACCAAGTGTTAAGGGATAAAACCCTCCCCATAAAAAACAACCCCATGGTTTAAATGATAACTATTTCAAAAACAGTGGCACGAAGAGTCACACACATTCCGGTAGTATATAAAAAGAGCAACTGTTTGCATAGAGGGAACTTAAAAATAGTGTGTGATGTACACTAGCTTGGAAACCTGGCAGTAATGATTGCGGGAAGGACCAAAACTGTCCAACATCAGATTCCATCTGCAAGCAAGCCCTGAGGCTAATTCTTGTTCCAAGCGTACATAAACCTCACCCCATGTTGTCCATCTATTTTTTGGCCATTTGTCAACAGATTAAAAAAAAAAAACAGCAAACATTTTTTCAAAAACTGAGCAAATTCAATAATGCATTGGAGGAAGTGAGATTCAAACTCTTATGGCTGCTTCCATTTTCTAAGGCATGTGTCCAAACCAGTTCACAAACAAAGCCCCAAAGAGCAAGTCTGTAGGAGAACATGTAAGGGGTAACGCAATATTGTTTGTCACAATACACTCGGCTCAGACACATTTCAGACATGACAATCATGCTTTCTGTCTGGAGCCTGCCTGTGGAAGATTTGGAGAAGTGCAATTAGTTTATCTTTAGGCCTGTTAGCCACATGTAAAAAAGAGAATAAATCAACGAGAATACACCAGCTGTGACGTAGGGTCTCATATTGTCTTAAAGGATGCATCCTGGGTTGGCTGATATTGTACATGAAGGTGTCTGTCAGCTTATAGTATGTGCCTTGCTGCTAAACCTTTTTAAAATATCCCAAGCCTGAGGAAGAAAATCCAACGAGGAAAATGGGCAAAAAGGTGCAGAAGATTAGAATACCAGAACAGATTATTATAGTCCCCAAATTGAAAAAAGAAGAAAACACACATGATTAAAGACTGTTCTAAATGAAACCTCAGACACACACACACACACACGCACGCCCGAACACACACACACCACCCTCTATCCATGGGTGATGCCCACAACATCTAGTAACCAGGAGTCTGAACGCTAGGTGTATTGTGGGCCTGACTATTTTCTGTGATAGCAACTCAAACTGGGATAATCCAGAGGCAGAAATGCAGAGAATCACCTGCAACCGGACGGAGCATACTTTAAAGTACTGTTCCAGAAGGAAAAATCCAACTTCCAAGAATAGTTGCTGAAGACCCAACACCAACTGAATCCGCAACAAGCAAATGAGTATCACAATAGGGATTCAAAGGCCCCAACGAGCAGTAGAGTCGAGTCCAGGAGGACAGAAGGTACGCTCTTGAAAGAAAGGAACATCAGGGGCAAACGTGAGGACCAAACAGAGAAGGCAGAAGGGTAATGGGCTAACACAGAGCCAGCTGGGTGGGCAGAAGATAAAAAATGGAGTGAGCCTAGAGAATCCGAGAAGCAATCCTACTTTGAGCAAAAGGAAAGTACAGTGGCCGACGCTACTACCTCCACAGGTATGCAGGAAGCTGTGTCGAGGTGCGCCACAGAAAACTCATGCAAATTATCAGGTACACAGTGTTAATAACGAAAAATGAATAACGACATACATTTTCAGTGACACCTGAAAAAAGAAAATAAAATCGAATTTTTTAATAAAATTGTATTTGGGGTGGGGTAAGGGATACAAAAGGGTTGAGAGTTTTAGGGGAGAGTTAGCAAAGCAGAGAAAACACAGGGCTTGGGCCCTCCCTCCCCCCAAATAAAAAAAGACTAATTGAAATGTTTTCGTTATTTAGGTGTCATTAAAAATGTATGTCATTATTGATGGCGTCGTTTTGAACACATGGAACTGAATATCAGAGGCCTAAAACAGGTGACATCATGCATAGCCTGACGGGAATGCTAGTTCGTAGCAGGCTACTACCATCTGTGAATCCGCTACGGTCGCCAAAAAGCACAAATCAAGAAGCATCAGCATTTGGGGGAAGCAGGGATAAGTGAACCTGTGACAATGACAAGTATAGCAGAGCATTGAGCCAACTGCACGTGTTTATCATTACCACCAAACCCGTTCTGATGGTCACAGGCATTTCTTTTCCTATGGCCAGATGCGTGAAATGCCCATGACAGTAACAAGGGTTTAAAAAAAACATTGCATTACTATAGGCATGGAACCCCACATTATTTTTTTTTCCAAAACTTTTTATTGACAGTTTTCAACAATAACACATTCCAACTGGAACAGTTCCCCCCCTTCCCCCACACTTTCCCCTTTAATCAGGGTAAAGTTCCTTTTGCATGCAGACTCCCTTCAGCTGCGGGTTTGCTGACCACGACTGTCTCTTCAGCTTCAGTCCTTGCTTAGCATTGACGGCAAGTCTCATTCAAATGACCCCTTCCCCTGGGCGGTCGAATATTCCCAAGATGCCCATGCAGCTGGAGCACCATGCTACCCGAGCACTTTCCCTCAGGTATCTCAGTAGGCATGACCAGTCAGTGTTGAACCTTTTGTGGTCCCCTTGAATGGAGCAGGTGAGCCACTCCATGGCAACAATGTTCCAGATCATTGCAACCCATTCGTGGTCCTGTGGAGGGTGCCTGGACTTCCATTTGCGTGCCAGTACTAGATCTGCCGCCATCATCATTGTCACATAGAGCTTGCGGACCGGCTTTGAGTTGAGTTGCTCAAGTGTGCCGTCAAGGTCTATGGTTACGAGGCCCCTGTGCCCCTTGAACTTTACCTCTAGGACCTGCTGGATTGCTTCCTGTATGCCCACCTAGTACTGATCTATCTTCGGGCATTCCCACCAGATGTCACTCCATGTTCCCTCCTCTCCCCATTCCCTCCAGCACCGCTGAGAGGTCCCGGGATACATTCTGTGTAACCTAGTTGGCATCAGGTGCCACTGAAACATTAATTTTAGCCATAGCTTGTAAATCTGGAGGGATCTCGTTAGTTTGTGAATGTGTTCCCACATTTTTTCCCACTTCTTTACCTCTATTGTGCACCCGGTGGAGGTCTCCCATCTTTTAATGTATGTTCTCGGCGGAGGGTCTTTGCCTAGTTTTATGTGTTTGTATATGGTCACTACCACTCGCCTGTCACCTGGGTCCCTGTTTAGGTACTTTTCGAATGGGGTTAGTTGGGGGTTCCCTGCTTGTTTCATGGAGGGGTCGAGTAGCCAATGCCTCAATTGGACGTAGGTGTATCTTTCATTTTTCCCCAGGGTAAAGTCTGATTTGCATTGGTCAAACTGTTTGACCTAGTCCCGGTCTAACATATCTCTAACCTTGAGGCAGCCCGCCTGTTGCCAGGCCTCGAAAGTGGATGTTTTGAAACCTGGTGTGAATTGCGTATAGTCAAAAAGCTGTGCGTATGGTGAAGGAAATGTGGTACAGTGTGCCTTCTTGACCGCATTGTTCCATGCATCTCCCATGACTGATGTGATAGAGCTACTATACATTTGCATTTGTCTGTCTGCTTTGATTTTCCATAGTATTCCCTAAAGCCCCTCCAGCCCCCGCGACTGCTCTGTCCATAGGTCTCCAGATCTTCTCCCGGTCGTCCTTTTGCCAGTCCCCGATAACCCGCATCTAGGCTGCTGTGTAGTAGGCCCTGAAGTCTGATTCCCCCATTCCCCCTCGGGTAGTTGGGGCTTGCATAAGTTTTGCGGCCACTCGCAGAGGTTTGTTATTCAGCAAATATTTACTGGTGGTTTTGTGGAGGGCTCGGAAGAAGCCCAGCGGCACGTGAGTCGGGAGGGCTGTAAAGTAGTAAAGTAGTTGTGGCAGCACTACCATTTTTAATACGTTTATGCGTCCCATATATGTAATCGCTAACAGGCCCCAGTCTACCAATTTAGATTTAAGCTTCTCCAGAAGCAGTGGGTCGTTTGCTTGATATAGTTTACCCAGTGATTTAGTCAGTTTTGTTCCTAGGTAAGTTATAGTGTTCCACCATCTATAAGGGGAGGACTTTTTGAGGCTGTGCTCGTGAGGGTGACGTTGAGAATTTCAGACTTAGCTGGGTTTATTTTTAATCCGGCGACCGCCATGAATCGGTTAAGTTCCCTGGCTATGGCCCTGAGGGAAGACTCTTGTGAAACCCCACATTATTAAGCAACCAAATGATAGTAAACTAAGCTCTTCTTTGTTAATTCATAATAAGAAACAGAATGTTATAATGCATGATTCACAAATCGTGTTCAAAGCTTTCCTGTGATGCAAAGGCTAACAGAAAAGGGGAACATAGAACTCTTAGGTGGCCACAAACGTGTTTCTTGTAATTTAGGAGGACTTACTATTAAAGTTGAGTGCAATAGGCTATTGATTTAACAGGTGTTTGGGAAGATTCACAATCCAAACATTGATAGGTGGCATCGTACACCAGGGGTGCACAACTGATTTTGCCAGAGGGCCAAATTTACCTTACATGTTGCCTATAGTGGTACGAAAAGCAAATGTGTGTGGAACGGGAGGTCGTGGGAGGAGGCTTTTTCAACCTCCAGTTTTCAATAATCACTGGGATGAATCTAGGCAATTCGTCCCTTCTTCCCAGATGGGAGCCACCCCCTTTGAGAGTAGGGAGCCGCGCCTGCTAAGCAAAACTCTTCCTAGGGGTCAGGGAACGTGGGACCTCACTGGGATTAACTCCCCTTTGTGGGACATAGGGCCTCATTACGACCCTGGCGGTAAGTACCGAACATTACCGCCATGGCGTAATCAACGTTTACGCCGTGGGTCGATGGCGTAAAGTGCGGCATATTCCGACCCATCGGGCACGTGCATTACGCCATGGCATTAATGTAAAGTACGGCATGGCGTAAATGGGCCAGAAACGGCCCTTACCGCCATCGCACGCCGCGCAAGGAGCACTACCGCCACACACACCATAGCGGCGACCGCAATTAGCGGTCACCGTAATTAGCGGTCAGCGTAATTAGCGGTCACCGTAAATAGGCGGAACCGGAAATAGCGTCATCGCGGCGGAACGGGAAACTGCACGACGGCCATCTTGAAAAACACAATCCATTGCCATCCTCCACAACCATACCTGATCCAACCCTGACACCTATCCACACCCATCACCCACCCAACTAGCCAAGGAAAAATGCCCAAAGTTGTCAAAAAAGCATGTGACCGGCAGCGCCAAGACCGTTTCTCAAGGGAGGAACTAACCATGCTCGCAGAGACCCTGCAAGAAAATGCTGCAGCTGTATTCTCCGCGCAGATGACAAGGCCGGCAATAGCAAAAAAAAAGGCCATATGGGCCCTAGTGGCACAGCGTGTGAGTGCAGTGGGGGCCGTACCCCGCACAGCCCAGCAGTGCAGAAAGCGCTGGGACGACTTGAGGCTCCGTGTCCGAAGCATCCTCTCAGCCAACCGCAACCTAGCCACGTCAACTGGGGGTGGATCGGAATCGCCCATTAAGCTGCAAGCATGGGAGGAAATATGTGCATCCACCATCGGGATGGAGAGCATCCAAGGTGTCGGAGGGATGGAGAGAGGAGCGCCGACCTCAGGAGATGCAGGTAGGTGGCCAGAGCAAGCCATGCAAAACTCAACAAAGTCCCATCATGTGAAGTACCATGTAGCCCCATAGCGCATATGCAACACATCGCCAGGTGAATGTCCACAGACACATCTAGACTCCACCCTGTACACATGCAGCATGCACAACCTAACTGCTGGCACACACATACCACCATGCTACCTCCACACAAAAGGCACAAAACCTGTATGCCCCTGCCTGAAATGTGCTGCATGTACCCACTGCATAGATGTCATCCCTCACAATGCACGGCCAATGTCCGCGTACCCATCAATAACACTTTCCCTCCTTTGCTCCACCACAGGCTCTGACACAGACCTCCAGGAAGAGGACAACACCGCATCCACATCCACCAAGAGGGCCAGGCCACAGGCATCCACCCCAGCCATCCGAAAGGAAACACACCACCAGCAGCAAACCCTGCCTGGGGAAGAGGACAGGCAAATGCCAGCCCCCACAACAGCAGACACAGACCCAGCAGCAGCATCGCACATGTCACTACTCGTGCCCACTGAAGGGACAGGCTCTGCTGCAAGCAGCACCCTGGGAGAAATCGCTGCCATAGCGGCAACCTCCGACAGTGAGGCAGGCAGCATCGAGCTCATCGATGAGGAAATGCCCACTGCCCAGCCACATTCCCCCTGCATATCCCTAAGCCCCCTGCAGGCGGATGCCACACAGGGGCAGTCGGAGGCCGAGGATTGGCCGGCCACCCCATCCCCCCAGCCTGAGGTGAGCAGCCCAATGCACATGCAAATGCCACTTGCCATGGCCCAGCAGAACCAGCAGACACTTGAGGAAATGGTTACCCGCCAGCAGCAGCTATCCGCCCTCCTCAACGAACATGTTGCACAGTGTGGGGTGGCAAGGGATGGCATGGAAAGTTTGGCAGACCGAGTCACAGCTGCCATAGAGTCGTCCACAAAGGACATATGCACGGAACTCGCGGCTGTGCGCAATGTCCTCACAGAACTTGTCCAGACCATCAGGGACATGCGTCCAGATGTGCAGGCCGGACCATCCTCATCAGCCAGCTCGGCACAGAGCAGCCCCATCTGCAGATCAGGGCGCAATCTACGCAGCACGGGCAGGGGTGCCCCGGGGGCCAGGGGAGGGGAATCACATTAGTGGCTTGACAGTCGAGCAGGACTACTGCACACCCTGCTGCACAGACACTACCGCACCTTCGTAGGGATTCCAGGGTGGAGGGGGGAGGGGGTGTGTTGGGGTGTTCAGGGGGGAGGGGGGAGGGGGTGTGTTGGGGTGTTCAGGGGGGAGGGGGGAGGGGGTGTGTTGGGGTGTTCAGGGGGGAGGGGGAGGGGGTGTGTTGGGGTGTTCAGGGGGGAGGGGGTGTGTTGGGGTGTTCAGGGGGGAGGGGGGAGGGGGTGTGTCACGACGTATCATTGTTTCAATACACATTTTTCTTTCACAAAAAGAAATGTGTGGACATTTTCATTGCATATGTGTGCTTTATTGGTGTACAGTCCACAGTGTGCATGTCCCAGAGACACACAGTGCCCCAAGTGCAGTCTCCATGTGATTCACACCAGCCGTGTGTGCTAGAAGCAGTGGTCGATGATACGTTGGCGCATTGCACGCCCCTCCTGTGCGTCGCCTCCTCCATGGGGTGGTGCCCCATCTGCACCCTCCTCATCCTCATCGTCAGGTGGTTGCAGTCCTGCGTCAGGGGGCAGGGGCACATTCCGTCTGACGCACATATTGTGTAGCATGACACATGCCATTACGATCTTTGCCACCTTCTCATGGTGGTACAGGAGTGCCCCTCCAGACCTGCTGAGGCTTCGGAACCGTGCCTTCAATAGGCCGAATGTTTGCTCTATGACCACACGAGTACGTGTATGTGCACGGTTGAAGTCCTCCTCGTGCTGGTTCTGCAGGTTCCGGACTGGTGTAAGGAGCCAGCTCTTCAGGGGATAGCCTGCATCACCTGTATGTAGGCGAGAATGCATGTGTCAGTCATGTCGTCTGATCAAGAACATGATGTGCCACCATGGCCTGCATCCAACTGTTACTTCGGCTCACTTCTACATGCACTAATTGATTCACACAATGCAACCAGTATATGCTCATGGCTCCCCTGGCCTGTTTTGCATGCCATCACCCAATGTATGCAGAGGGGTTGAGTGCATTGTGAGTGCCCATCCTCTGTCTCCGTTCTCTGTGTTGCTCACAGCCAGGTGGAGTATGCATCATTCCCCCCCCCCCCTTCAGCCAGGTGGAGTATGCATCATTCCCCCCCCCCCCTTCAGCCAGGTGGAGTATGCATCATTCCCCCCCCCCTTCAGCCAGGTGGAGTATGCATCATCCCCCCCCCCCTTCAGCCAGGTGGAGTATGCATCGGTACGTCATTCTCCTGCCCACTTCCATGACATTGGACTCACCGAGTAGCCAGGATCTTGGGCCTGCATGTCGCTCCATGTAGCGTGGTATTGTGGAGTTCCTCAGGACCATAGAATCATGGGTTGATCCGGGGAATCGGGCACAACAATGTGTGATGATCTTGTTGGAGTCACAGACCATTTGCACGTTGATTGAGTGGAACTGTTTCCGGTTGCGGTACGGTACCTCCGTGGCACGTGGAACCACCAATTCCACATGGGTGCAGTCGATGGCACCAATGCAACCGGGTATGCCGGCTAGTGCATGGAAACCCACTTTGGTGTTTGCAATGTCCTGGGCAGTCCGTGGTAATGAGATGTGGTCGTCTGTGTGCTTGAGGAGGGCATCGAGCACTTGGATGAGGGTTCGTGAGAATAATGGTTGTGAAATGCCATGCAAGTGCCCCACTGTGTGCTGGTAGGTGCCTGTGGCCAGGAAGTGGAGTACAGACACTACCTTCAGTAGGGGTGGGATGGCGGTTGGAGTTTCTATCATGCTGACGATGTTGTTGTGTATCATGTGTACGATGGCGGTGATGGTGTCCCGGTCCATACGGTACAGGGTGTGGATCTGCTCAGCACTGAGGTTGAATGGATTGGCTCTGATGCGTGGGATTGGGGGCTGCCTGCGTGGTGGCACTGGCTGTGCTGGTGGGGCTTGCTGGGCCTGCATTGCCCTCCTTCTCCTCCTGCGTCTCCTCTGTGCAGCCTGTTGTTGTTGTTGTTGTTGTTGTTGTTGTTGTTGTTGTTGTAGTAGCACTTGCATTGCTATCAGGTTCTCCAGCCCCAACATTGCTAGTCGTATTGGTATCATTGTGGAGTGTGACTGGGTGTGGGAAGGGGTGGGGTGTGCTCTTTTTGTACTTCCTGAGTCTGTATTGCCTTCACCTGTGCTGTTTCTGTGCACCTGTGGCAGCTGCATTCACTTTACATGGCCCTTTACGGTTGGTTCGCGATGGCGTACTTAGCACCATGGCGGTAAGGTACTTAACGGGCTGGGTGATGGCGTTAGGTGCATGTCCGCTTGGGTCAGCATTTGCGTACCTTTCCGCCATGGCGCTAAGTACGGTGTGGCCGGCCGCATGCGCACACCCTTAGCGCAGTTAGCGGTAGCGTTAACTACGATGCCGCTAATGGCATCGTAGTTAACAGTCACGGGTCATGATCGGACCTGGCGGAAAACGATGGCGGTAACCATTTACCGCCATCGTTTTTCACTTAGCGCCAGGGTCGTAATGAGGCCCTGTGAAGCAGCAGCGCCTCGGCTGGTGCCGCGGCGGCCGCGGCGTGAAGCCGACCCGCACGAGTCGGGAGGCGCTGTCGCGTCCGCGGCCAGAGAGGCCAGAGAGGGGAAAGGGAAACCCGCGGAGACTAGCCGCGCGGCTAAAGCCGCTACGGGGGGACACGGCGGGGCCACGCAGGAAGCAGCTATGTGCAGCCGCGGCGGGGCCGCTCGTCTCTCACCTGTTCGCCCCAGTCCGGGGGGTGGGGAGCATTGTTCACGGCGACGACGGGATACGGGGGAGCAGCGCCCGGCTCGCTGGCCCCGTGCTGCTCATGACGCTGCCAGAGCTGCACGTTGCTGGGGGGGAGGAGGGCCCAGCCTCAGGACGCGTCCATACGCGTCGCGGCCACAACCGCATGGCCAATACCACCGCCCTCCACCACCAGGGGAACGGGGCCAACACCACCGCCCTCCACCACCAGGGGATCGGGAAGAACGACACGCTGGGACGGCAACCCTTAAGAGAGGAGGGACCATGTCCCAGGGACCAATAAGAAGGGGGTTAACTCAAACCCTCAGGGATTGGTGGGGGCTTGATACCTCCACCTGTGATAAAAGAGCACCCAGGGAGACTAACGGGTTGTTCTCATTACACAGGAGACGGGGAGGAGAGAGGAGAGCGAACCAGAGTGGTGGGCCTATCCGGACAGCGGCTCGAGATAGGACCAAGCCAGGCCCAGTACCGTGGTATTATAGGAGGACAAGATACCGGTGAAGTCAACCGGGAGGACATAAGATTTTTCTTTCAGCATCTGCTGCCCTAAACCCAGAATAAATATTGTTTTAGCACGTGTCTGTCTCCGACTATAATTCCACCCTTCACACTGGCGACGAAGGTGGGATTTTTGACAGCGCGATGGAATCGTTAATAAAGACCTTGTCTGAGGGCCAACAACAATTGCAACAGATGCTACAACTGCATTCCCAACAAGCAGCTGCGGATCGGCAAGCCTTTCAACAAGCCATACAGCTGCAGGGCTCTATATTGACCACCGCACAGGACAACCAGCATGAGGCCATGTCCCGTCTCACCGATGCAGTGGCCAGCACTAGAAACCAACCACTGGTGCCCTCGGCCCTCCTACAAAAATATAAGGACGGAGAGGATCCCGCCTTCTTCTTTACTAGTTTCGAACGTATAGCCAGAAACGCACAGTGGCCTCCTGACCGGTGGGGTCAGTACGTCGCCCCCCTACTGTCCGGGGTGATGCAGGGCGCCTATCAGGCGGTAAATCCCAACGGCAACACGCCGTACGGAGAGATCAAGGCTGCCGTACTAGACCGCTTGGGCTTGGACGACGAGGCATACCGGATCCGACTGAGGGAAACCAGGCTCAGGACCGGGGAGAATCCACGCCAGCTGTACTATAGGATAAAGGACCTGGCAGAGAAGTGGTTGTTGGCTCCAAACCCCGCTAACCAATCCCTAATCGATAAAATAATTCTGGAACAATTCGTCGAAGCCCTGCCCGGCCAGATGCAAAAATGGGTTAGGCAGCACCATCAACCCACCCTGACCGAGGCCGTGGATATTGCATCGGCATACCAGAAGGCAGGCCACTTCCGACTACCAGCTACAGGGGTATCGGCCCGCTTCGCCATCCCGATATCCGACCCCCACATGATTAGGGGTAACCGAGCCTTACCCATAAGATGGAGACCTCCCGATGAGAACAACAGGAGACCCGAAGACAAGAGACCAGGAAACGAGGAGAAGGCCCCAGCACCGACCCCTAGCTACAAGCAACCGCAGTGCTATGAGTGCAACGAGTGGGGCCACATAGCCCGGTTTTGTCCCAGGAGAAGAACAGTCGAACCCATGGACATCGGCTATCTGACCCCGATGGACGAGAACGGTGTCCCAGGACCATATGTGGTGGACGTTCGAGTCGACGGCAGACCATCACGTGCCCTTTTGGACAGCGGCAGCAGGCAGACCGCCATTTCACCAACCGTGAGTAACGCTCCCTGCTTACCTAACGTAACTGTACCTATCCGATGCATTCATGGGGACACCAAATGTTATCCGATGAAGGATGTAGTGATTGACTTGAATGAAACCTCTTCTCCCTTGAGGGTTGCCGTCCTACCTTGTCTCCCAACCCCGGTGGTAATTGGGACACCAGGGAGGGGCAGTCCCCGTCCAAAACCGATCTGGCAGGAACCGACCCCGTCTCCCAGGAACCCCCACCCGGGCGAAAGAGGAGGACCCGGATGGCATGGTGTCAGGCCAGTTACATGACCCGACCTATTGACTGGAAGCTAGAAGACAACGAAGACACCATAAGGGGCGAGACCCTGACTGACCCCACCCTACGAGTGGCCAGAGAAAGAGCCGCCCGGGAAGGGGAACCCAACATCGCCAGAGGCCCAGGGTTTCTACTGCGACAAGGTCTCCTATACCGAAGGTATAAGGGTGACGATGACGCCATGAAGGAACAACTGGTGCTACCAAAGAGCCACCGACTTATAGTGCTACAACTGGCCCACAACCATCCCTGTGGAGGTCACATGGCCTCTCTTAAAACCCAACAAAACCTACTAAAGAGGTTTTACTGGCCCGGCATTTATGGAGAAGTTGCCCAACACTGCAAGAACTGCCCCACCTGCCAATTGACTAGCGGGGTTCTACCCGCAAAGGCACCACTACAGAAAATGCCCCTCATTGCGATTCCATTCCAGAGGATCGGCATGGACATAGTGGGACCCCTGGAACCAGCCAGCCGGGGTTATAGATACTTACTGGTCGTAGTCGACTACGCTACTCGATACCCCGAGGCCTTTCCCCTAAAGGGAACATCGGCCCGGTTGTTATGCGACCAGCTGATTCCATTCTTTGCCCGAGTAGGGATTCCCTCCGAGATAATCACCGACCAGGGGACCAATTTTATGTCGACCCTCTTAAAACAAGTATGTGGACAGTTCCAGATCAACCAGTTGAGAACCTCAGTATATCATCCCCAGACTGATGGACTGGTAGAACGTTATAATCAAACGATCAAGAAGATGCTAAGAAGGGTGACGGGACCAGATGGAAAAAACTGGGATCGGGTGATTCCCCTAGTGTTAATGGTGTTAAGAGACACCCCCCAGTCATCCACCGGTTTCTCTCCCTTCGAGCTCTTGTTTGGGAGACAACCTCGAACAATACTAGACCTGGTTAAAGAGGAATGGGAAACCACAGAAGAAGTATCTTTAACCGAGTATACAGAGGAATTAAAGGAACACCTAACCGCCCTACGTACCCTGGCCCAAGATAACCTTGGACGTGCCCAAACAATTCAAGAAAGAAACTATAACAAGGGGAGTCGTATGAGAACCTTTAACCCAGGGGACCAGGTATTGGTACTCCTGCCCACCAGCACCAATAAACTGTTGGCTAGATGGAGAGGGCCGTACAAGGTCACTGAAGTACTAAGCCCAGTAACCTACCGGGTACACCAGCCTGATCGCACCACCCCTGAAAAGGTCTATCATATCAACCTTCTAAAAAAATGGAATGAGCCTCTTCTGAGCGCCTTTGTATGTATCGAGGAAGCCAAACCGGACGAGATCCCGAACACCGTTCCTGATACCCTAAATTCAGTCAATTGGGGAGACACCCTAACCCTCGAAATGAAGACGGACATCAGGAACCGGTTGTCCCCTTTTGCTGATGCCTTCTCCGCCTTACCTGGAAGAACCGATGTACTTGAGCATGTTATCAAAACAGATCCCGGACCACCTGTGAGGCTTAGACCCTACCGGATACCCGAAGCCAGGCGAACCATCATCAATTCCGAAGTGGACGAGATGCTAAGGATGGACATCATCAAGCCTTCGGTCAGCGTTTGGTCATCACCCATAGTGCTTGTCCCTAAACCGGATGGCTCGGTTCGTTTCTGTATGGACTACAGACAATTGAACGCGGTGTCCCGATACGAAGCCTATCCGATGCCTCGGATGGACGAACTCCTGGAGGGCCTGGGAGCAGCCTGTTTCTTAAGCACTCTCGATTTAACCAAGGGATACTGGCAAATACCCCTTCGCTCCCAGGACAGGGAGAAAACTGCCTTTTCCACCCCACGAGGATTATATCAGTATAAAGTCCTACCCTTTGGTCTTCACGGGGCTCCCGCCACATTCCAGAGATTGATGGACATCATACTGAGACCGCATACTGGATACGCCGCTGCCTACCTGGACGATATTGTGGTATACAGCCAATCCTGGGAATCGCATCTGAACCATCTGGAACAAGTAGTGGCTGATTTACAGAAGGCAGGCCTACATATCAACCCCAGGAAGACCACGATGGGAACCAATGAAACCAAATATCTGGGCCACATAGTAGGTGGGGGAGTGCTGAAACCACAGTTATCCAAAACACAGGCTATCCAAGATATACCGACTCCTACCAACAGGAAACAAATACGAGCTTTCCTGGGATTGATCGGGTATTACAGAAGATTTATCCCTGACTTCTCCTCGATAGCCGCTCCCTTGACGGACGCATTGAGACTCAAGGGGAATCCCAACCTGACCAACGACCCGAAGGCCTTGAACGCCATAGCACACCTAAAACAAAGGATCACGTCCAACCCGGTCCTCTGTTGCCCGAACTTCCAGAAACATTTCTTTTTACAAACGGACGCCTCAAACCAGGGCCTGGGAGCTGTGTTATCGCAGAGGAATGGAGAAGACCTGCAACCGGTGTGCTTCATCAGTCGGAAACTATTGCCCCATGAAGCGGCTTACTCAACCATTGAGAAGGAGTGTCTGGCCATCAAGTGGGCTGTTGACTCGCTCCGGTACTATCTGTTGGGTCGCCGGTTCACTCTGTACACCGACCATGCACCCCTCCAGTGGCTGGCCCAACACAAGGACACGAACCAGAGGGTCCTACGCTGGTTTCTCTCCCTTCAGCCTTTTGATTTCGTCACATTGCACAGGCCTGCCAAGTTTCAGCTGGTGGCTGACTATCTGTCTAGGTGTTCACCCTGGCCCGAACGGCCTGGGATTGGGGTGGGGATGTGTGAAGCAGCAGCGCCTCGGCTGGTGCCGCGGCGGCCGCGGCGTGAAGCCGACCCGCACGAGTCGGGAGGCGCTGTCGCGTCCGCGGCCAGAGAGGCCAGAGAGGGGAAAGGGAAACCCGCGGAGACTAGCCGCGCGGCTAAAGCCGCTACGGGGGGACACGGCGGGGCCACGCAGGAAGCAGCTATGTGCAGCCGCGGCGGGGCCGCTCGTCTCTCACCTGTTCGCCCCAGTCCGGGGGGTGGGGAGCATTGTTCACGGCGACGACGGGATACGGGGGAGCAGCGCCCGGCTCGCTGGCCCCGTGCTGCTCATGACGCTGCCAGAGCTGCACGTTGCTGGGGGGGAGGAGGGCCCAGCCTCAGGACGCGTCCATACGCGTCGCGGCCACAACCGCATGGCCAATACCACCGCCCTCCACCACCAGGGGAACGGGGCCAACACCACCGCCCTCCACCACCAGGGGATCGGGAAGAACGACACGCTGGGACGGCAACCCTTAAGAGAGGAGGGACCATGTCCCAGGGACCAATAAGAAGGGGGTTAACTCAAACCCTCAGGGATTGGTGGGGGCTTGATACCTCCACCTGTGATAAAAGAGCACCCAGGGAGACTAACGGGTTGTTCTCATTACACAGGAGACGGGGAGGAGAGAGGAGAGCGAACCAGAGTGGTGGGCCTATCCGGACAGCGGCTCGAGATAGGACCAAGCCAGGCCCAGTACCGTGGTATTATAGGAGGACAAGATACCGGTGAAGTCAACCGGGAGGACATAAGATTTTTCTTTCAGCATCTGCTGCCCTAAACCCAGAATAAATATTGTTTTAGCACGTGTCTGTCTCCGACTATAATTCCACCCTTCACAGGCCCATAGACTTCCATTACTTTAAGGAGCTCCCTCCAAAGAACACAATTTCTGCCTATATGTGTATATGAGAAACTAATGTTATGACTATATGGCATGCAACCAAGACTGACAGCACTTTTCTGTTATTGTCTCAATGTAATGGAGGAGACAAGCTGAACTCAGCTGTGGACGTACAGCAACACACCCCTTTGAAGTACACAAGCGTGAATATAGAGACAAAAAACCGTGAATGGCGAAGAGAGAACCCTACTCAGTGGCAAGACCATAGCGTATTGACTTCCTGGAGGGGCGGAGCCGCACTATGCCACGGAACCAGCGGTAGTACGGAAGAGGAATGAGGAAGCAAAGAAACCACAAGGTTGGCACTGACAGTGGCCACATCGTCTAACGAGAGACAGCGATGGGCGAACTGTCCTATATGGTTGCTTGACAACACTGATGCCATGGTGGATCAAGGACCCGAGAAACTATGCTGAGATCAAGAATAAAGAGAAGAAAGAATCAGGGACATTGATTCACCAAAATGCCTGGGGTAGCAGAAGTGACAACCCACACCTGATGATATCATAGGAAGTGATGACACATCACCTTTGACTTGGATGGCATTGGTTCCTCTTTAACTCTGGTGACATCACCGGAAGTGGTTTTCAGGTGGGCATACAAATAAGTACATAAATTAACAAAAATGTAAATACCAAATAGGTACTAAAGCAGACAAGAATACTTTAGATATTAACCACATTTTAACAAGGGTGCTGCCTTCATATGTCATGAATGGGGTCTTGATATGATATGCTTAGGCCCAATTGAATCAACATAAGCCGAGGCACTGCCATAGATATGCCATTTCAGAATTGTATTGCCAGATAATTCCATATTATGCCAGTTATAGCTGCATGCCAGGTATTGCCATTATATGATAATATCCCCCACATTGCCAGTTGCTGCAATATTACAGTATCCAGAAATCCAAGTCACCAACAATGCTCAAGAGCATTAATGTTTTGATTCATGATAAGTTATTCACAAAGCATTTTCAACAAAACACATATTTAAATACAATTATCATTCCAATCAAAGATAGAACTTATTTATTAACCCCGGAAGACTGAAATGCTAAGTTGGCCTTTCTGGGATGCATACCTGCAACCTGCAGATAACACATTGATTCCAGCAGCGAGCACTGAACCTGCTGAACTATCTTACAACTTTGCTTTTAAAAATGCAATACCACAATAAAAAAAACATGTAAAAACTGGCTGCACATTATAGGTTAAACATGTAATAACACTATAACACTTATCATGTTTGCTGTCACTTTGATGATGCAGAGTAAAAAATGTCATGCCACAGTAAGACGTACCTATATGGGTTGCACCGAAATACCATTCTAACCACATAATAACACATATCATGCTTACTTTGTCATAGATACCCAGACAAATATACTATGTCACAGTAAGGAAAGGCTAGACTGGCTACACCCAAATGTAGGTAATTATACGTATCATGATTGCTTTATTAGAGATGCCCAGTACAAAAAATCAGTAAGAAATTGCTAGACTAGTTGCACCAAGATGCTAGTCTAGCTACGTAATAACACTCATCATGCCTACTTCATTATATATGCCCAGAAAATATGCCATTACACACTTAGTAAAGACTATGATGGATGCACACACATGCCCCCAAATACCATGCTAGACAGGTAATAACATTTCTCATGCTTACTTTATTATAGATGCACAGTCAAAATGTCATGCCACAGTAAGAAACTTCTAGATTGGCTTACCAAAATGCCAGTCTAGCTCTCATGCCTGCTTTATCATTGAAGCCCCTAAAATCAACTCCGCAGCCGGTATTACCCCAACGTCACTCTTCCTCATCCCACTATTTATGTATGAGGCAAGGTGCTTCATAGGCAAGCTTTTGGACGAGGAATAGTGTGACTAGGAGTAATACAGATTACTGGTAAGCAATCCAGGTATTTTACACAAGCACACACATCCAAACACCACTTGCTCATTTACACAAACACTCATTCACTATTCACTCACACAAGCATGCCGAGCCACACAAACATCATGCGCTCATTCACACATATTACATGATATGTACACACATGTACATTTCATAATATACACACACACACACACCCACACACACGCACACTCACACACACATACACTTTTACATTAACAAATAAATCTCCTTCCCATCCAGAATCCGTTGCTCCTCTTCTGTACGCATGTCTCTGGCTCCCATGCTCCAGCAAGCACGCAAGGAACCAGCTCTGGTTCCTGTCATGCACAACAGAGCACAGGAGCCAGAGCCAGCCATGTCCTGTGTGGGGCTCAGATTTAAAACATCTTTTTTTTTCTTTTTTAACTCACTGTGACTCATTTTAAAACGAAATTATTTCTGTTATGGAAAACCAAAACGGAAATACTTTCTTTTTCAAGTCAGAGTGATTTCAAAAAGAAATGATTTCTTTTTGAAATCTGAGCCCTGCCCCAAGGGTCGCAGAGGCAATGTCAGGGTTTGCATGGGGGTTGGCAGGGGTCGTAATTGCGTCATTTAGTGACCCCCAAATGACATCCCTGGAAAGAATCCTCTGTTCTGAATAGTATATGATATGATATTTTATTTGGTGTCCAATCATTCATTCGAAAACAAAAGGATCGAATGCAATACATTCGAGTCAAAAGGACCAGAAAAAAAGACTGAATGCCTTTTTTTAATGTATTTTTTTGGGTTGGGGTTGGTATAGGTAAAATTAATGGTTTTTGGCCTAAAAACAGGGGTTTGGGGGAACCCCCCAAAAAAAACAAAAAAAAAACAAGCGTTTCAGAGCACGACCAAGCAAAGGGAGGGGAACAAGGGAGAACAAAAAATAAAAACAACAATCTTACTAGGCCCAGTGACATTAAGAAAGCGCAAGTGCATGGAGAAGCAAAAAGAGGGAAAGTGTGTGGAAGGGGGAGAAGTGGAAAGTGCAGAACAGAGGAGAGAAAAGAATAAGTTCAATAAATGAATAAAAACAGGCAATGAAAAAGTGGTAGTGCAGGCAGCAAGTGGCAAGTGCAAGATTAGTCAGGTAGGGTATATCTGATAAGTGCAGAGGAAGAGTGGGGGATGTATGGGTACAGATACAGAAACCAGGGCAATGGGAGGCCGGGAGGCAGTGCAGGAGGGAGGCAGGGTGAGCAGGTACCTGGTCCCGAAGGACAGAGGGTGTCCAGGTGCACAGTGCCAAAGGCGGAAGCGAAGAGGAAGGTCTTGAGGTGCTTGCAGAACCGGAGAGGGTTCTCCTCAAGTTTCAAGGTGGCCGGTAGGCTGTTCCAAAGGGAGGCCCCAGCCAAAGACAGAGATCTGCACCCAGCTCGTTTCTTTGAAAAACAACTGACCCTGAGGGAGTTAGAGGTAGAGGAGCGAAGGACTCGAGAGGGGAGGTATTTGCGGAGGGATAGTTGAAGGTATTTTGGACCCAGGCCCCATAAAGCCTTGTGGACAATGCAAAGGGTTTTAAATGTAATCCTTGCATCCACTGGGAGCCAATGAAGGGATTTCAGACTTGAAGAGATCCGATTCCAGGGCTTGAGGCCAAGGACAAGTCTCACAGTCCTGTTCTGGATTTGTTGTAGAGGGCGGAGAGTGGGGACAGGTAGATTTAAAAAGAGGCTGTTACAGTAGTCCAACCTGGAGAGAACCAGAGCTTGAGAGATGGAGCTTCTGGGGGAACGAGAGGAAAGGCAGAGTACCTCTGAGGAGGTGGAATAAGAGACGTCAGAAATGTGTGCAGAGAAGGAAAGTTTGGAGTCAAAGATGACCCCGAGGTTCTTGGCCTCGCAGGTGGGGGTAGGAGGAGGGCCAAGGGAGGCCGACCAGAGTGTAAGGGGAAAGGATGGTGAAGGTGTACCGATGAGGAGGATCTCAGTCGTGTTGGCATTTAGACAAAGATCATTGTCAGTACACCAATTTTGAATGGCAATTAGGCAATCAGAAATGAAGGAGGGAGAGGACGTGGCCAAGAGCAGCCTGAAAATGTGTTGAGTGTCATCAGCATAGCACTGGAAGTTTGAGCAGAAAATGGAAATGCAGTAGGCGAGAGCTGCCAGGTATTGGTTGAAAAGCCAGGGCGAGAGGTTAGACCCCTGGGGAACACCACAGGTAGAGAGGGAGATCGATGAAATGAAGGACCCAAGTTGTACCTGGGAGGGTCGATCAGAGAGGAAAGAGGTCAGCCAGGCCAGAGCCTGATCAGTGATACCCAGGTTGTCACAGAGACGGTTGAGCAGGGTAGTGCGGTTGACCATGTTGAAGGCAGAGGAGAGATCAAGTAGGATAAAGACAGAGGGAATGTTAGAGTCAAGGTTGGAGAGCAGATCTTCACGGATGTTCAGGAGAGCAGTTTCCATGCTTCTGGCAGCTATGAAGCCAGATTGGTGGTCCTGTAGAGAGCCAACAGAATTGGAATGAAGGTTTAGCTGAGAGATGGCCACCTTTTCCAGGAGTTTACCCAAAAAGGGAGTAGTGGAAATTGGGCGATAGTTAGCCGGACAAGAAGGATCGGCTGTAGGTCTCTTGAGCAGAGGGTGCACAATGGAGTCCTTCAGGGGGCAGGGGAAAGATCCAGAGGCAACGGAGAGGTTACAGAAATCGGCAAGGGGCGTAGGAAGGATATCAATGTGGTCCTTAATGGTTTTAGAGAAGCAGGGATGGACTTGTTTTGATGAGGCTTTCATAGATCGGACTTGTCTAGCGACCTCATCAGGGAAGAAAAAAGGAAAGGCGGAGAAAGAGAGTGGGCGAGTAGCTGGAGGAGGGACAGCAAGCAGAGACAGAGAGGGGAGAGCAGTAGAGGGTGGACAAGATGTCCTGGGTTTTAGGGATAAAGTGAGCACAAGGGCATTGCAAAGAGACTGGGAGGCGAGAGGGAAGGGGGTGGAGACTGCAGCAGGGTTGGCCAACTCTGTGCAGATTTTAAAGAGTTCAGCCGAGTTGTTAGATGCCGCAGAGACACAGGCTTGAATGTGGACTCTCTTCTTGGTGCGGACAGAGAGTGTGTATTGCCTTTGGAGCAGGCGTCGGGCCAGTTTGTCAGAGGATTAACAAGAAGGCCTCCATTTCCTCTCAGCCGCGCTACACTTACGTTTAAGTGTAGCTAGGTCAGAGTCATACACTTGGCTAAAACCGAAGTGTCTGCTGTGCTGGGCAGCATTCGAGAAGCAGATGCTTAAAGACCAAGAACGTCGAGAAGGGAGGTGAACGGTCACAACCCCGCTGTGAAGTCACCCACTGCAGCATGCCCAGAAATACGGAAGGTACCAGGGTTGCACAGGGTGGAGGCTGGCAAGTGGAACCCCACAAACAGAGAAAGAGAGAAAGAGGGTTACAGAGCCTTAGAAACCTGAGAGATGAATATGCGATGGAAATATTGAAACCAGCACAATGCTTAAGAAATTCAGAAAGCCAAAGGGTTCTGAAAGACCCGAATGAAATAAGAGGCATTTTGGGAAACCCCAAAGAAAAGGGAATCTGGAGGATTAAAGCAATAGGGTCATAATATAAAGCCAAAGAGACATTTGGGAAACCCCAAAGAAGAGAGAATCTGGAAGATTCAAGTAAGTAACCCCAAAGAGACATTTGGGAAATTCAGGGGAACCTGGACACTTCAAACATGTAGATGAAGACATAAAGCCAAGAAAGAGAAAGTGGCTAAGGTGGTGGAAAAAGGCTTGCTACATATAAAGGACTAGAGACATTTAATTTAAAGAGAGACTTGCAACTTTTCCTGAAGAGTTTAAAACCTTTTTGAATTGAACTATTCGTAAAAACGATCTCCCAAAGGAGATCCTCTGAACGTTGGCCCGAGAAAGCCCAAGTGAGAAGGTCCTCACCTGGGCTCCTTTTTATGTTATTTGAATATATTTTTAGGGCTAGATAGCAGATAGGATACGGACTGAGGACTACATTTTTCGTTGATGACTGACAAGCACCCTTAGTTCACCATATAGGTAGGGAAATCCCTCATAGCAATAGTGACAGAGAGGAATTTGTCTTTTAGTTATCATTGAACACATGTAACGTGTCATTCCTGAGTTTTTATCCTTCTTCTGCCTCACCACACCACATGGACAATAATACATATTTTGAGGTGTATTGTCTTTATTTCGATTTCAAACGTTTATTTTGTAGCACACATTTGTCATTTTTATTATTTATTTATTTCATAAGGGCACATTGGTAACATTCTGTGCAGAAGTAAAGCAATAGGAGATAAAGTAGGCAAATCATTCAGGAGAAACACTTTGCTCAAACACATTTCACATTATGTTGTTTTCTATTTGTAAGGCACAAGCTCTGCCACTTGCATAGATTCTAGGATCTTCTGTTTGTCAATACTAAGTCAGGAATGAACCATGAGGATTGGGAAATGCACTTTATTTAAGTGGCAGATGAACCACTAGCTCTGTGGATAGGATAGCGCAGGGGCAACATGTTTGTCTTAGAAGCAAGACAACACATTGCAATACAGGTTGGAATCCCGATCCTGTGCTTAAAAACCACTCGCTGGTATTAAGCATGTTATTAATGAACAATAAAATAAATAAATGGCACATGTTCAACATCAGCAAAGAAAGGGTCTGCAAAAAGTTTCAAATAGGCTAATTGGGATTTAAATTGTGTGAAATGATTCCCCAAAACAACTTGTAATTCGATCAGGACCTTTGCATGCCAATGACATTTTACATTCCTCTCATGGGGGAAACCCTCTGCACATGCGGGGAAGTGAACTAGTATCCCTTGCTCAAGTTGGGCTGTCTGAAGTTTTCATTTTATTTCAAAACCACAAACTGCCAAACAGATCAGAGATGCAATAATCTGTGGTTTAAAGAATGTGCACAGATGACGTTAACTGTTTCCACGATAAAGTCCATGACTTATATTAATTGCAAATGTTTTGCACATAATGCCTCCTGATGCATAATACCGTGATAGACAACCTTCTCACCCAAGTGTCTTTTCAAGCAGCCAATAAACGCGTTTCACTCACCAATCATGGCTGGGGCACCATCAGGGGGCACACCTATTAGATCATACCATGGCAAATTTAAATTATCAATGACTTTTTGAAAAGCATTAAAAATATCAACACCAGTAGTTCTGCTATGTAAAGATACCAGGGAAGCCAGTTCCTGAAATATTTTAAATTGACCTAACAAATGAAAATAATGAGCTGATTTGTGTCACTGGTATCTGTGCCCTCATCAAGGACCCCTGACAAAACGGTATATCCTTAAACGAATAGTGCACTCAAAAATGTTATTGTCCCGATCGTTTGGGCAAGTCGTTATAAGCATACGGTGATCGATCATGAAAATGTTTCCGATGCATCTTACTTTAGTTTTCCTCACTTTTGCACATGCAAAAACAACGTGTTGTGTGCAACCAACTCATGCTAATCTTATATGTGGATCGATCGCCCTAAAATCAAGTGGGCTCGCGGCAATAAATGAAAACACCCGCCCCCGAAGCTGACATCACTTGTCCCAACGATCTGCTCCACCTATTTTCATTACATTGTTGGCCAACGTAGCCCAACGTGCCGCGTCATTACCCACGCCCTCAGAAACAGGAAGATAAACACAAGATAATCACAGACATCTACACACAGAGCGTACCTTCTCTTTCTTGCCATAAATAGCATTTCCCTATAGAATATTTCAACGATACATCAACAATAGCCTGCAATGTTGCAAGTGCTTTTAATTTTCAAAGAATGTTCACGCAAAATTATAAACTCCTGAAAAAGAACGATTTTTGAATTTTGTTGGTAAGTTAGAGTTGGCGGCGATCGCATGAGTCTCAAGCTATGCAGATTACGATAAACGCTCAATGTTCTTTGTCCTTTTGTGTCCTTGTCTTGCCATATGGCACAACAGCAAAGCAATTCATTGACCCCCCCCCTTGTTGCTCCGTGTGGGAGAAGACATGTCTTTTTTGCACTTTAAAAGTGCAATGCTCTTGCTTCTCTGCTTTCTTACATCATGAATGCTGCCATGTTGCTCCTTATTACTGGAAACGCAAATGGACATATAGGGCCATATCGATCGTCCCACATAACGCTGCTTAAAAAAACACAGTTTATGGTAATCCTCCAGTGTTGATTCCAGAAGCCATCTGCTGGCACCTGGAAGCAATGACACGGGCAGTACGGTACAAAGTATCTGTGAACTAAACACATTAATACATTTCAGTAGGCGTTCTTTAATTTAAGATAACAAGTTACTGTATAACTCATAATTGTTTGAAACCTAATCATAAACACAACACAACCAATGTTCAACACAAAAATGAAAACAAGATGTACTACTTGAGACCACGAGTTGCGTACAATTTGAGCGCTGTGAAGTAGGTATAGTTCCCAATGGGATGGAGAACCACATGGAGAAAATGAAGAACAAACATAGCAACCATTCAGCTTGAACCCTGGAGCGATGTCATTGTAACAAAGCTTGCAAGATTACTGTTCGAAGAGTGATCACAGTGCACATGCACAATGTTTACCCTGCCGTTAATTAAGTATTATGCATACCGCACCCTGCTCATTTTTGATTTTGAAAAAAAATGTTAAAACTGTTTTATTGACATTTTATACTCATCAACTAACAATAGCACAATAACTTCAACCCTGTCCCTGAACGCCCTCCCCTCCGACCCCCACCCTGCTTCCCAGTTGGCACGATCCTTTACACAGTTATGTACGTACATCAAGAGATCGTGCATTGCGAGCAGTTTCCTACATTAGTTTTATATGATTTGCTCGATTCCACAGTTCGGAGCAACCTTCATGTTGCTAGGGGTTCGTTCCCTCTTCTTCTCCTTGTTGCGTTATGTATCAAATTTGGGAGTAGGCGGGACCAATATCTCTGGTGGGATTGAAGGATGCAGGGTTTCCCCTTGACTCTGGTTCGAAGGAATTGGTTGATCCCCAGACTCTTCCAGCTCTGCCACATAGTGTCGGAACAGTGCCCAATAGTCCTTGGGTCTACCGCTCAGTGGGGGTGTTTGATTATACTGCGTCTCTCGCTTCTCACACCTTATCATAGAGGAGAACCATTCCTGAAAACACAGGGTTCTGTTCGCAACCCGCAACCCAGGTTCTGTCAATTCATTATCTTGGTACTATCGAAGCCATTCCCATGAGGCGCTTATCGTTTCAGGTGGCAGATTCTATCAATGCTAGCAACCACAACGCCAGGGAATGTGAAGTTTGAGCATTTCGTATAGCGGAAATTGGGCCTCATTATCACTCTGGCGGTAGGGGGTTAACGGCGCCGGTAGAGCTGCCAGCGCCATTAACCCCCTACCGCTCCATTATGAGGTCCTTTTGCGGGACGCGCTCAGGGCGCCTGCTTTTACCAGACGTCCTTAGCGGGTCCCGCGAGCGGCCCAGCATGCAAACAACGGGCCTGTTATTAACAGGCCCGTTGTTAGCATGTTCCCCATTCCCATTGAGCCCTATGGGGGCTCAAATGAGAATAGGGATGGACCGGGTCCAGGTTCCTTGAATGGGGAAATACCGGGCCCTCCAGGGTCAGAATGGCCCAGTATTTCCCCATTCAGGGAACCCGGACCCAGGTTTGGGGGTAGCCATGCCCTTATTAAGGGCATGGCTACCTCCAAACTCGTAATGAGGCCCATTGTCTGCGCAATCTTATCCCATAGTGCCTGTATCTGAGGGCACAGCCAGGCAACATGGTAGAAGTCTGCCAGTGACTGGCCACATCGCTTACAGATGCGGGATCTGTCGGGGTAAATCTTGTTCAGACAGAATTGAGAGTAGTGTACATGATGTATGTATTTAAAATGTATGAGGAGGAACCTATTATTCAAGGATATATGTCTAGTTTGTGCACCTATTATGTCCCACTGGGCTACTGTCAGTGTTAATCCCATATCTTCCTCCTGTTTGTTTCTATAAGTGCTCACTGAGAGGGGCGTGTTAGAACGTACTGTTTTATATAACGTAGATACCAGTTTACATTTATGCAGCAGCGTGGTCGCATACGTCATGACAGGTGAGGGGGTAGAGGCCAAAGGGAAGGCGGGCGACTTGGTACGCATTACTTCACACAGTCGATAGTACAAGAACAACGTTTTGGGTGTCCACTGCCCTCTTCCTTTGAGTTCGTCCCAGGTGATGAATCTACCCTCTATTGTCAAGTCGCCCAGCGTGTGTGTGTGAAGATTTGTGAAATGCCTTCGGAAAAGGACTTCATGTGTGAGTGCTATGCCTCGAACATGGTAAATAGCCATGCACGGAAAATACCACTGTTCCATGCCGGCCTTGTCCACCAAGTGATCCCATGCTTTAGTGTAACTGTAAATGGATGTACCTCTGTCTTATCATAGTGCTCCTGGATACCTCACAGTAACCCCCTTAAGTCCTCTAGGCGTAAATTGCCTTTTCTAATAGAGAACAATCGTGGGGGACCACCACCAGATGGTGTATTGAGCTTGCGCTACCAGATGGTAGAGGAGGAGATCCAGTACACTCTGTTACTCACCGGTGAGATGAGTGCGTGAAACCGGAGAGTAGAACCAAAAACCGGGAAGTTGCTTGAAGAGCTTTGGGTAGAGCCTCCACCCAAGCCTCCTCTCTGTGAGGGAATAAGACCTTCTAAATGATATGACCTCTTGCTGTAATTAACCAGGCAAGTGGACTGATCACCCAAAAGGGTGGGGAGAACGCACCGCCACGAACCAGGCTGCAAAGGAAAGAACAACAAGTAAGTAATACCAAGGTAACACTTGTCCCCTGTAAGTCTTACTAATCAATGAAATACCTGAGCTTTTTCCCCCCGTTGTATGGAAGTATGGCACAAAACTGGGAATCACCTAGGAATATAATAAGACTTAGAACCTAACTGATTTAAGCTATGACACAAATCAGGAGGTGGACAGGATCTTACCAGTGGAGAAGGACTGAAGGATTTGAGGAGTTCAGAACACAATTACAGGGATAAAATAAGAAAAAGGGAAATGTTAGTAGGATACTAATACCCGGGCGGCACGAGGGTCGCACTGGTTTCGGGATGGTGCATGGCTGCAGAGCATCCTTAAGTGCACAGGCAAAACAAAGTTCAATCCAAAAGTTCAGTTCGCAAGGCAGAAAAGTCTTACCACTGGTGACTGAAGAATGAAGGTAACAACCAGACGGGATGGCAGTTCCAAAGTAAGGTAAGTTGAAGGCAGGCAAGGTAACATGTAGAAGAGAAGTCCGGGAGAAAACAGGGTTCCGGTACACGTGCAGGGGAAAACAAAGACAAAACCTTTTCTTGCGGAGTCCGTGGAAGCAAAACAGAGGTTCGGTACAGAGGAAGACAAGTCAACAAGGGAATTCCAATTGCGGGTCCAGTAAACAAATCCAAGTCGATACCGTAAAGAGACAAAGGGTTTGGCACTCGAAGGAGGAACTTCTAAATGCCGGGAGTAGCTGTAAACAGAAGCGGCGTCTTGGCTGCAACCACGGAGTACATCAGTGAGGGAGGCGGGGCAAGCAAACGTGAGGCTCCACAGCCGAACTACCGCACGGAGCTAGGTTTTCTGGGAAGTGTAGTTGCGTTTCGAGTTGCTAACTTCCACGGCAGCTGCCACCGTGCATAGAATGGAGCAGCATTATGCCGTATCCCTTTGGGGAGCGCCACAAACCTCCTGACCTTCCTGGTAGCCGTACTTGGGGAACCGACTGCACTGGGAAGCCAAAGTGCTAAGGACGCAGGTGGCCGGGTCTTCCGCACAGGACGAGGTGAACGTCGGCCCATAACACACTCTGTGAATATGGACGGCACAACTTGTCCAAAGAAACCCAGGAGTGCCCTCCTGCCTATATCAACTTGTTCATCAGGCCTCTGAGGCGAGTCCAGAATCTCACTGGCGGCCATATCAGCACGTTATTAAAGATGTATAGAAATGTAGGTAGAATTACCATTTTGGATAGTGAGATTCTAGCCAATATCGTTTTGTGTTACATGGTTGCATGTGTGGAGAGAGGGAGAATCTGTGACTTGAACCAGTTGATCAGTTGAGCCTGATAGTACACCAAAGTCCGCAATTTCCTCTATTATCGGGGTTAGGTTGGTTTGTTTATCTATTTTATTTTATTTATTTGCATTGTTAAAGCGATAACACAGCCCGCGGGCATTGAGGCGCTGTTACAGGAGTTGTGTGTTAGTTGCGTAATTGTTTTTTGTCTTAGTTGCAAATTTATAACGCACTTAAACACACACAGGTGTCTAAGCGTGGACCCGGGGATCGAACCTGTGTTGCTTCGTGTCGTCTTGCTTCCAAGGCGAACATGTTATAGCTGAGCTATCCTCCCGGACATGGATGTGGATGTTTTACGTAAATCAACACGAATCAGGCGTTAAGGGGTTAACGGCGCCGTAAACGGCGCCGACCCTTAACGCCTGATTCCGAGGTCCCTTTGCGCCATGGTGAGTTTAACGCGTTAAAATCCATGGCGCTAAGGGACCATGGTGCTAATTACGCCACCGTAATTTGCCCTATGGGGCAAAAATGGGAATGGGGAATGGTAAAATGGGAAATGGGGATTTACCGCCCCACTCACCTTTGAATGGGGCGGTAAATCCGCCATCCACCATGGTGTAAACGTAGTTTTCACCATGGTGGTAAGGGTACGACCCAGGCGGTAACTTACCGCCTGGGTCGTAATGAGGCCCCCTGTCATCTACGTATAGCGATACTATAAAAGTGCACGAGAGCAGTCTTACCCCTCTATGGGAATGGAATTTGTGTAGGGCGCAGGCCACGGGTTCAATCGCTAGGGCGAATAGGATGGGGGAAAAAGAGCAGCCCTGTCTTGTAACCCTGGTAGGGAATATTTTTCTGATTGCATTTGGTTGGTGTACCCCATTGCTCTGGGGGTTGTATACAGTAAACGTATCCATTGTAGGAAGGTGCTGCCTAAGCCTGCCCGGTGGAGTACCTCAAACAGGAAGGGCCATTTGACAGAGTCGAAGGCCTTCTCCGAGTCGATGGCAGCTACGACTATTGGGACTTATGTATTGACATTGTGCATTAGTGTGAATAATCTCCAGAGGTTATTTTGAGTGGGCTGGCCCGGGATGAACCCTGCCTGGTCCAGAAGTACCAGGCTGAGCATCTAGGGAAGAAGTCTGTCTGCCAGGAGTTTGGCCAGGATCTTGTTATCAGTGTTTATCAGGTACAGGAGTCTATATGAGGAACATTTGCACAGGTCCTTGTCGAGTTTAAGAAGTATCATTACCAAGGCCGGCCAGGTGGACTCCGGGAGTGTACCAGCTGATCTAGCGAACTCGAACATGTACCGCAGCTGCGGAATAAGGAGATCAGGATAGGCCTTATACATTTCTGCTGTAATGCCATCTGTGCCAGGAGCTTTACAATTTGGGAGGGAGGGGATTACTTTAAGAAATTCCTCATCAGAGGGGGGATCATTCAATGATGCACCCTGCTCCGGGTCCAGCCAAACAAAATGAAATCCTATCTAGGATCATGTGATAGTGTCATGGCCCGCGGCAAGTCATGTAGAATATAGTTTCTCATAGAAGACTGAGAATGCCTCATTAATTTCCCCATTGTCTCTAACAATGTCCCCGCTTTCCTTCTCTATTTCAAGTATGGGGTCGGGATGTAATTCTTGTTTAATTGCCCAGGGCAATGTACTACTGGGGAAGTACCCCTCCCCGTATCTTGCCGTTAATATATGGTCTCCCAGGAATCACTCCTCATTGGCCATTAGCAAGTGGATTTCCTCCCTTTTTTACCCTAACAGGGACTGTTGTTCTTGGGTGTCTTGCTGAGCTTGCCTAGACTCCAATTTTTTTATTTCCCTTAGCAGGTCGATATGGACCTGCAGATGCATTTGAGGACTCCTCCATGCTTTGATATACAACATCCATTGATGTAAACTTTGAAGGTTTCCCAGACCACTCTGGGGTCCGGGACAGAGTCTGTGTTCGTGTGGAAGAATTCAATAATATTTTGACAGATATCCGCCCGGAAGGCGATATCCTCCAGTGCCCGTGCTCTGAATCTCCATCTAAGCAGTTTAGATGGAATTTGAGGCCTCTACAATTGCACCATGACTGGAGAGTGATCTGAAGGGTACGAGGAAGGATGTGAGTGTTATGAGTCACCCGGGCTAACTCTGGGGACATTTGGATGTAATCTCTCCTGGAGGAGCTACCATGACGCCTGAGTAGAAGGTGAATTCCCGATCATTAGGATGTAGGAGTCTCCAGGTGTTGATGAGGGAATAGTCAATCGCTATGGCCTTTCACTTCTGGGCCACACGCATGATCGTTGTCCGGGTGGAGGAGGATCTATCTATATCTAATGTGAGATCAATATTGAAGTCCCCTGCCCACTCAACTTCATAGTTTGGGAAAGTGCGTAGGTGGTCTGCACGTGATTGGAAGAAATCTGGGTTATTGTAGTTCGAGCCGTATATGTTACCCTACTCATTTTTAATCCCAATAAAAATGTTATGTAAACTTGAACTTGCATCATTTCTGGAAATTCCATGGTTAGTCCAGGAGCAACCGCTCTGTAGGATGTATCACACAATTTCACACTAACTTGGCGGTACATGTCCGCTCTCAATATAGTTGAAGTTATCTTTTTTATTGTATTCCCCACCACACATGTCCCTCGAGCAATTGCTGTGTAGCGTTCAAGGCCAAATTACATTAAGGCACTTGTCCTATTCAAAAGCAGAGATGTTTAGCTTTCGATTTCAGCAAAGAATGCTGGAAAGAAAATGCATTGAGGCAGTACAGTGTTTCAGAACAGGAAGGACAGCTGGAAACATCAATGTAAAGATTTGTTACACCATGTTAACGTGTCTGCATTCACAAATTGCGTGTGTTGATGCAACGCACGAGTGTCTATTAGCCCTCAAAGGAAATTCCAAATAAAACTAACCTCACCCTCCTCCAGAACTGTTTCATTCAATCAAGCGGATTACCTGTTAATGAGTAGCCGGCTCTATTATATTATTGTGTCTTTCGCAATGTAACTTGTTTTCAGAAGTCTGAGCATACTTAGGTGGCAAAGGCTAACAAAGGCTAACAAAGCCAACATCAAATTACTCTGACTGTCTGTCTGCTATCACGGAGCCTTGTGCCTTCATCCAAATACTCACTGTGTCTAGAGCACTGGTTCTGTTTAGGCCTTCACAAAGGCACCAACATTCACTCTGTACTGATTTTTTTTTCTGTAAGAAATCACATACTAGAATGAACTGGACAATATATTTGCATGATCTAGTGAAACTCATACATTAGGCACAGTATAAACCAATAACTGTGATGCGGGCTATCACATTTAATATAGGGGAGTTTGACCAAGGGGTGTAATATTCAATTACAGTTTCTTTTTAATTCAAATGTTCTTTTTTGGCATTCATGATTTGGCATTGATAACACCTCCAGATGTGAATGTGAATGCATTTTACAGAGAGCTACAAATCATTTGAATCTAGAACTACGCATTATGACAAGTTCAGATTTTGGAGGACAAGCCTAGTTTGCAATGTCTTCTGGCATTCATAGTTTCATAGTTCATTGATATACATATAGGAAAACAAATGCTTTATATAACATAATTTCCAAATCACACATCGCATACAGTTCTATACAATATATTACAATATAAAAAATAGTTAAAAGCAATCTCATCACATAACTTGTTACATATTTCATAAAATGTTGCCATCAGTGCATCGCGTAGTTATTCAATACAATGTAAAATCAATACAATCTTTTTATAAAATGTCACCATAAAATATATAAAATTTATATCATTACCACTCATAAATAGTGACCATAATACCTCTATTTCATCCATCTCGATAGTGTTGTTGTATGACTTCATGTGCTTATATCGTAAGGCATATAGGCTATCACATAAAATTAGCAGGTGGTATAGGTTCTCAATACCATCATTACCGCATAGGCGACAATATCGCCTAGCACGTGGGATCCCCAGTAAAGTACCTTTTATTTCCAGTGCCTCAGGTATGTTAAACTTCAGTAGCAGATATTGCCGCACTATTTGTGGGCTTGGGTAAGCCTTGATGTAGCCCAGAGGCGCACATCTCGATGTGCGTTCTTGACAATATATCCCACTGTTAGTTTTTGTAGAGAGATTAGTTAGCTGTTGTTCATAGCTAACTTCTTTCAATGCATTTTGTTATCATTGACTTCATGGTATACATGCTCATTTGGCCATGTGTTGGGAATGAGCTAGCCCACTTGCTGTGTAGCATTTTCAATGTACCCATTATACCAAATAAGGCTCTTCCTTCAAGGCTCAAATATGCAGACACATAGGCACCTGTAATCGTTTCAGTTTCAAGTCTTTTCAACTTCTCGAAATTAGCCACGCAATGATTAACAAATACATGAGACATTCCTACCAGGACAAATTCTAAGTACAGGTATTCCACGCTTACACTATGGGGTAGGTGGAGCAATTTACGGAGCAAACAGGCTTAAATTGATCAACCAGTTTAATTAGGTTGTGCCCCATATAATGATTGCGTACAATAGTATTGCCCTTATCTTTGCAATATAGATAGTCAGTACCGTTGATACGGAATAGCCACTGTTTCTTCCAATGAAGATGCTCAAAGCATTAGTTGAGACCATGTACTGAGCCTGGAGTGCAGACCAATGGGCGTTCCATATTAATCGGTCATCTACAATAATACCAAGGTATTTGTAGGATGTTACTTGTTCTAATGCTTTTCCGTTCAGTGTCCACGCATACTTTTTCAGACAACATTTTTTTTGTGAAGACCATCACTTTGCTCTTATCAATGTGCTCTTATCATTGTTAATCAGCAGTCCATTGTCGACGCAATGTCTGCTTAGAGCATCCAGCATTAGCTGGAGACCTGTGGGTGTATAATCAAGCAGGATGAGATCGTCGGAATACGCCAACTATCCAATGATCACATCAGTGATCTTCACAGGGTTTGCCGCAGCAAGGCGGAAAGCCATTTGCATACCTGCCAGGTACAGGTTGAATAGTACCGCGGTGACCATGCACCCCTGTTTAACACCACTAGATGTCATCATGGAGGCAGACAATCTGCCGACAGCATTTAGGCGAATCCGCATTGTGGTGTCGGTGAGCAACAACATCAACACCCTCAGGAGACCCGATGGAATACCCCAATCAGACAGCTTCTTCCACAGACGATTTCTCTGCACGGTATCGAACGATGCGGAGAAGTCGATATATGCGCAATACACATCAAGATTGCGCCTTGTCCACGATTGTTCAACCACAGTGGACAATAACAGCAGCCCATGCATAGTTCCTGAATTTGCTCGGAAACCGATTTGATTTGGTGGTAGTATCTTTTTCTCTGTGATCCACACATTCAATTCCTGCAATAGCACTTGTGCAAATATCTTCAAAGAGGTGTCGAGCATTGCAAACATCTGAAAATTACTAGGACAATCGCAGGCACCTTTTTTATGAACTGTCAATATATGACTAGACTGCCACGATTTAGGTAGCGCTCCAGACGTGCCTATTTGGGTGAACAATCGATGTAAGGCTGCGGCCCATAGCTCAGGTCGCTTTTTTATTAGTAAATTACACACGCCATCAGGCCCTGCAGCTCTTGACTTCTTTAACTTAGAGATGATCACTATTATATCCAATATAGTTGCTTGACAAACCCATGGCTCAGCAGGGGTTACGAGTATGTCATCTTACGGGGTAACACGTCCCAAGGTACTGCCAATGTGGTTGCACCATTGAGCTTCGATTATGCAATTAATGGATAGTGGCCGTGGTTTTGAGTGTTGAAGTAGTTGCCATATGCCGACAGAATCACCGGTTCTAGCCTTCTCGGCAATCTCCTGCCATAGTCAAGCTCCACATGCTAGCCTATGTTGTGTTAACCACTTTTTATAGTTCCTTTTCACTGTCTTAATTAGGGAAGACACTCCCTCTGGTGTAGGGAAGGTAGCATTCTATGTTAAAATCATTTGAATCTCAGTTCTCATCATTTTATTTGCCTCACTAATTGCTGCATCAAAGCCAGCACGTCGCCTGGTTGGCATATTTGATTGTTCTATAGTACCAGTATATGTACATTTTTCAACTACTTCTTCTTTGATTGCCAACATGATGTTAGAAATGTTAGACAGTGTGTCCACAGCGACATTAACCCCATCATACGCTGTCTGTATAAAAGGATGTAATAATGCAGATGCAACATTATTGGCTTTGTCAATGTTTCGCGAGTGCCAATGAATGTGATTCCCACCCTCGTTAAGTGATAATTGCCCATTTTCATCACGATCGGTTACAGTGTCCATTAACCTGGATAACATTAGGAGCCAGCACATAGGGACATGATCACTTTCATATCTAGCGACTATACTCATATCTTTTATGAAGGTTAGACCACTAATATTAGAGAGAGCATAATCAATTGTAGATGCTGATCGACCCTCGACTTTGGTGAAAGCCATGTGGGGATCACCAGGTCTGATACCATTCAATTTCATTCATATCCCATGCGTGGCTAGCATAGAGTGCCACTTAGCACCCTGCCGATTAATCTTCAGGATGTGAAATTACAAATGCCAGTTGAAATCACTTACTATCCACACAGGAAAAACCTGGTTGTATTGCAATAGTACAGTGTTAACAGACCTAATGTTCAAATATGACATTGCCATATTTGGTGGGTCATACACATTTATTAATATGATATCTATTGTTGACAGTGATATGTGAGTGACTCAAATGTACTCAGAGGACTGTTTTAATTTTACAATCCGCCAAGGTGGTAGAATGGATACTAGGAGGCCACTTGTTGGGCGACCCAAAAGACCTTTGGTGGCCTTCTGGTGCACAGTACTTCTGCCATTCAATTGCACTTCAGCCAACAGCCATGTTCCTTGCAACGCGACCACGCTGAAGATGTCCATCTTACTCACTAGGCCGCTCGTTCTCAAATAGGTGGGTATACCCTCTAGTATTCCAGGAGTAGGGCATAGCCACCCTATTACACCACTCACGCTCAGCACTAAAGTGAGACTTAAAGGCATGGTCTAGTAAAAATTTTTATTGTCCCTACGGGTCGGCCATGTTTTTTTAAGCCTAAGTGGCTCAATTTTAGAAAACTTTACTATGGACCTTACCTGAGTTTTCGTCCATTAAACGCACGCGAAAACAAGCACCAGGGAGCCGCCATTTTCTGAATACCTATCTTTTCCCCCATCGCCCTGGCTGACCTGCTTTTGCGGCACTAAATCAATTCCCCCGCCCCTGAGTCTGACATTATCAAAACATTCATATTCCCCGCCTCTCTCCGTGACGTTACTGTGCTGCGTAGGCAAACGCGCCCAGTCGTCTTCTGCGCGACTCCACACAGAACCCGGAAACCAACACATATCAACTCACAACACAGAGCGCCACAATTCGGAATATGAAACTGTACTTTAAAATGAAACAGCAACACGGTACATTTATTTGACATTCAATGTTTAGAGAATATTCAGCAATTGCCATATGAACTCCGGAAGCCATTTATTTTCTTTTACCTGTATCCGCAATAACTGTTCCGTTTCATCTTGAGTCACGCGCTGTTCCTTTATGGTACACAGGGTGTTCATTTTCGTAAAATGAATCACTTTGGAAGCACGGTGAACCGCAAGGCTGTTCCATCAACTAGGCACTAGTCCAGCCTAAAGGTTTATATGTTGCTTCTAGCCACTAGTACAGCGTAAGGGCATGTGGGCCCTTGGCGATCGTCCCATAATATGGTGATCGTGCTCCAGTTGTTGACACGAAGCTGCAGGTGTCTGCTGAAGAATCCATCCGCCGGTGTCTCAAACAGATGGCAGTGGCAGAATGGGATCAAATACCTGTTATGAAAACAAAAAAATTATAATTAGTCTCGCTAGCCGAACTTCATTAATATTACTCATTTTATTTATTACGGCCGATCAGAAACTATTTGCTTGCAAGGATAGTTCAATGGAGTATGTTCATCTCTAAAATCAATGCGAAAAGTAAGGAGATAAATCGAGGCAAACACACAATGATAAACGACAGTTAGTCTACATGCGTGAGGAAGGATATGATATATGATATGGCATTTGTAACGCGCCTATACTCAAGTGTTTCTAGGCGTGACGAGGCAGGTAGCGAACAAGGGCAGACAGACACCGATCCTACTAGGCCAGGTGTCTTTCTGATCGCGCATGGGGAAGGGCTGTACATGGTTAGTTGAATACAAATTAAATAATAGGGCCAGCTGGTGGCAAGTGCAAGGTAAATGCCGGTAGAAGGGGCTGAAGGATACAGAGACAGTCCCCTAGTGCAGGTAGGCAGTGCAGGGAGAAGTGGCTGGGCCAAGGACCGCGATCGGTGAGACCAGTGGACCTGCATGCCCATGTGCACACTACGAACACGTTTTACTTGCTTTTCCTAGCTCTTCATTCATTAATTTATTCATGCATCCATTCATTAAATCTTCATTCCGTTATAAAAGCGTGTAAAGTTTTACTTACATTATATTTGAAATTTCCATTGTGTCTCTTCGTAATGCAGTCTGTAAAACGGACCGTGCTCTTGACAACGATTTTTCGTATACTGAACTAAAATGAAACTCGGTCTAGTTTCTGAATTTTCTGCCTTATCGTCTCTTACGTTATTGCGCACTCCCTTCAAATGTAGTTCTTTCGGCGTGGTCCCTGTCTCAAGGTCAAAAAACAATAGACCCTTATACTTCCAGTGCGACTTGTGGGCCTCATCTGAGCGCTGTCCTTCACGTAGTATAGGCATCTGTGAGAACTTGAAGTTTAGAATCCGTCTATGTAGTGCGCCTCAATGTGCAATTGCGAACTGGCTTCTCTCCCAAATGCCACGGCCCGCTTGGCTGGCGCGTTCTAAGTGCCCCAATTTTGTCCCCGTTGTCTGCGAGCTTTCCAGCCCAAATTGAGACATTTAATTTTTTGCGGGAGGTCAGGGAAAGTATAAAGTACCACAGGAGTTGAGTTACAAGTGAGATTTATTGTTTGTTTGTTTGTTTTATTATTTGCAATACGCAGGCCTCCCCTCCGTTAACAGTGCGCAGCATTTGCATTTACATGAGATGAGACATGAGAAAAATATATGCATACACATATGTGAGGTGAATAGAGAGAATTCAAAGATGACACCCAGCTTGTTCGCCACCCATGATGGTGAAGATAGGGGTTAGGTTTACAGGTACACTGTACAATAACATTTATTTACAAAAAGACAATCGTATTGCAATTATTTAAACCGGGATTTGTACTTCACAATCAGCTGTGCTTTGGGTGGGCATGGCACAGTCGCAATGTTCGGTGGCAATGGATCACTGCTCTGCACAGAAACGTCCAAAATTCCATATCTGTGCTTCTCTAACACAGCAACAACAAGGCCTTTCACAAAGTCGAACTGCATTTCATCATAGACTGGTTTGATCACCTATTGCTTACTTCGTTTTGAAAACACCTTAGTGTAGCGAGGCATCCTTACTTTACCCCTAGTCCTAGATTGTTCACGTCCGACATTGCTGTTATGGGCCAAGACCGCTAGTAGAGTGCGATGTTTCATGCCCCGAAAGCTAAAATGCAAGCGCTTCGGCCTGTACCTTAGGCACATATTGTGGAACACCTCCAAATCTCCTGTGTAACAGAATTCTGTCAGTCCTCTCAAATCTCTTGATAGAGTTTTCTCGAAAACAATCTTCTCAATGGCTTTGTGTGTCGGTGAAGATGGAATCAACCACTTCTTCTTCCGTGCCTCTTCTGGGGACAAAGGGCCATGTGTCACATTGGTGGAAATGTTCATTTGCTGTCCAGCGGTGAACGTTGGTACAGTGGTGCATCAGTGACCGCCATTTTTCAAGTAGTATTTCCACTGACCCCTCACAAGTTTTCGAGCTCCACCAAAGATGGTTGGTGATAGAATGTGACCACTGCAAAATACTTTCAAAACCTTTTTTTTTCCCTGCAGCTGAGATTTTCTTATTGATTGATTTAGCAAGATGCCATACGTCAAATTGATGTTTAATATGTGGGAACTGCTCTCTGATTGTCTTGGCAATTGAAATGTGTCTATCCGTGGCTATGAGGTCGATATGCATTCCCCTTGATTGTAGATATTCCACTGATTTTATAAATCCTAGTTTCTCCATGGCCACTGACGATGTACATTGTGTTACCTGCACGACCACCTAACTCACAATTTTCTTACTATCCATGTCCTGAAAGTGGTAGGTGCAGTACTTGGCAGAAAATCCAGGGCTGTCGCACTGTCCATCGCCGGCTAGCCTGAATCGTTTGCCTTCGAATGTACTTGCTAGAGACAATTGTTCAATTTTCCAAGCATCACTAATGGCCGGAAACAGATAATCACGTTGGTATATGTAGTACAGCGCTTTAGAAATGAAATGGAGTCCCACAAACTGAAAGAAAGCCTCTAACTTTCTAAAACTGGAGCCACTAAAAAGTAATGCAGCTGCACACAGTAGATTGCCTGCTGGCAGTTTCCCCAGCATCGGTTGTGCAGACCATGAGAACCTATGATTTAATCTACAGGCGGCATTTATTTTGACGTTACTGCCTTTTATTTGACGAGTCACATTAATCAATGGCTTCCCACATACTTTCCCTCTAATGGAATGCACACATTTCAGCATACTTATAATTTCCATCAAACAACTGTCGAATACAATGTATTTGCTCTCTTTCATTAGACTGTCATCCTGCGTCAATGTTGTTTCGGCCTGTGACGTTGTGGAGATTTCAACACATTGGAAAGTAATATCGCTGATATCAAGTTCTGATGCGTCTATGGATGCTGCGGCTGGTTCATTCTCTGTCATTTCGACATCTATTACTTCAACATTGATGGGAGAACACAACAATGTCGACAGGTTTTTTGGTGGCAAATTTTTGGCGGGTGTGGATTGTGTAAATTGATCTGCAACTACTTCAGAGCTATCTTCAATACATTCAATAACATCTTCTTGTGGTGGTGCGGTCGCACTGTAGCTATGGTCCAATGCAACTTTGCTGTAGTCTCCAAACACAGTTAATTCATGTTCTGGCCATTCGACATGAGCATCTCATGCCTGAACACGCCTCGCCTCAATTAATAGTTCCTCCATAGTGTACACGGTCTGGCAAGCCACATCTCTCATTCGCTTCACTGTCTGTGTGTGTATAGTTCTAACACTCACGGGTAACTGGAGGAGAGATTGGAAAAGGGATGTTCAGATTAAACACAAGATGGAGTGTAGTAGAATTGACTGGAAAATAACATAAAATAGTCCCCAGCACAAACATTTTTTTTAAAGTTATGAACTGTTTGTAACTAACCTTTTATTGTTTTTTTTTCTTTGCAACTTTTTTGACTCGACCTTCAACATCTGCACACTGTAGCTCCGATTCGTTTCCGCATGTCCTCCCTTCCTCTTGTGCTGCAATGACTATATTTTCTGTATCTGCATAGACAGCACGGAATGAGGCTCCATCGTCTCCCTGAAACATAGTACTTTCTTTACTATGTATCAAAATATTGTTAGCATAAAACACACGTGAGGACGACCACACAGGTACATCTCAATAGCCAAACACGATTTAAACATTGTGTGCAACAATCAAACGACAAGTATTCGACCAGTGATGATCTATTTCGATGGAACTGTCAGTATCCATACCTTTGGCATGGACTGCCATGAATGGTTGTATTGGAGAGGAGGCATCCGCATCTCCCTGAAACACAGTACTTGCATTAGTATGCTTTTCAATATTGGAAACACAACACACACTTGGGGTCGACGGCACAGGTACATATAAAGAGATAACCACAAATGATGCATTGTCCAAAAGAATCAAGGAAAATCCAAATATGATTACATTTCATCGACTTATTTCAACGATTCCTTTACATCTGCATCATCTAAATGAGATGTTGTGATTGTGGTGGAAGCTGCGTCGTCTCCCTGAAACACAGTACTTGGATTAATATGGTTTTCAATATTGGAAACATAACACACACTTGGGGTCGAACGCACAGGTACATATAAAGAGATAACCGCAAAAGATGCATTGCCCAAAAGAATCAAGGAAAATCTAAATATGATCACCTTTCATCGACTTATTTCTCCGATTTATTTACATCTGCATCATCTAAATTGGATGTTGTGATTGTAGTGGGAGCTTCTTCGTCTCCCTGAAACACAGCACTTGCGTTAATAGGGAAGAAAGTATAGCAAATGGAATCACGTTATATGATCACGCATGATGGAGCTGTCATTATCCATACCTCGTGCTGCTGAAGAATATCTATGGATGTTGCAAATGTAGTGCGCACTTCCGAAAGCTGTTGCGCCGATTCGTATACGCATGGTCCCGCTTCCACTTCCCCTGGAATTACTTGAATGTCAGGCTCTGCATCAAGTGCAGGGGTTGACGCTCCATCAACTGCCTGAAACATAGTACTTGCATTAGTGAGGATTACAATAGTGAAAACATAACACACGCCTGGGGTCGACAGCACAGGTACATATCAACGGCTAACCACGAATGAAACATTGTGTAGAACAATCAAACGACAAGAATTCCAGCTCTGATGATGACGCTTGATGGAGCTGTCAGTATCCATACCTCCTGCTGTTGAAGAACATCTAGAAATGTTGTAGATGTGGCGGACGCTTCAGCATCTCCCTGAAAGACAGTACTTGCATTAGTATGGATAACACTAATTATAACCGAAAACAAATCAGTGGACGATAACTAAGGTGTATATCAATTGGAAAGCACTAACCAAACATTCGGTAAAATGATTACACGATAAAATAAAAATATTACTTGACATGCATAAAACAGGTCTGTAGCGGATTAGCCAAGTAAGATTACCTGATACGCCCTAGAAGTGGTTGATAACTGCGACCGCGTCAAGGATGTAGAATGTTCTTGCTTCAGATTCAAGGGATAGTCAAGAAGTTGTAAAGGTAAATTAATGATTGATAATGAAATGCCAATATTAAAAATAGCCATGTAAGGCGACAGAATACTTGTAAAATGCTCAATACAGCACAGTTCCCTGTTCCCATATATATACATTGCGTTTGTGGGTTATGAAATCGAAAAAGAATATATTGGTAAATGTAATTATTCAAAAAACTATACAATCATATCAATATCGAAATTATTACAAGGGATAGAACACCTACAATATCAATTAATCCGTTCGGATACCTACACACTACCGCAAGGCCTAAAGCTAAATCCGGACACTTGACTCACCGGTGGCGGAATGTGGACGAATAGAGTGGGAATAGCGTTTTCGAGCAATTTCCGTGTCGTTCGCCGTTTACTCTTCTTTGTTACCCTAGATGTTGTGTACATGTCCAAGGAAAAGTGCCGGCTGCAGATGCGGTATCGATCACCCCTCTTGTCCTGTAAGACTTGTTGGACTCTACTTTCCAGCTCATCCAGTGGATATCCGCAATGTCTGACCCATTCTCTTATTCGATCAACAGTTTTCGGGAATACATGCATTGTAGTGCCTTCAGATTTCGCATGGGTCTTCGAAGGGCAACCGCTAATCGAACAGGCAGGCATTGTTGATAAATCTGAAAAGGAAATATCGACATTATTATACAATCTTCAAGAATAAAGATTTGATACAAAAGTAAATGAATCATACAATGATCAATGCAAGGTTTGTTTTGGTTTGATCGCAGGAACTATACCAGTTCATTATGTGCGGCTTAGTATTTGCATAAGTTGCAGAAATGTATAAATGACTAAAAACTGAACATGTGCTCATCCCTTGGATGTTCTGTATTGCACGAGAAGGAAACATGCTTACATCATAGACTGGACCCCCGAAGGATGGAATTCGATGACAATTGACACAGATGAAAATAAATAGATCTATTGTTAGCATAGCAATGGAAATTCAAGTCAATAGCAATGAGACCAATGAACATAGCACTATTGGGTACTCTACTCGCAAATAGATAGAAATTTAAAAATCTGCGAAATATGACCAGGATACATGGCCTTACCTTGACCAACAAACAGTTGGATTCAGCAAGCAGAGCAGTATGTTGCGGGAGAAAAGGTGGATGTCCACAGGTAGCGCACTGATGGGTATGCTCGAAGCGGTCACAGAAGTTCACGGATAGCACGACGACGAGCAGATTAGCATAGATCTCAGTGGTTCCCAGGTAGCACGTTCAGGAGTTGACTTGCAAAGCACAAAGATGTTCTCATGAGACATATCGAGTGGTTTTTAAAGTATTAGAAACTGGGGTGTGTTTGTGAATGAATGACGTATGTATGTTGTGGTATTAGGGGGGCGGCCTGCTTCAAGGGGAGGCCTGGCTGGAGACACGGGTCTAAGGAGGCCATGTGACCGATGGCCCCTTGGCGTGGGACACCTTTTGAAGTGTACATGTAGTTTGGCACCTTGGCCTTTCGCGCCCCTGACAGCCCCCCATGCCAGCGCGCATCCACTGGCGCGAACCGCCTTTGATACAGGGGGATGGGATGGATGGGCCTAGGGCATGCAGATAAGGCACAGGAAGACTGCTGAATGGAGACACACTTATGTGGATTGCAGGGGGGCGGCCTGCCTCAGGGGAGGCCTGCCTGGAGACACGGGGTCTGAGGAGACCATGTGAACAATGGCCCCTTGGCGTGGGACACCTTTTGAAGTGTACATGTAGTTTGGCACCTTGGCCTTTCGCGCCCCTGAAAGCCCCCCATGCCAGCGCGCATCCACCGGCGCGAACCGCCTTTGATACAGGGGGTGGGATGGATGGGCCTGGGGCATGCAGATAAGGCACAGGAAGACTGCTGAATGGAGACACACTTATGTGGATTGCAGGGGGGCGGCCTGCCTCAGGGGAGGCCTGCCTGGAGACACGGGGTCTGAGGAGACCATATGAACAATGGCCCCTTGGCGTGGGACACCTTTTGAAGTGTACATGTAGTTTGGCACCTTGGCCTTTCGCGCCCCTGACAGCCCCCCATACCAGCGCGCATCAACCGGCACGAACCGCCTTTATATCAATATATAGTATATCGCCTTTATATCAATGATAGTATATCGTTGCTTATCAATAACAAATGCCACATACCGGAGATTCTTGTGAGCACAGACCCACATTTCAACCAGTGCATTATAGTGGTCAAGACCCTAAGGCCTGTATAATCCAATGGTAATTGTTAGTATAGATATATGTGTGACTTTTATAGAGACATAACCTACTGAAAGACTTTGAACAAGTGTTATTTAGTTCATGCATTATCGAGAATATGTTATGTTAGCTTAGATAGATAGTGACCACCTTGCTTCACAGCGACCAGACCTTCACCCATTCGGAGCACATATGTCTGACGTCCATCCTTGAATGGAGACACACTTGATTCATTTAAAAAATCGAAACAAACGTTGTTAAAATATATGTGGTGTTTTATTTTGTATCTTATTTTCATGACACAAAAATACAAGACTTTAAAGATTATACAGGTCAGGTTGCAGCACAGTGAGAGAAAATCCCCTGTACTGACCGCTGTCACTCGGGAACGTTTCTCTAATGGCACGAACGGCACAGGCGGTCATCACTCTTCGAAAGCGGTGTCCAAGCCTCCCGTGGAGCCACCATGTAAAGGAACGATAGGCCACCAGCCTGTACCACCTGTGAAAAGGAATGAAACAAACTGTTTTTAAATGACCAAGATAAGTTTAATAAACGTTTGTTGTCAATGACAATTCTTGTAACTAATGGCATTCTGCACGGACAAATGCTATCTAGACAATGCACACTATTGAACGACTTACATGCGTTACAATGATATGTAGATGTAATTTTGGATACAGTAGAAGATCATGAAATAGGAGTGGCATGACAAGCAGAGTATACTTACTCGTTATTCGGATTACAAGGACGAACAGTTGCGCAAAGTTTGTGCATAAGCACCATCATTATTCTCAACACGGCCCGTGTGAGACAGGCTGCCCTGAAGTCTGGCAGCTCGGTGATGCATTGCGGTCGTGGCTCGCCTTCCGAAATGTAGGCCAGGCATCCTGAGTTTTCTCGGCAGCAGAAGTTCTCGTCCTCAGTTGGCATTAGCTCGCACCGATTGCATGTGCACCAGGTGGAGACGCCGTCCATTCAACTAAGCCCAGGCTCTTCATCTGTTGATTCGTCCTGCCAACTGCCGTCCGAATCCCCATCGTTTTCGCGTGCTTCCCTTTCCAGTAGTTCCTCCTCGGTATACTCGGGCTCGTACATGTAGGGCATTATTGTAGCCATTATGTGGTAAACAGAGTAAAATAATTTACCGAGATGGTACAGGTGTTCACACGGGCTACAAGCGGCGAAGGTAGCTGACCAGAGCACTGAAACGAGTCACAGAATACTCAACGTAACACAGAGAGAGGAATGGAATCGAAAATCTGCTGCTGTGTCTTGTGAAACGGTCTGTTTATACTTATTGAGCAAAGAGGCGTCCTGCCATTTCCATGGCGACACGTCATTAGCTGAAGCGCAGCGAATGTTGACACGAGATGGGCTTTGGCGTTGGGAAATGGGCGGTACAAGTCTGCTGATGACAGGCTCAGGGGCGGGGGAATTGATTTAGTGCCGCAAAAGCAGGTCAGCCAGGGCGATGGGGGAAAAGATAGGATTATCAGAAAATGGCGGCTCCCTGGTGCTTGTTTTCGCGTGTGTTTAATGGACGAAAACTCGGGTAAGGTCCATAGGAAAGTTTTCTAAAATCGAGCCACTTAGGTTTAAAAAAACATGGCCGACCCGTAGGGACAATAACATTTTTTACTAGACCATGCCTTTAAATGCCACGGGTAGCCACTGCCAGTAACCATCAAGGATTTGAATGGTTTGAGGTATTGTAGATGGTTCAGTGGTTTACAGTGGCGCACCCCTCGGCCTGGTAGATGCTCCATCAGTTATCACATCTGATGTGCCTGATGTATAGGGCATATCCTGTGGTGCAAGGTTTGGAGGGCCTTGCTGGGCCTGATTAGTGGCTCTTGATTGTGCATCAATGTCAGATTTATTTAGTGGAATTTCCGCACGATAGATATTGTAACCCAGGCACAAGAAATCAGCTTCAAAACTCAAGACATAGTTTAAGGAAGCGTCCGTTTCAAACCAAATGTTTGTTATGAACTGGTTCTTTACTTCGGCCTGATCGACAATGCGTATGTCACTAGATGTAATGACTCTTGGTGGGACGATGGACTTGAAGATGCACAATACAGCTGATCAATTCAAGGGAGTGGGGGAGGATTCTTGGTACAGTTGCACTAGTTGAAGGGCAGGTACCATCTTTCTTAACCCTTCAGAACAACTTCCAATTTGTGATGTAACGGTTTCGACAGGCGTACTTTTGGGCTGTGCCCAGACTGCCGGAAGGGTCGGTTGGTTGTTAATGTCTTTGTTTGTACAGACTACTTGTTTGGAATATTTTCCTTTAGAGACCTTTTTCTTTTGCGTTTCAATGGATTTGTTAGTGGTAGCTAAATTACCAGGTGTAACTACATCCAAAATGGCATCATTTTCAACAACAACCAATGACTCATCCGGTGCCGGGCTGATTATTACAACATTAGGATGGGAATAATCAGCAACTGAACTAGCTCTTTGCCCACTACTTGGATTTACGTGGATATTCAATAATATGCGATTTTTCTGTCGTTTACTGGGTTTGCTATTACCATACATGAATGCATGATGAACTGGAGCAGTTAAAAGTGTTCTAGCTTATTTCTTATATTTTTTTTGTCACCGGGTGCAGCGATACACATGTTTTATTTTGAGGGTCACTAGATGGACCATTACATGCCATATGACAACACCTGTGCATGTTCTTATGTATTATCAGTGACTGAATGTTAATCTTCTTTTCCGGATTTTCACATTTAGAAATAAGCTGTGTCAATACATTTTCAAGAGCATAAACCATGTCATCGGAGTTCATGCTTATATCATTTGGACTTTTTCGGCTGGGTGATATTTTGCTTGTGACTGAACTTTGTTGTAGGGAAATGGAAGGTAGGATTAGACTTAATATCTGTGGAATAAGTCGGGGAAAAAGGAAACCACTTGCACTGGACAAGCAAGGTGTTACTAGTGGTAACACCTAGTTTAGGGATAAACATTTTAGCTATAGGATTAAGAGTATTAGTTATTTTGTCTCGAGTCACATCACTAGGTAATTGCTCAATGTCAGTAGGCCCATTACAAACAACATTGTTCGAGATAGAAGTAATTTCGTCTGGGCAACACAGCATTAACAGTTTTGTGCTCACACAGCCTAGGTCGGATGTCAATTCCATAATAAGAGTATCCTTTGCAGACTCAATGGTGATAACATCCATGGGTACAATTTGCTTTTTACTATAATATTCTGTGATTTGTTTACACACGGGTAACACTTTCTTAGGGTTAGATATGATTTTTGGGATACATATCCTTCTGTTTCGAAGGTTTTTGTGCAGAGCGAACTCTCTCTCATAATCGTCCATAACCCAAGCAAGAGCAAACTCTGGAGTGGATTAAGGCGATCGTGGGGTATGGATAGGCACGTAAATGGAATCAAAGAATGTCAGGTGTATGGATAGACACGTGTATGGAAGCAAAGAGCGGCAGGGAGAGGGGACAGAGGAGCTACTCTGACACCTCTAACTATCACTCTAACTACCACTGACTACTGCTAGCTACCTCAGACAGCGCAGACAGCACAGCCTGCTCATGCGTGTGCTGCGAATACACGAATACACTGTGTTGCTTACACAATTATTCGTGGAACTCAACTCAGCTCAACTCAACTCTCTCCGAGCAGTTAATAACGAACAGTATTTAGAAAAGACTGTCCACACTATCTATTAGCAATCTTAAAGGCTAGCACCTTTTCACATATTTATATGTATCTATCACACGTGGTACATATTTTGTGGCAGATAACAACCACAATATTTCACCTTTACGCTTTGTTCACTTTGCGTTAATTCAGCGCGACCATAAGCACCATACCTACGAGGTAAATAATACACAATAAGAGTAATAAGAGTCAGTCCACTATACGGACACAACATGCACAATCTAACAAGCAGTTAGACAATATGACAGTGAACCAGTGCAACAAAGCTGAAGGAACACAATAAGGGTGAGGAGACGATCACTTCAATATTAAACAATAGCTACAATCAATATTTAAAGTGGTACTAAACAGAAAAAACATAAAAAATGATTTTTTAAGTGCTAGGTGCACAACGCACTGAGCACAGACACGGACACAGACACACTTCAGAGTGCACTTCCACAGTGCACGCGCGCCCGTGCGCGCTAGTGCGCGCTAGTGCGCGCGCTCGTTTCCTTTTCAGGAAATTGCGTAAGAAGCGGGCAGGGACTAAATAAAAAGTATAAAATCACGCAATTAATAACTATATAATGTTATAATGTTCCACATTATATAGTGGCAGTCCAAGTTGGTTCAAGTTAGTTCATATGGTGCTTTCTTGAGGTGTACCAAGTATGTCTACAGGATTAACGCAGGCAATTGTCCAGAGGGCCAGGAGGAACAGCAGACATAGACACACTTCAGAGTGCACTTCCGTCTTCTGGCATTGTATGGGACTTGGGAACAAAATCAGCTTCCAGTCCATGAGTATGCATGGACAACACAGTCAATGTCAGCTCTTTGACAAATTCTAAATCCATTTCCTCATATATTGGTTTGACCACCCATTGTTTGCTTCATTTTGTAAAGGCCTTGTAGTAACGGGGCACCCCCAATTTTCCTGAAGTTCTTGCTTGATCTCTATCTACGTTATTGTTATGGGCAAGTACTGCTAATATCGTTCTCGGCTCCATACCATCTATGCCAAAGTGCAACCTTTTGGGCCTGTACTTTAGGCACATATTATGGATCATCTCCAAATCTCCAGTGTGACAGAAATCGATGAATCCTTTCAGGTCTCTCGAAAAAGTTTTATTGTACACATTCTTTTTAAGTGCTTTGTGTGGAGGTAAACATGACACCAACCACTTCTTCTTCCATTCCTCCTCCTCCCTCGACAACAGTCCAAGTGCACATTCGTGGAAATGTTAGTTTTCTGTCCATGCGTGTACATTGGTACAATGGTGCACCAATGAACCCCATTTCTCAAGTAGAATTTCCACAGATCCATCACAAGTTTTAGAGCTCCGGCAAGATGGTTGCTGGTGGACTGACATCATCTCATAAGGTTTTCCAAACCCTTCTTTTTCCCAGCAGCTGTAATTTTTTTATTGATTGATTTTGCAATGTGCCATACATCAAATTGATGCTGAATGTGTGGAAACTGCTCTCACATGGCCTTCGCTATTGAAACATGCCTGTCTGTCGATGGCTATCACGTCTATTTCCATTCCCCTGGTTGCAGAAGTTGAATGGATTTGATGAAACCATGTTTCTCCATGATATGATATTGTAACGCTCACCTGATTCCCGTAGAGGCGCCGGTCTTGACTGGGCGTATACCGTATCTTCAAAGGTGATGTGTAACACACGGCTGGCTCTTTGGGCTGGACCTCTGTGCACTGTATGTCTGGCTCGAAGGGTAAGATGTCTGCAGATAGAAAATGTGGGATTAATGAACTGGATTATTGAATGTCTCTCTCTTCTTCCCTTTCTCTTCTCCTGTAGAACCCCAAAGGTTAACGCTCTCACCTTAGGTAAGTGAACGCTGTGCTCTCCATCTGCCTCGAGGCAGGGTGCTGTAACCAGTTTCTTCACTGGATAAGGGGAGCAGGCCTCTTGACTTCAGAGGACTGCTGTCCGTCGTTTACTGCACGAACGGTAAGTTTCGAGTAATTCTAATGTCTTTAAAGTCTTTAGTACTGATGTCTCTTGTTTTGCAGGGTTCCGGCGATGGCGGATGGCGGGCTGAAGTGAGTTGAAGATGGAGCCCGTGTGATGAATAGAAGCGCCTGGAAGCACGTAAGTAAGCGCTTGTTGCCTGCTTCACGATGCGCTCTAACTGTCTTTTTATTTTGCAGGTACAAGTTCGGGGCGGCTGCAGGGTGCCGGAATACCCACTGGGTTAGATGTGGAAAGGAGTAATGGCACGTGAGTATTAAAGTTCCCCAATGTCTTTAAACGCACCTTGTTTTGTCTTTCAGATGCGGGATGCAGCGCCGAAGGCCTCCGGAGCGTGCGAAGAGTTGGTAAGCTTTTGTCTTTCAGATGCCGGAATGCAGTGTGAAGACCTCCGGAGCGCACAAAGAGTAGGTAAGCCTTTGTCTTTCAGATGCCGGAATGCAGCGCGAGGCGTTGGTGACAGCCGATGGACCAGGTAAGTGAAGAGCTGTCACTGAAGACCGTAATGCTAACCTGTTCTTTCTTGTCTTTATAGGTGTTGCTGAAGACTGGATTCAGAATGGTAAGCCTTTTTCCTTAGGCCCAGGATCAGATGCAGAAGACACGATGAGCGTTCTGCTGCTGAAGATGCAGAATAACGCAAAGCAAGATTCATCCATCGGGTGTGGTTTAAATAGCCTCCTGTAGTGCTTAGGTGTCTCCTTCCACAGCCACGCCTAGGTAAGAAAAGAGTTCCTGCTTTCCAGAAGAGTTCCAGTGTTCTGAATCTAGGGAGTGGCTCCTGCCCCACCCAACAGGAAAAGTAGTTCCAAACAGAAGAGGATCAGAGACTCAACTGGCAGGCAAGTAAGCAGCATGGTCTGCTGCAGGTAAGTCCACCCAAGCATTATGAGCCCGGCGCTTCCAGCGCTGGGACTGGGCATATTTATGAGCCTGGTGCCACTGGCGCCAGGACTGGGTCCAAAAGGTCCCAATTGGGACTGGTTGGCACTCGGAACCTGGGTTATGGATCTGCTTCCAAGGGAGTTGGGAAAACCCTGACCTTTTGGAAGCAGAGATCATGACAGATATGATAGGTTATTTATAACGCGCTTAATACCCAGAGGTTTCTAAGCGCTGACCCGGGGATCAAACCTGTGGTGGTTCGTGTCGACTTGCTTCCAAGGCGAGAACGTTGCCCCTGGGCTATCCTCCCGTGACTGGCAACAGATGATGAACATTCAGACACCTGCACCACCACATAACTCATTTGTTTTTACTTTCCGTGTCTTGAAAGTGGTAAGCGCAGTACTTTGCAGAAAATGCTGGAAGGTCACATTGTCCGTCGCCAGATATCCAGAAACGTTTGCCAGAGAATGTACTGTACATTGACCTCTGTTCAACATTCCAACCATGACTAATAGCAGGGAATAAGAATTCCCTTGGGTATTTGTACTATTGAGTTTTAGCAAGGAAGTCAAGATCCACAAACTGACAAAAACTGGAAACCTTGCTGAAAGTCGATTTGCTGACAAGTAAAGCTGTTGAACAAAGTAGATTCCCAGATATCACTTTGCCGAGCATCAGTTGAGCAGACCATGTAAATGTATTATGGAGGTGGACACAGGTTGCTTGGATTTTCAGGTTGGTGCCTTTTAATATGCGAGACACATTCAACAATGGCTCCCCGCATATCTTGGCCCCGATTCTATGTTCAAATTTGAACATGTGTACAATCTCTATCAGGCAGCTATCAAACACAATGTACTTTTGCTCCTTTAGTAGCCAATCGTCCTGCAGTGCTGATTTTTGTGAGTCGACGGTGGTGGTCAATTCTCAAGACTTTGCAAACTGAAGTTGAGATCTTGTGCAAGATCATTGGTCAATTTTGTTGAAGCTTCAACCTCTGTCATTTCATGATGTGATAATTCAACATGAATTGGAGAAACAGCTAACTTTGAATGTTTCTTTGGTAGAACCTTTTTAGCGGGTGTAGATTGTGTGAAGGGGTCGGCAAGCAGTTGCAAATGCATCATAACTTTCTTCTTTTTCAAGTGTTCGACCTGGCACAAAGTAGCAGTGGTCCAGGTTGACCTTGTAAGGGTCGCATGTGACATTCCATTCATTTTCTGGCCACTGGAAAAAATGCATCACTAGTCTGCTTGTTGTCTGTGCCACGCTGCGCCTGAGATATTATTTGCTCCAACGTGAAATCAGTTTGGTATGCAACATCTTTGGTTACAAGCGATGTCTGCATCTTTATAGTCCTCTTACTTCTTGGCTTCTAAAAGAATAAATGTAAATGTAAGAAGATGCTCAATGTATTGCACACATACAGAAAATATGATCTTGCAACTAAACACCTAGAAAGACTAAAATATCTGCTGAAAAGCTTTTGCAAAACAAACTGTATGTTATTTACCCTTGGTTTCCTGATTGGTTTCTTGATTTGCTTCGAAACAGTGGCCTTCTCTTTGCAGACGGCGACATGAAGCTGAAAACATTTTTTTTATATGGTTTTAATACAGCACATTTAATTTCAAAGCAAAAAAACATAAGTGCATATCTACAAATCGAAAACAACTAGACGGGCTGGAAAAGATAGCAACATAATGAAAATGTTTTCAGAATGCAATGTGATGCCCGATTTCACTTCATAAATGTATACCTCGGTTCCATGCAACTTCGAAGTCCAAATCTGGAGTACATTCCTTGAATATACAAAAAAATACAATGTCAGCCATAGTGCACAATAAATGTTTGCATTTGACAGAGCACCTCCAAGCTAAGTATTTTATATAGACTTTGAACCATATACCGTTAAGCTTGCTGTTGCAACACAAATAGAATGTTAGTATGGATAAAACCTTAAATCCAATGTGCGTGACTTGATCATAACATTCAGTCTATATTTCACCTGATATTCATCCGAGTTCAAACATGGACTTTATTTGAGGTCTCCCTGTAAAACATAGTGCTTTGTAATGTGTCCTTGGTAACTGTTCCGCATTAGGTGGGAAGTGCAACGTTACTACCAAAATCAGAAAAGTTTTAAACGGTGCATGGTCACATACATTCATGTCTCAAAGTATATCTAACATTGGTTGTACTGTGATTCTTGAAAGTGAAATGTGAATAGAAATACCCCAAGCTGTGGACCTCAAAGTTCCACCATCCACTTATAATACAGCACTTGTTTTAATATGGATTAAAAAGGAAAATGAAACAGAAAAAATGCAATGCACATACTGAACTGAAATGCATACATTGGTACACACGTACACAAACCCATACCTGCAACTTTGTACAAATAGCCAGTTCTGCACATAATACATTTTGATATGTTTACATTGAAAGCATACCACATGGAAGTAGTTCAATCGCAGACAAAGAGTAGTTTAATATAATTTGCATCAGATATTTGTCTTTGAAGCTTAATTGGAATAAAGACAGAAAAGCTGTGTGACCTATCCCAGTGAACTCTGCGACAACTTCATTATACAATTGTTATACTGCACATTCTACTACAACGCACAGCGATGAATTGTGGCAATTATTGAGAAGAAAATACCTGAAATAATCCCTAATGCATACGTTTTTGAGATACATGAACATTAAAATCCTGGGTACATTTGGTTATCATCGACATAAACGTTCTAAGTAACGTTGGATGAACATAGGGAAGTCATTAGTTGACTTACCCTTACTTTGGCGAACAGACGAGCAGATTCAGCAAGCAGAGGAACAAGTATCCGGTGAACAGGTAGCTCAATGACAATAAACCTAGTGGATCTCCCAGATGTTCTTAATGTAAATCTCAATGTGTTTATAAAGGCTTATTCAAGTGGGTATGTATGTAATTAATGGATGACGTGTTCACATGTACCCACTCTGCCTCCATGGCAATGGTTCCCATCTGCCATATGAACCCACCTTGCCACCTTTTCAGTGCACAGGTATAGGCCTACTCGTACAGCATATAGGGCAAATGCAAACCTGGTTGTCATCAATGTTTGACTTCTTGAGAAGTCACACCGACCCATCCCCCTGTGGAGCGCACTGTCATAGGTGCGAAATGCCATTGATACTGGAAGGTTGGGTGGACGGGCGTTAGGTGAGCGCGAAAAGGGCGGAACAATGCTGAAGGGCCCAAACGTATGTTGATTCCAGGTGCTGGGCTTTGAAGAGGGGAGTCTAGAGACAGAGGTCTGGGGAGACCATGTGGACAATGGTGAACATGCGAAAGATGCCTTTGAAGTGTACATGACATAATAGTATTATTATTATAGGTTATTTATAACACGCTTAATACCCAAAGGTTTTTAAGTGCAGAACCGGGAATTGAACCTGTGTTGCTCGCCTGTACAGACGTGTTTCAAGGCTCAACGAGGCAAGGGGGGGGAACAAGGGAAGACAGACAACGATCTTACTAGGCCAAGTGTCATTCAGATCGTGCAAGTGCATGGGAAGGGAGAAAGGGAAAAGTGCGAGGGGGAAGGGAGATAGGAAAGTGCAGTACATGGGATAGTAGAATAAATACGATAGTAAAACGGCCAGATGGTGGCAAGTGCAAGGTAAGTGCAGACATAAGTCCTGATAGGGGGACTGTAGGGATACAGAAAACAGTCCCCAGGTGCAGGGGTTGCCAGGGAGGCAGTACAGGTGTGCAACTGGCGGGCCTGGGCCCGAGATCAGAAGAGTAGCCAGGTAACCAGTGAAGTATCAGCCAGGAAATCAGCAGGGGCGAGTGGGAGAGAAAACAGAAGCAAATAGGAAGGTTTTAAGGTGCCTCTGGAACTGGAGATGGTTCTCCTCAAATTTAAGTGAGGCAGGAAGGCTGTTCCAGATGGAGGCCCCTGCCGAAGAGAGAGCTCTACCACCACTTGTTCCTTGGAGAAGTGACTAACCCTGAGGGAGTTGGAGGCGGATGAACGAAGAGTTCGAGAAGGAAGATATTTAGGAAGAGAGAGTTGAAGGTATTGCGGCCCCAGGACCCAGAAGGCCTTGTGGACAATGCAGAGGCTTTTGAACTTAATCCTTGTAGCCACTGGGAGCCAGTGCAGAGATTTCAGTCCTGGAGAGATGCGATCCCTGGGCTTGAGGCCAAGGACAAGTCTTGCAGTCCTGTTCTGGATAAGTTGCAGAAGGCGGAGAGTAGAGGCAGGCAGATTTAGATAGAGGATGTTACAATAGTCCAGCCTAGAGAGAACCAGGGGTCCGGAGACAGTGAGCTTCTGTGGGAAGGAGAGGAAAGGAAGAATACCTCTGAGGAGGTGCAGCTGGTAGTGTGACTTCTAAGAGACGTCAGAGATGTAAGGAGAGAAGGAGAGTGTGGAATCGAAGATGACCCCAAGGTTTTTAGCCTTGCAGGTGGGAGCAGGAAGAGGGCCAAGAGAGACCACAGGGAAGGAGGGAGTGGGTGTGCCGATGAGTAGAATCTCAGTCTTACTGGCATTTAGGCAGAGGTCATTGGCGGCACACCACTCCTGGATTACAGACAGTCGGAGATGAGAGAGGGAGAGGAGTAGGCCGAGGGTAGCCTGAAAATGAACTGGGTATCATCCGCATAGCACAGAAAATTGGGGCAGAAAGCGGTTATGTGGTGGGTAAGGAGTGCCAGGTATTGGTTGAACAGCCAGGGAAAGAGGTTAGATCCCTGGGGGACACCACAGGTAGAGAAAAAGATATTGGAGAGGAAGGACCCAAGTTGGACCTGGGAGGGTCGGTCGGAGAGGAAAGAAGTCAGCCACGACAGAGCCTGACCAGTGATACCCAGGTTATCACTGAGACGGTTGAGCAGAATGGCATGGTTGACAGCGACAAAGGCAGAAGAGAGATCAAGCAAGATGAGGATTCACAGGGTGTTAGAGTCAAGGTTGGAGAGCAGGTCTTCACGGATGTTCAGGAGAGCAGTTTCCGTGCTTCTGGCCGCTCTGAAGCCAGAATGATGGTCATGAAGACAACCAACAGATTTGGTGTGGAAATTAAGCTGGGAGATGGCCAGTTTCTCCAGGAGCTTGCCCAGGAAGGGAGTGATGGAGATTGGGTGATGGTTAGCAGAGGGTTTCTTAAGAAGAGGGTGCACAAGAGAGTGCTTCAAGGGGAAAGGGAAGACTCCGGTGGCGAAGGAGTGATTGCAGTAATCAGCCAGGGTTGGTGCCAGGGAGTCGATGTGGTCCTTGATAGTTTTGGAGGAACGGGGGTGAACTTGTTTTGACAAGACTTTCATAGATCAGACTTGTCTAGAAACCTCATCTGCTGAGAAAAGGGGAAAGGCAGAGAAGGAGGCAGGGGGGGTGGCTGCAGATGGGGCAGAGGAAGAGCAGGGAATAGAGGGAGGGAGGCGATTGGAAGAGAGTGAGGACAGGATGTCCTGAGTTTTTGAAATGAAGTGAGAGGCCAGTGCTGTACAGATGGCCTAGGAAGGGACAGGAGAGGTAGAGACTGCGGCAGGATTGGCCAGTTCCTTGCAGATTTTAGAGAGTTCAGCCGAGTTGTTAGATGCCGCAGAGATGCGGGCCTGGATATGAGCTCTCTTCTTGGTGAGGACGGAGAGCCGGTATTGCCTTTGCAGCAGGCGGCAGGCAGCAGGCCAGTTTGTCAGAGGATGAACATGAAGCACGCCATTTCCTCTCGGCCACCCTGCGCTTGCGTTTTAGGGTGCCAAGGTCTGAGTCATATCTGGAGTTACACTTGGCTTTGGGCTTCTGGCGGATTCTCATGACAGGGGTAAGGATATCAAGAGTATCAGATATAGAGGAGTGGAGCGTGGAATGGGCTGTGTCAGGGTGAGAGTCAGCCAAAGGGGGCAGAGGGGGTGAGAAGGTTGTGGCGAAAGCCTCAACTGACACGCGCTTCATGGGTCGGATGACCGAGAAGGTGGATGGCAGTAATGGAGGTAGCTTGGCCTTAGGGGTAGGGAGGGTGAGGTGGGAAGATAGGAGAAAGTGATCACTGCAGGAGAGAGGAGTGGAGAGAGGGACAGAGAGGGGAAGGTCTGAGGAGATCAGAACATCGAGAGTGTGCCCTGCAGAATTGTGTTGTGCCAGAGAGGAGAATGGTGAGTGAGAGAGAGTCGCAGAGGTCGCGAAAGAGACCAGAGGGGGGAGAGGAGGCATCCAGGTGGATTTTGAAGTCTCCCAGAAGGAGGAGTTGCGTGGTTGAGGCCAGGAGTGAGGAGGAGAGGTCCACCCACTCAGAGAGGAAGGAAGACATCTGACCAGGTGGCTGATAGATAGTAGCCACTTAAAGGGAATGGCTAGGGGAGAGAGAGAGCCTGCAGACGTGTTGTCTTGCTTCCAAGGCAAGCACGTTGCCCCTGAGCTATCCTCTCGAGATGAACTTGGTGTTTGACAACTCAAGCGGTCACATCCACCTCTCCACTTTGGGAGCGCATGGTCATAGGTGCGAAATGCCATTGATACTGAATGAGTGGGTGGATGGGCATGAGGCGAGCGCGAAAAGACCGGAACAATGCTGAAGAGACACAAATGTTTGTTGATGGCAGGGGCTGGGCTTTGAAGAGGGGAGCCTGGAGACACAGGTTCTGGGGAGGCCATGTGGACAATGGTGAACGTGCGAAGATGCCTTTGAAGTGTACATGGTGTTTGACAACTCGAGTGGTCACATTCACCACTCCCCCTTGGGAGCGTATGGTGATAGGTGCGAAATGCCGTTGATACTGGATGGGTGGGTGGAGTGGCATGACGCGAGCATAACAAGGCCTGAACAATGCTGAATGGACACAAACGTTTGTTGATTGCAGGGGCTGGGCTTTGAAGAGGGGAGTCTGGAGACACAGGTTCTGGGGAGGCCATGTGGACAATGGTGAACGTGCGGAAGATACCTTTGAAGTGTACTTGGTGTTTGACAACTCGAGCGGTCACATCCAGCCGCCCCCTTGGGAGTGCACAGTCATAGGTGTGAAATGTCATTGATACTGGAAGGGGGATGGATGGGGACAAGGTGAGTGCAAAAGTGCACCAACCAGGGCTGGACTGGGCTACTGGGTACTGTGGAGATTTCCCTGTGTGCCTCTGCACTCTATGCCTATTTTGTATTTTATTTCCACATTATATCATATGAAAAGGGTGGAGCTAGATCAAAATGTGTAATATGGGACTACTTTGCAAATAATTTCCAGTGACTCCATCCGTTCACAGTCCACCCGGGCAACAGTCATTCTAGCATGACACTCATAGACATTTGAGCATGTTCTTGACACACTGAAAAACTCAAAAATATCCTTATTTACTCAGGTGTATTTGATTTCATTGGGTGATGTTGATGGCACCAACAAACTATAAATTGTATACTTGTGGTTGAAGTACAGTGTGAGAAAATCCCCTGTACTGTCCACTGCCACTGGGGAATTTGTCACAAATGGCTCGAATGACACAGTCGGATATTACTCATCGATTGCGGTATCCAAGCCTTCCATAAAGCCACCGTGTAAACGAACGATAGGCCACCAGCCTGTACCACCTGAGAAAGAGAAACATACATATTTTAATTGAATGAACCTGATAAGTGTAGCAGCCAACTTCAAAAAGTGCATCCGAAATTCGATGGCATAGTTGCCCTTAGAAAACTGAAGGCAGGGACCCTTACAGCACAAGTCCCCACTATATGCTAAAAGAAATAATTATAACACACCACAGAGGTTTGATCTACCATCTGCCTTGCTTGGATCCTAGTGATATAGGTGGAGGTGTGTTGCTTTTAGGATTAGGGCTGTGGTGGGTATTCTGGAATGGTCAGTGCAAGGGGGTCAGATGAGTATCAGCATGAAAGCAACTGGGGGGTTGGGGCTGGTTGGACCCCAGAATAGAAGGGTTGGTGTTGAGAGGGCACAGACAGTTTAATGGAGATTAATGTACACTTGGGATATGGCTTGTCACAGTCACACGCTCTCTGCAGAGCACATTCTTTCGGTAATGATACTACAGAATTGCAACAACGGCATGGTAGGCCTTTCGTAAGAACAGTGCTCGCGCTTAGCTGACAGGGGGAGGCGACGGGGTGTGTGGGCTTGCTGTGCAAGGCACTGGGGGAGCTAGATCTGCATTTCTACAGAGAGATGGATCACAATTTGTAGAAAGTTGGAGAAAAACATGAAATTCAAATGGTCTAGGTAGTAAGAATTACATCACATCTAGAGTATACTTACTCGTTACTTGGATTGCGTGGCCAAACTGTTCTGCGAAGTTCGTGCCTAAGCACCATCATAATCTTCGACACGGACCTTGTGATGCAGGCTGCCCTGAAGTCATGCAGCTCTGAAACGCACAGGGGTGGTGTGTCTTCTTCAGCTATGTAGGCAGAGCATCCAGAGATTTCTCGGCCGCAGCAGCAGTTCTCCACCTCAGTTGACATGACCTCGCAATGATTGCAGGTACAACACGTTGAAACATCTCCCATGCGACGTGGCAGGGGCTCATGCTCGGGTGATTGATCTTGCAAACTATTGTCTGATTCCCCATCGTTTCTGCAGCCGTCTCTTTCCATTAATACCTCCTCTGAATGCTCAGGCTCGTACTGGTAGGGCTGTATAGTTGACATTGTACGACAAAGATTTAACCAAAATGCAATAATGACAAAAGAATTATACACACAATTCATTTGTGCAGTTTGTTATGATATAAAGAGGTTGATTTCTAATTAGGTTCTATTGTTTGTTTTTATAGAGTGTTTTGAAGAAATCTTCCACTGGAGTGTGTTTGTAAGGGTGAGGCGACATTTACGCCCCACCTATCGTCCGAAAAAGGTCGGATTAATGCAAGGCTACATCAGAAGCCCTTTATGCTGACTGAAAACAAGTGTAGACAATGTTAAAAGCTTATTTTGTGCTAGTTAACATATATTCACACTTGTAGCTTGCATGGGTGTGAAGAATTACATTATTTTGTGGTTTTTGAGAGTGTTTTATGTACTTGATAACCATATTATTGTAGAATTTACTTTGGATGTGTGATAGTGAGTATGTGTGGTGGAATGAATTTGGTGATGGCAAAGTTTGGGACCATATATGGTTTTTATAAGTAAATAGCATCTGTATTTGTTTTTGTAATACATTTGACTTGTGTATGTAAACAGTGTGTTAGAAGAATCTTTTCAAGCTCATAGCTGAGGTCCATTTGTGTTTATTTACTTGTTGCTTACCTGGAGGACCTTCGGTGTTACAGGTACCCTTAGATAGTATACTAGGAGTGCAAACCAGGCATAATCAAGTGTGTAAAGAAGCCACCTGAGAAATCCCTGTCAAGGAAGTACACCAGGCAAAGTCAGGTCTAAGCTGTTTTGTTGACCAGAGGACCCTCTACAAGTTAGACTCTTACCCTTAGGAGTGTCTTAGTGTTTTAAAGAGACCCGGGGAAGGGAGACAGCTCCCCAGGAGTGAATTGTGATGCCAGGAGGAGGGAGTTATCCTCTTGGGCTATAAGGAACTTAGGTTGTGCAATTAATTCAATGTGTTATTGAAGAGAAACATAGGGAAGGGAGCCACCCCCTGCAACTGTGAATTTTTGTTTTGGTGTTACATTTTTCACTTGATCTTGAACATTTGTGCACTTTCAAGCCCAAAGACATTATCGTTATCACATTAGAGTTATTTGTACAGTGTGAGGGCTGGGATAGGATTTTCGGACACAGGACATTTTGCTTCGGACACCTTGACATGGGTCAGAACCTTAGTTTTTGTTTGATGTAGGGAAATATCTGTTGGGGTAGGGACAGTTAGGCTTTTTCACTACCCCCTTTTATTTTGAATTAAAGGTTATAGCCAAAACTATGAGCTCTCTCTGTCTGTGTCTCATTCTTGGCTTCTCACAGTAATCCTTTTGCTCAATGCCACATGATGTGATATGGATAGTGTTTTAGAGAGCTTGTGGTCGCAAGTTCACTACTTTTCCGCCCGCTTATGTTCAGAGATTTTCATTCATCTCCCTGTTGGCAGCAGGCTGGGTTGCAGTCACAGGAGTGAACAAGAGTCTCTTAGTATGTGATAAATGAAGGTTTATTTTTCAGAATTACATGGGTGTCTATTGGCAAGAATGAAGTGACCCTGCATGTTAGGCTTTTTTGGCAGTGGATGTTATTTGGATGTTTGACCAATGGTGAATCTTGGGCAGCATACCTGATTAGCAATTTTGAGTATTTTTTAGGTGACATGGACTTTTAGTATGATATTGATATTTATATTGTAATGTGCTGATACATGTTGATGATTATGCATGGATGAGCAGTGTCATATGTGAATGTAGTGACGATAAGTACATTAGCTAATTTAACATTTTAAATGTATTTCAGGTTTTAAGCTGCAAAGCAGCATGGACTTTTAGCAAGATGTGATCACAGTTAAAGAGAGATGTGTACATGTAATATGTATGTTAGTAATAACATTTTTGAGGATGTGTTCTGCATTTTAGAGTTGCAGAGAGAGCAACATGGACTTTTAGCATTTTAAACATTTCAGTGTTTGGATGTATTTTGAGAATTGGGTAGTAAACTGTATTTTTAAGGCAGTTTTTAAAATGAACAGTATGACCAAGGTTGAGATGGCTGGTGTGGGTAGGGCCATGCCCACATGTTTAGCCATGAATGGTATGCTGATGTGGATTTGCATGTTCTTGATGTTTTAGCACAGTGCCAGTGTTAGGTTGAACATGCGTGCATTGTAGATATGCAGGTATTAAGTTGAGTGCTGTGTGGTGGCTGATGTGGGTGGGATGCCTCCCACATTTCAATCATGTGCTGTATGCTAGTGTAGGTTCACATTACAGTATATGTGCATGTAAGAGTATACAGTGGTAAAAGGCAGTGCTGTTTGCTGGATGGAGATGCCTCTGCATGGGTATTGTTCAAAGCCTCCAGTGGTAAAAGGCAATATTGCTTGCTGGATGGAGGCATCTCAGAGAGTGTATTTATGTTAGAGAATCCCATTGTAAAAGGCTGTGTTGCTTTCTGGATGGAGATAGATTCTATGTGTAAATGGGGCTTGGTTGTCTCCTGGGTGGAATTTGATGTCTGGAGTTTAAGTCTAAAGTTACATTGTCTTGAGCCCTGTCTGGAATTTGAATGTTGGTATTATTGCATGGCCAACCATCTCAGTGGTTCCAGGGATGTTACATCTAAGTGGGATTGCTGGGACTCCATCTTGTGTTTGATCATCTTGGGAACAATTTTCCATCTTCATTGGATGCGATTGTTTCCGTTTGAGATGAGTTTGCCTTGGATGTTAGTGAGTTTTTGCTTTGCTGCAGCACACCTGTGTGCCAGCCCAAGAGGGGCAGTCAGTGCCCAAGGGTGGCAGGCCTGTGGTCCACCAGGGCAGTGGTGGATGGGAGGTGCTTAGTGCTTATTGCTTGTTTAGTGGACTGTGGCCGTAGGTCATAAACTGAGAAGGGTCAGATTTGCACTAAAGCGTCGGAGGTTTGAGACCCAATAGTGGCAGTGGTGGGTATAAGGTCTCATGTGTAATTTAGTGGTGGTTGTGAAAGTAGAGTGGTGCTGCAGCCTTCTGCTGAACATTCATTACACATGGTGGGACAATTGCATCCTTTGATCCTGCAGGTGGTCGTGCATGAAGGTGTGTGTGGTGGTTGTCCCACGTGTGTATCTGCACCTGGTTGTATGTTGGAGGAAGGGAGGTGTGTTACACACTGTCTATCTTCTTGCATGGATGGTGTGATCTCACAATAGCAGTACCACAAACATAGAATGTCCCAAAGTAGATTCTAGAATGGTTGCTACACACAGGCACATGCACACATACAATGTGTTCCTGACCCACTACTTCTAGGTTTGAGGTCTGTAAGATAGGGACTGGGGTGCCATATTGGAGGACAAGGCCCAGAAATCAAAGCCAAGCGAGATCACCCTTCACATCTTTCTTCCATTCCACCCTGAGTCAATGCGCTCTTTCATTTCACTAAGAGGTGGTATTGCCTGACTACAAGAAGGCACTTTTAGGCCCTTTTTGACAACTGAGAAATGTCTGATGATTGGAAATAAATGGTGACTTCCATAATATGGAGCTATTTGTTCGTTTTGCTTTGCACGTGGTGCTAACATGGTGCCTTCCATTTGGTGCCATGGGCTTTGAAACACTACAGCATTTTGAAAACTCTAGGGAAGAAAATAAATACATGCATTCAGGAAGCTGAATAAAACAAAATAAAAATGAGTGCACTGCTGGGACTGTGTGTCACGATGAGCAGACCAGAGTGCCCCAATCCATCAGCAGTGGGAACATTGGGGCACATTAAGGGCCCTGACAGGATCAAGCCTCAAAGGAGCCTTTGGCACCAGGCTCATGAAGCTAACCCCAAGTAAAACCCAGGTATATTCGGTCTGCCACTGAGTGATTGATTTCTGTGCTAATTGCTGTTAGGGCGTGGCTCTGAGCCATTAGCTTTTGCTGTTAGGGCATGGCTCCGAGCCATTATCTTTTGCATTAGTCTGCAATCATGGGCGTGGCAGAGAATTTCTGGAATTCATTGCACCATGGGAGTGGCAGGGCGTGGTTGGCTTTATTAGCCCGGCCCGAGCCCTAGGGCGTGCTTCACGTTATTCTGCAGTTAGCAGCGTAACGCTCTTCAAGGAACTTCTCCCAGCAACCTTCCGCAGAGCTGCAAAGAAAAGCCGGAGACCATCGGGCCTCGCATACTCACCTGCTCTGACTTACCTGTGCCTCCAGCAGCGTTCCTGTTGTTCATCGAGGACTCCAGCTTTCATCGGTCGCCGGCACCTGCCCAAGCAAAAGAAGGAGAACAAGGTTAATCATTGAGCTCATTCATTGCGCTCTGTCACCGCCGCACATTACACACCACTTCCATCGCCATCGATCAGATTCATGCATCATGCCAGCTCACAGGTACCTGGAAAAGAGACAGAAAGAACAGGTTAGATCACGCAAACCGCACCTGAGCTTGTGCTGGCCCCTAGACACAAGGCAGGCCACCCTGACCCACTGCCCAGCCTCCTACACGGATTGCACCAAACCAACGCACACTAAGGTGGGCTTAGTGTCACAACAGCGACACGAGCTGCAACAGTGAAAGGAGCACGGACTGCAGTACACAGCAAAGGACAACACAGATAACTAGACACGGACAACATACAATATAACAGATTACACAGACAATAATGAGCACAGCAACACAAGCAACACAAGTGAGGACCACAGCAGTACTGGGTTGCCACCCGATTCAAGGGTCAGTGAAGTACCTGGATCCTACAGGACATTGCGCCCCTGCTGAGACTAATCAGGAAGGAGAGCCCACCAACCAAAAACACAAGGAGCTGACCCAAGGCCAGCCCAGGGAACATAGGACGCGCAGCGCCTCAACCCAGGGAAGCAGCCACTCCACGCACCAGCGCCCGATGCCCCCGCGAAGACAAGGTGAGCGTAACACGGTGCTGAGGCTCTAGGGCTCTGAGATGAAGCATTTTGAATTTTATTGAGTGGGAGAAAGAGAGGAGGGACTAAAGGGGATGCTAGAACATCAGTCAAGTCAGTTGAGAACCAGAGAGGAAATTAAGGTTTTAGTACAGTGTAAGTGAAATGAGGATTAATCCTGCAAAATTGAGGGGGTATTACCTGCAAGGAATTTCTGGAGTTTTTTCAGACATGGGTCTTAGTTGAGGAGATCTGTGGGCAAGAATATTGGTTGGATCGCAATGAGACGATTGGATTTGAGAACTGGGACTGTGGTGATGTCAGTCGTTGAAGCTTTGAGTATAAAGCACTTAAGTGCCATCCAGTGGTGGGTTGTAGAGGCACAGCTGAATATTTATTCAGTCAATAAATCAAAAAATCTTTATTTCAGGAAAAAGGTTTCCATAAAAGATCACATAAACTATTTCTAAGACCATAATTAAAAAAAAAAGATGCAGATGAAGATACAAGATACAAGATATTTGAAGAACTAGTAAACTGTGATTATAAGTGCTGTTCACTTGGGGACAAAGAGAGGGGTAGTCAATCTTGAGGTGTGTGTATATTGCCTTAAAGTTCTCCCTATTTTTCTAGATTGACCCCCGATAACAAAAAACAGGGAGTACCCAATCTTGTTAATCTAACTGTGATTAAGAATACATGTCCTAAATCATAATTTCATCAGAAATATTTATCATTTTATCTACTTTTCATAATCGAACAATCACCGAAAAGGTCAGCATGAAAACAAAACATTTGTTTTAAATTTCAGAACCATTAATTGCCGGCTAGTAACATAGATTTAAGCGAAGACAGCCATGGTCCGATTCATGGAATTTTGTGGATGGTTCAAAGTGAATTTGCACTGCTGAAAAGTGACTTTGCACTGCCAACACAAACCCTGATTCATTGAACTGTGCAAAGTCTATTTTTGCCATGAAAAGTCAGTGCAAAGTCATTTTGCACGGCAAAAATACACTTTGCACAGTTCCATGAATCAGAGTCTGTGTCGGCAGTGCAATGTCAATTTGAACCGTGCAAAACATTCCATGAATCAGGCCCCCAATGTCGATCAATTGTTCTCCTGTAGGGAATCTGGTTGTTTCAAGTACAACCATTTCTTCCTTAACTCCCAAACCATTTTCAAATAATTAGCAATCCCAAAAATAACCATTCGGGGAATACTGCTACAAGTGATTAGAAGCACATCCCTCATATTTTGTATTATTTAATGCGAGGAACATAGGGCTTAACCAGTCTCTTTGAAACCGCATGATTTTTGGGCAGATAAGTAATACGTGTGCTAAATCTTCTTGCCCTTTAAGGCAAAGTGGACAACTATCATCAACTTTTTGACCAGTCTCCCATTTTGAGTGAAATCTGAGAAGTGATATAGCATGCATTACCTCATCTTTGACTATAACATTTTACTGACACGTGGATCGATCTTGTAGAAATAGTATTTGTCTCCCCTTGTTATCTTAATTAAGCCTGACTGAATAAATGCAGCTGAACCCCAAATCACCAAAATGCTCACTATATTAGAGCTATGGAGATGAAGCCAAACCTTTAAGGGATTAGGGTAATCTATTTGGGTTAAGTTTATGACAGTTCATGCTGATGAAGAGTTGTTTTAAACATTGGGTTGATAATGTCAGACCATTTCTGCCAGCACATGTTCAAACAAAGTATAAAGTTAATAGATATGGTTAATAATTTAGAACTTTCCTCCCAGCTATTTGCAAAGAAAGCAACATTTCGACATGGCTAATGGATTGTTTCTGACTCTTTATTTCATATAAAAGCCATAATGTGCATTTTGTTTGCAGCAGGGAAAAAAATCATCTTTAAAAAAGAAAGTGCAAAATTCACAAAATGTAATGCAAATATAAAAAGCACAGTGAAGGCATTTTGATTTGCGTTACTTTGAGAAATGTGCAGGTCACCCTATTCACACAAGTGGCCTGTGTATTTCCAGGGGCTGTGCTACAGAAAAATAGTTGTGCTGGCCATTCCCCTCAAATACATTAGTGCACCTGTAGTCCTCTCACTGTTGGTATATGTTTTGTCGTTTTCCCATATACAGAGCTCAAAACATTGTGATCCACCAGACAAAATTGTATTCCTTTAAGAAAATGTCAGAGTCTACATCGTGAATGCTTGACATATGACTTTACTCTTCCTCAAACCCATTGGCCTTACTGAGACCATCGACCTACACTCATGGACTTTACCTGTTGTTAATTAAATAACCTCATTAGTCCTCATGAAAGCAACCTCAGCAGGATGAAACAGCGTTCGTCCCTCATGCTTGGCTGACTTCACAAGGCCTATAGGATTTTTAGGGGTCATGTAAGTTATGCATTTCCTATATTGTGATATTATAAACCTCAATAATACCCAATGTGTCACTCTGAGTATTAAGGCAGTCCTAGACATGCCTTACGTGTGGCTGACTGTGCTGGCCTCAGGTACAATCTTACAATTCCTCACCCTAGCTTTACTAAGTTGATATCCTTCAAGACACATGAAAGACTGATTTCTTATTGCCAGATATAAACCTGCAGGTTACACATAGATCTCTGTATAAGGTGCATCCATCTACTGAGATATTTTACCGTAGAGATTAATATTCTGTCCTATTAGGATAACATTCACAGATGTACATGACTCCATTTCCTCTTGATAACCACCCACCTATTCTCAACAACCACTCCCTTTGCTATAAAATGTATCTCCCTTCTTGAAGCTTTTAACGTTTTTTGTGTATATTCTTTCCCTTGTACCAACCCAAAACTGATCTATGGCTCTTAAAGGTAATTTGTGCAGATAAGTGCTGGGATTAAAATCTTTGGGAACCAGTGAACCTACCTGAATCTCATTTGGAGATTTTCTGGAGCCTTTGGATCCCTTTTGAGAAAGTTTGCCCAGGCTTAATCTTAATATCTAAATAATTCTTTAATAAGGGTGTAACGCTTTGGGTCAGTAATGATTACTCCAGACGGCTCTTGGTACTCGAGGTTTATTTCTCACATAAGGCAGGATGCCCACAATTACATCATTTCATACTCTCCCCTCTCCAAATGTCCTGAACCTGTGGCTCTTTTCTCTCTATTTTCCTTTAGGTTTTTCTGTTCGCGGACTTCCCTTCAATAGGCCCATATGTACTCTACGGTCTCTGCCTCCTATTCTTTCTTTTGCTGTAATGGTAATGACAAGAAGCATATCAACCTCTGGTAGGTATCCATCCCATTTTTATACCACTTCCACCTGTCTGATAGAGTCCTTATTTAACCACATTCTGCCCAGCTGGTCTCCCTTGCTCTCATTGGTTGCTAGGGTTACTCTCCACCAATCAGCAGGCAAGCATTCCTTTCCTTCCTGTGTCACCTCAAAGCCCCTCCCCCAACAGTCTACTGGCGTGAGGATGCCTCCATGCTTGGTGTTTCCCTCCCTCTGATGGACTCCTGGAACGTCACCTCTTGGTAGGGGTTGTAGAGGGAAGATGGCTATGTTACTCCAGGGGTCGGGCCGGTAGCGTCTGTTTCCTCATCAGCGGCAACCAGACCAACCCTCCAGAGAGTCCTGTTCATTGCCACCTCGGTGGGCCCGTCCCCGCCGGAGACGCATGCAGGAGCCGGAGCTGTATCCACCTCTCCTTCTTGTACATCCACTCTGGGGACGCTAGTGCTGATGGGGATGCTGCAGCAGCCACTAGGGCTTTGTTCCACTGGGGCCCCACTGGGGAAGCAAGGCGCCAGAGGTGAGACCATGAACACAAGACCTGGTGCGGGTGGGGAGGCCGTGCAAGCCAGTCTGTTACAAAAGGACTGTCACATTAATGTCTCATGCATAAAAGTACCCAAACATTGTAGGTGGATTGCACCACATTTTTGTTTATGTGTTGATCATCTTGGCAAACCAAGATACATTCCGAATTCAGATTCTTATCCAATTGTCCAACGTATCTCAACCAAAATTAAGCTTCACCCCAGATTCTCTCAGAAACTTAATAACGACATATCCACAAGGAGCCAGGTTAGCAGCCTGCTACAACGTGATCCAAATTAAAAGAGGTTTTAAGACTTGATTGCAAATAACTCCCTGTAAGACCTAACTCAACTGTCAGAAGAATATTTGGTGCACTTACATGTAGTAAGAGGTGAGATTTAGGAATACATTTTTCCACTCATTCCAGTGGAGTTAACACTTAAATGCCACAGATTTAAATCACATATAAAGCTGCAGAGAAGGCTGTAGAATGGTACATTTTCACTGCCCAGAGTACTGATTGTCCCCGAAATGCATGGAAAAACTTTGAATGGCACAGACCTGTCTAGAAAATATGAATGCATTTTTCTCTATTTGAGCTGGCCTTGTGCCATTTGTGTTCACACATACTCCTAAATAACCAGCGGAGTGGTGGCTCAGTGGTGCAGTCCGGCAGTCACTCCTTTCCGGGCTGATTCTGTAGCAGAGTCTTTCTATACTGCCTATTCTACTGGCTGGCTGGCTGATTGGGAGGAGCAAGGGTTCAAAAGCCCAGTCTGGCCGCGGAGCGGCCGCAGAGTGGTTGCTGAGAGGTGCAGTCCTGCAGTCACTCCTTTCCTGGCTGATTCTGTGGCAGAGTCTTTCTATACTGCCTATTCTACTGGCTGGCTGGCTGACTGGGAGGAGCAAGGGTTCAAAAGCCCAGTCTGGCCGCAGAGCGGCAGCGGAGTGGTTGCTGAGAGGTGCAGTCCTGCAGTCACTCCTTTCCTGGCTGATTCTGTGGCAGAGTCTTTCTATACTGCCTATTCTACTGGCAGCTGACTGGGAGGAGCAAGGGTTCAAAAGCCCAGTCTGGCCGCGGAGTGGTTGCTGAGTCCTGCAGATGAGGGGGCGAAGACTGTTGTAGCTCAGCTGATCGTGAGCGAGGTCGTCGCTCAGGAGCTCCCGAAAGAGATACCCGCGCGCACAGACATGCCTGATCTGAAGGAGGGAGCCAGAGAGGTGGCGCTGATGGGTAGTGAGTCTGCCCCCTGCTGGCAGCCTGCTAATCCTGTGGGGAATAAAATGGAAAAGGGAAAGGAGCGTGTCATAACAACTTCCAAACAAATACAAAGAATTGGGAAAAAATCAATAAAACCATATTATAGAGGCTCAAGTTCCAAGAAAAAAGGAGTAAATAACAACATATTCAATCATGTTGCAGACTTTTTTAAGAAAAGGGGTGAAAGCCGGTCCTTTCCTCTAAAAGAAATTACGGACACCGAACTCTTAGAAGGGTGGGTGGAGGTTGAAGAAGCAATTACATCAGTGCCAACACCCGAGAGATTACAAGGGGCGGTGGAGGAAGAGGTAACTTCAGCTGCACCAACACCCAAGATGACACAAGGGGAGGATGATCCAAACTGTCTTCTAGGGGGCTGGCATTGACGTTGGGAACGCCAGTGCGATGGCATTTTGGTAAACCTCCCCTCCTTTCTGGTGTGGCTCCTCCACAATCAATCTCACTAGCAAAAGGGCTGGAGGTATTGAATCCTGATCAGAACGATATTATCCAAATTGGTATATCTCCATCGGAGGATTTGGCTGGGGAACTCGTCCAAGGGTTAAAGCAGGGAAGGAATCCTGATGATGTCCCCTCGGATAGTTTACCCTTTCAGAGTCCGGTTCCCCCGACCCCCCCACGGGGTGGGGAAGAGATGAACACTGTCAACACTGCGAACAAGTCTATTCTAAATGCACCTGATACCTGTCCTACCCCGTGTAGGAATGAAAGGGGTAGAAACACCTCCCAAGAAAGTTATAGAGATACCCCTTATAAGAAAGTAGATTTAATGCGAATTATGTCAACTGTGACGATTGCTGTTGCCCCCTTTGGTAAACTTTACGAAGCTTTGAATGAGTCGATAAGAGATCAAACAACGGTTATGGCTCTAACGCACACTAAAATTCTATACCTGGAAAAACATTTGTTATTTATGGAAGTGAGACAAGAAAATACAAAGCATCAAGGGACATCCTGTATATTGGACTTGGAGTCTAAAGCACAAGGAACCCAGACCCTAAGCGCACCATTAGTTAAAAACAGCGAGCAAGTAGCGAGGGAAAAAAAATCTGTTACACAGGACAATGGCTGTATTAACCTGGATGACATAGAGATAACTCAGGCTACATCTCCAACTAAATCAAATACTAAATCTCAAAACAAAACAGTAAACTCAAAACAGAAAGAACTCGACAGCTTCTTTATGAAGAAACCTAAAGTCGCCAACAAGAAAGAAGTCAAAAGTGGGCAAAAGCCTGAAAGAGGTGAAGACTTGCGAGTGGTCCTAAAAACTGTGACCCCGCCGGTTTTAACTAGGCGCATTGCCGTTGCAAAGAGGAAAATCAGAGATCAGAATAGCAACGAGCATCGACTACTATATAAACCCACATCAAGGAAAAGGAAATTCTCTGAAGAAGAGAAAGAGGAAGAGGAATTTGGCTCTATTGAGGCTTTAATGAATTTAAGTACCTACACAATTGAAGATTCAGAAGCGGATATACCGCGAATATCTTAGAAAGTAGTCACCAACAATGCCACAACACGACCAGGAACAGCCGTTACAAAGACCAAGACCCTTAGAGAAGAGAGGAATAGCGAGGTTTGGGATGGAACACTGGAAGAAAAACGAAAGACACGTCTATCCAGCTCGTCAAAAGCTGAAAAGAAAAGAAAAGAGCACAGACCAACATCAGAAAAACATGGTATGGGAAATAGTCAAAGACTGGACGAGGAAAACCTTAAGTCAGTGAACCATCTCAATCCAAATCGCCATAACAAAGTGAGAGAACAGACTAGTTATCAAGAATTGCGGGATGCGAGCGAGGAGCAGAATAGAGGCCGCACTAGCAAACGCATTCAGAGTAAGTGCAACATTTTTCGAATGGAGAGAATAAGAAAAAAAAGGATGGCTTTAGGTTAAGCTGGTTCTCAACATTGAACATTTTCAATGAAGTACCAAACTTGCCGCAACTGACTCCACAAGATGTTAAAATCATCGAACCTTGTGAGAAAGGCAGGATAGATCGGGTCTATCTACACATTTCATCTGTAATAGTGGCGAACATCTTGAAGAAAGAGAGCCATAATTTAAGGTACTTGGGTTACGACCTGGTAGAAATATCGGAGAGTGTACGGCCAACTGAGAAGAAAACGCCTAGTCAACGAAAAAGAAGACCATCTAATGACAATGAGAGGGCAACCCTCAGACAACCTAGATCCATTAGTGAGGACGATGGATCTTACCAAAATACTAAAACTTCAGCATGAAGAGAACAGCACGGTCAGCGGAGGATGGAAAACCAAAATAAATACACTAGGGCGTTGGAAGGTGATACACGTAATAATACAAAAAACGGACTCGTGGACGTAAAACCTCCAAGTAAATCGGAAATAAGGCCGAAGGGGCCTGGAGAAAAAATAAGGATCACAGTAGCTCAAAGCCCATCTAGAATTGCGAGGAGCAGGGATGATCAAGGAGAAAAAGCATCAACAACTCAGTTCAAAAAGTCAGGGGTTTCAAAGACCCAAGAATATTCAAGTAAGAATTAGCAATCAGAGGATGGAGTAGCCCCGAAGGATGAGAAGGTCGACCATCACCAACTCCTTATGGGCTCCTGGAATACAGAAGGATTTTCCCATTTGACAATGGCTACAGATATGAATTTGGGAATATTCGACATCTTACGTTTGCAGGAGACGTGGTTGATGTTGAAGCCCCACTTGGATGGCTATACTATAACATTTACCCCTGTGCAGAAGGGCAATGCCGGACAGGCAAGGGCAGGACTTCTGACAGCAGTCAGATCAGGAAGTGGTTTAGAACGTCTCGCTGAGGTATTGCCATCTCCCTTTATCCAGGTCACCAGATTAGGGTGGATAACGAACACGGGTGTAAGGGGTAAGAATTCCCAAAAATGCCTAGTCATCAACACGTACTGGAATGCTGCTGAGTCAAACACCAATCAATGCTTAGGACAAATTGAGAAATTGCTGGAAGACGAGCATGAAACCCACCTAACAAACTTTATTATAATGAATGGAGACCTGAATTGCTCCTTGGAGCCTAGTGAAAAACAAATAAACCAGGAACTCCATCTATAAGGGAAAGAGGAAAAAAATGGGAAAAATTAATGGACAAATGGGACCTCCACAATTTACACTGGTTGAGACCTAAGAAAAATAAGGAAATTCCAACCTGGCAAAGAGTCGACCAAAAAAGAACAATTGACTACACATTTGTCTCAAGGGACCTACTGTGCACGATCAAATCCTTTAGAGTGGAAGAAACGGCCCATAGTGACCATAACATACTGAAAACCAATTGGTGGACTAAAAGACCAGCCCAGGATTACTTGTCACAAGGTCTAGAAACAGGCCGAGAGGGAACTGTTTGAAATTAACGGCAGAAAGCATCAGTTCCATCACAAGGGCCTATAACAGCAACTCAAAAGGCACAGCAGGGTCGGTAAGCAAACCTACAAACCTGGATTACGTTCCGCTATTGGAGGCATACCGGACATCAAAGCCCCGAGGATATCAGAACAGCAAAAAACATAAACACAGCTACGACAGAGACTTTGTGCTGTAGAGAGCAATCTTGAGAAAATTCCAACGAATGGTGAAAATTCTGAAGTCAAGTAAGACGACTGAAAGGCTCCGCCAAGCCCAACGACAACACAAAGATTGGTTGAGACAACATCGGGCAAGGCTCTTGCAACACGATGCCGATGAAATGACGAGAACACTCACAACAAAAAACAGCAAAGATTTCTAGCAATGTTCCCTTTAATTATTTTTCTCTATGTGCGGAACTGGTTTGCTGTTGTGCGCACATTATTTTCCATATGTGCAACTAATGAGGTAATCCACTTTGTGAGCATGCGTATTTAGTGAACTACCGTTGCAGAAGAGAGTTTGGAAAGGAATTTCCTCTTCCCAGCCACCGCAATTCTTGACAAATCTTACAAAACACATAGGCTAAAATAGAATATGTCATATGTGATTAAACAGAAACCTCATTAACCAGTCCAAGACTTCAAAATCTGCCTTAGTACCTTGCAACATTTTATGCCACTGGAAAATCACTCATGGGTACTACAAAACACAAATATCTCTTGTCATAAACTGATGTGGCTGTCAAGAAATTCATACACAATACAACATTTGCTGATGGATTAATGACAATTAAAAGCAATGTGCCAAAAAACATGCTGATAGGAGTTCAAGTGTGACTTGAATGAAGTAATTCAAGGACCAGGAGAACATCATTTGTGTAAGGATGATAATTGTAACAGAACAACTGCACCTCAGAATATGATGATCAAATATTCCTGTGCCTCTGCTTACTATCCACATTACGTTGTCCTTTGGGTAGTGATAACACCAGCCGTACAGCTAAGAGACATATACACCATCCAATGAACATTTTGTTGCTTCAACCCACAAAGCCCCACTGATATTTTTTCGAATTAGTGACCAGTAGAGCAGTGGCATAGGAAGTAACTCTAATAATATTGATGCCTGTTCTCAATAGGAATTTTAAGGGGAAGAACATCTGTTAATAAGCAGAAAGTATCCCTATTAGCAAAGCTAATAACTGTTTTACTCCCATAAAAATCATTTGACTCCAGTAGGGAACAAAATCTGATTAGAGCCTTGCTTGTTACCCTACATAGAAAGTGAAATAACAGGGAACATAATTAAGCAATATGACCCGAGCGGCGGGGGCATTACCTGAGTCGGTAATGCCCCTGCCGCAAGGGTCATATTGCTATTAGTATCCCGGCCCGCATTATGTGCGTGACCGGGGCACTAAAAGCATTTTTTTCTGTCCTGAAACGCTGCAGCGTTTCGGGACAGAAAAAATAAAATAAAACGATGGAAGCTTCCAGCCGTGTGGAGGCGCGGAGCGGGGATGGCCCCGCTCTGAGTCTCCACACTGCTGGAGGCCGCTATCATCCCCCACCGGGCACGCAGGAGCAAGCAGGTAAGTGGGGTGGGGAGGGCAGGGAGGAGCGAGGGAAGGGAAGAAAAAAAAAAAGAATCTTACCTGAGTCCCCCGCGGAGGACGAAAGCAGCCTCTCAGCTGTGTGGAGGCTCGGAGTGGGGATGGCCCCACTTTGAGCCTCCTCATTGGCTGCCACACCCCCCGCCGAGGACAAGGCAGCTGGAATCCGGCCGAGAATCGAATGATTCTCGGCCGGGTAAGGTCCCGGCGAGAGCCAATCAGAATGCGTGTTGCATTCTGCTTCGCTCTCGCCGGGTACTAATGTAGTTTATAGTTTTGTCCACCCTTCTCCACCAGAGCCTAGACAAATTAAAGAAGAGCTTTATTGAGGTTTATTATGGATCCATGTGTAAGAAAATCACATACATATGCATTTTAAGTTAATGGCATCAAATCTGAAGAGATACAACAGATTGAGTCCCTGCTTCTGTAACTATTGATCCCTCTTCTGTAATTCTTTGTTATAAGTTAAATAAGATGCAGGGAGATGCTAGAGACGATACAGAGCACATGTTTATATTGAAAAACCCTCAGCAGCTGAGCATAGAAATAAAAAGAAGATGCTGTTGTTTAGACGGATACTAGAATTTCATATCCTTTAGCAAACAAGCAACACATTTCCTTCAGTATACTGTCGCAAAAAATATCTGACTTGGTTTTTTAAATTTGCTGCTTTGTTCATCACCGGTAAGGAGTGAAGACCTGTGCTCTTCCACCGATACACTTCCCTGGCCCCTGTGCTAGATTCCAATACTAGTTGATAGAGCACTGTAAAAAGTGAGGGATTGTAGCAGTAAACACTGTCTGGGATATTTACAGACCCACAATACTTGCAAGCAAGGCATTATGTGCATTTTAAGAATGTCATGACTATGCATGTACGCAATTCTTTTGCAGTGCATACAAGATTGTTTGCAACATAACCCACCCTTATATCATTGTGTAGGATTACACAGTGCTCAGTGAAAGTTTTTGTATAGCAGCAAGTTAAATATGTGACGGTCTATGCCCAAAGGAACTTTGGCACTTGGAAACGACGCAGATTGCGTGAAAAGCATTCTCTGGTCTGAATATCCAGTGCCCTGATACTATGGACGAGTAATCCCAGGCATAGTCCATATCCATTATCCCTTGTAGTTAAAGTAAATGATTTTGCAATGTTGCTCTCCACTTATGGGGTAACGTTAGTAATGCTAAAGTAGGAGACACTGAGCATCTCATTTGACTTCTCAAAATCCTTACAGGGCAAATTAATATTTGAGTGTTATAATGCGTTAACTTGCAAGGGGGGTGCTTCAAAGCACTTGCATGACATATGTACAAAGAAGAGGAAGTATGGGATAAGGTTACACATCCGGGTAGCCTGCTTACTTACAGTCATTATCCGATATTTCGATTGCATCGCGTGGGTGACGTTTTTGGTGAGGCACAATGAGTAACAGAAATTCTGGCATGTGAACGTTATTCATATTACAACAAACATAAAACAGGTGGATGTAGGTATACGTCTGCTAACCTTTCGCAAAGCCAAGAGTTTTGGAGTCAAGGTTGTCCGGTACTATCTTAATATGCTCTGGGGCAGAAGTTAGAGTCATAATGTCAAAGTGTGGTAGAATCAAGCTTAAGAGTCATGGGTGGGGAGGGGACATTATTTGGTTAATGTGTGCAGGCATATCTTGGTTAGAGTCTTCTGTTCATGGAGCCAGTTTTTTATATTAGTTTTTAACCTCTTATGTGTGTATCTTGCTGTTAGGGTTTTTAGGTGTTTACGGTCACCTGTGCATATCAGTCTAATGCAAATTGGCAGAATATAAAGACTAGCTTATTTTAAGAGAAATCAAATTTCAATTAATTGCTATGGCTTGTGCCTTATTAAATATTTTTGAATAGGTGAGAATTGTCTGGGAGTGTTTCAAAGTATTCACTGATGGTGTAATTGGATCCCAACCTTGAAGGGAGATTTATCTCACCACCTATTTTCAGAGGAGTTGCAGCTGGCACACTCGATTACATTGAGACCTATGTGTATGGAGTTACAGTAGTCAAGTGTGGATAGGCCTAGGGTTTGAGCATCCTCAAGCTTGCCTGATAAATGTCTACAGATGTCTGGCCATAGGTGACGAAGCAGTGGAGAACCACAAGCGGCAGGCCCCTTAAAAGAGGTTGAGGATGGATTGTGGGGACCTAATCATGTACGTTGCATTTTGACAGGGTTCAGTCAGAGTTTGCTATCACTGAAACAGTTTTGCACTTTTTGAAGAAAAGTTGGATACAGATTCTCCTCCATGTCTGTAGGAAGTGACTCAAGGAGGATTTCAGAGCTGATAACGATGTGAAAATTTAGGAGTAGAGGTGAAGGAGTTAATAACATTGTTTGTTTGTTTGTTTGTTTGTTTGTTTTTATTATTTATATTGCGCACCAGACCCACGGGTACCCGGGCGCATTTTATAAGACAGCTCAAAGCTTTGTTACAGGATTACATGGTCAAATAGAGCAGCAAGAATAATATACAACACAAAATGCAGGAATATATGCAAAATATACAGAAATATACGCAAAAATATACAAAAATATACAACATGTAAAGAATGTAAAAGCATGTATTTACAGTCCTAAACAGGAGTTCCTAGGCTTGGGTAGGTCCAGGCAGTAGGAGATCTAAGGTGTGTCTGCGTTTTTGATCCACGTTATAAGGTTGTGTCTGAAGGTGGGGTAGGGTTGGTCAGACTTTAAGGTGGATGGTAGGGCGTTCCAGAGTTGAGCTGCCTTAACCTGAAAGCTGCAGCCACCGACTTTCGTCAGTTTGACTCTAGGTATGGAAAGGTTATTGGAGTTAGCATATCTAGTAAGTCTTGTTGGTTTTAGTTTGGTGAATCTGGCAGATAGGTACTGCGGTGCAGCGTTGTTAAGGCATTTGTGGACCAAAGAGGCAACTTTTAGTTGGATTTTCTCCTGTGTAGAGAGCCAGTTGTTAGCTTGTCTGAGTGCAGTGATGTGGGCTCTCCTAGGAATGCGAAGTGCTGCTCTGAGCGCGTTGTTCTGCAGGATTTGGATTCTTTTGATGACTTCCTTGTTAGCCCCAATGTAGAGTGAGTTGCAGTAGTCCAGTTTTGATAGCACGAGTGCTCTCGCAAGTGTGATGCAGCTATCGTTTGATAGGAAGGGTTTGCCTGCTCTTATCAATTTGCAGGTGTAGGCGGTTGCTGAAGTCATCGCATTGACCTGCTTGTTGAAAGAAAGGGTGGAATCCAGGTAGAAACCCAGGGTTTTAACCGCCTGGGCGGTTGTGATTTGGTTGTTGGGGCCCAGTTTTTTGAGGGTGAAGGGTGTGCCCAGGATGATGATTTCAGTTTTGTCATCATTCAGGCATAGACCGTGTGTGGCCATCCATGCCTGGATGATGAGATACACTCTGTTCACCAAGGCCAAATCCTTGTCGTAATCACCGGTAAGTGGTAGGAGAATCTGGGTATCATCTGCATAGTTAGTGTAGGTGATGCCAAGAAGGTCCAGATTATCGAAAAGGGGCTTAGTGAAGATGTTGTAGAGTGTAGGCGAAACACAGGATCCCTGGGGCACTCCACATGTGATGGGGATGGAGTCTGCTGCCGCAGTGGTAGAGAAGACTCTCATTGTCCTGTTATTGAGGAAGGATTGGATCCAATTTGTGGCTTCTTCTGAAAAGTGCGCAGCTATATCTAGGTGTCTGCAAAGGACCTTGTGGTCAACAAGGTCAAATGCGGCTGATAAGTCCAGGAGGAGGAGTAAGGCTAGTTTGCCTTGATCCCTTAGCTCATCAATTTGCGCTTTTAGGTCTAAGAGGGTAGTTTCGGTTCCATGTTGGGGACGGAAGCCAGACTGTCGTACTCCTAGTAAATTGTTGTTTTCAAGGTGTTTCTGTATTTGTGAGTACGCCACTTTATCTATGATTTTTAAGAGGAATGGTACGGTGGTGATTGGGCGGTAGTTCGTGGGTATGGCAGGGTCTAGTGTCTGTTTTTTAAGCAATGGGAGTACCCAAGATTCTTTTAGGTTGCTCGGTATGGTCCCTGTAGCGAAAGAGGCGTTAATAAGTTTTGAGATAAAGGGAGCCAGATCTCTGGCTGCGTCCTTTATCAGTTGAGGTGGACATTGATCCCCCTGGCAATTGAGTGACAGTATGATTTTTTCTGTCTCAATAGTCGATACTTTAGAGAACTTAAAGCGAGGGTAGTTGGTGTTATTTTTGGGAGGGGTGATAGCTGTTTTGGGCTTAGTGTCGAGACTGAGCGAGGATTTTTTCGTGCCAATTTTCGATTGGAGAGTTGTTACTTTGTTGGCTAGGGCTTGTTGAATGTTGGTGCACCAAGTTTTATCTTTGACACAGTTGTCAGGCACTGGGATGGGGGATTCTATTTCCTTTAGGATGATGAAGAGTTCTTTCATGCTAGAGTTAGCTTGGGCTATTCTAGTGTTGTATGTTTCCCGTTTGGCCGCCAGTATTTCCTGTATGTAGAGGGTGGATATATCTCTCAGGGTGCTTTTATTTTCTTCAGATGGTTGTGATTTCCATGCGACCTCGCTTTGTCTTTTTTTGGAGCGAAGAGTTTTTAGGTGGGGGGTGTACCAGGAGTTGAGATGGGCTTTAGGTTTGCAGCGTCTCACTTTGAGTGGTGCAATAGTGTCCAAGGCGGAGGACATGACTTTGTTGTACATGTTCACTAGTGTTTCAGGGTCCAGATTGTCAGGTAGTGAGTTAAGTGTGGGGAGGAGGAGCGGGAGTAGGTTGTCCGGGGTGATGTTTTTCTTGTTTCTGGTTGGGATGGATGGTGCTGGCTGGACTGGGGAGGTCGTAGGTCTGATTGTATCTAGAGCAAATGTTATAAGGCAGTGGTCTGTCCAAATTAGTGGGGAGATCGATAGGATGGAGGCATTGCAGTTGTGGTCTGCCACCCAATCGAGTATTCTACCCTTGTTGTGGGTAGGGTGAAGTATTTTTTGTGAGAAGCCTAGTTCAGAGAGTAGGTTGGCTACTCTAGTTGCCTGTGGGTCATTTTGGTCGTTGAAGCCTAGGTTAAGATCCCCTAGCAGGATGACTTGTGATGATTGTTTTAGGTTGTACGATAGGATGGTAGGGATGTCCTCCTCAAAGGTTCCAATAGGGCCTGGAGGTCTATAAATCAGGTGAATAGTAAGGGTTTGGGAGTTGTTAATGGCTAGTTTAGCTGTTAGGCTTTCACATGAATTAGTGTCGTTCGGGGGCAGTAGCCTGATGGATAGGTTGGATTTAATGATAAGGGCTATGCCCCCTCCGCGGGCTTCACCTCTGTCTGCCCTTTGGATGATGTAGCAGTTGGGGGTTGCTAGCATAATGGCTGGTCCTGCGGCGGCATGTAGCCAGGATTCCGTGATGGCCAGAAAGTCAAAATTTTCGGTCTGGATAAGATCAGCAATCTCAATGGCATGAGCAATCAAGGACCTAGCATTAACTAGTGCACCTTTTAGAGCTGGGCTGGTGGATGGGGGAGTGCATGTCTTTTCATGGGTTGTGGCAGAAGTGTGCATACGTGCATTCTGTGTCTTTGGGTGTGGGCTGTGTGGTTTTTCTATGCCCTTATTAGGTAAGGGTTTGCTACGGTTAGATGTGGTCAGTGTTCTGGCACGTGGTTCGTATAGTTTTACAAGTCTGGCTCGGAGTCTGGCATTTCTAGATATGGTGTTGCATGGTTTAGATTCGAGGGTTCTGTGTGGTTGAGGTTCTTCGGTTAGGCAGTTCCGACTCAATGATGGTTGAGGTGGAGTCTGTGTCATGGCCGGGGAGTGAGCTGAGCGTTGGAGGGTGGGGTGTTCAGTGGTGGGAATGAGTGTAGGTATGTGGACAAGGAGTATAGTTAGAGTAAGAAGAGCTAGTGTGGCTTGTAGGGTTTGCATCTTGTGACTGCACCGTGGAGGGTGGCAAATAGAACTAGAGTGAGGTTATGTAATCCGGCCTGATCAGGGTTGGGGCCTGTGCAGATAAGGCCGATAGCTCAGGTGTAGTAGATGGGGTCTATGTTTGGGACGGTGGCAGTTGACTAGAGTACATTCGGCAGTACAGTTGATAAGTATATCTTTCAGTAGGCAGGCTAAATGTAGCTATCATAGGCGGGCTGAGTGCAGCATAGAGTGCAGCATGTTATCATAGCTAGTACAGGTATAGGTAATGGTAAACTAGGCAAGTGCAGGTAGAGGCAGACTAGGCAGGTAAGGATGATCTAGCTATGGCAGTGTATCACCTAAATGCGAGAGTCACAGTGCAGCCCAAAAACACATTGGGATACATGAGGTAGCTGGTTTCGCCTATTGACGACCGTAAGGCCTAGCACAAATCATCAGCACAGCGCAAATCAGGTGTGGTCTATTGGCGACCATAAGGCACAACACAAATCAGAGGCACAGCGCAAATCAGGTGTGGTCTATTGGCGACCATAAGGCACAACACAAATCAGAGGCACAGAGCAAATCAGGTGTGGTCTATTGGCGACCATAAGGCACAACACAAATCAGAGGCACAGCGCAAATCAGGTCTGGTCTATTGGCGACCATAAGGCACAACACAGATCAGAGGCACAGCGCAAATCAATTGTGGTCTATTGACAACCATAAGGCACAACACAAATCAGCAGCACAGCGCAAATCAGGTGTGGTCTATTGGCGACCATAAGGCACAACACAAATCAGCAGCACAGCGCAAATTAGGTGTGGTCTATTGGCGACCATAAGGCACAACATAGATAAGGTGTGGTATGTTGTAGACCCTAGGTGCATCACGTGATGCAATGAGGCAGCGTCTGAGTCCAGAATAGAACATAGGCTAGGTTGGGCAGCGCCTGGGTTCGGGTAGGACACTTAGGCCAAAAAAGCCATAGGGCAGCAATTGGGTTCCGAGACGTGCCTGAGGCTGATGAGCTAAAAGTGCCATGAGTGAAGACGGTAATAGTGTGCCAGAGCGCACATTTATCGGTGCATGCTGTCAGGTTAGAATGCTAAGGTTCAATTATCTAGGTGGGGAGAACAGACGTGTTGCCGAGATCTAAAGTGCAGCAGAGAGAGTCAGCTGGCCTACCTTGAATACGGAAAGGAACCCGGTCACAATCCTATCGCCTGCTGCTTCTGTAGTGAGCGAGGAGAGCTCCTACTCCTCCTTGGTGCAGTCGGAGATGCGTCCGGGTATGAGGGCTCCAACACAGCAGAATGGTTTGGTCAGGAATGTAGATTGGGTGTTGAGCTCACATGCGCTAAAACAGGGGCAAAACAGGGCCTTATACTGGCCTTCGACTGGCCGCCGGCTATTCCGCCTGCCGGCGGAAGTTCGAGTTTAAATGAACTCGTTGCTAGGCGACCGGGGGAAGCCGAGCCTCGACTTCATGCCGCATCGCGCCCGACATTTTGTTTCAGGAAGAAATGTCGGCGCGGTGCGGTGCGTGCCCAGATGGGTCACCGGTGCTTGTCCTTGATGTGGGGGCAGTGTGGGCATTGTCAAAGGGTTTACAGTTTTGCACTTTTTGAAGAAAAGTTGGATACAGATTCTCCTCCATGTCTGTAGGAAGTGACACAAGGAGGATTTCATAGCTGATAATGATGTGAAAACTGGGGAGTAGAGGTGAAGGAGTTAATAATATTGTCAAAGTGGTTTATCTACAAATGAAAACGCCAAGATGAGATGAAGGTGCCTTAGGAGATACCAAAGTACAATTGGATTTTTGGAATGTTTGGAAAGGTGAACTCGGCAATATTTAGCTAGCTGGAAACTCACAAATGTAGCTACAGTTGAACACAGAGCAGAACATTCAGACAAATGATGGTGTGTATTCTGTTGATCAGAATGTCATGGTTTTCTTTGCCAAACGCTGATGAGAAATTTTTAAGGACTTGTTTCCTAATGAATAGGAGACTAGTTTCCATGCTTCTAAGTGGGTGAAGCAGAGTTGATTTTTGTGGGACAGTTCATGGTATATGCAGTGTACCATACGTTGTGTATCCATAATTTATTTTCCAGGAATTTCCCGATTAAGGGAATAATGGAGATGTGCAGAACAATGTTGGTGTGTAGATGTGGGTGGAATGATATGAGAACACATTTGGGTTTCATCAGAAAATATGTAATAAGGGAAGGCAAGTGAAGAGATTACTTTACTGAAAGAAGAGGTTTGGGGCATGATTAGAAGTGGGCCAAGAATATACCATTGGGAAACACCCACAAGGAGTGAAGTGGGATTGGAGATGCAGATAGTCTTTCCAGGAGATGGAAAAGGACCAGCTTGATACGTGAGAGATGGTGCAGTTTAGTTTAGGGCAAAATCGTTGATGCCATTGTAAAAGAGGGTAAGGAGAAAAGAGTGGAGCAATCAGTGTAGATGACCACATAGAGATCATGGAGGAAAAGAAATTAGGAGAGTTTAGATTGATGGGCAGAAGGTATTGGTAGGTATGGGGGTTTTTACTCATTTTGGTAATCTGAGTGTACCATTTCCAACTTCTTCCTCTCTGTGGAATACAGATTGATGGGAATCACAGAGGCTGTTAGTTCCTCAGTGAAGGAGGACAGAGGCAGGTTGATAATCGTCAGGATTATTATAACCAGAAGAGGCTTTTTTGAGGATGGGTAGAAGTGTAACACTTTTCTAGCAGGTTGACTCGATCACTCGTGGAAGAGGGAGGTTTAAGACAGTGGAACGGTAAGAGCAGATTAAAATGGCTTGGTGATCATTAGGAAAAAGGGTCCACAAAATGAATGGATGGTTAGCAGCCCTGCAAATTGGTGCCTGCTTAGTTGTGATAGTGATAAAAAATGTCAACAGAGGGTACCTGCATTCTGATCACCTTCCATTTCTGCTTCTGTGCTTGGGCTTCATCAGCTAAATGTGTGGAGGTATAAACATTTCTTGGGGATTCCTATAAATGAAGGACTGCTAGAGACTTCTGATTATGCTTGTGGAAGTTAAGGAATACTTTTCTTTGCAAGGCAAATGCACATCTATCCTCAGCACTTTGATGTAAATTGGGTTTTAATTGTTTTGTTATGTCTTTTGAGATTACCCACAACCCCCACAGTGTCAGCTGTGTAAGCTACATTAACTGTGTCCCTATCTTCATGGGGCGGCCTGCACTGTCACCCATATGTTTTTTAATGGATTTCCTGACTTCCTTTTGGCACCTGGGAGTATGTGATATGGTGCCTGATTTCTAAAATATACACTCTGGATCTGCATTTCCATATTTTAAAACAGACTGAGGAATGGACACTTTTATAGGGAATAATATACTGCAAAGTAACACGTTGCTCTGCTGATTCCTGAATCTTAAAGAGACTGGTATTTAAATGTTGAATATTTCTTCAAATATAGAGTCTTGGAGCAGAAGTCACAAGAATACCATCTGAGATCACTGAAGCTGCTCCACGAACGTCAATCTGTGCTTGACTCAGGAGAGTGCACGTTGAACTATTTCATCCTTTGCTTTCAGCAACTAACTGTAAGGCATATTATTTCTTACCCAAAACTGTCTATATCACATGAACTGAGAAATTATTACTTGTTTTTTTGTCTACCTGGACTTTTTAATCCACTGTATTATATAGGCCCTGTTTTGTTCTGTTACTGATAATTCAGAGGTGAATGTATTTTAGTCAGACTGATACTACCATGATCCATATCTGTGTTTCTCAGAGTAATATCTCTCTAAGGAGAGGACAGAGTATTATATAAAAGCACCACCGTTATACCTGTGCATGCAGTCATCTATGTGCAACAGTGTGAAAGCTGCATATTACACTTGATATGGAGGTGTGATTCGTTGTATTGATTGGGTTTTCCACACTGTGTCAGTCTAGAGGTTTGGTAGTGCTCTCTGAGTTTATTTAAATAATTCAGGCTGTTAATCCTGGTACCTTTTCTCTCATATGTGAGAGTTAAAGGACTGGTTTTATTACCCTTTAGCCTGCAAAGCTAGCAGAAGAATGAACAGTACCATTCTATTTCTCTCACCAGAAGGTATTTCCTGAGTTCATTGAGCTGCAATCTTGTTGGCATGTCCTCACGTGACTTAGCAGATGCTTATTATTGGTCTTCTTCAGTATCTTATTGACATGTTCACTAACTACCAGCTAGACAGTCTATGCTTTCCAGCACCCTTACTTATGGATGATGGAATGTCAGCTCTTCTGAACCTTGCTTCCCTGACTACCTTTGAATTACACAAAACCATGAGCTCTGCAGCAGTGTTCAAATTATATCTAAGACAGAGCTTCCAGTTAAACAGCGTGCAGTTCCTGACCCCTTCTTGCCGATTGAAAATGAACCTTCATTGGAATATAATGTATTACACAAGGGTCTTGCTCTCCTGTTTATATCTAGCAAACACTCTTTCTCCTCTGGGATTCTAACTACTGGTTAGACCAGGCCAAGCAAGCTTATACTGTTCAGCTTCCATCAGTTCAGTCTATCATCACTTTCTGACTGGCTCTCTCACATTTTTTCCCTCCCCTCTTTTTTTTTCTGCCCTCAAATCTGAAAAGCTACTGATTCTTTCCTCAAGCTCAGCCCCCGGCAGGGTGGCATAAGCAAAGATTCAGGAGCAACCTATATACTTTCTTTTTTTAACATGCAAGCGGAATGGGGAGGTTATGCTTTTAATATTCACCAGAGCGAGTAATGGTCACAAACGACATGCGAGTGTAGACTACATAGAGGTCCATACACTTTCTTTGTTGAACCGGCTTTGCATCTGTCAGCTGCGGATTGTCCGTTACTGGCCCTACTGTGGTCAATAACATAAGGCCACTAGGACCTAGTAGAGTAGGAAGATTAACCTTCAAAAATATCTTCTGACACAAGACATAGAGGCAGCCTGTAGGGCAGTCTGCATGAATACTGTCGCCTGATGGAAACAGGCCGACTGGAAAGGTGCTTTTGTGTCATCCCAAAATTACCATCTCACCTGTTAAATAAGTTGTCTAATAGCAGCAGGGGATCCTGATTGCAGACATATTATGGGACTGACATTTATTTTGTTTATAAAATGTTTATAAGCCGAGACTGTCCGGATATCCTGCTTGGCTACCTTTCTTTGTTGGCTACAGCACTACAAAGACCTAAATGACTGGCATAACGAATAATGACGCCCGAGTCTCTACACCAAAACTTGCTGATCACTTAACTTTTCCATCGGAATCATGAAGGAGAATAGTATCCTGCAGGAAATGGAGTATTTTTTTTATTTTTTTTTTTTATTTTGATTTAATTGTATTACAATTTTTACAAAACAGGGACCCATGTAAACTCCTATTTACAGTTTATAAAGTTTGTAGAGTTTGTAGAGTAGCCTTGGCTCCATTTAGCTTTGTGTATTCGTTCAAGTCATGTTTTCCCTTCACCAAGTTTCTTTTTTGATAATGATAGTGATAGCAAGTCTCTATCCATATTAGAATCATAGAATCCAAACGTAGTTCACCGTTTAAGTGCGGCATAGCCATCCTTACAATTTTCCCTCATTGTAAATTCAGTGATTTAAGAAACAAACTTACGCCTATCACGCATCTCTTATTGTTCCCGTTGTTCAATAGTGACCAGAGATTTTCCCAATCTAATGTTACGTAGTACTTCAATGGGTCCGTGAGAAAGCGGGATCTTTCTGTCACCAAACCAATGCAATCCATTATTAGATGCTTTAAGGTTTCAACATGCTCAGTTGATTTACAGAAACGGCATAGGTTTGTTTGCGCTTGTTTACGTATTACCAAGATCTCATTGGTTTTCAGTTGGTTCAGTTTAAATCGTAAGAATAGGCGACTGAGTCTCTTATCCGGGAATTTGTGGAGGTATCCTCGGACTGCGTTTAGCTTCATGGGAGCATTTGGCAAACCGTCTGTTAGTAAGTGGTCAGTTGCCAATTCTTGTGTGTGGATCCAGTCCGCTTCGAACAGTTTTGCCACCACTCTGTTCGGGTTTTGGATTAAAGTTTCCAACGATAAGTCTAATTCTTTCAGGAGTGCTAAGTTTGCTTGTTCCCACTCCGCAAGCATCCGGGTGTCTCCTTCTGTCAATTCTTTGCGGATAAGTTCTAGCACTCTTACTTCCGGCTTGTTAATAACTTTGCGATATAGCATCAGCGATGCTCTCATCTTGACTGCCAGGAGTGATGAAATACAGAGTTCCCTCCTTATTAATGGCATGGGAGTTGATGAGGCTAGACCCAAGACACTTCGCCAGAAGTAGCCTTCGTATTTCAACCAGATTGAGTTGGGAACCAAAGGCATAGCATCTATGCCATATATCAGTGCGGGTATCACCTTAGCCTTATAGAACCTCAGAGTGGGAATTAACGAGAAGCGTCCGTATTTGTATGTACGTATTTGTATGTACGTCTTCTGGGATTCTTTGTCCTGGACTGTTATCTGGGAGCTTGAACTATTGCAAAAAAAAAGAAATGCTGGTCCTTATGATAAAAGAGGCAATACCAAAAAAAACTCCTGATCTAATTAAAATTGAAGTGTACTCGAAAAAAGCAGTTAGTGGGATGGAAGGATTGTTTCTGCAAGTGAAGGATTGTCTTTGTAACAACCATCAGTCAGTCAACAATGCAAACAGGCACATCATTTTTCCTCATGTGAATTTCTTGTAATCACAGACTAATAACTCCAATCCAGAGGATCGAGCAGATTTTATGCTTGAATTGCCAGTTGCCATACCTCATCTTGACCTTCAGTGTCTGTGTATTACCCTTTAGAGTACCGGGGTTCCTCTGATCAAAATAAAAGAATGCAATTAATGATATTTCAACATGGGGTGATGATGTACAGGAAGGGGTGCGTTTGATTTACAAACAAGCCACCACATGGAACATAAAAAATACTATAACACAAGAGGTTTTCTTTTCTTATTATTTTATTGAACTTAGGTCTTGTCACCCAAGGTGTAAAGAAGGATTGTATTAGAGAGGATGTGAGTAAACCTGTACTAATGGCTAACACCCTTGATCTCCATATATTCACACTTTTTAACCACCATTGACAGTAGAGTTCAAAATCTAGCTGAACAAATCTGTTCATTAGAAGAAAAAAAAATTCTTGAACTTTCAGAGTTTCCTAGAGTATCCCTGAAGATTGTGTATGGCACCCAGACTGACATTCCTTTGATTCTTAAGGAGCAAGTAAAGAAGACAGCTGATACTGTGTCACTAAGAAAACAGGTGAAGCAGGGCACCTGTTCACTCCACAAATAATTCCCTAATGGTAACAGGGAACTTTCAGTGCAGGGACTTGAAAAAGGCATTCCAATATGCCTTTTGTTAGACCTACTTTCCTTAAGTCATTTGCTTTGCTTCTCCCAGGACATTTCCAATTCAAATGTCTTAGCAGTATAGTATCTAATAAAGGTTATAGGTAATTACATTGTTTTAAACACTCATATCATAATGGTCCAATAGCCAGTGACCATTTTTCCAATGATGGGCGTATTAGATTACAACTATCCCCTGAGGTTGACCTTGTTGTCCTGTAGCTGGTCAACATACAACCATCAAACTCATAAATCTATGGAGACATGTTTAGCTTTTCATAGATTGAATTTCCATCTTGTGTTTTGTGCCACTAGGCTTCTTGATATTCTAATGGCATGTTGGGTGAGCTGGGTGGGCCCTTACATTAAGACCGCTTGTCAGGGATATAGTTTCAGTATCCTTTCAATCATCATTCTATGTAAATAGCACTATGAATTAACTATGTCCTTACCATTTATGATTTACTCCCAAATATAGGTATGGCCCCATAGCTCCTTTTACCCAGCTGGCTGGTCAGAGACCAAATAATATGTTTGAAGTGTTGACCACGATGGAGAATATAGATTGACTAACGACCAAAGTGGAAGGGCTCTAGAACATTGTCTGAACAGTTAGCCCGGTCTCTGTTTTTCAACGAGACAATCAGTTAGTGCTGTGCTAACCCAGTAATCCAACAGCAATTTCTACCATTCTGTCTTGGAACACTGTCGAGCTAGCGAGCAAACGTGAGCAGTTACACCTGTTTTGGATGTTTTCCATCAGCATTGTGTATTACTCCTCCAAGACCTTTTTTTAAGGGTTTGTCCAGTTTGGCTGTGTATGGAAACCACCAACTAAGAACAGAAGGGGCAGGAATTCAGAATGCTTGTGTATTTGAATTTACATAAAATTTAATGTTGCGATTAAATGGCCAAGCTTTGTGGTTATCTAATCTCCTGAGAAACAATTTGTTCTTGACACATTTTGATAAACCATGCTTTAAATTGTGACACATTACAATTTTAGAATACACATTTAGAAGAATGTCTCTCCTGCTGTTTCTTGTATTCTACCAGGAATGCTACTCAGATGCATCACTTGTTTCTTGCTAGGGATTTTAGGTTAAACTTGGGTAAAGGACCACTGGAGGACACTGTGATACTTGTCAAGACTTAAAGCTGTATTATCCAATGATCGCTGCGCAGGTTTAAGTATTTGTTTGTATTTAGTGGAGTGGGCCTTAAGAGTCATCAATGGTAGAACATGTTCTGATTAGTCTGGGAGGGCAACATTCAAATCAAATTTACTGTTTACCATAGTTGAGTACCTTATTCTTATGGTCAGTGACTGGCTTCTATTGGATAATTTAATGGTGCTAGAGAGTACTGAGTAACAATAATCCAATTTTCTTTTTCATCTACTTTGAACCAGGAAATGTGGAGGCTTCATCCCATATTCATACCCAGGCAGGGTGAGCCAAATCAATCAGGTGGCTGGAACAGCGGGCAAGATGACAAAATCCCTGCCCGCTGTTCCAGCCACCCGAGGCCCTTCCCCGGTGGTGCTTTTATTTTCTTTTTTTAATTACGTGGGGAGGCAACAGGGAACCTGTTGCCTACCCGCTGCTCCAAATCACCCAATTCCCTTTCTCCCACCCCATCTACATGCAGGACCGGAGCGACTAGGTCTCTTTTGGGATGTCGGCGGCAATTTTTGAACATGTTTTCAATGTCCACTGTTATCTGAAAAGGGACCTAGTCCCTTTTCCATTTCAATGGCAGCGACCATTTTTTAACTTCTTTTTTCTCTTACAAGAGAGGGCTCATGCTGAGCTCCTCCGTCAGAAGTAAAACAAACGGAAAACTGCCTGCACCCCCACAAATCCTGGGGTGTGATTAACTTCCACACCCCTAGGGGGGGTTGCTCATGATGTTTAATGGCCCGCAGCCCGAGCTGAGGCCTTCGCTTTGCTTGGGCTAATCAAAGCTCGGGTTGGCAGGCTATTAAATGCCATGTCCACCCCCCCGCCGGGGCATGAAAGCTATATTCAAGGCCTTCAGATAACTAATAATAGAAGATCCACTAAATGGGCCATATTAGTTCTGGATGGGGTGATGATCAATGACTTTGAAGTAGTTGCCTGGAAATAAACACTGTTCTGTATCTGCAATATTCTTCCCATGACTTTAGGCCTTTGAGTCTGTCATTGCTAAACTGAGACATAGCTTTACAAAGGCCAATTCGTCCATTAAATATGCTCTGCCAAAGACAAAGTTCGATTGGTTCCACCCAGCATGTACACTAGCTAAACTGGAGTTGCACAGCTGTTTAAAGACAAGACCTAAGGACAAAGCATTGATCTCTGCTAAGAAACTCAACTTTAAAGATACATGTTTGGGCAAAAGAAAATTCAGTTACTGGAGCGTGGCACTAATTGAACGCAGCAGCCAAATTACCAGCCAAATTACCAGATTTTGGAATGTAGTTCGTTCAAGATTTTGCATAAGCAAAATTTAAAGGCAAGAAATACATATTTCACCAGATATCTGGTTTAGCCTCTTTAAAGGCATCTATAATCCTTAAGAAATTGCGCATGAGAATCTGCTTTTAATCATGAATGTGCCCATAATTAATTTTTAATTGAAGAGGGTACTGATGCTGAAAAGGCCCAACATTCCCACAAGGGTGCTGGGCTAGATGGCATACTTACCCAACTACTGGAAGCCACTCCTTATCAGAGCCTTCAGTGTTATCTGGGCCACTGGCATGATCCCCGAGAGCTGGGGTAGTGTGCTCATTGTACCTATCTACATGATAGCGATCGAAACATATCTCAATCATATCTACTTATCTCCCTTCTTGATGTTCTCATTCAAACTGTTGGAAGTCTGGTCCACCTTAGACCTTCCAGTTGGGCCCATGATGCACACGTCTTCACTGATGCACAGAGAAATGTCCAGAAGTGTATTGACATAATTGAACAGTCTGCTAATGTATATCTCCTAACAGCAAAATGCTATGTTTTGTATGGAACTCCTATGTATATGGCCATGCCAGTTCTCTCCTTATCCTTCAAAATGTGAACATGCATAGGATGCAGGAGGCAATGAGAGCCAGGCAGATTTCTCTGTCTATACTGAATATTCTCCAATTACTGCAGTGGCAGACATCAGGCAATGCACTCATGAATTTACTGTCATGAATGAACTAATGAATTTACTGTCATGAGAGGTGTAGGGAAGGGGTGTGTGCTGGGACCCCATGTGTTCAATGATATGATATGATATGATATGATATGATATGGTATTTATAACGCGCCTATACACAAGTGTTTCGAGGCGCGATGAGGCAAGGGAGGGGAAACAAAGGGAAGACAGATCAACGATCCTACTAGGCCAGGTATCATTAAGATCGCGCAAGTGCATGGGGAGGGGGAAAGGGAAAAGTGCGTGGGGAAGGGAGAGGGGAAAGTGCAGTACATGGGATAGTAGTTGTTCATTCTTTCTTTAGCGAAGGCCCTGATAGAAAAGAACATCAATATTTCATCTATGGTGGGGATACTTATACCTTTTGCTTAGTTAGGCAGAAAAGCTGGCCATTCAAGTTATGTTAGGCAACTGTCTGTGCCCCTTTTATAAAGGAAAGAGAAATCCTGAATAATATCTCTAAAGCAAAAATGTTGATAGTAGGTCAGAGTGTGAACACTTCCCGATCGTTCACTGTCGACAATATCAAGCTTGACCATATAAAACGAGTCCATTACCTACGCATTACTTTTCTGAAAATGTGGGGGGATTTGCCTAAATAAATAGGCCGGCCTCTGGTATGGCCCAGGTAAATGGTCCTATTCATCACCTAATGTTTTATTTGGGCAGCACTCAAAGTCACTTGAAAAAGTACTGCACAGCTTTGACATTTGGATCTGTGGGCAATATACTCCTTTTCAAAGAGCAGAAGATTTGCGTTTTTTTAAATGTATCTTCAGACTATAAAAAAACAGCATCGGCCTTTCCACCTCATAACAAGCGCCACTGACCTTTTATGATGACATTAGGCTATTGCCGGTCTTACGCTGGCTCCATTGATGGACACATTCCAGCTCCCTGTTTTCAAAGCAAATCTTGATCAACATCTGTGGTATAAATATTCCAGCGGCATTCTTGGTTTCACCACGTGCAAGGAACCATGGTCTTGTTACAGTGTGCTGCCTTCTTCTGAAGGAGACGAGGGGGAATGGAGACACCAATTAGGCCAATTAGGGCAACCTTTTCAGATACACGGGAGCCCAATGTAATTTCATCTCCTGAAATTTCATCCCCTGCTATTTTAACACGTACATTCTAACGAAAACGCTCATGTTTTTTTTGGGGGGGGTACTCCCCCAATTCCCCTCCCCCACTTTTTTTGCTATTCCCTTACCCCAAAAACACTTATCTGCCCTTCCTTTCCCACTCCCCCTAAAAGATTTGATGAGCATATTCATATACACATTAAAATGTCAGGGGATGAAATTGCAGGTGATGAAAGGACGTTGTACCCATAGAATCAGAGAAGAATAACAAAATGGCCCACTACATTGCATGATTCCCAAAAAGAATACGTTATATAGAATCCTGAGACAGCTCATAGGAAATGGTTGATCAGCCTCAGGCTCAGCATCTTACCAACAGGAGACACTTTGGTACAGTGATAAGAGTCGTAAGAAACTGTCCAGTTGTGTCCATTACATGTCAACATTGAAGAGACAGAAGCATATTTTGTCACCTTCTCTCCAAAATATTCGCACATACGACACACCACTCTGATTCTACTGTAAATCGAATTTTGCTCAGTGGCAAATATAATTCTTGTACTTGCAATTGATCCCAGGTAGGCATGGGCCCTTCAACATTTTCTCAAAAAAGCCTTGACAATTAGATTGAAAGAGACTTTGGGGCGAGGGTGTCACACATAGGCACTTTCTTGTGATCCCTCTTCTAAATATGATGTGTTGTATGTACATTTTATAACATTTTAAAATGCATTGGGCCTCATTCCGAGGCTGGAGGTAAGGGTTAACGGTCACCGTTAATGGCAACGGTGACCGTTAACACTTACCACCATATTCCTAGTTCCCTTTTGCGGGTTGGCATTTAACGCCTGCTTTTAGCAGGCGTTAAAAATCCAACCCGCAAAGGGACCTTGGAGTAAATTACGGCACCGTAATTTACGGTGCCGTAATTTACTCCTTCCCCATTCCCATTGAGCCCTATGGGGGCAGGAATGGGGATGGGGAACCGGTATGGTGAATGGGTACTTACCGGTCCCTCCAACCTTGGAATGGACCGGTAATTACTCCATTCACCATGCCGGATATCCATGGAGTAAATAGCTCCATGGTTGCTTACCATGGTGCTCTTTACTCCATGGATAGCTCCAGCCTCGGAATGAGGCCCATTCTCCTTAGTGAACTAAAATGTACTACTTCTGATATGTATTGCTCTGATGGATTGACTCAGAATAAACTGAATTTGCAACTGCTACTCCGCCCTACTCAGCAGAGTTGTCCCACATGTCTATAAATAGGTTGTGGAATCACTGCCCAAGAAATTCTCAAAGGATGCTCTTGACCCTGATCATCTCTACATAATTTCTACATTCTCGCACAATCACACTAGTACCAATAACCCCTTTAGCATTTTCCCTGCCACACAGCACTACCACCAGAAAAAAGCACACCAACCACTCACACCCGTCACCTGCACTGGGAAATCCACTTTGAAGACAAACTATTTAAAAAATGATTGTATTGTGAAACGTAGGCCTCTCCCCCAATATACAGGATCCTCTAATCTAGGTGCTGTATTACTGCCTACCATTCTGTGAAACCAGGTGTCTCAAATCTTGGTGTACTAATTTACTGCCTACCATTTTGTGAAACCAGGTGTCTCAAATCTTGGTGTTCTAATTTAATGCCTACCATTCTGTGAAACCTAGGACTTCTCTTGTTATCTAGGTGTCTCTAATCTAGGTATATTGAATTTACTGCCTGCCATTCTGTGAATCCTAGGCCTTTTTTTCCCTTTATCCAGGTGTCTCAAATCTTGGTGTTCTAATTTACTGGCTACCTTCAATGAAACATAGGCCTTTCCCCGTTATCCAGGTGTTCAAATCTTGGTGTTTTAATTTACTGCCTACCATTCTGTGAAAATAGGTGCCTCAAATCTTGGTGTTCTAATATACTGCCTACCTTATGTGAAACCTAGGCATTCTCCCGTTATCCAGGTGCCTCAAATTGTGGTATCCTAATTTACTGCCTATCATTCTAATCAAGGTATAATTAAATTACTGTCTGTCATTCTGTGAAAACTCAGTCTGTCCGTTATCCAGGTGTCTCAAATCTTGGTGTTCTAATGTACTGCCTGCCATTCTGTGAAATGTAGGCCTTTCTCCCCTTATCCAGGTGTCCCAGGCCTAAGTGCTGCTATCAAACTCTCTGTTGTGCCCCGTGTAAGGACTCTTCTCCCTCTATCCAGGTGGCCCCAACTCTAAGTGCTGCTATCACATTAACTCTGACTACATCTGCTGCTATCTTAATCTTGATGCATCAACCGTAATACCTCCTTTCCTAACCCTCTGTATCTTCCATACCTCTACAGTTCACTACCTAGGTTTTGTCCTTACTCCAGATGGTATCGGTATGGATCAATCCAAGGTTAAGGCTATATCATCCTGGCCTAGCCCCGCCTCTGTGAAACAGATACAATCCTTCCTGGGCTTGGCTAATTTCTATAGGAAATTCATACCTTCCTTTTCCGAGATAGTCCAACCCACCATTGCCTTGTTGAAAAAAGATGTTCCCTTCCTTTGGACCATAGCCCAAGAGAAAGCCTTTCAACAGTTAAAATCTGAATTTACACAAGCTCCCATCCTGGCTCAGCCTGATGTCAATCGACCATTCATAGTGGAGTCCGACGCCTCCAACTACACCATTGGAGCCATACTAAAACAACAACTCGAGGACAGCTTGGAACATCCCATCGCCTACCTTTCTCGGACATTAACTCCTAGTGAAACCCATTACTCCGTCTTAGAAAAGGAACTGCTAGCCATCCGCCAGGCCTTCACAGAATGTCGTCATCTACTTCTAGGAGCCAAATTTCCGGTCCAGGTCCACACGGATCATCGAAACCTACAAGTTTTGCAAGCCTTGGAATGTAGGAATAGCTGTCAAGCTCGGTGGGCCTTCTTTTTTGCCCAATATCAGTTTCAGATTCACCACGTCCCTGGAACCCAAAATATAATATCTGACGCCCTTTCTTGACGTCCAGACTACGAACCTCCGGAAGATCGGACATATCCCAAGATCTTTCCTCATACCATATTTGTAGCTCAAGCAAACAACCTCCTGGAAGATATTCGCATGCAGACTCAGACTTCGGAACTTTGGAAAGGACTTTCAGAGAAAAATCAATGGGACTTAAGAATCAAGGACGGATACTTGTTCAAGCATACTAACCTGGTCATCCCCGCACAGAAACTACAACAAAGGATAATAAATCTCTGCCATGATACTCTTCACTCCGGTCATCATGGTATTTCCAACACCCTCCGTCTAATACAAAGACAATTTTGGTGGCCCAAGATGAAGACTGACGTACAACTGTACATTCAATCTTGTTCCGTCTGTAATCAGAACAAACATGATAACCAGAAACCAGCAAGTCTCTTATTACAGCCAACACCACCAACAAGACCTTGGGAAATCATAGCTCCAGACTTCATTGTGGAATTGCCGCCTTCCAGAGGTTATACCACTATCATGTTCACCATTGATCTATTCACTCATATGGCTCACTTTACTCCTCTGTATAAATGACCATCCTCATCAGAACTTGCTGGTAATTTCCTGGAACACATCTTCCGACTGCATGGACTTCCTTCCAAGATCATATCGGACAGAGGACCACAGTATATCTCTCAGTTTTGGAAACACCTCTGCAGAATACTAGGGATCCAACGAGCTCTTTCCTCGGGGTATCATCCCCAAACCAATGGTGTCACAGAACGAGTGAATCAAACCCTTGAACAATATCTTTGTTGCTTCTCTACCAAAGTCCAGGATGATTGGTCACTTTTAATACCAGTGGCCAAATTCGCCTACAATAATTCGGATCATTCGGCTGTTAAGACCAGCCCTTTTTTCTGCAGCCAAGGATTCCACCCTTCGGTCTTACCTTCTGTTCTTCCACACCCAACACCTGTTCCAACTGTCGATTCCTGGGTTGAAACACTCATCAATGTTCAGAGAGACGCCAAGGAACATCTTGAAAGAGCACGAATCCAAACCAAGCACTATGCAGATTCAAAGAGAAGACCAGGACCTTCTTACTCTATTGGGGATAAAGTATGGCTATCCTTGAAACTTCTGCCCCGACATCTCAGACCGAATAAGTTGGCTCCCCGGTATTATGGGCCCTTCTCTATAAAAGAAATCATTAATCCTGTGGCCTTTCGACTCCAACTTCCAGACTCCTGGAAGAAGATACATCCAGTTTATCAGAAATCTCTGTTGAAGCCATTCATCCAAACCACCCGGACTACTCTTAGACATAGTCCTGTGATTGTCGATGACCAGCTGGAATATGAAGTTTCTCGTATTTGTGACTCCCGATATAGACGAGGCCGACTTCAATACCTGGTGGAATGGAAAGGCTATCCGCCCAGTGAACGTACCTGGGAACCAGTCTCGAATTTAAACTCCCCCAGATTGCTCAGAAGGTTCCACCGAATACATCCAGGTAAACCCGGTGGAACGGGTTTTAGAAGGGGCCCTGCTGTCATGATCCATCAATCATGCCCCTTCTGGTCTTCCTGGTCCCTGGCACGTCTGGGATTACTCGCTATAGTGCACCCAACATGGCCCTATACACGGAACGCGGTCTATTGACCTTTACGTCCTATGCAGCACGTTCTATAAATTAGCCACTCCTCTGCGGTTCCACGCGTCTCAACACTACCGATAGCTGTGGCTTGACGTGTGCCGTAGTTCATACTCTTGGAACTGTGTTGCTTCCTTGTTCCCGGACTTTCCTCCTATTTTTATTCCTTCTACTTCCTTGATCCTGTTGTTTCCGCGTTCCGCGCAGACCGCCTCCGTGTGCTGCCATCTTTCCAAGTTTCCTGGAGTTTCCTTTGATCCCGGACGAAGTAGCTGAACGAATCCTGGAATCCGAAGACAGCCGAGCGGGCTTGTACAAGACCCGAACTGCACGGAAGAAGATCCCGGCAAGGATTCCGCAAAGCAAAGGAAACAGCTGAGAAAAGGGGAAACCTGTGACACCACTTGTCACTACCCGTCTCCACCTCTTTGAACACAACCTCTCACACATTACACCTAAACCACTAGCTCCCACCATATACAAAGCACTCTCAACAACTTGCCTAACCCACCACACCACACAAGCACAATTCACCCCCACACTCCCCTATGACCCACCCACCACATCTCACGAATACCACGGCCCGCATGCTCTTCCCGCTCCCCATCGACCTACCCCACCCAACCCCGCCTCAAAGATCTCTTGTGGCCTGAACCCCCACTACCACCACTCGGTCAGCCTCAGCCACCCTGACTGTTCTAACCACACCGTGCATCGCAACGGCTGACACCTTATACACTGCCTCTGAATCCAAACAAGCCCTCCCAGCAACAAGCATCAGGCAAACCGCCGCGCCTCATGAATTCAGCTGTCTCCTTTTCAATGCTGCTCCGTGGCGAGAAACAGACACAGCTTCTTTGACCTCCTATCCTCTGGTAATCCTGACCTCATCTTCATCACTGAAACTTGGTTTTCTGACGATTTTGCACCAATCGCGCATGAGGCTTTCCTCGCAGGCTACTCGCTAATCTTACACAACAAACCCTCCAGAGGTGGCAGAGTAGCGATCCTCTATAAATCTCACTTCTACATCTCACTCCCCGAAAGCAAGCCATACAATGCTAACTATGAATCCCTTCGAGTAAAACTCTCTCTACTGTCAACACTCACTCACAGCTTCCTACTCATATATAGACCCCCGGATATGACAGACATTCTGCCAACAATCTCTGTGACTCACTAGCTACATTCAGGTAAACCACCCAACACTCGCATAGCTGGGGGACTTCAATATCTGGTTTGCTGTGCTAAGCAACTCCATAACCCAACCCCTGGTCGACAGTCTAGAGGCTCTCAACCTCTCCCGACATACCACAGCTCCAACCCACTCTGGAGGAAATACCCTTGATGCAATCTTCAGCTCCTATGACCTCGTCTCTGTATCTAGTTCCCTACCAATCATCTGGACGGACCAATGTGCCATCCCTTTCTCTGTCCTCACTCCACCCCCTCCACCCAAGACTCATCCTACCCGGACACATGATCGCAAATGCTGGAAAAAAGTCAAGGCACTCCCTGATCTAGCTTAAGGCCTACAACACAGTCTCCCAGCACTGCTCTCCTCAGATAGACCATTAACCATTGAATTCTTTGACTCCTGGCTTAATGAATCACTACTTTCTCTCACCCCCTCTCACCTCGCAGCCTCTCGCAAAAAGTTTCACGGCCAACCTGAAGACCTTCAAAGCAAAAATAGCTCTCTTGAGCGCAATGGCGAACATCTAAAACCCCTCTCAGCAGATCTGTGTTCGCCTGCCACCAACGTAACTACAAGTCAGAGATCCGAAAAGCAAAAAAGGCCTATTACAGTAAACAAATCCTGAACTGTCGCAACAGCAGCAAAGAGCTCCACAGGATCATCTCCGAATTCATGAAACCCTCCTGCACCTCTGCCCTGACCAAGCCCACACAAACGCTCTGCGACTCACTCTACCTTCATTTCTACAACACATCTCTAGACAGGATGGCAACCCTTAATACCAAACTTTCTACCCTCATCCCCTGCCCCACTCCTGCTTGTCCTAACTCCACGGCTCCAATGGCCACGACACCTTCTTTCGACTCTTTCAGCCCCATCTCGAGAGATGAGTTCCTTGATCTCCTATCCGGCAGCAGACCCTCCGGATCCCCCCTTGATCCCTGTCCGGCCTCTCTTCTGAAAGACATATTCTCCTCCACATCTGCTGGAGAACAAGCAAAGTCAATAATAAATGACTCCCTCACCTCTGGCCTCTTTCTTGAGGCCTTTAAAATAGCACACATCAAACCACTTCTAAAAAAGGCATGCCTTGACCCCCTTGAGCCTAGGAATTACAGGCCAATTTCCAACAATCGATTCTTGGCGAAACTCATTAACCATGCTGCGCACTCTCAGCTCAACCATTTCTGTCCAACAACCTACTCGGCCCGCTCAATCAGGCTTCAGGCAGCGCCATGGAACAGAAACCACCCTGATTTCGATCTGGGATGATCTCAAAGTCTCGGCAGACTCAGAGGGCTGTGCGGAGCTGGTTCTGCTTGATTTGTCAGCTGCATTTAACACTGTTAACCTTTCTATCCTCCTTGAACAACTGCACTCCCTTGGAATCCGAGACTTAGCACTCAAATGGATTGCCTCATTCCTCAACAACAGGAAACAAATCACTTTCCTCTCCCCTTTTCGCTCAACCGCTCACACAATGAAAACTCGAGTACCACAAGGTGCCTGCCTCTCTGCTTTCTTAAAACTTTTTTGTGCAACTCTGCTCAGACTGGTCTGAACGAGCTGGTAGAGTGGCAGAATTTGTGAAAATGCCTACTGCCATGATGTTAGTGCATTTAGAGCTTTTTACTTATTGCAACGTGGTAAACGTTTGTTTAATCCGATTCAAATGCATGGCTCAGCAGTTTTGTAGTTAGTAATAAAAGAGAAGAATTACATCTAAAGTCGTGCTTGATTGGAAACACAAACACAAATGTTTTTTTTTTTTTAAAGCACGTTAATTACTGCTCTGAACCTTTGGTTAAACTTACAGAGTAGTATGGTACACAGCTGCTGGTCATGATTAATGAGGATTTGAAATACAAATGCGAATGGCTTAGCCAGTCACGTCTAACAAAACACGTTAATTGCTGCTCTGAACCATTGGCTGCAGAGTAGCATGTTATGCAGCTGGTGGATATGAGTAATGAGGTACTGCACCTGAATCCACCTAGGTTATGAGCCCTTTTAAAAGCAGCAGCAAGCTGAGAATGGCGCTGTTGCAGTATGGAAGGCGGTGTCATATGACTGTATGTTTGAGGTTACCGAGGGAATTCGATCGCTGACGAGTGAGTCTCCGCTGAGAATGCGGTAAGTGATTGTGTGTAAACAGTAGGAATACGTTAAGGATAGGGGCCATGTAAACTGCTAGAGTTTGTGTGTTGACACAAGACCCATTTTGTTTGTTTATTGGTCAGACGACTGACATTGGGTCTGTGTTTTTTTTTCGCACTTAGAGGGCGCTTTTTCGGCATTGAGCAGGATATGCGGGTGAGAAGAGATTCTGAAAACAGAATGCCAAACAAGTTGACCAGACGAGCATCTGCAGATTGGATGTTATAATGCCTTGAAGCCCTTGTGATAAGCTGACAAGGTATGGGATATATGCAACACTGTGTGCATGTGATTTGTGAATGAAATTGTTTTCTTTAGTGGAAGTGGAATATGCACAGGATTAAAGATTGCTGGAGGGGTGAGGACCAATACCTAAGGTATATGTAGGTGTTTTGCATTATTGTAGACTTAAATGAATGGAGAGTGAAATGTAGTAGTAAGAGTTATGTCAATAGAAGCAATTGTGGATTTAGACTGTGCATATGGCCTTATTGGAAATAAATGTGTGTGAGTGATTGGCACAAAATATGTTTTGTGTGTGAGTGATTGCACAAAACATGTTTTGTAACGCACATGGTTTTGGTGGACTCCCTGACCATAAGTCATGTGTCCCATTAGTTTGTGGCCTATTTGTGAAGACACCCACACAATACTGGTTAATGAAGAATTAATGTTAAGAATACCGGTAAGCACTTCCCGGGTTTATTCACAGAACTATGTGGTAAGGATATGAAATATAGGAGTACTAATGACGGTTATATATCTGTGTTTTCTCCAATAGGGTCTGGACGTATAAGTTGCAATAGTGGTGGCGTTTTTTTTTGCTACTTCAAAATTAAGTGCTAATGAACCAAATGCTGTTGATCAGAAGTTCTGGTGGAATATGTACAATTAAATACAGAATGAAACATGTTGGGCAGAAAGGGCACTGTATTGATTAACAATGGATTTAATTTACTATTAAGTTGTGTTAGAACCCTGATGGCATATAGGGATTTGCTTAATTGGTTTCAGTTATGGGGAGATAAAGAGATTAGAAATACAATGTTCACTTTATCTGCCAAACAACATTGGTTGAGGTTTTTTGCACTGTAGAGGTTACAGCAACTTGTCATAGTCATTTTATGCATAATATGTGTTTTAAGGCAGTTTGTGATATTTTGTAATGTGTTTTAAATGATATTTGTGATATGAATTGATGTTATGTACTTTATGTGTTTTATTGAATTGTGCACATTGTGTTGAATATAAATCTAATCGAATGTAATAGAATTTTACATCATATGGATAAGAATACTAGGCAGTTCTTTATTTGTTCAATGAACTGTTTGTTTAATGTCTAACCTGTAAGGAGAAAATACAGAGACTATAGAGTTTTGTAGTATTTAATTGTCTATGGTGTTCTCTTAGGGGATAAACATTTGGGTCATTAAACTTCCCTAGTCTCTTTGTGTGTCGTTGGCCTGCCTCTCTGCTCTCCTTTTCAACCTCTATCTGACCACTCTACCAGGGATCATCCGCACGCACAACCTCACCTGCGACAACTACGCTACCAATACCCAAATTATCATGAGACTTTCCAAAACAAGCCTCAACCCACAACCTGATCTTGAATCTTGCCTCAGAGACATTGACCGATGGATGACAGGAAACCACCTCCTTCTGAACCCAGGTAAAACTGAGATCATGGGGAGCGGCAATACTGCCCTTTTCCCGCAATCACTCCCATGGCCCCCAACCCTTGGCATACCCTCTCCTACTTCTGAAATAGTCAAAAACCTTGGCTGCACTGTGGACTCGGGCTTTACCCTCTCCCATCAGATCAATAATGTATCAAAATCCTATCACTACCACCACAAGCTCAAAAGACTCGTTTTCCCTACCTCACCTACCCTAACAGACTTGCCGCTATTTTGTCCACTTGTGTGTTGAGACTGGACTATGCCAACTCTTTATATCTTGGTACACTGGTATACCAACTTAACAAACTCCAAAGAGCCCAAAATGCTGCCACCAGACTCCTTGTTGCACTGGGGCACAGGGATCACATCTCCCCCACTCTCAGCACCCTTCACTGGCCGCCTGTTGGAGGAAGGGCCACTTTCAAAATCTTATGCATCACTCACCGAGAAGTGCACAAAACCGTCTCAGCATACCTACAATAGAAGGTTAAACCCTACCACCCAGCACACACCCTAAGACGAAGCACTGCCCTCTTACCAGTGATTTCAGCCTCCAATTCAACCAGGATCAGAGGGTCAGCCTACTCATTCATGGGTCCAAATCTATGGAACTCACTCCCTCCTCACATTCGACACACCCAAGACTACATGGCCTTACGTAAAGCTATAAAAACCTGTCCTTTTCCATAAACCACGATTAAGGCCGCCAAAACTCACAGTTATTATAGAATCATGAGTTCAATGACATTAAATTGGAATGCATTCAGTCAGCCAACAAGTGTTCCTAGGGATACCGAGGGAGGGAACCACAGAAACAGACCAATAAGACATGAGGGAGGATTTAGGAACTGTGAGACCACAGTTCACACCCTTACTGTCCTGCAGACAAGAAAATATGCATATACCGACTCTACACCTCGCGATAGTCGTAGACAAGCCTAGCAGCCTCTCGTGCCATTTCATCAAGTTGATCATACACACTCACCTCCTACCTTATCTGACTGCATACTAAAGATAGGAACCCACCCAAGGCATCAAACAACCAGGCTCTACAATGTTTCTGTCCTGTCTGTATCTTGCACCACTGCCTCGGTAGGACTACATTGCAGCAAGATATATCCTGACCTATAACCAGTATCCTGCAAGGACCTACCCTGTAACCCACCATAAACCACATTCAGGGACCTGGAAAATGGGCTCTCTGACACATAGTGCTGATCATAAGAATAATAACCCTCTTAACATGCTAATCATAACTTACTTCGGTCCAGCCTGTGAATCTACCTCAGAGCGGCACTACTGTGAAACATGAGGACGTTCACTGCCAGCTCATACAAACCCAGAGGGTAACCAAGAACAGTAGGCTCAAAAGAGTACTCCATACACTGCAGACACTCACTTCTCCTACCACTATTCTCACTCACCACTTTACACCAACAAACAATAGAACACAGCTATACCCCTCGATCAATTTCAGCCTAGTTGCATACATACGATCAATTCTCCATGAACACCTCAGCAACCTGTGAGAACGCAGCTATACCCCATCAGAAAACCGGTCTAGCAGCACACATAAACATCCGTCACAGGCTTAATGCCTCCAGAAGGCAGTCTTGGAGACCAACCACCTGACTGCACACATTCGACTGATCTCTCCCTAGTGTTAGGATGCAGCCACCATCACACAAATCACACTGGCTGCAAACATATTGAGTGCACCCAAGCACTCTCTCGACTGACCTGATCTACGGTCCCCAAGGGCGTTCAACCTACAAGCGCTTTGAGATCATACCAATGATATATGGGGCACTATGTAAATGCCAAATAACATAACATAACATAGTTTCATTGTCCAGCCAAATGCATTTGACATGTAATGGCTGAGGCGTTGAAATGGTCTCTTAAATCCAATAAGATTCTTAAGCCATGAAATCAGCACTCCAACATGGTTAAATCACAGAATTGGCTCTCACTTTGAAGTTGATGATGTCAATCCTTTTTTCGACGAGAAAGTCTTCAGGAAAATGAAATACAATTAATAAAATAAGTATAATTCATTACTCCATTGATCCAATCTAAAATACAATAGTTAAAATCATCATTATCCCTATCTACATGCAGACACAATTTTCTTATTACACTCAAATAAAACGTAGAATCCTCAAGCGATTACCATAGCGTAATCTTAACATGATCAGGTTATAACTTCTTTCAGCAGGCAAACATAGCAATAACCAACATCAAGTGTAACACAGATGAGTCTAAAAAGCTGTCAATAGGTGTTTTCTCAACCAGGCTCGTTGTATATACCACAAAATGGACTACTACCAGATCGAAGGAATTTCAAACTAAATGGTTGGCCTCTCTTAAAGTGCGGACATCGTGCAGTAAAAGCAGCTGTTTAAGGCATTTAATCCTTAAGTCGTTCAATGCCCCTCTCACCCCGCAAAAGAACAAAAAGTGTGTAATGTCTTCTCTTATTGCACCACATAATAAACAATTGCTGCGGGCGAGTTTTACCACTTGGCCGTTTGTGCCCGTACCCTCAAATAACCAGTTCTAAATTCAATATACAGGGCCCGGGCATCGTTGAAGTTAAAGGAGCTTCTACTTGTACCAATCATAGCCAGTTTGCAAGCAGAACAAGCATCACATGCTGGTGGGGCTTGGGCTTTATCATTCCTTTGAAATCGATGTGAAGAAACTGTGCCCATTTTGGGCTCACTGGGCCTCATTATGAGGCTGACGGCCACAGTATGAATGGTGCAAGTAAGGCACCAGCACCGTTCTTACCGGACCGCCGTATTACGAGTTCTGCTTGCGGGTTACTGAAAGCCCGCCAGGTCTTACCTGGCGCGCTGTGCGGCACCCGCGAGCATAACTCGTAATGCCGCTGGCGCCGTTAATAACGTGCCCTACGGGGCAGAATGGGGATTGGGAGCCCGGCTTTACCGCCTCCCACGAATGGGCAATTACCGGCCCGCTCATCTCGTAATGGGCCGGTTATTGCCCAATCGCGGGAGGCAGTGCTGGATGCGAGCATGGCGGTAGCCATGCCTGTCATACAAGCACGGCTCCCGCCATGCTCGTAATGAGGCCCAATGTGTTATAGGTACATTAAATGTATCACTTTATTTGTCTCAGAGATGAACCACCATGAGTTAAGAAGATAATCTGTTATAGATTGGTGTGCCACACAATCATTAAAAAGATAGCTGCTATATATTCAAGTAGAAGGGCTCAGTGCATTTGTTTGCTCTGTAAAGTACATTTCTACAAATTGGATTCTTCTGACTTGACTATACCCTTTTGAATATCAACGGATTCGCATTGACTTGAGTTTGGCCGCGGAAGTTGTGAGTAGGCCACAAGCATCAGCAAATGCTTTTTGCTCAAGAATGAGTTTGTGAACTGTCTCTGAAAACGAAAATGGAGCACATGGATGGGAGATTTTTGCTCACACCCTTCTCTTTTTAGCCTAAATCATGTCTGTGTGACAAAGTCCAAAAAGGGTTCCAGTTAGTCCCCAACTGGATCTTGCGACAGTCCCAGAAATTGCCAGACACCCCATCTTGCAACACCAATGAGGTGGTAATAATTCCGGAACCCCTGGCTTTCTCAGCACTCATAATGATACAATGACGTACGGGAGGTAAGTGTGGAACACTGAGTTGCTCTGTTCTTCAGCTTTCCATGGAATCCAACTTGCCAAGCTAGGATAGCTCCACCTATTTACCGAAAAATAAAGCCAGGTGAATGTTTACACATATGCACTTTGTTTATTGATTCAGGGATTTAGGATGAAAAACACCAGCACCCGATTATGAACTGTAGGTTCTGATCTAGAGTTTAGATCCCTCCAGATTCATTACAACATTTTTGCTCATAGTATTTACATGGACTCTTGCTTGGCGATCTCATTCTTGAGCAAATTGAGGTACCAGAATCCAATTTGTTGCAGCAATGCCATCAAGAACCTTCAAATGCCATTATGAAGCTTTCACCATAGCTGCTTGTGCACCAGACAGAAACTTCATGCCCAGAATTGCAAGACGTGCACTGTTGTTATGACCTTCATTAATCCACCTTTGCTGGTATCCATGGACACTACAGTCCTGAGAAAGCAGCAGAACCAGATGAAGAGCCTCATTATCAATTCTGGAGTGGGATATAAGGTGGAGGTAATTCTTTTACCGTCAATTAACTGTTGCATTACAGCACTGCCATACTATGGGTTTGGTGGTAAGATGTAAGATTTACCTCCAGCAAAAATATGGAGATAAATCTTCCTCTTTACCACCAAATGTCTTTGGATTTACCACACAAAAAAGTGCTCATGGTAAATCTACTAAAAATCCCTATGGCGTTCTATGGACTCCAGAAATGGGGACTAACATCAACATGCTGCCACTCGTATTCCGGTGGTAAACCCATGGGACTGAGTGGCAGTAATGTTAAATTAATTTGGCAGGAAATTAGAGATTTACCTGCCAAACTTGTATTTGAGGTCCCAAGACTAAAATGGCCTTCACTTTTCAATGTGAGTAGTCGTAAAAACATCTTTCAATAACAACTGGTCCATTCTGCCTCCTTTGTACACGGAAGAGCAACGTCACTGTCTCTTCAGGCGGACTATTGTGAGTTCTGAAACGCCCCATCTCCCTTCTTTATTGTTGTCAAGTTGAAGTCCAGAATTAGTTATGGTTAATTTAAGGAAGAAAGCACTAGGAAGTCCTTACCATCCTAATTGTAAGCCCTGTCACAGGTAGGTTTGGCTTTATAAATTCCCTGCATCTACATATATGAGGACACCTGAGACAATGGCACTCCTTGTATGTCCTTTGCAGATTCTTGATGAGTAGCCTGTGCTGGAACTTTGATTGCTCCATTTTTACGCTCACCTGGTATCCACGGGGACGCCACCCAGCTAGTTGGTCGCTGGTGCCCTTCTCAATGATTCCTGGTGTGGTTCTCGGTGTCGGTGGAATTCCGCCTGGAAATGAGGACTATATTAGGACTGGACGACCAAGGTAAGTTTCCCCCCACCTCCCTTGTGATTTCAGCCCCTTCGGATTCTCTTCTCACCTTGTTGTCGGAGTTGGTGGGCTCTTCGTCCTGCTCTCTGGGCAGGGGCGCATTGTTTTTTGTGGGCGCGTGTGGTCCAGTTACTTCACTGACTGCGGCCCAAGTAATGTCTTTCAGGTAGGTCTTACTGCGGTTTATGGTGTTGTTATTCTTGCATGCCTTTTCTCTGTTCCATAATGTCTCTTTTTATCTCCCTTAGGTGCGTGGAGCGTCCACTTGGCAAACTGGGTAGGCTGGTTCTCGCCGGTAAATGATGGCGCACAATAACGCTATGATGCTGTAAGTAGGCGCTTTGCGCAGTGCAGCAATGTCTTGTCTTCACTGACTTGTGTTTTTCTCTTTTTTGTAGGTCGCGGTGTGCTCCCAGCGTGGGTGGAGTTCCGCAGCTATGCCGGTCGAAAAGCAACCAGCCAGGTAAGTCTCTAAGCGCTTCATGGTTGTAATGTCTCTACTACCTCCTTTAATGATGTCTTTCTTCCTTTATCATGTCTTTCGATCCGGGCGGCAAACTCTTCCAACGGAGCTGCCCAGGAGCTGCGAGCAGTGAAGGATGGAGATTGCAGGTAATATTCTGCTGCTAACGATGTTCTTTGTTTTTTTCTGCCGGTCCGGATTTCGCCAGGCTCGTGAGAAAGCAGGACATGGTGAGCGTCACGTTGCTAGCAGAAAAGTAACGCGAAGTGTGTTGTCTGGTTCGGGTGTGGTTTAAATAGCCACTGCCAAGTAGTCCAGGTAAAGTAGTCCCTAGGCCACCACACCCAAAACACTATACCGCATAGCTTGGTTCTAGGAATCAAGCTATGTGGATGCCTCCATGTTAGCTGAAAGCCTAAATAAAGTAGTTCCTCAAGCATATGTCTTTCCTTGTTTATGAGCCTGGTGCCAAAGGCGCCAGGACTGGCCCTAAGAGGGCCTGAGAAGTGGATGCCAGGCCTTATTAGCGATTCGAGTTCTGATTCTACCTGGCCAATGGGCTTGCCAGTGGGGATCAGGGCTGAGGGTTGTGACATCCATTTGCTGATGTGTCAAGTCCCAAAGCTAAACCCATCACTCCATTTGATGGTCTTAGGGCCCGATTCATGGAAATATCTGCTCAGAAAATAGGGACTTTGCACGCCAAACCTTGTGCGAAATCCTGTATATTGATTCATGGAATCGACTGCGCTGTGCTAAATCGTACTTTTCAGGGACTTCACGCAGGTTTGGTACATCACTGCGAGAGGCCGAGTGCCTTGCGCGAGACACTTCGCATAGCATGGGCGTGGCTTGCGCAGAGAGCAGGGTAGGGGGCAGAACTCAGAAAATGAGGAAGAACATGGGAAAAGGTGGGCGTTGCGAGGGACCGCCCGCAGGCAGTCCATTGTATGCCCACTATTGCCTGGAACAATATGTATTCATGCATCCGAGCGTGCAACCTCTCAACGGGAAAATGGCCACGCAAAGCACTCATACTATCCGCCACCCAAAGGCAGGCATGCAGACACTTGAGCAGAGGATTCACCACGCAGAGGTAAGATTGGGTGTCGGATTTAGGGGTGCATATAAGCAACCATCGTTCTGATCTGATTGGGGGCATACGCAGTGTAGTGCGGTGCAGGAACAGTTTACGGGGGGTTCACATGCAGATTTTCCGAGTTTTACATAAGTTAAATAAATCGTATGCATTTTGTCGGGGTGCCGGCAACAGTTACGGGGGACGCTGCACAGGGTCCCCGAGATGCAGATCTTCTTGCAAGGGACTGTTTGAAGGGTGCATGTATTTGCACCTGTGGGGGCACGCCAGGGCCATTTCGGCCATGACTCGTGTATACAGTTACTTTGCACAAACAATTCCATGAGTACACAGAGCACACAGAATAACTGCTGTACGCAGGCTCGCGCAGAGTTGTTCTCAGCAGACAGGCTTTGCAGGCCCTTAATCTTCAAACCTGCAGAACGGCCGCATCCGCACTAAACAGGATGCACTCCTTATGAGAAAGATTTTACAGACTTGAACAGACTTTATTGCTTTCTAAAACAGTAATCATTACAGCGTGCTAGGCCAGGTTTGTACCACATTTAGTTGCTCTAAATTCTATTTTCTGAATTTTGGCAGTTCATGTTATTTAAGTAGTAAGTTACTTGGCAACATTTTCTTTTTATTTATATCTCTACAATTTACACTTTCTTATTGGTTAAACTGATTGTTTGGGCTTGCTACCCATCAGCAAACAAAGAATCTTTCATCCCCTAGTTCAACTTGAGATTGCCCCCATTTTTTTTACCTGTGCTTTCTGGAGGTTGAACAAGATGCCATCAGGCCCCGATCCCTGGTGGCTGTTTGCGGCTTTCACCGCCTTTAATCACCAGTTTCTAATGATGCATAGTTAAGAAGCTTGTATTTAGGGCCTTGAACTCAACTGGGTGGTGCCCTTTTTTATCAAGTATATGATAAGTGGTTTATATCTCCCCATTTTCATCTCAATCCCTTGTGGAGACCCACAGACATATTGTCATACAGTGCTTGATGCCTTATTCATCCCTTTGCTACGTGCCTAATGGTGCTCAAATTGTCAACCTTAGATGGATGAAGACCTCGGGACGAAGGTTTCGGGGTGATAGCTCAGGGGCAACGTGCTCGCCTTGGAAGCAAGAGGACACAGAGCAACACAGGTTTGATCTCCAGGTCCGAAACCTCTGAGTATTAAGTGCGTATAAATAACCTATCATATCATATCACCTAAGTGGGGACCCTCCTAAGTGCAGACCCTCCCGGGATCTGAAATCTGTGCCCTGCACACTGAATGCAGATGACTTGGCAGGCACTTAACTCGTTGTGCTTATCTTGCCAGCTCAACATCACGAGGGGAAATGCCTGCTACAGAGACCTGGAGTAATGATTACACTAATTCAATCCCTAGGCAAATTTTCTGCTGTTGAAACAATGTTCAGAACTCACCAATAATAACAGGCTTTACAAAGGAATAAAGAAAACATAGGACTATAATTGAAATGTGTGTCAGAGCAGTTTATGTAAGCTGGGGAAAACGCCTGTGTAGATACCCCAGAAGAATGGATGCAGGAGATTAAAGAAGAGAAGGAAGAGCAGAGAGCGAGTGGACATTGGCGGGACAGAAGAGTGACAGAGAGGATGATCAGAGGGAGTGAGACAAGCGAGACACAGAAGAGGGAGGGTAAGAGTAGAATAGATCAGGAGAAGTGGAGCAATTGAGAGAGCTGCATATTTGGCACTAAGATCAATCATTTTCCATGTTCAGAATCCTGGGGAATTGGTAGGTTAGGACGCCCCTAGAAAATCCTCAGACAGATAAAGCATTTGCAGTTATGCACTCACCAGAGGTAGAACCTTAGACAGTAGGGGTGACCTATTGCTAGCATCCAACCTGAGGTACAGGGACACTGGTTAAGGGAGGAAGGATGTTGGTGGGTGGAGGGAGAGAAAGAGCTCTTAGTGTGCCACTGTTCAGCCTGCTCTCATCACCTACTCATATTATTTACCAAACTGAAAATAAACACCCTTGCCTCTGTTTCGTGAGAGCATTTCTAAGGCATATGTGACAGTATGCATGTGCCTTGATGTCGTTAAGTCTTCCCGTGGTGCCTTATAAGTTCTATTGCATTACATTACATACCAGGTGGATATAGGCCGAGCAGGAAGACATTTTGTACCCACCTACTGCAGCCGGCGATGTCATGTTGGTTAATCACTAGCACTGTGAAGCAGGCAAAGACACTCGCCTTCAGGAATATTCGGTAGCTACTTGTTAATCAACATTGTATGCATTAATGGTCAGGGTTCATTGTATTGCATAGCGGCAATGCTATGTTTTGATAAATAGGTATGGGGATATTTGTTAAACTATATGAGGGAGGCTGCTCTCCATAATGCAAACATCAGCAGCACTGAATGAACAGAGTAAAACGAAGGATGTTGCTACAGGATTTCCCTGGTAACACTGATAGAGATCACGTGCTGCAGGGTGGAGTGCAAAAGGCCACAAGCACGGTAGATTTTGCTAATAGAAGAGGAAGGCTTGTCGCTCTAGTGATCTGGGCAAGGAACACAACAACATTTTCCTGTGTTGAAATTGTCAGAGTAGTTCTTAACTTTCCCAGTCAGTGGTTTTGGGCAGAGTAGGAGGCCCAAGCGCATGCATATCATATCTAGGATTAGCTACGCCCATGCTCCCTGGGAGTGGAGGTCCCACACAGGCTTGGGCATTGCGGCTTTCTTTAACTGCACAATCATCTAAGTAGTTGGGTTTGGCAGGAAACTATTAGCGTGCAGTAAAAAAATAACTTAAACTGATGCATCCATAGAGTTTTATTTACTTCTTTATATACGTAATCATGCGTTTAATGGGCATTATGCAGTAGTGTGTACAATGCTTCTGAAGGAGTCACACAATGTCAAGCTTAATAACGTGGCCATCAAATTGGGGGTGTTTTTTAAGGCAAATTACTACCTGTCTCAAAATGTTAGGTGCAAACGATGTCCATGACTCATGACAGGTGTACATCTCCTGCCTTCGTTGGAGAAAGTAGCGATTGAAATCCAATTCTGGCCAGAGGATGTGGTGGAGGGGTCTGAGAATTGATGAAGCACAAGCTTACTCATACTCCGGAGGCTTTATCACTCACTGTAAGTCATATTTTAAGCACAGTGCAATTTATGCTAATCTTCCCCTTCCTGACTATATTTTTCAGGTTGTGTAGATTTTTCTGGAGTAAAAACCATTAGAAGGTCTTAACTGATGGCCTGAATATGTGCAACTAATACATGCAATGAGTGAGTGGTGCTCAGGCCTGCTAGAGGGATTTTCAATTAAGGAACAGGGTAGCATGGGAGGGGATGAACGGCACTAAGAAGAAGTAAGCTGGCACTGGCTGCGTGAATGCACTCCTTTTAATTACTTTGTAAGTGATGCTCCTTTATTTTATTGATATTTCGGGACTGTTATCCTCCCACTGGAGTTTGTGAAGTGTACGCGTAATGTGGTCGTTGTTTGAAAAAAGTGTTTTTTATTGAAATTGGGGGATCTGCTCCGGTTTTCGAACATCCGCTGGTGGCAGGGATTAGATACTTTAGCATTGGCCTATTTAATTAAAATTGTAATTCTGAAGCCATGCAACCCCACAACAACCTGTATGTTGTTACATCGTGAGCTATTTAATTATTTACCTATATATATATATATATATATATATATATATATATTACACGGCCACGGTAGGGGCCGTGTAGTTATGGTTAAGTTGCTGTTTCCATAGGAAGAGCACTTTTTGGGCAGATTGTAATTCCGTCCCCCTGGACGAATTCTCACCAAACTTTGCAGTATATGGCCCACCCTGAATTATTTTGCAAAGTTTGGAGATGTTTGGGCCAGGGGGGGCAAAGTTATAGGGGGGTCCCAAAAGGTCTTTTTTTCCCATAGACTGAATGGGGGGAAAACTTTGCGCACGGCTACAGGTGAAACCGCTGGATGGATTTTGACGAAATCTGCGGCAGGTACAGGGGCTTTGTCCAGAAAGCGTGCTTTTGTAAATTTGGTCACCATCCGTGCAGTATGTTTCTTTATAATTATCAAAAAGTAGGTCTGAAATAATTAGTGATATCTATGTTCGCTCCACGATCACACTTCCCTGTTCGGTCAACGAACAAGATACCGATTGGCTAAGGGGCTGGTGTCATGACCGCGGACACTCGACATCTCTGCCCATTGGCTGCTGCGAGACGTGTTCTGCGTCAGATGGTTTGGATGCGCCCGACATCTTGGATCTGCAGAAAGCGGAGAAACAACCAGCGTACACATGCTTTTTTCATTAAACTATTTTGCTGTGTCACACAGCATTGGTAAAGGTTCAGACAGTAAGACATGGGTGATCAATGCATTTGTTCTTCGGTCGTCATGATGTAATTTCTATAGACACCTTGTACGCACAGTAAATGTGGGGTGTAATAACGATAGCACTTCAGTCCATGTAGTGGGCAGGAAATTTGTAACACTTCAGTCCATGTAGTGGACAGGAAATTTGTAACTGTTGAAAGCACACGCGGATTGGTAGGCAACATTGAAATTGACAACATGCATGAATGCATTATTTTTTCCAATGGCTATTATTATATTCATCGTATTGGTAGGCAACAATGAAACTGACAACATGCCGTGAATGCATTATTTTTTCCAATGGCTATTATTATATTCATTAGTACGCCGCCATGGGTGGCACGTGCTAAGGTGGTTGTGGCCAGGGGCTAGAGTCGTAAGATATGGGTGATCAGTGCATTTGTTCTGGGGGCGGTCGTCATGATGTAATTTCTATGGACATCTTGTACGCACAGTACACTTATACCTACTTAATGACATATTTTCTATGGCCTCCTTGTACGCACAGAAAATGAGGGGTCCAATAAGGCCAGTATTTCAGCCCGTGCAGTACTGCACAGGGGAGTTGTTACATTTGTAAGGGCACGTGTGGTGTTAGGGAACATTGAAATTGACAAAATGCTGTGAATGCATTCTTTTTTCCAATGGCTATTATTATATTCATTAGTACACCACCATGGGTGGCACATGCTACGGTGGTTGTGGCCAGGGCCTGGAGTATTGGATGCATGGCCGTCGGCCGAAGGCCAAAGGCCTTACTTCCAAGACAGTAGGCCCTGGCCACAACCACCGCCGCATGTGCCACCCATGCATACACCTGTAGTGTTGCATTTTGATTGGCAAGTTGTGGGGAGTGCGTGTTGTGTTGGGTGCATGGCCAGGCCATGCATCCAAGAACAAAGTGGTATTAGACGTGGAAGGATAACACACCTACAGAATAACCCCCACTACCACACATCACTGAGGTGGTTGTGGGGAAACCCTGCACTCTTGGGTGCATGGCTAAAGCCCATGCACGCAATAATGAAGTCATAAGCAGTGGAGTTACAAGTCAATATGGGTGTGGTGGAATGTGCTAGTTGTGTTGATGCCCTAGTGTCTTAACTTCATGGCTGCAGACGATGGTCCGAAAAGTAAATTTATAAGCAGCTAATTTACAAGGACCATGGTTTCCACATGCAGCGATGATTGTGGATAGGAACTATACTCCTTGTACCTTGGTTGTAAGGCGTAGGTGGTAGGTTACTCATCGAAGATGGAAGGGCAGCCTACAGGCACTGCAGCATATTAGTACCATAGATTAGACTTGTACATTCCCATGTGTAGAAAATGCCTGCCAATATACTTACTGCTTACTTTGTTCTGAATCCACATACTTTTTTTTAATTGGCTATCGTGCTTGGCGGAAGTATCACTTTTTCCATTTCTGTGATGAAAGAAAAAGGTGTGTTAGTGTTTGCATTTTTTCTTTAAAGTTACTGCATTGCATAATAGACAGTTAACTTTTTTTTTTACCCTCATATTTAGTTTACAAACCAGTGTACTTTGCATTGCGCTCAGTTTCTGTGTTTGCTTTTCTAAACCTTGAGTCTGGGGGAAAAACTTAATTTCCTATGGTACTAACTACTTCATTTTTTCCTTTCAGTGTTTGCTTTATCTTTCTGATCAATGTTATGTTTGTTGCCTTCCTGCCCATTTTTAACAACAGTTAGATACCTTTAGGCGTATTCTAACTGTGCATTAGTTCCTACAGATTTGTGATACTCATTCATTTGTGTCGTTGTTATATCCTGTTTCCTTCATCTTTCCCATTCATGTTTTCTTTGTTGCCTTCCTGATGATTTTTAACAACAGTTAGATACCTATAGGCATATTCTACCTGTGTATTTGTTTCCAACGATCTGTGATAATCATTTATTTGTATCATTCTTCCATCCTGTTGGGTAGTTAGATACCTGTGGGCGTATTGTAACTGTTTGTAGTCTTTCACATACTTTGTTGACAATCTTGAAGTACACATTATTTCATAAATTTTGGCTTCAAGAACATTTAATACGCATTTGTTAGGTTAGCTGGCAACCTCTGCTTTAGAGTAATGGTGCTATCATTGCATTCAAACCATCCAGAATTCTTTTTAATGTATGCAGTGTAGTACCTGCATTGGTTGTAGCTCCTGCATGGCAGATTATTCCTACTGTTGTAAAGGTTTTCCTTCCAAGTGACACTTGACCGTGTGTGAATCCAGTAAGTTTGCAGTTGTTTTTGGTGCCATCTGCATTATAACGCTGTAGCATAAGTATTATGTAGGCACTATGTGATTGTATCAGTAAGGTGGAGCGATTGTCTGAATTGCAAATACTACATAATCTGCCATGGTTTGCATTTTGTACAAGTTGCTGAAATGGAATGCTCTCACCATTTGGTATGGAAACATACACAAATCGCTCATTTGGGATTTCTTCCTGTATCACTTTTCTACAGAGAGTGCATGTATGTTTCCACATGTACGAAATTTGGAAGATTTCATTTACAAGTATGCTTTTGTTTTCCAATACTAATAGTATGTACATTAGAAATTCTTGTGGATCTTCTTGTGAGTTCATAGTGAATCTCACCATTCCAGCACAGTTGTCCAATTGTCGCCTTACTCCATGAACACTGTATGTGTTGTCAGGATTGCTTGCTGCATTTCTATGCAGCACTAACATTTGCAAACACAATTAGTCTGTACTGTGTAGGTAAATATTGTTAACAATTGGTGGCAATTGAAATAGAATATTCATTGCTACATTTGCATAGCAACTTACCCCACTTTCATTTGTAAATTTGAATGGGCCAGCAAGTTCTGTATCAGAGTGCATTTTTCGGTTTTTCTGTTGCTTCTTTGCCGACGTGAATGGTTTACATTCCCTAATAGTTTCTTCTATGTTTGCGGCAATTGATGGAACTTTAGCTTCTTTTCTTTTCTTTGTGGAATTTGCTGTTGCATTCTGTTGCATTTCTGTTTCATTTACTTTTCTTTTACCACGTTTCACTTTATCTGGAACAGGGTATTGTTTCAGATGAGGGGTGTACAGTGAACGCAATCTATTGTATTCTAGAATGCAAGGAATATCAGCTTTGACTTTACTTGAATCAAAGTTTATTAGCAATAGACCTTCAAGTGTACGCAAGCGTGATAATGCTACGTAGCTTATGCCTTCCTTAAACACTGTGTTTCCTATATCTATCAATGCTTTCTCTAGGGTAAGATCGTGGGATTTATGAATGGTAACTGCATATGCAAGAGTTAGAGAAAATTCCTCTCTACGTACATACATGTCTTTGAAGAGAAGGAATCGAGCAATTGAGCGCCCTATCCTTTTCACTTCTGAAACTTTATCAAAGCGCATATTTACAAACTGAATGTTGCTATCACGTGGGTATGATTGAAAGCCAATAATTGTGCCCTGTGCTCCATTAACTATCCCTTGCTCTACGTCAAGGTTAAGTTTAAGCATTACTCTACAATTTAATGAGTTGGAGATTGAATTTTCTAAACTATTTAGTCTTGTTGTGGCTTGCTCACACATGGGTACTGTCATACCATGTACGTCTAGTTTGTCTGTGGTGCTAATTTCTATTATTTCTTGCATTTCTTTCTTTAACATTGTTTCATTGAATTTGAAACAGCTTGCATGAGTTGACATTAAGGTCATACAAATGACATTTGTGTGCCCTATTTGCTCCATAACATCAGTTGCACATGCATTATCGCCTGTTAAGGTGTGTGTCCCGGGATCGGGCAGCACCTGTGGAGGCAGGACTCTTGGAAGGCGTCCGTACTGGGGAGGCCAGACTGATGGAATGTCACTGGCTGAAGGTCTTTAGGGTAGCAAGACCAATCCTTCTCGGTAGGACAAGGTGATGCTTCAGCCAAGGAGAGAGAGATGCACAGGGTGGTACTTGCAGGGTCTGGGTACCACAGCGAGAAGGGTGAAGAAGCTAGGAGATCAGGATGCTGGAGATAGTGATGTACTGCCAACTGGAGAACCAAGGGGAACAAACGGGGAAGAGAAGCCAAAAGGCAAGGCCAGGGTCAGGGACCAACCAAGAGGGCAAAGGATGGCTGATTCTAAATCAGACTGCACAGCTGGGAACCCCACAGTGATCCAGGAGGGGCTAGAGCCAGAGATCCGGGCCTGGAAGACAGGAACCAAGCAAGGCAGGCAAGGTAGGAACCCAGGGAACAGGGAATCCGGCAGAAAGGTGGAAACAGGTAGGAAGGCGAAACTGAAGGCGGGCACTGCTACGGCTGGTCAGGAACGAACCGCGTTAAGACGCGATTCGTTCACTGACTCAGCCGCTATTTACGGCCCTCGGCATGAAGCCGAGACCTGGAGCGCAGGCTGCACCACGCATGCGCAGCCACTCAGCCCAGGAGCTACTACGAGGCTTGAGACGCAAGCCGCCGTCCTCTGTGTGTTGCGACGCATGCGCGCACCGAAATCAATCCGGGGTTTTGGACGTCGGGAGACTCCTCTCCCTACTAACCGAAACCTTGGATAGATCCGCCAGGACCGGCAGCGTCCCACCCCCCCCAGGTAAGTGGCCTAACATCGCCATAAAGTGCATGTATATGCCGGTTTTTCAATAAAGCTTGTGCTTCTTGTGATAATACACCAACTCTAATACTTTTTAAGATGTTGGCATAAGTGAGATCTGCAGATTGATGCATGTTTTCAGTTAATTCTCTGTATTGGAAATGTTGCCAAATGTTAACATTACCTAGGCTACCAACAGTTTTCCGGCAGAGTTTGTGGCCTAAGGTTTTAAAAATCAGTTCACCTTTCACTGTTGTCAATTGTAGAAGATCTCCGAAAACGATAATGAGTTTCCCTGCAAAGAGTTCTTTGTTATTATTTTTAAGTACTTCTTGCAATCTGAGATAAATCAAAGCCAACATTAGGTTGGAGATCATGCTCACTTCATCTATTAGTAGCATTTTCATTTGTTGCAATACTCTACGTAATTCCATTGCAGCTTCTGCAGAAAGTTTGTAGTAGTCTAATTTATTTTGATGCTCTACTGGAACCAGTAGTATTCGGTGTAAAGTCACACCGTCTATGTTGTAGGCAGCTAAACCTGTGGGGGCTGTCACAACAGCTGACAGTTTGTTGTTTGTCAATCGTTGAAGGAACTTGCTGATGATTTTGATTAAGAATGTTTTCCCTGATCCAGCTTCACCACTGACGTACAGCAGTATAGGTTTGTAATTTTGGCAGGTACATTCTTTATTTTCGTGTTGTACACCATGTACAATTTGTTTTGTTACGTCTTCAAAAATGGTGCGCTGATTGTTGTTAAGTTTTGCTTGTTGTACAGTTAAGTCTTCTGTATCTTCTTGATACTGATACATGGTGTTTTCTACTTCTGCCATAGCTACTTCAGCCTCATTTGCTATGAGTGGTTGTCCTAATGGTTCTTGACTTCCTTTTACAGAAGGTTGACTACTGTCGGAAGAGTCTTTATCTAGTTGGGCCTGAAGTTCTTCCTGTTGCTGCACATTGTGTAACATTGTTTTGTACTGCGTAAAGTTTACATCGGTGATAGTGCTTTCATTTGCTTTGAAAGCATCTTCATAGCACTCATAATTATCTAGTATGTCTTCCTCTTTTCTCCATGGTTTGAAAGGTTGTAACAGAGATATGTAATATAGTTCTTTCTATTGAGGAGTTTTTAATGACAATTTCACATGATTAATTAAGCTTTGTTTGTTTTCACTAAGCTCCCTTCACAATCGGTCACTCTAAATCTACGGTTGCTTTCATCAGGTTTTACATTATTTTTGTATGCAAAGTTTTGAGTTATGTGGTATAGACACATGCTTTCCAGAGTGGTACTCCTGTTCGGATTGTATGTGTCCAGTAAATAGTTTTTTAGAATGTCTTGGCTGTCGGGATCATTTCTGGCAATTGTTTCTATGTCCTCATATGAGTTTAGCACTCTTTTTCTAGATTTTGCAGGACCAACACTGAGTCATACAATGTTGTCTGATTTTCCGTACAAAGCAGTGCCGTTTAAACGATCTGCTGCTTTATAGGGCCCACATTCTCTATGAGAGAGCATTTTTATGCCTAGGCTGTACAATTTCTGTGATAATGTTTTGTCTGATGCTAGGTCATCCCAGAGGTCTTGAAGCTCTGTCTTTTCTGCTTTTGTCAAGTAGGCTGTAAAATATCGTGCAACAGCAGTTGAATTGTCTGCAATGTACTGCACATCTATGTTTGCATTCCATAATAGGGCAATGATTGCATTGTAATGATTGATATATTTTGATTCTTCCCTTCTTTTTATATAATACGTGTTCTTAGGTGATTTACCTTTAACCTTTAACACTATGTCGAACTGAAGACATGAAGTTGTTCACTTCACCTGTTTCTGTAACTGGTTTAGGGAAACCAAAGCAGCATTTGGTGTAGTATTTATCCTTGTTTTTGTATTTGCGGCGACAATATTTGCCACATTTGTGTCTTTGAAAGTGTGAAATCTGCCCATGCAGCTCACTATGTGACTGTTGTGAAGGGATTTCACATGTGACATATTTTTGGATAAACTGCAAAACAGTGCTATCACTGTCATGCCCAAATTTTGGTGCCCCTTTGATCCATAACAGCATGTGAATATGTGGTGCTCCTCTCGCTTGATATTCTTTTCTCCAAAAGAAGTGTGCACTTCTCCAAGGGGAGGAACAGTTTTATTGCAAATAAAGAATAGTATTGCAATGAAATGATGATGGAAATATCTTGACACATTAAATGGATCTAGAGAGCAAAGTTCTCCAGGTGTTAATATTTCTATGTTGTTTTTGTTGCTGTTTGCTATGCGTAGGAACTCACGTAAATCTTCCCATGCATATTCTGCACAACTTAGCGTAACAAACCAAGTTGGTGGTCCAAGGTTTCAGATCATGCAACGCACGTCTCTGTGCCGTCTGAACCAGTATTCCTTTGTACCACGCATGCTTGCAAATACATTTGTTATACTTGATTGTAAAACCTCATCTTTTTCTTGTACTTTTTGTATTAACTGTGTAGCTGACATATTTTGAAAGTGAGTTCCAGATTTAAGAATGTGTGCAAATCCATAACATAGTGTTGCTAATTCACTTTCATAGAGTAGGTGGAATATGTATTCCACATTTTGTCTAAATCTGGGATCTTGCGAATACATTCGTAATGAGCAGTATTCTGATGCCCCAATCTGAGTGGGTCTATCATCGTATCTTCCACCTTTGCCAATAGGAAATAGCAGTGGAAAAGCACGTGCTTCTATACTTTTTTCCCAAATACTCATTAGTGACCCTTTGGTTTGTCGCATTTGGTAAGTTTCTAGTGCATCATCTATGCTTTCATTGGAATGCAATGCATGAATTGTGTAATGGGCCAAAAGAGTGGATACTGTAGCTGGATCCAGAAGTTCGAATTGTCCAGTTTCTGATGGCTCTTGAATTATTTCAGTTGATTACCGTAAGCTTTTATCAATATTTATTTCCTTGTAGTACTCATTATTGTCTTTTAGATACTGCAATGCTTGTCTAACTTTGTGTAGGTCCACTAATTGTTGGCAAATTATTTTGTCCTTTGTTGGTACTCCATTTACCAAGACTATTAAAGAATGCTCTATTGAACGTTCCACTCCTAGAGTGTGTATATTTTCCGTTAGATCTAATGGAAAGTAAACTAATTTGCACAAATGCCTTTCACCAATTCAGAGGAAGGTGATTTTGCTGTTTTTGGATGAAGGCGTATAATTGCTTGATATGGGTGAACTGTTTGAATTATTATGCTCTCATACAAATTGAGCTGTTGCAGGATTTTTGGTAATGGAAACAATTCCAAATTATTTGTAAAAGCACGTGAAGGAGTGTGGTTGTTGTCTAATTTTGCAGTACAGTAACTGCAACATATTAGGCAGTTATTTCATATTTGTTTTCAGCTAAAAGGTACAAAGATAATTCAAACCATTTAGAGTCTTCATTGTTTTCTAATTTGTATGCTATGTCCACATTTTTTGTGTTCCTTTTGTAAAACGTTCTGCGGCAACACACACACACATGGTTTGGTACTTCAGTATGTGTGTAATAGAAGGTTGCTATGTCCAGAATTGTCACTACTATGTTCTAAAACTGTTGCATTTTCTACGTGGCTCTCACTTCAAAAATACTTTTTCTGAATACGGTCCATTTCTTCTTGTAAGTATTTGGGTGTACCATGCAGAAGAGTGGTATTTAAATTGCCTAATTCTGAAGCTGGACGTTTTGCATAGTATATTTTATACACTAAATTTCTTACATTGGAATGGTGTACTGATATTCTTTTGATATCATGGAAGGTACTTTTTCAAATGGGCCCAGAAATGCAGGCTAATGAATGTCCTTTTAGTCCTGTGTCTTTCCGCACTGCACAAATATCCATATTTTGCAGCACTTTCATTTTACTTTTGTCTTTACCTTTTACATATTGATTGAGGAACTGACGTAAAGATTTGAAAGCTTTGTTTGGAATGGCATACATTGATGTGCACGGCCATTTTTATACTGGACGGTGTGGTTCTGCTGAATCGAGAGGTCATTCTGAGTTTTCAGGAGATAGTTTTGTAAGCAGTGTTTCTTGTTCCATGATGGTAGTATTGATTTTCTCATACCCTCATATGGCTCTGTGGTTGTTGTGTGACTCCATTCACCACCACAAACATGCAAGAAATTATTTTTGTTCACATTCCGTTTATTGCTGAGTTTCTTTTGTAGTTTGGTACTTAGTTTTGTTAGTGCTTTCATCCTATTTAACACTAATATGAACAACTTCCTTTTGAGAAGGCTTGCACTGTCCACGAGTGCTTGTAGAATTAACATTCTACGGTATGTTTTAAGGGGTGAGGATGATTTTGGTCCTCTTCTTAGTAGATTCTGAAGGACTCTGTGATGAAACATTTTTGCTAAAATACTTTTTTTACTATGGGTTCATCTTACACTATCAGGATTATTAAGAAAATTGTTCGCTGTACTGGCAGCCGTTATTTTGACAACATTTCTGTGTTTTGTGACACTTTTTGATGGAGGAGGTACAGTTTTGGTATTTGAGACTTCCTTTATTATGTTACCCAACTGCATTAGCTGGTTTGTACCAATATTCCCTACAAACTCCACAACAGGTGGATGCTTACATTGGGCACCTTTATTTTTCTTTGCTCTAATTCTGCGTTCCTTTCTACGGAGTTGCTTTTTGGTAGGCATTCTTTGGTGTCTGATGAGGAAAAAAATATACTTTGGTCTGTTGTCCAATGTATGTGTGCAGTGTGCATGTGTGCATAAGTCTGATGGGGAAGCTATTTGTCATGGTGTGTCATTGTACAGTGAACTGTAACAATCATTTGGTAAGGCTACTTTACTGTTTGTATACTACTACAATGTGCTTCAGATGAGACTACAAAGTAGCCTACTTGTGACGAGAACCATTATTAATAACCGAAATGCCAAAAACTTGCTACAGCAACTTCTTTTCACAATCTAACCTTCTAAGGATTACCTATGTTATTTCAGTACCAAACACACAGGGATTTGTCAGCCATTCTGCCTGTTATTCTTTGTTCAATAAATGGATATTTGTAGGTAGAATGGTTTACAAATCAATGCTTGCTTTGGTGCCCAAAATAAACAAATAACCCACGCAGCCTCTTTAAGGAGTAGTTACAATATAAAGGTTGTACTGTACTTACTTTTTTGTGCAAGATGACCAGGTTTCTTCGGATATGTCTTCTGCAGTGTAGATGCTGTTGATTCTCAGGAGAGTAGTCTTCACTGCAAATTAAAAAAACAAAATCAATTAATTTGTGTGTTTGCAGCAGCGATGATATTGCAGACATTACTTGTGCTTCTTTCGTCAGAGGATTGAACTTTCATATTTCAACCCAGTGCACGTGCACATTTCACTTCACTCTGTGCAGTCTTTGCATAGTACTTGCAATATGGTACTTGAAAGTCCTTCAAAATAACTAAATCTTTTAAGGGTATGGAAATGCCTTGTTCTTTACAAAGTGTACTATGCATAGGAGAGAGGTTTGTAAGAGAAAGGGCAAAGTACTAGATGGGGAAACATTTTGTACTTGTTAATGAAAAGCACAATGTCGAAAAATCGGGAGACCCTCAGAAGGAAATGTCAGCACTACAATCGGGAGCGCTTACTATTCTCATACGATCACATTGCAAGTAGCATTACTGTAGGCCGTACAGAGTACAGAACTCCGACATTTTCACATACAAAATTGAGGTCTGCCCTAAATAGGCATGCTTGCAACTTATGTACAGGTTATGCGGAAGACAGTAAGCAGTCGTGCAATTTGTGAATGACAAATCGGCAATCTTGCACTTTAAAGGGGGAGCGTTGTTATGTATTCCCTATGGACATTTAGAGGCATTATTTTGTCTAATTTAAATCATAAGGCTTCCACATGTTCTCTGATTAAAATATACATACCTGTACTCAATACTGATGCATGTGGACATGTATGGAGCTGTACGTAGAAATTCGCAATCCTTGCACAGTAGCTTGTGAAGTAGGTGCTTTGCAATGGTATGCGACTTCCATTCAGAATCATTGATAGTAATATCGAAGTGTGCAATGTTGATGACAGAGTTAAAATTAGCGATGTTCTATGTGATTGGTGGATGATTGTGTGACCGCTTAGTTGTGTCCAATGAGGGACTCGCTTTGGTACCGCTGTAGAAAGGGTGGAAGGACTGGGTAAGAGTTACATGCCACACGTAGGCAACACTTGTCCGCTGGTAGGGCGCATCACATACGGGTTTCTACAGCAAATCCTGCCTGAAAAGGCGATTTTAGGCATCAGCCAATCAGATGTTCACATTACTCTTTTGTGTAGAAAGATGGTGCACACACTGAAGATAGCAGAGGTGGAGAGGGTCAGGGTTTTGATGCTTGGAGACATTTTTGTGCAAGGCTTACCACACTATGCCGAGAGTAGGCATGTGGCACACCATTTTGATGTGCGAGGAGTGGAGGTGGTGTGGAGTGCTGACACTGATGCCAATGCTGCAGCAATTCTGCAAATTTGTGGAGACATGCGTAGAATGACCACTCCTCATGTGGTAATTTTGCACTACAGTGCTTGCCATTTGGGATACCTGACTTCACGTACTTTGTTGGCAGATTTGGCACAGTTGGTTGAAGCACTCATGACCATCTTCCCAACAACGAAAGTAATTTTTTCTGCTTCACTCCCGAGAGTACAATGGAACAACACTTCTGTTTTCTGTCCAGATCAAAGCATCAGGAGGTGTATCATCAATCGCGGCATCCGTGCATTCATGCTACGAGTTGGGATGTTATTTTGTAGCCACGATAACATTGCTCCAAGCAATGCGCATTACTTTGAAGGAGATGGTGTTGCGCTATCTTCTTTGGGAAATGCAATGTTCTTTTGGAACGTAAGACTTGCTTTAGAGAAGGTTCTGTAATGTTTGCAAGAGTAAAGCAAGGAAAAGAAATACATAAAATACCAGATGTCTGTACGGTATCTGGCCAAAAATAAAAAAATGGCTCTTTTCAGAGCCTATCTTAAAGGAGAAAAAGGGGAATAGTACTTTAATGTACTGTTGTCACGCTCTGATCCTGTACATGTCCGCGAACATGGAGGTAGTTAGCAGCCAGCACATATCACCACCGGGGATTCAAGGGTGGAGTCGGATGTAAATGAGAATGAGAGGAGCTAGGGATTGGTCCAGAAAGTTCAGTAGGTGTGTTCTGACCGACATACTTTAGTAAGACCGTCTTCTCCCTCACAGGAGACCACACAACCATGGTTTTCCATGCTCGAAAACAGATTATCTGGATTTTGGGAGACTCATGGATAAATTGGTTGAAGTGCATGAAGAAAGCTTCAGTTTATCTACAAATCTCGGATTTCCACATGCGGAAGTGCACTGGCATGGCGTGCGTGGCATGAGATGGCTCGACTTGGTACCTCTCTGTGTTACTTTACTGACAGAGCGTCCTCCAGATATACTGATCATTCATTGTGGAGGAAACAGTTTAGGCCATGTATCTGGAATTTCTTTGCAATTTGCAATGAAGGAAGGACTCGCGAAGCTCATGGACATGTTTCCAAATTGTCAAATACTTATTTCACGTATTGCCCAAAGACAAACATGGCTGCGTTCTTCTGCATTTGGTCCACAAATGGAGAAAGCGAGATGCAATGTTAATAAGGCTGTGTGTGCATTTTTAAGAGATGTTGGCATGTCCTCTTTCCACAATGAAAACATTTTGTTTTGCAGCACTTTCATTTTCCGCAGAAATGGAGTCCACCTCACATATGCTGGCAATCAGATTTTTCTTCGCAATGTACAAAATGCATTGCAACCTCTTTTGCAATCACACTAACCTATTTGACAATCCGTTTTCCCCAATCCACTGTTTTTGTCCCACACAACACACCACTGAAAGGCTCTTTTCCGAGCCGCCGCTTACTCCCAACGTGCACTTTATTACGTTTGCTCTGCTTGCAACCTCCTTTTTTTCCTCTAAGACTGTCTGCAAAGTTTTTCAGAACTCTGCCGGGGTCTACGGCCGTCACTTCATAGTTCTATTGTTATACTGAGAAAGGCGGCTCTGACGTTCATTTTACACTAGGAGAAGAGGCGAAAGGAGGGTAAGGAAGGGAGACCAGCCACGGGGATAAAAAAGGGCAACTGAACAGAGAAAGATTTAGGGTGAGCTTTATTTAGGTAAGGAGCAGATCTTCTGGTGCTCAGTGACTGCAGCCTCAAAAGCACTTTGAAAACTCTCACCCCTGCAGAGTACTGTGTCACAATACGTGCACACTACTGTCACCTTTGAAAGGTAAGGGTCAACAGCATTGCGAATGGCTTGTGAGGCAGCTGGAGGGAGCCGCTCCCCCACAGGAGTGTCTCTTGTGGTGGGAGGATCAGATACCGAGGATGCTGTGGAGGAACTCAAACGACTATGCTCTTCACATGGCACCACCGTGCGAATGTCCACAGTGTGGAACAAAGTGAGGTGTCGCTTCATGGTTGTAGTACCAAAACTGTACGCTCCAAGTCTCCCGCGACTCAACACCACCTCGCACTGGTTACACTTCACCAGGTTCGCACGTGCTTTTGGTACTTTCACATAAACGGAAAACAACCGCCACACCCACGACTCCCGCCGAGTGCTCCTATTGCAGAGTTCCTCCACTTCATTCTCTTCCTCCTCTTCTTCCTCGATCTCTACATTCTCACCCATATATCTCTCTGCAGGCCCTTGGCGAGGTTGTGGTGCTGACGGGTTTGGGGGTGGTGTAGAGGCTAATGACCCAACAGCAGCCATGGAAGCCATACCGATAAGTTTCCTTTTGGTCACTACAGCAGTAAAGGCAACACACCTCAATCCGCTATAGCTAGAAGGACAATGAAGATGCGCTCGGGGGTGTGGCCTTTTGTAAGGGTGCAGGGGTGTGCCTCGTGACTGTCTTCATCCCTACAAAATGGTACACAAATTTTACACAGTAAGTCCTGAGGTGGCCTATTGTTTGGGATGTGTGAAATTACATTTTTACACTCTACACTACTTTCCCTTGTGTCTACAAGTTTATTTGTATTGTTGCGGAAGCACACCAACCGCGGAATTTAGTCCCCGCGCTCAGCGTAGGTGCGGTCACATGATGACCTTCTTAACACATCCGCCCCAGTAATGAAAGTCCCCTGGACAGCAAATGCAAAGAATCAAACGTGCGCATACGCACAAGTGTCCTACGGACAGTGTTCGGGTTCTCAAACTACTTCAAAGTGAGACAAGTGAGACGGACAGTTAGGAACAGGCGCAATGTTCGCAATACTTACGTTTCTACTGCGCATGTGCACGCATGCTATGTTCACTGTACGGACAGTTCCAGTGTCCGTAGGACAACTCCATTTTGATTGCCTACGAACTTGCCGCCCACCGTGCCTGTTCTACGGACGGCACCATTTTGGCTGAGCCTGATATGGACCGCTATACTGTCCTTCACCCACTCCCATTTTCCTCATTTACAGCCATTCGGGACATCTGGTGTGTTCTACAAACATGTATTATCTCGTTTCCAAGCGGTACGCCGAGGTAGTATATCCTTTGGACACCCCTTTCTGTTTATGTAAGCACAATTTCAACAGATGATGCAGTCACATATCACATCCGTCTTACTTGACATTAGACAGCACCCACATTCCATTGCTTGCGGATAGGTCAAACAGGCACGCTGTTCGCAAACATTTTACGTCTTTTTAAAAAATAATTCTACACACAAACTCTTTCTCTACAACTACTGTACAAAAACATTTCAAACACACACGCACACACACACATCAATCTAAAGAAATAGTGGGGGAAGCGGACACTGAAACAAATATGGGGGAATTAGGATTCCACACGGGCTGGTTGTGAGGAGAAGATTTGTGAGGGGAAGAAGGGATGGATATTTTGTCAAAAAGTTTATTTTCCTGTTCAAGGTTTGGGGATGGATCACTAGGGAATGGAGAAGCAGGGCAGGTGCAGGTGCAGGTGGGGCAATGATAACAAACTTTTCCTCTCACACAGTCCTCCACAAACTCCCGTAAACTTTGAAAATTGTCGTTCAATATGTCCATTTTCTGCTCTATCCTTTTTATCCTGTCTTCTTCTGTCTCGTTCAGTGATGTCATCAATGATATTTGTGATGTCATCTTTGATGTCTTGGGTGTTAGTCTTAGCAATCACGTAGATGGTGCGAGTTATGGTTGCTTAGCTTACTATAATGGGGGAATGTGCAGTGGTGTTTGGTTGCACTGTGAAGTATAACATTCCTTTAGTGAAATATTTTTACTGAATGCACAACTATATGCATGGCAGGGAAGGAAAACAAAGGGGCTAAACAAGTGATGTCGTCATTGATGTCAGCATTCACATTTGAGATGACATCTTTCATGGTCTGGGTGTTAGTGTTAGCAGTGCACAGGGGTGGTGGCAGGGTTGAGGGCTTACTTTACCATAACTGGCGAATTTCAGGGGGTTTTCGGTTTTAATTTGAAGCATAAAGGGGAGGAGGACATTTTTGTTTTAGTGAAGTGTACAGATTTTGGTTAGGGCAACTTAACCATAACGTCCCCATATATATATATATATATATATGTATCTCTATGTGTGACATTTACACTTACACAATCCATGTAATAACTGAAAAGCGTGGAACACACTTCTCAGGAAGTGAGAAAGTAAACTGACATTGTTTCCTTTGTAGAATCCTCTTTTTAAGCAGTTCTGGTTCCTCTGCTGTTGTTTCTTCCAGTGCCAGCGATAGAAGAACCAGCACCATTGCTGCTTCCACATCGGCCACCTCCATTGCTCCTTCCACCTCCTCCCCTGCCGTTGCGGCCCCTTCCACCACCTCCTCAATTGCTTCCTGCGTTTCTAGACCTTTTTACACGTGAATGCTGGGGATGGAATGAAACACTTGTTATTAACAGATCAAAGATTCCTTTAAATTACTGTGCATCTTAAGATAGTTGTCACAAACCAGCGGGATGATTCAAAGCGACCGATGCCCTGTGCTTGTTTCTTGCAAGATAACTGCTTCAGATATTTGTACACAGCCGACACCTGTAGAGTCAAAAGCAGGAACAGCCAACTCAGCCTACCATTTTTCGGAGTTTGATAGTTGGAGTACCATTGGCCAATAGTTACCAGTGGTGGTGGGCCTACAAGGGCAGAGGAGCTTGCCTTCAGGTCGGCTGCAACTCAAGCACAATGCCCATTAGTATCTTGTGGTCTAACCTAGCCTCCCTCTCTAATGGCTATTGTCTCCAAGTACTGTTGACATGCCATTAGTTGCATTGGCTCTACAAGCCGGTGACAAATGGGAGCCTGTGAGAACCAATCTTAAATAGTTCCCAGGGTAAAGCAAGAGCTTGACCACTCTCCCTATCATGTCTCTCACACAGGCTTGGGTTATGGCAGGAAAACTGACTCCACTCCTACACTATGCTAAAGCCGGGATAAGGGGAGGTGATGAGAGGCTCCCTTTGCTTAGCCATCCCCTTCCTCAGCGGGACTAAAATACTAGTCCTATCTAGGTGGGAGTGTCCCAGAACAAAGTAACTGCATTAGGCTGCAATGTGTGTGCGTGCGTGCGTGTTGGAAAGCAGGGCTAAATGTCAGGTGTGGCCTGGGAGAGTTGGAGCACCGGAGGCAAGAACGTGTTTCAGTGCCCTCAACAGATTTAGACTGGCCTATAGGGTAATAGGTCAAAGCTCAAACTGCAGAACAAACTGGCTAGAGTGGGTCAAATTTACAAGCAAACATTGGCTGGTTTCATGAGTTGAACAAACTATTTGCCAGAATTCAACTCCCTAAAACAACTCAAACAGTGTGGGGTGAAAAAAAATCAATAGTGTCCCTGATTATAGTAGACTGAATTATTAGTGTCTGGGCCTATTTCCTGTCCCTGTAAATTAATGGAATATATTGCTGAGGCGGCACATCATTTTCTGTGTACATTCACAGCATGCAAGTCTATGTTATATATTGTCGTGACAAGCCGCATTATTTTCTTTGGGGATTGTGCAGTATTAAGAGATGGATGCCCTGCGCTGGTATTTACTGTGGGGAAAGATAACATTACTTTCTTTTGGCACTGCATGGCAGTCAACACCGGTATAACGTGTACCGATGTTACAGGCTGGAACAGTTTATTTATTGGTATGTTTGTTGAATTTTTGTAAGGTGCCAACATGAGCAATGCCGGTTTTCCTAGCGCCCCTTTAGAAGGGGAGAGGGAAGGGGAATCCCGTCATTCACAGTCACCTGGGAACATTCCGAATGGTTAAGTGCAAAGGGAAAGGAGTAAGGGAAGTGCTTAATACATCACAAGTGCAAAACTAAGCAACCAAGACCACAGAGTAATTGGACAAAGGGGAGAAAGGCAAGGAAATACAGAGGCACTGGCATCATCAAAGGGGTCTCAAAGTTGGCATATATTGTTGATATAACCCTCATGATTTTATGATTTTTGTCAGGCAAACAAATAGTATGAAAACGTCATTTACAGTGGCAATGCTAACACTAACACATATCAGCACCCAGGCTAGGAGTTGCAGTCAAACAGATGCCACGGATTGCAGGCTGAAAAATGTAATCTCAGCCTGCGTTCCATGTAACCCGCAGGCTGCCAAAACTGCCACGGACCGCCATCTTCCCCTCCGCCATCTCTTATCTTTTTTTGTGTCAACAAATTCCCAAACCCCCTCCCCACATAGCTGATTGTGGCAGCGGTGGCGTCGCCCGCCGCTACCGCAGAAGCTTCCCTTTTCCGGCCATCATGCTCATAGAATATGGGCTGCCTATGGAACCCCGCCTTCTAGAACCATGGTGGCCATTTTGGTTAAGTATTTTCATTCATTCAACGGGACACGAGCGGCGTCCCACTGAATTAATGAAATTACTTTTTTTGGATCACCCGAGGTTGCCGCCTTGTTAAAGACCCTTGCTTCGCTCGGCCTGATAATCCCCTGTTTCAGCTACCCCGACATAACCTATTGTACATTTTATTGATTTTAGCTCCTATTTCAGAAATGTTTGTGGTACAATGCAACATTTTGTTCATGCATTTCTCTGAGGGTTAATGGGGACCCCCAGACTCCCCTGAGTTGCAGATGGCATTTCACTACGTTCCCTCTCTCTGGCCATGTATGCCCCACTACACTAAAAATTCACGTGCCTTCACTGCTTAACAAACCTGTGAGCCTGAGGTATTAAACCTGAAGTTCCCCAAAGCCAAGGCGGCATCTTGTCCACTCCCACTACTCCTGTCCCTCATACAGGTGGGGGGTGGGACAGAATGCTGATCCCATCCCTTGTGTGTGCATCAGCAAATAGAGAAATGGGTGATGGTGGGCACCCTGTGCTGCTTCAGTCCCCTTCAGTGCAACGCTGGCTCCTTGCTTGATGAAAGGAGGACAATATTGGAGTATATTGTTTTGATACGCAACATTATTTTCTTTGGCCACACACAGCATGAACGGTGGGCAGCATGGCACTCAAACGGACATCGGACCTAGACGCCATTACGCGTCCACATCTAATCTATTGCAGGGCATACACTGGACTGACCGCTCATCAGCACCCCACCCCATTTGGGGAAGTCTATTCAAAGTTAATTGCCTTGATAAGGACTCACACGGTCGAACACGTGTCGGCTGACCACAATTGGGACTATGGGCCTCATTACGACTCAGGCGGTAAGGGGTTTACGGCGGCGTAAACAGCGCCGACACTTACCGCCTGATTCCGAGGTCCCTTAGCGCCATGGAGGTTTTAACACCTGCTTTTAGCAGGTGTTAAAATCATTTGCGCTAAGGGACCTTGATGTTAATTACGCCACCGTAATTTACGGTGGCGTAATTAACGCCTTCCCCACTCCCATTATGCCCTATGGGGCAAAAATGGGAATGGGGAAGGGTAAATGGGGATTGGGGACTTACCGCCCCGCCAACCTCGGAATGGGGCGGTAAGTCGGCCAACCACCATGGCGTAAACTACGTTTACGCCATGGTGGTAAAGGTACGACCCAGGCGGTAACTTACCGCCTGGGTCGTAATGAGGCCCTATGAGTCTGCATGAAACAATTGATGAATAAAGTTAAAGTGCATGCTAAAACGGTCTTTATTGTACTAAGTATGGTAAATCTACTTACCTGAGAAATTGTAGTGTCTAGTGTCATATGGAAGCCAGGCAATTAGGAGACACTCAGACACTAGTATATATAAATAGGAAGAGTCTTTATTGTTACAGGGCTCAGTAGGAGAAATGGGAGTAGGGAGCTATATAATACATATCCATCTCAGTTGCTCTCCCATCCTCTGTGTCTTCAACTGCCACTGCTGGAACTTCATCACACCACAAGGTTCCAGCCCATGGAAACATTCCAAGACCTGCATTGACAAACCAATGCAAGTGCATACTACACATCCCCCTTCATTATTAAAAGACAGAACTTAATCAAAGCACCATCACTGGCCTAAACCAACTCACCATCCACCATGCCTATAACATCTCGCTTGCTACACTTGCCATCCACCATGCTAACAACATCCACCATGCCAACAACCTCTCACTACACTCGCCATCCACCATGCTAACAACATCTCACTACACTCACCACTGCTCAAAAAATCACTCATTGCACACACTTACTTCCAAGAAACATATAAAAGTGAGAAAAGGAAAGAAAAGTAACTCACAACACAAAGAACACATTAAAACACACACAACTGCCAGAGAGACAGAACTGGAAAGGAACACATTGACAGGAGTGGTCAAGTCCCATCAACGTGGTGAACACAGAAAAATACATGTATGTTTTCACTTTTGCGCACTACATAAATACACATGTAAACCCATTCATTCTCAATCCTCCGGTCCATACTATTCACGGGGAAATAAATTATCCAGATCCTCATGAACATTTGGCCAAAATACATAATGGGTGCACCCTGCCATTACACATATCAGGCATTCTCTACAACATGTATACATTCCATGGGCCTAAACCACTAACTATCAAATGCTCTCCCATGAATCCATTTGGATGCCCATAATCATAACAATGAACTTGGCCTCAACAAATTAAACTATATAAGCAGTTTCACACTTCATCCCATTGGCCTCATATCATATCCACTCTGCGCATTCTCAAATTTCACTTTTAATGTACTTAACTCAACAGACACTCTCTCATAAACATTTGCACAATTGCACACGTGTTCTTTACACAATAACATTGCTTTATTAGCATTTCACCTTACATTCACGCTGCGTCAAATTCGCATTTACAATGCATTAATAGTACACCACATTTACATTGCATTAATAGTACATCTCATTTCCTCTTAAATATGTACGATCATATGTAAAAACACATTCCCTCCAGTATATTTATCCCATAACTGAAAGCATTGCCTGTAAAAATTGTCCATCTGTACTAATAAACGACATTTAAATTGTGTCCAAAAATGCAGTCCACAAATGCAATCCAAAAATTCAGTCCGCCTAACCGCCCTAAAAATCCTGCAAAATTGTTAGCCAACTATATATATATATATATATATATATATATATGTATATATATAATATATTATACTATGCATACATCATGCACCCTCACTCAAACATCAAGTGAACCACGCACCTTCCCACCCAGGAACACTACATGTTCAACATCATATACATCATAACATCATGTCATCCTGTCCCAAAACAGACATATCCAAACTAATTTACATTGCAGCGCCACACTGCAGGAACCTGGAACACGACATAAACCCCATTGCATCATGTACATACATATATATCAAAATAGAAACAAGTGGATTTAAATCTCATACAGCAACTATGAGATAACTTTCACCAAACAGTAAACACATAACCGTAATCACGTGCGTTTAAATGCTAGTTTAGTAAATAAAACATATCTGCTCTGTAGGAGTCCATGAATTGCACGTGGAACAGTGCTGCAGATAACCCAAAAAGAAAACGAAAATGTTTTCTTTCAACCATTGAATTAGTGCCATCTCCATGTAACATTACTGTTAGCTGTCTGCAGAACCACAAGGAATACAGTACCTTTTTTTCCTGTTCCTTTTCTATGAAACAAACACTGTGGCAGCAACTCTCTTCATATTCTTACAGCAGTATACTACTATCAAAACAGTACCTCTTTGTACGTCTATTGGACGAATAATAAACATCCCCTCTGGTGCTGCATCTAACGAATGAACAAACATCCCATGCTGTTCACGATGAAGAACAAACATAATAAACACTTCTATGGATGCCGCTCCATACATTTCATTTCCTTGTTGTATGAGGGCTTGCAGAATAAACATTTCCATGGCAGCAGAATGCTGGAAACTTCACATGTTCCTTCCCATAACAGTTGATCACACCGAAGACAGACCAAAAGCCTTCCTTGTGAGTCATCACGCTGGCCAATGTTCATATGGCCAATGTTTCTCTTTCTTTTCTGTGCGTTTTGAAAGGAACGCAGCAACAGCAATGGAATGCTTAGGGACACCAGTTCCACACGTTCCAAGCTTCGCCATACTCCCTCGCATTCAGAGCCACGTCATCATTAAGAAAGATCCTTCAGGCCACACTGATTTCCTGTCAGTCAACCGTATTAACCATAGTAGCTGTACTATTTCAGTCAAATTTCAGTCCGTTTTCAGTGGCCTTCTCACACGCTGCGCTGACAGCATCCAAAGCAGCACTTTATTGACGCATGGCCTCACATTATTTCTCCTGACTTCATCTGTACTTTTAAAGCACTTTGAGGAGCTGCACTATATTACAGGCTGCCAACACGTTAATCTCGCTTTAGCCTCCTCATTATCTTTACAGTACTTTGAGGAGCATATTCAAATAGCTGCCAACAGCCATAAATATAAGACAGCATTGCACAGTACCTTAAAACCGCTGCCTTCTTACACCATGCTCTGTACGTTCCAGCTGCCTGCAAGGGAGCATTTGTACCCTTCCCCTACAGGGATTATGCGTAGGGCACTATCCACATGCTCCAATTTGGCACCTTTTCTTTTCTGGCAGCGCTTTCTTCTTTTCTCCGCTTTTCTTATCTTGGCAGCCGGTTGGCACATCTCTCCCCTTTCTTAACTGCTCCACTGGAAAAGGTGCTGCGCTGCTCTCTCTCTCATCAGGGTCCTTCATCAAAAATCCTCATCGCCATTTGTAGTGTCTAGTGTCATATGGAAGCCAGGAAATTAGGAGACACTCAGACACTAGTATATACAAATAGGAAGAGTCTTTATTGTTACAGGGCTCAGTAGGGGAAATGGGAGTAGGGAGCTATATAGTACATATCCATGTCAGTTGCTCTCCCAACCTGTGTGTCTTCAACTGCCACTGCTGGAACCTCATCACACCACAAGGTTGCAGCCCAAGGAAACATTCCAAGACCTGCATTGACAAACCAATGCAAGTGCATACTACAGAAATCAATCAAAACGCAAGGTATCCAGGATGAAAACCCTGAACATGGCATACATTGTTGATAGAGGGTACATTTGTTTATTTGGGCACTTGCAAAATGAAAAGAAGGAAGTGCTGCATAAACAGTTGACAGGACACTTTTTTCTTTACACACTTAAAGCATGAACTAGGGGTTAAGCTATTTGTATATTGTTGGGCAAGGCTGTATTATTTTCTGTGGCATGCACCAGTATGAAAGGTTGCCAGTGCTGGCATACGATGAGTTGTTGTGAAAAACTGCATTATTGTCTTTGAGCACTCGCAGCGTAAAAGGGGGCCTAATATGCTGACATATTATGTATTATTGTGACAGACCACATTAATTTCTTACGGTACTTTCAACACGAAAGGGAGGAGGGTGGTACTGGCATATAATGTTATGAATTACCTCATGATGTTCCTTGAGCACTATCATCATGAAAGCAATATCAGAATAAGTATGTGTTGGGACAGGCCTCATGATGTTCTTTGAGAACAGCCAGAAAGACAGGGGGGCCATTACTGAATATATTGTTGAGAGAGGACCCATCATTTTCTGTGGACATTATCCGCATGAAGATTGGAGGGCAGTGCTTGTCTATATTAAAGGACTCATATATTATTTGGCTACAAACAGCATAATGGCGTTCTTTGGATAGCAGAAACATAAAATGTGACCCAACGCAGAGCCCCGGCAGCCTATGAAACTTGTTTCTGAGACGGGGCGCTTCTGGGGCTCACTAAATGTAGCCTGGTAGCCTCCGTCAATCAGGCCGCTAGACCTCAATGCCATTGTTTTAAAGTCTGAAGTTCTCTGTAATAAGAGAGAGATTCACGCTTTAGAAAATATTACTTGGCTTCCAGCTGCCTCGGCTTTGCTTCCTTAATTATGCTGCTGACCCCTGCCAGGCATCCTTTTAACTAAGAGATGCATGGATCATCCCCCTCACACGTGGATGGGGGTGATGATTGCTGCAAATGATTGCCCTATGGGGGTCGGTGCCATAAGGAACAAAAGGAGAGGTGGGAGTTGCCACTTACCTGAACTGCATGCTGCCTGCTAGGCCACGGCCGGAGTAAGAGCCCCAATAGATTTCTCATGCCACTGAAAGAACTGCATTGGCATATGTTAGTGAGACAGGCATCATGAGTTTTGTTGGACTCAATCAGTATCAAAACATGCTTTACAGGGGCAATACTGCAATATACTGGGACGAAGCCATATGATTTTCTTTGAGCAGAGGTAGTATGAGCATGTATTACAAAAAGCCCATTGTACTGTTCGCGGCCTGGCATCTACTGGAGTATTTAATGTGTTTGCCCTGCAGACCCAATTGCAAATTCTATGGCTTACTACACGATTTCTTAAACAATTGTGTGGTAAAATTCAAAATTTTTGATCCATTATTCTAGAAATACTTTTAGTGAGAGAACCCCAAGAACTCTAGAGCTCAGGCCAAATCGGGGAATTCATATACATTCCAATACTTTACAATTTACACGCTGCCACTGATAGTTAAAACTGTTATTTACAGATATACTATGTTATAGGGAAATTATAGCAGGTTCATTGAAATCGTACAGGTTGGTAAATACACATTTCTTTTTGCAACTGACATACTAGGACATATGCGTTTGTCAAATTCACTTCATCCCCTTTTTTGCATATTTAAGTTCTTTATTTTTGCAGGTTGCAAAATTCCAGTTTGTAAAAATATGATAGCAAAAGCATGTGGTGGAGAGGGAATAGGTATTTTTTTACATATGTTTTTATTTTTATTTTTTTAGTTGCAATTAAAACTTTTCAGATATAAAATAAAATTCTTAAAGCAATAATATATTTACATACACGACATTCTTTCTCTGTTTATCTATAATAATACAGCATGGATCTTCCCATTACTTTTACAAAATTTTAAAACACATAATACATGAAATAATACAAATTTAAGATTTTCGTTTTATGGATGAATTTTCAGTTCTATTATATTTCTAACTTTTGCAAATATTAAATTACAGCAATATTTAAGGATATATATCGCGCATTCAGAATTATAGCGCACATCATACCAGCTGATAGAATTCTATTGTTTCGAAAAAAAACTAAAAAATAACTCATGTCTTAGTTTAGATAAAGACTTTCAGCTCACTACCACATGCTGCTAAGTTTCATTTTCGACCATCTATCCCACAAAATCTACATGTTTGAGATATCACTTCCTCCCTGCATCTCTTAGCCAAAACCGCTCTCGTCGGCCATAAATTAAAAACGTAATCTCATAATGCTAGTTCCATTCAGCAAATCAGGGGATTTTTGCAAATATTTAGAAACATCATTGTACTTTTTAGGAATAAAAGTTCCAGTTTTACTGATTTTGTAATTCTCATATTGTGTCCGAGTATTAGCCCAGTCATGTAGCCATAGTTTTTTCTTTGCAAGATTAGGATTCATGGTTAACAAAGAAGCATCTATATCGGCTTTGGTCATGACTTCTATGCAGCATTCTTTCCATTTGTTTATCATCTCTTTTCCTTGAATTTCAAAAGCCTGCGCTATAACAGAGACTTTCGTTGTTTTATAATGCTCCTGATTTAGACATTTTCCACATAGAAAAAGAGCATGCCAAGCAACTGCCGCTTTTATCGATGTGTGGCCTAATTCATACCGAATTATAGCGACAGGGAAACCATTGGAAAACATGAGTATAGACCTCCAAAAAAGACCCTCGAGGTAATGAGCATGTTTGTAGAACATCAATGCAGGTAAGCATGTACATTTATCATATTTCTGCTGTATACGTTTAGCTTGCGAGCATAGCATTTTAGCTTTATGCTTCATTTCATCATTATGCGGCATATCTGAATTGCTGTTAGTTATATTTGCACCTAAATACTTATTTAGCGATTTTAAGTGGTTTATTCCCTATCGACCAATGATGTCCTATTTGTTTTTTGCCATTTCGCCACCCTGTATTATCATAATGTTTGATTTAAATGTATTTATTGCCATATTGTTTTCTCTTGCATGTGATTCTAAACCAGTTAATAATCTTTGTAAGCCTATAGGGATCTGATCAACCACTATTAGGTCAGCTGCATAAAGCAGCCTCCCGACAGGCCTCTTTTTGATTTTAAGCGGAATTGATCTTATAAGCTCGAGATGTTTGCCAATATCACAGATGTAGAAATTGAATAGCGTGGCAGCTAATATACAGCCTTGTTTGACGCCGATGTTAGTAGGCACAGATTGTGTCAGCAAGCCATTGCTATTCAATTTAATTCGTTTTGATGTATTCAAATAGAATTCTTGCAAAAGGTTTACCAAGTACACTGGACAACCTGCAGATGTCAATTTATCCAACAATAAAGCGTGTGATATGGAATCAAATGCTTGCTTATAGTCAATAAAGGCTATATAAAGGGGATTTTAATTCTTTATCACATGATGTTTAAGCGCTGATATTATTAGCAAATTTGGTGGGGTCCCCAGTCCTGAGACAAATCCAGATTGATTTGGAGCTAAGAGATTATTTTCCATTAGCCATTTCGATAGGTCCCTGAGTATCAGTCTTGTGTAGATTTTTCCTGGAGTATCCAACAGTGCTAAAGGTCAATAGTTTAGAGGATGTTTTCGATCACCTTTTTTTAAATTCAGGATCAAGATTGACTGTTTCCACCAAGATGGTATCAGACTTGTTTGGGCACATTTTAAAAAAATGTTAAGGAGAATTATAGACTACTGTTCCGGATGCGCTATTAAGACTGCGTTGGATATGGCATCTGGTCCCGGCGCTCAGGAACTACTTAATTTCTTAATCTGGTTCTGTATATCAGCTAGATCTATCATTAAATCTCCTATTAAATTTTTACATGGGGTGGTATTTACGGCTGGTAGATTAACATCCATGAACAATTCAGTAAAGTGTTTTAGCCACTCTTGCTCACCAACAATGTTTGTCAGATAAGTGGAGCACTCAGTATTCAAACTCCCTTTCAAGAGATTCCAAATCTGTGCTCCAGATTTGGAGGCTATTGTTTCTAGCATTTTCTCATTATCCCTTTGTATTTTCAAAATGTTATACTGTATTATAAGGTTTTTATATTTAGTATTGATGTTAGCACATTTTGTTTTATATTTCTCATCATTGATAGCAATAATATTCCTTATGTCTCCCCTCTTTTTTTTTCTTTCGATGAAAAGGATAATTATTTATGTCAGATGTTTGAGTGTAATGATATGATATGATATGATATGATAGTTTATTTCTATAGCCCCTATACACAATGGGCCTCATTGCGAGTATGGAGGTAGCCATGCCGCTTTCAGTGGCATGGCTACTGTCAAACTTATAAGGGAATAGGGGTCTCAATCCCCTCTTCCGAACCTCAGAAGCCAAATAGATTGACCCCTCCCACCGTGGTTGGCACGGGCGCCTGAAGACTGATATCACAGGAAGCCACGTGGCAGCCAATGGGGGGTAGATGGAGTTAGGGAAAAGGGGATGGAGTGACAAAGGAAAGGAGGGGAACATACACAAGCAAATACATACAATACAGCGATATTCCTGAACCCGTACCTCTATTTCCTGAACACCTAACCTGACCTTCGATACCTGTAATGACCTTGTTACATACGAATCATAGGAGCTCTTTAAACTCCACTTTGCACCTCCCAGAACATAAGCGGATAACCTAGAACATGGACTTTGAACATAACATAGGACTTGAACATAACGTAGGACTTGGACAGTCATTCCTTGAACATACGTAGATTGGCTTACAAGCTAAATGGCACAAACAAAAGGGTGTCCCTTTTTATGAAGACACGAGACACATGGCCCGTAGGGCACAATGAAGCCACAAACAATGATTTAGGAAAAAAGACACACACGAACATGCCCTTGTACTGTCTGGACCCATGCGTGTTCTTTAAATAGTCTCTATATCTTTCCCAGTGCCCAATTTTATCTATTCAGAGCTTTATAGAATGTTTTCTCCACATGGCGTGTCTAATGCATGGCATGTATCTTAGGGCGTGTTACCTCACACGCCCACTACCGCGTTGAAGTAGTCAATTAATAAACAAGTAAGCATATAGCAACTCCAGAATATGAACACTGGGGTCAAAAACACTTAACTGATGGTCCGGATGCCTCACAAGGACATCCGGACCCTGAAGAGCGATGCCCGAAGCTTTTGGGAGCCCGCTTCACCGCCGCGGCCCGTGGTTTTTCAGCTGTTCATCACCGTCGCGGCCCGGGGAAGCTCCAAGAGTCCTTCGGCGTCTGAGAATTTCTGCATGCCTGCTCCTAAGCTGCCGCCGCCCGTGCTCAAAATCATTAATTACCTGCACCGAGGCACGGGCGGCGGCGAGTTTTAACAGTTGCTGCTAATGAACAGCTGTTGTAGCGCGCGATAGGAGAACTACACCTTTCCCAAGGCCTCATGGGAAATGTAGTTTATCGCCTCTTGCAAAGTAAGAAGCGCCGACCTGAAGCTTTCCTCAGATTCCTGACAGCTACCCCCATACTGGGTACCGGGTCCGGGTCCCAGGAATAGGTAATTACCAGGCCATTCCGACCTTGGAGGGCCCGGTAATTCCCTTTCCCGTGACCCGGACCCGGTACATCCCCATTCCCATTTGTGCCCCCAGAGGGCTCAATGGGAATGTGGAGGATGATAACAACAGGCCTGTTAATGACGGGCCCGTTGTTAGCATCCTGGTCTGCTAGCAGGTCCCGCTAAGTACGCATAGTTTTACCAGACGTCCTTAGCGGGACCCGCAAGCAGACTCGTAATGAGGCGGTAGAGGGATAACAGGGCCGGCAGTTCTACCGACACAGTTATCCCTTTACCGCCTTCCTCGTAATGAGGCCCAATTTGTTTCAAAGCCCTTCAAGGCAAGGGAGGGAACAAGGGAAAATACAATGACATTCTTACAGGCCATGAACAGTAAGGATGTGAAATTAACTATCGTACTCGGCCTGACGACATTTCAGATAGTGCAAGAGCTAAGACATAGATAAGGAAGGGAGAGGGAGAATGGGAAGGAAATGGAAACAGAAAGGCGACAACCGTACTAGGCCTGATGACATTTCTGGTAGAGCAGGAGAAAAACAAAGGTGAGGGACAGGGGTGCAGAAAGGGAAGGGAGGAACAAAACAAGCGACTATCGTTCTAGGTCTGACGAAATTTCAGATAGTGCTCGAGTGTTAAGACGGATTTCTGAACTCTGTCCTGGTGGCGCAGAAGTTCAGAAGGCCAACCTAATTACTTGGAACAGGGTAACCTCTGGACGAGCCAGACCAATCAAGGTAGCGATCGCGGCGGTCAAGACTAGGTCTCAAGAGGGGTGAAGGTGACTGAAAGCCGGCAATGAGCACACAAAGCAAGAACACTTACAAACTACTCCAAACAGTTGTTATATTAAAAATATATACACATTTATTTCAAGGCCTTTAAAACAATGACAGTAGCGAGAAAATCACAATATAACGATAGTAAACCAACACATACCATATCAACACAATATATATACAAATACAACAAGTCTCAAGCGTTATATGCACGAAATGTGTAGTCCACCTAAAAGGGAGGGAAAACAGGCAGTGCGCAATAATGCTTAGACCCAGTTCGCCTTCAGAGGCACCTAACTAGATGGAAGTCCGTGCCCTGCGAAGAGTGGAGCATTGTGCTCAAAAGTACCTGCACGCGCTGGTGCCAACGGGCAAAAGGAGAAGCTCTTCGAGGGAAATCAGGCAGTTCAGTTTAGTGCACAAAAGAAGAAGAACAAGTTCCGCGACTCAAGCGCAGCCTCCACAGTGGGCAGAAGCAGAGCGCGAGTACGGAAAAGGGTGCTGTTTGACACAGCGGGGAAAAGCAATGGGCTCCTGCAGGAGGGCGACCAGATCCTAGCTATGCTACTCACCGGTCCCCGATGCAAGCAGACCCAGGCTTCTCCGCGTCAGTTTCAGCAGCTGGCAGGTTCAGAAGAGCAGGGAACGCCTCATTGTCGTGTTGAGTAAAAAGACGTCCCAATCGAAGAAACCCGCACAGTTTGTTACCACAGCAGGGCAACGGAGCGGCCGTGTGTATCTGAGCCAAATGTACACTGCTCACTTCAGACCTGGGAACGCCAAGTGTACGAAGCGTGTGAGAGTGACAAGGACTTGAAATACTACACAACCTGGCGGCGGTTACAGAGCAAGACTCCCGTGTAAGCTGGTCATTCAGCTGGATGGCCCAGAGACGCTTCCGAAGGCTTACTGGCAGGAGATGGAGAAGATGCCGAGAATAGCTGTTCCCGCTATTCCAAGGGTCGAAGTACCAGTACAGGCCTTCTGGTTCGATCAAAGGTGAAAAGGGTTTCACAAGGCGACAGCAGTGCAGAGGAGAAGTCCTTCAGCAGGTCACCAGCGATTCCTCGGTCCAGCCTCTTGGTTGCAGGATACTTGGCTTCTGTATTCCTTCGTTTGTGAGAACTCAGGAGATCGACATGGTAGTGGTGTTTCCAGCCCCCTCTTATCCACGGTTCCCTTCGCGCCAAAACGGAGGGGACCCAATGGGAGATCCGCTCATCAACACTCACACCATTCGTGGACCAATCACGGACCACGGTGGTCCCAGGCATTCACACCACCCTAGACTCTCTGGCACCCAGGATGTGTATTGGGACCAGACATCCCAGCCCACATCATGGAGGCACACACAAGACATTTAGAAGCCCGCGAAAGCATCCGTGTTTCGCGGGAAAGTACATGCCCAAATAAGGAAGGCCCCGGGTCGGCTCGACCTGGGGAAGGTGAACGGAGCAAGCCGGTCAGCGGACAGGACAAAGGAGCCTCGTGGTCTGGCCATTTTGGGAGCCAGGCCACCATTTTGGGTTAAGCGCGAGAAACGCGCTTAGAACGCCAAAAGGAGCTCAAAACACAAGAAACGATCGCTGCCACCATTCCCGTCCCTGAATCACTTGCACCGATCAGATACAATCCTAAACGAGTATCTAGGGCCTGTAGAAGGCTAGAGACCCAAGAGAGCTGTAACTTAGCTTACAGTGCCCTCTTGTGTCATGTTGCACGAAAGCCGCAACATGATAAAAGAAACTACGGGAAACAGCGTTCCCCGGTACTGACTGTCTTAAGGGCATGTCAGTTTCCCCATAAGAAAGGAGCGAAAGCCCAGAGGAGTGCGGCAGAAGGCTGCACTTCTCTGGCAAAGTCAAGAACAAGGTGAAAAACAACAGCAAAAAGTTTATGGGTTGCCACATGGAAGGACAATTACCTACAATTACGAAATCTTTCCTTACACTCGCCCCTCCCAGACTATGGACAGGGGGAACTAATCCACCCCTGGATGAGTCTCTTGTTCAGGTCGGTTAAACATTCTGGACAACCCATCAGCATTGCTATGTTGGACACCTGGCCTATGCTCAATAGTGAAGTCGAAGCCTTGTAGACTTATGGACCACCTAAGCAACTTTGGATTCTCCCCCTTCATGTTCATTAGCCACTTTAAGGGCTTATGGTCAGTTTGCACAGTGAAGTGGGTCCCATAGAAGTAGGGCCTCAGCTTCCTTAGGGCCCACACAACAGAGAAACATTCTTTCTCTACCGTGGACCATCTGAGCTCTCTGTCCTTCAGCTGGCGGCTAATAAAACCAATAGGGTGTTCCTTACCCTCCTCATCTACTTGTGATAGTACAGCTCCTATCCCAGTGTCAAAGGCGTCCGTCTGCACGATAAAAGGTCTTTAATAATCAGGGGCCCTGAGGACAGGGGCCTGGCACAAGGAGTCTTTTAAGCCATTGAAGGCCTTCTCACACTCGTCGGTCCAAGTTACCTTCTTGGGTTTCTTCGGAGTTGTGAGGGCAGTCAGAGGGGCAGCTATGGTGCCATAGTCTGCCACAAAATTGCGGTAATACCCCGTGAGTCCTAAGAAGGCTCTCACTTGGGTTTGCGTAGTGGGGGTAGGCCAGTCTTGTACTGCTTGTACTTTACTGGGAAGAGGCTGTATCCTCCCTCCACCTACTTCATGTCCAAGGTAAACCACTGAGCCTTGTCAAATCTGGCATTTACTAGCCTTTATGGTCAGGTGTGCTTTCTGAAGAGCCTGGAGCACAATCCCGAGGTGTTTCGCATGGTCTTCCCAGGTGGCACTGAAAACTGCTATATCGTCCAGATATGCAAGACAGAATTCGTCCAACCCATTCAACACATGATTCACAAGCCTCTGGAAAGTGGCAGGTGCATTCTTCAACCCGAACGGCATTACCTGGAATTGGTAAAGGCCGTCTGGAGTAGAAAATGCTGTCTTCTCCTTGGCAGGTTCTGCTAAAGCTATTTTCCAATAGCCAGCAGTGAGGTCAAACGTGCTGAGGTACTTGGAGGCACCCAAAGTATCCACCAGCTCCATCTGTTCGAGGCAAGGGGTGTGCATCTGTCTTGGTGACAGCATTCAGAGCCCTGTAATCCACGCAGAACCTCAATTCAGAAGTGCCTGCCTTTGGAACCAAAACCACAGGGCTGGACCAAGGACTACTAGAGGGTTCAATCACCCCAAGGTCTAACATCTTGTTGACCTCGGTCTTAATATAAGACCGTACTTTGTCTGACATCCTGTATCCCCTACTTTTGGTAGGTACACTGTCTCCCGTGTCTATGTTATGTTTGCACCAAGGTGTCAAACCAGGCGACTGTGAAAACAGGGGGGGAAACTGCCTAAGCAAACTTTTCACCTCAGCCTGCTGATCAGAAGTCAGGTGAGGGGCCACTCGGACATCCTCAAAGGAGCTATCTGAAGGACCGCTTTGGAACAGGTCGGGGAGAGGTTCAGACTCCTCTTCCTCAACATCTGAAGCCAGTAGCAGTGCTGCGATTTCGACTCTTGGGACGAAAGCCTTCAGCCTATTCACGTGAAACACTTTTGGAGCCTGTCCAGGCCTTCCAAGGTCCACTAAATAGTTAACCTCACCCAGGGGCTCCACCACTGTGTAAGGGCCTGACCATTTGTCCTGTAAAGCTCGAGGCCTTATGGGATTCATGATCAGGACTTGCTGACCAGGTGTAAAGTTGATGAGGGAGGCAAACAGTAAGCATGGTAAAAGAAGATCCCATTTTCTTCTCGGAGGTTCCTCCAGAGCCCCAATCATGCTTTTTAACGTTCTGTTGAAACGTTCCACCAGACCATTGGTCTGGGGGTGGTATGCAGAAGAGAACTTGTAGGTGACCCCACATTCTTTCCACATAGCCTGCATATACTTCGACATAAAGTTGCTGCCACGATCCGACACAACTTCTTTAGGGAAACCAACCCTAGTAAATATGCCAAGTAAAGCTTTTGCAACTGACTTGGCAGTTACAGTTTTCAATGGGATGGCCTCAGGATATCTGTTTGCATGGTCGACCAGCACCAGGATAAACCTATTGCCCGAGGATGTTTGCGGGTCAAGGGGACCAACGATGTCGATCCCTACCCTTTCAAATGGTACCCCCACAACTGGGAGCGGTACCAACGGAGCTTGGATTGTCGCGCCAACCTTACCAGACAACTGGCAGGAGGCACAACTCCTGCAGTGACTTTCTACTTGCACCCCCATCTTGGGCCAGTAGAAGTGCATGGATAACCTTTGCTTGGTTCTCTTCATACCAAGGTGACCAGCAAGGGGAACTTCATGCGCCAACTGCAGGAGGAAGGGCCTAGCAGCAAGGGGAACCACCAACCTCCTATGGTCTCCTTCTGTAGACTCTGTGGGCTCACTATACAGGAGTCCACCTTCCCAATAAATCCTATGCGTCCCAGGAGGTTCACCCTCAAGCTGGGAGCAGGCCTGTCTCCTTAGGCCTTCCAGAGATGGGCACTCACGTTGGCCTTTACTGAATTCGTCCCTATCAGGACCTCCTTCAACTAACAAGTCTTTTAGTTCAGGATGATCGTTGGGGTCAAATACTTCAGGCATCGCCACCTCCTCGTCAGGCCCGGGCGATTGACCAACTTCCTCCACCGCAGTGGTAGGCGAGCTCGGGGGAATATTCTCTTTCCCTCGTCTTGACTTGTCGACTCCTTTCGCCTTGGGTTTCCCCTTCGGCTGGGGCGGCGTATTGGTCTTGGCCAATGCTGCCCGTGCTTGAGACCGTGTGTAGGGTCTTTCGGCAGTGTCTCCTACGAGCCCTAAAGCTCTGAGATCATTACCTAACAAGACCTTTCCCGGGACGTTTCTCTGAATGCTCACTGGAATCCTGACTGCTGTACCATTTAAAGTAAGATTTACAGGTATTACTGGGAACATACGGAGTGGGCCGTCAGCCAACTTAGTGGGCATCAGAGTAGCTCTGGCAACTTCCTCTGAGTCTACCAACGTAGAATCCACTACAGTGCGACTGCACCCACTATCCCTAAGAGCTGGAGTATCTACTCCATTGATCAGCACACTGTCTTTAAAGTAGTGCTTGGTATTATCCGGAATCCTAGCATAAGCCTCTGCGACTTTAGGCTCCCAGGAACCCAGGGAAACTAAAACTACCTCAGCCTCTATCCCTCTGGGAAATGAGTCTGAGGAGAAGGATGCTCCTGTAATCTCTTCTTCCTCGTAGGAGGAGAAGGCCAGATTAGCGGAGTAGACCCCCAAAGGTCTAACCTTACACCGGGGATCCCCCTTCACGTGGTCAGTTGCTCCACAAGCAAAACAAGATCCATTGGGTCTGTTTACATAGGGAGGCTTATTGTAACCAAAGTTCTGTTTCGGAGGCTGACCTCCACTACCCTGTGAGTTCTCTTGTGTCTTACCCTTATTTTTCTTTTTGTGGCCCTTATGAGAAAAAGCTTTATCAGATTCTCCACCCTCCTTATCTTTGGACTTTTTCCCTTCCTCCTGCTTACCAGGATGAGTTTTGTCCTTATGGGACACTCAATGTGACACCCATAAGTCTGCTGCAATGGCCAGCTTCTTAGGATCTATCTCCTTCGAATCGGCCAAATGCTGCTTAAGCTCCGGGGAAGAAGATGCAAAAATGTGTTCCAGCATGACAAGATTTATCATGCCTTCGAAGGTAGAAACCTTATAACCTTCGACCCAGCCAGTTAAGTTTTTCAAGGACTCAGTGACATAAGATACCCAAGTACCACCTTCCTTTTTCTTATACTCTCTGAAACGTTTCAAATATTGGGCCGGAGTCTTCCCAAACTTTAAAATGAGAGTTTGCTTTAACATTGCGAAATCAGCTCGCTCAGCCTTCGACATTTCCATAATGGCACTACAGCCAGAATGGGGCAGTCTGCTGAGTAACCAGGCAATCTTATCAGCATTGTCAACTTGTTGAAATTCGCATGCATACTCAAACGCATTCAGCCAGTCCATAATGTCATTCCTTTCTTCATACACACTGAGCAGATCTTTCGGAAACCGTGGATGAGAGGAGGCCCCAGACCCATGTCCAGGACCCTTGGACCCATTTGCAAACTGAAGCTTGGCCAGTTCCAACTGGTGATCCCTGTCTTTTTGTTTTTCTGCCTGTTCGATTTTTAGTTTGGCTATGCTGAATTCAAGCTCCTGCTGCCTAAACCGCAGCTCTTGCTTCTTGAATTCAAGCATAGCCTCCCCATCAGCACTGGCAGAGGAAACATTAGACATCTCGTCCTCCCTGTCCTCGTGGTCGCGATGGATCAGTGCAGCGGCAGAACCGTCGGTTCTACCAGTGAGAGCAGCCCCACCTCCTTCCGCACTGTCCTCAGAAGTTATAGCGTCAAGCTGCGCTTCTTGCCACGCCACGATTCTTTGGATCATTTCCAATTTCGTGCCTTGAGAGAAAACACCTCTCTCTGCACACATCTTTTTCAATGTTTCTGATTTGGAAGCATTTAAAGTTAACAAGGTATTTGTTTCCATACTGTTAGATAGGACTATGGCCTTTTGAAAAAGTTATACTACAACAATTCACTACGTGTCCTGGTTGGAATAACCTGAAATGCCTTAGTTCGTGCGCAACACTGGATACCTTCAGTCGTATCCCACCGCTGTACACCAATTTGTTAAGACGGATTTCTGAACTCTGTCCTGGTGGCGCAGAAGTTCAGAAGGCCAACCTAATTACTTGGAACAGGGTAACCTCTGGACGAGCCAGACCAATCAAGGTAGCGATCGCGGCGGTCAAGACTAGGTCTCAAGAGGGGTGAGGGTGACTGAAAGCCCGCAACAAGCACACAAAGCAAGAACACTTACAAACTACTCCAAACAGTTGTTATATTAAAAATATATACACATTTATTTCTAGGCCTTTAAAACAATGACCGTAGCGAGAAAATCACAATATAACGATAGTAAACCAACACATACCATATCAACACAATATATATACAAATACAACAAGTCTCAAGCGTTATATGCACGAAATGTGTAGTCCACCTAAAAGGGAGGGAAAACAGGCAGTGCGCAATAATGCTTAGACCAAGTTCGCCTTCAGAGGCACCTAACTAGATGGAAGTCCGTGCCCTGCGAAGAGTGGAGCCTTGTGCTCAAAAGTACCTGCACGCGCTGGTGCCAACGGGCAAAAGGAGAAGCTCTTCGAGGGAAATCAGGCAGTTCAGTTTAGTGCACAAAAGAAGAAGAACAAGTTCCGCGACTCAAGCGCAGCCTCCACAGTGGGCAGAAGCAGAGCGCGAGTACGGAAAAGGGTGCTGTTTGACACAGCGGGGAAAAGCAATGGGCTCCTGCAGGAGAGCGACCAGATCCTAGCTATGGTACTCACCGGTCCCCGATGCAAGCAGACCCAGGGTTCTCCGCGTCAGTTTCAGCAGCTGGCAGGTTCAGAAAAGCAGGGAACACCTCGTCGTCGTGTTGAGTGAAAAGACGTCCCAATCGAAGAAACCCTCACAGTTTGTTACCACAGCAGGGCAACGGAGCGGCCGTGTGTATCTGAGCCAAATGTACACTGCTCACTTCAGACCTGGGAACGCCAAGTGTACGAAGCGTGTGAGAGTGACAAGGACTTGAAATACTACACAACCTGGCGGCGGTTACAGAGCAAGACTCCCGTGTAAGCTGGTCAGTCAGCTGGATGGCCCAGAGACGCTTCTGAAGGCTTACTGGCAGGAGATGGTGAAGATGCCGAGAATAGCTGTTCCCGCTATTCCAAGGGTCGAAGTACCAGTACAGGCCTTCTGGTTCGAAAAAAGGTGAAAAGGGTTTCACAAGGCGACAGCAGTGCAGAGGAGAAGTCCTTCAGCGGGTCACCAGCGATTCCTCGGTCCAGCCTCTTGGTTGCAGGATACTTGGCTCCTGTATTCCTTCGTTCGTGAGAACTCAGGAGATCGACATGGTAGTGGTGTTTCCAGCCCCCTCTTATCCACGGTTCCCTTCGCGCCAAAACGGAGGGGACCCAATGGGAGATCCGCTCATCAACACTCACACCATTCGTGGACCAATCACGGACCACGGTGGTCCCAGGCATTCACACCACCCTAGACTCTCTGGCACCCAGGATGTGTATTGGGACCAGACATCCCAGCCCACATCCTGGAGGCACACACAAGACATGTAGAAGCCCGCAAAAGCATCCGTGTTTCGCGGGAAAGTACATGCCCAAATAAGGAAGGCCCCGGGTCGGCTCGACCTGGGGAAGGTAAAGGGAGCAAGACGGTCAGCGGACAGGACAAAGGAGCCTCGTGGTCTGGCCATTTTGGGAGCCAGGCCACCATTTTGGGTTAAGCGCGAGAAACGCGCCTAGAACGCCAAAAGGAGCTCAAAACACAAGAAACGATCGCTGCCACCATTCCCGTCCCTGAATCACTTGCACCGATCAGATACAATCCTAAATGAGTATCTAGGGCCTGTAGAAGGCTAGAGACCCAAGAGAGCTGTAATTTAGCTTACAGTGCCCTCTTGTGTCATGTTGCACGAAAGCCGCAACATGATAAAAGAAACTACGGGAAACAGCGTTCCCCGGTACTGACTGTCTTAAGGGCAGTTTCCCCATAAGAAAGGAGCGAAAGCCCAGAGGAGTGCGGCAGAAGGCTGCACTTCTCTGGCAAAGTCAAGAACAAGGTGAAAAACAACAGCAAAAAGTTTAGGGGTTGCCACATGGAAGGAAAATTACCTACAATTACGAAATCTTTCCTAACACTCGCCCCTCCCAGACTATGGACAGGGGGAACTAATCCACCCCTAGATGAGTCTCTTGTTCAGGTCGGTTAAACATTCTGGACAACCCATCAGCATTGCTATGTTGGACACCTGGCCTATGCTCAATAGTGAAGTCGAAGCCTTGTAGACTTATGGACCACCTAAGCAACTTTGGATTCTCCCCCTTCATGTTCATTAGCCACTTTAAGGGCTTATGGTCAGTTTGCACAGTGAAGTGGGTCCCATACAGGTAGGGCCTCAGCTTCCTTAGGGCCCACACAACAGAGAAACATTCTTTCTCTACCGTGGACCATCTGAGCTCTCTGTCCTTAAGCTGGCGGCTAATAAAACCAATAGGGTGTTCCTTACCCTTCTCATCTACTTGTGATAGTACAGCTCCTATCCCAGTGTCAGAGGCGTCCGTCTGCACGATAAAAGGTCTTTGATAATCAGGGGCCCTGAGGACAGGGGCCTGGCACAAGGAGTCTTTTAAGCCATTGAAGGCCTTCTCACACTCGTCGGTCCAAGTTACCTTCTTGGGTTTCTTCGGAGTTGTGAGGGCAGTCAGAGAGGCAGCTATGGTGCCATAGTCTGCCACAAAATTGCGGTAATACCCCGTGAGTCCTAAGAAGGCTCTCACTTGGGTTTGCGTAGTGGGGGTAGGCCAGTCTTGACTGCTTGTACTTTACTGGGAAGAGGCTGTATCCTCCCGCCACCTACTTCATGTCCAAGGTAAACCACTGAGCCTTGTCCAATCTGGCATTTACTAGCCTTTATGGTCAGGTGTGCTTTCTGAAGAGCCTGGAGCACAATCCCGAGGTGTTTCACATGGTCTTCCCAGGTGGCACTGAAAACTGCTATATCGTCCAGATATGCAAGACAGAATTCGTCCAACCCATTCAACACATGATTCACAAGCCTCTGGAAAGTGGCAGGTGCATTCTTCAACCCGAACGGCATTACCCAGAATTGGTAAAGGCCGTCTGGAGTAGAAAATGCTGTCTTCTCCTTGGCATGTTCTGCTAAAGCTATTTGCCAATAGCCAGCAGTGAGGTCAAACGTGCTGAGGTACTTGGAGGCACCCAAAGTATCCACCAGCTCATCTGTTCGAGGCAAGGGGTGTGCATCTGTCTTGGTGACAGCATTCAGAGCCCTGTAATCCACGCAGAACCTCAATTCAGAAGTGCCTGCCTTTGGAACCAAAACCACAAGGCTGGACCAAGGACTACTAGAGGGTTCAATCACCCCAAGGTCTAACATCTTGTTGACCTCGGTCTTAATATAAGACCGTACTTTGTCTGACATCCTGTATCCCCTACTTTTGGTAGGTACACTGTCTCCCGTGTCTATGTTATGTTTGCACCAAGGTGTCAAACCAGGCGACTGTGAAAACAGGGGGGAAAACTGCCTAAGCAAACTTTTCACCTCAGCCTGCTGATCAGAAGTCAGGTGAGGGGCCACTCGGACACCCTCAAAGGAGCTATCTGAAGGACCGCTTTGGAACAGGTCGGGGAGAGGTTCAGACTCCTCTTCCTCAACATCTGAAGCCAGTAGCAGTGCTGCGATTTCGACTCTTGGGACGAAAGCCTTCAGCCTATTCACGTGAAACCCTTTTGGAGCCTGCCCAGGCCTTCCAAGGTCCACTAAATAGTTAACCTCACCCAGGGGCTCCACCACTGTGTAAGGGCCTGACCATTTGTCCTGTAAAGCTCGAGGCCTTATGGGATTCATGATCAGGACTTGCTGACCAGGTGTAAAGTTGATGAGGGAAGCTTTCTGGTCGTACCAATGTTTCACCAGCGCTTGTCCTGCCTTCAATTTATCACTAGCCAAGCCCATCAGAAGTACCATCCGTTTTCTGAGCCCTAGCACATAATCAACTACGTTGGTAGTAACAGGGGGAGTGGGCATCTCCCATCCCTCTTTGACAATGGCTAAGGGTCCCCGTACGGGATGACCGAACAGAAGTTTGAAGGGGCTGAAGCCAACACCCTCCTGTGGTACCTCTCGGTAGGCAAACAGTAAGCATGGTAAAAGAAGATCCCATTTTCTTCTCTGAGGTTCCTCCAGAGCCCCAATCATGCTTTTTAACGTTCTGTTGAAACGTTCCACCAGACCATTGGTCTGGGGGTGGTATGCAGAAGAGAACTTGTAGGTGACCCCACATTCTTTCCACATAGCCTGCATATACTTCGACATAAAGTTGCTGCCACGATCCGACACAACTTCTTTAGGGAAGCCAACCCTAGTAAATATGCCAAGTAAAGCTTTTGCAACTGACTTGGCAGTTACAGTTTTCAATGGGATGGCCTCAGGATATCTGGTTGCATGGTCGACCAGCACCAGGATAAACCTATTGCCCGAGGATGTTTGCGGGTCAAGGGGACCAATGATGTCGATCCCTACCTTTCAAATGGTACCCCCACAACTGGGAGCGGTACCAACGGAGCTTGGATTGTCGCGCCAACCTTACCAGACAACTGGCAGGAGGCACAACTCCTGCAGTGAATTTCTACTTGCACCCCCATCTTGGGCCAGTAGAAGTGCATGGATAACCTTTGCTTGGTCCTCTTCATACCAAGGTGACCAGCAAGGGGAACTTCATGCGCCAACTGCAGGAGGAAGGGCCTAACAGCAAGGGGAACCACCAACCTCCTATGGTCTCCTTCTGTAGACTCTGTGGGCTCACTATACAGGAGTCCACCTTCCCAATAAATCCTATGCGTCCCAGGAGGTTCACCCTCAAGCTGGGAGCAGGCCTGTCTCCTTAGGCCTTCCAGAGATGGGCACTCACGTTGGCCTTTACTGAATTCGTCCCTATCAGGACCTCCTTCAACTATCAAGTCTTTTAGTTCAGGATGATCGTTGGGGTCAAATACTTCAGGCATCGCCACCTCCTCGTCAGGCCCGGGCGATTGACCAACTTCCTCCACCGCAGTGGTAGGCGAGCTCGGGGGAATATTCTCTTTCCCTCGTCTTGACTTGTCGACTCCTTTCGCCTTGGGTTTCCCCTTCGGCTGGGGCGGCGTATTGGTCTTGGCCAATGCTGCCCGTGCTTGAGACCGTGTGTAGGGTCTTTCGGCAGTGTCTCCTACGAGCCCTAAAGCTCTGAGATCATTACCTAACAAGACCTTTCCCGGGACGTTTCTCTGAATGCTCACTGGAATCCTGACTGCTGTACCATTTAAAGTAAGATTTACAGATATTACTGGGAACATACAGAGTGGGCCGTCAGCCAACTTAGTGGGCATCAGAGTAGCTCTGGCAACTTCCTCTGAGTCTACCAACGTAGAATCCACTACAGTGCGACTGCACCCACTATCCCTAAGAGCTGGAGTATCTACTCCATTGATCAGCACACTGTCTTTAAAGTAGTGTTTGGTATTATCCGGAATCCTAGCATAAGCCTCTGCGACTTTAGGCTCCCAGGAACCCAGGGAAACTAAAACTACCTCAGCCTCTATCCCGCTGGGAAATGAGTCTGAGGAGAAGGATGCTCCTGTAATCTCTTCTTCCTCGTAGGAGGAGAAGGCCAGATTAGCGGAGTGAACCCCCAAAGGTCTAACCTTACACCGGGGATCCCCCTTCACGTGGTCAGTTGCTCCACAAGCAAAACAAGATCCATTGGGTCTGTTTACATAGGGAGGCTTATTGTAACCAAAGTTCTGTTTCGGAGGCTGACCTCCACTACCCTGTGAGTTCTCTTGTGTCTTACCCTTATTTTTCTTTTTGTGGCCCTTATGAGAAAAAGCTTTATCAGATTCTCCACCCTCCTTATCTTTGGACTTTTTCCCTTCCTCCTGCTTACCAGGATGAGTTTTGTCCTTATGGGACACTCAATGTGACACCCATAAGTCTGCTGCAATGGCCAGCTTCTTAGGATCTATCTCCTTCGAATCGGCCAAATGCTGCTTAAGCTCCGGGGAAGAAGATGCAAAAATGTGTTCCAGCATGACAAGATTTATCATGCCTTCGAAGGTAGAAACCTTATAACCTTCGACCCAGCCAGTTAAGTTTTTCAAGGACTCAGTGACATAAGATACCCAAGTACCACCTTCCTTTTTCTTATACTCTCTGAAACGTTTCAAATATTGGGCCGGAGTCTTCCCAAACTTTAAAATGAGAGTTTGCTTTAACATTGCGAAATCAGCTCGCTCAGCCTTCGACATTTCCATAATGGCACTACAGCCAGAATGGGGCAGTCTGCTGAGTAACCAGGCAATCTTATCAGCATTGTCAACTTGTTGAAATTCGCATGCATACTCAAACGCATTCAGCCAGTCCATAATGTCATTCCTTTCTTCATACACACTGAGCAGATCTTTCGGAAACCGTGGATGAGAGGAGGCCCCAGACCCATGTCCAGGACCCTTGGACCCATTTGCAAACTGAAGCTTGGCCAGTTCCAACTGGTGATCCCTGTCTTTTTGTTTTTCTGCCTGTTCGATTTTTAGTTTGGCTATGCTGAATTCAAGCTCCTGCTGCCTAAACCGCAGCTCTTGCTTCTTGAATTCAAGCATAGCCTCCCCATCAGCACTGGCAGAGGAAACATTAGACATCTCGTCCTCCCTGTCCTCGTGGTCGCGATGGATCAGTGCAGCGGCAGAACCGTCGGTTCTACCAGTGAGAGCAGCCCCACCTCCTTCCGCACTGTCCTCAGAAGTTATAGCGTCAAGCTGCGCTTCTTGCCACGCCACGATTCTTTGGATCATTTCCAATTTCGTGCCTTGAGAGGAAACACCTCTCTCCGCACACATCTTTTTCAATGTTTCTGATTTGGAAGCATTTAAAGTTAACAAGGTATTTGTTTCCATACTGTTAGATAGGACTATGGCATTTTTAAAGTTATACTACAACAATTCACTACGTGTCCTGGTTGGAATAACCTGAAATGCCTTAGTTCGTGCGCAACACTGGATACCTTCAGTCGTATCCCACCGCTGTACACCAATTTGTTAAGACGGATTTCTGAACTCTGTCCTGGTGGCGCAGACGTTCAGAAGGCCAACCTAATTACTTGGAACAGGGTAACCTCTGGACGAGCCAGACCAATCAAGGTAGCGATCGCGGCGGTCAAGACTAGGTCTCAAGAGGGGTGAGGGTGACTGAAAGCCCGCAATGAGCACACAAAGCAAGAACACTTACAAACTAGTCCAAACAGTTGTTATATTAAAAATATATACACATTTATTTCAAGGCCTTTAAAACAATGACCGTAGCGAGAAAATCACAATATAACGATAGTAAACCAACACATACCATATCAACACAATATATATACAAATACAACAAGTCTCAAGCGTTATATGCACAAAATGTGTAGTCCACCTAAAAGGGAGGGAAAACAGGCAGTGCGCAATAATGCTTAGACCCAGTTCGCCTTCAGAGGCACCTAACTAGATGGAAGTCCGAGCCCTGCGAAGAGTGGAGCCTTGTGCTCAAAAGTACCTGCACGCGCTGGTGCCAACGGGCAAAAGGAGAAGCTCTTTGAGGGGAATCAGGCAGTTCAGTTTAGTGCACAAAAGAAGAAGAACAAGTTCTGCGACTCAAGCGCAGCCTCCACAGTGGGCAGAAGCAGAGCGCGAGTACGGAAAAGGGTGCTGTTTGACACAGCGGGGAAAAGCAATGGGCTCCTGCAGGAGAGTGACCAGATCCTAGCTATGGTACTCACCGGTGCCCGATGCAAGCAGACCCAGGCTTCTCCGCGTCAGTTTCAGCAGCTGCCAGGTTCAGAAGAGCAGGGAACGCCTCGTCGTCGTGTTGAGTAAAAAGACGGCCCAATCGAAGAAACCCTCACAGTTTGTTACCACAGCAGGGCAACGGAGCGGCCGTGTGTATCTAAACCAAATGTACACTGCTCACTTCAGACCTGGGAACGCCAAGTGTACGAAGCGTGTGAGAGTGACAAGGACTCGAAATACTACACAACCTGGCGGCGGTTACAGAGCAAGACTCCCGTGTAAGCTGGTCAGTGAGCTGGATGGCCCAGAGACGCTTCTGAAGGCTTACTGGCAGGAGATGGTGAAGATGCCGAGAATAGCTGTTCCCGCAATTCCAAGGGTCGAAGTACCAGTACAGACCTTCTGGTTCGATCAAAGGTGAAAAGGGTTTCACAAGGCGACAGCAGTGCAGAGGAGAAGTCCTTCAGCGGGTCACCAGCGATTCCTCGGTCCAGCCTCTTGGTTGCAGGATACTTGGCTCCTGTATTCCTTCGTTCGTGAGAACTCAGGAGATCGACATGGTAGTGGTGTTTCCAGCCCCCTCTTATCCACAGTTCCCTTCGCGCCAAAACGGAGGGGACCCAATGGGAGATCCGCTCATCAACACTCACACCATTCGTGGACCAATCACGGACCACGGTGGTCCCAGGCATTCACACCACCCTAGACTCTCTGGCACCCAGGATGTGTATTGGGACCAGACATCCCAGCCCACATCCTGGAGGCACACACAAGACATGTAGAAGCCCGCGAAAGCATCCGTGTTTCGCGGGAAAGTACATGCCCAAATAAGGAAGGCCCCGGGTCGGCTCGACCTGGGGAAGGTGAAGGGAGCAAGACGGTCAGCGGACAGGACAAAGGAGCCTCGTGGTCTGGCCATTTTGGGAGCCAGGCCACCATTTTGGGTTAAGCGCGAGAAACGCGCTTAGAACGCCAAAAGGAGCTCAAAACACAATGAACGATCGCTGCCACCATTCCCGTCCCTGAATCACTTGCACCGATCAGATACAATCCTAAACGAGTATCTAGGGCCTGTAGAAGGCTAGAGACCCAAGAGAGCTGTAACTTAGCTTACAGTGCCCTCTTGTGTCATGTTGCACGAAAGCCGCAACATGATAAAAGAAACTACGGGAAACAGCGTTCCCCGGTACTGACTGTCTTAAGGGCATGTCAGTTTCCCCATAAGAAAGGAGCGAAAGCCCAGAGGAGTGCGGCAGAAGGCTGCACTTCTCTGGCAAAGTCAAGAACAAGGTGAAAAACAACAGCAAAAAGTTTAGGGGTTGCCACATGGAAGGAAAATTACCTACAATTACGAAATCTTTCCTAACATCGAGTAGTAGTGGGGAGAGGAAAAATACAAGGGGAGGCGGGAGGAGACAGATGAGGTTGCTATCATACTAGGTCCAGGGTTAATTCTGATAGAGTAAGTGCATAGAAGAAAGTAAGGGGAGGAGGGGAGGAGATAGGGAAAGGGAGCAAGGTAGAAAAGGAGAGAACAGAGAGTAAGCAGTCAAAAAGAGTGGAGAAGCAAGAGGGGAGAGCTAATACAATTGCAGAAGTCAGTAGTAACACATAATGTTGTAAGCCATGATACAAGATGAAGATGGGAACAGCATGATTCAGGGCCACCATGAGTACAAGATGCAAAGGAAGTCCAGCATGAGAGTTGAGAAAGGGTGACGCACCGAGAATCAATGAAGTCCATAAAAGTCAAATCCAGCATTGGCCACAAGACGGTGATGGTGTAACCAGAATGTATCAGGACCAACTCCTGCAGAAGTAGGCTGGAGGGAGTTAGGGGGAGCAGGTATTCTTCATGCCCCCACTCACAAGCAGATACACTAGTCCTACATGTCCCAATTCCCACTCAAATGCCCGATTTCTCCTTCAAAACACACATTCCAGATTCAAATGCCACCTCCCTACTGACCCACATGCCAACCATCCCTCCATCCAAACCCACACAAAGAAACCAACATCCATCCCTCCATACCTACACCAGGATGCTGCACCCCTCAGAGCCACACCCATATGCTTCACCTCTGCCTCCAGACTCACATTGAGATGGCGCCATCGGCCCTCTCTCTATACCCACACCGATTACCCCATCCTTTTGACACATATGCTCCCACCCCTCCAATAAACCAACATCCTTCTCTCCAGACATACACACCCCATCCCTCCATTCACACCCAGATGCCCCCTTCCTTCCCACCAGAGTGCTCCAGCCCTGACCCACATGCTCCATCATTCCCTGACATGCCCTCATCACATGCCCTGTCCCTCCATTCCAGATCAACAATGCCCCCATCCGAGTCAGACTCCACCTAGATGCCCAATCCCTTCCTCAAGACCCATACCATGATGCCCCATCCTCCCTCCACACAGATGATGCCTTTATCCCTCCTCCAATCAATGAGCCCCCATCCCTGCCTCCAGACCCACACCAATGTGCCCCATCCCTCCCTCCAGACCCATACCAATGTGTTCTATGTTCTGTCCCTCCCCAGAGCCACACCAATGCACCTCCATCCACTCCGTCCAGAGCCACACCAAGATGCCCCATCCCACCCCCCGATGCCCCATCCCTCTCTCTCAGACCCACACCAAGATGACCCATACCTCCCTCTCAGAACCACACCAAGATGTCCCATACCTCCCTCTCAGACACACACCAAGATGCCAACATGCCTCTAGACCTACACCACAATGTCCCATACCTCCCTTCCAGAGCCCACCAAGATGCCACCAACCCTCCATGCCAGACCCCACCAAGATGCCACCAACCCCCCCGAACCCCGAGACCCATACCATGATGCACCATCCTTCCTCCACACAGGAATAAGCTCCCATCCTGCCCTCCAGTCTCAAACAAAGATCTCCATCTCCACACACAAAAGACACCACCCTTCAGGCCTAGACTTATTTGCCCCATCTTTCCCTCCAAATGTGCCCCATCCGGCCCAGACCCACACCAAGATGCCCCATCCCACCCCCCGATGCCCCATCCCTCTCTCTCAGACCCACACCAAGATGACCCATACCTCCCTCTCAGAACCACACCAAGATGTCCCATACCTCCCTCTCAGACACACACCAAGATGCCAACATGCCTCTAGACCTACACCACAATGTCCCATACCTCCCTTCCAGAGCCCACCAAGATGCCACCAACCCTCCATGCCAGACCCCACCAAGATGCCACCAACCCCCCCGAACCCCGAGACCCATACCATGATGCACCATCCTTCCTCCACACAGGAATAAGCTCCCATCCTGCCCTCCAGTCTCAAACAAAGATCTCCATCTCCACACACAAAAGACACCACCCTTCAGGCCTAGACTTATTTGCCCCATCTTTCCCTCCAAATGTGCCCCATCCGGCCCAGACCCACACCAAGATGCCACCATCCCACCCTCCCAACCAACACCTAGATGACCCGTGCCAACCTCCAGAACAAATGCCCCATACCTATTTCAAACAGACACTAATGTGCCCTCGTTCTTTGCAGACCCCCGCCCCAAGATGCCACCATCAGTCCCTCCACACAGCAAGACGCCCCCTATCCTGCCCTCCATACCCACACCTAAGCGATCCATCCCTCCAGACTCACACCACGCACCTATAGCTCCTCCCAGACCCACACCAATGTGCCCTGCCCCCACATCAAACCCCCCACACCAATGTGCCCCCATTCCCACCCTCTCGATGCACACATATGTCCCCATCCCACCCACACCAGGATGACCTACCCCACCCTCCAGACCAACAGATGCCCCCTACCTGTTCAGACCGACACCAATATGCCACCATCCCTCCAGGCACAGCAATATGCCCCCATCCTGCCATCCAGACCCACACCTAAATGAACCATCCCTCCTCCCAGACCCACAATGTGCTCCCATCCCTCCCCCAGACACAGACCAATGTCCCCATCCCCTCCCTCCAGACCCACACTGATGTCCCCATCCAACCCAAACCAGGATGTTCCATCCCTCCCTGAAGACCCCCTCCAATAGGCTCTGTCCCTCCTCAGAGCCACACCAATGTGCATCCATCCACTCCCTCCAGAGCCACACCAAGATGCCCCATCCCACCCCACAGATGCACACAGATGTCCCCATCCTACCCACACCAGGATGCCCCAATCCACTCCCAGACCAACAGATTCCCCATACCTGTTCCAGACCGACACCAATGTGCCACCATCCATTGCAGACCCCAACATCCCTCCATTCACACAGCAAGATGCCCCCATCGTGCCATCCAGACCCAGACCTAGATTAACCATCCCTCCCCCACACACAGACAAGTGTCCCCCATCCCTCCCATCAAACCCACACCATGTGTGCCATCCCCTCCCTCTGGACCCACACCAATGTGCCCCCTTCCTCCAGACCCACGCCAATGTGCCCCATCCCACCAGACCCACACCACCCAGATGGCCAATGCCTCCCTGCAGACTAATACCATAATGCCACATCCTCCCTCCAGATAGCAATATGCCCCTTCCCCTTGCAACAGATGCCCATGTGCCACTCCCGAATCACACACAGAGAGCCCCAGCCGAACCCCTCTAAAACCACCCATCCTAATATGCCTCCATCCCCCCACTAATGTACCCCACCCCCTCCTTCCAGACCCACACCAATATGCCACCATCCATCCCCAGACCAATGTCCCCGTCCCTCCCATCAAACCCACACCAAAGTGCACTGCCCTCACATCAAACCCACACCAGTGTGCCCCCAGACCGACACCAATGTGCCCCTATCCATTGCAGACCCCAACAAGATGCCACCATCCCTCCATCCGCATAGCAAGATGCCCCCATCCAGCCCTCCAGACCCACACCTAGATGAACCATCCCTCCCCCAGACACACACCAATGTGTCCCCATCCCTCCCCCAGACACAGCAATGTGCCCCCATCCCCTCCCTCCAGAGCCACACCAGATGCGCCATCCCACCGTCCGCACCCATAACTAGATGTCCCATACCACCCTCCAGACCCACTGTGCCCCATATCTCCCCCAGACCCACACCAATGTGCCCCATCCCTTCAATAAAACCCACACCAATGTGCACCTACCCGCTCCCTCCAGAGCCACACCAAGATACCCCATCGCACCCTCCCAACCCACACCTAGATGACCCATGCCACCTGCCAGACCCACTGTGCCCCATCTCTCCCTCCAGTCCCACACCCATGTCCCCCCATTGCTCCCCCAACCAACACCAACGTACCCCAACCATCCCCCTAGACCCACACCAGTGTACCCCAACCCTGCCCCCAAACCCACACCACTGGCCCCATGCCTCCCCCAGACCCACACCACTATGTTCCTATCCCTCCCTCCAAACCCACACCAGTGTGCCCCTATCCAACCATTCAGACCCCACCAAGGTGCCCCATCCCTCCCTCTAGACCAATACCATAATCCCCCAACCTCCCTCCACATAGCAAGATGCCCCTTCCCTTTGCAAAAGATGCCGATGTGCCGCTCCCGAATCACATGCAGATAGCCCCAGCCGACCCCCTCTAAAACCACCCATTCGAATATGCCCACATCCCCACAGACCCACACCAATGTGCCCCATCCCCTCCTTCCAGACCCACACCAAGATGCCGCCATCCCTCCCCAGACCAATGTCCCTGTCCCTCCCATCAAACCCACACCAATGTGCCCCTATCCATTGCAGACCCCAACACAATGCCACCATCCCTCCATCCACACAGCAAGATGCCCCCATCCCACCCTCCCGGCCCACACCTAGATGAACCATCCCTCCCCAGACACACCAATATGCCCCATCCCTCCCCCAGACACACCAATGTGCCCCCACCCCTCCCCCAGACACACCAATGTGCCCCCATCCCCTCCAGCCAGAGCCACACCAAGACGCCCCGTCCCACCCTCCAAACCCACACCTAGATGACCCATGCCACCCTCCAGACCCACTGTGCCCCATCTCTCACTCCAAAAACACAGTCATGTGCCCCATCCCTCCCCCCAGACCCACACCAATGTGCACCATCCCTCTCATCAAACCCACACCAATGTGTCCCCATGCCCTACGTCCAGAGCCACACCAAGATGCCCCATACCACCCTCCCAACCCACACCTAGATGTCCCCTGCCACCCTCCAGACCCAATGTGCCCCATCTCTCCCTCCGGAAACACACCCATGTGCCCCATCCCTCCCCCCAGACCCACACCAATTTGCCCCATCCCTCCTGTCAAACCCACACCAATGTGCCCCTACCACCTCCCTCCAGAGACACACCAGGATGCCCCATCCCACACCTAGATGACCTATGCTACCCTCCAAACCCACTGTGTCCAATCTCGCCCTCCAGACCCACACCCATGTCCCCCATCACTCCCCCAGACCCACACCAATGTACCCCCACCCTCCCACAAACCCACACCAGTGTCCCTATCCCCCCAGACCCACACCACTATGTTCATATCCCTCCCTCCAGACCCACACCAATGTGCCCCATCCTGCCAGACCCACACCAGCGTGCCCCTATCCAACCATCCAGACCCAACCAAGATGCCCCATCCCTCCCTCTAGACCAATACCATAACGCATCATCCTCCCTCCACCCTTGTAACAGATGCAGTTGCAATGAGTGATTAGAGATACAGCCTTTATATGGTCATGTTGTTAGCTGTGTAGATGTGTTTTTAAGTTTCTGTAACCTGACAGTGTTTCAGTCAACCTTATTAATTTATACTCTGTCCATTTTACTTCATTTCTAACTTGCGTTATTTCTACAGGAAATGTATAATATTCCCTATGATGTCTAGGCACAGAGATACATATTACATCCAATATGTAGTGATCACTAAGTACTGTCGGAATAATGGTACATTTAGAGACCATATTTAAACAGCCAGTTGTTATGAAAGCATAATCAAGGATTGCCTTTGTATGCATGTTTTTCCATGTGGGTTGAGGGGGAATATCCCCTTCGATGCTACCATTTAGCATCTTCATATTTCGATCTTCCATAAGTCTCAACCATTTTCTTGTCCTAGATGTTATAGGTGTACCATTTAAGCAATAGAACCCGAGCGCCGGGGGCATTACCCACTCAGGTAATGGCCCGGGGCCCATAGGTAAGGACCCGAGCGAAGCTTTGGCGAGGGTTCTATTGCTATTAGTACCCTGGCCCGCAAAAATTGCAAAACACTGCAGCGTTTCGGGACAAAACAAATGGCCGCCGCCATGGAAAAGGAAAACGGAGTCCGTTTTCCCTTTCCATGGCAGCCATCGGGAGCGGACGCGCTGGGAACACAAGTGTTCCCAGCGCGTCCGCTCCCAAAAAGGATCAAAAAGAAGGTAAGTGGGGTTCGGAGGGTGGGAGTGGGACGGGGGGGGTAGAGGGAAAAAAACGTACCTGCGTCCCCAGCGGGGGACGAGGGAAGCCCCCAGCCGTGTGCCTTCCCCCGCCGGGGACGCAGGACCAAGAAGGTAAGTTGGGGGGGGGCGGGTGGGAGGGAGGGAAAGGAATTTAAAAAGAAAAAAAAGACTTACCCGAGTCCCCGGCGGGGGGCGAAGGCAGCCTCTCAGCCGCGGGGAGGCTCAGAGCGGGGATGGCCCCGCTTCGAGCCTCCTCACTGGCTGAGGGGTTGCCACTCCCCCCGCCGGGGACAAAGGCTGTGGAATCCCGACAGAGGGATTCCCGGCCGGGTAGGGACCTGGCGCGAGCCAATCAGAATGCTTGTTGCATTCAGATTGTCTCTCGCCGGGTTACTGATTGAGGTTAGGCAGCGTGTATTTAAATCTACCACAATCATTGTCATGCTAGCACTGGGTTCAGAATCTATTTCCTCAAATAGGCTATTAACATGCTCATGAAAACCCTCCTCCTTTATTGTAGCAGGTTCCAGTACACGTTGAGAATTGCAGATATGGGTGCCATGGGGTGCGACGGATTGTCAATTTCAAGCTTTAACAGCTGGATGCACAGATGCGGATTTTACCAGATTGTGATGTTTCCAGGGAAATCTATTTTCAATGCAGCCAGAAGCCCAACCATTGGTCTTCCTTTCTGTTGTTTTATGGCTGGTGTCCAGCATAATTGACAATTTGGCCCAATTGGTTCCACCCTGGGTGTCATTTTAGGTAATTTTTGCACCTCACTTGGGGCAACAATTTGGCTGCAGCAGTGCGGATTGTTTTGAATTTTTTTTTTTTTTTTTTTTTTTTTTTTTTATTGATTTGATTGAAGAATTCAACCTTTCAAACAGGTTATTTACATCATCAATAATTCAACAAGAATTTCATACATTATGAATCCAAAAATAAAAAAAAGGATTGTTGTAAAAACGTTAGTTTGATATAAAAGATAAAAATGGAAATAATCAAGTACATAGTGTTACAAATGTTACAAATCTTGCATACTCAGCTTAATTGATCAGAGATCACATGATTAACAAATTGGACCAATGCAATTTGAACAGAGGGATTCGGATTGGTCAGAAGGTGATACCAAATTTCTTCGATCGAATGTTCTATGTAAAAATTACATTTTGTGTGGAAGAATTTGTACCTCACATTTTTCAAAGCTGGACACTCAACCACTAAGTGTCTCAGTGTCTCAATTGTTTGGTGATTGAGGCAATGTCTACAAAAAGTTTGATCTTGGGGCACCAGATGCCTCCTACCCAGGATCTGTCTCGTTGAACACAAATTTAGCCGGATACGCATCAGCTGGGTTCTCATATAGCTTGAAGGGCATTTGATTAGATATGGTTCTGGGCTGCGAATTTTTTTATGCGAGTGCTTTACTAATTCACAATCCACATATTCTAGGCATTGTTGGCGCGTATTTATCCAGTCATGGTGATACAATTTTAATTTTGCCTTAGTTGGATTCGTCAACAATAATTCTATTGTAATGTCTGCTTTAACTAATATATCTAATACACATTTAGACCATTTTTTTGGGAGTTTCAATTTAGAAGTTATCAAATGGTTAGCTAGCACACACAAAATGTTATGGGATGAGGCACCAATTAAACATTTCCGATAAAGTGAGCAAAATTTCCATAGGACTTGACAAAACATGGAAGTTATTCCCAGTTCATAGCGAATCATTGCAATTGGGGTCGATTGAGGCAGTCTCAACACGCTTTTCCAGAATTGAGATTCAAGCCGGTCCCAAAAGGATCTTAACTTTGGTGCTACGGTCTCAGCTCCATAAATTAGAATTGGAGTCACCTTTTGCTCGAAAAAGGTAATTACGTGAGATAGTGTAAATTTGCCGTATTTAAACATTAAGATTTTGGCTTGTGATTTTAGCGAACGATTTTTTGCATCAAGTATGACACAATATGTATCGTCGTTCAGTGTTCCCGAAAATGGGAGGCCCAGGTATTTGTAGTGAGGCACTACAAGTAGCTCTTGATTGTGTAAGGTCCATGTGAATCTACAGGTTTTTTTGATTACTGATTTATGGCATACAACAATTTGGGTTTTTCCAAGATTAATGGTTAAATTATTCTCGAGCACATACTCTTGCAATTTGTTTAACAAGTTTTGAAGACCATAAGGAGAGCATGACAGTAGAACGAGATCGTCGGCATAAAGGAGCCATGTCACTTTCTGGGAACCTAGTTTGGGTGAATCGGAGGTTGTAGTCTCAAATTTCATGCCAATATCTAACAGAAAGAAATTGAATAGTGTAGCTGCGAGGGTGCACCCTTGCTTTAAGCCCCGCTCTGTTGGGATAATAGCTGTGAGGAGCCCCTCTAGGGATAATCTTACCTGCAAAGAGGTGTGGGAATGGAAAAGTTTTATTAATGTAAGGATTGAAGAAGGACACCCTTGTTGATGAAGTTTTTGAAATAGTAAGTGTCGATCGATAGAATCGAATGCACTGCTAAAGTCAACGAAGGCAATATAAAGATTACGATTTTCATTCACATATTTATGCTTGATCAAATTAAGTGTAAGCATATTTGGAGCAGTGCCGATTCCTTTAATGAACCCAGACTGGAAAGGATCTCTTTTGGATTTCTGATATGTCCAATCATTAAATTCTCGCAAAATAATCCGACAAAATAGTTTGCCTGGAGCGTCTAATATAGCAATCGGGCGGTAGCTTTGAGGCTGCTGACAATCTCCTTTCTTAAATATTGGAATAATTATGGAGTGTCTCCATGTAGCAGGAATAGATTGTATAGCAATAATGTTTTGAAAAATTTGGAATAAAGCATCCGCCCATAAATTCGGATTGCGCTTGAATATTTTATTCGAGAGTCCATCTTGTCCGGGTGCCTTAGATTCGCTCAGTGTTGAGATAATGTACAGTATGTCGCCTTTGGTGAAGTTAAGATGAAATGGCGTAATCTCGTCAAAAGGAGGCCCTACAGGTGATGTTGTGGGCCGCGCGTATATTTTAGTAAAGTGAGCGATCCAGCTTTTTTCGGATACATTATGCGACTGTATTAATGTTTGAGGATTAGATGAGACTAAGTTTAGTGTGGACCACATTTGAGCTGTGTTTTGGTTCCGGGTCATGGATAGCATGTTCTCTCCATCTTTCTGATAGAGATTTGCCCGGTAGTGACGTATCCAGTTTCGATATTTTGTTTTAAGGCGGGTCAGGACTGGAATTCTATATTTGAAAGGTAGGAGATTAGCTTTTCGTTTTTGTGTGCGAAACTCAGTCTTTTTCTTTTTTACCATTATATCAAATGCGTGATTTCTCAAGGCGGTTTGTCGTTTAGGATAATGATTCCTTGGGGCAAAGTCCTGCATAAGATCATAGTAGCAAACGTTTGGATAAGTGCTACTTAGTCATGAGTGGGTGAATGTTGCTGCTAATGAGCTGGTATAACGTTGTATTGTTGAGTCATGCCATTTGATTCGATTTAATTGAGAATTTGTGCTCAGCACTTCAGGATAAGCAGCTGCATGCTTTAATGATTTTGCCACGGAGATTGTCCATCGACCAGATAAAAGTAGGTGGTCGCTGTCGCTGCGAGGCAAAACCTTAAAGGTTACTCCACTCATGAACAACTTTGTGTCAACATATATATAATCAATGATAGCTCTTCGTGTACCTCCTTGCCACGTGTGACTTGGTGGAACATCTCTTTCACAAGCTCCGTTTAGCATGCAAAAACCCCGTGAGGACATCAAGTCTTCCCATTGAATACGTCTAGAATTTTCTGATGGAATACATGCGGAAAGAAGATGCACATTAAGATCTCCAGCAATAATGGTGTGTACTATTTCTGGTGTCATTACAATATAATCTAACATACAAATCATTTCTTTAAAAAAAGTTTCATCTGGGATGTTGACATGATTCCAATAGATATTGATTAAAGCATATAACGTTGAGCAAACAGAAATAATAGTTAGTTGCATAAACGCGTTTGAAGAATAAGTTGACATAAGTTCAATGGAATGGCTAATTTTGATGGCAGTTAAAAGGCCAGACATCGGTCTGCCTTTTTCGCCACGTATAGCCGGAGTAAAATGTATGGTATATCCTTGCCAAATTGGGGAGTTGGTGAGCATGGTTTCTTGCAACATAATTATATCAAACTGGTTAAGATCAGAGCTATAATTGTTAAACAAGTGAGAGTGACCGCAAGAGTTCCAAGAGGCAAGGAGGATTAACTTGTCAGACAGGTGTTGGCTTAGTTAATTATTTGACACACAGCTACATTTACAGTTGCATTGAGGTACACATTCACCATTTCTCGAGTTAGCCACTATATCGACCTCCAGTGTAGGGCCCTTATGGGGTTCATTCGTCAATGTCAAGTTAGGGGTGATCAAAAAGCCCATATCAAAAAGTTGATTTTTTGCAGACCATATTATGTTGCGAACTAAGCGAGATCGTAATTTAATGCGACTGATTGTTAGAATGTTTTTTTCAATAAATTCAACTTGTTCAATATCGGCTGAGCTCACGTCCTCAAGCTCATCTATGTCAGAGAAGATGTCAAGAATACTCTTACGATTTAGAAGAAATTGTGGATGAGGGGCTGGACGACATCCAATGATCAGTGAGTTCAGATTATTATCTTTTGCTGGGGGTATGGATTGTTTTTTCTCTGGGGCAGATACTTGTTGGGTTTTGACTATTGGTTGTGCTATAGTCTTCGATTGGGTTTTGGGCAGTAGTGCTCGAACCATTTCGGCGATTTCTAGCCCATAACTCTCTGGAGAGTTATCCGCAAATTTGCTTTTTTGATTTGGATTGCCATCCCTTCTAGCTTCTTCGCTAGGAGGAATTACTTTGGAGGTAACAGCCTTGTAACAATCGTTTAGATCATGTATGATGTCTTCATTAGGAATGGTTTCAAGAGTCGCATATGGTTCAAGGGTTCTTTGTCTGGCTCTCAATGTGGGAGCTTGCACAAAGTTAGCCATATAAGCTTCAACCGCCTTTTTGATTTCTGCTTCCCTAGAGGATTGTTCATTAGAAGCAGTTGAATTAGTATGCTCTTTGGAGGAGACAATCTCGAGCGTGGGGGGGAGCGCCGATTCAGTGGGTATCAGAGGGTCATGGCCCTCAATGGCTTCCACTAGACCATCTAGGGGTGAATGAGGTAAAGCGTTAGATGGATAGTTTTCATTTCCTCCTCTCTCTCGTCGCTTTTGGTTCAAAAGTTCATATTTTTTTGTAATGGCAATGGACAACTTGCTATTTTTTTTGTTTTTTTGGTGTCTTGGGGTGGTAAGAGCATTAATGAACTGTTTTGCGGAGTTCGAGGCGTCCCCTTTTCTCGATTTTATGTTTTTAGATTTCTTTTTTTCTGGGGCTACAATTGTTTTTTGAAGTGGTTTACCTAAAGCTTGACTTATAGGTTGGGGAACAGGCGTTCCTCCCTTAGCAGGTTTGGCAAAGATAGTGTAAATAGATTTATTGCTTAATTCTACACTGGGTCGTAGAGAGTTCGATTCTTCAGGCACAGAAGCCATTGGGTCAAATATGATTTTTTGGAAAAAAGGTACTACATAAGTGATATCATGAGTCTCTGCATTAAAGCGAGACTCGTCTCGATTGTGACCAGCATCAATAGGGGATAGTGCCTTGTCGTGGTGTTTAATTCTGATGGGAGAGGTGGATTTAGACTCAACCGCATGAATGTCTTTTAAGTTAGACACTTGAGCAACAGTAGCTTGCCATGCCATAATAGACGTGATCTGGGCACTTTGTGTGTTTAACTTTTCATTAAGTGATTCGAACAGTTTCACCAGTGTGTTCATAGTTGTGTTCATAGCTTCCAATGCTAAGCCCACAATTCTGTTACTCATTTGGGGGGACTGCGAATCTCTAAGTGCGGTTTTTCTGATTTGGGATTCTCTATTTAATGTGTGCCTTGGGGTGGGATCTAGAAATGACGGGGAGGAACTAGGCTCTTCCATGCTAATATTAGAAAACATTTTTGGAGAGAATGATAATTTTTCTGAAATAGTTTGTACTGAATAACTAGTGTGCATAGAGTCTAAATCAATTACCACTAAATCGGTTTTGTCGTTGTTGAGGTTTTTGTGATCCGGAGGCTGCTCACTTATTGAAGTTGAAGTTATGGCATTAGAGGTAATATTATTTGAACCAGCCAAAAACAGCATTTCACACTCAGGCGTTTGAAGAGACAGATCAGTTAACTCTGCTGTTTTTGGATAAACAACTCCTGCGACATCATGTCTTTTTCCCGCCTGATTAGCAGGGTATAACAGGTTCATTCCTCTTGTTGACTGGCACGGAGGATTACAAGAGTCCACCATGGCTAAATTCGTCGATGGGTTCGCTGGGGGTGGCTGTTTTGGGGTGGAGCAATTTCGAGAGAAAAAGCTTTTTAATGAGTTAGTCTTGTCTTTAGATTTCAAAGGGTTAAATTCGTCTGTCACAGATTTTACTGGCATTCCAGTCCGTAGAGAATAGGGTAACTGAGTCATTTTTGGGCGGGGATAGGATCTAGCAACTCAGTAATTACAGGTTAGCTGAGGGGGTAAGTGAACACAGTAGGTAGGTGAACACGATCAATACAGCAACAATAGTATGCAAAATCGCTAGAAGCTGCTGCGAGCGCGAGTGCGGGCTGCGCCGCGGCGAAGCGGCAAAGCGGGACTCACCGGGACTCGCTCGGGTGCGCGCGCGCGGTGCGCGCGGCCAGGGTCTTAAATAGGCCCGCCTCCAGCAGGAATCAACACAAGGCCTAAGTAAACATAAACAAGGTTTAAGTATAATATAGTCCGCCTTGTATAAAGTTTATGTTATGCAGGAACGTCAGGTTCACCTGCTGGGCGTTGAAGTTTTCAGCAATCCAAAAGTCCAAAAGTCCAAGATCCAAGAGTAGAGTGAACTGCAGCAGCGTGCAGCGTGTAGCGGCAAAGCGGGACTCACCGGGACTCGCTCGGGTGCGCGCGCGCGGTGCGCGCGGCCAGGGTCTTAAATAGGCCCGCCTCCAGCAGGAATCAACACAAGGCCTAAGTAAACATAAACAAGGTTTAAGTATAATATAGTCCGCCTTGTATAAAGTTTATGTTATGCAGGAACGTCAGGTTCACCTGCTGGGCGTTGAAGTTTTCAGCAATCCAAAAGTCCAAAAGTCCAAGATCCAAGAGTAGAGTGAACTGCAGCAGCGTGCAGCGTGTAGCGGCAAAGCGGGACTCACCGGGACTCGCTCGGGTGCGCGCGCGCGGTGCGCGCGGCCAGGGTCTTAAATAGGCCCGCCTCCAGCAGGAATCAACACAAGGCCTAAGTAAACATAAACAAGGTTTAAGTATAATATAGTCCGCCTTGTATAAAGTTTATGTTATGCAGGAACGTCAGGTTCACCTGCTGGGCGTTGAAGTTTTCAGCAATCCAAAAGTCCAAAAGTCCAAGATCCAAGAGTAGAGTGAACTGCAGCAGCGTGCAGCGTGTAGCGGCAAAGCGGGACTCACCGGGACTCGCTCGGGTGCGCGCGCGCGGTGCGCGCGGCCAGGGTCTTAAATAGGCCCGCCTCCAGCAGGAATCAACACAAGGCCTGCTGGGCGTTGAAGTTTTCAGCAATCCAAAAGTCCAAAAGTCCAAGATCCAAGAGTAGAGTGAACTGCAGCAGCGTGCAGCGTGTAGCGGCAAAGCGGGACTCACCGGGACTCGCTCGGGTGCGAGTCCCGGTGAGTCCCTCGCGAGACCTGCAGTCTTAGATTAATTTGATTTAATTCTGAAAAGACCTGGTCGAAGTGGACATTTATGTTTTTTTAGGCCATTATTTTAAGGTCAGTCTTAGCCTCAAGATGCTGGTAGATTTTTGTGAGGCCAAAAATGCTGTTATTCATGGCAGCAAGAGAAATTTCATATGCCGGTATTATTGGATTTTGAAACCCAAATGAGGGCCTAGGGGTGGGTCGTATGTATGACATTTCATTTGAAATTGTCGAATTAAGCGCAGGATTAACAGACAGCCGGTGCATTATAGGCGAGTGTGACAAGTTAAAATAATTTGCATCAACAGTATCAAATTGTGTTTCAATGACATCATTCGTTATCAAGTGGTCTATTATGATCGCTCTAGGCACAGGATTTTTGATATCAGATTTACCCACATCATCATTCGAGCAAATCGGCTTTTCCAGGGATTGGTCCTGCAAAGTGCAATGGCGTGTCATTAAGTTCTTCAGAGCAAAGCTTTGGGTGTTCCAAATTATTAGCAGCGTGAACCATGGCATTCGTCGTAGCAGGAAATGTCGATGGGGGTGGCTGACTTAGCACGGTAGTTGAAAGACCGCAATCAGACTTTTCCATCGACTCACCCTGCGTTTGACATTGAAGCAGATCTTCATCGGAGACTTGAGTGGAAGGAGAGACATTTGGCTCAGACTCTTGAGGGTGTTTACTTGTGTTCAAATTAGAGGCGCACAGCGTAGCAATACTGTTAGATGTACCAGGCGACATTTCCTTGTTCCTTAAAGGCCAAAATTGTCTGATATCAGTGCCTGCTGATTTTGATCGCGCAGCGTGTTTTTTTTTGTTTTTTTGCCAGGTTGACAAGTTTGCACATCAGGATCAGATATTACTTCAGTCAGAGATGATGATCTCTCTAGCAAGTCAGCGACATTTGCTGGCATAGCTGACTTTAGCGCGTAAAGCAGAATAAAGTATGGCCGTGTAAAGTTTTAAGTGGCTAGCAAGGGGAGAAAAGCTGGCAAAAAGTCGGGGAAAGCTCCGTAGTGCTGTCTACTGCGCAGCTGAACAGCAGAATAGTACTGCTAAAGCACTCCCAAAATGCATGCACCCCCTCTTCAAATAGGCTGATAGGTAATGGGGCAGAGCCAGCCACTAAAAGCAAGAAAACTGGCAAATAATAGCGTTATATTATAGTAACAGCGTAGCCAAATTAAAAGTCAGTAGCAGATGAAAGGCTAACTGTTCGAGTTTTCACATGTGGCACGTAGCAGAAGAACAGAGTGGTCTCGCAAGAAACGCAGAGCAGAACAGCACTCCGAAAGCACTCCCGAAATGCACGCGCGACAATGCGCGCGCCCCCCTCCTCAAATAGGCTGATGGGTAATCGGGACGGAGCCATCGACCAAATAGAAAGTCAGTAGCAGATGAAATGCTAACTGTTCGACGGGGCCAAAGGAATGCATACACCCGAGTTTGCTACTTTAGAGCAGGAACAAAAAACACACACACACAGTCTGTGATTTCATGTCCCTGGCCTCTGGTGACAGAAGATTTAGAAGTCACGACTCCGTTGAAGGAGTCTTCTGATACCACTTCCTCTAGGTCAAGGAGTGTCAGCGGTTAAGCAGAGAGGATCAAGTCAGCGTGTGGCATGCATCATTAAAGATGTAGGAATAGAATTGTACTAGGAAAGTGCCCAAATTAATAAAGTAGTTGGGAGGACAAATTGGCTGCAGCATATTTTTTTTGGTACTTTTCCCGTCAATTCAAAAACGTCAAACCCAAGGCAAATCCTGCCACAAATGGCATACCACATACCGGGAAAACTCTCTGCTAGATAGTTAGATAAACATATGCATGCACCCAACAAACATGGACACACACCTACACAGAGACTGTTAATACCACATAATTTAAATGAACAACATATGCATTGCACAGGTGCCAGTTATAATCTTTATTATACAGTACAAATGAACACAACATAGAACTAATAAAAGCTCATACAGAAGAATAAGGCATCCCAGTATTTGAATTAAGCATGAGAACGACATTAAACAGCCCTACCACAAGAGCCCACGTGACCCCTAAGGAACCTGGGCAGAAGGAAAGCCACGTGGTTGCCACCAGGGAGAAACTGAAGACTCAGAAGTCTGGCTAAATTCCTTGTTTGTCAGTTAGCCACGCAATCATGTCCTAGAGTAGTTCACGTGTAAGTGACAAATAATCGCATGGAGATGTGTTTCAGTTTTGAAACAAAGGTGCTGCTTTATCAATTAGAGAGGCAAAGTTATTGGCATGGGAGTGTGGGTCAAGGAAGGGCCACACCCATCAAGTGTCCTTAAGTCCCACACATTAATCAACCATTGCCAATCTACAGAGCGTTAGTCGCTGTGAGTAGCACTGGCTATGACAATCTACAGAGCGTTAGTCGCTGTGAGTAGCACTGGCTATGTGTACAACCCGAGGCACAGCGTCGATATGTCATAGGGCTGAATCTGTCCTTTGTTAGTTGGAGGTCAATACATTGATTACCCTCTATTTGAATGATAACATATATTATCCTTCAATGTAGAACTAGCACAATTCACCCCTGTCCCTTTGCAGCATGCCTCGTTTTGAGATATCCTAGCCAGATATCAGGTTCCCAGTCACTGTATTAAGTGTGGCTATGGTGGCTAGCACTAAGGCCTTCTACACAACTTGTCCTCATTCAGCTTCTGTGCCGAAATGGTACAAGATCACTGCATTTAATTGCTTCTACATGTACAAAGCTTTGTTGTCAACTCAGCGCTCACCTCGCCCTGTTTCTCTGCCACCACCATACCTGGTGACAAATGTTTCACCTGGCTGTTTCCTGGTCAGTGTTTGATGTTGCCTAGCACAGGACTACGTCGATATTGCAGACCATACTTTTAATGAGAATCGGGCTACGTCGTTATTGCAGACCATACTTTTAATGAGAATCCATTACTTGTGCTTGTGCATAACTTCACACAGCTTCACACACTCTTGATAAGAGGGGCTGTTTTTCTTCATAAGGGCCCAGCCCCTTCATAATTAGGCAGGTAAATAGGCTCTATAGAGACCTTGTATACTGTCTCTGCATTAAGGTTTGGTATGGCAAAGAGGGTTCCAAAAACACAAGAGGATTCCTTTTGTGGCTCTCATAGGTGGCACATACATAGGTGAATCTGATATGTTGATTGAATTATGCTTATATTCATTGAAATCAGCAATAGGGTACGCCATAAAATTGATGAAACATAATGGGCATTAAAGTATTTAGTTAGATCAAATGCAGTCAGAAATCTTGACCGTTTCTTCCTTCTGAATCTGTAACAATGTAAACAAATATGTTCTACTTATCTCCACCTCTTTGGTGACTAAATAACAGGTTTCCACACCTTGTGCAGTGAATACTCTCTATTAAGTTCAATGGCCTTCATCTGTAACTCACAATGGAATGGTGTGGGCAGCAGTTCTGTGACTGTAATATGTTTCAGTAGTGAAAAAATAATGTACTTCATGAATTGATTCTGGCTGGAGGTTTCCCCTTCCAGCCATTGTATTTTTGTATTTGACCCAGGAATAAGTGTTTAGAAATGACTACTGCTTTTAAGGAATACAAGGATGAGTAGTGGTTTATAAACACCAGCTAAGTCCCACACTACTACTAAACAAGCAGTAATCTCAGTCATAAATGTGAAAAGGGCACAGCATGAATGGCACACCTACGTCACCTAGTTAGGATAGACTGGGCCTACGGTAGGCTACATTCTGCAAGACGGGTGTGAGCCACAAAGGAAGAATCCAAACAATAATAGGGTGGTGTGACAAAATGAAATAAATACCCAATCCAGGTTCAATGAAAATACAAGACTTTCATCAAATTAAAAGTACAAGCAAATTAATAAAAACATGAACAACCTACCTCTAATGTGAAAATCACAGGATACAGAGGCTTTTGGTTGAAAGGGGCAGTCTAGTTATGAAGATAATTGTATGCAGGCTATTACCTTTTGCAGCAAAGTTCAAGTTTAAGTGTATGTCTTTTACAAAGGTGAGGAGTGGGGTCCTAACTGCCACTGGGCCTATAGAACAAGGCCAGGGGGGCGGAAACCCTGTAACCTAATATCTTCTTTTTGGCCCTTTCTAGTCCATCAAATTGGGTCTGAAGTGTTCAACGGGTGCGACAGGATTCAGCAAGTGGTGCAACTCAGTAAGAGCTCTTTGGCATTTTGCTTGAAGAAGCTTAGGGCAGGTAGGTAATTTTCATTTTGGCATGGCTCACCAGTACTCAAAGCAGTTTGATATTTGAGAGAGAGCCAAAGGCAGTTTCCTTTGTTCATAGGGTGCTGTGATGCCCTGCTAAAAGTCTCTGAGGAAAGGCGTCTAACCTTCTCAGCCAGGACGGTTGTCAGGTGCACTTGAAGGATTGCCACGTTAGCTGGAAAGGTCCTGGGTACCATTGTCCAAGCAGCAGGCAGACCTTTCGCAACACTGGTCACTTCCAATGTTCCTCTGAGGTGTTTGAGGGCAGGGTCTGACTCTAATTCTTGGAAAGCTTTATCTACACGCCAATGGTGGAGGATTTTGGCAGACTGTAGCCTATTATGTTTTGAACAGCTGAGTGGGACAGTACAACTGTGGGACTACCGTGCTTCCAGGTGAAATTGTTACGTGTCCTGCTGCATGTGTGTGTGTGGTCTACTAAGGACAGTTTCCCAATGTCCTTGGTTGAGAATTCGAAGTTGTGTGTGAGACCAGCCACATTCGTGCTAGTCACTCCATAATGCCAGGAGAGAGTTTCTCTCAAATACACTTGTGAGATCTAGATTTGTGATGTTCATAAGTTTTTGATTAGGATTTGCCAACCTGTGTTTTGACATTCGAGGTCCTTACCTAATATTAACTATGCCCTTCCTTCCCTTCCTTTCCTCCCTCTCTGTATGCCTGTCATGTTACATGTTACATCTCACTACCCCACTCCCCCTTCAATCATTGGCACAAATTCATTCTGTTTACCAACCACCCACCTTTTTTGTTGTTGTAATTAAACAAATGTATCACACCGGCCATTGTGCACACCGATGGTATGACACACTTATGGGTGATACATTCTTTAATTATACTGCTTGACTATGATTATCCTTGAGAAGGACCTCTAAGTTCGAAACAGATGTCAACAAATTCTAATAAAACACTTATGAACATCACAAATCAATATCCCGTGAACCTGTTTGTGAGAACCTCACTCCTGACATTTTGGAGTGTCTAGAGCAAATGGGGCTCACAAAAAACATCAAGTTGTGTACCCTAATAAGTTCCAGAAAAAGTCTTCTTCACCTTGAGTCCAAAGATGATTCAGCTCATGGGGTTGGACTCACTGCTTTATACAGTCATTTTTCCGCAGAGGATTCTGTAATGGGGACATCTCGGTTGTTGTAAAAAGAGATTTTGCCTTCCGATATCAGCCGCTAGAGTGCTTTGACTGCAGAAAGTTGGGAGGGGGCACAGGAAGGAGTAGGATTTCACCATTTCCAAGATGATGGGACCCTTCCTCTGGTGACAGCTCCTCTTCTAAGCTACACTACTTCTCACTCAAATGTCTGCCTGAGATGAGAGAGACTCCAGTTATTATCTCAATGGTGTGGTGTTCCTATTCTGCTATCAGGGCTTCCTTTCAAACACTGGTCCAAAACCTACCCGCTGGGGATATATCTTGTCTCTTGGGAAGTTGTCAAGCCTTCTCAGCAAAGAACAAAGGAAGCTTCTGGAGCTGGATTCAACAATATTTTGTCATTGAAACTCAGCCCCAGAAAGTGAAAACACAAACTCAGACAGTGGTATGAGTCACTGGATACCATTTTAATAGAAACATGATATCACATAGGCATTAGGCAGTTATATATGTAAGTTATATATGTATCTCCTCACAGTCCACTATGTCAAACTAGATATAGCTTGATATTAATATTTTACTAATGTATCTGCCACCTGGCCTTTGGGATGTATATTTATATAATTGAATCCTGTTTGTTTTCCTTCAACGGGATTTCCATTTTTATTCCAAAAAAGACAATACGAAATTTAAAAGAACCTTGGTTCTAGACTTGCCAACAAGCCATCATTTAAAAGCTAGCTGGTCACCTGGCCCATCTGGATACAACCCCAGCAACACACGTTTTGAAAACACAGAGCACTGTCTGGAAGTGAGACTGCTTAGCAGATCTGTCTTTCATGGAAAATCCATTCATTACACCTGTTAAAACTTCCCAAAACATCTGAGAGAATCTCCTCAATAGATAGACATGTATTCACAATGTCTTACCAATACATCCACTCGATACATTTTCACCTAATAGTGCTTTTAGATTCAATGTGTAATAAAAGGAAAATCATACACTAAAGTTCCAACTAAAGGTTTGGTAAAAACAAACTGCTATTTAATATAAGTCCATCTATACAAAATATTCAGATGAGGTCATATTATGCTATCAAAGAAAATGTAATCCACCTTATCGAAAGTAGAACTTTCTTATCCTTTAGTCTAAAAGCACACCTGCAAATGTCTATGAATCGAAGATAAACGTCTATATTACACAACATAGAAAACGTACTGTGAACTGGCAAGAAGGTGGTCAGTTTACACCATCAAATAGTCAAAGTGAAAACGTATCAAACAACATTTCAAAACGTGCAGTTATGAAGGACATTGCATATACAGTATTGTTAGGCAGAATCATATGTAGTACCCTTTGGGAACACCATACACAATTAAGACTACAAGTGCAAGTACAATTTCACCTTTGGTACAAGCCTGTTCTACACAGAAAAGTGGTAGGGATGGCTGAGCAGCCAGACTTATCTCAAGAGTAAAGTGAGCAGTACAAGAAGCTACACAAAAGACAGCAATTACTATGGTTCAAACAAACACTGATTCAAGGTTTCTGAATAAAACGATATACATTTATTTACACCATCAGTTATAAAACAGTTCACTATCATAAGCAGCAGAAAATCACAGTCTTAATATACTACAATAATCCCCCAATCAATTCTGGACAAGTTAAGCTCAAAATGAAGTGTGAGCAAAATGGCACTCCAGTAATTTAAAAGGGAGACAAGACAAGGTTATTCAAAATCAACAACACCAACAGGTTTTAGGCAGGGCAATCTAGAAAAAGGCTACTACAACTAGGATTCAAGTCAATAGGCCTGGGCCAATGTTAATGGTTCAGAGTCTTTGCAGAGGATCACACATTCAGAGTAGTTTGCGGTTAACTCTTTGGCAAGAGTTCAAAACGAAGTTGGTCGGAGGAAGTTATTCAAAGGAGAAGAGAAGGACAAGCCTTCGGCAAGGTGAAAGATTTCAAGCATTTTTACCGTGGTCTGACGGAACGAACGACCGGATTTGCACAGTACCTTAAATGGAGAAGAATGCTGTAGCTGAGGCAGTTGTTCCTGGCAGTTCCTGCAGGCTCACGGTTCCTGAAGCTTCAGTCGTGGTGACAAGAAGGAGGATGGCTGGAGGGTTCTGCACTGCCCAGGGAGGAAGCCAGCAGTGGAGCAAAACGTCGATTAAAAGGTGCGCTCCTTAAAACCCAAACAGGTTCCGTCCCTCCTGGCTATCCGGTTCATTGCAGCGATGGACAGCAAATTCAACCAGGAGAGGGAGGCCGGCGTTAGGCATTGGCGAGCTGGTTGGTCCCACCAAGCTCAAGGGAAGAAGATTCCTTGTAGATCTTCTCTGTCGTCGGAGTTTCGGGCAATTCAGACCTGCAGCAGGGCTTCACCGGGATGTCCAGTAGATTCAGTAGTCTTCTTTCTTCAGCTCCTTGTTGGTTCTCTCGTTGCAGTGGTGACTCTGCCTTCCAGTCCCAGAGATTGGCTTTTTATGCACCAAATCCCACATTCACACAGCCTGGCTGTCAATCACACAGCAGGGTGGCTGTCCTCGCAGGACAGCCACCTAGCCAATCGAACTAGAGTGTGACTTGGGTCTCCAAGGAGACCCTGTGCAGGGGACCCCAAAACCCTCCCTCACATCCTGCCCACTCAGGCGCCTAAGGAGGGCTTCTGTGCAGAAGCCTGCCAAAGGATGGTGAACAAAGGAACCAGACCTGGTTTGGCGCACAGAGTAAAACACGAGAAAGACCTTTACAAAAAGAAATGGCAAATAAACCCGACCAGAAACAAAATAAAATAAAAGGGGTCCAGCGGCTTAGAGTTTGAGGCTACCACAATAGCCTCTAACGGTACCAAGGCTATTTTCATAGCTCGCGGTAGAATAAAAATGGTAGATACCACTACCACCTCCAAATATTAGAGAAAGGGGAACATAAACATTTCCCATGAGAATTAGACAAAAGGGATAACTATTAACCCCTCCAGTACTCTATTGAAAGATAGGGTGTACTGGGTCTGTAGATTTAAAAAGACTAGTAAAATCAATGCCAACTTTACATGTTCTGGGAGACAGTAGTCAGTCCCAGAAAATTGAGTTTAAAGTGGGAAGTCTAAAAAGACAACCCTGTGTCACTGCACTAAAGATGCTGTGCGACATACAGTAAAAAGATGATGCCTATGGTGTGGGTGAGACTCCATAGTCCATGAGCATAAAAGTTACAACACACAGCAAAACACATGTAAGAGTGGAAAAAAGGCCCACACTCTTACCAGGCAAAGAAAATAAACCCTAGAAATCCAGCAAAACTGCTGAGGGACTCAACAGGTAAGGGAAATTAGCCATTCTGGAGAATTCTCCCTAACAAGTATACATTTTGAAACCCATCAGGTCCCTACACTACCTTCTCATTTGAGAACTTTTTGCTGAGTTACTCCTCAGATCACTCTTTATTACAGGCACCAATCATGCTTTGAATAAGACTGACTTCCCCTGCACACTAAAACATTTCCCTGACAATATGCTAACACAAACAGCCACGATTAACTCCTAGACCGGACAACTCTGCTCTCCTCCACAACCTCCTCAACACAGACGTTTTCCACACTAGCTATAAGGGGGGAACCATCATCCGGATGTAAATCCTCCCAATCACTTCAAGTTCGGCTCAGAGAAAATGACCTCTGCTTTGCAATTAGTCCGTCATCCACATGACCTTCACCACCATCAACCCATATCACCTGATTTCACACATCCCAAACTACCTCTAATCCTTCTTATTCTTTCTACCTGCTTCTGCAGGGCCCTGGATGCTCAGATCACTGCAGCAGGCCCGTGAAAGTGGGTCCTGCTGCTCCGTGCTTGAGCCTGCCTCAGATGAGGGCTCCCCCATCCATTTCAGCCTTTTCCCCTCCTTTTCTGTTTCTCTCACTCTCTCTCTCTCATTCATTTCTGCTCGTTGCTTTTCTTTGCCCTTCTTTTCCCTGTGTTTGTTGGCTACTTCACTACCCCCCACCCGATGCACTTTGCCACCCAGATCCCCTTCTCTTTCTCTTTCTTTCATGCTCTCTCATTCATTCCTCCTCTTTTGTTTCTCATTGCCCTCCTTTTGCTTGTTTCTTGCCCCCTACACGATGCACTTTGCCACCCAAATCTCCCTGCCCACTGCCCCTCTTGCCCGCCCTGCCTGTGATTGGTCTAGCTGCACTTGTGCAGGACCCAGGATGCTCAGAGCACCGCAGTAGGCCTGTGAAAGTGGATCCTGCTGCTCCTTCCTTGGGTCTGCCACAGGGTAGTGCTCACCCATCTATTTCAGACTTTATCCCCACTTTCTCTCTCTCTCTCTCTGTCTCTCTCTCTCTCTCTCTCTCTCTCTCTCCCTCGCATTCATTTCTGCTTATTGCTTCTCTTCCCCCCCCTTTTCCGTGCGTTTGTTGGCTACTTCACTACCCCCCACCCGATGCACTTTGGCTGCCGAGATCCCTCTCTCTCTCTCTCTCTGTCATCCTATGTCTCTGTCCTCTACCCTGCTTCCTGGCTCATCCCGTTTACCGCCCCCATAGCCCAACCCCACCCCATTGGCTGCTTACATCCCTATTAGTACACCCAACCAGGGCAGCACTAGTGCCTGGGGAAGCCCCTTGGGCTGAGGGCCCGAGGCAAAGGGCAGCTCCGAAAGAAGTATCTCTAGTCCGTGTTTTCCCATGTTCGCCTGTGAATCCTACAGCCGTCAACCAGTAGCAACTGACAAGGTAAGGGTGGTCTGGGTGGGGAATACAGCAATGACTGTATTCCAGAATGCCCTACCGCCCCTCTCAGCTTCTTAACATAGCTCAACAAGGTCTGCTAGATAGTAAGCCATAGTCATATCACTGCTGCACTCTAACTGTTAAGTACCAATTAATTAACTCTTGGGTTCACAACTTAGGCGCTCTTCGCAAGTCTAGGTGTTACTACATTTAGTGTTGTGCCCCCATTTTGGGCATGTCCCCCTCTGTCCCGGTCTCCCAAATCTAGGTGTTACTGCATTTACTGTTGTGCCCCCATTTCAGGCATTTCTCCCTCTATCCAGGTATCCAAAATCTAGGTGTTACTACATTTAGTGTTGTGCACCCATTTTAATAGTGTCCCCTCTTTCCAGGTGACCCAAATCTAGGTGCTAATCCATTTACTGTTGTTCCCCCATTTTAGGCGTTTCTCCCTCTACCGAACTATCTCAAATCTAGGTGTTACTGCATTTACTGTTTTGCACCCATTTTAGGCATTGCTCCCTCTATCCAGGTATTCCAAATCTAGGTGTTACTGGATGTAATGCTGTGCTCCCATTTTAGGCATTTCTCCCTCTATCCAGGTTTCCCAAATCTAGGTGTTACTGCATTTACTGTTGTGCAACCATTTTACGCGTTTCTCCCTCTATCCAGGTCTCCCAAATCTAAGTGTTACTGCATTTAATGTTGTGCCCCATTTTAGGAATGTCTCCCTCTATCCATTTATCCCAACTTTGGCTGTTGATGCATTTACTGGTGTGCCCCCATTTTGGGTGTTTCTCCATCTATCCAAGTAGCCCAAATCTAGGTGCTAATGCATCTACTGTTGTGCCACCATGTTAGGTGTGCGCCCCTCTGTCCAGGTATCCCAAATATAGGTGCTGCTGCATTTGCTGGTTTTGCCCCATTTTAGGCGTTTCTCCCTAAACCGAGATATCTCAAATCTAGGTGTTACTGCATTTACTGTTGTGCCCTCATTTTAGGCATTTTTACTCTCTATCCAGGTATCCAAAATCTAGGTGTTACTGCATTTATTGTGCCCCCATTTGAGGCGTGTCTCCCTCTATCCAGGTATCCCAAATCTCAGTGTTGCTGCATTTACTGTTTGCCCCAATTTTGGTTGTTTTCCATCTGCTGAGCTATCTCAAGTCAGGGTGTTTCTGCGTTTACTATTGTTCCCCCATTTTGGGTATTTCCCTCTCTTTGCAGGTGTCCATACTCTGAGTGTTGCTGCATTTAGACAGATTTCAAGGGTGGGAATTGTGAGGCACTTGGATGGATGTCTGGGTTAGGCAATCTGACACACTTAGGTAGATTTTAAAGGGTAGGAACTGTTTTGCACTTAGATGGATTTTCAGCGGAGTGGGTGGTGTGACACAGTCAAATAGATGCCAGGGGTGGGAGGTGTGATGCACTTGGATTGATTCCTGGGGTGGGGGAGTGGTGCACTTGGGTGGATTTTTCAAGGGGGTGGCGAACTTGGATGGATTCCTAGGGTGGGAGATGTGGAGCATGTTGATGGATTTCCCAGACTTTCACCAACAATCTGTACTAACAAACGCACTCCTCTGCATACAGCTCTCAAACTCTGGACTTAATACAACCGGACCACTAGAGCACCACAGTCTGCACATACTTCACAACACCACAACAAAACAAACCGCACATTACCTCGCACAACAGCACATGATGCCCAAGTTCTGAAAATCACATTTATGCTCAGTGGACGGTATTTCAGAACTGAAGTTGCCAACAGCACATCACAGCTCTCTTTCTCGTTTACCGCTCAACCCTACTAACTATCCAGCCTCCTTCCTTGAATTACCGATCTCTCTCAGTGCCAGAAGACCACAGAAGTGGATTTGGTGCACCGTATAAAAACATTCAACATTAAAATTTAGATTACCATTAACACTTCTCATTCCTCCTCTTGACCTGAATTTTGTCTGCATCTACCATCTCCTATAAAGTTTCTCTCATAAGCCTATTATGATGAGATCCATGCAGTATAAAAGGCAAAAAACATAACACAATATTCACCTTGGCACTGAACACAGCTAAATAGTAATTCTTTCCGTTGCCTCTCATTAAGTCAGTTGTACCCTAGGGATGTGGCTTGGACACCAAGCTCTGCGGATGTGAGCCTGCTCGGCTCTCCATAGACCTGATGATCCAGGACTCTGATCCGCCGCTGTAGACACATTTCTGTTGATCATCATGGACCATGCAATGCACTGACCCATGGAGCATCCTGAGAGGGTGGAGAGATGGTGCTGAATCCCAGCACAAGTGAAATCGGAGCACTTAGAGGAGGCCTCTCCCTTTGTGAAAAGCTGAGCTCCAGGCAAGATGGCCGTGATGCAACATGTTGCCTGAGCGAGAGGCCGGTGCACTTGGAGTTAACCCTCATCACTGGCACACAGAGGGCAGAAGTGTGTGGTATGCCTGTGGAGTGACTGGGAACTTAGAGCAGGAGGTGGACTGCCTGTGGCTTTGCAATGTTCGGTACTCCATTTAACATACCTGCAAGGAGACAGGGATATGTGACCCGCCACAGCATGGGCATTCCATGTTGCTAAACAGGATGAGGGAATGCGATTGCTGAATCACCCCCTCAGTGGATACCCTAAGGCTCAGAGAGGAGGCCTGTGGCCATACAATGAGACAGCCAGGATCCTTCCCTACACCTATAATTGTTACGTGGTATTCTTGACTCTGGTGGTGAAAGTGCCTCATGAGGGACCTGATACACACCCTGGACTGTGAAAACATGCCCCCCAATTCAAGGTTATAATGATGCCTGCTAAGGTGAGCCTGCAGCATAAGCAGACCAAGAAAGACAAATTAACTCAGAGCACTCTGCCACAGAAAAAGTTCTCCTTGCCCATGACGTCAGGGCTTGTTGGAGACAAACTTGAAGGGGGTGCCTCATCAGGATTGTCCAGACGGGGCTATCTTTGAGGCAATTACATCTTTGTGGACATCCCTTTAAACGAAAATGGGAAGGTGAGATTAGAAGTGTCCCTTCTGCGATCGAACCTACGCAACCTCTAGTATAAGGTGAATGACAAGGGCAGAAGCATTGCTGAGGTGTCTGGTGTGTCGGCTATGTTACAGGAACAGATGAGAGACCTCCGGGAACCGACCAGAATTCTGGAAAACAGATCGGACTACACAGAGGGTGGACAAGGTGGAAAAATATCCATATTGCAGGCATTCTGGAGGGTCATGAAGGTGAGGACACCACGAATGATGTGGAAAACCTCCTTCTACAATCAGTGGGTCCCCCGGTAATCTGTCACAGGGCTTTGTGGTGGAACCAGTTCATCGAGATTTGATAAGAAGTCCCCATCGGGTGCTCCTCCCCCGACTATTATATCTTAAACTTTAATGATAAGGATCTGATACTGCAACATACTTGTGAGGATGATGGGATTTGCAGAGGTAATAGATGATTGCAGTTTTCCTAGACTATACAAGCAGGGTTCAATTTCATCATATAGCATTTGAGAAAGTCAAGTTTCTTCTCTGACAAGCACAAATCTGATACATACTCTTGTTCTCTGTCAAAATTAAGATCTTGTACAGAGGCAAATCTCTGTCTTTTGATATGCCAAAGGAGGTCGTCAAATTGGTTAGAGCAGCAAGGATCGGACACCTGCCTGCCCAATGGCTCGGAGGGAAGTGCTTACATGGAGATCTGGAAACGATGGAGAATTATCAGACCTCTGAACTCAACCTGGAATAAAGGTGATGAGTGTGTGAAGAAGAAGGATGCTACAGACAAGGGGGCACATGCTGGGAGGAATGGTCATGATCTTGTCTGCCCGAATGATGACTTGTGTAACCCTCCCTGTAAGAAAGAATGCCCTACAGGGACTTTATGGACCGGCCATCTTTGGTGGAGGATTTACCGTGATGGGGACATTTTCATGCGATGGGTGATAATTTGGACATAGGGTGGATGCAGTGGAGACGCGGTCCCGTACTCATGGACCATGCAATGCACTGACCAATGGAGCATCCTGAGAGGGTGGCGAGATGGTGCTGAATCCCAGCACAAGTGAAATCGGAGCACGTGGAGGAGGCCTCTCCCCTTGTGAAAAGCTGAGCTCCAGGCAAGATGGGCGTGATGCAACATGTTGCCTGAGCGAGAGGTCGGTGCACTTGAAGTGAACCCTCATCACTGGCACACAGAGGGCAGAAGTGTGTGGTATGCCTGTGGAGTGGCTGGGAACTTAGAGCAGGAGGTGGACTGTCTGCAGCTTTGCAATGTTTGGTACTCCATTAACATACCTGCAAGGAGACAGGGACATGTGACCCGCCACAGCGTAGGCATTCCATGTTGCTAATCAGGATGAGGGAATGCAATTACTGAATCACCCCCTCGGTGGATACGCTAGGGCTCAGAGAGGAGGCCTGTGGCCATACAATGAGACAGCCAGGATCCTTCCCTACACCTATAATTTTGACATGGTATTCTTGACTCTGGTGGTGTAAGCGCCTCATGAGGGACCTGATACAAACCCTGGACTGTGAAAACATGCCCCCGCTTCAAGGTTATAATGATGCCTGCGAAGGTGAGCCTGCAGCATAAGCAGACCAAGAAAGACAAATTAACTCAGAGCACTCTGATATAACGGGGCATCCTTTATTAAATACGGTTAGTTGTATCCATACATTGCTAGGATTTCTCAGTGATCAATAGCAGAGGTAGTTCAAGGTAATGTAATTAGCTTACTATTCAGGGAAACCTGGGCAAATGGCATTATGACTCCAATCCCTACAAAAAAAAAATTACTCAAGTAATTAAAATATGGATTTGTAACATGTTTCCTGTTTACATAGAGTTTTAATGCGCACATGATGTATTCCAGGATGTGTTTTACAGAAATGTGTAGTTCCATTGTGGTATGGTAAAAGTCCAATGCTGTGCTCTAGGCAACAACTCTTCAGGATGCTTACAACTTTAGAGGAGTGCAAAATATGGGTACAAAGGAATGGGGAATTTCAAACAGTCCAAGTCCAGAGGACACGGCATATCTAAAGGAAAAATGTGTCATCATTGGTAGGATTATGTCCGGAAGGTATAAGGTATCAAAAACCTTTTTTTAATAATAAAAAAGTGGCTAGTTTTTAAATGTTAATTGAACTACAGCGAATAATTTCCAATATTTACACGAACACTCTTTATAATGTTTGGGCTGGTTTTGTTTGTTTACTTGTAACTGTTTTAGCAACCAAAATCAAGTAAAAGGTCAAAGTTAATTCTGATAACGTTCCCAGCGCGGGCGAAAATCATTTCCTGACGGTTTAAAAATTGGATGTGGTTTTCAAAAAGTTAATATTGTGTATCATTTTTATAATACCTGCATAGATTGTTTCATAATAAGTTACACATTTTAGTCACAACTTTGTAGGAAACAATGCAATGTTATGATACTGGGATTTATGCCACGGACAGTCCCTTTTGCATGGTCTCCGCCTGCTCTGCGGGATCTGAAAGAGTGGAAGTTGTGTTAGGTTATTGGTGAGAGAGGGAGGAAATGAAAGATAGCCTTGTTACTGTGTTGATGTGTGCAGGTCTGTTTCTAGGTGTTCTGTGTCGAGAGCATAGAGACATATGTGTCCAAAGGGAAGCCTTGTGTGCTCAAATACATTTGATGAGACTTTGGCATGTAAGTTATTTGAAGATGTGCAGCATTCTGTTGTTTGATGCTTGTTAAGAAGGTTGTTCAGTTGCTGTGTGCGAGTGAAATGTGTATGCAGTGTTTAAGTATTGAGTTTAAAAATGTTACTAAAGGAAGATTAGAGGTCTGTGTTGTGATGTTGTACTTGTCTGTCCTTTCACTGGCCTCTGGTATGAGTGATGTAATGTTGAGGAGCCTATGAGTGACAGCTCAGTAGAATGTTGTGGTGACTGTGTATGAGAGTTCCAAGGGAGACAGTTGGATGGGGCCTGAGCTGGGGTGCATCTGGATGGCCAGTGGGTGTCCTCCCTTCCTCCTGTCTTGTCCCAATGTATGTATCCATCAAGAGTAACAGGTTGCTGTATATAGGTATCTTATGTAAATAAAGACTACCTGGCAACTTGCCAAGTCTGCATCTGGTCTGTGAACCCACCTCAACCCCTCGGCCCCTATTCCCATTACAACAGTGAGCCCAGTGGCCAACTTGGAGCTTACATCTGGTGTGGCCGTGGTGACATCTTGCTTGGGGTACCTGCTCTGTGACCTCTCGGTGGTGGTGCCCATTGGGTGAAATACTTGTTTGGAGATGTCCTGGGCGGTGTCCACTCATTCGTTCGATTACAAAAGTTTCGAAAAGGCAAACTTTTGAATCTTTTTTTTCGAAATACAAAAGTTTCGAATGACAATTTGATCGAAAAAAATTCGAAAGTTTGCCTTTCGAAAATGGGGTTAGGGTTAGGGTTGGGGCTTGGTTTAGGGTTGGGGGGTGGGAGGGTGGCGCGGGGTTACACTAAAACCTTGCAACGTTGCATGGAGCTGTCCAGTGCTGAAATTACAGGGCTGGACAGCTCCATGTAACGTTTCAAAGTTAAAGAAAAGGCATTTAAATGCCAAAATACACAAAACACTTTGAAACGTTACATGGAGCTGTCCAGCCCTGTAATTTCAGCAGTGGACAGCTCCATGTAAAGTTTCAACGTTACAAACAAAAAGGCAGTGAAATGCTACTTTTAACATGTAAAAGTGCATTTCAGTTGAAACCAATCCATGACTATTGTCGATGGATTGGTTTCGAACGAAATGCACTTTCCATGTTAAAGATAGCATGTCGTACCTTTTGATTTCGAAACTTTTGTTTCAAAAGTTTGACAAATGACCCTAAACCGTCCTGGGCCACTCCGGTGTGGTCTGGAATCTCTGTCAGTGGAGAGTGTGCAGTAACTGGAGGTAGGATGGCATTCCACATCATTGTAACTTTGTATTTGCTGTATTACTGCCTCCTTTGTAACTATGGATGTCTTGAAGACCTCATTAGAAAGCTTTGTGCAAAAGCTAAAGAATGAAATACGGCCAAAGGCACCAGGAGGGACAGTTCCATCACCATGAGAACCGGTCAAGAGAGGCAAGGCATGTGAAGGCTGCTAGATGTATGCTATTATACAGCTATTTAAATATGATAAGCAATGATTTCACAACTTTTAACAAATAAACCCAATTTGAAGTTGTTCACATTTTGTGAGAGCTTTCAAATTATGTGTAAATCTTGTTTTTCCAGGTAGGATGTCCACACAAATAGGAATAGGAAATCTATCCAATTTGTGATTCAGTTCCAGCAAGAGAATTTTCTTTTCATTGGGAATATTCATATCTGGAGTTTCATCCACCACTAATTTCAGGACTATTCACATGAAGTGATGATCAGTGGCCTATCCAGGGCTGAATTCTTTCCAAGGAGAACGAGTTTCATAGTTTAGCAGTTGATGGATAATTCGCCAGCCTGTCTGACTCTGTTGCTGGTTCACTCACCGCCACTGAAAGCAATTCTGTACTCGCTTTGTGCCTGAACACCAGTAAATGCACATTCAATCTCCTGTAAACTGGCTTCTCCACACACACAAAACCTTATTCACCTTCAACACATTCTGTGTCATTTCTGAAACAAGAAACGACAAAGAACCATATAGCTCCGGGGCAATGCGTTTGTCTTGGAAGCAAGACAACGCAAAGCAAAAAAGGTTTGAATCCTGGTCCCACACTTAGTGACTGGTCTCCGGTATCAAACGCGTTATAAAGATTGATTATTAATTAACAATACAACAACTGTAAAGCTAAGGAGGATTTGCCTTCATATTAACTAACTTCCTGCAGGTGGTCAACATCTAATTCAGGATTTTAGCACTCATTGTTTGATTAATAACATACAGTGCTATATAAGGTTATGAGAGATCAAATGGTCCCTTGTGTGCCTTTTCTCACTGTATACAGGACCACAATGACAGATTACATGAACTAGTTCTTCGTTCAAACCCCCCACCCACTCCATCTTGCTACTTAGGTACAGCTTGGGATGTCGAAATGTAGTCAGCATCAATTTACCTGCCTCATCAGAGTAACACATAAGGATGATTTCCGCTGACTCTGTGCTGTTCTGACTAGAAGCAGATCTGGTCAATTGCAAAAGGGGTAGTCATTTCTCGATTGGAAATGATTCAGGTGTGGTGGCACTTGGCACTCACACTGCAAAACCGTAAAAATGATAGAACTGTGACATGCACTGTGCTACTCATCCAAACTTGGGTTGGTCTAGTTGTTGCTTCCAGTAATAACCTCGCAGTAAGGATATTGACTACCTGTAACATACACTGTGCTATTCATCCAAGTCTGGTTTGGTCCATTTGTTTCTTCCAGTAATACCCTGACAGCCAGCATCAGCCACATTCTTACTTACACCTCCATCTTTGAAGTCACATTCATCCAAGTCGTTCATAGTGGAAAACTCCGTCTTCAGACACTCTGTCTCTTTGATCGTGAAGTTCAGCCTTAGAGGACTTTCTTTAACCTTAGGCATCAAGGAATAGATTAAAATCTCACTTGTAGAGTGGACTGGTGTTGCTGGAGGGTTAAAATGGTTTAGTTACTAAATTGTCATCTGTAGAACAAGAAGGCCAAACCCATCCCATATTCTACACATATGTAAATTGAATGACCCTATGCTGGGGGTCTACAAACTGTGGCTCTCCAGCTGTTTTGGAATACACCTCTCATGATCACTCACCATTGAACATGCTGGCTTGGGTTGATGTTATATGTAGTGCGAAACACCAGGAAAGCCACAGGTAGAAGACTCATGCCCTAAGCTAATCATATGATATAAGTGTGCCCTACATTTGCAAAATGTAGGAGCACTAACAAATCAGTCTAGTTACCGGCTCAGTATTCCCCCCTGGAGTATACTATTTGTCATGATCTGATGGCTCCACATGTTTACCCTTCTATTTTCATAATTCGACATATGGGGTGCTAGTTTTGGGCAACTTTGCTGTAGCACATTCTTTGGCCAGCGTATAAGCTAGCACTACAGAGCCCTTGGGGTCGACAGCAGGAGACCTAATCAGTCCTGTGTGTGGGCCTGGTGTGAGACTCATTGCCATCAGAGGAAGAAGCCCCAGTGTGCAGTATGGTGTCTAAACCATGGTGCGGAGGTATCCCCTTGGAAAGTATATTGTGACCAAGTGTGTTGCCCTTAGGCAAATCACTGGTACCAGCGTCATTGGTAGGTGCCTCAGGTGATGGCAAACCTTAGCAGATCTTCAGTAAATTCCCCCTGGTACTGGAGGCACCATGAAAGGTATCCCCAGAGAGGGGTTCTAAGGAATACATTTGAGAGATACTCTCATTGTCTAATTTCTTTATTCTGTTCAGGAACTCACAGAATGTTGGGGCTAGTGATGAAACTCCCTGAGAGAGCAGGTCAAAAGGCTCCACTTGTGACTACGCACATGACCTGACACAAGAGAACATGAGGGTCTGATGTGGGATATCAGCACTAGCACGACCTCAAACATAAGAGGATTTACATGGGGTAAGCCATGGGATGAAAGTGCTGGTGCTTGCAGGCAGGCAGCATTAGTGATGTTGAAAACGAGGGAAGAATCAAAAAAAGGCCTACAAAGTGCTAGGTGTACTCTCCTGTCAGTGCTAGAACATGAAAGGATTAGTGGAGCCAGGTGGTAAGGCATGACGGGGAGGACTTAGGCTCCACGCACATGCACTGGATTCCAAAACATTATAAAGGATTTTTTCTGTGCAAAAGGATGTGGTCTTGTCCCGATGTGATGGGAAGCCCATAACGGTGGATGAAATGGGATGGCACGTGGAAGTATTAGCATGGCATATTGGGTGTAGATACGATCCCTATGCCTTCAATGATATCTGCTCACCATTTCTCATAATCCATGTCTGATGCTGACTGGTTGTTTTAAGATGTGCCTATTATGATTGAATTGAAACCTGATGGTTTCTTTCACAACTTTGAATGCACAATACTGCTTTATGCACAGGACCCTGATGCTTGCTTAATGCCCTCCTAATTAGCAATTTCTCATTACTTAGCTTCACAGTCTGACTCCACTTCCTTTGTATTTTATGTTTGTTTGTTTTTCTTGTTCTTTCTTTGAGCTGAGCAACCAAATGATTCAAAGTTCCTGGCATTCATTTCAAGCTTCAGGTGTTTTGCCTGGTCCATTACAATCCTCTCATGTGCCTTTCATGTTTCTCAGGGCCCAGCTCAGATTCCAGCGGCGTTTGAAGGCTCTAAATAACCCTTTGGGTTTTAAGTGCTTTTCAGGGTTCTCAGCACCTGCCTCATGTTCAAGGTGCTCTTCAAAGTTCCAAGGAGATTCTTCAAGCATCAGCATCCTGACATGGCAGCAAGGTACTGGGAATCACAGGCTCCCTTATCAGCATCTCTGTACAGCACTTTGATGACTGTTCCTTCTGATCCAGGCAATGACTACCTTATGTCCAGAAAACCTGCTCTTCTTAACTCCTCCTCTTGAACCTTTTTTAGTGAAGAGCCCCCCTCCCTATCTTTTATATTTGATTTGTTTTTGGGCTCCACCTTACCCCTCTTTGATAACCCCGGCCCTATTCTCTGGCTGGTGGCAGGTGATTCGAACGATCCGGAAGTATACACTCAGTTGGCTCTCTTGGATCACTTTAGTGAAACCACGACAAAGAGATATTAATTTATGGACTAAAAGTTTCTAAAAAAACAACCATTTTAATGTACCTCACATGTTGCTTCTCTCTGGAAAAGGAATGATTTCTCAGACCCCCTTCCCATAGCTTTGACTTCCCATCTATAAAGAGTGGCGAAGTTATAGTTTGTCTTTGTTATTTTCATAATTGTTCATATCTGTGTTCTGTGTAGTTTCCAAAAATAATGCTTGCATAAATGCACTTTATATAAGAGCATTATTCAATTGATGAACAATTCCTTCTGTCTGAATTTCTCTGTAGACTCACAGGTTGCTATCCAATTGTGTTGTTTGACTTGATCTGAGTGTTCTCCTGTTGTGCAGTTTTTCAAGTCACTTCAGTTTATTTTAGCATTCTGTGTTTTTTATGTTTTGTCTTTCACTCCCCTTCTGGTGGTGGTTCTTCTAAGTTGCTTTAAACTGACAAGTTATTTAGTTTGCGGTTGTTTCCACACAATATATGATGAATGTACAAAATGGGTCAATAATCGGGCAGTGTATTTGGTGCAGGACGTTGTCAGTGTTGTATTATTTCCTGGGTGAGACTATTCTGCACCATCTTTGATTACCATGAGCTATCCTTAATGGCTATCATGTTGTTTTTAAGCACTTCAACGAGAAACACTGGATTTGTTGCTTCCCTTTCTCATGTCTGTGCCAGGAATTCCCATAAATGACCACCACCTTTGGTGGGTTCCATGCAGAGCCCACAAAGTAAGGCTTCCTGAACGAGAACTGTTTTGGTCTGGGTAGTGGACCTACAGAACACCTATTGCTTATTACACTTCCCTCTGTGCATGATTTGAGAACAAGAATGTGCTGGCCCTCAAGAATTGGATAGCCACCAATTATTTGTGATTTGTGGGAGGGGATAACCCCCAGCTCTACATATGTTTATATTTGTTGGGGATTTTGAACCACTGCACCTGATCCTGAAGAAGCCAAGAGGACCAAAGACTCTGAGGCCTCTATTGAAGATATGCAGCTGATGTCCTGTTCTCCTTAAGGCAAAGATGCAGAAGATAGATGTCTAAAGGTGATGCCCACTTGAATTGGTGGACATATTCTATTCACTATCCTCCACAGATTACAGCAGATCCCCTGATTCCACTGCAACCGATTGTTGCTGATCCTGAAAGGGGGCTCCTATGGTTTTAGACAATGATCACAATTTCTGCTGATTTATTTGAGGGACAATCTGCCTCATTGGCCGTTTGCTGCTCTTTATGGCTGTGCTGAGCTGTTCTGCCTGTGCTGACCCATTTGTCTGCTTCTGGGTGGCTTGCAATAGTTTTTTTAAGGTCACCCCCCTAGACTGCTCCACTGCTGCTGCATCTGCTACCCCTTCTTTTCTTGGGTTGCTTAGTGGAGGTCAATTATCATCTAGATCCTTAAGTGCTCTCCTTGTCTTCTGCTGGGAGAATGTGACCGCAGAACAAATATGTACCGACCAAAGCTTTGTTTAGTTACTGTTGTTGCTGTTGACCATTTCTGTTGCAAAATGATTTAAAGCAATTATCAAGACACCATCATTACATCTTTACAAAGAACTGTTGGAAGTGCTGAGGACCCTGAGGCACACAGGGCGTCAGGGTACACTCATGAACACTTTATATGATGAACAAATGAATGAATTAATCAACAAACGAATAGGTGAACTGTACAGCACAGAAGCCTCTAGTTGTGTTTCTGAGGGAATTTTTACCAGATTCAATCCGGCCTTAGGTAACCAATGGAATGTTGTTTGCCTTAATACAATATTGTGAAACTCCCCTTTGTTGTGGTTCTCCAGACATTCAGGAAACCCAACTTTGGAATTCAAGCCCAAAAGTACATTGAGTTAGGCCGAATGCATTACTGTGAATGTCTGCAATAATATCAGAGTTGGGGCAGATCTCTATCCTCGCCTGGGGCCTCCACCTGGAACAGCCTCCCTGCCTCTCTCAAACTTGAGCATCTCTGGTTCCGGAAGCAACTCAAGACCTTCATCTTTGCTTCCGCTTCCCCTCCTCCTCTCCCTTGCTTATTCCTGACTGCTTCACGCACTGGCCTCCTGGCTACCCTCTGAACTTGGGCCCAGGTTTTTGCATGTCCAATTGCACCTCCCATTGCCTTCCGGCTCCCCTAGCACTTGTGGTCTGTATCTGCAACCCTACAGTCCCTTCTCTCTGCACTTATGAGCCACCCGATGGCTGCACTTCTGGGCATACCTGCACCTCTCCCACCCAACGCTGCCCCCCCGGCACCTCTCCCTTTCCTCTTCCATGCGATTGGAATGATACAGGGCTTAGTAAGATTGTTGTTTGGCCTCCCTATGTTTCACCCTCCTTGTCCTGTTGCCTAGAAACACTTGTGTACAGCACTGTGGCACTACGTGATGGCAAATTGGCCCTCCATGCAGAAAATCTGAAAAATGCAAATTAGTAGAATGAATGCACATCCAGGGCCAGATTACATAAATTTTGCATTGGTGCAAGTGCAAAGTTGCATGATATTGTCACTAGGACAAACTTTGACCTATTTCTAAAAACACTGGGACATGTAAGAAAACTATTTCTCCATGACAAGTGCAGTTTCGCATGGTATAAACACCAGGGAAGAAGTAGCTATAGTGCAAAAAAAAACATTTTCAATATGTTTTTTCACAAGGGCAAATTTTGCTAGTGCTAATATCTTTCCGTATTAGCACGGGGGCATACTTTCCCCCGTTGCAATAATGCAGTGAAAATGTATCTTTTTTGCCAGAGGCCAAATTTTGCCCTGGTGCTTATACCATGGCAAACTGCACTTGTCATGGTGCAATAGTTTTCTAATATGTCCCAGTGTTTTTAAAAATAGAGCAAATGTTGCCCTAGTGCCAATATCGTGCAATTTTGCACTTGCACCGGTGCAAAGTTTCTGTAAATCTGGCACCAGAAACGTACCTTAAACTGCCCTGATAACAGTCCTTACAATCATTTGGCATCACTCACCAGCCTGTAGTGAGGAAACAGGAGTCTGAAGGCTGGCCCGCTGCCTGCATTGTTAAGAAGATTAATCGCTAACTGTGCTTGTTCATCGGCCACAGGAAGCTCTGAAAGAGGCAGGCAGGTGACTGTGGTGGCCACGCCGAGCACCAGCATCACTGTCCCCCAGTCCTCCATCTCTGCCTGCTCGAGGAGGCAGCCACTTACATACTAGTGGGATTTATTTTCCTTTCATTCTTGCTGAAGAATTCTTGACATTTTGTCAGTGTTGTATTTGTACTTTCGTTTCTCGTTTACAGGAATAATCTACGACATTACCACACCTTTTATTTATATTAACAGCCAAGACGGGCTGTTCAGTTTTGATTTCGTTTCTTTGGCTCAGTATATTCATCTCGTTCTGACTCATTCGACAGGGCTACGGTTTGAAAAGAGAAACAGTAACCATTGACCATCACTCATATGCAAAGCAAAGTGGATACACTCTCTGTTAAATCCATATATATATAACAATATATATATATATATAGATATATATAAATATCTCTATATATATATATATATTCACTAACAAAAACATTGTTAAAGGGACGTTATGGTTAAGTTGCACTAGCAAAAACCCATGAAATTATATGGAAAAACTTTTTTACAGGGATGTTATGGTTACAGGTAAAACTGAGAAAAAATGAAATTCGACAGTTATGGTAAGCTAAGCAAAAATCACTCGTGCCACCACCATGCACTGCTAAGACTAACACCCATAATATCAAAGATGACATCAAACATGTCATTGATGACATCACTGATGACATCATATACATGGCCCACTTATTGTTGGTCACTGAAATATCTACGCCTGGTGGTTTTGGTCACTGAGAGTCAGAATATAAAAATTCAAAAGGTGCTGTATATCTAGACGTTAACCTTTTCATATGTTCTTAAAGTATTTTCCTAAGGGTTTAGTCTCAGCTCATGGTCCACATACATGGGGCAATAAGCAGGCCTCAAACACACAATTCATTTGTATACATGAAAATAAACTTTAATGTTATTAACATTTTCTGATGATGCTCTTTCTTCCTTACTTTAGTTTCCCTGGATGTGCCTCTGATTTGTATGCATTGTGGGTCTTCATATGTATTCTTTGTACTAGCACAAGTGTGTAGTAAATCTTGAATTGTTAGCTAGTTATTACATCTTTAACATTATACAATCCCCCCTGACATCCTGTTACCAACATTATAAACACAACCCCTTGTAGGGACTTTACATCAAAATTAATTTCACATGTGATGTCATCAGTGATGTCATCAATGACATGTGTGATGTCATCTTTGATGTTATGGATGTTAGTCTTAGCAGTGCACGGTGGTGGTGCGAGTTGTGGTTGCTTAGCTTACCTCTAACCATAATGTCCCTGTAACAAGATTTTCCATAGAATTTCATAGGTTTTTGCTAGTGCAACTTAACCATAACATCCCTTTAACAATGTTTTTGTAAGTGAATTTCATAGGTTTTTAGTAGGGCACTGTAACCAGAACGTTGCTTTAGCATAGCGTTTTCTGTAAAGAGAATAGGTATTTCATACGGCAACATAACCATAATGCCCATTAACAACGATTTGTTACTAATTCCTTGGATGCCCTCATGATAAACATGTGGAAAGGGCAAATTGTCTGGTGTATGTATCCATTTGCGCTACCCCCTACTTTTCCGAATAGGGTTGGTGTATCGTACCAATTATAGATGTACATAGTAAATGTTGTTTAGTGTGGCAGTAGGCTCTCTTTATTGTTAACAGGGCATGATAAATCTGTGCCGCACAGTACTGGCTGAGATGACTACAAATGAGCAATATGGAAGTTTCCTAGGGACACTGCACCTGGTTGGCGAATGTGCAATCACACTGCAAGTATCGGTAGGACTCCATTAGTAGCTGCATGGCTGCATCTCCGAATGCACTTTTAAGTGGTTGTGGAAGCGCATGTGTTTCCGTTCCACACGTAGACCCATGCATAGGTCATCCACTGTATGCTGGTAACACCGCCCCTGTCGCCAGCCCTACGGATTCCTGCAGTAGGCTACCGTATTTAAAGTACTGCTGCCGACTTCGGGGGTGGCTCTGCAAACCTACCAATGTATGGCTACAGTACTCCTAACTGTATAACGGCAACTGGTAAACAAGGAACAGCAACCTGCATTGCCACGTGGCCATGATAAATGTTGCATTACTTTCATTTATCTGTTGTTTGCCTTTCCATGACCCATGAAACAAATACATTGTGTCCGCACTCAGCTGTGTGACGGAAAGTACCAAGAGGTTGCCTGCCAGTCGTACATTTGAAGAAAACATGTAACTGCAGGTGGGACAGTTTGTACTAATCTGCAAAATGGCAAAGCTGCTGCACCTTCCCATGCACATACTAGTGCATGTAAAGGCAAGTAAGAAAACAGCAAAACATGCAGAGCGTAAACAACCTTAGTGCTGCTTAGAAAAGCGCTGTAAATGCAAGGGTCACACAGAATAAATGGCTTCCTGCTGCACGTAATGAAGCTATGTTTCCCGTCCTTGTAAACATTCTTGTATTCCACAATGTATGTATATCCGTGAATGCTACCCCTAGCACTAATGGCGTAGCATAAAGTGTTTGTACTGCATGTGACGTCAACTGAAATTAAAGCACAAGGGACCAGTGAGCAGGCTACCGCCCTTCCACCAATTCCTACGGTACTTTTATGTTCAGCATTTTGTACATCTGCTGTGGGAAACAAGAGGGGCACTCCTGTAGGGCAGTGGAGCTCTAAAAAAACCTTTGCAAACCATATGCCGTGCTACAGACCCTTACCCGGCAAAGGGCATTGTATTGTGCATGTACTGCAACGCGCTATTGTACAGAGGGAAGGTACTTGGAAGGGCACAGGAACGGTCCTTATGGGTGCATTACAATGACTGCCACCTATGTAGGTGAGGACCACCCAATAATTCCGTCTCCTGGCACGTCGCCTATAGTATCCAGGCAGGTGCTTCCCCTTCTGTACTGGACCTTTCCTGCCGTTCCTTCTGTGGCTTGTGTGAGACCACCATAATAAACTGAAAAGGAACTGTGAAAGGCAAAAAGATAAATAAAGAAAGCACTTTTCACAGATGAACAACAGAATTGCCAATGCACGCATGCAGGGCGGGAGGCGTGGCAGTGTGGTAAACTCTGTAATTCAATCGGTTACAAAGGGGGTCGCTGTACAAAGAGGTTTTTTTAGGTGTTCCAGAGCATTTTCAAGAGAGTCACAGCGCAACACTAAGTACAAAATAAGTCACTACTTTCAAGAAGGGCACCAAGCAAATTTAGATGGGGTGTGCAAAATTCTGGATGGCTGGCATCATAGTCTTCAGTTGACTAAACACAAGGGAAAAAGGCATGTAACCCAAAAAGAAGACTCCAAAGTGCACAATCACAAAATGTACAGTTGCCAAAGACGCCACATTTCGACATTCTACAAGCAGTTCGCCGAAACAGCACGATTCGACACTGCACCACAAAGCGTCCACTCCCTCCAAACCGAAATTGCCAGACAAGTCTTCTTGGAGGGCATACATGCACAGATCTTCCACAAAGCCATCAAACATCAAAAACTGTGCGTCTTGCCATGTTTGCCAGCCGCAGTACCCAAGGTGATGGGGAAACTGAATTCCACCCTTTCCTGTGACTCACACCCAGAGCACCTGATTGGCCAAAATCCATAGTCCCATTTCCATTGGCCACCATGGTGAGAAGTGTAAAATGTGCTATGTGCCTTTCACCAATGATCGCGAGGGCTGCACCCCGTTGAGGCAGGAGGACTCCATCTCCCTATTGGAGCTCTTTCCTGGACGTACACCCTGAGCACCTGATTGGCCAAAGGCCATAGTCCCATTTCCATTGGTCAGTATGCTGAGAAGCGCAGAATGTGGCACGTGCCTTTTTCCAGGTACCGTGCGGGACTCGTCCCAGTACAGCAGGAGGAGTCCTTCTTCCTAGTGGTGAGCTTTCCTGTGACGCACATCCTGAGCACCACCTGATAGGACAATCGCTGCAGTCCCATTTCCATAGGCCAGCATGGTCAGAAGCGCTAGATGTGGCACGTGTGGGTCCCCATGTACGTCGAGGGCCGGGCCCGAGTGAAGCAGGAGTCCCTCTTCCTATTGGCGCACATGCTAAGCATGTGATTGGACAATCGCTACAGTTCCATTTTCATGGCCGCCACTCGCAACATCCCTGGATATAGCTTTCACGCTGCGTGCGGGCGTGGGTGAATAACTTGCACCAGGGTAGGGGTAGTTCTTGGTAAGGCGCAAATCTTAAAAGAGCCGGTTGTTTTTTTTTTTTGTTTAGATGCTTCTACGGAAACACCTTTTTTTGGTTTTTATTAGCTTTTGTGAGGTCTTCTGTTCACATTAGTACAGTAAACACTTCACCACAGCCTGTAGATGAGCTAACAAAGCTGCATTGCCAATGGGTGACAACAAAATGCCATTTTCTTGGAAACACTCTGCATTTCCCCAACTAATGAGGTCATTGTTGCAGAAGAACATTCCACGAGCGGACAAAAAAGTGTACATGCTTCTGTTGATGAGACACCTTCTAGCGTCTGGCTTGGAACAGCATCCATGAGCAGAGGCCATACTCTCCTTGGTATTATACATGAGAAAAGCACCTTGCCGGTGGGAAAAAGTGTCCTCACGACATTGAGCAATCTCCTCAGTCTATGGAACAAATCTAAGCAAGGCAGGTAACCCATATGCATGCCGCCGTAATGGATGACGATGACATCTACTACTGGAAAAGTGGCGAGATCTTTGCAAAGTGCATGCATATCGGCAAAATTGCACTCATACACAGCGTTCCACGATGCGTCCACTCATTCCAAAGCAAAATTGCCATCAACGTGTCTTTGCAGCGCACAGTTGTGCAGATCTATGACAAAGGGATCACCTACACTCAATACAATGCGTTTCACCATGTCAGCCACCCTCCATACGCAGAATATAATCTAAAACAGTTACACCTCCCCTTCCTGTTAAACACACCCACACTACCTGATTGGCTAATCCCCACACTGCCATGGCAATTGCGCAAGGTGGTGTAAAGGGCAGATTTTGGCACCTGCGCCTCCCAAAGTTGCGCGAGGGCTGCACCCCTGTAAAGCTGGAGCAGTCCTTCTTCCCATGGCAATATCTTCTCTGCAGCTGTACTTCATTGGATTACGTGTAAATAGGCACACACGCATCCACCAGTTGCATCGAAGCTGCCATCATCTAACACTGTCACTCCTGTACAACACTTGAAATGTACCGTTACACATTTACAGTACAAATATTGTGCCATCCCAAAGCACGTCCACAACAAAGTTCAATGAAAGTATGCACCATTTCTCCATCTGTATACATCCACATAGCCACCCTGGAGGTGGCACGTGTAATCCTGAAAGTACCGTGTGATGCACTACCTTTTCGTGATAGTGTGGGATTGTAGGGGGGTTTGAGGGTAAACAATATCAAACTGGGTAGGGGATTCAGTTTTCCATCGTAGATGTATTAATGTGTTTTTTGGGGGGTTTTGTGACGTGCGTACCAGTAACATTTTGTATATGCGTTTCTGTTTGCCTCTCGTCACATTTTTATCACATTCTCATCAATGCTTCTTACACAGTGTAAAAGAAAACGGCATTGCCAATGGCGCTCAAATAAATGCCATTTCTACGGAATCAATGTGTATTTTACGACCCCATGATCTAATGGTGGGTGGAGAACATGCCAGCAGTCTTCATAAACCCACGCATAAATCTGTTAATAGCACACCTTCCGACCTATAGCTGCTGACAAATTACACCGTCATGGACCCAAACTCCTCTTGGTGTTATGCATGAGTAAATGACCTTTGCAGTAGGAAAAATATGCATCACTGTGGTCAGCAACCTCTTCAGGTGATGGATTAATCTTCCACATGACATGTAACCCAAATGTGGACTTCCATAGTGCAACACGACAAAGTCAACGTTTGTGACAGATGCCACATATCTGCAAATGCGACCCATCCCGCCAAAACTGTAGTCACCCTGACAGGCCCAGAGAGTGTCCACTCCTTCCAAACTGAAATTACCAGCAACGCCTCTTTGCACACAACACCTGTGCAGATGGCACACAAAGGTATCACTGACAATAAGCACTGTGTGTCTCTCCATCTTGACTACCCTCACGACACAGTATTGGGAGGAAATCGTACTGCCCCTTCCTGTGAACCATGCCCTAAACTCCTACTTGCCTATTTCCCAAAATTCCATTTCCCTTTCCACCCTGCTCATAATGGCAGGATGTGCATGTGTGCTTTCCCGTCTACACTGAGGGCCATGGCCCAGTAAAGCTGAGACAATACTTCTTCCCTTTGCACAGTCACTTTTTGCAGCCCTCCCCCATTGTGTGATGTCAATTTTTCAAACACGCATGCAGCAATTACATACAAAACTTCTGCATTGCACACTATATTTACCGTTAAACACTCTCAGTACACGTTTTGTTTAATTGCAAAGCCCCTCCACCTGAAACTTCTGCTAAATAATGCATAATTGCAGCATCCACAAAGATCCTAATATGCACCCAGCACACCTTTGACCATGCACACAACACTTCAGCCCTTTCCACACCCACCACAACACTATCCATCCAAGCAAGCGACCATGTGGGCACCTAACATTATGCACAAATGTAACATACGTAGCAGCACTTCTACCCAACTCCCCCACACCATAAAACACCCATTCATGAAAACATGTCACACTTAGCAGAATCCACAAACATACCACAGCCTGAATCACCCCTACGCACTGCCATTCATAAATGATTGTGTCACTGGCAACCTATGCACAACAGCTGCACAATAGTGGGCCTACTTTAATAAATCTGCACATATAAGCTGCACTTCAACCATACCCACTTCCATACTCATATTAAGTACACACTGCACCCTGTGGCCACACTGCACAACTTCTCACTGCACCATCTCCTGCTGCACACCAAATACTGTAGCATGTTGCAACTACCACCACAACCATGGAATGCACAATACATGCTTTGCAACACTTTTGTAGTGCTATAGCACGTCGAAAATGTGCTCCACACCCATTCTCCAAAGATCACCACTCTGTGCCGCATGCACTATCAAACCTGCATTGCTCCAGTGAGTGTGCTCCTTGCACACATTCCCTGCACCGTAATACAATCATGCATGTCAGCATGTCACCAACTACCACTATGCACATACGCACCACTAGCACCAACACTCCTAACCAACCTCCATACCTCAATGGACATGCACAGCATTACTTGCAACAGTTACCATAATGTATAAACATTACACTGTTTCCGGCACCCGTACGCCCTTTAATTCACATACTATTGTCTTACCGAATTCACTCAGAAGGTATTCTGTCACTGCCAACATAACCGCCACATGTGTCATGACCTACAGAACGCGCCCCTTTTGGACTTCCTGGTCCTTGTCTCAGCGGGCTTACACTCCCTGGTACTCCCAACATGGCCGTCCAGCGTGAAACACCTTCCTCGCTCCACACGTTGGACTTAGCGTGTTCTACTAATAGACCACGCCCCCGCGCCTCCGCGCGTCTGTGTCATGACCTACAGAACGCGCCCCTTTTGGACTTCCTGGTCCTTGTCTCAGCGGGCTTACACTCCCTGGTACTCCCAACATGGCCGTCCAGCGTGAAACACCTTCCTCGCTCCACACGTTGGACTTAGCGTGTTCTATTAATAGACCACGCCCCCGCGCCTCCGCGCGTCTGTGTCATGACCTACAGAACGCGCCCCTTTTGGACTTCCTGGTCCTTGTCTCAGCGGGCTTACACTCCCTGGTACTCCCAACATGGCCGTCCAGCGTGAAACACCTTCCTCGCTCCACACGTTGGACTTAGCGTGTTCTATTAATAGACCACGCCCCCGCGCCTCCGCGCGTCTCAATGCTATTGCGAAGTAGCACCAGACGTGTGCTCCGTGGCTCGCGGTATTGTTTTCCCTGATTCTGTCCCTTCTAAACTCCATTCTAGTCCTTCTCCTTTCCTTCTTACTTCCTGGACTCGTGTGCTGTGTAGTGCACCCTCTTACTTTCCCGGATTCCTGGATCGTTGCATCCCGGAACTTTGAATGCACGCTGGAGTCGGAAGAGACGCGTGCAGCCTTATTCAAGACCCGATCCGTCCTCAAGAAGGCATCGACCAAGAAATCCAGCAAAGATCGGACTCAGGTGAGAAGGGGGGAACTCCTTGATAGTTTGAGACGCCACCTGACCGAACTCGATATGGACATGGAAGCGGCCGTTCAGGACCTGATGCGTGGCATGCAAGAACTATCAACCGAGGTACAGATTCTCAAGGCGGAAAACGCCGCTCTCAAGCAATTGGTTCTATCCCGTGATTCTGCCAGAAAAGAAAGTGTGTTGCTGGGCGGCATAGTTGACAAATACGATGGGTCGGCAAAAACCCTTCGTGGATTCCTGGATTCATGTTTGGTCCACTTTAACTTTAAGCCCTACTACTTTTCGACTCCCAGAGCTAAAGTGGGTTTCATAATTTCTCACCTTTCAGGAAATGCATTAACCTTGGCTACGCCCTTCATTAATTCCGGCGATGCCCTCCTAGATGACTATGATGGGTTCATACAGGCCCTTAAAACCATGTTTGATCGCCCAGAGCAGGTCTATAGTGCCTAGGAACGCCTGTTAGACTTCCAGCAGGGATCCCAGGATATGCTCACCTTTGTAACCCGATTCAAGCAATTAGCCAAGGAAGCTGACTGGTCCCCTGAGGCGAGTTTTACCCTTTTCAGCAGAGGACTGAATGAGGAGATTAAGGATGAGTTGGCCCGAGTGGCTCGCCCAAACTCATTCCAGGCACTAATGGACCTTGCCATGCAAATAGACTTTCGAATCCAGGAAAGGAAGGCAGAGAAGAAGAAATCTAGAGGAAATCCTCTGAAAGTGTCCTTTGAGAGTACCACCAAGACGGACACTACCCCAGGTTCAGTCACTGAACCAGAACCCATGCAGATAGGAGCCTTCCGTGGACCTATATCCCCGCAAGAAAGGATGAGAAGGATTCATACAGGGTTGTGCATGTATTGTGCCTCAGATAAACACTTGGTTAGGGAGCATCCTCTAGCCCCTCCTCAGCGTTCGGGAAACGCCAGCTCCCGATCCTAGATGGAGCAGAGCTTCGGGAGAGAGATGTTTGCTGCACATCAATTCCATCCTTGAACTCTCCTGGACAAAACAATTTGGTGATACTGCAGGCCTTCCTATCGCCCTCCAAGAATAAGACCTATTCCATCTAGGCCTTGGTAGACTGCGGAGCTATGGGAATTTTCATTGATCAAGATTGGGTTGTTAGTCATCATATTCCAAACAAGACACGAAGCACCATGCAGCCGGTGGGAGCAATCGACGGAAGACCCCTCACTTCAGGGCCCATAAACCTGCAGACTAAAGATATCCAGCTTTCTATAAACCATCACCAAGAGCGGATCAGATTCGACATCATTAAGTCAGCTCATTATCCCATGGTATTGGGTATGCCCTGGTTACAGAAGCACAATCCGTATATCAACTGGACAGCAGGATCACTATTCCTAGGCTCAGAGTTTTGTATGTCTCACCGTCTATTCCTGGATCCCTCCTTGACACCCCCTAAAGAACCACCAAGAGACCAGCAAACACCACTCATGGTTTCCAATATCATACAAGTCCCTGAGGCCTATCAAGGATATGCTGATGTATTTTCAACTGCCATAGTCCAGGCCTTACCCCCTCACAGACCTGAAGACTGCGCCATAGATACAGATCCCTCAGCAGTGATTCCCTTCGGCAGAATGTTCATTCTTTCCGACCCTGAAAAGAAGGCCCTCCAAGAATACCTGGATACCAACCTCGAAAATGGCACCATAAGACGTTCAAAATCTCCAGCGGGTGCTTTGTTGTTTTTTGTTCCCAAGAAGGACACCAAGGAACTCAGACCTTGCCTCGACTATCGTGGCTTAAATCAATGCACCCTCAAAGACCGGTACCCATTGCCCTTGATCTCGGATATCCTGGAGCTGTGAGAGGCACCGTAATATTCACGAAGTTGGATCTCTGGGGTGCCTACCATTTGATCCGTGTCCGGGAAGGAGACAAATGGAAAACAGCTTTTAGAACACCCTTTGGTCACTATGAATTTCATGCCCTTTGGACTAGCTAATGCCCCTGCAGTTTTTCAACATTTCATGATAAGGATGTTCTCAGACATGTTATTACTCTTCGTCATTGTCTATCTGGACATGATATTGATCTTTTCCAAGGACCTTCTAAAGCATGAAGAACATGTAAAGGCAGTATTGCAACGACTCTGTGAACACAAACCTTTAGCCAAACCCAAAAAATGCTTGTTTCACGTTACTTCTGTTCACTACCTAGGATTCATCCTTAGCCCAGAAGGAATTGGTATTGACCCTTCAAAGGTAAAGGCCATACTGGTATGGCCCGCTCCCACGTCCGTGAAACAAGTTCAATCCTTCCTGGGGCTTGCCAATTTCTACCGGAAGTTCATATCCACCTTTTCCGAGATCGTTCAGCTGATCGTTGCTCTCTTGAAGAAAGACACCCCCTTTATCTGGTCTACACCGCAACATAAGGCATTCCAACGTTTAAAGGCAGAGTTCACGCAAGTCCCCATCTTAGCCCAACCCGACATAAATCAACCATTCCTAGTGGAAACGGATGCATCTAACTACGCAATAGGAGCGGTTTTGAAGCAGGAATTTGAGGATAAACTGGAACACCCCATTGCTTACCTTTCACAAACCCTGACTCCCAGTGAGACACACTACTCAGTCCTGGAAAAGGAACTGTTAGCCATCCGCCAAGCCTCTACTGAATGGCAACATCTACTTCTGGGTGCTAGACATCCAGTTCAGGTCCGCACGGACCATTGGAATCTTCAAATTCTACAGTCGTTGGAGTGTAGGAACAGTCGTCAGGCGCGTTGGGCCTACTTCTTTGCCCAGTAACAGTTCCACATCACTATGTTCCCGGATCACAAAACCTGATTGCTGACGCCTTATCTCGACGTCCTGACTATGTAACTACTAAAGATAGGGCCTACCCTAAGATGTTTCCCCACACGATCTTTGTAGCTCAAGCAGTCAATCTCCTGGAAGAAATTCAAGTGCAAACCCAATCCTCTGATCTGTGGAAGGATATTTCAAGGATGAATCAATGGAATCTAAGAGTCAAGGAAGGATATTTATTTAAGGACAATGCACTGGTCATTCCCACACAGAAATTACAACAAAGAATAATAAACCTCTGTCATGATACCCTTCACTCCGGACATCGTGGCATAACCAACACCCTCCGCCTCATACAAAGACAGTTTTGGTGGCCTGGAATGAAGACCGACGTACAGCAGTACGTCCAAGTTTGTGCTATCTGTAGTCAAAATAAACATGATAAGAAGAGACCGGCGGGTCTTCTACTGCAACCTACACTGCCAACAAGGCCATGGGAATTCATTGCTACAGACTTCATTGTGGAATTACCACCTTCCCGAGGATACACGGCCATCATGGTTACCATTGACTTGTTCACTCATATGGCTCATTTTACACCCCTGTGTAAGTTACCATCCTCGTCCAAACTTGCTGGAATCTTTCTGGAACACATATTCCGTCTGCATGGACTTCCTTCCAAGATCATATCTGATCGAGGACCTCAATACGTCTCATAATTCTGGAAACATCTCTATCGCATTTTGGGAATATAACGCGCCCTCTCATCAGGTTATCATCCCCAAGCCAACGGGGCCACAGAACATGCTAATCAGACCCTGGAACAGTATCTTCGATGTTTCGCCACCAATGTTCAGGATGACTGGTCGCTCCCGATACCCGTGGCTGAATTTGCCTACAACAATCCCGATCATTCAGCACTTAAGACCAGTCCCTTTTATTGTAGCCAAGGTTTCCATCCATCGGTTCTACCCTCTGTCGACTCCTGGATCGAAACCCTCATCAACGTATACCAGGAGGCCAAAGAAAACTTAGAGAAGGCCAGAACACAGACTAAGAGGTATGCAGATTCCAAAAGAAGACCAGGGCATTCTTATGCAATTCGTGATCAAATCTGGTTGTCCTCAAAATTACTACCCCGACATCTTTGGCCAAACAAATTGGCCCCTCGGTACTATGGTCCATTTCCCATCAAAGAAATTATAAATCCAGTCTCATACCGGATCAAACTACCAGACTCCTGGAAGAAAATTCACCCAGTTTTTCACAGGTCCTTATTAAAACCATACATACAATCCTCCCAGAAATCCTGCAGACCCCCTCCTCTACTGGTCGACAACCAACTGGAACATGAAGTGTCCCGAATATGCAACTCCAGGTATAAACGGGGTCAGCTTCAATAGCTGGTTGAATGGAAGGGATATCCTCCTAGTGAAATAACCTGGGAACCACTTTCTAATCTCAAGACCCCTCGACTGCTCAGAAAATTTCACCTCATACACCCGGGCAAACCTGGAGGAACGGGTCTTCGGAGGAGGCATGCTGTCATGACCTACAGAACGCGCCCCTTTTGGACTTCCTGGTCGTTGTCTCAGCGGGGCTTACACTCCCTGGTACTCCCAACATGGCCATCCAGCGTGAAACACCTTCCTCGCTCCACACGTTGGACATAGCATGTTCTATTGATAGACCACGCCCCTGCGGCTCCGCGCGTCTCAATGCTATTGCGAATTAGCGACCAGACGTGTGCTCCGTAGCTCGCGGTATTGTTTTCCCTGATTCTGTCCCTTCTAAACTCCATTCCTAGTCCCTGTCCTTTCCTTCTTACTTCCTGGACTCATGTGCTGTGTAGTGCACCCTCTTACCTTCCCGGATTCCTGGATCGTTGCATCCCGGAACTTTGAACGCACGCTGGAGTCGGAAGAGACTTGTGCAGTCTTATTCAAGACCCGATCCCTCTGCAAGAAGGCATCGACCAAGAAATCCAGCAAAGATCGGACTCAGGTGAGAAGGGGGGAACTCCTTGACAACATGTTTACAACATTGCCCATACTTCACACATTGTGCACACAGCACACTATCCAAGCACATATAAACTGCCCTTCACCCATAACCTCTACCATACTGACAGTATGCAAACACTGCGTGACTTTTCACTGCAGCATCTCCAAACACAGCGCACCACAATGGAGCTATGGAGCAACAAATTGCAAAAGTTACCATAATGTACAAACAAAATAATCTCTCCTGACCTTCTGTGCACTTTCAATCACATACTATGGGTGCACCCACTTCCATTCACAAAGTATTGTGCCACTTCCAGCCTACCCACAATCTGTGTGCAACACTGGCCTATAACAGCTGAAATATGCTTCACAACCATTCCTTGCATGTCACCACCCTCTAACTGATGCAAATTCAAAAATGCATTACTGCCCTGTGTGTCCTCAAGTCCTAGGCTCTTGAATGCATGGCCTATGGCCTACGTCCTTCAGCCATGCACCCAATAGTCTAGCCATGAACACACCCACAGCTCTACGATACTGACAGTATGCAAACACTGTACCCAGAACCCGCAATGCGTGACTTTTCACTGCAGAATCTCCAAACACAGCGCACCGCCATGCAGCTATGCAGCAACAAATTGCAACAGTTACCATAATGTACAAACAAAACAATGGGCCTCATTACAAGTCAGCCGGTCCGGAAACAACAGTGGCGGTTTTTCAGTATGTCCAGTGGGCCCTCTAAGGAGGTTTGAGGTCAACCAGGGATACAAATTAGGGCCCAGAAAAATAGGGCAATCTGCAGACAATATCAAGATACAGAAACGCCATGATAGTATACACCATCAGAACTGGTGGCTACCCTTGTAGTAAAAATGACTGCATTCAGAAATCTACAAATGAATGTATTAACAATCAACTCTTAATTTTCTTGATGACATGTTTTAATGTCTCGTGCCGTGCCCTCTTTACAGTGAAAGAGACAGAATCAGAAGCCAATGCATTTCGAACTGTGTGTCCACCATCAGGGCTTAGTCTGTTTGTAGTGGCACTCCTGGGTTATATCTTACAGTAGTTCAGGAAAAATCAATTGCAATTGACAGGTCTTCCTGTAGGAGGAGGGATTAATCCTCTGAAAGCACTATCGTGGACAAAAGCTGCAGACAATACCCACAGGACCCTAAAACATTGTGCAGTGAATGCCATATGGAGGAGGCTTGTCAGGCCCTGGCATGTTATATTGTGTTCTACTTTAAGCGCCATTGTGCTGGAAACACACAAAATAAATACATTATTCTTGGGGTGCTGGGACAGGAAGGGAGACCATGAGGAGCAATGGGGGGCATGGAGGGAGGCAAAAACGTGCTTTCAGGAGACTCAGAGAGACTGGCTTGAAACCCAAAAAGTGACCTGCGATTATTCCCAGGAAGTAGAAGTTGTAGACAGGGTTGTACTGGCACAAGAAATAGGACCGGACACCCCAAAAAAAGTGTTGCACCCCTCGCCTCAAATAAGTGGCCCTCAAACCATTATCCGTTAATCGTGTCAATTAACGACTTTACAGAAAAAGCTACACACAGAGGGTTCATGTGTCTGTTGCATGTTATGTTTTGTATAAACGCTCGAGAAAGTGATAACAAACAACATGTACTGGCCTTAACAATCTGTGCTTGCATTACCACTAGCACATTTTCATGCAGCCTCTTGTCCCATTTCTTCCCGACTCATGTAATTCTTCTTGTCCAAGTATTGCTGAAAGCTGCTATCCCTGCTCGAATTCCACTCCATGGATGCCATTGTACTGGCCCATATGAATTTGAATGGAAACTCGTTCCACTAAAATACGTGCATAGAAAATACAGGCTATTACTTCTATGTATGCAAGTATGTTCGTAGGTAGTCACACAATTACATGCTATTACCAACTGCGTATATTCCAATTTAACTGTGAAGTATTTATCCTTCTAGGTGGATTCATATGAAGGCACTAGCAAGGGAACAAGGAGGTTTTACAGTTTCTGGCTTGAATGATGATGCTCTTTCATCCAATCATGTAACAGTAAGCATGCAACAACCTTTCCACACAGCACAGTACTCACTGACCCTGTGCAGTGTCCTCTATGGCCGAACCAAAAATGCAAAATGCTGGTGCAGGATAGTTTTTGTTGGTCTAAGTAGACCACTTCTTGGTCAATGTGTGCCAGTTTGATGAGCTACTTCAATATGCGGTTAGTAGTTTTGACCAGTGTTGATGAACAAATATTCTTTAAAAAGCACATTTTACATCACATTTTATTTTGAAAAAACTCCCCCTTGGTTACCATTCAAACAGTGTCACAAAAGGAATTAATAGCCATTTGCAACTGTGGGCCACTTTTTTGGCCAATATGGCCCAGTAACATTTTAATGAGTTAGTTCACTATGCCGCTAGTAGTTTTGACCATTGTTGCTGAATCAATATTCTTTAAATTGCACAATATGCATTACGTTTTATCAAAACATCCTGGGGTACTACTCAACAAGTCTGTCACAAAAGGAATGAATTGCTATTTGCAACTTGCCTGGACCACTTTTTCGTTGGTGCCCGAGACAATTGTATGCCCAACCCAGCCCCCCTCCCCCTGTCCCTGAAGTCATGTGCCATTGTGTTGACCGATAATCTATCACCCCACACAGCACTTTGTATTCTGGGACTTGGAGTGCCTTCTTAAAATATGTGCCAGCAATGCCCAGCATATCAAATAAATGTGGCCAATAGACAGGACGGTCCGAAGGAAGGTGTCACACACAACATGGAAGTTGTGATGGATTTCAGATGCAGGAGACCTCCACATAAATGCGAGATCAATTGACTGCACCACAAATCCTTCCACGACTATAATGAGCCACAATTCCTGACTAGAGCACAAGCACTCTGCTAAGCAGCCTTGCCCCCCCCCCCCAGAACCTCCTGGCCTCATACCATCTAAGATAAGCACAGAAGGTGTAGGTCTGTCCACCATCATGCCCCCACTCTCTGGGACAATGTACCTCTACTTCTTGACCTTCAACCAGGCCTTTAATAACCTAAACTCTGAAATTCTGATTAGAACTATAGACACACGGCCTGATTCATTCACTTCTTTGCACGGTTCAAAGTGACTTTGCACTGCAAAAATACACTTTGCACTGTTTTCAAGGACCAGGGTGTTTTTTGGCAGTGCAGAGTCACTTTGCACCATTGAAACGTCACTTTCCACTGTGAAAAACATTCTATGAATCAGGACCTTAATGTTAATCACTTTGCATGGTTCGCTAGACTTCCCACTGATCACGCTTCTCTTCAGTTTGCCAATCCTCTTCTCTCACCTTATTGTCAACTAGTGATCTGAAGCAACTGTAAGGTGGCCTTCAGCGCTACATAAAAACTAAAAAGAAACAGTGGGCAGAATGCATACTGCAAGAAAAAATCCAGATTTTTTAAGAGTTACGAAACCAAATAACATGACTGCACGTCCCTTCTAGTTCTAATATAATCTATTAAAGAGAATGGCAGCTGCAAATGCTGTGCATATGCAATACTTCAATTTTTTATACATCCAACTCCCTCAGGGTCAGTCGCATCTCCAAGCAACAAGTTGCTGGTAGACCTCTTTCTTCAGCTGGGGCCACCCTCTGGAACAGCCTCCCTGCCTCTCTGAAACTTGAAGAGAACCATCTCAGATTCTGGAAGCACCTCAAGACCTTCCTCTTTGCTTCTGCTTTCTCTCATCCTCTCCCCTGCTGATCGCCTGACTGAAACTGAGACTGTACTGGTTACCTGGCAACCCTTGCACTCGGATGCTGTTTCTGTATCCCTACAGCCCCCTAACAGCATTTGACACTTGACGTCTGCACTTACCCTTGCACTTGCCACCAGCTGGCTGCACTTTTATTTATTGATTTATTTATTTTTACTGTTATCCTATGTACTGCACTGCCCCCTCTCCTTTCACCGTGCACTTTTCCCCCCTCCCCCTTCCCTGCACTTGCGCAATCTCAATGTCACCTGGCCTAGTAAGATTGTTGTCTCTGTCTTACCTCTGTTCCCCCTCCCTTGCCTCGTCACGCCTTGAAATACTCTGTATAGGCGCGTTATAAATGGCCTATCATATCATTATCATATCATTAACTGTCTGAAAGCATCAAAACGGGTCTATGCACCTTGTTGCGTTCCATTATTTTATCCAACACACCACTGCTTGCTGTGAACAGCACAAGGTCTGTGAAATTGTTTGCCAATGCCAGGGTTTGTGTTGCTTGCGCACTACCCATTCCAACAACTCCTGTCCATTGGAAGGGGCAGCATTGCAAAGGGAGACACTTAAAAAGCTGCAGAAGCAGCTTGAGCTGTGTAATTTATATACAGGACACACTTTCATTGTAAATAGCAAAAGTCTGCTTTCATGAGTATGTCGGCGCCGCAGCTTAAGCGAGTAGTGTCATTTGTATACAGGTCCCCGGCAATCGATAGGCACGGGGGGAATGCATACTTATCTCACCCAAAAACTCACACAACCATCTCTTGCAGCTCAAGCCGCACGCACTTCAGAACACTGCAACAACACATAAGCCGGAGCAACAGCACACACGGACTGACACCGATCCAATACCTGCACCAAAGCTCAGCACCCGGTGTATACCGAGTTGAAGCTGTCAACAGGACACCACTCCTCTCACTATCCTACTCCCTCTTCACCTTACTAACCCATCTCACCTTATCGTTTGCAGATCCGCCAGAGCGCCTGGGGACCAATTCCGTTGGTGATGGTGCACGGTACAAATACCTTTAACATTTAACATTTAAAGGCTGCAAGTCTCAAGTGAGCAGCAGTTCTTCTCACAGGAGGAAGGGAGCGCATGAACTTGAGGCCTCCATTGGATCAGCGTGCCCTTTGCGGGCCACTGAGTCTACTAAGATCTTAGCTAGCGAGACTATAGGCCCCGGAGCTGGATCACCACTTATAGGAAAACTTGTTCCCTTCAATAAAAAAAAAAAATAATAATAATAATAATAATAATAATAACACCCCACAACTTCCACTTCTCAAATTAGTTAAAGTGGTGTGAGGGTGGAAACATGTGGTAGGAAGTGCTGAATTTATATAACACAAGCCTTAAGATGCATGGACTTTTTAAAAAGTCACCTTTTATAGCAAAAGAAAAGTGTTTCCACACCCGTCCTCCACTTACTTAGTTGCCGCTGGTCACGGTGTCACAGTGTCGACTCGAGGCGCTGACGTCTCGTCGATGAGGAGAGCGTGCCAGCCCAGGCCAGTGGTGGTGCTGCACTCTCAGGTCCCCACCCGGCCCGGGTGTGCGTGTGTTGGGGGCAGTGCCCGGCCAAGGTCAGGAGTAGTCCTGGCTACCATGGCAATGACGTCACAGCAGGCGGCCAGGCAGACGCCGGCGCGCAAGGCACCTGACCTGGCTGACTCATATTAGCACTTAGGTCGGCGGCAGGCAATGTAGACAGTGCTGCTGCTGCCTGCAGCGTGGCCCAAATGAAAATGCTGGGCACTGGCCAGGGCCAGGCCCAGCCAATCACCCCCACCCCCACTGATTGACTTGAGACTGAGAGAGACGCTACTTAGTGTGTGCAGTGTGTGATCCACCTCTCTCTCCTTGTTCCAGGCCGCAGAGTCCTCAATGTAATTGGCTCGCTGGCACTGCAGTGTATCCTGCTGCCTGGCAATTTCCGCAGCCCCAGGGCACTCAGACAGCAAAGTTGCTTTCAACTTTGCAAGTGCAACAACAATTTGTTGTTGCCACCTACAATTTAGTTGAAAGCAACTTGCAAAAATCGACTGTCTGTGTTGCAGACAGTACAGTGTACGAGGTCAGGGCGTGTAACTTACATGGTGTTACAAGCAACAAACAATTAGGAGAGCCGAGAGCGGCCCTACTGGTGCCAGCCACACCGTCCGATGCCATGGCCAGCCAGACACTGAGGCAGGCCTGCGAGCATGGCGACCCCTTTCACTCTCATAATTCATCAAAGCAAGGCAACCAACGTGTGTGTGTTACCTTGCTTTGATGAATGCTGCAGCAGCCAATCCATCAATCTGCAGGGCAGCCAGAGAAAAATAACTTACGTTACTGAAAGTAACGTAAGTTACAAACATCAATATTGGACACAATAAAACCGGCCCAGGGTTGGCTGATCATAAAACCGGCCCCCATGTCTTCAAAGTTGATGTCCCAGTCCAATCATGGTTGTAGATATATTATCCTACACGTTTGGCAGACTCGCTGTGGAAGTTCATCCACAATTAATCAGTAAATAAGAACTGTGTGAATAGGCTGCTCCCAGGGGTGCAGGCAAACATCATTTATATAATTGGCCCAGTAATGCAGTACTGCCTATGAGGGTCTGAGTTATACATATACATTAGCACCATGCCTTGGTGTTCTATATATCACATTTCATAAAGACACTACACTCTCATGACACACATCACCACCCTCTCGAGTGTATGGGTGATGCAGATTTTCCAGAGCATACTGGCGAGTAATTGGTACTTGAAGCATTATTTGCACCAATGTTGACCCCCCACATGCCCCCTCATGGTCCTGGAAAATCCCAATTTTGACAAGGACAGTGTGCCTCTGTAACCGCTGGCTGCCACTGACATGCCACTGGGGCTGTGGCACTCTGTTCAAGTGATGTGGTGAAGGGGGCATGAAGGTACCCTACATACACTGTTGAATCACATTGGCCCATGCAACAAGCTCTGTCACTCAATAAGCAACAGTGATTGAGGCGTTTATATATGTTCATACAATGGCTAAATTCTGATTGGGACCATGGCATTGCATTCCTTGGAGTGGCACTGCATTCCGCACAGAAGCATTTGCTAGATGCACATCTCCAAGCCGATAGTGAGGTTTCATGCATGTAACTTAAGAGCGCATAAATTGTTCCACAATAATTTGAGAACATACTGACCTATCCTGCACCCTTACAAAATACATATGCAGTCGCATAGAGCACGTAAAACAACAAACATAATATAGGAATGATTATTGTCACGTTACTACTTACACTCCTCACCACACACTGCCCATCTATCTGCAGCCTCATTCGCACCCACTACCACACTACTGTTCCTGCTGTGAATTCCTCTATCCCCCTTTCCTAATACATGACCTTACCTTACCATTCTTTGATTCCTTACAGATCATCTCCGCATTGCCCATTCCTGCAATCTGCTACTCCATATTCTCCTCCTCTTCCTGTGGTGTCCTCACCCTTCTCTTTATCCACAAAAGGTCTCCAGGTTGGCCTAATCTTTCTAAACCTATTTTTCATTCTTGGCTCTCCCAGTACTCCTACCCTTTCTCCCCTGTCTCCAACTACTCTCACACTACTTACACTTTGAAATGCCCTATCCATTTGTAATAAAATTGTCAGGATTCGCCCCTGTAAGTTATGGAGTTCTTGGCGATTGTAGCCGTCTCATCCCTCGAGTCGGTCTAGTCCTCACCCAAGATGGAGGCTCACTCCTTAAAGCCAGGCAACGCCCACAGCCCAGCGCGTTGTATCTGTTTCTCTGTGTGTCCAACGCTGCTGTGCCTTGGCTCAGTGAACTACCCAACGGATCTTTGTTTGCCTTTCTGGCAACTTGTTCCGTTGCCTTTTGCGTCTCTATCCTCCGTAGAGACCGTGTTCCTCCTTTACTACTTCCCCATAGTACTTTCACTTTCTGATTCCCCTTCGTCTCATTCTATCTATATATCCGTTTCTAACCGCTTACAGTATTATTCTGCTTCTTCCTTTCTGTCTCTTCTTACGCTTTCTTCTGCCTTGCTTTATTTCCAAACTGCACCCAGGTTGGTATCTATAGCTTACTCGGCTTTCTTTAAATTGTTTGTTTCCTTTCGCGGTCACAGCACCGCGGTAACTCTCTCAGTGTTAGCGGTTCAGCTTCCGACACACCGGTGACATTTATTCTTGGGTAAGTAGCTTTCCTAGAAACTATCTCTCTAATCATTATCACTTTCCTTCCGCTCAGATATTCAACACGTACCTTCAGTGTTTCTTATCTTCCTCTTCCGGGAAGGCGCTTTCTTTACGTTTCATTTTTCTTCCTTATCTTCGTCCATTTTTTCACGCTCTGTTGAGCTCATTGTCAAAGACCCTTGCCATCTACTGCTAAATCAGCAGAGGAAATATTGATTGCTGAGATACTTACTGAAATATAGAAGTCCATCTACATCTTCCGTTCCTCATCCTCCAGAACTGTTGCATTTGGACAACCAGGGTTTTTTCTGCCAAAGACTTTTTCCCTGGGATTTGGGGTTTGGCTCCTCGGGGTCCCCCTTGGGTAGGTTTTCTTCCCTGTCAAGGTGGCCTCTGGGGAAGCCAGACCCTACTTACGCGAAAGAAGAAGAAATCAACCAAAGAGAAGCCGACCACAAGAAGGCCAAGAAGAAGCCTGCTACAAGTTCTTCCAAGGAAATATCATCTGAAGGCTCAGGTGAGGAGGAGTTGGGGGAGGAAAGTGTCCAATCTGACAGAATACAACGCCAACAGATTCATATGGCGTCCTTGGAGCAGTATCAGGAACTGGTTGCAGCAATGCAGAACCTCACGGTAGAAGTGCAAGCACTGAGAACCGAGAATGTGCAGGTGGTCTTGCATAGAGATCACCGAGGTGGCCTTAAGGATTTCATAGATGCGTGTCAAGTCTACTTTACCTTCCGTCCGCACGCATATGAGACGGCCAGAGTGGGTTTCATAATATCCAATCTAATAGGTAACGCTTTAGCATGGGCCACCCCTTTTGTGACTCGCAACGAACCGGCTTTGAACGATTACGACCCATTTATTGGGTTGTTCAAGGAGAGATTTGATCGACCCGAGGTACTGTACACTTCGTATGAAGCTATTTTGGATGTGAAACAGGGCCCTACGGATGTGCAGACCTACATCTCTCGATTCCTACGACTCACCACCAAGGCAGATCGGCCAGACTCGGCCAAACAGACCATCTTCAGGACAGGCTTGCATGATGACATTAAGGACGAGTTGGCTCGTATAGCTCGACCTACTTCTTTTCAAGAACTAATGACGATATCGCTGCAGATTGAGTTCCGCCTGAATAAACGACGCCAAGAAAGAAGAAGACCTCGACCTTTCCCCTCCTCAGCACCACCTGCTCAGCCTTCAAGAGAAGGTCATGGAAGTGATGAACCGATGCAGATAAGAACCACCCAGGGTCATTTAAACCCAGAGGAACGTAAGAGACGCAGAGATGCGGGACTTTATATGTATTGTGGATCGTCGAAACATCTTCTTCGGAACTGTCCTGAAGTTCCACCACGCCAGAAGGAAAACGCCAGCCCCCGAACCTATGCTAGGGAAGTATTGGGGAAACAACCTACAACCCTTGCTACAGCACAAGATCAATAGAGGAAGGCGAAGATAACCGACTAATGGTCTTCAAAGTACAAATATGGCTGTCAGATTCCAACCCTATCGAGGTCTTGGCCATGTTGGATTGTGGAGCAGCAGGGAATTTCCTTGATGTTGACTGGGCCAGAGAAAATAGAGTGCCTGAATGTATTAAATAACAACCTATTCCAGTTGAAGGGGTGGATGGTTCCCCTCTATCATCAGGTCCGATTGTCAAGGAATCTCTTCCCTTACAGATGAAGCTGGGCCAACATACGGAATTTATGCTGTTCGACATCATCAGAGCGGCACATTTTCCATTGGTCATTGGCATACCCTGGCTTAGGAAGCATAACCCTTCGATAGACTGGACATCCAATAAAGTAAGATTTAATTCATCATATTGTCAATCACATTGTATGGAGGGAGCCTGTTACAAGACTCAGACAGCAGAGACGGAGATTCCTAAAAAGAGGACAGTGTCCGCCATACCTCTCCAGTACCAGGAGTTTGCGGAAGTATTCAAGGACAGGTTGCCTCGAAACCTACCCCCTCACTGACCGGAAGACTGTGCAATAGACCTGATACCCGCTGCCCCTGTACCCTTCGGGCACATGTATCCTTTGTCCTGCCCCGAGAAGGAGGCTTTGAGAGAATACCTTGACGCCCACCTTCAAAATGGATTAATTCAAGAATCCAGATCCTTCTGTGGAGCCTCATTGTTCTTCATACCCAAGAAGGAATCATTTGAACTCAGGCTTGCATCAACTATCGTGGTTTCAACCAGATCACCATCCGTGACCGTTATCCGATGCCATTGATCAGATACATTTTGGAAGCAGTCCAAGGGGCACGTTATTTCACCAAACTGGACCTCAGGGGAGCCTACCATCTCCTGAGGATCCGTGAGGGTGATGGATGGAAGACAACCTTCCGGACCCCTTTGGGCCTTTTTGAATATAAGGTAATGCCTTTTGGGCTAGTCAATGCCCCTGCCATTTTTCAATGGTTTATTGACAAGCTTTTCTCTGATTTATTGTTTATCTCGGTTGTGGTCTATCTGGACGAAATTCTGGTGTACTCACGTAATCTTCCGGAACATAGGAAGCAGGTCAAGGAAGTAATGCTCTGTCTTCAAACTAACCAATTACTGGTCAAACCAGAGAAATGCATATTTGAAGCCAGTTCTGTAGCTTACTTGGGTTTCATTCTTTCAAGAGAAGATGTTCAGATGGACCCTAGAAAGATCCAAGCCATCCTTGATTGGAAGGAACCTCAGAACGTCAAGGAGATTCAGAGGTTTCTAGGATTGGCAAATCTTTACAGACAGTTCATCCCCAATTTTTCAAGACTAGTACAACCAATAACAAATCTCCTCAAAAAGGGAGTTAAGTTTGAGTTCAATCAAGAACAAAAGGGGGCATTCCGCATTTTGAAGGGACATTTCACTTCCGCCCCATTCTGGTGCAACCAGATCAAGTCAAGCAATTAATTCTGGAGACAGATGCCTCTGCAGGAGCAGTGGGAGCAGTCTTGCTGCAAAAGACCTGTATGGGAGTGAGGGGTCCCAAGGCCCCCTTGCGCTGTACACTCCTCAGTACAAGGCTTGGACCACGTGCCTCCGGTAGTGGGATTGCCCCTTGCCCTTATGTAAAGTTAACCACGGTTCACTGCTACAAAGATGAGACTACTGAGCAGGATACGGGGCATCCATCTTTTGTGCCCCCTTTTGACTCCATCTTGGGTAAACAGGCCTCACTGCGATAGTACAGCAATGCTCAGCTCCCCTTCCACCGCAGCAGCCAAGGACAGAGACACACACACACAAGGCGCGCAGACAGCTGGCTGGCCCCCACTCTTGCACTCCCCCTGCGAAGGAAAGCTCTGCGCTCCCATTCTCACGCAGAAGCCGGAGAAAGTTGCAACAACCAATATGAAACAGTTTTCTTCCTCTGAGATCACTGCTAGCATGAGAACCAGCATGTGAACCAGGATGAGCTAAGCACTTTCTGCTCGTTCGCCCCCATAAATGTGCAAGCCACCCACTGTCACGTTGATCACCTTCCGCCCCCTGCTCCTCACCTGAAGATTCTTCTTGGCTTTCTTGGACACTGGATGGCTTCTTCCGTAGTACCTTGGGATGTTCCTTAGATGGTTTCTCCTTTGACTTCCTGTCATGCAAGTAAGGCCTGGCTCCCTCGGAGGCCACCTCGACGGGGAATGGGACCTGTGTTGAGGGGGGCCCCGAGGAGCCAAGCCCCAAAAAGACAGGGAAAAAGCCGATGGATGGCACAAAAAACCCTGCAGACTGTTCCAGGAAGGATACTCGAGTCGAGTATAGTTGCAAGAGGCAGACCGGTAAAGTTCTGGGGTGACTTTCACTTCTCAGGATCACATAGGAAGCAAACTGGCAAAGCCCCAGGAATAATATACCAGCAAAGAGTACGAGGTATTGGGAGAAGTAGTAGAGTACTGTAAGCTGTCACAGAAGGATCCGTAACAATTTCAGAAGAGAGCGATGGAAGCAGAAAGGATAGAAAGAGAGGGAGAGACTAGAAGCCAGGTATAGTCCCAAACCCAAAGGATAGACAGAACCCCGAAGCTAATAGAGGAGAACGCGGGGAGGCGCGAGAGTGGCGGAGGAGACCGCGAGTCGGAACGGCAAGGCGCCGAAGGTAAGGAATCAGATTGGAATGATGAGCGGCAGACGCCGCAGAAAGAAGGAAGCAAGGTAAAATCGTAGGCTGGGCAACTAGAGTGAAGCGCAGGTAGAAAACGGTAGAAGGCTGGGAGGAGGCTACTCGGACGAGTAGCCGAGCGAGCGTATCGTTGAAAATCACAGATACAACGCGCAGGTAAGTGGGCGGGGCTGGTTTAAGTAGCGGTGGCCTCCATGTTGGTTGAGGGCTAGGCCGTTACTGTCAGGTTCTTCGTGGCAGTGCTTTCCAATCGTGCCATAGCTTCCAGGGGCAGATCACGACAGTATGGCCTCTCCCTCCCCGGAACCCCCTTGGTTTTCCTGGATACCTCAGATGAAACCTTCTTACGAGTCTGGGTGCGTGAAGATGGTACCTGGGTTCCCACGTCCTTTCATCTTCGGAATATCCCTTCCAATGGACCAGATATTGGAGTCTCCCTCGGTGGTAACGTGAATCCACTAAGTAATCAACCTCGTATTCTTGGGATTCCTTTACCTTCGGAGTCTTAGTCTTCTGAGTCTTGCGGTGAAAAGGATCCTCCTTGTATTCCTTGAGTAATGAGGTGTGGAAGACTGGATGTACTCTTTGAAGACCCTTAGGTAAGCGTAGTTCATAAGCTACGGGGTTGATCTGTCTGATGATGGGATAAGAACCCAGGTATCGAGGTGCAAATTTGCCTGTGTGTATCCATCTAGGAAGATGTTTGGTAGATAACCAGACTCTCTGTCCTGGCTTCCATTCTGGGTTGGACCGTCGACTTCTATCCGCCCATCTTTTCTGTGTGAGCTGACTGCCTTCCAGTGCTTCTCTAGCCATTCTATGAACTTCCTTGAGTTCAGACAACCTGTCGTCTATGGCGGGAGATTGGGTAGGTTGCATTCCGGTCCAGAGCAGTTGTTGTGGATGATACCCGTAAGTGCAGTAGAATGGACTCATGCGAATGGACGTGTGGTAATTGTTATTATAGGCGAATTCGGCCTGAGAGAGAAAGGCTGACCATCTTTCTTGTTTGTGACTACAGAAACACCTTAAATATTGTTCCAACCCAGCATTGAGTCTCTCGGTTTGTCCGTTAGTTTGGGGGTGAAAACCAGAGGAAAGTGCTCGGCTGATACCCAATTGGTGACATAGTAATGTCCAGAATTTGGAGGTGAATTGGGTTCCGCGGTCCGAAATGATGGTCCGAGGCAATCCATGGAGACGAATGACATCTCTGAGAAAGATCGAAGCCGTCTCTGGAGCTGACGGAAGACCTGAAAGAGCAGAAAAATGAGCCATCTTGCTGCAGGTGTCTACAGTGACCATAATTGCTGTCTTATTCTCGGATTCCGGCAGGTCAACAATAAAATCCATGGAAATCAGTTCCCAGGGTCTAGTGGGTAGGATAGGCTGTTGCAACTGGCCCAAAGGTTTGCCTGTTTGGTATTTGTTGGCGGCGCATACGGGACAGGTGGTTACATATCTTTTAACATCCTTGGGTAGTCCTGCCCACCAGAATCTGCGGCTTATGAGTTCCTGTGTTTTCTTGATACCTGGGTGTCCCGCTACGGGGGTATCGTGGCACCATGGTAGTATCTGTTCTTGAAGCTCTCTGGAAGGGAGAAACAGCTCTGTACCATGGTACTATAGACCGTCATTGGCCTGAGTGACAGAGGCGGGTATGGCCGGTAGAAAACTGTATTGGGTTACCAGATCTTGTAGAAGTGGCCCGACCCTAGCCATAATCTTCAGATTTGTGAACAAGAGGTCGTGCTCTTGCGGTAGGTTGTTTTCCTCTCCTTGGCATCTGGAGAGTGCGTCTGCCATCTTGTTTTCAGTACCCGGTACATATGAAATGGTGAACTCAAATTGGGAAAAGTAATAGGCCCATCTGGCATGTCGAGCATTGGTGCACTCCATCTGCTGCAATACCCGGAGGTTGCGATGATCTGTAAGTATTTGGAAAGGATAAGCTGCTCCCAAGAGTAGGTGCCTCCACTCTTGACAGGCTGATTTTATGGCAAGTAATTCTCTTTCCAGAACTGAGTAATTACGTTCACTTTTCGTCAGAGTCCTTGAGTAATAAGCGACTGGATGTTTGAGGCCATCGTCCGTTCTTTGTAGAAGTACGGCTCCCAGTGCTCCTCCAGATGCGTCTGTTTCCACGATAAAGGGTCTTGTTTGATCAGGTTGTACAAGTATGGGAGCCGAAGTAAATACCTCCTTAAGGCGCAAAAATGCCCTCTTCTGTTCTGGACCAAAAACGTACTTAACTCCTTTCTTGAGAAGACCGGTAATAGGTAACATCAGGTCGGAAAAGTTAGGGATGAACTGGCGATAGAAATTGGCTAAACCCAAGAATATTTGAACCTCCTTTATTCCTCTAGGTTCTTTCCATTCGATGATGGCTCTAATCTTCTCAGGTTCCATCTGGATTCCTTCCGTGGATAGGATATAACCTAGATAAGAAACAGTTGTTACTTCGAACTGGCATTTCTCGGGTTTTACCAGAAGGTGGTTAGACTGGAGTCGGTGTAACACCTGTCTCACATGTTCTTGGTGTTCTTGAAGCCTTTCAGAGTAGATAAGGATGTCATCCAGATAAATGACAACTGACACAAACAACATGTCAGAAAAGATCTTATCTATAAATCTTTGGGAAACAGCTGGGGCATTCACGAGACCAAAGGGCATGACACGGTATTCGTATAACCCGAATGGGGTTCGAAAGGCGGTCTTCCATTCGTCGCCTGTCCTTATCCTGAGAAGATGATAGGCTCCCCTGAGGTCTAGTTTCGTGAAATAAGAGGCCCCTCTGACCGCTTCCAGAATGTCTCTGATTAAAGGCATAGGATAGCGGTCATGAACAGTGATCTGGTTGAGTCCCCTGTAATAAATACAAGGCCGCAATTCGGTGGTGTCTTTTTTGGGGATGAAGAATAACGATGCTCCCCCGGACGATCGGGATTCCTGAATGAGTCCGTTCTGAAGGCTATCGTCCAAGTAGATCCGTAAGGCTAGTTTTTCGGAAGGAGACAAAGGATACATTCTACCAAAGGGAACCACGGACACTGGAAGGAGATCTAAGGCACAGTCCTCTGGTCGATTGGGAGGTAATAGCTTGGGTACAGTGTCCTGAAACACCTCAGCATATTCCTGGTATCGTAGGGGAATGGCAGCTACCACCTTATGCTGGGGTGCTCGGTGCTCCTTGTTCTCTCCCTGGGTAGGGGGATTGATGGTACAGTGGTCCTTACAATAAGTAGAGTCAAAACGCACAACATTGGTGGTCCAATTGATCTGAGGGTTGTGACGTCTAAGCCATGGAATACCTATCACCAAAGGAAAATGTGCTGCTCGAATCAGGTCAAATATCATAGATTCATGGTGTTCTCCCAAGACCAAGTGTAAGGGTAAAGTCTCGGAATCTATGGGGCCTGAGGACAAGGGTTCACCGTCTACCCCTTCTACAGGGATAGGTTTCTCCTTGCGTCTAATGGCGATTCGTTGTGCCTTAGCCCATTCCATATCCATAAAGTTTCCTGCGGCTCCGCAGTCCAGGATGGCTAGAACTTCTATGGGGGAGGATTCTGTAGTCCATAGTTGAACCCGAAAGATCATCAGACTGTTGTCTTCCCTTAGTTCCGAGGGTCGGGTAAGGTTGCAAGGGCTGCTTCTTGTTCCCCCGAGACCACCCTTGCAAAGGACCGAGGGTTGGAGTTTTCCTTTCTTCGTGGAGGTACTTCCGGGCAGTCCCTGAGTAAATGCTTCGAGGAGCCGCAGTATAAACAGAGACCGGAGTCTCTCCTTCTTTTGCGTTCTGCAGGCGTCAAAGGACCTCGGGCTGTTCCTATCTGCATTGGTTCTTCTGATGTCGGCATGTCTTTGGGAGTATGTGGAGCAGGGCTAGGTGATGGTAGATTGAGCCGAGGTCTCCTTCTTTCCTGTCGGCGTTCAGATAGCCGGTATTCCAATTGTAGGGTCAGTGTCATGAGAGCTACCCTAGCCAACTCGTCCTTTAGTTCGTCCTGGAGACCTCTCCTAAATATCGTTTGTTTAGCCGAATCAGGCCAGTCTGTCTTCGCCGCTAGTCTCAGAAATCGGGATATGTAGGTCTGCACGTCTGTGTTCCCCTGTTTCACATCGAGTATTGCCTCAAGAGAGGTGTATAGGACCTCAGGACGATCGAATCTCCCTTTGAAGAGATCCACAAACTGGTCATAGTTGGACAGAGCAGGATCATTTCTGGTCACCAAAGGGGTGGCCCAAGCCAAGGCATTCCCTGTTAGGTTGGTGATAAGGAAACCGACCCTAGCTCTAGCAGTTTCAAATGCATAAGGTCGAAAGACGAAGTGAACTTGGCAGGCGTCTAAGAATTCCTTTAGACCGCCGGGATAACCATCATACTTTCCAAATGTAAGAGGCATAGGCGGCAAATCCCCTTGGTCATCTCTACGGAAGACCACTTGTTGGCGCAAAGCGGCGTTCTCAGTCTTCAGGGCTTGTACTTCTATGGTTAAACCCTGTAAGGCGGCAACCAACTCCTGGTACTGTTCCAGAGAAGCCATGGTTACGTTCGGGCGTTGTATTCTGTCACGTTGATCACCTTCCGCCCCCTGCTCCTCACCTGAAGATTCTTCTTGGCTTTCTTGGACACTGGATGGCTTCTTCCGTAGTACCTTGGGATGTTCCTTAGATGGTTTCTCCTTTGACTTCCTGTCATGCAAGTAAGGCCTGGCTCCCTCGGAGGCCGCCTCGACAGGGAATGGGACCTGTCTTGAGGGGGGCCCCGAGGAGCCAAGCCCCAAAAAGACAGGGAAAAAGCTGATGGATGGCACAAAAACCCTGCAGACTGTTCCAGGAAGGATACTCGAGTCGAGTATAGTTGCAAGAGGCAGACCGGTAAAGTTCTGGGGTGACTTTCACTTCTCAGGATCACATAGGAAGCAAACTGGCAAAGCCCCAGGAATAATATACCAGCAAAGAGTACGAGGTATTGGGAGAAGTAGTAGAGTACTGTAAGCAGTCACAGAAGGATCCGTAACAATTTCAGAAGAGAGCGATGGAAGCAGAAAGGATAGAAAGAGAGGGAGAGACTAGAAGCCAGGTATAGTCCCAAACCCAAAGGATAGACAGAACCCCGAAGCTAATAGAGGAGAATGCGAGGAGGCGCGAGAGTGGCGGAGCAGACCGCGAGTCGGAACGGCAAGGCGCCGAAGGTAAGGAATCAGATTGGAATGATGAGCGGCAGACGCCGCAGAAAGAAGGAAGCAAGGTAAAATCGTAGGCTGGGCAACTAGAGTGAAGCGCAGGTAGAAAACGGTAGAAGGCTGGGAGGAGGCTACTCGGACGAGTAGCCGAGCGAGCGTATCGTTGAAAATCACAGATACAACGCGCAGGTAAGTGGGCGGGGCTGGTTTAAGTAGCGGTGGCCTCCATGTTGGTTGAGGGCTAGGCCGTTACTGTCAGGTTCTTCGTGGCAGTGCTTTCCAATCGTGCCATAGCTTCCAGGGGCAGATCACGACAGTATGGCCTCTCCCTCCCCGGAACCCCTTTGGTTTTCCTGGATACCTCAGATGAAACCTTCTTACGAGTCTGGGTGCGTGAAGATGGTACCTGGGTTCCCACGTCCTTTCATCTTCGGAATATCCCTTCCAATGGACCAGATATTGGAGTCTCCCTCGGTGGTAACGTGAATCCACTAAGTAATCAACCTCGTATTCTTGGGATTCCTTTACCTTCGGAGTCTTAGTCTTCTGAGTCTTGCGGTGAAAAGGATCCTCCTTGTATTCCTTGAGTAATGAGGTGTGGAAGACTGGATGTACTCTTTGAAGACCCTTAGGTAAGCGTAGTTCATAAGCTACGGGGTTGATCTGTCTGATGATGGGATAAGAACCCAGGTATCGAGGGGAAAATTTGCCTGTGTGTATCCATCTAGGAAGATGTTTGGTAGATAACCAGACTCTCTGTCCTGGCTTCCATTCTGGGTTGGACCGTCGACTTCTATCCGCCCATCTTTTCTGTGTGAGCTGACTGCCTTCCAGTGCTTCTCTAGCCATTCTATGAACTTCCTTGAGTTCAGACAACCTGTCGTCTATGTCGGGAGATTGGGTAGGTTGCATTCCGGTCCAGAGCAGTTGTTGTGGATGATACCCGTAAGTGCAGTAGAATGGACTCATGCGAATGGACGTGTGGTAATTGTTATTATAGGCGAATTCGGCCTGAGAGAGAAAGGCTGACCATCTTTCTTGTTTGTGACTACAGAAACACCTTAAATATTGTTCCAACCCAGCATTGAGTCTCTCGGTTTGTCCGTTAGTTTGGGGGTGAAAACCAGAGGAAAGTGCTCGGCTGATACCCAATTGGTGACATAGTAATGTCCAGAATTTGGAGGTGAATTGGGTTCCGCGGTCCGAAATGATGGTCCGAGGCAATCCATGGAGACGAATGACATCTCTGAGAAAGATCGAAGCCGTCTCTGGAGCTGACGGAAGACCTGAAAGAGCAGAAAAATGAGCCATCTTGCTGCAGGTGTCTACAGTGACCATAATTGCTGTCTTATTCTCGGATTCCGGCAGGTCAACAATAAAATCCATGGAAATCAGTTCCCAGAGTCTAGTGGGTAGGATAGGCTGTTGCAACTGGCCCAAAGGTTTGCCTGTTTGGTATTTGTTGGCGGCGCATACGGGACAGGTGGTTACATATCTTTTAACATCCTTGGGTAGTCCTGCCCACCAGAATCTGCGGCTTATGAGTTCCTGTGTTTTCTTGATACCTGGGTGTCCCGCTACGGGGGTATCGTGGCACCATGGTAGTATCTGTTCTTGAAGCTCTCTGGAAGGGAGAAACAGCTCTGTACCATGGTACTATAGACCGTCATTGGCCTGAGTGACAGAGGCGGGTATGGCCGGTAGAAAACTGTATTGGGTTACCAGATCTTGTAGAAGTGGCCCGACCCTAGCCATAATCTTCAGATTTGTGAACAAGAGGTCGTGCTCTTGCGGTAGGTTGTTTTCCTCTCCTTGGCATCTGGAGAGTGCGTCTGCCATCTTGTTTTCAGTACCCGGTACATATGAAATGGTGAACTCAAATTGGGAAAAGTAATAGGCCCATCTGGCATGTCGAGCATTGGTGCACTCCATCTGCTGCAATACCCGGAGGTTGCGATGATCTGTAAGTATTTGGAAAGGATAAGCTGCTCCCAAGAGTAGGTGCCTCCACTCTTGACAGGCTGATTTTATGGCAAGTAATTCTCTTTCCAGAACTGAGTAATTACGTTCACTTTTCGTCAGAGTCCTTGAGTAATAAGCGACTGGATGTTTGAGGCCATCGTCCGTTCTTTGTAGAAGTACGGCTCCCAGTGCTCCTCCAGATGCGTCTGTTTCCACGATAAAGGGTCTTGTTTGATCAGGTTGTACAAGTATGGGAGCCGAAGTAAATACCTCCTTAAGGCGCAAAAATGCCCTCTTCTGTTCTGGACCAAAAACGTACTTAACTCCTTTCTTGAGAAGACCGGTAATAGGTAACATCAGGTCGGAAAAGTTAGGGATGAACTGGCGATAGAAATTGGCTAAACCCAAGAATATTTGAACCTCCTTTATTCCTCTAGGTTCTTTCCATTCGATGATGGCTCTAATCTTCTCAGGTTCCATCTGGATTCCTTCCGTGGATAGGATATAACCTAGATAAGAAACAGTTGTTACTTCGAACTGGCATTTCTCGGGTTTTACCAGAAGGTGGTTAGACTGGAGTCGGTGTAACACCTGTCTCACATGTTCTTGGTGTTCTTGAAGCCTTTCAGAGTAGATAAGGATGTCATCCAGATAAATGACAACTGACACAAACAACATGTCAGAAAAGATCTTATCTATAAATCTTTGGGAAACAGCTGGGGCATTCACGAGACCAAAGGGCATGACACGGTATTCGTATAACCCGAATGGGGTTCGAAAGGCGGTCTTCCATTTGTCGCCTGTCCTTATCCTGAGAAGATGATAGGCTCCCCTGAGGTCTAGTTTCGTGAAATAAGAGGCCCCTCTGACCGCTTCCAGAATGTCTCTGATTAAAGGCATAGGATAGCGGTCATGAACAGTGATCTGGTTGAGTCCCCTGTAATCAATACAAGGCCGCAATTCGGTGGTGTCTTTTTTGGGGATGAAGAATAACGATGCTCCCCCGGACGATCGGGATTCCTGAATGAGTCCGTTCTAAAGGCTATCGTCCAAGTAGATCCGTAAGGCTAGTTTTTCGGAAGGAGACAAAGGATACATTCTACCAAAGGGAACCACGGACACTGGAAGGAGATCTAAGGCACAGTCCTCTGGTCGATTGGGAGGTAATAGCTTGGGTACAGTGTCCTGAAACACCTCAGCATATTCCTGGTATCGTAGGGGAATGGCAGCTACCACCTTATGCTGGGGTGCTCGGTGCTCCTTGTTCTCTCCCTGGGTAGGGGGATTGATGGTACAGTGGTCCTTACAATAAGTAGAGTCAAAACGCACAACATTGGTGGTCCAATTGATCTGAGGGTTGTGACGTCTAAGCCATGGAATACCTATCACCAAAGGAAAATGTGCTGCTCGAATCAGGTCAAATATCATAGATTCATGGTGTTCTCCCAAGACCAAGTGTAAGGGTAAAGTCTCGGAATCTATGGGGCCTGAGGACAAGGGTTCACCGTCTACCCCTTCTACAGGGATAGGTTTCTCCTTGCGTCTAATGGCGATTCGTTGTGCCTTAGCCCATTCCATATCCATAAAGTTTCCTGCGGCTCCGCAGTCCAGGATGGCTAGAACTTCTATGGGGGAGGATTCTGTAGTCCATAGTTGAACCCGAAAGATCATCAGACTGTTGTCTTCCCTTAGTTCCGAGGGTCGGGTAAGGTTGCAAGGGCTGCTTCTTGTTCCCCCGAGACCACCCTTGCAAAGGACCGAGGGTTGGAGTTTTCCTTTCTTCGTGGAGGTACTTCCGGGCAGTCCCTGAGTAAATGCTTCGAGGAGCCGCAGTATAAACAGAGACCGGAGTCTCTCCTTCTTTTGCGTTCTGCAGGCGTCAAAGGACCTCGGGCTGTTCCTATCTGCATTGGTTCTTCTGATGTCGGCATGTCTTTGGGAGTATGTGGAGCAGGGCTAGGTGATGGTAGATTGAGCCGAGGTCTCCTTCTTTCCTGTCGGCGTTCAGATAGCCGGTATTCCAATTGTAGGGTCAGTGTCATGAGAGCTACCCTAGCCAACTCGTCCTTTAGTTCGTCCTGGAGACCTCTCCTAAATATCGTTTGTTTAGCCGAATCAGGCCAGTCTGTCTTCGCCGCTAGTCTCAGAAATCGGGATATGTAGGTCTGCACGTCTGTGTTCCCCTGTTTCACATCGAGTATTGCCTCAAGAGAGGTGTATAGGACCTCAGGACGATCGAATCTCCCTTTGAAGAGATCCACAAACTGGTCATAGTTGGACAGAGCAGGATCGTTTCTGGTCACCAAAGGGGTGGCCCAAGCCAAGGCATTCCCTGTTAGGTTGGTGATAAGGAAACCGACCCTAGCTCTAGCAGTTTCAAATGCATAAGGTCGAAAGACGAAGTGAACTTGGCAGGCGTCTAAGAATTCCTTTAGACCGCCGGGATAACCATCATACTTTCCAAATGTAAGAGGCATAGGCGGCAAATCCCCTTGGTCATCTCTACGGAAGACCACTTGTTGGCGCAAAGCGGCGTTCTCAGTCTTCAGGGCTTGTACTTCTATGGTTAAACCCTGTAAGGCGGCAACCAACTCCTGGTACTGTTCCAGAGAAGCCATGGTTACGTTCGGGCGTTGTATTCTGTCACGTTGATCACCTTCCGCCCCCTGCTCCTCACCTGAAGATTCTTCTTGGCTTTCTTGGACACTGGATGGCTTCTTCCGTAGTACCTTGGGATGTTCCTTAGATGGTTTCTCCTTTGACTTCCTGTCATGCAAGTAAGGCCTGGCTCCCTCGGAGGCCGCCTCGACAGGGAATGGGACCTGTCTTGAGGGGGGCCCCGAGGAGCCAAGCCCCAAAAAGACAGGGAAAAAGCTGATGGATGGCACAAAAACCCTGCAGACTGTTCCAGGAAGGATACTCGAGTCGAGTATAGTTGCAAGAGGCAGACCGGTAAAGTTCTGGGGTGACTTTCACTTCTCAGGATCACATAGGAAGCAAACTGGCAAAGCCCCAGGAATAATATACCAGCAAAGAGTACGAGGTATTGGGAGAAGTAGTAGAGTACTGTAAGCTGTCACAGAAGGATCCGTAACAATTTCAGAAGAGAGCGATGGAAGCAGAAAGGATAGAAAGAGAGGGAGAGACTAGAAGCCAGGTATAGTCCCAAACCCAAAGGATAGACAGAACCCCGAAGCTAATAGAGGAGAATGCGAGGAGGCGCGAGAGTGGCGGAGTAGACCGCGAGTCGGAACGGCGAGGCGCCGAAGGTAAGGAATCAGATTGGAATGATGAGCGGCAGACGCCGCAGAAAGAAGGAAGCAAGGTAAAATCGTAGGCTGGGCAAGTAGAGTGAAGCCCAGGTAGAAAACGGTAGAAGGCTGGGAGGAGGCTACTCGGAGGAGTAGCCGAGCGAGCGTATCGTTGAAAATCACAGATACAACGCGCAGGTAAGTGGGCGGGGCTGGTTTAAGTAGCGGTGGCCGCCATGTTGGTTGAGGGCTAGGCCGTTACTGTCAGGTTCTTCGTGGCAGTGCTTTCCAATCGTGCCGTAGCTTCCAGGGGCGGATCATGACACCCACCCCCATTTAGAACAATTTATTGCCATCCTGATCCTGCGCTCCCTGTAAGGTATTTCTTTCAAGTGCCAGACCCTCGCCTGTGCTGCGAAACCCACCCAACACACCCACTACTAACCTTAAGCATTTTACTACAATATATGTTTTTTCTCATACTAATAGGTTTGAAGTTTAGGAGATATGTGAAACACAGCTTGATTCTTTTTACATGCACAGTAAAGGTCAATGCCTCTAATTAAAGCCACGAATGACCCAATTGTACTGACAATAATTATTATGTGTAACTTGTGTAGAAATATGAAAAGTAGCATAATATGTTTTAGATAATTTGTTATTTAGTGTTTTTCGAATGCAACATATTAGCTTAGGTAGTGACCACAGTGACCAGACCCTGACCTGCGTGGAGCACAAGATATTTGACATCCGTCATCTCGTCAGCCACTCAGCCAACCAGAAGGAAGAGATGCCACCCACACCTACAGCACCATACCGCCTGGCCAATAGGCTCCATTTAGCACTTTTTGTTAGAGTTACTTTAATTGATATATATACAAGTATGATGTACATGTTGGGGAAGGGTTTTTTGGGTTATTTCCTAGCTGGAGAAATAAACCATCCTTTTAACTCTTGCAGCCGGGTCTTGGTGCCTTCTTCCCCGAAAAGGGTTGGTTATTTTATTTCCTCTCACACGTAGTAAGCCGGGGAAAGGCACCTACAGACCAAAGATGGTTTAGAACATCTAGTGGCGTACCACTCAAAAACTCTGACCAGTAGCGAGCGGAACTACTCTGTTCTCGAGAAGGAATTACTGGCAATGAAACTGGCTTGCCAACAATGGCGTCATCTCTTACAAGGAGCCAAACATAAGTTTCTCATTTGCACGGACCACAGAAACCTAAGAGTACTGCAACAGATGGAATGTACCAATGCCCGTCATGCGCGTTGGGCTTACTTTTTCTTACAGTATGATTTCCACATCACTGGCATACCTGGCACAGAAAACCAATGGGTAGATGCCCTGTCCCGAAGCCTAGCAGACAAATGTACTGTCTATCAAGGCCACGACCTAGTTCTCCCAGGTATGCAAAGAATGGCAGCTGTGATTCCTTTTTTTACAAAATCTCTTACAATACCAGCAAGAAGAAGATCGTCCACACGTAGTCATTCAAGGCCCTGACGGTTTGTTTTATCATGAGAAGGCCCTGTACATCCCATCTAAGACTCTTCAAGATCGGGTCCTCAAATGGTGTCACGATACTCCATTGTCTGGTCACCCTGGCATACGCAAGACTCAAGAACTTATCCGTCGTCAGTTCTGGTGGCCGACCATTCTACAAGATGCCAACAAATACGTCTCGTCTTGTCCGGTTTGTGGTTGTTATAAAAATCCTACGGGCAAACCAATCGGCTTGCTACAACAACCCAGACTAGCAAATTGACTGTGGGAACACATCTCTACTGATTTCATAGTGAAACTACCCATCTCCCACGGCATGAATACAGTTATGGTGACCATAGATTCGTTCAGCAAGTTGGCACATTTCTCTGCCATTTCCCACCAACTTTCTGCTCCAGAGACAGCAGTAATCTTTCTATGTGACATTTTCCGTTTACATGGATTACCAAGAACAATAGTATTGGACAGAGGATCACAATTTACCTCTAGATTCTGGTCTACGTTATGCAAACAACAGGGTATTGACAGAGCTCTGTCATCAGGTTACCACCCTCAAAGCAACGGTCAGACTGAGAGACTCAACTCCAATCTTGAACAATACCTGAGGTGTTTCTGTAGTAATAAACAGGAAGATTGGTTTACATTCCTTTCTCAAGCAGAATTTGCCTACAATAATGCTCTTCACACGACCATTCAGATGAGTCCTTTCTTCTGCACTTATGGTTACCACCCCTAGCCGCTGCCATGGACTCTTCTACCAGCGCACCTGCCATTGATAGCCTTTTGATGGAACTTCTAGAGGTTCAAAGGGCCGCCAAGAAGGCAATGGAAATCAACAAACAGTCCCAAAAAAGGTGGGCTGATCGGAAGAGAGGCACCAATCCAGACTGGAGGCCAAGACAGATGGTTTGGTTGTCCACAAAGTTTTTGCCTAGATGGGTACATACTGGAAAATGTGCTCCTCGTTTTATAGGACCATTCCCCATCGAAACCCAGATCAATCCAGTAGCATACAGACTCAAGTTACCTCAATAACTCCAAAGGGTACACCCAGTCTTTCATACCTCCCTACTCAAAGAACACAAGACTGACCCATATTTTCGGAAGACCTCTATCCAGAATCCTTCAATCCCTCCCAGTCAGGAGGAATATGAGGTGGCATATTTGGTGGACTCTCGGTACAGAAAGGGTAGTGTTCAAATCTTGTGCATTGGAAGGGCTATTCTCAAGAAGAAAGAACATGGGAAACCAAGAGACACATATATGCCCCCGACTTGTAAGGCGTTTCCATCTACTTCATCCGGGGAAACCCGTAGGGCCCCTGAGAGGGAAGGGGTATACTGTCAGGATTTGCCCCTGGAAGTTATAGAGTTCTTGGCAATTGTAGCCGGCTCATCCCTCGAGTCGGTCTAGTCCTCACCCAAGATGGAGGCTCACGCCTTAAAGCCAGGCCACGCCCACAGCCCAGCGCGTTGTATGTGTTTCTCTGTGTGTCCAACGCTGCTGTGCCTCGGCTCAGTCAACTACCCAACTACCCAACGGATCTTTGTTTGCCTTTCTGGCCGCTTGTTCCGTTGCCTTTCGCGTCTCTATCCTCCGTAGGGACTGTGTTCCTCCTTTACTACTTCCCCATAGTACTTTCACTTTCTGATTCCCCTTCATCTCATTCTATCTATATTTCCGTTTCTAACCGCTTACGGTATTATTCTACTTCTTCCTTTCTGTCTCTTCTTACGCTTTCTTCTGCCTTGCTTTATTTCTGAACTTCACCCAGGTTGGTATCTATAGCTTACTCGGCTTTCTTTAAATTGTTTGTTTCTTTTCGCGGTTGCGGAACCGCGGTAACTCTCTCAGTGTTAGCGATTCAGCTTCCGACACACCGGTGACATTTATTCTTGGGTAAGTAGCTTTCCTAGAAACTATCTCTTTAATCATTATCACTTTCCTTCCGCTCAGATATTCAACACGTACCTTCAGTGTTTCTTATCTTCCTCTTCCTGGAAGTCGCTTTCTTTACGTTTCATTTTTCTTCCTTATCTTCATCCATTTTTTCACGCTCTGTTGAGCTCATTGTCAAAGACCCTTGCCATCTACTGCTAAATCAGCAGAGGAAATATTGATTGCTGAGATACTTACAGAACTATAGAAGTCCATCTACATCTTCCGTTCCTCATCCTCCAGAACTGCTGCATTTGGACAACCATGGTTTTTTCTGCCAAAGGCTTTTTCCCTGGGGTTTGGCTCCTGGGGGTCCCCCTTGGCAGGTGTTATTCCTTGTCAAAGGTGGCCTCTGGGGAAGCCAGACCTTACTTACACGAAAAGAAGAAGAAATCAACCAAAGAGAAGCCGACCACAGACCACAAGAAGGCCAAGAAGAAGCCTGCTACAAGTTCTTCCAAGGACATATCATCTGAAGGCTCAGGTGAGGAGGAGTTGGGGGGAAGAAAGTGTCCAATCTGACAAAAATGTCCATCATCATAGATCACTTTGATTCTCGTGAATCCTATCTGGCAGGTATAAGGATCACTGAGACTACTTGTATCACTCCTCTTGAATCTCTGCAAGCCCTGCTGCCTTTCCGACCAATTCTGACATCTGCTCTCACTCCTCTAAAAGGGGAGCTGTGGCTGACCTGATGATCAAAAATATAATCAATATGCCCCCCTCGACCCACTGAATTCCTACCTCTATTTATTTAATTCACTGCCACCCACACCTACAGCCCACACCTCACACCCAACTCCTAACCTGTCTGGCCTGACGCCCACTAACCCTGTCTTCTCAGATCTGGACCTCCTTCCTGTCACAATTCCTCATGAAGCTCTATTATTAGTCATGGTGACTTTAATATCCCATAAACGCTCTTAACCACCAACGTGACCTTGACACCCTCCTTTACCTCACTCCACAATCTACCCACTCACTCTCAGAGAAACTCTTTTGCTCTTTCTCACCTCCCCACTCCTATATTTATCCTCATCATTGACCTGTGGTGGTTGGGTGGAGAAGATTTAATAAAGATTGAATGAAGATGAGCAAACCAAAGCAATAGATTTTTGGACAAACCCCAATGAAGCCTCTTTCACTTCACCTCGGCTCTTGATTCAGCCAAACGCACCTAGTTTACCAATCTCAATATTACTCTTAACCTCACCCATGCTAACCCTCCTCTATTCTTATAGCCATGCTGGCTCATCCTCACCTTAGTGCCGTCTCCTGTTCTATATCCACAAATTAAATCACCCATTACTTCTCTTAAATTTAAAGAAAATCCATTACACCCTTACCTGCCTTCCATCCCTTGCCCACCCACTTATTTTTCCCTCAATACCTATATCTACCTCCTGCTTCTCCTCTTCTCCTCAACCTTTCAGGGTGAATTAGCACCTAACCTAAGGACTGCCAGTCCATCCTGCATCCCTGTGGCCTGTTTGGTCGACAGACGGTCAAGGAGCTGGCGCCTCCCACCTGCTCTTACACCTCCTCCATCTCTTGCTCTCCCATGGAATCTTTCTTCTTAGCTTCAAGGCAGCTACTGTTCTACAAATCTTAAAGAAGACTTCGGCTGACCTCAACTATCCAGCCAACTACCGGCTTACAGCTTTCACCCTCACTACTGCAAAATGTCCCAGTGTCTTAACTTGAAATGAGCATACTCCTATCAGGCTACTACTGACCTCTGGGACCCTCTCCAATTGGGATTGTGGAAGAGGCATTCTACTGATTCAGCCCTCACCCTCCTCTCTAACTTTCTAACCTCTGCTCATGACTATCAACTATCCACTATCTTAAGCCTGCTTGACCTCTCTTCTGCCTTTGATATGATGGATCACTCCTCTCTTCTTTCTACACTTGCTGATTTTGGAATCCAGGATGCTGCCATTGACTGACATGTCTTCTACCTTTATCATCGGTCCTGCTCCATCTCTTGCCTATTCTGATCCAATCTCCCTTCATGTTTGTATCCACAAATGCTCAGCCATTTGCCCCTCAATCGTCACATTCTCCTTCAGGGAACTTATCTGCTTCTTTGGGTGCTCCTTCCACCCTTTTAGGACAAGATATTCATATTTTTCTCCATGTCAACCATTGCTCCTGGCATTTCTGACTGCTTATGTGCCTGTCTCTTTGTGATCATTCAACAAATGGCACTTAGTTGTCTTAGTCTTACCTCCTCCAAGACCAAAGTAATCGATATTTCTGCCTCTGCTGCCTTGTCTTGCTTTCCTTCACTCCTTCTGCCTGCCTTAGCATTGTCCCCAAGAAATGCACATTTGTGGTCCATTTTAATAGTGACCTTCAAACCCACCACTTTATTAATCCTCCCTGAACTGTGAAAAGAATTAGCTTACTCAATATCGGCCCACGGTTTACTTATATTTCTACCAAACCCCTCATATAGACCCTTATACTCAGCTGCATGGACTAGTGTGCCTCTGCTTTCTACTTGACACCCATGTGCTCATTCTCGCCCCTTGAAAAGACTCAACCTTGCCACACAGACCATCTCCAGTCATTCAGCTCCAAACACTGCCTCCATTCCCAATGACGTTCCCTTTTTAAACTTATACTGCTTGATTTCAAAATCCCTATATGAGGTGACTCGCCCTACATAGCAAAAGCTATCTCCTGATACTTTCCTCGCCATGCCTACACTCCCATGGACTCCCCATCTGTTTGTTCCTCATTTCCCATGTGCTTCATCTTGCTTTCTTTCTCGCTCATCAGCCTGCACCACTGGAACTCTCTTTCGCATTATTTTAAAAACCCTTTTCACTCCATGGATCATTCTACATTCATATTGTAGGTGAAAGAGTTTTCTGTTAAGCTTTTTTAAACCTAATACCTTTGCTTGTGTTTGCTAAACATGCTTCAATGCTCCAACCAGTAGCTGCCAATACCATACTGCACAGATGATCCCTATCAAGGTTGAAATGTCTGTATCAGGTCAATAAAGCATAATGTTGCACTGCCCTGTAAGACATAGATAATTTCATGTAGCAAAAGGCTTGCATTTGGGCTATTTTGCATACCCACAGTGCCTTGCTGATGTGGCTCTGAGCTGGAGGTGAACTTCCAGCGATGGTTACTGACTCCCGTCACTAACATTTACTAGTTTATATTAACATTTACTACTTTATATGCAGCGACATTTGGAACATTGAAAAATTGAAGAGTGATAGCTGGAATATTTTCAATGAATCAGAACCATTGGCCTTGCTCTGTGCAATCATTTTTCAGCCTGAGGTGCCATTACATAGGGAGATAAACATATGCAAATCAGGCTTATCCCCATATCAAATGGTGAACCCAAATTGAAATACTAGGTCACTTTAGTTCTGCACAAGACTACAAGCAACCTCAGACATGGTTTTCCCTCATTGGACGTCACCACTGAGACTCTAGACCCATCAATATTGGGCTTCCGTCTGGGCATACCAGTTCCACTTGGTTGGACTTAGGCATCATTCTTCACTTTTGTACCATCAATAGAAAGGGACACATTGTCACACTCTTTCTGGCACTATTTATCCATGACTGCTACTGATCCGATCAAATGTCAACATGACACCTACCTTCAAGGGTTTTAAATACAGGGTAGAAGAACAAGAACATTGAAAAAAAGAATGAACATCGAAGAATGGAGAAAAGTTACTTTTGCCGTTGCTAGATCACAAAACACACTAAGAATAGTTACACTCAAAGCCAAACTCAATAACATGGGGACTATGATTAGTTGTGACGGGCATTCATCCCTGGAGACTTACCCTAGATCTGTGATAAGAACACTGTCCCCTCCGACTTAGGAGACATCTAAAACTCACCATATTGCTGTTGGTTTACATTTGAAATATCTCCATTACTCAGGCCTGAACTATGATCTGTAGGGAAAATGGGACTCTGAATTTCAGCCAGGACATAATTTCATCAACAGCTCAGACTCTGGTGTGAGACTCTGATGTGAAACTGGTGTGAGTCAGCTCTGTTTACAAAGCAAAAAGAAAATGTTGATCTAGCTTTGAATGGTAGCCATACCGTAGCATAGGGAACCACACCATGTGATAGCATGCACTGAGTTGCAATGAAGCATAAAACAAACAACTATTAATCCCTTACCTACTAATCTCTAATCTCTTGCTAATGTTTACAGGTCAGTTCATAGCTCATTTGTGCAAACCATTGGTGCAAAACATTTCTACAAATTGGCCCAATTCATGAGTTCACAAACACAAAATGTGTGGCTTTGCAAGAAAAATGCAAGAATAGAAGCTGCTTCTGCAGTGAAGATGTGGAATGTGAAAAGCCACGTTGCTCAAAGTAGCTCCATTGTTCATGTATTGCTGCAGGAAGCCAGCATAGAGAAATTTTACTTTTTGGCATCCATTTGCTGCCCTGAATCTCTGTGGAAAGGTGTTTTGCTTTTCTGTCACGTGTATTGATACTAAGACCACTTACCAGGCTTACACAGACCAAAAGTGTTTAGACTCAGGGAAGCAATAATACACACTTAGACCAATAATTAGAATATAATCTGCTCTTTACAGGCCCTTTTATTCATACAAAATATAAAGATACAAATGAGTCTTTAGGATAAAAACAATAAGTGGTTATGCATAGACAAACATATACAAGGATAGCTACAAACAAAGATTACATCACTGTTAGTGCAGTTGAAGGAGACAGCTTCATCTCAGCCACTATGACACTACCTAGTCCAAAGGCACGTAGGCAGAGCGATCACATGTGCTAACGGGGTCTGGAGCGGAGCGTCCTCCCTCTCAGCGAGACTTCCTCACCCGGGGTTACAATTCTCTGTCTATCCCCTGGATACCTCTCCTCTTATGGGATAAAACATCCCCGCCCTTCCTTAGGTTGCCAACCGTCCCCGGCCGAAGGACAGACAGCAAGCATGGAAGGCATGGAGTGGAAAAATCCAGTTAATACTGGGAAAACCTAGTTCGTCTCCCACGCACTTGCTCCCAGCACCCCTTATCAATGCACCTGCACATCTCAGACTGCCTTTTTGGCTTGTCCTTGAGCAAACAATACACTAGCCATCCTCCACAGTGAGCTCATCTGCTTCAAAATATAATACCGCAGCCAAGGCAGAACTTGTGTCTGCTTTCTAACAGAGCTCACAAAAACAAAGACTTTCATTGCGATTTTGGAAGTGATTGTTCAAAATGGCAGCACACCGGTGCCATGTTTTTCAGCTCATCTTCAAATACATATTACACTCCACCCTTTGGACAATCAACTGCCATAACCCAACGAACAAAAAGACGGTTCCTGAGACTGATGAAACATCCCCTATAAATTTGGGATGCAAGAGATACAACAACAACACATAATCAAAACAATCAACACAGCAAAAATCCAAACAAACACATAATGCAATGCCCCAGGAATCCATGAGAATACCTAATCCCACCAGCTCCCGCCCTGATCTTGAGTGACTTGAGAAATTAGGTAATTTAACACACCAGTATGTTTCTCAATAGAAAGGGGACCATCTTCCAAATCAAAACAACACATCCCTTCCACGGCACTGCAACCTAAATTATGCTTTAAAAATATAAATCAATAGCAGCTCTGTTCTGCAAAATAGTCTTTCTAAAATGTTTGTTGTCTAACAAGAGCTCAGTCAAAGCTTGAGATGTCTCATTGAGTCCCTTCACTACCACACAAGCCAGTTTAATTAAGGATGTATATCCCCCATCCTCTAAACTAAAAAGCCCCACTAAAGAAATTGCATGGGCCAGCAGCTCGGTTTCATATAACAGAATTGCAGTCAGGGGATAAACCAATATGATGAACAGCACGCGTTGACCGATGAACAGTAGGTTGCAAAGGAAACATCATTAATCTAAGGCATGTTAATGCACAAGGACCACCATAAATGTTAGCAGGAATATATGAATAGATTAAGTTCCCACAGGAGAATAACTAACCCGTAGGAGGTTTTATATGGCTCACATGCCTGCCAGTCAAAACAGTAAAATTACAGAACATTGTATTAGAGACATCAGCGCAAACATTCGTGGATCGAGTACACAAACGTTTCTCAAAATCCATGCTGCCACAATCATTATTCAAGTTCAGTTGCTGGCATTTGCCAATCTGTTTGGGATTTACGTTCAGTATCAGCAGAGAACTTGCAGTACTCATAGATAGAAAAAGATCCTCTGACATCGGAATTCTTCACGAGAGACTCATGGTGCATTACTCCGAACATGTACCGTAATACAGGGGCCACCGTTGGCAGAGCCGCGAGGCACATAGAAAGCAAATTTGCAGTGTCATGTACATCAGTCAAGCAGAAGTGCGACATGTTTAGCACACAACAGGCCAAAAAAACATATATTCTCAGGTTGCTTGATGACAAGACATGCGCAAGACATCACGCCCATGCCCATGGGGTTTCCTCAAAAAGCAACAATACAGCATAGTCAAATCGGCAGTTGACAACGAGGTAACACGAGAGCTGTCAGTCGTCATCCACATCATGGCATTTAACTGCAAAATAGACATATTTGTGACTGTTTATTGCATGTCCCCGGACCCTCCTGAATGGACTCCACAAACATCCACAAGCACAAACACCACGCATAGGGTCTGGAAACAAAAATCAGAAAAGGCAACATATCAGCAAAGTACATTGATCATGTAAATAACATTTGTCAGCCGGAACATGACTCAATTTCTGCTTTCCTGGATCCATCACTAGAACAACCTGATCCTCACCTGCTGCGATTGCATTTGCCGGAACCGGTGGACCACTCAGCTTTTCCACCCAAACGTTTGCTTCCGGAACCATTTTGACTGCTGAGCCAAAACCTTTGTCCCCAGGTGTAGTAATCACTGTGGGGGGCTCTCCCTTTCTCACCATTGACAGCTTCACCAGTACAATAATTAACTGTGCCACCCTGTCACCTTTATGAATGGGTAACATGTTTTCCCCACTATTAATGAGGATTACTTTTAGTTCTCGTTGGTAGTCTGCATCTACAATCCCTCCCAGGACTTGGATTCCCCTTAACGCTAATCCAGACCTAGGGGCAATTAATCCCATATTGTCATGATCACAGCAAAAGTTCCTACAATTGCGTCCAAAAAGAGTTGGTCTTCAATCTACCATTCGTGGAGTTTAAGAAAAAGCAACTCAGGGCAGTGTTAGGCATGGGCGGTACTTCCCAACTCTCAACAGGGCTGCCTGGTTTATGCTGGTAGAATGCGCAGTGTAGGTCTAGTTGTTTTCTCTCTCCTCCTATTTAAGCCCCTCCCCTCGAGCATTCCCTGCTTCGCGTTCGGAAGAATCCAGTCAACGCTTGCCGCTGTCCCGCTTTAGGTCCTGTCACGTTTTAGCGCCACCTGTTACTCTTTCCCTTCTGTCATTTCAGTCCGATTTTAGCCCGTTCCAGTTTCCCTGAGTTCCCATGCAATTCCTACAATTTTCCAGTCATAGTATTTTCCACAGTCGGTGTTTGGAACTCCCGTCACAGATTTCATTTCGGTCACTCCTTTAGCCCCGTCATTTTTCCACTCACAGAACTACTTCCATAATTCAAGAGTTTCCTGTCAGAAAAGTTTCGCAAGTATCTTTGCTCTATCCTCTGAAGTAGCATAGGTTTTTTCATGATATAGTGAAATTCAATGTTGCATTGTAATTAGTTTCTGAACATTGTTTGCGCGTAACGTATGGAGCTGAGTTGCGCTTCATAGCTACTGAGTGTTCCTCTGTGAAGGATCTTAGCTTGGCGTGTGTTCTTTACATATTGTTGAGTACTCCACACGCCTTGTATGGCATGTTGCCGTAAGTTTTTTCACTTATTTCCAAAGGCTTGAATGCTTTGGGGGTTGTGAGTGTGTTTCCTGAGGTAAATTCGTTTTCCGGTTGTGGTGCCCATGAATGCGTGGGTGTAGAAATTCCTCACACACTTTAGGCACTCCTACATTTCCCAGTCCTAATTCCAGTCACTTCAGTCCGGCCCAGTTATCCTGGTTCCATCTCCCCTCTTCAGAACTAGCGCCCCTGCACAGACGCAGGATGGAGAGCTAACAACATTAATTCCTAAGGTAATTAAAGAAGGGGCTGTAGTGTCATATGAGAGTGTAGAATTAGTTAAACTCCATAGAAGTGCTAATCAAAATTCTTAGAAATCTCTTGTGTTTGTTCTAGGAACTCACATTCGTATGGTTGAAGGGGGGACTGGGAGCTACACCAATTGAGAAGAACAGAGTCACGTAGTTCCATCGTGAGTGTCCCCGCAGAGTCCAGGTAAGCGTTACAGAACGCGAAGCCCTTTGAAACACACTCTGCCTGGACATCATGGGAACTCCTGAGGTTGATCTGTTGGCCCAATTGTTGGGGGAATTGAGAGCGGAAGTGCATGCAGCACGTTCCGAAACTAATGCTCTGAGGAAAGAGTTAGTGGTAAACCGGGATAGAACTGAGGAGTTGGCCCGCCAATTATTGCAGTCACAAGCTGGTCAGGTTCTGTTGCCTTCTGGGAACCCCCAAGTTTCAGCCCCAATTGCACCATCAGTTCCTGTCCAAGTAATCGTACCAGGAAATATTCCCTTGGCCCCCCCAGAACGCTTTTTCGGAGACCCAAAAAAGTTTGCAGTGTTTCTGAATCAATGCAGGCTACATTTCTTATGCAGGCCGGGAACGTTTCCCACAGACCAATCTAAGGTGGCCTTTGTGTTGTCTTACCTGGGTGGGTATGCTGCTGACTGGGCAGTTCCTCTTGTCAATAGAGATGATCCTGTGTTGAGAAACTTTCAAAACTTCCAATGCGAACTAGAAAAACTTTTTGCCCGCCACACCCAAGGACAAGCATTAGATAATGAATTATTGTCACTTCGACAGGGTAATCAAGATTTGCTAGCATATGTAGCCACTTTCAATAGACTTGTTGCAGAAACCAATTGGCCTTCAGAGAAAAGAACTACCTTGTTTTACCGTGGGTTGCGGGGTGAGCTGAAGGATGTCCTAGCACAAGTGGTGAATCCACCAGAAGGAATTGCCGAATTCATAGACTTAACCATCCAGTTGGATCACCGACTTCAAGATCGGAGAATGGATCGAGGTCGCCCAGAGAGTCGGGCATATTTTGTTCGCCCCAAGGAAACTTCTGGAAGGGTGTCATCAGAGAACCATGCCGAACCTATGCAACTGGGTGTCATTCGTGGTCCTATCTCCCAAGCAGAGAGAGAAAAGAGGCGACAGCAACAGCTCTGTTTGTACTGCGGGAAGGCTGGTCATTTCCTGAAGGACTGTCCTGTCAAACCTTCACGAAAACCACTGGGCGGTGTTAGTCAGGAAAACAAAGAGCAAACTCCGGAAAACTTAAGTGCCCGACAAGCATAGAGGTCAGCTTGTCGAGCGTGAAGAAGGTTTCGGCGACCTCACACTTTGTGATTCCAGTCATCCTATTCAGTCAGGATTGTCCTACAAAAAGATTCACGCTAAACGCTTACATTGATTGTGGGGCCATCGGCAACTATATGGATTTAAACCTGGCAAGCAGATTGGGCATCCCGTTAACTGATAAGTTGGAAGCAGAAAATGTTTCTGGAGTGGATGGCACTCCCCTTGTGTCAGGTCCAGTTACACAACGCACTAACGATATCATAATGCTCTGCCTGGGGGAACACAAGGAGGAGATTTCCTTTGACCTTATTCAGGCGCCACAATTCCAGATCATCCTAGGAATTCCTTGGCTAGAAAGACATAATCCTGTCATTGATTGGCGTGCAAGAACTGTGGTGTTTGGTTCAGAGTGTAAAGAAACTTGTAATGGGACAGAACATGCTCAGGAAAAGAAATTACAGCCGAACACTCCAGAAGTCACGTTGGGTCTCATTGGGTTGTTGCCCTATGAATATCAACGGTTCCAGGATGTTTTTCAGGAGGAGAAGCAAGCTGAGGTCCTGCCCCCTCATAGACCTTATGATTGCCAGATAGATCTGGTTCCAGGAGCACAACTTCCGTGCCATCGAATTTATGCATTAACTGAAAAGGAAAACCTCCATTTGAAAACGTATCTGGATCAGTATTTAGCCAACGGATTTATTCGACCATCCAAGTCCCCAGCAGCATCGCCTTTGTTCTTCGTGCCCAAAAAGGAAGGAAACCTAAGAACCTGCATCGATTACAGGGCCCTAAATCAAATCACTATAAAGAACCGATACCCCTTGCCTCTTATTTCCACGTTGCTGGACCAGGTGAAAGGAGCCAGGATCTTCACCAAACTAGACCTTCGTGGGGCATACCATCTCGTTCGTATTAAACCTGGAGATGAATGGAAGACTGCCTTTCGCACACGTTATGGACTCTTCGAATATCAGGTTATGCCCTTTGGGTTATGTAACGCTCCAGCAGCCTTTCAGTCATTCATGAATGACATTTTTCGGGAGCTTCTGGATATCTGTGTTGTGATATATGTGGATGACATCCTGATTTTTTCTGCCGACCCCCGGGAACATGTCAAACATGTAACTTCTGTTCTTCAAATCCTCGAGGAAAACTTCTTGTATGTAAAATTGGAGAAATGTCATTTCCATGTTCCAGAGGTGGAATTTTTGGGATTCATATTGTCTTCGGAAGGAGTGAAAATGGACAACAGAAAGGTTGACGCAATTCTATCCTGGCCAGCTCCAACATCAGTTAAAGGAGTCCAAAGTTTTTTGGGGTTCGCTAACTTTTATCGACGATTTGTGTCTGATTTTTCTCAGCTGGTTCATCCTATCACGTCGTTGCTGCGAAAGAATAAGACCTTTGCTTGGACAAATGAGGCTGGTGAGGCCTTCCAGAAACTTAAAGAGAAATTCACTGCAGCTCCTGTCCCTCAACATCCTAAGTTGGATCTTCCCTTTGTGGTAGAGACTGACGCATCCAACGTCGCCATGGGCGCAGTCTTGTCCCAGCGTGACCCTATCTCGCACGAATTACACCCAGTGGCCTTTTGGTCAAAAAAGTTCTCAGCAGCGGAATTGAATTATACAGTCACCGATAAGGAGTTGTTGGCGATCAAGTGTGCATTGAAGGAATGGAGACATTATCTGCTTGGGGCTAGGCACACAGTTACCATTTTCACAGATCATCGGAATCTGCAGTACTTGTGTTCGGCAAAGGCACAATCTTCGCGTCAGTTGAGATGGGCTCTTTTCTTTGCTGAGTACGACTTTGTTATCACATTTCGGCCTGGTATCCGTAATGGAAAGGCCGACGCGCTGTCCCGAATTGGTAAGGGAGAAGAAGCTTACAGTGCCACAACTCCGGTGGAGATAATTCCAGTTGAAAAGGTGCTTAGAGTCATGGATGTTACAGATCCCTTATTTAAAAAATTGAGAGTTGAAATCAAAGCCAATATCAATACTGCAGAATTGCAAAAATGGGAATCCGAAAAGGAACAATGTTATGTACAGGACGAATTGCCCTTTTATAAGGGGCGACTATTCTTGCCCACTCAAAAGCTACGAGAGCAAGTGATCACAGACTACCATAGTGCACTGATGGAAGGACATCCGGGAGTCACTAAAACATTAGAAAGAATCAAGAGATCGTATTGGTGGCCATCTGTCGCACTTCGTGGTTTCCACGATCAGTCTGAGAAATCACTTGGGTAGATGCCGCTAAAGTAATTCAGACTTCCTTCCTGAGAGCACAGCTTGCAGGGAAAAGAAACACCTGTCAGGCCAAGGGCTCAGGCAAAAAGGCAGAACGCACAGCGGAGCTAGAGGGAAGAAAACAAACAAAGCAAATATTACATACCGTTTGTTGACAACTCCAATCCCTCTACCCTCTCCGAGCCCCACAAGCTTACCTGTGTATTCCGTTCCTTCAGCAGAATACCTACTTGTGACAATACACAAGAATGGGAATGCGTGAAGGTCAAGGGAAGTTTTTTCTGCTTGAAAGAAGCGGGACCATAGGCTTCCCTCAATGATGGATTAGTGATGTCAACAGAAGAGTGTCCCCCAATCCAATGAGTGAAAACAAAATCAAATGTTCCAAAAGCAAGTAGACAAAGAAAACAGCAGAGCGTCCCGCTATCCAAGGAGTGAAGCCAAGTGTCTCAAGACCCAAGGGGGCGGAGTAAATGATGAGCACAGCAAAGCGTCCCAAAAAATCCCACAAGTGATGAACACAGCAAAGCGTCCCAATAATCTCACAAGTGATGTTTCTCCGCTCGGGAAGCGGGTGGCCAGGAATGATTCGAAAACTACGGGGTTGAAGGGAGCCGGAAACCAGACATGAGAAGCATAATCCAAAAAGAAGTCCGAGGTGTATTCCGTGGTCGAGCAGGGGAGTTGATCAAACGAAGGTCTAAGGCAGAACCAAGGAGGCGATAACAAGGTCCAAGGTCAACTTAGAATTCAGGAACCAGAAAGGCAAGGAATAGGAGAAAAGGAACTTATTCCAAGAGCGTAGCTCGCGTAACGCAATGGTTTAGGAGCACCGGCTTACTGGTGGCGCGGCCAATTATAGGAAGTGAATTGAAATTGAGGCGTGGAACGCACGTAAAAAGAAAGTAACAACGTTCCAAAGGTTCCTTGCGGGCATCGTCTTCTTGGGAGATGTAGTTGATTACCGGCGGTGGCGTCGGCGTTGCCGCAAACGCCAAGTTAACCGCCACGGCCTTCTCCCCTGGGCATAAGGATACCCTAAGAAACCGGGGGACGTGACAGTACCCCTCCTCAAAGAAGAGCCTCCTCCGGGTCTTGGACCCTTAGACCGGAGAAACGCCCGCAAAAGACGCGGAGCGTGAAGATTTGAGGCGGGTTCCCAGGTACGATCTTCGGGGCCATAGCCTTTCCAATCTACTAGATAATACCGAGTGCCCCGGATTACTCGAGTATCTAATATGGCCTGAACCTCATATTCCTCTTCCCCCTGAATCGCAATGGGAGCAGGACGATCACCCAAACGTGTACCGGCAACATAAGGCCGTAACAGGGAGACATGGAACACGGGGTGGATCTTCCAAGTTGAGGGTATGCCCAAACGATAGGCCACTGCATTGATGCATCGCGTGATGGGATAGGGACCCACGTAGCGGGGATTCAGCTTACGTTTGCCTGGTATGCGAAGGTGCACAGTGGATAGCCAGACCTTGTCCCCCAGGTGATACTCCGGGGCTGACCTGCGATGCCTATCAGCATTTCGTTTCGTGCGATCCTGTGCTTGGTGTAGGTGCTGAAGCACAGCGGCACGGATAGACCGTAACGACTGGGCTGTTGCCTGAGCTGCGGGTACTCGTGCCACTGAAGGAAGGGTGGATGGTAGAACTCGAGGATGTAACCCATACATGGCATAGAAGGGTGAACAACCAGCCGATGCATGGCAGGCATTATTGTAAGCGAATTCCGCAGCCCCCAATACAGACAGCCAGTCCGATTGATATTGTAGACACAAACATCGGAGATACTGCTCCATTGTGGCATTAAGGCGTTCTGTCTGCCCGTCCGTCTGAGGATGGTATGCTGAGGATAGGCGAACGTCAATGCCAAGAAATCGAGTGAGAGCCAACCAAAAACGCGAAGTGAATTGGGATCCACGATCTGAGATAAGAATCAGAGGGAGGCCGAATAGGCGGACCACCTGCTCAAAAAACAACTTGGCCAATGCAGGAGCAGAAGGAACACCACTGCAGGGGACAAACCGTGCCATCTTGGTGAAGGCATCTACCACCACCAAGATAGTGGTTAACCCCTGGACCGGTGGTAACTCTACCACAAAATCAAGTGACACAGTGTGCCATGGGCGTGATGGGATGGGCATTTTCTGAAGAAGCCCCACCGGTTTTCCAGGTACCGTTTTGCATTGTGTACAGACAGCACATTTAGATACATAGTCTGCCACATCCTGTTTCATATTGGGCCACCAACACCACCGGAGGAGTAGATCAGTTGTCTTAGTTTGTCCTGGATGAGCCGCCAGGCGAGTATCATGGGACCAGTTTAGGGCCTGTAACCGAGTCCGAGCATCAGGGATATATAGACGTTCCTGTACATAAGGTAATCCCGATATCATTTGTGCTTTTAGCCCTTGAAGTACCTCCCCATGGTCAGCAGCCCAGTGGCGGATCCGTTCTAATAAGGAACCGGTTGCAGCACAGACACACATAACCGTGTTGTGTGGCAAAACAGGAAGGACTGCCTCCTCGAGGGGGATATCAACTCCGATACGAGAAAGTGCATCGGCCTTGCCATGCAAGGGGCCCGGTCGATAAGTAACTGTGAAATTGAATTGTGCAAAAAACAAATGCCATCTGATTTGTCTAGAGTTGGTACATTTCACCGTGGATAGAGCTTGTAGGTTACGGTGGTCCGTGTAAACCGTGACAGGGTGTCGACCGCCCAGTAGATGGTGTCTCCACTCCTTAAAAGCAGCTCGAATAGCCAATAGCTCACGTTCCATTATAGTATAATGTTTTTCCGGAGAAGTCAATTTCCTGGAAAAGAAGGCTACTGGGTGTAGTTGCCGAGTCGTGGGGCATTTTTGAGATAAGATCGCCCCAAGGGCAAGGGCAGAGGCATCAGCTTCAATGATAAACGGTAATAGGGGGTTTGGATGTAGCAAGACCGGAGCCGTAGTGAATGCCTCTTTCAAGGCCTGAAAGGCGTCCTGAGCCTGAGTGTCCCAACAAAAGGGAACTGAGGGACTGGTAAGGCGTGTCAATGGGACTACAATGGCCGAAAAGGATGCAATAAAGCGTCTATAAAAGTTAGCAAATCCTAGGAAAGATTGCAAACCCTTAAGCGAAGTAGGAGCAGGCCAATCAAGGACTGCTCGTATCTTTGCATCATGCATATGAACACCCTGAGAGGATATCACAAATCCTAAAAACTCCACAGAGGAAGCATGGAAGACACATTTTTCAGCCTTTGCATATAACCCATGTTCCCGAAGACGGAGTAATACCGTCCGGACATGGTTCTCATGTTGTGATAATGTTTCCGAGAATATTAAAATATCATCCAGATATATCACAACGAAAACATCCAACAGATCTCGGAAGATGTCATTGACAAAATGTTGGAAGGTTGCGGGGGCGTTACATAAGCCAAACGGCATTACTAGGTATTCAAAAAGGCCGTATTTGCACTTAAAGGCAGTCTTCCACTCGTCGCCCGCACGCACTCTCACCAGATTGTAAGCCCCCCTTAGATCTAGTTTCGTAAAGAGTTTGGCGGTAGAGAGGCGATCCAACAACTCCGAAATGAGGGGTAATGGATATTGGTTTTTGATTGTCACAGCGTTAAGTGCACGATAATCTACACAAGGCCGGAGATCCCCTTCTTTTTTTGGGACAAAAAAAATCGGGGAAGCAGCTGGAGAACGTGAAGGTCTTATATGGCCCAATCTCAGAGATTTCTCAACGTACTCCTTTAGGAGTTCCTCTTCAGGCCGTGCCAAAGAATATATCCTTCCGTGGGGGAGAATGGCATTAGATACCAAATCAATCGGACAGTCATATTCCCGATGTGGCGGCAGTTGTTCCGACAAACCTTTATCAAACACCTCAATCAGGTCCTGATATGCAGAAGGTATTTCTACCGTCATCTTAGTAGTAGCGTTGCAAGTGAGGATACTTGAAATCAGAGCCTTACATGGAGATGGATGAGATGTCCCGTGAACTGGAAAGCAGTCCTTCAGACACAGGGGAGAAGAAAAAAGCACTGTTTGTTCCACCCAATCAATGATAGGGTTATGTTTACGCAACCATGGGAGGCCCAAGATGACCCCAAATTGCGGTGTGGAAATGAGATCGAAGGACAGGTATTCTGTATGCCCTTCCGTTGTGCTCATCCGCAAGGGTTGTGTTTGATTTACAACATGACCCGAAACCAAACAGGAGCCGTCTACTGCATAGACAAGTTCTGGTGACTCCTTAGGGTCTACCGGGATACCATAGGTTGCTGCCAAATGTTCATCCATATAATTACCTGTTGCCCCGGAATCTATCATGACTGGACTAGAAAAGACTTGAGAGTTGGGCAACATGAAAGACATATCTAAATATATGTGTGCGGCAGCTGTCTGAAGGAATGAGCCATTGGAAGGCTGACCCGTCACGTCGGCCCGGTTTAGGGACGGGTCGTGGCGTTTCCCGCCCGTTTAACAGGGCGTTTAGGGCAGACACGAATGAAATGTCCCGTTTGTCCACAATACAGGCACAGATTGTTTTGCATTCTTCTCTCCCTCTCTGCTTTTGAGAGGGGACCTTTTACTGCCCCAATTTGCATGGGTTCTACCTCTCCAGAGGTTGGGGAAGATCCCAATTCGGATTTGCCAGGGCGAGGATCGAGGTGACGGCGTTCTCCACGCCTTTGTTGCATCCGAGCATCGACCTGTAACACCAAATCAAGCAATTCAGGAAATACTGAAGGGATAGAAGGGACCACGGACAATGCGTCCTTAAGTTCGTCTGATAACCCCTTATAAAAGACTGCCGCCTTTTTTGATTCAGGCCAAGAGGTCTCTGCGGCCAGCTGATTAAATCGGGCTAAATACGCCAAAAGAGGTTGTTTCCCCTGGGATATTGCCAAGAACTCTAAATCCGAAGCCTGAGCCTTATATCTGGTGTCAAAGACCAGATTCATGGCAACTAGTAGGGCGTCGAAATCGTACAAGACCGGGTCATTGGACTCCAACAACGGATTCGCCCAGGCCGCAGCCATTCCCCCTAGATGAGAAAGCACAAAGGCTGCTTTTGTTTCAGAATTAGGGAATGCCAAGGGACGGCATAGGAAATGTAAACGACATTGATTGACAAATGTCCTATACGTTTTTGGATCTCCCGTGAAGCGTTCCGGTGGTGCCAATGGAAAAGGACCCGGCAAAACCACAGGGGCTAGGGGTGTCGGAGGAACTGGTGGTGGTACAGGAGCAGGAACATCCCCAAACTCCTCATCCACCGGTAAGGGTTGCACAAAGCTTTGCATGACATCCATGCGTTGGTGCAAAGCGGCATGTGCTGCTGCCATGTCTGTGCGTAACGTGGTAAAGGCTTGCATCATAGCAGCCATAGGATCCGCATTAGGATCCATCTTGGACAGACAGGCACCAGTATTAGGCTCCTAAATCTGTCGCACTTCGTGGTTTCCACGATCAGTCTGAGAAATCACTTGGGTAGATGCCGCTAAAGTAATTCAGACTTCCTTCCTGAGAGCACAGCTTGCAGGGAAAAGAAACACCTGTCAGGCCAAGGGCTCAGGCAAAAAGGCAGAACGCACAGCGGAGCTAGAGGGAAGAAAACAAACAAAGCAAATATTACATACCGTTTGTTGACAACTCCAATCCCTCTACCCTCTCCGAGCCCCACAAGCTTACCTGTGTATTCCGTTCCTTCAGCAGAATACCTACTTGTGACAATACACAAGAATGGGAATGCGTGAAGGTCAAGGGAAGTTTTTTCTGCTTGAAAGAAGCGGGACCATAGGCTTCCCTCAATGATGGATTAGTGATGTCAACAGAAGAGTGTCCCCCAATCCAATGAGTGAAAACAAAATCAAATGTTCCAAAAGCAAGTAGACAAAGAAAACAGCAGAGCGTCCCGCTATCCAAGGAGTGAAGCCAAGTGTCTCAAGACCCAAGGGGGCGGAGTAAATGATGAGCACAGCAAAGCGTCCCAAAAAATCCCACAAGTGATGAACACAGCAAAGCGTCCCAATAATCTCACAAGTGATGTTTCTCCGCTCGGGAAGCGGGTGGCCAGGAATGATTCGAAAACTATGGGGTTGAAGGGAGCCGGAAACCAGACATGAGAAGCATAATCCAAAAAGAAGTCCGAGGTGTATTCCGTGGTCGAGCAGGGGAGTTGATCAAACGAAGGTCTAAGGCAGAACCAAGGAGGCGATAACAAGGTCCAAGGTCAACTTAGAATTCAGGAACCAGAAAGGCAAGGAATAGGAGAAAAGGAACTTATTCCAAGAGCGTAGCTCGCGTAACGCAATGGTTTAGGAGCACCGGCTTACTGGTGGCGCGGCCAATTATAGGAAGTGAATTGAAATTGAGGCGTGGAACGCACGTAAAAAGAAAGTAACAACGTTCCAAAGGTTCCTTGCGGGCATCGTCTTCTTGGGAGATGTAGTTGATTACCGGCGGTGGCGTCGGCGTTGCCGCAAACGCCAAGTTAACCGCCACGGCCTTCTCCCCTGGGCATAAGGATACCCTAAGAAACCGGGGGACGTGACACCAACTTGGCGTAAGGATGTAATTCAATTCATCAAGACCTGTGGAGTTTGTGCTCAAAATAAATCACAGAAAATGAAACCTGCCGGTCTTCTCAAACCATTGGAAGTTCCGCCTCTTCCTTGGCATACACTCTCCCTAGATTTTATTACAGACTTACCCAACCGTGGAGGATTTGACACCATACTGGTGGTGGTGGATCTATTTTCTAAGATGGCACACTTTGTGGCATTGAAAGGATTGCCTACTGCGTCGGTCCTAGCCAAGGTATTTTTGGAGAACATTGTAAGGCTGCATGGCTTTCCTTCCATTGTGGTGTCTGATCGGGGAAGTCAATTTGTCTCTGAATTCTGGAAAAGATGCTGCAAGATGGCTCAGATGGAGATACGTTTGTCCACTAGTTATCACCCACAAACTGATGGGCAAACAGAACGCACAAATCAAACGTTGGAACAGTACCTCAGGTGCATGCTTCATCAAACTGACGACTCTTGGCAGAAAATATTGTGGATTGCAGAATATGCCTACAATAATTCCGTACACTCCTCGACTGGATTAAGTCCATTCTTCACGGTTTATGGGCGACATCCACGAACCTCGGTTCATGATCCACCTGAATCTCTGGAAATGCCTGCTATTAAGACACTGCATGACAACATTATAACCGCTGTTCACCTCGCCAGAAAACAGTTGTACTTGGCGAAGACTGCTCAGAAGAAGTTTGCTGATCAAAGGCGAAGAGACTCCCCAGAATACAAGGTGGGAGACTCAGTTTCGTTGGCCACAAGGAATCTGAGGTTGAGAGGATCCAGGAAATTTCTTCCAAGATTCTTGGGTCCTTTTACCATTGAGAAGATCATCAACCCGGTGGCCATGAAATTAACGCTCCCCAAAAACATGAAAATTCATTCAGTGTTCCATGTGTCTTTGTTGAAGGCTGTAAGTCCAAATACCCGAATCCAGGGTCCACCGACTCCTGTAATTGTGGAAGGTGACCAACCAGAGTACGAGGTAAAGGCTATCTTGGACTCTAATGTTGTTCGCAGAAAATTGCATTACTTGGTGGACTGGAAGGGTTATGGGCCGGTTGCCAGACATTTCGTCGAAAAAAATTGGTCGACCAGACAAATGGTCGAACCAATTTGGTCGAAAACCAACTGGTCAAAAATTTTTTTTTTTTTATTTTAACCCTTTTTTTTTTTTTTTGGGGGGGGTCCCCCCCAACCCCCTTTTTTTCTCTAAAAACCCCTTTTTTAACTAAACGAAAACCCGCAAAATAAATATATAAATAAAATAAAAAATTCGACCATTTGGTTTTCGACCAAATTGCGTCGACCAAATTGCAGTCGACCAGTTTTTTTTCGACGAGTTGACTGGACACCTTATGTGCCGCAGGATAGAACTTGGGAACCCCTCGAAAACATTCACGCTCCTCGATTAATTAAATCCTTTCATCTGGATAACCCCAGCAAGCCAGGGGGAGAAGGGTTCACCGTAGGAGGGGCCTTGGGGGGGAATACTGTCATGATCACAGCAAAATTTCCTACAATTGCATCCAAAAAGAGTTGGTCTTCAATCTACCATTCGTGGAGTTTAAGAAAAAGCAACTCAGGGCAGTGTTAGGCATGGGCGGTACTTCCCAACTCTCAACAGGGCTGCCTGGTTTATGCTGGTAGAATGCGCAGTGTAGGTCTAGTTGTTTTCTCTCTCCTCCTATTTAAGCCCCTCCCCTCGAGCATTCCCTGCTTCGCGTTCGGAAGAATCCAGTCAACGCTTGCCGCTGTCCCGCTTTAGGTCCTGTCACGTTTTAGCGCCACCTGTTACTCTTTCCCTTCTGTCATTTCAGTCCCCTTTTAGCCCGTTCCAGTTTCCCTGAGTTCCCATGCAATTCCTACAATTTTCCAGTCATAGTATTTTCCACAGTCGGTGTTTGGAACTCCCGTCACAGATTTCATTTCGGTCACTCCTTTAGCCCCGTCATTTTTCCACTCACAGAACTACTTCCATAATTCAAGAGTTTCCTGTCAGAAAAGTTTCGCAAGTATCTTTGCTCTATCCTCTGAAGTAGCATTAGTTTTTTCATGATATAGTGAAATTCAATGTTGCATTGTAATTAGTTTCTGAACATTGTTTGCACGTAACGTATGGAGCTGAGTTGCGCTTCATAGCTACTGAGTGTTCCTCTGTGAAGGATCTTAGCTTGGCGTGTGTTCTTTACATATTGTTGAGTACTCCACACGCCTTGTATGGCATGTTGCCGTAAGTTTTTTCACTTATTTCCAAAGGCTTGAATGCTTTGGGGGTTGTGAGTGTGTTTCCTGAGGTAAATTCGTTTTCCGGTTGTGGTGCCCATGAATGCGTGGGTGTAGAAATTCCTCACACACTTTAGGCACTCCTACATTTCCCAGTCCTAATTCCAGTCACTTCTGTCCGGCCCAGTTATCCTGGTTCCATCTCCCCTCTTCAGAACTAGCGCCCCTGCACAGACGCAGGATGGAGAGCTAACAACATTAATTCCTAAGGTAATTAAAGAAGGGGCTGTAGTGTCATATGAGAGTGTAGAATTAGTTAAACTCCATAGAAGTGCTAATCAAAATTCTTAGAAATCTCTTGTGTTTGTTCTAGGAACTCACATTCGTATGGTTGAAGGGGGGACTGGGAGCTACACCAATTGAGAAGAACAGAGTCACGTAGTTCCATCGTGAGTGTCCCCGCAGAGTCCAGGTAAGCGTTACACATATGCTCTGATGGAATTTACACTCCAATCCCAGTGTCAATCACACTGATCCCTCTAGGCTCAAGCCGAAACTCCTCCATTGCATGCAAAACCACCCCTGCAGACTCTGGGGTGGCTCTATAAGGAGCTAACGATCTGGGTGACATTTCCCAGTACATTAAGATTTCACATGCTCTGTCTGGCTTCATTTGTAGCGCAGGTATTAACATACACATTAATGGAGTCTCGCCATTGGCGATCGTTCTGTTATTTAAAATTTGCACCGCATCCAAAGCATGCTCACGCCACCCTTTCAGATTTCGCTCACCGGTTTTTCGCAATTGTTCGTTGAGCAAACCATTCATTCGCTCAATCAACCCTGAAGCCTCGGGGTGATACAGTATGTGAAAAATCCATTCCACGCCCTTTTCCTGACAATAGTCCTGAATCAGTTTTCCCATAAAGAGTGACCCATTGTCGCTTTGAATCTGTGAAGGTACTCTATAATACAGGGCCACTTGATCCAACAATTTAATTGTATTCATCTGTGTGGCTCTTTTGCATGGCATTACCATTAAATATCCAGAATACCTGTCCACAATTGTAAATGCATACAGACATCCTCTGCTAATCGGCATGGGGCCGATATAATCAATCTGCCAGATTTGTCCAGGTAATTTACCTAGTTTCAATGTACCCTGAATTATATGTGGAATAGATCTCTGTTTTTGATGTTGGCACAGTGGACATTGTAAAATCACAGTCTTCATGATCCCTAGTGGAAGGCTAATTCCCTGATCTTGTGCCCACCTGATAGCAGCCTTTTCTCTGAGATGTCTACTTTTCTGGTGTGCCCACTTATCAATTCCTTCCAGATCATCTTCCTCAGTCCTCGTGCCCAGGACCGAAATTTTGGCATGTTCATCTGCAACAGAATTGAACCATTGTTCCAATGAGGCTGTTGCACAATGGGTGTCTACATGATACACAGTTACTTTACTGTGCATCAACATTTTGGCAATGTCCTGCCACAACTCCTTCCCCCACACTTCTTTGTCATGAATCTTCCATCAGTTCTTTTGCCATGTTGGTATCCAAACAGCGAGTTCATTCCCCACACAGACCATGAGTCTGTGTATACATAACAACAACCAGGCACTTATTTTTATTTTATTTTTACATTTATAAAGCGCTCACACAGCCCGCAGGCATCGAGGCGCTGTTACAAGAATTGTTTGTTTTTCTTAGTTGCTAATTATGTTTTATTTTTTTGTCTTAGTTACGTATTTATAACGCGCTTAAACACCCAGAGGTTTCTAAGCGCGGACCCGGGGATCGAACCTGTGTTGCTTCGTGTCGTCTTGCTTCCAAGATGCGCACGCTGCCGCTGAGCTATCCTCCCTATCCTCCACTTCCTGCTTCAATTCCTGATATACTGCATACAATACTGCAATCTGACTACTCTTTCCTTTTCCTGATGTAGTCAATATTTTCTTCATTTTGGATTGTATGCCACTGCTGTCCATTGTCGCTCAGCCCCCACATATTTAGCGTAGCCATCAGTGAGCCATGCATGTTCAGTTTGTTCACTTGTTAAGTCTCCATACGGGACTCCCCATTTTTCAGGAGACTCCCTGACCTCGGACTCCTCTGACTGTTCCAGATTAACCAACAGAACCCCAGCCACTTGTTCATGCAATTTGGTGATTCCACCCTTTACTGTTTTAGCACGATCTTGTATGTACCATTTCCATTTGATGATACTTGTCTCTTGGGCATGTCCTGTTCAATGTGTTTTGGGGGAGCTTAGTACCCACTGCATGATTGGAATTTCCAGTTGGATCAATACATTGTGACCCACCATCATTTGCTCTGTATCCACAAGAGCCCAATAACATGCTAACAATTGCTTTTCAAAATGAGTATATTGGTCACCAGCATCGGGTAACTTACGACTCCAAAACCCCAAAAGAACATGCTTTCGGTCCTATTTTTGCCACAAACTCCATTTGGCATAGTTGTCCTGCACTGCCACATTTAATTCCACACCCCCTGCACTCAATGGCCATAAATCCAGCACTCTCTGTATAGTATGTTTTGCTAGCTGGAATGCGTTCTCTTGTTCCTCTCCCCACTCAAAATTGGATTTCTTCTTGGTCACCTTGTAGAGGGGTGCAATAATCTGCCCCAAGTGTGGTATATGTTGTCTCCAGAACCCAAATAACCCTATGAACTGTTGAGCCTGTTTCTTACTCATAGGGGTAGAAAACTCAAGGATCTTTTGCTTAGCCATTGGCACCATTTCACAATGCCCATCATGCCACTGCATTCCCAGAAAAACCACAGTCTCTGCAGGACTTTGGGTTTTTGTTTCATTCATTTCCCATCCTTCCTTTCTCAGTACCTCCATAATGAAGTCGAGGTGCATCTACGCACTCTGCTCATCCTTTCCCTGTATCAAAATGTCATCGATATAGTGCATAATCTGCACATCTGGTTTGCACAGAATTGTGTCCAAATGTTCTGCCACCAGTCCTGTTGACAGATTGTTGGGCTATGCATGTACCCCATGGGCAAAAGTTGAAAAGTATACTGCCTCCCATACCAGGAAAATGCAAACTGCTCTTGACATTCTTATGCAATTGGTACGGTGAAAAATGCATTTGCCAAATCTATCACAGCGTACCAAGTTCCTTCGAACTTCTGCTCATTTTCAATCAAAGTAACAGCATTTGGAAGTGCATGTATGAACAGAGGAGTGTATTTATTCAACTCACGATAATCCCCAGTCATCCTATAGCTTCTGTCTGGCTTCTTAACTGGCCAGACCGGATTGTTCCAAGCCGTGGTTATAGGTCGTAGCATGCCTGCTTTGACATATCCTTTAATACTATCCCAAATCTCCTTCTGCCCCCCAGGAATTCTATATTGTTTCATGGCCACCTGTTTCATAGCTCAGAGAACCTGCACAGGGGGCATTTTCAATGTTCCCACCATAACGGGGGTACACGTCTATGCACTCACCCCAAAATGATAGGTTTTACCTCCTAATCCCAATGTCAATCCCTCTAGAATATCAAAGCCAATGATGTATTCAGGTATGGGAACAATCAACACTTGGTATTTATTCCTTTTTAGATTGCAATTTCCTCATGCGGTTCAGTAGGGACCTTGCCCCCATTTAGCTTATTCACTTCTTGCCTTTTCACGTGTTTCTACCGTTCCTTTCGCTTGAACCTTCGTTTTTTACATAATTGATACATTTCTCAGGTTTTAATTCCATCAATGTCTTCTCGTGGCAGCCCATCTTTTAGTAGCGCCAAAAACATATCCTTCCTAGATATAAAAGAGTCTAAAGTTATCAAACTGCTTTACAGGGGTTCGTCTGTCACTGCACTCCTCTCTTTCTCTCACACAGGGTCTTTCGTTTGCCTTGTTCAATTCCCCTAGGTCGGCCAACTCCCTGATAGCAACCACCACCTCATCCGTTATTTTACCAGTCATCCCCACCAATAAAGTCATAATGACATTTGTGTATGTGGTAGGAGCAGTTTGAATGATTGTATTTCTGGTGGAAACGGATAGTGCCACCCTCCCCATATGTGTGGGATCCTCAATATGGATGGCTTCCCATGACATGCTCCCTAAGCCTCTGAACTGCCTCTCTCAGTGTGTTCCATTTCTTCTTCTCACTAGGCTAGTCGGACGTAATCGCACCCTTGAGCAGCTAACTGCAATAACAATATTTGCGGTTCTCTTCCCTGAGCATCAGCAAGTGACCCTTCTCGCATTTCGTCTTGAATATGGGTTTCATGAGACAATGGCAGGAACCTGGAAGCATCCATCATGTTTACCAAAAGACCCGCCGCACCTCCATCAAATAATCTAACCATCCATGTCAATAGTGACTCGCCATTCCTTTGTTTCAATCAGTCCATTTTTTCCCCAACCTCTTTTTGAGAATAATCCTCTAACATTGTCAAATGCACTAAACCACCCCAGGATTATTCGGATTTGGTCCCGCTTGCCTGTGCAGGACCGGTTTGGCAGTCACCTTCTTTTGGTTGGGCTCGGGTTTGGATGGTACCTCCCTCTCTGACCCACTCTCTGAACGAGTACTGTCAAATACATCTCCATCCCATTGGTTGGGGTCCCAATCAACCCATGCAGAAAAAATTGCCTTTGCAACCTTAAGGGGATCCACCTGCCTCTTCTCTCGCTCGGCCACTGCTTGATATTTATCCGCCTTGTCATGATACAACTTAATTTGAAGCTGCTGCATCAATGCAATCTTTTTCTGTCATGCCCCGCGTTCCTGCACACGGACGACTAGGGTCATCCGTTTCCATGTGGAAGCTGCCTTGGCGACTGCTTTCAAGTCGTGGGACACGCCGCACTACATTACCCAGCATTTCCCCTTTTTGCGATCACGTGACACGCCGGCAACGCGTCTCACATCTTGGGAAAGATAATCGTACTTAACTCAGCTTGTCCATGCAACGGGTGCTCCTAAAACTAAGCAGTTAGTTTAAGTGCCCAATTCTCGTGTTCCTGTTTCCTGAAATCCCCTGGACCCGGCTCATGCTTTAAGGACTATTCCGTACGTCTCCTCCCTTACCATTTCTGGCGCCAACTCCCTCGACTGTTTTCCCTTTGGTAATCGAATTCCTGGCTTTGTATATGGATTGCTCTCTCCTGCTCCTGTTTGTTGTGACGCTTTCGGATTTGCTTCCCCATCACGCCCTAGGATAAATATCCAGTGACTGAAACTGAACTTCCAATTAAGCTCCGTTTTCCCCTCTGGCTGCTATCTTCACGGACTTCCTAATTTCCCTTCATTATCTACGTATTCTGGATTGTTCAATGGTACTTTTCATTTTGTCACAAAAAACATCACTCCACGCATCAACGTGACTAAACGGACGCTCTCCTGATTCCACTGGTCACTACTTGGATTGCTTACCTTCACTTCAGGGATGCTTTGCTGAATGGAATTTGGGATTGCCTTTTGGACACTAGCTGCGCCCTCGTGCCGTTCGGGTTAGGTGAATCTTTGCACTAACTTCTACCAACTGGGACTTTCTTCCTGCATCACCTGGTTGCCGTGGTGTGTTGGGCTTACATAAGGTTATGGGATTTCTCTCTGGCTAAGCAGGTAAGAAAGGGTAATTGTGGGTGGCTGGTCGCTGCATTTTGGGTAACCTTAGTTGCTCTTTTGAATCATTGTTTTGTTTGCTCCCTTAGCTCTGTTGTCGCTGCTCCTGCCTTTTCGCTCAAGCCCCTGGCCTGTTAGTTGTAGTTAAATTCCTACAGGCTACGCTCTTGGGGGGGAAGTCTTGTTTAGCATCACGCGCAAGGTGTCCCGGAAGAATCTGGTTCGCTGCACGTTCAAGATACCCCAGAGCGAAAGGGCTCCCCGAAAGTGGATGCTGACTGTATCCTTTACAAGGCTGTATTCTTTTATGAAGTTTGTCTAAACTGTGACAGATTTAGGAGCCTATTTTTTTTTGCCTGTCGGTCATGGAAACCAGAGCTGATCCAATGGCTGCCTTGATGCAAGCCTTTGCGGCTTTGCGCACCGACATGGCATCAGCACATGCGACTCTCCATCAACGCATGGATGTACTACAGAGTTTCGTGCAGCCACTACCACCCGATGAGGAGTTTGGTGATGCTGTTGCCGCAGCAGCCCCTCCTGCACCCCAGGTTCAGCCTCCTGCTTCAGCCCCCATTGTGCTTCCTGGACCTTTCCCCTTGGCCCCTCCGGAACACTTTTTTGGAGATCCGAAAACATATCGGACCTTCATAAATCAGTGCCGTCTGCATTTTCTGTGTCGGCCACTGGCATTTCCTGACGCTGTTACTAAAGCAGCGTTCCTTCTTTCCCATTTGGGAGGAACAGCAGCGGCTTGGGCTAACCCGTTACTCGAAGCCAACGACCCAGCCTTGTATGATTTTGATACCCTTATTCAATCCATGAATAGTGTATTCGACATGCGTTACAAGGCACAAACTTCCGATCTCGAGTTCCTTGCTATCAGCCAGGGCAAAACGGACCTTATATCCTACCTTGCCCGCTTTTGTCAAGATTGGAGGCCTTATCCCCTTCCTCCTCACCTGAATCTTCAGTGGCGGATTCCCTTGGGATCGACTCCGTCTTCTTACGATCCTTTCTCCTTACAGGAGTCTTGTCCTTTGATGTCTTGGCTTTCTTTTCGTGTAAATAGGGTCGGGCCCCTCCAGAGGCCACCGTGGCAGAGATAGAACCCTGTCCGCAGGGACCCCCAGGGGGCCGGACCTAGATCAGGGAAAAAGCACGAAGGCAGAAAAAACCCTGTTTCCAGTTGGGTACCAATAAGGAGTTGAGAAAGTCTGGCTGCTGTAGAAGGCTAATGAAGTTGACCACCAACTCCGGTGGAGGGAGCCGTTAAGCTCTGTGATGACATTAGGGCGAAACACAGAGGAAAGGTACAGGAACCCAAATAACCAATAAGTAAATCATTAAGGAAGACAGAACAGATAGAAAAAGTCCGTAAATAACAGTGCTAAGTATAGGTAACCATAAGCAGAAGGTAAAACTATACCCGCCAAGTGCGGTAATTCAGTAAACAAGAACCGAGAGTGCAGAGAAGACAAAAGGCAGAAAACACCGAACCACTAAACTGAATAAGCTTCGGCGGAAACCAAGAGGTGTAGTACAGAAGCTCACGCGAGGCGGAGCCGTAGAACAGACAAGGAGAGGCAAAGAAAAACACTCGCAAAAATGCAAGCTGAAGGAGACAGGTAACCAAGAGAAGAAAGTAAGTAAAGCACAGAAGGCAGGCACTAGGAAGGCAAGGTAGCTGCAAGGATGGTCGGCAAGGAGGAATTTCCAAGAACGAAGTTCCAATCGTACCGGAGCGAAGAGTACAGATACAACGCGCCGGTTTGGGGGAGGAGTCAGAATTTAAAGGTACGGACACCATATTGAATGAGGACTAGAGCGCTCGCAAGTCAATGCTTCTAGCGCAGGTACGGACGCCATCTTAAGAGAGGACTAGAGCGCTCGCAAGTCAATGCTTCCAGCGCTTCCAAACCTTCCATTCTCCGTTCCTGACAGTATACCCCCGTCCTCTCGGGGGACTCCCTGGTTTGCCCGGATGAAGGCGATGGAACCTCAGTACAAGGCGTTTGGCATGTATATGGCTCACAGGTTCCCATGTCCTCTCTTCAACTGGATAACCCTTCCAATGAACCAAATAGTGCAACCTTCCCTTGAGGTATCTGGAATCGACCAGACGGGACACCTCATATTCTTCTGGCGGAGGGCTCACCTGAGCACGCGTCTTGAACACAGGTCTCTTAAAAGGATCCTCCTTATGTTCCTTGAGAAGGGAGACATGGAATACAGGATGCACCCTTCTGAGATATTCTGGTAGCTTGATCTTATATGCTACAGGGTTGATCTGTTGAAGAATGGGAAAGGGCCCAAGGAAACGAGAGGAGAACTTCCCCTTATGAACCCATCTGGGTAGAAATCTGGTGGACACCCAGACAAGCTGCCCTATCTTCCAGCTCGGATTGGCAGTACGACTCTTGTCAGCCCATTTCTTGTGTGTAAGTTGACTTGCTTGGTGCGCTTCCTTAGCGAGTCTGTGTATCTCCTGTAGGTCCTGTAAGACCCCATCCAACGCCGGTATCTTGGTAGAAGGAGGATTGAGCCAGGGTAAATGTTGAGGATGATATCCGTAGGTACAATAGAAAGGACTCATCTGGATCGAGGTATGGAGAGAGTTATTGTAGGCGAATTCTGCCTGTGGGAGGAAACGATACCATTCTTCTTGTTGCGGACTGCAGAAACACCTGAGGTACTGTTCTAGGCTGGCATTTAATCTTTCGGTTTGGCCATTGCTCTGTGGGTGATATCCAGAAGAGAGTGCTTTGTGAATCCCCAGAACCTGGCAGAGAGAAGCCCAGAATTTAGAGGTGAATTGAGGTCCTCTGTCTGACACTATGGTCCTGGGCAAACCATGTAGACGGACTATATCCTGCAGAAAGGTTGCGGCCATCTCAGAGGCTGAAGGGACTTGTTTAAAGGCCGAAAAATGCGCAAGTTTGCTGAATGAGTCAACTGTCACCATAATAGTAGTCATGCCATATGACGGAGGAAGGTCTACAATGAAATCAGTAGAAATGTGTTCCCATGGATATTCCGGTAAGGGTCCTTGCTGCAGTAGCCCCAGAGGTCTTCCCGTTCGGTGTTTGTTGGAAGCACAAACCGAACAAGTGGAAACGTACTGGCTTACGTCTCTTCTTAAGGTTGGCCACCAAAAGCCCCTCCGTAGCAAATCCAATGTCTTCCTGACTCCCGGATGTCCAGATAAAGGAGTGTCATGACACCAGGAGAGTATCCGATCTTGTAGCTTCTTAGTAGGAACATAGAGCGCTCCTTCATGATAATACAATCCGTCCTTATCTTGAATTACCGTTGACGGAAGCTCAGTGCCCATCTGATACTGTGGAATTAGGTCTTGAAGAAGTGAGACGGTCGAAGCCAATACTTTGAGATTAGGGAGAACCAATTCGTGTCCTATGTAGGAGCCAGAGGTATCCCCAAGACTTCTTGACAAGGCATCAGCCTTCATGTTCTCTGTACCTGGTAAGTATGTAATTAAAAAATCATATTGCAAAAAAAAATATGCCCATCTGGCATGCCTGGCGTTGGAACATTCCAACTGTTGTAAAACCCGAAGGTTACGATGATCTGTTCTAATAGTAAACGGATGAGTAGCACCTTGTAAGAGATGTCTCCACTCCTGACAGGCCAGCTTGATAGCCAATAGCTCCTTTTCTATCACAGAGTAGTTGCGTTCACTACAAGTAAGTGTTTTGGAGTAATACGCTAGTGGATGTTCATAGTCGTCATCTGACCTTTGAAGCAGAACTGCTCCCACTGCCCCTGTAGAAGCGTCTGTTTCCAGTATGTAGGGTCGATTCTGATCCGGTTGGACCAGAATGGGGGCTGTGGAAAAACATTCTTTTAGAAAACAGAAGGCTCTTTGGGGCCCTTCATCAAATGCGAACTTGACTCCTTTTTTCAACAGAGAGGTCAGTGGAAGTACCTTGTTAGAGAAGTTGGGAATGAACCTTCGATAAAAATTGGCCAATCCTAGGAAGCTTTGGAGTTCTTTAATATTGACAGGATTTCTCCATTCTCTGATAGCCTTCACTTTACTGGGGTCCATCTTGATCCCTTCTTTGGATAAGATATATCCTAGATAGGACACGGACGTAGCTTCAAATGAGCATTTCTCTGGTTTTACTAGTAGTTGATGGAATTGCAGACGTTGTAAGACTAGTCTGACCAGTGACTTGTGCTCCGATAGAGTCTTGGAAAAAATGAGGATGTCATCCAGGTACACTACCACCGACACAAACAGCATATCGGTGAAAATCTTGTCCATATATCTTTGGAAAATGGCCGGTGCATTCACAAGACCAAATGGCATCACTCGGTATTCGAAGAGACCAAAAGGGGTACGGAACGCTGTCTTCCACTCGTCCCCTTTCTTGATCCTCAAGAGGTGGTACGCCCCTCTCAAATCAAGCTTGGTAAAGAACACCGCTCCATGTACAGCCTCCAAGATGTCCCGGATCAAAGGCATAGGATACCTATCTCTAATCGTAACCTTGTTGAGCCCCCTGTAGTCTATACAAGGGCGTAACTCTGCGGAGTCCTTTTTAGGAATGAAGAACAAGGAGGCCCCACAGGAGGATCTGGACTCCTGGATGAGTCCGTTTTGAAGATTTGCGTCGAGGTATTCTCTCAGAGCCTTCCTCTCTGGTAGAGACAACGGGTACATTCTTCCAAAGGGAACCACTGCCTCAGGTATCAGGTCGATACCGCAATCTTCTGTTCGATGAGGCGGGAGTTGACGGGGAACAGTATCCAGGAACACCTCTGAGAACTCTTGATAATGGATGGGAACTGATGCCACTGTGATTGGAACTGGAGTACAGTTTCGGTCATTTGCTAGAGTGTTGGACGTTGAGGACAAGCTCATGCAGTGTGTTTTACAGAATGTAGAATTGAAGACTACCTTGTTAGCCGTCCAATCAACTTGAGGGTTGTGCCTCCTCAACCAAGGAATGCCAATGACCAACGGAAAATGAGCTGCTCTGATCTGGTCAAAAACCAGAAACTCTTCGTGATGGCCTAACCTCATTCTCAACGGAATGGTTTCCTTGGTAATAGGTCCCGAAGATAAGGGCCTTCCGTCCACCCCTTCCACCGGAATGGGAGTGGCCTTAGATATCGTGGAAACAGAATGTTCTGCCGCCCACATGGAGTCAATGAAATTCCCTGCTGCTCCACAGTCAAGCATGGCGAGCACCTCTGTGGGACCTGCATCAGACAGCCAGATTTCAACTCGAAACACCATTAGACTGTTGTCATCGGGAATGGTTACTGCTCTTGTGTAGTTGCAAGGGTGCTTGTTACTTCCCCCGAAACTTCCCTTGCTGTAGATCGGGGGTTGAAGTTTCCCTGTCTTCGAGGTGGCACCTCAGGACAGTCTCTCAAAAAGTGCTTTGAGGAGCCACAATACATACACAGTCCAGCCTCTCTTCTTCTTCTCTTTTCTTCTTGAGTTAGAGGTCCTCGGGCTGCCCCTATCTGCATAGGTTCTTCAGGCGAATGGGTGGCTCTGGTGGGTGGAGGAACAGGAGAGGGGAGGCCGGTTGGCTGTGGAACGCCTCTGGTTCGTCTTCTTTCTAACCGTCTCTCTTGTAGACGGAACTCAATCTGAAGAGATAAAGTAACCAGGTCTTGAAAGGACGCAGGTCTCGCCACTCTGGCCAGCTCATCCTTGATTTCATCACGAAGGCCACGTCTATAGATGGTTTGCTGAGCGGAATCAGGCCAATCTGCCTTGGCGGCCAGCCTCTGAAAACGAGACAGATAGGTTTGTACGTCCGTGTTTCCCTGGCTGACATCTAGGATAGCTTCCAGAGAGGAATAGAAGACTTCTGGTCGGTCGAAGCGTGCTTTAAACACATCCGTAAAACGATCATAGTCACCCAAAACCGGGTCGTTTCCAGTGACCAAAGGTGTAGCCCATGAGAGTGCATTACCCATTAGATTTGCAATGATAAATCCGACCTTAGCTCTAGCAGTCTCATAATCATGGGGTCGAAAGGCAAAATACACTGTACATGCGTCAAGAAAGTCCTTCAGCCCTCCCGGGTGACCATCATATTTGCCAAAGGAGAGTGGCATTGTAGGCAGGTCTCCTCTGTCATCACGATGTAACACAACCTGTTGTCGGAGGGCTATGTTCTCTGTTCTCAACGTCTGGACCTCCATAGTAAGGTTCTGCATCGCTGCTACCAATTCTTGATATTGTTCTAGCGACGCCATGGTAGATTTTGGGCGTTGTATACTGTCAAGATTGGAGGCCTTATCCCCTTCCTCCTCACCTGAATCTTCAGTGGCGGATTCCCTTGGGATCGACTCCGTCTTCTTACGATCCTTTCTCCTTACAGGAGTCTTGTCCTTTGATGTCTTGGCTTTCTTTTCGTGTAAATAGGGTCGGGCCCCTCCAGAGGCCACCGTGGCAGAGATAGAACCCTGTCCGCAGGGACCCCCAGGGGGCCGGACCTAGATCAGGGAAAAAGCACGAAGGCAGAAAAAACCCTGTTTCCAGTTGGGTACCAATAAGGAGTTGAGAAAGTCTGGCTGCTGTAGAAGGCTAATGAAGTTGACCACCAACTCCGGTGGAGGGAGCCGTTAAGCTCTGTGATGACATTAGGGCGAAACACAGAGGAAAGGTACAGGAACCCAAATAGCCAATAAGTAAATCATTAAGGAAGACAGAACAGATAGAAAAAGTCCGTAAATAACAGTGCTAAGTATAGGTAACCATAAGCAGAAGGTAAAACTATACCCGCCAAGTGCGGTAATTCAGTAAACAAGAACCGAGAGTGCAGAGAAGACAAAAGGCAGAAAACACCGAACCACTAAACTGAATAAGCTTCGGCGGAAACCAAGAGGTGTAGTACAGAAGCTCACGCGAGGCGGAGCCGTAGAACAGACAAGGAGAGGCAAAGAAAAACACTCGCAAAAATGCAAGCTGAAGGAGACAGGTAACCAAGAGAAGAAAGTAAGTAAAGCACAGAAGGCAGGCACTAGGAAGGCAAGGTAGCTGCAAGGATGGTCGGCAAGGAGGAATTTCCAAGAACGAAGTTCCAATCGTACCGGAGCGAAGAGTACAGATACAACGCGCCGGTTTGGGGGAGGAGTCAGAATTTAAAGGTACGGACACCATATTGAATGAGGACTAGAGCGCTCGCAAGTCAATGCTTCTAGCGCAGGTACGGACGCCATCTTAAGAGAGGACTAGAGCGCTCGCAAGTCAATGCTTCCAGCGCTTCCAAACCTTACATTCTCCGTTCCTGACAGCTTTAATCAGTTAGCAGCGGAAACACCTGGCCCGAACAGAAGAAAGCAGCCGTCTTCTATAAGGGACTTTCAGAAGAGTTAAAAGACGCTCTATCAGTGGTACCGGCTCTACCGTCCGGTTTTCCGGAACTGGTAGACTTGGTTTTACAGGTCGATGCTCGGCTACGACAAAGACGTGGCGAACGGCGTATCCCTGATCTTCGTCTTCCAGCCAAGTCAGAAACCTCCTCTTCTACCTCTCCAGGAGAAGTCGAACCGATGCAAATAGGGGCTATCAGAGGTCCATTAACCAAAGCCGAACGTGAACGGCGTATGGTTAATAACCTATGTTTCTATTGTGGCCAGTCAGGCCACTACATCCGTGTATGCGCTAGGCGACCTATCAAGACGGCGGGAAACGCCAAGACTCGTCCTTAAGCTGAGCCCTAAGGATGAGTCACCAAACGGATGGCTCGGAACAATGTCCTCTCTCCTCACACATCTACCTGGCCATGTATTTTGTGATCCCTGGTGTTGAGCCTTTCACCAATCCAGTCATGATTGATTCAGGGGCTAACGGTAACTACATGGATATACAGTTGGCTCAATGCCATGGTTTAATGGTAGTTCCTAAGGCTAGACCTGAGGAGGTGCATGCTGTAGACGGTTCTCGTCTGGTATCCGAATGGGTAACGGAACAGACAACCCCGCTTTGCATGTCCACCACAGAAGGCCACACTGAACATATAGTGTTTGACCTTATTTCGGCCCCTCAGTTTGGGATCATTCTTGGTCTCCCCTGGCTTCGGACTTACAACCCTGTAATCGACTGGATCCAACAGACGGTGCATTTTTCTTCTGTGTTTTGTACCCAACATTGTCTTCAAAACCCGGATATGACGTCTGCTTCTCCTTGTTTGGCTTTGGTGGCTAATGTCCCCTCCATTAATGCCATGCTGAGGGATCCAACGTCCGAACTGCCGACGGTATACAAGGACTTTTCTGATGTCTTTGACAAAGAACTATCAGAGAAACTCCCTCCACACCGTTGTTACGACTGCCCCATCGACTTGGTGCCTGGGGCAGTGGTGCCTCACGGTCGTGTCTACTCCTTGACTGTTAAGGAAGAGGAACATCTAAAAGAGTATGTGGATAAAGCATTGCGTCTGGGACATATTCGACCTTCCCGGTCCCCTGCTGCCTCTCCCATATTTTTTGTGCCAAAAAAGGAGGGGGACCTACGCCCTTGCGTAGATTATAGGGCCTTGAACAAGATAACAGTCAAAAACCAGTACCCGCTACCCCTCATAACGGAACTACTTGACAAGATGACATCTTCCACCATTTTTACCAAATTAGATCTCAGAGGAGCATATAATTTGGTCAGAATGCGAAGCAGTGATGAATGGAAAACTGCTTTTAAGACGAAGTTTGGGCTCTACGAATACTGTGTCATGCCCTTTGGGCTCTGTAACGCCCCAGCCACTTTTCAGCACTTCGTTAATGACATCTTTGGAGACATGCTGGATTGTTATGTAGTGATCTACTTAGACGACATCCTGATATTTTCGGATTCACTCACTCAACACATTCAACATGTCCGCTCCGTGCTGCGGCGTTTGCGTACTCACTCCTTCTATGCTAAGCTAGAGAAATGTGTGTTCTACGCCGCCTCAGTCGAGTTCTTAGGGTTTCGAATATCGGCAAAAGGGGTGCTCATGTGCACTTCCAAAGTCAAAGCTGTGATGGACTGGCCGGTTCCGGACTCTGTAAAAGCGCTCCTGTCTTTTCTGGGTTTTTCAAATTTTTACAGACGCTTTATTGCCTCCTTCTCTGAAATAGTGGCACCTCTTACCCGTCTCACTAGTCCCAAAGTCCCCTTTGTTTGGGACAACGAAGCCCAGTCGGCCTTTGAGGCATTAAAGGAGGCCTTCACCACAGCTCGTGTTCTGCAACACCCAAACTCCTCTCTCCCTTTTATAGTGGAGGCTGATGCCTCCGCGATAGCGGTGGGGGCCATCCTGTCTCAAACCTGCCCTGCTACACAGCAGTTGCATCCCGTGGCCTGTTTCTCCCGAAAACTGTCCCCGGCTGAACGCAACTACACCGTCATGGAGAGAGAGTTTCTGGCAATTCGAGCAGCTTTCAAGGAGTGGAGACACCATCTCCTGGGTGCTCGACACACCATAAAGGTGTACTCTGACCATCGGAACCTCCAAGCTCTTTCACATGCAAAATGTACCAATGCCCGCCAAATACGTTGGCATTTGTTCTTCACACTTTTCGATTTCACGGTTACATATCGCCCCGGCCTTCTACATGGGAAGGAGGATGCCTTATCCCGTGTCGGTACCGATTTTGACACCCAGGACTCGGTGTCGCCTATATTGCCCTCGGGTTCTGTAGTATGTGTCTGTTCGGTCTCCACCTCACTCCTTGACCGAGTACGACAGTGGACCAAAGACCATGCTTCTTTTCTCAATACTTTGGATGCCCAAATCGTTACGGGTCTTCCTTATGTTCATGGGCTTTTGTATTTACCTGATGACCAAGCCAGACGGAAGGCCTTGGAATGGGCACATGATACCCCGTTGGCTGCGCACCCGGGTCAGCTTAAAACCTATGACCTGTTACATCGATGGTGCTGGTGGCCGGGCATGAAGAAAGATTCCGATTCATACGTATCTAAGTGTGCGGTGTGTATACAATGCAAGAGACAACCTGGGAAACCTTTCGGTCTATTGATGAAAATGCCCCTCCCACCACATCCGTGGCATACGGTTACTCTTGATTTCGTGGTGGAACTCCCCTTGGTCAGGGGGATGTCAACTGTACTTGTGGTAGTGGATGTTTTCACAAAGATGGCACGATTTATACCATGTTCTGGTCTACCTACTGCTCCATTGTTGGCTAAATTGTTCTTTGATCATGTGGTGCGTTTCTTCGGTCTTCCTACAATCATGATTTCCGATCGGGGCACCCAGTTTACCTCACGGTTCTGGAGAGCCCTTACCCATTCCTTGGGCATAGATGCATGGCTTTCATCATCCTACCACCCTCAAACAGACGGACAAACCGAACGCACCAATGGCACCATGGAGCAGTACCTTTGTTGTCTGTGCTTGCAACATCAGACCGACTGGTTGTACGTTCTGGGAACCGCGGAATTTGCTTATAATAACTCTCGGCACTCTTCAACAGGTTGTTCCCCGTTTTACGCTTTGTATGGTTTACACCCAAGGACTCTTCCACATGTCCTACCTTCATTGGACCAGATCCCTGCTGCAAAATCTACGAGAGACACATTGGTTGCTATACGCGATTCAATTGTGTCTCATCTGCTGGCTGCGCAGTCCCGGACAAAGACACAAGCGGATAGGCATCGTTCACCTGCCCCCTCCTATGCACCGGGTGATCGTGCCTGGCTCTCGACCAAGCATCTCAACATTCGGGGTAAACGAAAGCTTTTGCCTCACTATGTAGGTCCTTATAAGGTACTGCATTGTCTCAATCCTGTTGCAATCCGTTTGGACATTCCATCTCATTGGCGGATTCACCCTGTTTTCCATGTTTCCCTCCTCCGCCTCTTTGTACCTGGCACCCGGCTTTCTGTTGCTCCTGCTCCCATCAATGTGCAGGGGGAAGACGAATACGAAGTACATGCTGTACTGGACACTCGTCTGCGTCACGGAGTGCGATCTTACCTGATTGATTGGAAAGGTTACGGCCCCGAAGATAGAACTTGGGAACCGGCCTCAAATGTGCATGCGTGCCTTTTTTTTGGAAAGATTGCGTGCCCGCAGGGGTAGTCGCTCTTTGCGGACGGGTACTGTCATGCCCCGTGTTCCTGCACACGGACGACTAGGGTCATCCGTTTCCATGTGGAAGCTGCCTTGGCGACTGCTTTCAAGTCGCGGACACGCCGCACTACATTACCCAGCATTTCCCCTTTTTGCGATCACGTGACACGCCGGCAACGCGTCTCACGTCTTGGGAAAGATAATCGTACTTAACTCAGCTTGTCCGTGCAACGGGTGCTCCTAAAACTAAGCAGTTAGTTTAAGTGCCCGATTCTCGTTATCCTGTTTCCTGAAATCTCCTGGACCCGGCTCATGCTTTAAGGACTATTCCGTACGTCTCCTCCCTTACCATTTCTGGCGCCAACTCCCTCGACTGTTTTCCCTTTGGTAATCGAATTCCTGGCTTTGTATACGGATTGCTCTCTCCTGCTCCTGTTTGTTGTGACGCTTTCGGATTTGCTTCCCCATCACACCCTAGGATAAATATCCAGTGACTGAAACCGAACTTCCAATTAAGCTCCGTTTTCCCCTCTGGCTGCTATCTTCATGGACTTCCTAATTTCCCTTCATTATCTACGTATTCTGGATTGTTCAATGGTACTTTTCATTTTGTCACAAAAAACATCACTCCACGCATCAAAGTGACTAAACGGACGCTCTCCTGATTCCACTGGTCACTACTTGGATTGCTTACCTTCACTTCAGGGACGCTTTGCTGAATGGAATTTGGGATTGCCTTTTGGACACTAGCTGCGCCCTCGTGCCGTTCGAGTTAGGTGAATCTTTGCACTAACTTCTACCAACTGGGACTTTCTTCCTGCATCACCTGGTTGCCTTGGTGTGTTGGGCTTACATAAGGTTATGGGATTTCTCTCTGGCTAAGCAGGTAAGAGAGGGTAATTGTGGGTGGCTGGTCGCTGCATTTTGGTGTCACCCGCCTTGTAAACAGGTGAGTCACCCGCCAAGCCTCGTGCACGCCCATTCATTTCAATGGGCCTCTCACCCGCCAAACACAAAATCGGGTGATTTCACCCGCCTTTGCATCGAAAAAGGTTGAGAGCTATGCCTTAGTTGCTCTTTTGAATCATTGTTTTGTTTGCTCCCTTAGCTCTGTTGTCGCTGCTCCTGCCTTTTCGCTCAAGCTGCTGGCCTGTTAGTTGTAGTTAAATTCCTACAGGCTACGCTCTTGGGGGGGGAAGTCTTGTTTAGCATCACGCGCAAGGTGTCCCGGAAGAATCTGGTTCGCTGCACGTTCAAGATACCCCAGAGCGAAAGGGCTCCCCGAAAGTGGATGCTGACTGTATCCTTTACAAGGCTGTATCCTTTTATGAAGTTTGTCTAAACTGTGACAGTTTCTCTGCAGCCAGCTCCTTTTCCAATCTCAGGACACTTGCCTGCATTTCCACATTCTGTTGATGCACCTTTCTAAATGCATGGAACAAAATCCATCCTCTTCGCCCTAAAGCGGAACACTGCTGCCCCTTTTCCACAGGCACCTGTAGCAGGCAGCTCACCACCTCAGCCGGGCTCAACTCTCCTATACTTGTATCCCAAGTCTCACTCAAACCTACCCCACATGCCCAAGTCTGTGCCAATTTATCATATGGACTCTTTGTCCACCATGGGATCGTCAATTCAAGACCGTCTCCACATGCAGAGATTCCTTTTTTCCTAATTTGGAACTTATGGTGTCAATGAATATTTCACATCCCTATCACAATACCCTAAAAAAAGTGACTCCCTTCCTAAACATACAAACAAAGAGAATTGCCCTTCTGAGTCCAAACTCCAAATTTGCCTGGTTTCTTTGGCATCAATAACAACACAAATACCATGCTCACAGTGCCAAATGTTTTGCTTTTCTGTCACGTGTAATAATACTAAGACCACTTACCAGGCTTACACGGACCAAATATTCTTAGACTTAGGGAGGCAATAATACATTACTAATAATTGGAATATAATCAGCTCTTTACAGGCCCTTTTATTCATACAAAATATAAACATACAAATGATTCTTTAGGATAAAAACAATATGTGGTTATACATAGACAAACATATACATGGATAGCTACAAATAAAGATTACATCATCGTTTGTGCAGTTGAAGGAGACAGCTTCATCTCAGCCACTACAACACTACCCAGTCCCAAGGCAGGTAGGCAGAGAGATCACACGTGCTAATGGGGTCTGGACTGGAGCGTCCTCCCTCTTAGTGAGACTTACTCACCCGGGGTTCCAATTATCTGTATACCCCCTGGATACATCTCATCTTATGCAAAAAAAATCCCTGTCCCTCCTTAGGTTGCCAATCATTCCCCGGCCGAAGGACAGACAGCAAGTTTGGAAGGCATGGAGTGGAAAAATCCAGTTAATAGTGGAAAAACCCAGTTTGTGTCCCGTGCGCCCACTCCCAGCACCCCTTATCAATGCACCTGCACAATTCCAAATCCCTTCTTGGCTCGTTCTTAGCAATCCTCCACAGTGTGCTCATTGCCTTCAAAATATAATCCAGCAGCAAAGGCAGAACTTGTGCCTGCTTTCTAACTGAGCTCACAAAACATAGGGCCTCATTCCGAGATTGGAGGTAGTCATGGCACTATTAGTGCATGACTGCCTCCAATAACGGTACCGGCACCGGTCTCGTTCAATGGGGACTTACCAGTGTAGTCCGACCTTTGTAGGACCGGTAAGTCCCCATTGAAACAACCATTCCCCATTCCCATTTGAGACCCCATAGGGCTCAATGGGAATGGGGAAGTAGCTAAAAACGGTACCGCAATTTGCTCTGAAGTCCAAAGCGGGTCCCGTCCATAACGCCTGGTACAACCAGGCATTAAAGGAGGGTACCGCTAAGGGAACTTGTAGTAGGGCGGTAAGGGATTACCGGCACCGGTCTCCTTAACAGTGCTCGGTATCCCTTACCGCCCTACTCGTAATGAGGCCCATAGACTTTCATTTGCTGTGTGAGGATATGGCGAGTGTTTTTGCTGGGTTTGTCTTGCTGCAGAGGAAGGAAGATGTGATGAGGGGAGACAGTCGTGCTGAGACCAAGGGGACACTGAAATTATTCCTCACTGAGTCTCGTTTGTGAATATTTCAAGCATTCTTTAGGTGAGCATTAAGTACAAGTAAGGTGTGTGTAACGTTTTACAATTACAAACGTAGATAGCTATTGTCATGTGTTTTTCTGCACCGTCGAAGAAGCAGATACATACATATAAACTGAAAGCTCAAGGCTCCAAGTGAATGATACGTTTTAAGGCCATTAGATAGCAGTATTTTGGACTGCAGCTCTAGAAGTGTAATTGAAATCTATTGTGGGAGCAAGGATAATGTCACGGGGGAGGCAGTTACCGTGAAGTGTGCCCACAGTTCTGTTTTGGCCTGAAGTGTGGAGTCTGCTATCATTGAAAAACAGAAAATATGATATAACAATGTGCGCTTTCATTTCTGTTTTGCAGAAAATGTCATAATGAACTCATTACATTGCACATGTCGATTGTATTACTCATAAACCCTAATTGCTTATAAAGTACCTGAAAATAATAAGATAAGCTTTTGCCTATTTATTGTGTGTTCTAGTTACTCGTGATGACATATAGACTAGTATAAAGCCCGGGAGGTATTTTTACTACCACCAATGGTAAAAAGCAAAGTACACCAATACAGTGTGAACTTGGGCAAATCATAAAGAGCTGATTCCCCATATTGCAGTTTCCAGGTGACCTGGTAAGTCTATTCTAAGTCCCCACTACCAATAAAATACCAGCAATGCAGTAGCACTAAGGTCCAGAGGTTGTGTCCTAGTGCACACCAGGTCTGTTTTTTATCTTGCTGCTCATGATCCCAAAATAAGAATGTAGAGGCCAAATGCCTCTACAGGAAGTCCCGCCCCCCTGCTACCTGTGTGTTGGAAACCAGAGATTGTGCCAAGTTTGATACCAGTAACTGTGACTATTCCGAGGAAGGTCTTTCAAACAAGGTATCCATTAAGAAGAAATTATATGATGTACCCTGAAGAGATGATGTTCTAATGGAAGCAGTCCCCGAAGGAATATGAAAAGTAAGGAAGAAAGAGGTTGGTGACGTCACAAGAAATGAGCGTGATGCACTGAGAAGAATGGTTGAAGGAGAAGACGTATAGCCAATATGGAAGCTGATGTCGAAATAAAGAATCGAGTAAGCTTTTATGTGCGGAATGAAGATTGCACGTGTGAAGACCACTGCAGAAAACACAAGCTGTTTTTCAATTGTACAGATGCTGCAACGCAAGTAGACTAAGTACTCTTAAGGCTGGCTATACATATTATATAGACAGCAGGCGGTGCCGCCAACATATGTATATTTAGAGTTCTGAACGTTCGATGATACAATTTTAGTAAGCAAGTCTCCATGAAGGAAGACAGATTGAAAACTACGCGTGTCTCCCAGCAAAGAATAGTCTTGAATTCGAAGCAAGACCAAAGAGGTTGTCTGGCTTGATGTCAAGACTGGAAGCAGCCAAGAACTAGTTATCAGTTTGTGAAGGACAGTATACATGAGAAGCCGAGGCATCCCTTGTTAATTTGCAAAGAGAGAACACCATGAGTGCCAAGTTTCTTCATTAAAGACTATTAAATGCTATAATACGAGCAAATTCACGGTCTCTGATCACGTGAGCTGAGGATGAAAATAGACAGAGAGCATGGTGCACCAGATTGAAGATAGCGAGTGCCTACACTCCCTTCTATTCACAGGAGCAAGACACTACTACAAGGCCAAGTTCAAAGACAATGTAAAGGGCAGACGGCATGAGTGATGAGAGATATTGGGCTAATTGGCTGGGGAGACACGGTCAGGTACACTCACCAGAAACTCGGGTAGCAGCTTACGTGCTGCTAGAGAATTGAATGTTCCAGAATGGGACAAGCGTGCCAACCAATTGTAGAAGGCTGTATAATGAAGAGCCTTATAGTTTGAGAGCCAATTAAGTTTTGTGTTTCCAATTACTGTTGAAGATGACTTGCACTATGACTTGCACTAAGGGAGGGCATGAGTGCCCACCTAACTATAGAGACCCAATCATGATCCTATCCCATATAGAAGGTATACTTAGATGTTCCCATTGAGCCAACCACAATCTCGTGTAGGTTTTCTTAGTTTGCCACGTAGGATGACATCACATATGACAAGCTTCTAGTATATAAATGTGATTTTTTATGAGATGAGTTGAGATTATGCTGTGCAGCGTCCGTTGATGTCCGTTGTACTCCCTGTTTTAGACAATTGAAAATAAAACAGAGTTATTTTCCAACTTCCTGAGTTGGTCTTACTGCTTTGTGTAAGAAGTTATTATCCGTCCCATCCGTAGTACGATGTGTTACCATGAGTAAAAAGGCCTCTAGTGTTCACGAATGTCACCAGGTAGTCCTGTGTCTCTGGGGCTCGCAAAATACCCCAACAGATCTCTTCCCTTTTATACACCAGACTCAAACGTAGAGCCAGAAGTATGCTGATGCAGTCGTAAGGTGGGAGGAAAAGGTAAATAAAACCAGAATGTAATATTGAAATAACATCATTTTGCTTTTAGCCCAAGAAACACATGCTTTCTTTTTCTCTTTTGTCGTCATTTGTCGTTACTCTTGGCTTTTGTTACTGAAATGGTTTTCATAAATGTGACGTATTGAGGTGTTATCCAGCTTATTTATCTATCTTTCGCTTCTAGAAGTGGATTTTGTATTTTCAAGAGAGAAAGGATTCATGCTGTGTACTTCATGTTACACCCTGTGTTGTTTTTTTGTCTATATCAGTAGAGTATCCCAAACTGATTTAATTTTCTTTCTTTATTTTTTAAGTTTCTTTTTATTTCTTTGGTATTTAGCTGTTCCCTGATGAAGGATACTTCGCTGCCTGAAATGCATTGGCTATGCTATCTGCTCTTCTCTGTTTGCACATTGTATTTCTGCCTTTGCAATTATAAATATAACACGGCCCGTGTTAGCGGGCGTGTAGTTATAGTTCAGTTGCTAAACCCATAGGAAGACCACCTTTTTGGCGGTTTATGACTTTTCCCCCCCCATGGACGAATCTTCACCAACCTATGCCAAAAAAGTATACGGGGCCTGCAGAATTTTTTTGTAAATTTTGGTGAGGTTTCGTGGAGGGGGGGCAAAGTTATAGGGGGGTCCCAAACATTTTTTTTTTCATAGACTGAATGGGGAAAAACTTCACGCACGGCTACAGGCCGAATGGCTGGATGGATTTTAACCAAATTTGCTGTAGGAGCAGTGGCTTGATTCAGAAATCATGCTTTTGTGTCTTTAGTGGAAATCCGGCCACTACTTTTGCTGCAAACAACTGAAATGTGTGTCTCAAAAAATGTGTGATATCTGGCTCTGCTACGCAGACCTATTTCCCTGTTCGCTCCGCTGACATAAGGCTCATTGGCTTGCATTACGCCATGATGTCGTTGAACATTGGACGCGGCCGGTGGTTGGATGGAGGGGAGCATGCTGTGCGTCAACGTTTTTGGAAAATACCGCCATTGCGTATCGGAGGTTAGTGCCGCGCTGTAAGGGGTTTCAAAACATGGTGCAGGATCGGGTGGGTGAAAGAGGGGATGAAAAGTTTGGGGAAGTGAAAAGCAGAAAATATATATTTGTTTAGGTCGAAGTTTATGTCGAAGAAGATGGTTGTGTGCGAGTGGTGTACGCGAGCACTGCAGCAATTTTGCCACGTCGGAAGGGGTCGCAAAACATGCTTTGCAGGATCGGGTGGGTGAAAGAGGGCATGAAAAGGTTGGGGGAGTGAAAAGCAGAAAATATTATATATTTGTTTAGGTCAAAGAAGACAGTGGTGTGCGTGGTGTGCATGCGAGCAATGCAGCAATTTGCGGGTAGCTCCTCAGGCGACAACCTTCTGTGGCGACTGCATGGACGCTCCTTTGGGAACAGGCACTGCATTGCGGAGGATGCGAAGAAATTGACAATGTGTTATGCTGTTGGCTAGGTGTGTCAGTGCTTACGTTGTCTTTGTGGGTTTCCATTGTGTTGTGGTGGTGGGTATGGGTGTCGATGGCAGTGGTAGGTTTGGCAAGTATGGTGCATGGCCAAATGTTCCCATGCATGCTTCCATTGCCGTGTAGTGGTTGTGGGGAAGGACTAGGCTTTTGGGTGCATGGGCGGAGGCCGTAGGCCTCTGCATTTACCCAAGAGGCTAGGGCTTGGGCACCGCCTTGCTTCAGGAAGGGCAGTAAGACATTGCCACGTGGGAGGATTATTTACCATCACAGTTTTGCGATATGGACCATTCATAAAAGCTACTCACATAAAATTCATTGGCGGGTGCCTGCACATGCGACTATCACTCTTTGGGGAGTGCAGGCAGACTCCATTGGGGATGGGGAGTGCATTGGAGACAATATGAGGATATTTCCAGTCGATGTACTATGTTGTGTTGTGCCTGCAAAGCCCCTAGTGCCTTGTGTGAATGGCTAGGGCCCTTGGAGCTAACAGTCTGGCCACTGGTTGGAAGTAGGTTTGAGAATGTTGCATTGTTTTGGTCCGTTACTATACCCATACATACCTGTAGTCAGGAAAGCTACGTGGCCACATGTTACCATGCATGGCTCTATTGCCTTGTAGTGGGTGTGCCCAAGGACTAGGCTTTTGGGTGCATGAGCGGAGGCAGTAGGCCTCTGTATGTACCCAAGAGCCTAGGCCTTGGGCACAACCACCGCAACATAATGCAGCCATGTATGGGAGCACTGTGCTATTGGTATGTGCATTGCACACATAAGTATAAAGAGTGGATTCCTTTTGTCTTAGCTCATTTGGATAAGTTATTATAACCATACCTTCTAACATCCCACAGACCTTTAAATATGTAAGTGTCCACGTTTGCAGAATCATTGTGGAGGACCTGTTAGACCTCCTACAGCAGCAGTGGTGAGACATGCCACTATTTCCCTTTGGAATGGCGTGGCCGTGATAAGAGCATTGCTTCAGGGAGTGTAGTAAGACATTGGTACATGTAAGGATTTTTTTTACCATCACACTTTTAAGATATGGACCATTTACACAGCTACTCACATATAAATCATTGTCGGGTAGCTGCACAAATGACTACCTTCAGAGCCCATTGGGGATGGGGAGAGTTGGGCAGAAGATATTAGGATATTTCCATTCAGTGTATTATATTGTGTTGGGAGTGGCACCATTTCAGAATGGGTGTGGAGGACATTTTGCAGTTGGTACACCACAGGAGGTCGTGTGCAGTGCTTGCACTTGCATATGGTGTACGTCATTGGACTTGTTGGCGTTCACGGACTGACATGCCACCATTTCTGTTTGGTATGGTGTGCCCCTGACAATACTCTGTGCTTTGAGAGTGAAGAAAGATACTGCAACATAACACGAGTTACTAAGCAGCACACATTTAAAGTAAGGATAATGTACAGACCGACCCACATACATTTGCACCGGACAAAACCATCTACGCCAATAAGTCCTGCTATATACAGGACGGCAGGCCATCTGACTGTTAGATTTCTTTTGCGTACTTCTTGAGATGGCCAACGAACGCGGTTGGCGTTCCTATTGTGTGCAATTCTAATGTGTGGATCGCTACCATTACCTATAGATGTGGCACGACAGACCAGTGCAACAGTCACTGGCATAGCTGACTTGAGTTGTGGAGAATCATTGCTCACTGTGTGCACTCCAAGTATTTTCGTTATGTACGTGCCAAGCGTAGCGCACTCTGTCATGTGAGCACCTAGCTCCGAAAGGAACAACATAAACAAAAGCAAAAGCAGACATGCGCACACAGAGCATACGGTTCCAGAACATACCCATACTTTACACTGTGAATTGTTGCAAGAGCTTTATTTTGCTACAGAATGATCACGGGAACGTGTAAGGTGGCTGCAATCACCGCTCTTTTACTTTGCAATCAAAATCCAGTGTGCAATGCCGTCTGTGCACTTCTGTACTTTTTTTGTCGTTTGGCAAAGTGGAAAAAGTAATCATTTATGGTCTTTGGTGGCACGAGTGGAAGCAGGCATTTGATTTTCAAGGTAGAGAAGGTAGCAGTTGTTGCTTCTGTGATGCCTTACATCATAAACATTTGCAGGTTGGTTCGTATTGCCGGAACCGCAAATGGAAATACAGGCTCATATCGGTTGGCCCAAATAACAACAACGGAAAACACATTGCTTATGGCAATCTTGCAATGCTTGGTCCACCACCCGTATATTGGAAAGTGGAAGGGGTGGCATGCGCAGTAAGGTGCAAGGTATCTAAGAAGAAACAGGAATAAGAATAGATGTAAGTAGCCGTTACTAGTGGCAGCGTACAGGACAAGAGTTTGCAGGAAGGATGTCGTAATAGGTGGTTGCCTCATGGACCATTTACTGTGTGTTAATGAGTAGCAACATATGTTCACCCACTGTCTTGCTCTCTGTTTTGTAGGTGATAATGTCCTTGTACAGCTCCACACAAGCGAAATGTCTTTGCAACGTTGCCACCAGATGCTCCGTTCATGTGTTTCCTTTTTTTTAAAAAATGACTGTGCTGGTGAGTGTTGTTAGACCCACAGCACAATGTCTGTGTGTGTGTCGAAAGGAAACAAGTTTTTAAAAAACCTCATGGGGGTCCCCTTGGATTGCCAGAGAATGCAGGAGCTGTTTTGCTAAAACTTGCAACATTGACATGTGACCTGTCCAAGCGTGTGTGCCAGTTGACTGCTGTGTGCACATCTGGCCGTTATTACTTTGAATGCAGTGAGGGTGCGTAGAACTGGTAATTGTGAGAAAGGGCATAGTAAAGGCAACAGAGGGAATGTTGCATTGCATGAGTGAGCATAAGGGGTGCTGTTTCACAGCACGAATTGCGTTCCCTTTTCGTCTTGTCCTTTATTTCTGGATTGCAGGGGAAGAATGGAAAGAAAACTAAGTACAATCACAGTTCCAATGTACGGGAAATGGTGGAGACATGGCACTGTAACGGCACGTGATTACTGTCGTCACAAACATCCATACAATGCACACAGAGAAAGTGTGCTGTAAACTAAATTCATAATTATGCATACAGAACTGCAGTCTAATAAACGTTAATCCTAATACACATGTGATGTAAAGTTGTACTTATATAACTTTGGCAAATTCCATGCTTGTATTAGGTAGACGATAAAAATTGCAGTGTACGGCGTACTGAAACATTGCAGACTACCTCTGGGGCACATGGGCAGAGCAACTGCACTGTAAGTTATCATTCCTTTTTTTGTACAATTCCATACAATGTCTGCCCTTGGCGCTAATCATACTTCCCACTCAAGGCTGTTGTACATTGAGCATTTGTCCTGTTGAACGAGAGGTAAGTTAGGTTTCTCTTTCCAGAGATGATGCTGGAAAAAAATAAGGATCCAGGCGGCAACGTGTTTCGATTGTACAATGCATTTCCTAATGTTGGTAGTGTAATAACGGTGAAGTTAGTACCGCGTATAAGGAGAAATGATGGTGCCGTACACATGCTGCACTGAATGCACAGATGGCAACATACATAAAATGTGCATTTACAGTCCCTAAGGAACATGTATATGTGCAGTGTGTTACGATGCAACGGTGGGCGATGGCAGACAGCGTGTGCGCTGGATCGCATACGTGGGTGGCTGGGCCATTGTACGCAGTTTGGTGTCTTGCAGCATGAACATGTTTGGGACTGAAGTTAGTTGTGGCAGGGCCTACAATATTGAGTGCATGGCTGGAAGCTGTACACTGTACTGGGTGTAGTGAAGCTTGTAGGGCGTAGGCACAAGCTGCGTAGTGTTTTATAGGTGTACATTGCAAATTGTGGCATTGCTATGTGCATTGCAGAAATAGGTGCACACATTGCACTGCGGACATTGTAGAGAAGTATGATAGCAATAAATTCATACTTACTGTTTGGATTGGGGAGGGCCTGTGCTGTTTTTTTGTGTATGGAATGTGAAATGTTGTAGTCCTCGTTGCTGCATTATCTGTGGGGAAAGAGAAAAGAACATGTTAGAGCAGGTATTTTGTTACTTTGCAGTCCACAACATTGCATATATGTATTTACTTTGTGGACCCTTAAAACTAGTACTAAATAAGTACTATGCTTTGAACAAGTGTACTGTGCAATGTGTGCAGTTCCTGTGTTTCTTTGCATAATCATTGTGTCTGTGGGAGAAAAAAAAATCCATGCTGGATAAAAAAAAACATTCCAAATTTGCTGCTATGATGTACAATGATTTATAGTAATGTTTGCATTAGTTACAGCAATTTTTAAGATGTGCTCTTGAAATGTTAAATGTTAAATGTTAAAGGTATTTGTACCGCGCACCGTCACCAACGGAATTGGTCCCCAGGCGCTCTGGCGGATCTGCAAATGATAAGGTGGGAAGGGTTAGTAAGGTGAAGAGGGAGTAGGATAGTGAGAGGAGTGGTGTTCTGTTGGCAGCTTCAGCTCGGTATACACCAGATACTGAGCTTCGGTGCGGGTATTGGATCGGTGTCAGTCAGCGTGTGCTGTTCCTCCGGCTTATGTGTTGTTGCAGTGTTGTGAAGTGCGTGCGGCTTGCTGTGCGAGAGATGGTTGTGTGAGTTTTTTGAGTGAGATAAGTATGCAGAGTTTGAGCTTATATTGGTTAGTGGGTTACCTGGCCCTAAGCATGCTAACATTCACAGTTCTATCCAAGTGTGTCACCTGTTGATCCTCACAACTCTATCTGGATGCGGCGCAGGCCAATGCTTAGGATTCCATCTAGGTGTGGGCATGCCAACATTCACAGTCCCATCCAGATGCAATGCAGGCCAATATTCACAATTCTGTCGAAGTGTGGACATGCTAATATTCACAATTCTGTCTGAGTGTGGACATGCTGGTATTCAAAGTCCTATCTAGATGCAACTCAAGCCAATATTCACAGTTCTGTCTAAGTGTGGACATGCTAATATTCACATGCTAATATTCACAATTCTGTCTGATTGTGGACATGCTAATATTCAATGTCCTACCTAGATGCAACGCAGGCCAATATTCACAGTTCTGTCTAAGTGTGGACATGCTAATATTCACATGCTAATATTCATAATTCTGTCTGAGTGTGGACATGCTAAAATTCACAATTCTGTCTCAGTGTGGACATGCTAAAATTCAAAGTCCTATCTAGATACAACGCAGGCCAATATTCACAATTCTGTCTAAGTGTGGGCATGCTAATATTCAAAGTCCTATCTAGGTCCAACGCAGGCCAATATTCACAATTCTGTCTAAGTGTGGACATGCTTATATTCACAATTCTGTCTAAGTGTGGACGTGCTAATATTCAAAGTCTTATCTGGGTCCAACGCAGGCCAATATTCACAATTCTGTCTAAGTGTGGACATTTTAATATTCACAATTCTGTCTGAGTGTGGACATGCTAAAATTCACAGTTCTGTCTCAGTGTGGACATGCTAATATGCACAATTCTGTCTAAGTGTGGACAAACTAATATTCATAATTCTGTCTGGGTGTGGACATGCTAATATTCACAATTCTGTCTAAGTGTGGACATGCTAATATTCAAAGTCTTATCTGGGTCCAACACAGGCCAATATTCACAATTCTGTCTAAGTGTGGACATGCTAATATTCACAATTCTGTCTAAATGTGGACATGCTAACATTCAGAGTCCTATCTAGATGCAATGCAGGCCAATATTCGCAATTCTGTCTAAGTGTGGAAATGCTAATATTCATAATTCTGTCTGAGTGTGGACATGCTAAAATTCATAGTTCTGTCTCAGTGTGGACATGCTAATATGCTCAATTCTGTCTAAGTGTGGACATGCTAATATTCATAATTCTGTCTGGGTATGGACATGCTAATATTCACAATTCTGTCTAAGTGTGGACGTGCTAATATTCTAAGTCCTATCTGGGTCCAACGCAGGCCAATATTCACAATTCTGTCTAAGTGTGGACATGCTAAAATTCACAGTTCTGTCTCAGTGTGGACATGCTAATATGCACAATTCTGTCTAAGTGTGGACATGCTAATATTCATAATTCTGTCTGGGTGTGGACATGCTAATATTCACATTTCTGTCTAAGTGTGGACGTGCTAATATTCAAAGTCCTATCTGGGTCCAAAGCAGGCCAATATTCACAATTCTGTCTAAGTGTGGACATGCTAAAATTCACAGTTCTTTCACAGCGTGGACATGCTAACATTCAGAGTCCTATCTAGATGCAATGCAGGCCCATATTCACAATTCTATCTAAATGAGGCGCGTGTTGGTCTTGACAACTATGTTACTATGTAATGTAAGGCAACTTCTACGATCCTGTCATGAGTAAGTTCAATCTGGTGGTTACAAATCTTTCTGCGTGTACCTGGTGTGAGTCTATGGCAGTCTATGTTATTGGGAGGTAATATAGATTGGCAGGGGTTTTCTGGAGTAGAGTAATTGCTCTACTTCCCACCCATGCCACACTCACAGTTTTTGTTGGTGTCTGTTGGCTTCACTGGCTTCCCATGCGGACACCTGCAGACATGTCTTGGAGCCGGCAATGTTTGAGCCGCCCTTTGCCTCGGAGTCCTTCGCCGCAGGGGCTGCCGGGCAGAGGACTGCCCTGGGATGTCCTTGATATGTGGTATGTGGACCAATCCGGACTCAGTGGGCGGGTTCGGTGAAGGGTAGAAGGTGAACCAGGAAGCGGGCGGGCACAGGGGGAGAAAACATGCGGCGAGTGCACATTGGTGCTTGTAAGCGCCATATTTTCAAACAAAATAGGCATTTTGTAGGCGAGGGTCAGGAGACGCCTTACCTTGCTCAGGGGGGCGCTGGTAATGGCGGAGAGCACCTAGTGCCGAGCTTTGTTGCGGCCTCTGTTTGTTTTTTTTCAAAATTGGGCCAATCGGGACTCGGGAGGCGGCAGAAGGTGAACCAGGAAGCGGACGGGCACAGGGGGAGAAAACATGCGCCGAGTGCACATTGGTGCTTGTAAGCGCCATATTTTCAAACAAAATGGGCATTTTGTAGATGAGGGTCAGGAGACCCCTTATCTTGCTCAGGGGGCCGCTGGTAATGGCGAAGAGCACCTAGTGCCGAGCCTTGCTGCGGCCTCTGTTTGTGTTTTTTTTGTTTTTTACAAATTGGGCAAATGGGGACTTGGGAGGCGGGCAGAAGGTGAACCAGGAAGCGGGCAGGCACAGGGGGAGAAAACATGCACCGAGTGTGCAATAGTGCTTGTAAGCGCCATATTTTTAAACAAAATGGGCATTTTGTAGGTGAGGGTCAGGAGACACCTTACCTTGCTCAGGGGGCCGCTGGTAATGGCGGAGAGCACCTACTGCCGAGACTTGCTGCGGCCTCTGTTTGTTTTTTTTGTTTTTTTTTCAAAATTGGGCCAATCGGTACTCGGGTGGCGGGCAGAAGGTGAACCAGGAAGTGGGCGGGCACAGGGGGGGAAAACACGCGCTGAGTATGCAATGGTGCCTGTAAGCGTCATATTTTCAAACAAAATGGGCATTTTGTAGGTGAGGGTCAGGAGACTCCTTACCTTGCTCAGGGGTCCGCTGGTAATGGGGGAGAGCACCTAGTGCCGAGCCTTGCTGCGGCTTCTGTTTGTTTTTTTTTGTTTTTTTAAATTTGGCCAATCGGGACTCGGGAGGCGGGCAGAAGTTGAACCAGGAAGCGGGCAGGCACAGGGGGAGAAAACACGCGCCGAGTGCGCAATGGTGCTTGTAAGCGCCATATTTTCAAACAAAATGGGCATTTTGTAGGTGAGGGTCAGGAGACTCCTTACCTTGCTCAGAGGGCCGCTGGTAATGGCAGAGAGCATCTAGTGCCGAGCCTTGCTGCGGCCTCTGTTTGTTTTGTTTGGTTTTTTTCAAAATTGGGCCAATCGGGACCTGGGAGGGGGGCAGAAGGTGAACCAGGAAGCGGGCAAGCACAGGGGGAGAAAACACGCGCCGTGTGCGCAATGGTGCTTGTAAGCGCAATATTTTCTAACAAAATGGGCATTTTGTAGGTGAGGGTCAGGAGACTCCTTACCTTGCTCAGGGGGACGCTGGTAATGGCAGAGAGCACCTAGTGCCGAGCCTTGTTGCGGCCTCTGTTTGTTTTTTTTGTTTTTTTTCAAAATTGGGCCAATCGGGACTCGGGAGGCAGGCAGAAGGTGAACCAGGAAGCGGGCGGGCACAGGGGGAGAAAACACGCGCCGAGTGCGCAATGGTGCTTGTAAGCGCCATATTTTCAAACAAAATGGGCATTTTGTAGGTGAGGGTCAGGAGACTCTTCACCTTGCTCAGGGGGCCATGGTAATGGCGGAGAGCACCTAAATGGCGAGCCTTGCTGTGGCCTCTGTTTGGTTTTTTGGTGATGGTGGGACAGAAGGGGGGTCGCCCTGCAGTGATAGCCCCCCAGCCCCTTCCCAGGGTCTGGGTCTGCTGTGCGTGCTGGTTAGGAGCAGGCACGGACCCACTAAGTATTTCTGTTGCCGAGGGCGTTCGGAGACTGCCGTGATTGAAGTATGAGTAAATGTAATGGTTTATGATTTCTAAATGTTGGTAGGATGGCTGGCGTTGTATAGCGGTTGTTTTGTAAATGTTTACCTGCTTCCTTTTTGCAGCACTGTTTCTTTATGCGTTTGGTTGCTGCTGGTGTTTTTGTCACGATTCCAGTGCAGGTACAAGGCAGATGGGTCAGGGCCAGGAGGATCCCCCCCCATGACAGTGTAGGGAGACGGTGGGTTTGTGGGATGGCTAGCTGGCAATGGCATATATGGAACAAGGCGGCAACCCATCCCAACTTGGCTGCCAAAGAGGAACCCACTGTGGAACTCAAGATGGCACCAGATAGATACATGGATCTGACATCCTTGGTGGTCTACTGCTGACATGGCGTGGTCTGCGGCTTTAAATCCATGCCCTGGACCTCACCCTGTGCTTAGTGTTTCCTCTGCTTCCAAACAGAGCAGTGTTACGCTTACCGTTCCTGTTTCTTTTGCATGTGCGATCGGCACATACGCGAATTTGCAGCATTCTCACCCGGAATTGAAGAACTACTTGCCCCGGCGGGCTACTGCTTCGTGTTCGGTCTTGATTCTTACCTTGACCTTGGTAGACTTGTGGCGTCCCATCCTGGTAACCCGGTGTCTCTGGACCTTCGTTTGCAGTCCACAGTAATCACAGCTCCTGGGAACCTGAAATCAAAAAACGACAATAGTAAGAGACCAAAATACCATGTACTTACCCTTTGCCGTACCCGGTTTAACTTGGACACACTTTCATAAAAGTTCCAGCTTCTTCGCTCTGCTCTGAGTCCAGACAGCTTGCCTGTGTTACGCCTGGAAGTGATAAAATAAAGAGACTATTAATATTCAATGCATCAACAAAGACATTGTCTATAAAATCTATGTTTCACATTGAAAAGAGGCCAAGATCTAGAATAACGCCTCACCAGAACTTATCTGCTAATCATCCTTATACAGTGCATCGCAGCTGGTCTGGACCACTAGTCTTCAGTGAAGTAACTGGAGTCGGATACCTACCAGCTAACCTTGGCCTTCGGTCCTCAATTCATTGCGTTGAGCAAAAGCCGTGATGCGCCAGCCAGCTACCTCAGGGAAGGGGAGAGATGGGAGGAGGGAGAGAAAGTAATAGAAACCAATATTAAATACATACACTTACCTTTTGGTTATCCAGACCCCCGAACACCATTTTCCAGAGGAAGCAAGTTCATCCAGGTCCCTTCCAGCCTCACTGTCCTCTGGAGGTTAAGCCACTGGCAGACCGCTGGGGAAGAGAGTGGGTGGGGTCTAGAATAAGCAAAATGGGTTTAAGCAAACCATTTCTTTGTAAACATTGCGCCAGTCCATAATGGCGATGTGTCATCATAACACCAGAATCTCTGTATTATAGGCAACAAAATAAAACATACAGCATCTTGAAGGGTGTATGCTGCAACGTGAAGAGCAGGGCTAGGAGCCAACGAGTATTTCCATTATGTTGTCAAGCTCGTTCAAGTCTCTACTGGCTGGCTGTGCATTTTTCAGTGCACAATTAACCAGCGTGAGAGGGCAACGAGTCAGAAAAGTCTGGACCAGGCACTCCTGCAGGGCATCAGAGATAAGCGTTACAATTTTGCAAGTATCGTGGCATTGTACTGTGCTATTGCAGAATTATGATGGTAGTTACATACCTGTTGGTGTACTTTAACTGCTCATACTTTGGATGTGTTTGAACATATGTTTGTAGCACAGTGGTTGTTGAAGGTTGAGTTGGGTTGTTGTAATGCTGCAAATAACATTGTAGTATTTTGGTTGCAGTTTCATACCAGGTGGCATATTCTAACTGTTTACAGTGTCCCATTCCTGTAGGGTAGGTTTATAAGCTTGTGCACTCCTGTTGCTACTTTCACATCTGTGTACATTCTGAAGTGGTGTTGTACAACTATGGGTTTACGTAGTGATAGTTACATATGTATAGCATGTGTATGCATATTCTTAGAGAGGCAGTGACTCATTTGCCTACTTGGTGGTTTCAGAGGTTACTGAGGATAGTTTTGAACTCTCATACTTAGTACTTTCACTTTTAAGTACCATGTGGAAAATAGTGCTACTGTCATTTGTGTACACGTATTGTTTGTCTGAGTGGGCTCATTGGGTTCATTGGGGATAAAATTATCCAATGCATACTTTAATGCATTTCTTGAATGCCTGCTGTATGATAACTTGCTTTAGGGCGACAGTGTGGAAGGTAAATCCTTATTTGTGCCTTTGCGAGGGTACTGGTTGGTGCTGGGGAGTAAGATACAGTAGTTTTGTACATGAATGACTAAATTTTGGCTTCAAGAATATTAAGTAGGAATTTGCAAGATTTGCAGGTAATTTCTGCCTCGGAATGATGGAAGTATCATTGCATTCCCACCATGTGCATTGCTTTCTAATGTATGAAGTTTAGTGGCATCCACTGGTTGTTTCGCCTTTCTGGTAGATTATGGCTACTGTTGTGAAGGCTTCTTGCCAAGTGATACCTGTGTGAAGGCAGTAGGTTTGCAGTTGTTTTTGGTTCCAATGGCATTGTATCTTAAGAGCATTACAATTACATATTGACTATGTGAGAGTATATGTAGTGTTGACGGATTATCAGAATTGCACGATGTACACAATATGCTATAGTTTGCATTGTGCACCACTTGCTGAAATGTTATGGACTCACAGTTAGGTATTTCTACATACACAAAGCATTTGTTGGGGACTTGGTCCTGAATGAGATGGTTGCAGAGACTCCATGTGTGTTTCCACATGTAGGAAATGTGAATGATTTCATTTATGAGTATGTTTTTCCTTTCCAGTATTTGTAGTAGGTACATTAGATATTCCTGTGGATCTTCCTGTCGGTTTAACATGAATTTCACCATTCCAGCACAGTAGTTCAATTCTTGCCTTACTCCTGAGACACTGTAAATGTTGTCAGGATTAAGTACTGCATTTCTGTGAAGGATGAGCATTTGTAAACACAACTGGTCTGCGCCATTTCAATAAATGTTTTCCACAATTGCTGGCATTTGGAATAGAACATTTATTGTGACATTTGCATAGCAATTAACACCTGTTGTATTAGAAAATTTGAATGGACCACTTCCTTCTTTGTCTGTGTATTTTTATGGAAGAGTACGTGGTGTTTTTGAAGAGGCATTTTTTTGTGTGTGGAGTTGGGCAGGGACGTCATTTAGGGGTAGCCAGGGGTCGCAACTGCGACCTCTTAGGTCTCCCTTGCGACCTCTGGGCTCTCCCTTGCGACCTCTGTAAAAAAAAATATATATATATATATATTTTTTTTTTTCCCCCGCTTTTTGTAATGCAAGCTCCTGGAGTGGCTGGCTTTCTTGTTCAGGCCCCCTTTAAAAAAAAGAAGAATAAGAACAGAAGTGCTACAAGTTTAACACTTTCAGCACTGACCCTAAATAAGAAAGAATAGGAATACCAAATAATATGTCTTTCTGGAATTCTATACAATAATTGCTAGACTCATTAAAGGTTTATTTCAGGCACACTTCAGGGGGTGAGTCACTGATTTAGTCTGTTATTAAACGCCTGAACTCAACCTTTCATCCTTCTGAGGTTGATAAATGAGTACTAACAAAGGTTGGATGATGTCGGGTGTATATTTTTTCTATATAAAGTGCTTAAGCGCAAGTGCTATACATTAACACATCATCATCATTATCATTTGGTCATGGACGCCTGCTTGCATTCATAGTAATTTGGTAATATGGGCCTGTACACACTGATCTTAACGCTGCATATGGCCATCCATTCTTGCATGAAATGTGCATCACATTATAGTGATATCGTAACCATATTTTTCGTAGTGTACAATGCTATGTTATGTCACTTTCTGTTTTGTCAACAAGGGAAAGGTTGTGTTACATCGCTTCCCGCAATATCACTTCGGGGTGGGGTCAAATTACATCAATTCTTGTGATGTCATCAGGGGTCAAGGGTCGTGTGATGTCACTTCCGCTACCCCTGGCATTTTGGTGAAATGACGTCCCTGGAGTTGGGTATGTCTTGTCTTTTTTACTCCTTTTGTCTGTGCTTTTGGTAGTTGATGGAGTATGAGCTGATTTCAATTTCTTTGGTGGTACTGTTACCAAATCATTCAGTGCTGCGCCTTTCAGAGTTACAATGGGCTTCTTACAACAAAGCAAAAGGCACATATAAATTTAGTAACAATTTACATATCAACCTTTATTTGAAAACATTCATAGCCACTATTTGGAAAGGGAAAGGGGAACAGAAACTGATACATATACTGGGGATTTCAGCATTTCTGTTGGTGGTGAGGGGAGGAAGGGATTGAGGTCCCATCGAAGTGTCTCTCATGACACGCAATTTGCATAATAGGGGGCTGGGAAATGGCAAGGGGGGCATGTGCAGGTGGGGCAGTGGTATTTTATTTTCTCCATAATATGTCCTTGTACAAAATTGTTCAGTAGTTCATCGATTTTGGCGTCCAGGCGGTCTACTTTCATATTTACAGCATTTCCTTCTGTTTCTGTGGAAGAGGTGCTGCTTCTGGTCTACTCCTTTGTATTCCTGTATGTTCTGTTAAAGAAAAACAAATGTGTTTAGTATACATGAAGCAATATATTGTAATTGTGTTATTTTCATACTGCATTCCCTACCTATGGGGTTGCCATGGTCACTCATTTCATCATGCGGGAAGTTCTCCTCCAGCCATTGTAGGGTGCTTGCACTTGCAGTAATTATTTCCCTTTTGACACTGCGGTGCCTACCAATGGGGTTATCGTCCTAATTAATTTTTTCATGCGGAAACTTCTCTTCCAGCCATTCTAGGGTGGTTGCCATTGCTGCGCACAAAAAGAAAACAGTATGCTTTACTACTATTGTACACTATAGGACCTGTGCAATTACAACATAAACTTTAGTGTACTTACTAAGTTGCACTTACGTTCTGCTCTCAGTAGTTGGCGTCCCTAACTCTGCCGCTGTGTCCTTTGTTGGAATGTGAAGCAGGTGTGTGGTAAGATTGTTGAAGGCAGATGTTACTTCTCTTGTTGGTACATTCCATTACGCTGAATACCCTATGCCTTTGCGCTATTTGCTTCGAAGGTACCGACTTTGTGCACCTACTGCATTTTCCCTTAGCATTCACTTACTTGCTACTGTTTGTATATGTATCTTGTGTTTGCTGCATGGTACCACTTTGTGCGACCACCCCTCCCTTTCTCAGAACGTTGGATGCCACCCGATGTCCGCAAACAGACGCACTGTTCGCAACCACTGGGGCTATTAGTATGGAGCCACCGGGTTCAGTATGCTATACAGTACATCTATACAAAATAAGAGTATCCTGTTAAAAACCTATGAAATTCAGTGAAAAAAATATGTTGTTAAAGGGATGTTCTGGTTAGGTTGCGCTACTAAAACCCTATCACCTTTACTGAAAACACTGCTAAAGCAACGTTCTGATTACAGCGCCCTACTAACAACCTATGAAATTCACTAACAAACACATTGTTAAAGGGACGTTATGGTTAAGTTGCGCTACTAAAAACATTTCACCTTTACTGAAAAAAGTATGCTAAAGGAACGTTGTGGTTACAGTGCCCTACTAAAAACCTATGCAATTCACTGACAAAAAATGTTGTTAAAGGGACATTATGGTTACATTGCACTAGTAAAAACCTATGCAATTCAATGAACAAATGTTGTTACAGGGACGTTATGGTTGCAGGTAAAACCGAAAACCCCCAGAAATTCGCCAGTTATGGTAAGTTAAGCAACCATAACTCGCGCCACCACTGTGCACTGCTAAGACTAACACCCATGACATGAAAGATGCCATCACAAATGTCATTGATGACATCACTGATGACATCACATGTGCGGTTAGTTGTCATGAAAAGCCTCCACAAGGGATTGTCATTATAATGTTGGCAGAACACGATCAGAGCTCACTGGGAGAACTATCATGACATACATAGTTCATTAAGCAATGCTTTGCTATAAAGACCATTGCATTACAGAGTTCTTTCTATCACATGAACCTACTCATGTTGAAACGTAGGCATTGCCTGCAGAATGCTCCATAGAGGTGCAATAGTCAACATCTTGCCATGTTGAAAGGCAAAATGGTGAATGCTTTCGTTTCAGTTTTGCGTACTGTCAACATGTCATAAGTAGCTAACAATGTCTCACTTACTACATAATTGTACTACTACACACAAAACATAAAGAGACCACAATGCATACAAATATGAGCATACACAGGAAAAGTAAAGTAATCCAAAAAGCAGCACTATTACCAGAAAGTGATCATAACCTAACTGATCATCTTGATGCACAGAAACAATTGCTGTGTTTCAGGCTTGCTTCTTCCCCTATGTATATGTATCAAATGATGTAACTAAACCATAAAGAAACTAGTGTTAGACCGTATGAGAAGGGTAACCTCTACAAATATAGTACCTTTTCACTGTTTACTTGCTGACTGTCAGTGAAGAAAACCACCTGGCCTAGATATGTCAGTGAACGAAAAAAGAGCGAGCAAGACACGTGATGTCATCAGTGATGTCATCAATGACATTTGTGATGTCATCTTTCATGTCATGGGTGTTAGTCTTAGCAGTGCACAGTGGTGGCGCGAGTTATGGTTGCTTAGCTATTGCAACGTAACCATAATGTACCTTTAACAACGTTTTTTGTCAGTGAATTGAATAGGTTTTTAGTAGGGTACTGTAACCAGAATGCTCCTTTAGAATAGTTTTTTCATTAAAGGTGATAGGTTTTTAGCAGCGTAACTTAACCATAATGTCACTTTAAAAATGTTTTTGTTGGTGAATTTGTTTCATACATGAGCGATTGATGGATTTTGTATCTCTATCTACCTTTGAACTTTCAATTTTGTGATACTTTTAGGTGCTTCTGACATGCCTATATTGCGAGCACACAATCTTGGAGCTAATCTGCTTCAGTCTTACCTTTTACATCTCCAATTAAGTCATTAGCAATCAGAAGACTGCTTTGAAAAAACACTGGCAGGCACTTCGAGCACAAAGTTTGATGCGTAGGTTTGATAAAGTTAGCTCAAAGAGATCCCTGGACAATATGTTTTGGATGGGGAGGGGGAGGCAGTGGGGAGAATGGCTTTAGGATTAGCATGGCCATGGGCAGTCAATGGTTGCATAAATAGTCAAACAACATAGATAAGATTTGTGTCCCTCCTATATGTCATTTCTCCCTAGCTGCACTCTAATGCAATCTGCATCTCCCCTCCTTTGGGGGCATGCCTGAGAAGGCACCCTTCTTTACTCCATGAACATTTCACATTATTGGGGTTCTCTACATGTGCTTGATAGCCTGTGCCTATGCTTTGGATATACAAACCATGCACACTGACAACGGATCCCCTCGCTTGGCTAGGGCACAGCCCCGCGAGGATAAGGCAACATCCCCTCTGTGATGCATGGTAGATCTTTCTGCTGCCAAGCCTGCAGTAATACCAATATGTACCGACCCCCTCTGCTGAGAAAAATAGCAAAAAGTGCAGTTTTGCAAACAACACATATAATGACATGAGGATCCAAATCTGCTTGTGGAAATTGGCAAGCGCCACTGAGACACTTCTGAAGGGTAGTCTGCAGGGCACATGCTTCTCGTACTTTGTCCCCTCCTTTGTCTCAATGTTGTGATTTATCTGTTGTGGTCATTAACATTCAAAATAATGGATGCACCCTTTGCACCAATACAAGATTTGTTGTCTCAGCGAGTGACCTTTGGTTGTTTAATATTGTTATCCCATCACGGCTCGGCGTAAAGAGAACATAGTGACATCTCTAAACTCTCTCCAGGTTGTTGTGCTAAAAAGAGACTATACAGCCCATGCGCAAGGCTAAGGCTTTGCCAAGCATAGAATGAGATTAACTTGGGCAAATTTGCATGACAGTTGTTTTAAGGCAATTTGAAACATGTTTATTTACTGTGAGCTATAGAATGGCAAGACACATTCCTTGACTGGGCCAAAGCGAAAGTGGCATGGTACTGGAAAGGCAATTTCCTGAAGGCCAAGACAACCTGTCGCTGCCAATTTCCTAGAGGTGTTAATGTGTCATACCGATATGCTGAACACAGATATGTGAAAGTATTAAAGATAGCAGGTTAATGTGCTAAAATCTGGCAATGTGAAACAGGCATACCAGTCCTATATTCTAGCACTGCAATGATCTGGGGCAATGAAATGCATCTAAATGGGGCAATTAGAAACTGGCAGGGCTGTTTTCAAAAAGCCCTGTTGAGATGGCACATTTCTGGAGGCAATGAACAAGTGGAATGGTGATTTCTATGAGCATTGCTAACCAGCTTTGAGAACTGTGTGGGGCTTGTTTGAAAATGGATTACCTAGTAAACAGGTGTGGAACTGCCATAACAATCAATCAGGATTAACTGTGACAAGAAAGGAATGGCAATCTTGAATATGTGCATGGCATTAATTAAGCAATTAGCCACGAGCTGCGGGGGCATTACCGGGTCAGGTAATGCCCCAGCGCCCATAGTTATAGAGGTTAACGAAGGCCCGGGGCATTACCTGACTCGGCAATGCCCCTGCTTCAGTGTTTCTGAACAGAAAAAAAAGAAAATGTTAAAAAGAAATGGCCAGCGGGGAAGGGAAAAAATTGAGTCAATTTTCCCTTTCCATGGCGGCCATCGGGAGTGGACACGCTGGGGACAGAAGTGTTCCCAGCGCGTTCGATCCCGAAAAGGAGAAAAAAGAAGGTAAGTGGAGTTGGAAGGGCGGTGAGTGGATTGTGTGCAGGGGAGGGGGAGGAAGAAAGAAAACACTTTCCTGAATCCCTGGCAGGGGAGGATGGCAGCCTCCAGCCGTGTGGAGGTTCGGAGCGGGGATTGCCCCATTTTGAGCCTCCTCATTGGCTGAGGGGCTGCCTTGCCCCATGCTGGGAACAAAGGAAAGGAATTCCGGCGAGCGATTCACAGTCGGGTAAAGCGCCGGTGAGGGCCAATTAGATTGTTTGTCACATTCTTATTGACCCGCATCGTGTACTAATATAGGGTAATGTGAAAATGGAATAGTCATAATCCATGTGAAATGACATAGGGCTCGATTCACAGAAACGTTTTATAATGGTGCAATCCCACTGGAAAACACTGTGTGAATCAGGCCCATAGCATGACAATAGTCAGAAGTGGCCTAACTTTGCACATCTTTGCAACAATAAGTACAAGAAAAAACAGGTAGGTTGAAGGAGATTGGCCGAACTTTAAACAAACTCTCTCAAACAAACTACTTGCATGTTTAAGAGCACAACAAGATCGCTTTAAATGCAGAAATACCCTGAAGATGCTTTTATTTGCCCTTGCCACACCATAGCGGGTGCTCCTGACTCAACGTCAGTTAAAGCTTACTGTCCGCGTAGCAGAGAGGGCCTCTCACCCCTGATGTTACTCACTGGCCGGCGAGTGATCCGGGCAAGCGACCAGGATGGTTGTACTGGATTTTGCTTGAAGAGCTCGAGATGGAGCCTACACCAAAGCCTCCTCTCTGTTGAGGGAAATAAGCTCTTTTTGATGATATGACTCTCAGCTGCACTAAATCACAGACTGAGAGACCGATCACCCAAAAGAGCGGGGAGAACACACCGCCACGGACCCAGCTAAAAAGAAAAAGAGCAATTGGTAAATACTTGGAGAGAGCAAAGATCACCACAAGAAAAGCCTCACAAAAGCAGAAAGTACCTGGGTCACCCACTCCCCTTGTAATTGAAAAGGAACAGAAATGGCATTTCCCCTGTAAATATGAAAAGATATTAATTTTCTATTTTGATGGTTCAGATAGGAATTAATAAAGAAAAGTTAAGGACGTCTTACCAGAACAGGAATTGAAATAACCTAATCAATCCAGGTTAGAAACAACAGAGGTACAAAATAATAAACAGGAAGGTTAGTAGGGATACTATACCCGGGCGGCACGAGGCGCGCACTAGATATGGGTAGGTGCACTTCTCAGCAAGGCGTCCCTGTGTGCACTTTCAGAAATGAGTCTTTGTGTACAATGAGCAAAGCCTCCTTGCGTACACTTGAGGGAATAAATCCAAAACAACGGAATGGAGTCGGAATCCACAAAAGAACCCTGGAATTGAAGAAGGAACAGTTCCCAGTACTTGGAGTCAGCTGGGAAAATGAGGAAAACCAGGTGAAGGCAGTGGTAGGTAATTCAGGACAGAAGTCTCTGTACGGTAAAAAATAGCAGAAGGCAATCCAGTGGACAGGCATCGAGATCTGGTACACAGGCAAGCTAAAGACAATACAGAATCAGGAAGCAAGCAAACCGTAGGACAGGCAAAGGTCCTGTACACAGGTAGGCAGAAGAATTGAGAAGTCTCAAAGCAATCCGTAATTGGAAAAACAGGAATTGGTACACGGGAAGGCAATTATTAGGAAGGCACAGAAGTAGAAACTTCGGATGCCGGTTGCAACTTTAATCAGAAGCCGCGTCCTTGCCGCTGCAGTGCCTAATATACCCAGCAGGCGGAGCGCCGTAAGCCTGTCAGAGCTCACGTTCCGAATAGTCGGAACTACAAGCAAAAGGTAGGTTTCCTGGGAGTTGTAGGCAAAGGCTGGGTTGTCGATACCTTTGATATTGTTAAGCCCAATCTCCAGGATAACCGCCACCGAGAGAAGTAAGGGGCTGAGAAACATCGGATACTGTGGCGAAGCGTCACGACTTTGGTAGGTACCTTGAAAGTGGTCTGTTTCACCTGGCGTGATGAGGAGGCGCACGGGTCATTCAGACCCCGATGTGTGACAGCATCCACCCCCAAAGGCAGCGCCAACCCCTTGCGGGCATGAAAGCGGCTCAGAAGCACAGGAGATCGGATGTTCCCCAATGGTTCCAAGGATCTATCCTCCAGGCCGTACCCCTTCCAATCAACAAGGTAGAACGGACAACCCCTACGCATCTGGAAATCCAGGATATGCGCCACCTCGTATTCAACATCGCCATCCACCCTGATCGGGGGAGGACGAGCAGGCAAACGAGTAGAAGGCGGGCAAGGCTTGACCAGAGAAACATGAAAAACCGGATGCACTTTCCAAGATGAAGGCAGAGAAAGCCGCACAGCAACCGGACTAATAACCTCAGTGATGGCATACGGACCCACGAACTTGGGAAGGAGCAATCGTTTTCCAGGGATCTTCAAGTTCAGAGTAGACAACCAAACTTTTGCATCCAACTAGGAGCAGGAATCCTATGCTGATCCGCATATTTTTTTGCCTTAACCTGAGCACGGAAGAGATGTTCCAGAACAGATTTGCAAACAGATTTGAGATCCCGAATACAAGCTCGTGCAGCCGGGTTGTCAATGGGAAGTGTAGGATCCAAGGGCAAAGACCGAGGATAGTAGCCATACAAAGCAAAGAAAGTGGAAACACCAGAAGCCGAATGTCGCGAGTTGTTATAGGCGAATTCGGCGGGTGGCAACATCGCCAACCAGGAGAACTGGAAATGAAGACAGAGACAACGCAGGTATTGTTCAAGAGTTGCATTGACCCTCTCGGTTTGCCCATCCGTCTGCGGATGATAAGCAGAACTGAACCTGTCATCAACACCAAGAGACGATGTCAACACCCTCCAGAAGTGGGACGTAAACTGAGGGCCGCGGTCCCAAACCACAATGGAAGGGAGCCCAAAGAATCGAAAAAAACATGCTTTAGGAACATGGAGGCCAATATAGGTGCAGAAGGCAGCCCGGAACACGGAATGAACATTGCCATCTTAGTGAAATAATCGATGACAACCCAAATAGTATCAAAGCCATCCACAGAGGGCAGATCGACTATAAAATACATAGAGACCATATACCATGGTTTATGTGGCACTGGAAGAGGCTGCAAGAAACCCACAGGTTTAGATCTAGAGATTTTAGACTGAGAGGATACTGAACAGGAGGCCAAAATATCAATAATCAATTACGTCGCTGGACATAGAAGGCCACCAAGCCCAATGGCGCAAAGAGTCAAGGGTTTTTTGTTGTCCCGGATGAGCCACAATCAGTGAATCATGAGACCAAGCAAGTGCACATAGACGCTCATCACCAGGAGGTAGAAACAATCTGCCCTGGATGTAGGGCAAACCTTGCACTATATCAAAGTTGAGAGCCTCACACTCCCTTGCATGTGAGGAAACCCACTCAGATATCAGGGAGCGTAGTGGAGGTTGAGGAATGCACCCACAGACCACTCTACAGGGTAGCAGGAGAGAGTGGTCGCTAGTTTTACCACCGCAATTGGAAGACAAAGGTAAAAAATGCGTCAGCACAAGTATTGAACCGGGCTGGCCGATAAGTAATGGTGAAATTAAATTGTGAAAAAAAGAGATGCCAGCGAGCCTGTCTAGCGGTAAGACATTTCATGGACTTGAACGCAAGGAGACTCCGATGATCTGAAAAGACCGTGACAGGATGACGCGCACCCAGCAAATGATGTCTCCATTCAGAAAAGGCGTCCTTGATGGCCAACAACTCTCTTTCCGTGATGGGGTAGTTCCGTTCATATTGAGTCAATTTCCTTGAATGAAAAGCAACCGGATGGATTTCACCTGAATCTGGACAACGCTGGGATAGTACTGCCCCAATGGCAGAGCCTGAGGCATCGGCCTCCACTAGATATGGTAAAAGCGGATTTGGATGTTGCAGTACTGGAGCAGTCGAGAAGGCAGCTTTCAGAGCTTCAAAGGACTGTTGCGCCTCTGGACTCCATTAAAATGCCCATTTAGAGCTGGTCAATGCTGTCAAAGGAGCTGAAATGGATGAAAACAAGTGAATGAATCGTCTGTAAAAGTTTGAAAAACCCAAAAAGGATTGTAAGGTCTTGGCAGTAGTAGGCACAGGCCAATCAAGAACAGCTCTGACTTTAGAACGGCTCATTCTAATTCCGTGATTAGTAAGGTCGTACCCCAAGAACTCTACTTCAGTAGAATTGAACACGCATTTTTCAGCTTTAAGAAATAAATGATTGTCTCGTAGCCTCTGAAGCACGAAACGAACATGGTCAATGTGTTCCTCCATTGAAGAGGAGTATATCAAAATGTCGTCTAAGTAGACAATGACAAATTGATCCAGACAGTCACGAAAAATATCATTCATGAATGCCTGGAAGGTAGCAGGCGCATTACACAGCCCAAAGGGCATCTCCAGGTACTCAAACAGTCCATACTGGGTCTTGAAGGCTTTTTTCCACTCATCCCCCTCTCGTATTCTAACAAGGTTATATGCACCTCGAAGGTCCAGTTTAGTGAAAACTGCCGAAGAACCAAGCTGATCCAAAAGAACAGATATCAGCGGAAGAGTGTATTGATTCTTTACAGTTATAGCGTTCAAGGCCCTGTAATCAATGCAAGGGCAAAGATCGCCTTCTTTCTTAGGGACGAAAAAGAGGAGAGATGCCGCAGGAGATTTAGATGGTCTGATGAACCCGGTGATCAAGGCCTTGTCGATGTATTCCTTAAGTACCTTGCCTTCAGGCAGTGTAAGCGAGTACACCCTTCCTGCTGGTATCTTAGCTCATGGCACTAAATCAATAGGGCAGTCATAGGGTCTATGAGGGGGCAGAACATCTGCACCCCCTTTGTCAAAGACATCCCGGAAGTCACTGTATTCCGAGGGAACATGGACTTCCTTGGCAGTAGTAATGGCACCGATAAACGCATTGGAGGCTGCCAATGCCTGGCAAGAAGACACCGGACACACATTCGAGTCCTGAAAACATTTTTCATTGCAGAAGGGGGAAGGAAATTGGACAGTTTTTTCAGCCCAATCAATGGCCGGGTTGTGATAGCGTAACCATGGATCTCCCAGGATGACCCGAAACTGGGGTGCTTTGATTAAATTAAAGGAGATAGTCTCCACATGTCCGTCTTCTGTTTGCATGCGGACGAGAGACGTGTTTTGGGTTACCAACCCAGAGACCAAAGAAGTGCCGTCCACTGCGTGGACCGCCTCTGGTTGGGCCTTATCCAATACAGGAACCTTGTTATTGATGGCGTAATCATAGTCCATATAATTCCCTGTTGCCCCAGAATCGATGATAGACAGAGAAGAAAAAGAAGTGTCAGTAGTTGCAGTAAATACTACTGGCAAAGTGACAGGGGCGGAGGCAGTACCATGAGAGTCCAATGATAAGATTGCCGGCGTAGGGACTCTGTCTATAGCCGGGATTTGGCGTTTCCCGCTTCTTGTTGGGTTTCTTTGGACAGTCTTTCAGCGGGTGATCGGCCGAGCCGCAGTACATACATAGATTGTGAGAACGTCGATACTCACGTTGTGCAGGCGTTAGAGGGCCCCGTACCGCCCCCACTTGCATTGGCTCTGGAGCGGAAGATTGCGTTGGAACAGGATCAAAGGTGGGAGTTAAGTTTGCTTGTGGCTTACGTTCCCCCTTCCTTTCGGACCTTATGGCGTCAATCTGCAAAACTAAATCCAAAAGTTCTCCAAAAACAGTAGAAACTACGGGGACAGTAGCTAGGGTGTCTTTTAATTCCTCCGACAGCCCTTTATAGAATACTGCCGACTTCTTCTCCTCAGGCCAATCTGTTTCAGCCGCCAATTGGTTGAAACGAGTGAGGTAGATAAACAGAGAGGAAGTGCCCTGGCGCAGGTTCAAAAACTCCAGGTCTGTGGCCTGTGACTTGTAGCGGGTATCAAAGACCCTGTTCATGGCTGTGATGAGAGCATCACAGTCGTATAGAACGTACCTGTTAGATTCAAGTAAAGGGTTAGCCCAAGCAGCTGCCGCCCACCCCCCAGATGAGAAAGAATGAAAGCCGCCTTTGTCGTGGAATTGGGGAAAGCAGTTGGGCGGCAAAGAAAGTGTAGTTTACACTGATTAATGAAGGTACGATATTGTTTTGGATCACCTGTGAAACGCTCCGGGGCGGCGGGGGCAAGGGAAACTGTGTAGCCATGAGCACAGGGTTTGCAGAAAACCCGGAGGCGGCAGCCGTAGGAGCGCCAGAACCTGAACCCGTTGCACCAGAGGAATCTATGCCCAGAGTCTGAGAAGCTGGAAACCTCTGCAGCCTGTCAATCCTGTGATGCAATGCATCATGCGCTGCCGTCATATCCGTACGGAGTGTCGGACACCAAGCGAACCAAAGCGTTCAGAGGGTCCGTCTCTTCCATGGCTTCTGATTTTGATACTCACCGGCCGGCGAGTGATCCGGGCAAGCGACCAGGATGGTTGTACTGGATGTTGCTTGAAGAGCTTGAGATGGAGCCTCCAGTTGAGCCTCCTCTCTGTCGAGGGAAATAAGCTCTTTTTGATGATATGACTCTCAGCTGCACTAAATCACATACTGAGAGACCAATCACCCAAAAGAGCGGGGAGAACACACCGCCACAGACCCAGCTAAAAAGAAAAAGGACAATAGGTAAATACTCGGGGAGAGCAAAGATCACCACAAGAAAAGCCTCACAAAAGCAGAAAGTACCTGGGTCACCCACTCCCCTTGTAATTGAAAAGGAACAGAAATGGAATTTCCCCTGTAAATATAGAAAAGATATTAATTTTCTATTTTGATGTTTCAGATAGGAATTAATAAAGAAAAGGAAGTCCTACCAGAACAGGAAATGAAATAACCTAATCAATCCAGGTTAGAAACAACGGAGGTACAAAAGAATAAACAGGAAGGTTAGTAGGGATACTATACCCAGGCGGCACGAGGAGCGCACTAGATACGGGTAGGTGCACTTCTCAGCAAGGCGTCCCTGTGTGCACTTTCAGAAATGAGTCTTTGTGTACAATCAGCAAAGCGTCCTTGCGTACACTTGAGGGAATAAATCCAAAACAACGGAATGGATTTGGAATCCACAAAAGAACCCTGGAATTGAAGAAAGGAACAGTTCCCAGTACTTGGAATCAACTGGGAAAGTGAGGAAAACCAGGTGAAGGCGGTGGTAGGTAATTCAGGACAGAAGTCTCTGTACGGTAAGAAATAGCGGAAGGCAATCCAGTGGACAGTCAGCGAGATCTGGTACACAGGCGGGCTAAAGACAATACAGAATCAGGAAACAAGCAAACCGTAGGACAGGCAAAGGTCCGGTACACAGGTAGGCAGAAGACAGTACAGAATCAGGAAGCAAGCAATTCGTAGGGCAGGCAAAGGTCCGGTACACAGGTAGGCAAAAGAATTATTGAGAAGTCTCAAAGCAATCCGTAATTGGAAAAACAGGAATTGGTACACAGGAAGGCAATGATTAGGAAGGCACAGAAGACGAAACTTCGGATGCCGGTTGCAACTTTAATCAGAAGCAGCGCCCTTCCCTCTGCAGTGCCTAATATACCCAGGAGGCGGAGCGCCTTAAACCCGTCAGAGCTCACGTTCCGAATAGTCGGAACTACACGCAAAAGGTAGGTTTCCTGGGAGTTGTAGGTAAAGGCTGGGTTGTCGATACCTTTGATGTTGTTGAGCCCAATCTCCAGGGTAATCGCCACCGAGAGAAGTAAGGGGCTGAGAAACGTCGGATACTGTGGCAAAGCGTCAACACTTTGGTAGGTACCTTGAAAGTGGTCTGTTTCACCTGGCGTGATGAGGAAGCGCGCGGGTCATTCAGACCCCGATGTGTGACACCTGATGGCACTTATATGTCTGAAATGGAATGTAAATACTAACACTCAAATGACGTGTTAAATCATGTTGTCAGTGTCCCTGGAGGCAAACCTTGGGTTTGCTGAGATGAAAAAAATTGAAGGTAAAAAGAAGAGCAGGCCGACATATTACTTTAGTGGAAGAGTATTTAATTTCCTGATAAGCCCTTGCCAGGGGTTAAAAAATTAGTGTTTATTAGTGTTAAGGATTTCAATCAGGCGATACACTCTGCTCTCGGCCTAGTGTACAGCGCAATGGAAAAACCTATTTGATATATAGATTCAATTATTTGAAAGATGTACCACTCGTATCACACCCCTTACTTAAAAATACCCCGGGTCATGCTGGACCAGGAATCAGGCTGGTTTATAAAATGTATTATTTATTTATTTAAGATCAAAATCACTATATATATATTAATAGGAACACAACAATCACTAATGGGGTGACAGAACACAGAATAATATCTTTAATACACTAGGACTAAGTAATGAGCAAAACAAATGCAGCACAGAAAATAAAACTTTTGTGTTGGTTTCAAATCAGGTAGCACAATGATTAAAAATTCCCCCTGCAACAGCCCTCAACCCACCAATAAGCAAATTTAAATAAATGTGAGGAGATAGCAGGTATTCAGAAATAGTACAGATCACAGCGTCTCACTTCCCCATTCCCCCCTTACACAGAAAGAGAAAAACAAAGTGAGCTTTTCAACTGTCAGACTGACTTTTAAAGTGGCTGAGCAAGAACTCTAAATGTGTGGAAAAATGCTTAAATTGTTGTAAATTACTATGGGAGCCACTTTGAACAGTTGCACACAAGCATAAGCAATGATTTAGTCAGCAGAAAACATTTGCAATCTTAAAATCCAAGTCGGAAGCAGTTTAAATCTATTTTACATGTGTAAAATTTCTCAGGATTTTAAAATCGCAGCAAACTTTTCTGTGCGCGATATTCGCGATAACGGGAGAACCACACTGTTTTGGGTTCTATGGATAGCCATGGATGTTGGGTACAAGTAGAAGTTGAAATTCCGTTTCTATCACAAAAACTGAGGGAGATATAGAGGTTTTAGTAAAGGTCGTTTTTTTCGAGATAGGCGCGAGGTTGGAAAGAGGCTTAAGTTTTAAAATCAGAAAATATTAACTATGGACTAGAGCATCCCAGCTAAGCCACCAGGATGGCACAACGTAAGAGTCAGGAGTGATTCGCGACTCAGTCCTGGTTTCTCGCTGTCCACCTTGGGGCGCTAGCCTGGTCACTCGAATAAAATGAATAGATCAAAGTTGACAAAATGACTAGGAAAAGGATGCTTTTACAGATAGACAGAAAGATTTCACTACAGATTTAGACAATGTTACTGATTATGGAAGTAAGGATAGTTCAGAGGTTAAGAGGGGACAAGATAATACACGGGAATCAACAGTTTCTAGCTTCCTGCTAATACTCACAAAACAAAATGGATTTAAGATTTTGGTCCGTCAGGATTCTGGACCATCATGATTCTGGACCGTCAGGATTCTGGACCATTGAATCGGATCTATCAGGGACTGACAGCTGGCCACATCGGACTGGACGGGGTCAGCAAGGCGCTCTGGTCACAGCATGGCACAGCACGGGATGTGCCCTTCTTAGTTCTGAGGGTATTTCAATTCAGCAGGCAAGCATTAACAGCACACCCGGCTGTATTATGATGCTTCCCCTAGGCTTTTTGGGTTCTATTCTAGGATTTGAGGCCTAGCTGAGAATGTTTCAGCTATGCAATAGGCCTTTGCTTTGCCAAGTTTCTGGAGTCTGGAACAAGGAAGATGTAGATTTCAGCAGCAGGGCGCTCCGCCAGCAGTCATGAGAGTGAGTGGATCTGTGTGTCTATCTGTAGTCAGCGGTCTCTATTTATGCTATAAAATGACATCATAAAGGGGGTGTGTGGGCCGGCTTAGCTAAGCTTGCCCCTTTGAGCTGGGATAGGGTGAACACTTCATCTCCGCCTTGCATTTGGGGTGATTGGATCAAGGCCGGCTGATGTCACATTTTATGATTTGCTTTACAATCCTCAGATACCTCCCTTTAGCTATTGGTCTCCAAATCTGATTTTTATTAAATGTACATTTCTACATTGGTCACCTTTATAAAAATCACACATAAAGATGACACATTTTACATAGCAGCTATTCCTCAAAACCCCACAGTGGTGGGATCTTGTCTCCCCTTTGTGTACATTTTCACAATTCTAACATTAATACATTTTGCATAAAACCACATATCTTGCCATTCTTGTCCAGAACATGTCACACAGTTTTGCCGCCTCCACGTGCAGCCAGAAATTAAATTAACAACTCTATAATTTCTATAATTTCTATATTTTTCACCATTTTGAATAGCAAGTTATAAGTCTTTTAAAAAGTGTTCTTTGTTCATGTTTAGCAACAGATGGTTGCTTGGCTCTGCCTCTTTTTGACTCCCTGCAGTCCAAGGGATCCCCCTCATTGCTTGCTCCTTCCAGAAGCCATTTACAACCCCTTTTCACACTTCCAATTTCCTGGGCTGCATCTTTGTCATTGTTCCTTTGCTCTCTGTAGACAAAAGTCTGGGCTACCCAGCAATTAACACCTCCCCGTGAGTTTCTGCTGAGAGGAAGGCTCTCCTTCTGGAAAAAAAAAACAGCTTTTCCAGTTCTTTGCAGCTTCAGCCAAGCTAATTAAGTTTTTAATTTAGCAAAACCCACATCTGTTGCATCACATACAAATACATTTCTTTCTTGGCCTTAAAATCTGTGGAATCAAAAACACAACTAAAATCTGTATTCCTTTTTGGCAACAATCCTATATATGTTTGCTAATTCAGCATACTTTTGAGTTTTAGGTCATTTTAGAGCTTTCTCAGTCCTCTCTGACAGCTGTCAGTCAGGCAGCCCCGGGTACTGCACCCAGATGTTGGCATAGAGACTGTCAGTTTTCAGACTTTGTATGTTTCACAATGTTTCATTTGATATATGGATTTTAGCAGCAGGCAAGATTGTGAATGTTGAAAAGTGTTGTGTTATAGGCATTCTGAAGTTTTTGGCAACAAAGCAAATGTCATTTGTAGGCACATTTTGGGGCTTTATTTGCAAAGTGCTGCCTTTCTCTCTGCACTCTGTTTGCTGGTCATGTCGCCCACTGGCACCTTTTCTGCAGGGAATGCTCTAGTTCCCCGCACATGCACCATGGGTGGCGGGTTGTGCATCCCTCTTTTTGTGTGCTGAAGCACACGGTTTTTGTAGGTTTTTGGCGTGCACAAGGGTTTTGCTGCCATTGTTGCTGTTTCTTTCCCCATAACTGGCAAGAGATTCCGCATAGCACAGCGGAGTGGGTCAATACATCCCACAGAGCCCCCCTCCTGACTTGATTTTGACCGCCCGTCAAGGGGAAGTCGGGAGATTGTGATGTTCTTTTCTTTTGTCCATGTGGAGAAAGTCAGCTGATTCTCCCGTCAGTGCTGGAGGCGACCCGCTCTCCTTGCCGGTTTTGGTCAGGAGTATTGCTGGTTCTGGTTGGGAGTATGGAGCGGCACTCCGGGCTCCTTGGGTCTTTCCTCCCGGTACCTGAGTGGTCCTCCTTGGTAATCCCTTGGATGATTTTTAGTCCAGATGCTAGAATAGCATGGTAATGGATATTTTCCCACTCCTGTGTCCACACGTTATTTGGGGATGTCAGCAGTGGGAAAGAGAATTGCATTGGTTATAATCGGTAATATTCCCCATATATGTTAACTGCTGGTCTGAACACTCTTCTTGCACATACATGGTGAATATTTAGTTATTCTTCTAGGTTTCTAGATTATCCCCCTCTGGGTTTCCGGTTGGCTCCTCTATTTGCCGCAGAGTATGCCTGGGATTGCAACTCTTCAGCTGGTTTATGTGGACCCACTTGTCTTCTCCTTCTGCCAAACTGCCCTTGAGGATGAGGATTCTGTAGGCGACTGGTGAGATTCTGTCCACAATTTCAAAAGGACCCCACCAACTTGGGAGGAATTTGCGCTCTTTGGCTTGGTTCCTTTGGAGATTGTACAAGTAGACCTGGTCTCCTACTTGATATTGTTTTTAGTTGTCTTGAGATCACAGTGGGTCTTCATATTGCAGATCTCTCTAGATTCCGCTGAGCATAGGCAAAAGCATGTTGAAGGTGTTTTCTCAGATTCTCAACATACTCATTGGTTGTGGAGGCATTTCTCAAAGTCTGCTCTTGGGTTCTGTAGAGTCAGCGGTCTCTATTCATGCTATAAAATGACATCATAAAGGGGGTGTGTGGGCCGGCTTAGCTAAGCTTGCCCCTTTGAGCTGGGATAGGGTGAACACTTCATCTCCGCCTTGCATTTGGCGTGATTGGATCAAGGCCGGCTGTTGTCACATTTTATGATTTGCTTTACAATCCTCAGATACCTCCCTTTAGCCATTGGTCTCCAAATCTGATTTTTATTAAATGTACATTTCTACATTGGTCACCTTTATAAAAAATCACACATAAAGATGACACATTTTACATAGCAGCTATTCCTCAAAACCCCGCAGTGGTGGGATCTTGTCTCCCCTTTTTACAGAATGTTTTCGCTATGAACACACTTTCCAATTTTTAAGCAAATTTCCACAAATGTGAGTGTTTACCATAGGGATATGTGTGTACATTTTCACAATTCTAACATTAATACATTTTGCATAAAACCACATATCTTGCCATTCTTGTCCAGAACATGTCACACAGTTTTGCCGCCTCCACGTGCAGCCAGAAATTAAATTAACAACTCTATAATTTCTATAATTTCTATATTTTTCACCATTTTGAATAGCAAGTTATAAGTCTTTTAAAAAGTGTTCTTTGTTCATGTTTAGCAACAGATGGTTGCTTGGCTCTGCCTCTTTTTGACTCCCTGCAGTCCAAGGGATCCCCCTCGTTGCTTGCTCCTTCCAGAGGCCATTTACAACCCCTTTTCACACTTCCAATTTCCTGGGCTGCAACTTTGTCATTGTTCCTTTGCTCTCTGTAGACAAAAGTCTGGGCTACCCAGCAATTAACACCTCCCCGTGAGTTTCTGCTGAGAGGAAGGCTCTCCTTCTGGAAAAAAAAAAACAGCTTTTCCAGTTCTTTGCAGCTTCAGCCAAGCTAATTAAGTTTTAAATTTAGCAAAACCCACATCTGTTGCATCACATACAAATACATTTCTTTCTTGGCCTTAAAATCTGTGGAATCAAAAACACAACTAAAATCTGTATTCCTTTTTGGCAACAATCCTGTTTATGTTTGCTAATTCAGCAGACTTTTGAGTTTTAGGTCATTTTAGAGCTTTCTCATTCCTCTCTGACAGCTGTCAGTCAGGCAGCCCCGGGTACTGCACCCAGATGTTGGCATAGAGACTGTCAGTTTTCAGACTTTGTATGTTTCACAATGTTTCATTTGATACATGGATTTTAGCAGCAGGCAAGATTGTGAATGTTGAAAAGTGTTGTGTTATAGGCATTTTGAAGTTTTTGGCAACAAAGCAAATGTCATTTGTAGGCACATTTTGGGGCTTTATTTGCAAAGTGCTGCCTTTCTCTCTGCACTCTGTTTGCTGGTCATGTCGCCCACTGACACCTTTTCTGCAGGGAATGCTCTAGTTCCCCACACATGCACCATGGGTGGCGGGTTGTGCATCCCTCTTTTTGTGTGCTGAAGCACACGGTTTTTGTAGGTTTTTGGCGTGCACAAGGGTTTTGCTGCCATTGTTGCTGTTTCTTTCCCCATAACTGGCAAGAGATTCCACATAGCACAGCGGAGTGGGTCAATGCATCCCACAATTAGGCATATATGACACACTTGTGTCATATACATATGGTATGTGTGAAAGAATGTGTCCCTGATTTGCTTGATAACATTATTGTATTGAAAAGCTAGGATTCAGTAGTTACATTAACATTCCTTTGTTTTGTCCATCAGGCATGGCATTTGTGCAAGATCATAGATGAGCTGATGAAACAAGATGGTTGGAAAACAGTTTGACAGCTAAATGCTTGATCACGGGTCAGTGTCAGCATAGGCGTCATCTACTATGATTGCTGAATCCTGCGCTTGAAGTGGAGGACTGCACGGTCACCTAATGTACTGTACTCTACCTCACCACATGCTACCTCACCCAGTCTACCCCACAGTAATCACTCAATTTACCTCACCCTAATCTACCTCATCCCACTCAGCAATTCTACCTCACCCCTCAGCCATCTCTATCTCACCCTAACCACCATCTCTAACCCACCCCCTCACCACTCTACCTCCTCGCTCTCACCCACTCGAGATCACCCACTCAACCTCAGCTCAATCTAGCTCATCTCACTCTACCTCAGCCCCCTCTGCTTCCCCCAACTTCCGCACCCTAGTCCATGCCACTCTACCTCACCACAATCTACTTCTCTCCTTTGACCTCACTCCACTAAACCATACCACTCTCTTCCCCAACCCACTCACACACTCTACCACTCCTCCTCTACCTCACCCAGTCACCCACTCATGCTCAACCCACTCTACATGAACCCAGTTACAGACTCTTCCTCACCCGGCTCGGCCACTCTACCACAACCACTCAACCTCACCCCATTCTACTTCACCCCACACTACCCCACTCCTCCCACTTACTACTCCCACACTTTACCTAACCCATTCTATCTCACCCTCTCTACTCGACCTCACCCACACTACCTCACCACACTCTACCTCAGCACCCTACCTCACTGTGCTCTAACTCACCCCATTCTAGCACAGCTCATTCACCCACTCTACGCCACCCACTCTACATCACACTTCTCAAGACAATGATTATTTTTGCTATTATAACCATACCTTGTTCACAATCAACATGCTCTGTCCTTTTGATCAATAAGGAAATGTGGATGGGCCATAGGAAGGTTTGAAAGGAGACAGTGATAAACAATGAGGATGTCTTGCTTACAGACAAGTCTTCTTTGGCCCCTCTAAGTATCTGCTTCAGACGACATCTGTTCAATCGGGAAGTCTCCACCTCCCCTCTATAGTGTGCCAGGCATAGAATTTGCTCAACCTTCACCAGGTAATCAGACAACTTCTCCCCCAGCTTCCAAGAGGTGGCATGAAACCTCATCATTAAGTCCTCCCCTGGTTCGGTAGTGCCAAACGCTCCCTCCAGTACGTCCATCACTTGCAGAGAAGTCGGATCAGGACTCAGGGCTCGAAGGGACTGTACCGTCTATAGTGCGGGCCCTCGCAATGCCTTAATTACTTGTCTCCTCTTTACTTGATCAGACACTTTCCAGTCGTGTAGCATAAACTCAGTAAGGTCTGCCCACATTTCATAGCCCTCTTCTCTTTTAAGCACAGGTTTTCCGCCTGAAAAGGGTCATAAACTGGTGTAGGGCCCATGTTCAATGAGCAAGGGTGACAGGGATTGCCATTCCATAGTCACCCTGACAGCTTCAGCCACCGTAGCAGCAATGACTATAGCATCCTTGGTGGGTGTGGTAGTTTCTGGGCACGGAGGTATTCCGGTCCAAGCATCTAAGTTCCAGACGGGACAGGTAATAAAATGTTCTCCACCTTGGATCTCTGTGGGCAACGTTTTACCTGTAAATGTCATTCCACCATAACATAGCATATAACATTTGGTATCTTGACCAGGTAAGCGTCCCACACTTTTCACCTTCCCAGAGATGGGTTACAGGGGACCTTTCATGGCCTGTACTTCATCTGTTTTCATATTCAAGGGGACCTCGCCTACTATGAAGCACGCCTCTGGACTAAGCCCTTTATGCTATGTGTAATTAACCACCACTGTGTTAAACTATGCTCCTGTCTGGTAAACAGTAGGATTGCCCCCTGGGATCTCAGCAGAGTCTCCAAGAGTGTAAGGTGTTTCTCCCTATGTCTGAGTTAGAAAGGGGGGAAAACAGCAACCTGTTGGAGACCTGAGTGCGTGGGGATACTACACCTTACTGCACACATGTGCAAATGAAACTCCAGGGGGATGAATGGTGGACCCTCCTAACGAAGGCCTATGGCAGACCTCCTTATTTGAGGGCTGCTCTGAGGGAGAAGTTGCCCTCCCCTAAGGCAGGTCATCCCTAATGACTGACAGAGGTACAAGGGCCCCTGGTTAAATAAACAGACAGTCTTATTTCAGTTCAATAATTTGAACAGTTTTTGTTTATATAAAAGAATTTGTAAAACCAATCCTCAGTATACACTAGTAGTATTACATCACATGGCTGCTAGGTGAGGCACTCTCGGATAGTACATGAAATAAATACTTAAATGTATTCCTTCCCTTTCCTCCAGTATTGAATAATGAAATAACATCAGTTGGACCACCTTGGAGCAAGATCATTCACGTTTGGTAAATAAATAATTAAATAGCATCACCTGGGAGCAAGTGCATTCACATTTGGTAAATAAATAATTAAATAGATTCAATTGGGTCACCTGGTAGCAAGTGCCTTCACATTGGGTAAATAAATAATTAAATGGCATTAATTAGGTCACCAAGGAGCAAGTGCATTCAAATTCAGTAAATAAATAATGAAATAGATTCAATTGGGTCACCTGGGAGCAAGTTCCTTCACATTGGGTAAATAAATAATTAAATAACTTCAATGGGACGCCTGGGAGCAAGTGCATTCAAATTCAGTAAATAAATAATTAAATATATTCAATTGGGTCACCTGGGAGCAAGTTTGTTCACATTGGGTAAATAAATAAATAAATAGCTTCCAATGGGGTCACCTGAGAGCAAGTGTGTTCCCATTTGGTAAATAAATTATTAAATAGTTTCAATTGGGTCACCTGGGAGCATGTTCCTTCACATTGGGTAAATACATAATCAAATATCTTCAATTGGGTCACCAGGGAGCAAATGCATTCACATTTGGTAAATAAGTAATCAAATAGCTTCCAGTGGGGTCCCCTGGGAGCAAGTTCATTCACATTTGGTAAATAAATAATTAAATAGTTTAATTGCCCAGTTAACTTCTTATGGGAACACATAAACTGTACTGTCAACACTGCTGCTTCAGAAACCCTGGGCTCCCTTCATAACGGTAGCTGCAAACTACCACAAGACTCTTCACACATTGGACCCCAACCAATCACACAGGCGGCCTAATGTGGTATGTTTAACCCAACCACTAGCCGCCCAACCTCCCCATAAGGAGGGGTGGGGGGAAACTTTTAGTTTAGTTTATTTATTTATATAGCGCGCCTAACTGAGGGGCATCTGGGCGCTTTTGCTTGAGCAAGAAACAGTGGTTACAAACAGGTGACATAATTTGGCAGTGGACTTGTGTTACATATCAAGTAAACATGCTATACAGGTGCAGTGGTAACAGAGTGCACTATAGTTACAGTTGAAGCGAGGCAGATAGCTAGTTGCCTAGTGTTACAGATCTAGGCATTAGAATAACTGAAGCGGTGCAGGTGAAAAGAGCAGAGAAGGTTTGTTAGCTTTAGTTTTGCTGGGTGAAGAGCCAGGCTTTTACTTATTTTCTAAAGAGCCAAAAGGATGGTTCAGCTCTTAGTGCTGTTGGCAAGGAGTTCCAGAGCTTAGCTACTAGCACTGGGAAGCTTGTCCAGCCGGCTCTTTGTAGTTTGCATTTGGGAATATTTAGGCAATGCGAGTAGTTAGTCCTGGTGGGCCTGGAAGATTGGTTCCTGTTAAAATTATCGACCAGGTATTTTGGAGCTTTGTTGGATAGGCATTTATGCGTGATCACTAAGGTTCGGAGAATGATTCTGTCACGCACTGGTATCCAAAGAGCGTTGCGTCTGACTGAAGAGATGTGGTTGGATCGTGGTATGTTTAAGGCAGATCTAAGTGCATTATTATGGAGCACGTTAAGTTTGTTCAAGTTTCGTTTATTAGAGCCTAGGTATAAGATGTTACAGTAGTCAAGCTTAGATAATATATGCACTCTGGCCAGTGTGAGACAGCTGTTAGTAGAGAGAAAGAGTTTGCAGGCATTGATCAACTTGGAGGTGTAGGCTGTCGCTGAAGCAGTCGCATTGACTTGCCTAGGGAGGCAGAGGATGGAATCTAGGAAAATGCCTAAAGGTTTGACCTTGTTGGAGACTTTGATGTTGTTCCGGTCGATGTTAAAGGAGTTGTAGTGGGTGTCTAGTTTGTTCAGGTGAGCCTGTGATACTATAAGAAGTATTGCCTTCTTATCATCATTCAGGCAGAGGCCATGGGTGGCCATCCATTCCTGAATTTGAAGTTAGATATCATTTAACAGTTTGGTGTGTTTGTCATAGAATCCTGTAAATGTGTGGGGGATTTGGGTGTCATCTGCATAGTTAGTGTAGGTGACACCCAAATCGTCGAACAGGAGCTTTGTAAAGATATTGTATAGAGTGGGAGAGACACAGGAACCCTGTGAGACTCTGCAAGAGATGGGTACTGGATCGGCTGAGGCCGTAGTTGTAAAGACTAATAGTCTGATTCCAGGCAGAAGCGTTTGGGGAGAAAGAGGCTGCTAAGGGTCAAGTGTTTAGTAAGGATATTATGGTTGACTAAGTCAAATGCTGTCTATAAGTCAAGCTGAAGGAAAATGGCTAGTTTTCCTTTATCTTTCAATTAGTCCATTTTGATTTTTAGATATATGAGGGCTGTTTCTGTGCCGTGTCCGGGCCTAAATCCTGATTGACGCAAACCTATGAGGTTGTTGTCTTGTAGGTGCTTTTGTATTTGGATGTAAGCTGCTCTGTCTAGGAGTTTTAGAAGGAACGGCACTGTGGTTATGGGCCTGTAGTTGGTTAGGGTATTTGGGTCAAGGTTTGGTTTTTTGTGAAGAGGCATGAATCATGCCTCTTTGAGATTATTTGGGACTGTCCAGGTTCAAAGGAAGCGTTGACCAGTGAAGTGATGAAAGGAGCGAGCTCCTTTGCACTCTCCTTTATGACATTAACTTGGCAGATATCCCATAGGCATCTTGAGGGTTTCAGACTAGTTATGGTGTTTTCTACCTCCTTTGTGGTGACCATGGAGAATTGGAATAGGTGGCAAGATTTGGGCAGTGGGTCGTGAGGGTTATTGCATTTGGTGTCCATTGTCAAGCTGCATTTTTTTGCTTCTATTTTTTATTGTAAAAGAGCTATTTTGTCAGGTAGAGCTTTTTGGATGTTGGCACACCAAGAGGGGTCTTTGATGCAGGAATCTATAGACGGAACAGGAGAGACTCCCTGAGGATGGTAAAGAGTTCTTTCGAGCCTGATTTGGCATTTTGTATTCTGGGATGTAGGTATCACTTTTGGTTTTTAGGATGGCTACTTTGTAAGTGGTAGAGGCGGTTGTAAACTTTTCCTTGTTTAGATCGGTGAGTGTTTTTTTCCACGTGGCTTCAGATATTCTTTTAGAGTTACGTACGGTTTTCAGGTCTGGAGAGAACCACATGATTAGGTGGGCTATTGGCTTAGCTTTTCTCATTTTTAGCGGAGGGATTTTATTGAATGCATGTAGTAAGGTGTGGTTATAAATGTCCAGTACGAGGGATGGGTCCTTGTCCGAGCACTTGGTGGGCAGTAGGTTGTCCACAGTGACGTTGCAATTATTTCTGGATAGGACTGGTGGGGCTAACACCTTGCTTGGATTAGGACACTTGCTGTTCTGTATGGAAAAGGAGATGATGTGGCGGTCAGACCAGGCACAGGGAGATTTGGCAAGAATTTTAGTAGTGCAATTTAAGTCTGCCAACCAATCCAAGGTCCTTCCCTTGCTATGTGTTGGGCCATTGATACAATTTTCAAAGCCTAGCTGTGAGAGTGTGTTCTCTAGGGCTGCTGCGTTGACATCATTCACGCTGTGCAGGCCTAAGCTAAGGTCTCCAAGCATTATTATTTTGGAGCCAGGTTTGGAATTCCGCGTGAGGAGGTAGGTGATGTCTTCCTCAAAGGAGGATATTGGTCCCGGGGGTCGGTATAAGAGATGTAACAAAAGTGTGCGTGCCACTGACAAAGGGAGTTTGAGTGAGAGAAGTTCACCTGAGGAGAAGCGTTCTTAAGAGAATTCTCTGAGGCCTAGCTATTTTTTTGCGATAAAGGCGACTCCGCCGCCTCTGCTAGTGTCTCTATCTGCTCTGATGATGGTGTAATTTTGTGGGATAGCTAAGGATGGTGATGGGCCTGCGGCTGGGTGCAACCACGTTTCCGTGATAGCTAGGAAGTCAAGGTGGTTTGATGTAATGAGATCTGCTATATCCAGGGTGTGGGCAGTTAGAGATCTAGCATTGATGAGGGCTCCTTTAATGTGAGGTGCCTCTGATGAGGGTATATCTGTGCATGAGGTTTTGATACCTTGTGGTGGAAGAGGTTTGTTAGTGAAGTTGTGTACGGTGTAGACTCTTGTGGGCATGATAGGTGTGGATTTAGGTTTCGGGGTGGTTACTCAGTGCTTGTTGACCATCCCTTTAGGTTAGAAGCGAGATCCTAGTCTGGCATTTCTAATGCTTAAGGGGCAGGGTTGGTTGGTTGTAGGCCGGGAGGCATAGAGTTGGATCCATTGTAGTGGGGTGATGGGGCAATGTCTGCTAGCTGATTGTAGTGGGGTGATGGAGCAATGTCTGCTAGCTGATACTTCAGTGTTCAGGATTAGCAGGGGCAGACTAGGCAGGAGTGGGGGGAGGGACCTGGAAGGTGTTATGGTGTTGAGTAGTGGGAGAAGGGTAGCCATAGTTAAGGTTACCTTACGTTGGTTCACCATGTGTGTCAAAGCAAGTGGCGGCGATCAGCTGGGGCCAGTTAAGTGGTGGTAGAGCAGAGTTAAAGATGTGGGAGATGATGGTAGAACGTGTGGGTGTACTCAAGAGGGTAGGAGGTAGGCCTCAGGGTGGAGAAAGGCTGGGAAAGATACTGACTGATTTGAGTGTGGTAGGGGCACTGTGAGGTATGTTACTCAAGCAGTACACTAGCAGGCTGGCTATGCTATGCTAGAATAGTGAACCCAGTGAATGGAGAACTAGGCTGCGCATGATCTATGCTTCTCTTCGGCGAGCAAGCAGAGGACGCTGCGTCACCTAGGCAGCTAGCTGATAGGCAATGCACCTTGCTAGTTACAAAGTTAATTAGTGCGTGTTGCCAAGAAATACAGTGGTGACCGTACAGTAATACTTAGACAGTTAAGTCCAGCACCCAGTGTCGCCTGGACGTCTAGATAAATGTTTCGGATCCGTGCTGTTTACACTGTCAAATTAGAGAGCAACGTCACAGTCTAATGCATCAAGGTGTAGCGGTGCTCTAGTGAGTGGTGTGGTTGAGACAGTTGGCAAGGGTAAGAAAAATATATGTGCAAAATGAGAATACGCTATGTAAGTCAACAATATAGGTAAAAGAAGGGCATTCGCAGAAAACTCATAGTTTGGCATTCCCCCTATCCTTGATATTCCGACCCTAGTCTGACATTCCCAATAAGATGGCAACTTGTTATTTCAAGCTTGACATGGTCATCAAGCTCCCAGCTTGACATTGAGTAAGCTTTGCATTCCCAGGATGAGATTCAGAGTAAGTTTGAAATTCTCCTTGAGCTCATAGGTTGGCATTCCCAGTAACCTCCCACAACTCCCATGTTGGCATTCCCAGTAACCTTCCAGTTTGACATTATCAGTAAGATCTGAGTGAGATATTCCCAGTAAGCTTCGTGTAATCATGAAATTCACAGTAAGCTCCCATTTTGAAAATTGCCAGTCTACACCTCATTTGGTATTCCTATTATGCTTTGCATTTCTACTAAGCTCCCACTCTGGCATTTCCAGTGAGCTCAATTTTCTCAGTAAATTATAGTTTGATATTTCTTGATGCTGGTTTTCCAAGCGGAGCTGGACATTCACAGTAAGCTTCCCATTTGACATTGAGTAAGCTCGACATTCCCATTAATCACCCAGTTTGTAAATACACGTAACCCTCTCTGTCAGCTTCCAGTTTAACATTCAGTGAGCATGACATTTGAAATTGGCTTCCCTGCATGAATTCCCAAGTAAACTCCCAGTCTGACATTACCAGTAAGTCTCTTCTTTGGCATGCCGTGTAAGCTTGGTATTCTCGGTAAACCCCCATTTCATTTTGATATTCCAATTAATCTCTCATTTCAACATTCCTAGTAAGCTTGCTGTCCTCAGAAAGCTTTCAGATTGACATTTCAAGTAAGGTTGCAATTCCCAGTATGGTTTACACCCCAAGTAAGCGCCCAGTCTGACATTACCAGAAAACGTGTCATTACCAGGAAGCACACACTTTGACAGTTCAAGTAAGCTCATAATTTGACATGCCTATCAACCTCCAGGTTTGATAGTACCAGTAAGCTCCTAGTTCACTTTACCCAGTAAATTCCCAGTTTAAACATTCCAGCGTATTGAGCCATATGGTATTGGGCCCTGATGAAGCAATACCTTAAAATAGCACCTCTAAACTGCTTATCCATCCTTCCTGTCATATGACAATATGGTTAGGGGATCTCTTTCCATGCATAGACTTTTGGAATTTCGCTCCCTTAAGCTAAGACTCGAAGAACTCACTGTTGTATTCCATCGGGCGATAAAAACCTAGCTGCTTACTGTCGCAAAGGCTGTGCCTGTGTCTTAACAGAAAATCCAGACTACTACTATTCACTGGTCTCCAAAACCTTGAAATATACAAACTTGTCGTCCACCGCCAAAACTAACGGAAACCGCCAATATGTCATCAGAGTGGATACATTCAGACTCCAGCTAAGCAAATAATGGCATGATAGTCCCATTCATTTTAATGTAGTAATAGTGTTAGACTTGCATAAATAATTTCTGACATGGAGACTTTTGGACTAAAGGAATTTCTCATACAGAAGATCATTTGTTCTTCAAAACAAGATTATGACTTATTTTATTTTACCATGCTAATGATAGCATGGGGTGCATCCACTCCCTTTGGATAAAATGAATGAGTGAATTGAAAATATGCTATTCGTCATTTAGCCTAAGCTGTACACTATCAGCTATTAGGTGCCCGAGCACCTACTAATGGCCCTCCCAACCCCCTCAGTTTTTTGTCTTATTTCTTATTGTGCAACCTCTACAAATGATGATGCGTTCTGATGCATGAGATGAAGACGAATTTTCCTGTTATCTGCTTATTATTTTTTCTAAGTGTTTGTGTTTCACAGGAGAGAGAAGGCGTGAGGGCAAAGTCCTGCAAGTACATCGAGGACAAAGACGAAAGTGGACTGGGCTTCAGCCTCTCAAAGTCATATGCCTGAGTGCTTTACAGGATAATTGTACGCCGCTTTTAGAGTGGTGAGAAGGATCATGGATGAAAGGACGAAAACAAATGCAGCATTGAGAGTAGGATTTCAAGGGAGGTGATATCACACCCCCTACCAAAGAAGAAGCAAGAAAATACAGAATTAGAGTTTGGTGAACAGGATACCGAATTGCATATGAACCCAAGAAAAAATAATGCTTTGAGGGGATTCAAAAGGGTGGAGATAGAAAAGACCAGTATTGAAAGATCAAAGAGAAAATGAGAGCACATAAAGGGTTAATCAGAAGCGGGTGTACCAAAGGAGCAAGAAGCAAGGACATTGTCAATGGAAGAGCAAGCAATATTCCAGGAAACAGGGGGAGAAACTGGGAGAAGGAAGGAGATGGATTGCAGGATTGGGTGCATGAAGAGATTACTAGAGGTAAAAGTACAGATAGAAAAAGTGGGAAAAGAGACACTACTGGAGAATGAAGGAAGGAAGGAAGGAGGGAGGGAAGGAAGGAAGGAAGGAAGGAAAGAAGGAAGGAAGGAAGGAAGGAAGGAAGGAAGGAAGGAAGGAAGGAAGGAAGGAAGGAAGGAAGGAAGGAAGGAAGGAAGGAAGGAAGGAAGGAAGGAAGGAAGGAAGGAAGGAAGGAAGGAAGGAAGGAAGGAAGGGGTGTTCGGAAGTCTGGAAAGTGAAGGAGCACAGAACTGTGAAGCAGAGTCATTGTAGTGATATGAGAAACACAAATGATGATGAGGTACAATTCAGATATGGTGTAGATTAACAGAGAACAGAGATTACAGATGGAGGAAATTACAAAATGCAGAAGAACCAATTTAAGAAACAGGAAAAGAGGGTAATCGCAGGGAGTGGGGGGCGAACATCGATTGCAAGATTTTATTGCACGGGTGGGACTAGAACAATCATGGAAGGAATGGGGCATGTGATCTTGGAATAGGTGAAAAGGGCTGATTACAAGAGCTAAAGGAAACATTAAAATGGCAGATGAGAGATTAGGGTGTGTAATACAATACAACTGGGAACAACAGAGCGATAATTAGGGGGCAGAAATTATACGAGGAGCATGAACGATATTTCCAATGGAACGGAAGTGGTTGCAAGAAAAAGATTAACATATATTATAAAAGGACAAAATAGAAATGGGCAAAAGAGATTACACTTGGATTGCCTCCCTTGCCACATTCCCCACTAAATGAGGCATTCTGTCCCCTTCTAGTACCCATTTAATAATCTTTGTCCTAATCTCCTTATAGCTAACCTGAGCCCCTTCCTAATTTGCGCCCTATCTTTGGTTTGCTAGATGATTATGTTACTGTGGTCCCTAAGGTTCTTGATCTGTCTGTTGACAGCATGAAACATTTATCAGTGGTGTGGAGCTTTGGCATGCTGAAGATATGCCTAACACAGGTTTCTATCCAGGTAATAAGGAGAAGGTTGGAAGCTGAGCCTATGCACTGTGAGAACTGGTGGAGCTTCAGGGCTAATGAGGGGTGGTGGAAGGAAGGAAGCATGACTTCACCACTGACACAGCGCATTTGTCACAGTGGGTCCAGGACGCGCACGCTGCTTCCTCATGTGCACTGCAGCGTCATCATGGTAGAGCAACCACCACTGGAGAGCGAATGAAAGGAGTGCCTGATGTCAAAGATAACAAAGGGCAGGCAAGGCAGCTAATTGATTACGCTAGGTTCTTGTGTTCAAAGCACATTCTATGAAGTATGACAGTTCCAGCAGTGGAGGACAGGAAGCCAATCTGTGATCCCTTGCACAATCTCCATAAAGGAGTAAATGCTGCTATATTCCCCCTCTTGCTGTGACAGAGGGTAATCAGTATTCCTCCTATCACACAAGAAGACGTCATTCAAAAAGTTGAGACTCCAATGATGGGAATAGGAATCTCCGGCTACGATCAGTGAACACACCAATCCAGGGCCAGTGCTCTCTCTAGTACCAGACAGTGCTCCATTCCCCATACATCTGTAGTAAGGAAAATTGATCATCCACAATGATAGGCAGTACTAACGGAGGGAATCCAACTCCAAAGAAGACACCCTTGCTACCCAAGGAAAAAAGAAAACATGCATCTGGCAGTTACAGAGGCAGTTTTACTAGCATTCATGAGGGAAAGAGAAAGGGAAGCTATCCTGATTTAGTAGCCAAGTATATATCTAAAGAACAACTTTCAGAAGTCTCAGCCAATGACCTGGATAATCGTGGGTTCCTTGCTCATCCTCTAGAAGGAGAGCCAGAAGACAATCTCAGCTGTTATGATACTGCTAAAGGCAGGAAAAATCCAGTATTAAGATCCGTCCAAAAGGTGAGTGACAGCCAATGGCAAGACCCAGAGGAGGTGATGTTACCAAAGATCCTGTCCAAACATAATCACGTACAAAGGTCAAATGTGAATCCTGAAGTCAATGTACGGGTCGATTCCAGGATCCCCATCCTGATGGTAAAACCTCAATAATGGTGGCAGAGAACAGGCTTCAGGTATGCAGGCAACAGAAAGGTAGAGAGCGCAATGAAAAAATCCTCTACGAATTACAACCTATCAATATGCTGGTATTAGAATAATTGTTCGTTTTTATTTGGTCGAATGGTACATTTGACAGAATTTGGCCTGTACCATTTGACCAATTAAAAACAAGCAATTAGGCTAATACATATTGAACATGTGGACCGGGGTTGCAGGGGTGTCCCCTCTCCCTATGATCGGTATGTATTAGTCTTGGGGGGTTGCAGTGGTGTCCCCTGCTTCTTCAACATGGGAGGCGGAGTACCGAAAAAAAAAAGAAAAAGGGATCCTGCAGCATTGTATCCGATCTGTGTTAGAGGGACGAATCTGACGCCTCAGGAGTGAAGGGGACCAGGCGGTGGGCAAACAGGTAAGTAGGGGAGTGGTGTGCACGCATTTAGTTTGCGCTTTGATCCTCTGACAATTGATCGCATGAGGGCAGGTTTATTTCGGTCTGTTTGCCTTGATCAATTGTCAGACGATCAAACACCACCAAACCTATATGCTCAGGATTGTTCATGATTTACCTAGCGGAGTGCTCTACAACCATTGGCCCTCCAGATAGTCTGGAGTACAATTCCCATCAATTCCCAGCCATGATGGTGAGGGATCACGGAAGTAGCAGTCCAAAACATCTGGAGAGACGCAGGTTGCGGGCCCTTAAACGCAACTAGTGGCATGCACAACAAAGGACTCCATTGCAGCATCAGATATAAGGGGTAGTTCAGCAGCTGCATCCAGAGAAGCATACATGTCAGATATTGGAAGACTGATGCAAGTCAACATAATGTAAAATTATGGTGAAGAAAACATTTCAAGACAGGAAACATTCTTACTTGTTGCCTTGTTGAAGGTAAAGTCGGCATCAACAAAATGTTATTCAATTAAAGCTTTCATGTTCAAGAATACAAGCTGGCCAAGCAGCAGCGGTGGACAACAAGAATGGAGAAGTGGGGCTCTTTTACAGGAGCAGGTCAACACATTCCTACGAAATTGACTAGCAACCAAGAACATATCACAGTAGCAACTACTGTACAGAGGAGAGGAATCTTTCCATTCTGGCAGGATGTTCTGTTTTCCAGACACTTGTAAAAACCTCAGAATTACTTACCCTATTACACGGAATGAAAGTTCTTGGATTTAGGAAGGCAATAATACACACTTAGACCATTAGTTAGAATATAATTGGCTCTTTACCGGCCTCTTATTCATACTCCATAAACATACATAAAACAATAACAGAAATGCAACTAAGTACATATAGATAGAAAGATAGATTAGTAGGAATACATCACTGTTAGTGCAGTTGTAGAAAATACCTTAATCTCAACCACAGCAACACCACTCAGTCCCAAGGCAGGTAGGCAGATAGATCACATCAACTAACGGGGTCTGGAGCGGAGCGTCCTCCCTCTCAGCAAGACTTCCTTCCCGGGGTTCCAACTCTCTCCGCAGATTCTACCTCTCTTCTTATGGGATCAAATCCCCACATTCCCATAGGTTACCGACTGTCCCCGGCCAAAGGACAGACAGAAAGTATTGGAGGCAAGAGTGGAAAAATCCAGACAGTGGAAAAAACCCAGCTCATCTCTCACACTCTCATTGCCAACACCCCTTATCAGTGCACCTGCACATCTCTGTCTCCCCTCTCGGTTCATCCTTGAACAAGCAATGCAAAACTATCCTACACCGTGAGCTCATCTACTTCACACAAAAATATCGCAGACGCTGCAGAAATACATGTCTGCCTTCTAACTGAGCTTGCAGTAAAAGTAGACTTTCATTGCAGTCTGGAAGTGAACATCCAAAATGGCCATGCGCCAGCACCATGTTTTAGCTCATTTTCATTCACGCACTACACAGGTGAAGGACTTCAAGCATTTGCACCAATAGAGAGATCTGCGACACTGGACAATTGGCAAAGCAGCATCGTCGACAAAGGGTATCAGTTGGAACTCAGATTCCACAAGCGTTGGGCATGATTATTACTCGTTCTCCAGGGAACAATAGGAATGTATATGCATTATTTCAGAGAACAAAGAACCAAACAAATGCTAAGGTCCTTGTTTCCCGATAAAAGAGAAGAAACTGACTTTCTTCTTTTTTAATTATTTATTATAATATAGCTATAGCAATGGCTTTTTATAATTCATATCAACATATCAATCATATGTCAATATAATACAAATCATTAAATTCCACTAGCAAAAGATTAATTAAAAAAATAATTGTTACATGTGAATTATAACTAATAAAATATGAAGGATATCAATTCAACATTTCTAAGCAATGTTTGGTCTTGTTCCACATTTTCGTGAGATGGTATATAAGCGGGATGTGGTCTCCTTTCATATATTTTTCCCATATAATTTACCCGATATGATAAGGAGGGTGTGGCTTCCGTTCTATCATCATTAAATTTGGAACATTCGGTTAAAATGTGTCTTCCAGATTCTACTAATCCCTACTGACAGAATCTACATATACATTCTGACCTTGAAATACCTTCGGGCACCCAGGACCTCAAGTGACTTAATTTGAGTCTTTACACGCATATAGTGCGAATAAATGAATTAGGAAATGTCTTCAGGTAAGCAGCGGGAGAATTACTGGGAAAATGTTTAGAAAGATACTCAGCACTAAGCGACTTAGTCGAAAGATTAACACGTTTCTGTATCTTATCTGCTGCAAACTGTTCCGTTTTCAGAATCCCTTTAAGCCACGCCCCATAAACTCCTTGGCCCTCATTACGAGTTGCCCGGGAAAAGCGGGTTCTTTACCGGCATGCCGGAATGAGCTGGTCCGTGCTCGTATGAACCCGCTACCAGCGGGTGATTACGAGTGTGCGAGTTTGCGCGTTCCCCATGCCGTTAGTGGCAATACCGCCATGCCGGTAAAGGGCCACCAACCCCCCTATACCGGCATTGCGGGGCCCGCCCATAGCGTTACCGCCTCATACCAACCGCTAAATACCGGCACGGTAATACTGGCACGGTATTACCATGTTCGGAAAAAACGGACCCGGAAATTACGTCATCGCGCAGGAACGGGAAATGGGCCGGCGGCCATCTTTAAAAACACAATCCATTGCCATCCTCCACAACCACCAGTTCTTTTGTGTTGTTCTGTGGCAGAATAGAAGCAGGATGTCTAAGGGTACCAGGAAGGCGACCCCCAGGAAGCGAAAACAGCGTTTCATACGCTGAGCTAAGTATGCTCGCTGACACCCTGGCCCAGCATACAGACATGATCAGGAGCACTGACATGAAGCATGCGGCCCAAACCAAAAAAAAAAAGAAGTCTGGCAGGAGGTCGCACAGAGGGTGTCGGCAGTGGGAACCACCCCAAGGAGTGTGCGTGACTGTCGGAAGCGGTGGGATGACCTCCGCCTCAGGGAGATGAAGATCCTGGCGGACAACAGGAGGGCCGCAATGGCGACAGGCGGGGGCCCACACTCCCCTGTGAAGTTGACGGCATGGGAGGAGACAGCAAGTACCTTTATAGATCCTGAATCCATAGAGGGATCGGAGACCAGGAGGTGGGCGCCGCAACATCCACAGAAGAAGGTGAGTGACCCATCACATCCGTGTAGGCTAAACCATGATGTGGCACAAGTGACGTGGAAGTGAGACTAGCCAAGGAAATGCATGTCCCAGGCCCACATCAACATATCCAGTCAAGAATGTGTGCCACACCCTGCTACACACGCATGCTGAGTGCCAATCCCAATCCCAACACAAGTGCAACATGACCCAACCGTGCCCATGGAACTCACCACCCATCCACCATACCAATGCCATGCCACCAGCCATTGATTGCCCACATGCCCCCTCATAACACCAACTGCCACACCCCTACAATAATTAGGTGCATGAATGTATGAACATATCACAGCGCAATGTATTATCGCTGCCATGTGACACCATCACTGATGACCTGCATCTCTTCTATCCCCCAGGCACCGATGAGGAAGATGGCATGCAGGACAGGGTGCAAGTTCATCCACTGCACGGCAAGGGACCAGGGCCACCACAACCCCCAAGCCCAAGAAACTGCCCAGAGCAACAGGCAGTGTGCCACACCGGGCAGTAACCCTGCAGGAGACACCTGCACCCACTGTCCAGCAGCAGCCACCCACAACAGTTGGAGGCGTTTCTATTCCTGCTCCGCCAACCACCGCGGACGTTGTGGATGCAGAGGTGGAGATTGAGGGTGCCATCATGTCCGGCACATCCACCCCAAGCCCCATTACCAGCATCCCTACCCCTACAGAGGCAGAGAGCATCTACGATCCCTGCTTCCACGACTCGGACCTCGATGAGTCAGACATATGCCTCTTTGCGGAGGAGTGTGCCCTGGACGTGGGCACCACACAAGTGCCATCCACCAGCCTGATGACCACCAGCCTGATGACCACCACCCTGCCTACCACCACCCTGCCTACCACCATCCTGCCTACCACCACCCCGGTCACCAGCACTCATGCATCCAACGACTCATTCGAGGCTCGCCTGTCAAGGGTTGAGGCACGACAGGAGTCGATGCTTGAACTGATGCGACAACAAATATCAGATGGAAATGACTGCATGAGGGCCATTGCCACAGCCATCGCAGCCAACACTGCTGCAGTTGAGGCATCCACAAGTGCCATGAGGGAGTGTCTGGGGGCACTTACACAGGCTCTGCTTGCAAACCTGCATCATATGCAGCGCCCACACCTTGGGGCAGGCATGGGACTGGCCATCGACACCTCCACTGCCACAACCCCTTCTACCTCGGCCCAATCGAGCCCCGTGCGGTTGACGCGGAGAAGTGCACGGCGCTTGACCATGGCACCCCCGGATCCAAAATAGCAAAGAAATAGAGCGGGCAGACAATGACATTTGGAAAATGTGCGTTGGTCAAGGGACCAGTGTTTGTTGTACATATGGGGACATTTGGGGTTTGTAGGGTGGGTGATGGAATTTACATGAGTATTTTTGGGGTTTGTAGGGTGGGTGAGGGAGTTTATTTGAGTATTTTTGGGGTTTGTAGGGTGGGTGAGGGAGTTTACTTGGGTATTTTTGGGGTTTGTAGGGTGGGTGAGGGAGTTCACTGGGAGTTGTGAGGGGATTATGTTCACATTATCACGTGACTGGAAAATACACCCGTTGTGTGCAAGAAAATCATTGGCTGGACATACTTCTATTTGTGCATGTACATTTGATGTGTGATGGTGTACAGTGGGGCACTTCTGACAAAACAAGTGTGCATGTCCACATGCAGCCAGTGTGTCACAGGCACATTACTTTCATGGTCCCTGCGTTTCAAAAGTATTAGTCAATTAGTGCTTGGCGTACAGCATGGCCATCCCATGCATCACGTACTGGCAGGGGGGCTCCTTCGCCTCCGTCTCCATCCCCTTCATCCTCACCCGGCCCATGCATGTCAATGTCAGGTGGCAGTGGTACATTCCTTTGGACGCACATGTTGTGCAGCATGACACAGGCTATGGTGATCTTCGCCACCTTCTCAGGCCTATATAGGAGTGCCCCACCAGACCTACCTGCTTAGGCAGCGGAACCGTGCCTTCAACAGGCCAAAGGTCTGCTCATTCACAACACAGGTATGAGTGTGCACACGATTGTGCCCCTCTTCATGGCTGTTGTGCGGGTTCCACACAGGGGTAAGTAGCCACGGCCTCAAGGGATATCCTCCATCACCTGCAAGCAGATAAAAATAGGTGTGTGTCACTCTGAACTGCCACCTTCAGGGAGCACAGTCATGGCAGCAGCTATTTGGTGTGGGCATGCACATGTCCCAGTACGTGTACAAAATAGTCACCTATATGCAATGTATACTGTAAAGAGGTGCGGTACACTGGATGGGGTTCAATAGATGATGCAGGGTGTAATCATGCATGCTGAGGCAGATGTGCTGTGGTAGTGCAACAATGTTTAGCGTCCAATTCATGCTGTATATTCTTTACTATGCATGGTCACACTAGCCGCATTGCCACAGTTGCCATCCTATTCAGTCATGCATTGCTTGCCATCACCATGGTGCCCTGGTTGTGCCACTTACTTGTTGTCATCCATATGCATAATTTGTGATATGTGGCCCAGTAATGTGTCATGTTCCGTTTGGCTGGTTCAGGTGAGGTGTGTTTAGATCTGCATGCATTCTCCAATCACTGGCTATTGCCACCCAGGTGCACTATCCCCCCCTTTCCCACCCGGGTACAGTAACCCCCCCTTCTGCATCCGCACACATCAGTACCCCACAGCATGGCCATGTGCCTGTTGTGCAACTCACCGAGTAGCCAGGCACGTGGTCCAGTATGCGTGAGAATAGTGGTTGTGAAATGCCATGCAGCTGGCCCACTGTGTGTTGATAGGTGCCTGTGGCCAGGAAGTGTAGCACAGACACCACCTTTAGTAGTGGGGGGATGGCAGTGCGTATTTCTATGTGGCTGGCAATGTCATTCTGTATCATGTCCACTATGGTGGTGATGGTGTCACGGTCCAACCGGTACAGGGTGTGGATCTGCTCAGGGGTTAGGTTGAATGGGCTGGGTCTGGTGTGAGGGATTGTTGGCTGCCTACGAGGCACTGGTGGCTGCGCTGCTGGTAATTGCTGGGCCTGGCTCACCCTCCTTCTCCTCCCGCGTCTCATCTGTGCTGCCTGTTGTTGCTGCTGTAGTTGTTGTTGTTGTTCTTGCTGTAGTTGTAGCAGTATAGGCATGTCCTCCAGCGCCATGATTGCAACTGCTAGTGTTAGCATTTTGGTGTAGGAAGGGGGGTGGTGTGCAGGTATGCTCCTTTTGTACTGGGTCACTCAACATTGCCTACACCTGTGGGGGGTGGGGGGGTTGTGGTGTGTGGGTGTGCTCAGTTTATACTGGCACAGCCTCCATTGACTCAACCTGTGGGGATTGTGTGCACCTGTGCAAGCTGCCTTGCATCCTGCTTGCTGTTTGCGGGTGGTCCGCGATGCCTGTATGGCCGGCATCGTGCAGCCCATGATTACCGGCTTCGCGATGCTGGTATTTGCATGTATACGTGGGTTGGAATTACCCCCTATTACCGGCATGATGGTATTTGCTCCCTGAAGGGGGTTGTGTACGCGCCAATGCCTCTATTAGCGGCACCATTGTTTAGTGTGCCGCTAATACCGGGTTTGCGTGTCGGAATGGGACGGGACGGTAAACGATGCCGGTATTACCATACCAGCATCGTTTTTGACTTACCGGCATACCCCGTAATGAGGCCCCTTGAGTTTAAGACTGAGTCTACTTTTCCAAAATTTGATTTCTTACTTCCTTGTTTAACAGCTGACGTAACAAGTCCTCTTGTTCATTAGCTAATCTCCAACCATGTCTCACCATCTTGCATTTTAAAGCAAAGTCTATTGACTTAATGCCTCGTTCAGATCTCAAATATTCAACCGGCAAGCATTTTGGTAGATTGAGCACATATTTTAGGGCATTTGCTTCAATCCTACCTAGCTCAGTGGATTTTTATGAGCCCATATTTCTACCCGATATAATAATTTAGCAGTAACTTTAGGTTGGAATACTTTGACAGCAGCTTGCATGGCTGTTGGCAAAGGTACTTTATTACACCAGCCGTTTGACTGTCTGCGGCTTCCAGTTGTTTTAAGTGCGCTTTCCAGGAAGGCTGTTGGTAAATGTAGACCCCCAAATATTTATAGGTATTCATGCTCTCTATTATATCACCATCAATGGCCGTCTGAATTGATTTCCCTGATATTTTACCTTTAACTTTATAAACACCATTAGCTTAGATTTGTTGGTATTGATGCTCAGGCCGTGCTGGTTGCAGAAAATCTTTCATTTGTCAAGCAGTTCCTGCAACCCACTTTGCGTCTTATCTAGCAAAAGGAGATTGTCTGCATAACCCAGCCATGAACCCTTCATGTCCCGTTACCTGGGTGGGTAAGCAGTAGATCCCTGAAAATATGCTGGCAAGTCTGCAAGATACAGGTTGAACAGCAGGGGGCTAACAGGCACCCCTACTTTAATCCCGACTTTAAACCCGGATACATCGGCATTGCTTCAGCCTAAATCCCAGCATGATCTAATCTAACTCTTACAGGTGTGTTCTGCTAAAGGGCCATGATCATGTTTACGAGGCCTGTTGGGATGTTCCAATCAAATTGTTTTTTCCCACAATATGTTCCTGTCTACCATGTTCAAGGCAGTGGAAAAGTCTATAAAGGCTACATAGACACTTTCTTCTTTTGTATTTCTGGCTCCAAAGATCTCAGGGATTTAAAATGGTTCTGCCTCTCCAGGGACTTATTTGCTGGATGCCTAAACTAATGAAAATGCACAGGAATGTTATCTAGCGGGTACAACTTGGAGCATTCATGACATCCATCGATATATAGGATGCATACAATCACATTTCAGTAGCTCGGAGTAGCCAGATGGTTGTCCTGTTTACAGTATCAGATCAGCATTACCAGTTTGCAGTGCTTCATTTTGGCCTAATCTCCCTCTGATATTTTCACATAGAAGGTGGTATTCACCATCCTTACTTGGATTATTAGTTCATCCACACCCCATCCCATCTTGTTATACAACACATTTGGTTCCTGATCAATGTCAAGAAATCCAACATGACACCATGCTAGGATCTCATATTCATAGGAGACAGGTTTTGTATGAACCTGGGTGATATTATTCTCCCAATACAACCTACAACGAAGCTAAGATCCATGCATCAGTCTACTATAACTTGGATCTTTATCGGCAAGAAAGTGGGTGACAGGGCAAAGGGACATGACGTCTTCAGTTAGTTTTCCTGGTGCTTGAGATGGGTTGTACATGAAACCTCGAGTGAACCATGTTCAACGAAACTGGGATTCAGCACTTGTAAATTAAGAATGCCAGATCCAGGTAACAACCTAGATAAAACAAGAGCTTGATTAGTGTCATCATCCAGGCTACCTGGTGAAATGTATATCCCTTGACAAAACATCCCCAGATGTGGCAGCAATCAATTCCAGCAGAATAGGCTGGGTGCATCCTGTAGAGCGAGGAACCTCCAAGCAAAACAGCAGCAGGTGTGAACCATGCTTAGTCCTTGAACTCGTAGGAACTCCAAAGCATTATTAATGTCTCTGATGGCCTTTACAAAGGATCCTTGTGGGCATTGTGTGGTGACTCTTTCTTGGTCTAAGGGTCTACAGCATGCATTTTATCAATTTCCCCTGATCCACAACGCCCCTTTGAAATACAGGAAGGAGTGTGCAGATTTGATCATTGTGGTTCCACTTTGATGGGGCAAATGCTGACGGTGGTTCTGTGCCCATTGTCATTTCCGGTGCTGTCAACACAGAAAGGAGCCCAGTGCAACCTCTTGGATTGGCTGTTCAGCAAGAGGGTGTCACGTTTTTGGGCTGTCATAGGACGCACCTGTGCTGTACAAAATTCATTGTCAGACAACAAGGAATCTATTGCTATGTCACAAGTTTCTCTTTTTCTCACCTGTTTCTCCTTGCTTGTGACCATCTTGGAAGCAACTTCTTTCTTACTGTCGGAGACTTGTATAGGCCTGGGCGCGAGTCTTCGGATTCCAGCATGAGATAGCCGGCTTTCCTAGCGGGTAACGTTCAGTATCCAGGCACACGAATCCAGGAAGGAGATAAGAGTTCCAGGCTCGGAGAGTGTCCGGAACACTGTGGGACCGAGGGCAAGAGAAATCTAGGAGGAGGGCAGGGGTAAGAAGGTAATAGGAAAACGAACGGGGCTCCAGGAACAAAAGAAAAAGGAAAGATAAGGGGACTGGGAATAACACGGAAGCGGACTCGAAAACACACGTTTAACAACTCCAAGCAGTTGCGTTGAGACACGCAGAGCCCCGGGGGCGTGTCAGTTTTCTAGGAAGTCGAGCATTGCGCGAAGAGCTAGAGCGCGGCGTTTCAGGCCCATCGGCCATATTGGAAGGATCACTGAGTTCATGCCGCGATGCATCATGGACCATGAAGTCCAGAACGGACGAATTCGGTGGTTCATGACATGCTATCACTGGTGTTCATTTCAGAGGTACTGTAGCTTTGAAGAGCTTCTTCTTATCAATTGTGATCCTGGTGTTAGATGTTATGAGCTACAAATGTCCTGTGTTAAGTTCAGTCTTCTGCAATCAATGCTTTTTGGCTCTCCTTGGAGGGGCTGGTCAGTTCTGTTTTTACAGTTAATTGGTAACAAGCTCTTTAAGAAGTTTGTTCTCCTGTAAACCTCTTGCAAAGATTGTCTCCCTCCTTGGAAACCTATTCAGGATACCATGATTGAGTTCTCCAGGATTCCATGATTCATTTGTTGACTTGCTAAACATTGTTTTTGATTCCTATCTCAACTCTGCAAAGACTAGGAGATGTTGAAGCATTGGCACACTGGCCACCTTTATTTTGGATCCTTCTGTAAACCTTGTTTTGCCTTGGTTTTACACACTGGTTCCACTTACCTAAGAAAGATTTGCTCTTCTTTTCATTTGAACAGGAGGTGGCTGTTTCTGGTCTTCTATTACCCTTGAGATATATCTTAATTTACTAGATGTGAAACACACTGTGTTCACTTATTTGACCTTTAGTAGCTGATGTAGAAGTTTCAATCCCTTGTTTACATCTTTGGATCAAGATGCTTACTGAAATGTCTTGTGGTCTGGATGGTGTACTATTGCCTATGATTATTCAAGGTTGTTCTACCTGCTGTGTCCACGCCTCTTGGACTAAGGCCTTGGAAGTGCCTCTAATGAATATCTTTATGGCAGCTACATGGGTTTTCTCTGCCATTTTTGATGACACATTATCAGGTACAGGTTGGTCTTTGCAAGAGAAGCCCTGCCCGGGGCAAACGTGGTGTGTGTAGGCATGTATCCCTGACTGATTTGTAAATTCTTAAATTCTGGATGAAATGTATGGGTGTCTGGATTATTACTGTCTTGAGTTTTCTTTGAGGTGGCATGGCATTGATACTGATAATATCCTCAAATAGAGAGGAGTATGATGAGGGAATAGGTCCCGGAGTAATACCTAGATAACTTCTATTCTGATCATTCTCATTACACTGGACCCTCTCTCACATCACACTACTCCCATCCCTCCCTCCCTTCCTGCAAGGGTGATGGGTTTTACAGGTTATGACAAGAAGACCCTCAGTGCTAAACTTGCCCTATGAAGCTGGGGTAAGGTGCAGATAGGTGAGGTGGGGACCTTAGTGGACACACAGAGAGATTAACAAAAAGCTTGGAGAAAACGTTTTCGGATATGGGATATTATGAAAGAGTGGGGAAATGTACTCAGGAGAGATTATAAAAGGAGGATGGAAGAAAAGATCACATTTTGGTAAATTGGACTGATTGCAAAGTTCAGAGATTCCCCAGGTGAAAGATTAAAGAATGGTGGATCAATAAAAGAAAGAGACTGCAGCATGAGTGATATAGAATGAAGAAAACTATAAGCTATTAGAGATAGGGGAGAGGAAAGAATGTAGGATGAAAGAGAATAATTGTTGGAGGAGCGAGGAAGAGAGGACATTTTGTGTTATCAGGAGGAAGATTAGATGCTACTGGGGGTTGGGGGTGAAGAGATTATAAGAGTAGAAAGAAAAGACTTGAAAGGCAGATAAAGAGAAATTGCAGGAGAGAAGAGATTATAGGAAGAGAATAGAGGTGTTATGGAAAGAAGGGATGTTATTGATTAAAAGATTGTACATCACAGGAGAAAGATATTAAAGAGGCAGAGAGAATCGTGGTTACAATCGAGGATCGGGAGGGAAGAGAAGAAGTAATTAGAGGAGAAGTTGCAAGGACAAGAATGAGAAAATGCAGAAGGTTGAGGGGACAAATTACAAGAAGATAAAGAGAAGAGATTGTAGAATGATAAAGGAAATGGATTCTAGAAGGGGCAAAAGGGGAGATTATAGAAGACATATAGAGTGTATAATATTTGTTGAAGACAAGGAGCAAGTATCGGAGAACTACAAAAGGGAGATTTTAGAAAGAGAAATAGGATGCGAAGAGGGAGTGAATATTGGAAAATAAATAGATTACTGGATTGGATTGGAATATTTATATAGCTCAACTGATGGGACTTAACCGCATCAAGGCGCAGATGGTTCTGAATAAAAAGAAGGACTCCGCTCGTCTTCAAACATGAGCATATCAACCAGCCTCCCCCAATTTCAACCTGAATTATTTCAAAATATATGTTTTGAGTGCTTTACGAAACTGAAAAAGTGATTCCTTTTTGCTGAGGTCCCAGAGAAGATTATTTCACAATTTGGGACCATACACTGCAAACCGTCAATCTCCTCTGATGATGCAATTGGATGGCGGTGCCTGGAGAGTAGAGATGATAGCTGATTTCAGAGCAGATTGCCTATTCTGAACAATCTTCTCCTGAATTAATTCAAGTTTGTTCATAAAGAACAAGTTAAATGCATTAGTTAATTAGTTAATTAATGAGGGTTCAATGGAAGAAGAATTACTGCTTGGATGACAGAAATTAGCAATTATTGAGAACAATTATCTTGGGCGAGTATTAACTGCCTAAATTGTTTTCTGTAGGAACTCTGACTTTGCTTTGAAAATTGCCACTTGGTATTTTTTCAATGCAGATTTGATATTAATTTCCCAGTCTGGGGTTCCATGTTTCCTCCACTTTCTTTCCATTACCCTATAACTTTTCCTCTGTAAGGCTAAGCGGGAAGAGAGCCATGGCTTCAATTGTTTTCTTTATCATTCTCGTGACGAAGGAGCATTTTTAGTACAAATTATGTCCATAATCTATACTCTCTCAGCATTATATCGGAAAGAAGGAGAGAGATTGTGGCAGGAACACAAGGGGGGAGAAATTCAAAGTAGTCTAGAAGCAGGAATGATACCCACCATCTTACCACAAGAGCTGAAAGGGATGGACTGAAAGTACTGGAGGGAAAAAGCGACAGACTGGACTTTTCTAGTATTCATAGATCTTGAACTATTTGGGTGGAAAACATGCTTATATATAATGTTTCTCATTACAGGTATGGTGGCAATGGGGGAAATATGTGTATACAGCCTGTCAGTCTCAAGGTGTAATCTCTGCAGGGCCTACTTGGGTTTATACTTCCTGTGTCAAAATAGTAAATTAGATTGATTTTGCGTACAATAGGTGAGTCTGTGTAAAGGTGACGTTACATGGGGTGCTATAAATAATCCCGTATTTTCTCTTCCTTAGGCAACTCCATGAGCAAATGCAAATGCGCTTCTGTTTCCATCATAATCACTATGTCTTATGCTCAGACCCAACTCTTCAGTTCCGTTACACTGCAAGGGACAGCTTTATGACACGATGACGAACATTCTGCTTGCATCTCATCATATTTTTTAAACTACTTTCTTGAATAAGTCCCAGGAATCCTTATGCTTCTTTGTCACAGTTAATTTGGAATGTATGGTGCGTGATGGGCCAGGACATATCCTTTGAAGAATGCTGTGGATGTTTGTGTGAGTAAAGCATCTTCCAATATGACTTCGTCTTAGATGATTACTGGGGGATATTGAGTGTGTGAGCACAGTGACCTTTCTACTGGATGACAGGATAGGGAGGTTTTGTTGCAGGAGAATTCGTTGAATTTGAATCTGTCGAATTTCATTAAATGAATTTGGTTGCAAATGTATGTGGGGCAGGGGGTAAAGGTAATAATTAAAGTGGGGGAAGTGAGGGGCTGCCGGGATCTCCCCCCACACATTCTTGCAGCCAAATTGAATAAAAGAAAAAAGAAAATGGACAAAATCAGATTTGATGATTTCTCCTCGATTAAATGACGTAGAACTCTGGATCACTGCCTGTTGAAGAGATACAATGGGGATGAAGAACACTGTCATTTTTTGTTTGTTTGCCGCATTCCTCTATATCCATGGTAAATGGAGGCATGTGGCCAAATTCCCATTAGCTGCTTTTCAGAATTGAGGCACTACAAGGCGGGAGATTCCAGAAGGAGACACTGTAATGCTCAGGTAGTGCCTACAGCCCTTGGTGCTGCCAGCCCTCCATAGTTATACTTAACGATACGAGTTGTAACGTATCCATCCGCTGTGCACCATTCACCCAGTTGTCGTACACAGGGGTGTGAGTGCGGGAAGCGGACACACCTGAGCATGCTTGGTATAGCTGGGCGATTGTTGGGAGTTGGGGCTCAAGGGGGTGTTATGGTGAGTTTCGAAAGTTTGAAAGGTTTAGTTGTATGCCTTTGCTACTGCACAGATGCCCCAGAGTTCACAAAAGACGCTGTATTGGTTCCAGACCACAGATTTGTGGGGGTGGGTCAGACATACCTAGAAAAGAAACACGACTAGGAATATAAAAATGGTGAGCTGGAATGTTAGAGGTCTCAACAGTTATATTCAAAGAAATGGGGTGCTGACTTATTTGCGTAGATGCAAGATAGACATTGCCCTACTGCAGGAAGCACATTTTACTGCAAGCAGACAAGACACTCTAGAGAGGAAATGGGGGGTACACTTGGTGGGGTCAGCCTATTCAGCATATTCCAGGGGAGTCCTTATTTGGGTTTCGCCAATGGTACCCTTGAGGGTCCTTCAGACAAAGACAGACGAGGAAGGGAGATGACACTCATGTATGGGTTTCTAGAGAACAAGGAAATATGCATCATTAATACATATGCCCCCAATCATGATGCCACTTCCTTTTTCGGTTACTTTATTCCAGACTCGGTCCCTTTAGGAGCAGTGTTTTGATATAGGGAGGTGACCAAAACTGTTTGCTGTACCCTCTGTTAAACCGATCTGACAATAAAATTAAAAAAGCCTGCCCCTCCAGCCAAAACACTACATACTCTCATGCAATTCTTTGAATTGACAGATATTTGGAGAACCCTGCACCCGGCATCCCAAGATTATTTGCATTATCCCTCCCCACATGCAGTTTATACCAGACTGGATTATTCCATTACAGGGGTTGAGTCAGTTGGCGAATTCACAGATGCAGAATACAAAGCTAGGGTATTATCAGATTATGCTCCTTTGCTCATTAGGTGGCAGATGGCTCCACTTAAGCCGTCCATACCAACATGGAAATTACAAAGCGAGGCCTTGCAAGATGTAAAATCTTTGAGACCACATGAGAAATAGTGTTCAAGAATACTTCCCATGTTGAAGGCACAGCTAGCAGGAAGGCTTCTTTCTTGCTGTGTGTAGGCTGTACATGGTATTCATATGCTATAGAACACTTTCATGTTCACAGCCTTTATACTGCAGCCTTTCCCTGGAACAAAAGCTGTCACAGGAAGGGGGTTTCACAGCTTTACAAATCCTTTTGTTGAAATAAATGTTCTAGTTAAGCTGTTATGCACGGATAGACATGATTAGCATAGACGTCCAAAGCAACAAGGTTAAAAAAAAACACTAACCCAACCCTAAAATCCTCAAGTTCTGCATACAACTCTCAAACGCAAAACAAACACATCCACCTGTCTGCACAGCAATCTGAGAACTGACGGATTTCGTGGGGAGACAGGGAGTGAAAACAACGTTAAAGAGTCCTGAGTTGTCTGTGTGAAGTGGACCTCCAGCCGAAGCTCCACAGGAGTGACAGCCTGGTCGGCGCCAGTCCGAAGCGCACTGCACCCAAAAGTCACAACGGACCTCTGGATTCTTTAGTCTCTGAGAGGCAACCCCGGCAAGCCACGTAATTGCAGGGATGTGGTGTGCCTCCGGCGCGGCTCGGACTCCGATGCCCTATGGAGCCAGTTGTGACCCAGCGAATGAGCGACAAATAGCCTGCTGTGCGGCAGGATCATTAAGGCCGTTGCAAGAGGCTGTGAGACGGTAACATCAATGCCCTGATTGGACCAGATGAGGGGGAATTCTGCAGGGGTGTACTGTCCATCTTAACCCCAATCCGTTCTGACCATCGGCTGTGGTCCCCTCCGGCGGCCGACAGAGGTGAAGTACCGGCAGGGTTGGACTGGCCGCATCGTCGGATCGGCCACTGGCCGATGGACTTTGAGGACCTGGGGGGCCGTTTTTCCTGGAAGCCACCTTGGGCCGGTTTTTTGTGTTTAATAAATTATAATTAATATTATACTCACACAGCTCGCAGGCAGCCAGCCACTGTGTCAGGCAATGCCGTGGCATGGTGCTGCGCTGCGTGCGTGAGTCAGTGTGCCAGTGCCACATCTGGGCACGGGCTGAGGGTGGGTGGCCCAAGCTGAGCCGTGTTTTTTTTAATGAATGTTTGTTATTGTTGTTGCATCACGCGACTCAACAGGGCCTGGGGGGCCTGGTCCAGGCTTGCTGCTGCTGCCTCGCCGAGCTCACCCTCGCCTCGCTAGTAGCAGCGGAAAGGAAACTGACACCATTCACGCACTCTGTCTGCAGCAGGGGGTGGGCAGGGGTCAGGAGGGCTGTCACACAGTGCAGCATACATTATTCATCAAAGCAAGGTAACAACACACACGTTGTTACCTTGCTTTGATGATTTGATAAATCATTTGCAAATGTGCATGCATGCATGGTGCATCATGCATTATGCATCATGCAGATGCCAGAGCTCAGGGCCGCCGCAGTGCCAGCCATGGATGATGGCCATATAGTGGTGCTCACTCGCCTTGGGCCCGGGCCGCCCCCGGCTCGCTCTGAAATGCTAATGAAATTAGCAGGCCTGCCTGCCCCCTGGGCCTCCTGCCGCCAGGGCTGGGCCGGGGGCTGGGCGTGGGCCCCGGGGCACAACACACAGTCTGGCTTCCCCAGCACCTTATCATGACAAGTTGCTTTCAACTTTTCAGGAAGTAACAACAACAAAGTTGTTGCCCCCTGGAATATGTGGATGTGGCTCAGACCGCGGCACTGACCCAGACACTGTGTCGCCACTCGCCGCAATTGGACTACACTCTTCATCATACCACGTGACTAGAGAGAGGATAAATTGGGCCTCTCCTCTGTCCCTGGGCATGATGATTTTGGCCAGGGAAACCGGCAGCAGGCAGCGCCAGGAGGAGCCAGCCCACGAGACGACAAGTCCACACTCCACACAGTTTCACAGCAAACAGTCAGCACCTGTCCGTGTCCGTCCGAGACACTTCAGTCCCCAGCAGCAGCGGCCCGGCAGCCTGCCCTGAGAAGAAGTCAAAGAGAGAAGACGAGTCACTCACAAGAGACAGAGAGAGACCGAAGTTCAGCACACTGTAGGAGCCTGTGCTCTGTCTAGTAAGAATGTGTTGTCATATGAGCATTTAAACTTTTTCACTGATGATTTGAGTTTTCAAATTGCTGCAAACGTACGGCAAGAAATATGCATAGCCTGTTGTGGAATCTGTAGCCCACAAAACAGTCTTTCACTATTCATCAAAAGAGTGTGATTTAAATGGGCCTTTTATATATTGATGGTGCTACCAGCAATTTAATGGCCTCTTGGCTCCAAGTACTGCAAGAGAGAGGGCGGAGTTGAAGTCAGAAGAGACCTGGCGAGTTAAGATTTGAAATCTGATGTATAGATGCACCTAGATAGAATCATCCATTCTCTGTGTGCTAGTTCGACTCTGTGTGAGTTGATTTAGGATAGAGCATGAGGGGTTTGACTTGCATGGGGGAGCTCCAGGTGTCATCATTCTGCTCAGTTGCTTGTTAAAGAGATCCGACCCTTCCAGCAGGAGTAGTTCTCTGGAAAGCTGTGCAGTTTTTGGAAATCTGAAGAAGTGGAGCTGGTGTTGGGAAGGGTGGGCGTGGGGTATTCTGAATATGCTGGGTGGTTTGTGAAGTTGAAGTGACCAAGATAGAGGAGGCAGGTGTTAGTGAGGTGGGACTTGGCTGCTGGGTTCATGCTACTTGTGTTCGTTTTGAATAAGCTGCGCTGAAGCATCTCCTTGCTTCTTTGTGATAATCTGGGATTGTTTGTATCTATGAGGTATTTTTTACTTTAGTGATTGCCAGGGTTACTTGTATGAGATTTGAATAGGCAATACCAGAGGTATGTATTCTTTTCCCGTTTATGATGACAAGTGCTCTCTTCTAATAGGTAATGAATAAGCGTAGCCTGTCGGCATGCCTGACTGTCAAGACTTGATGGTCGTGTAGCCGATGAAACCTCCGTCCCCAAGTACCAATCGAGCAAACAAGAAATTACTGCCCGAGCAGTCCTTGAGGCCACAGGTGGTGATCTTCGTCAGCCGCAACCAGGAATGCCTGAGGATGCCGGAAGGTGCCCCCTATGATCACTGTAAGGCAAACATGAAGTTAGGTCAAAAACACAGAACCCCAGACTTGTGTATGAATGTGTAATAAGTCTAGACTAAGGCTTACCCTTAGGAGTTGGTCGGGACTTAATAATGGTGTAAAGATGTTAGTCGAGGGCAGCCGGCAAGGGTGACGACCAGATGACAGGTTGGTAAAGCACTTAGTATGAATGAAATCACCACCTTACGTAGAAGCCAGAAAACGTAAGTCAATCAGTTGGAAAGTTCATAATCCAAGAACATAGTTCATAAACAAAAGGGCAATCCAAGTAGCAATCCAGGGACAGAAATGTGGTCGAATCCAGTAGAAATAGTTCCAAAACAACGGTACCGTGAAGGAAGAAGCCAAAATCAGAGTCCAAAATCAATCCGAGTTCAGTGGTAATAATCTGAGTCCGTAGTCCGTAATGCGCCCAACAGGATCAGCTGTGAAACGCTGAAGGGCAGTCAGCGCGTCCCTTTTGAACGCTGACTAATGATCACATGACTCTCATCATCCGTCACGTGATCGAACGTGCTGAAGGAGGAGCTCTCAGGTGCCGGCAACGGAGACGTTGTAGAATGCCCGTGGCGCGTCTCCATGGCAACTGCCACCGCCGGAATGGAAACCAACGCTGAGATGGCAAGAACCGGCGTTGTTGACCTTGTCTCATTCCTTGCCGGCAGGCCTGCAGGGGAGAGTGTTTTTTGCCATGTATTTTGGTGGGAGCTGTATTGTGAGATGTGTTCATGGAACGTAGGGGCGTGACACTGACTAATTCTCAGTGGTTAAGTTCCTGTTGGGTTTAAGCATCTTTCTGGCGGGTGTATTGTTGCTGAGGCGTTTGGGGCTTGGGAACTTACAAGAACAAGAAACCCATTGCATTGCCTCTACAATGTTTACCTAGTCATGTTGCCCTACAGAGACGGTATTTTTGGTGCTGTCTACCTGGGATGGAGTGAGTGACCTCCTCCACCGTCCTCAGTCACTTACTCACAAATCACATTTCATGAGTTCCTGGGGCAGCGCCTTCAGGCCGAACCCAGTTCCTTTGACTCAGCCTTTCAGCTGTGGCATTTCAGGCCCGAGAAATTAACCACTGCATTATAACTCGGGGCGGGTGAGTGCTACTGAGTCACATAATGCCCCATTAGTAATGGGGCCTTATTCTAGAGGTAATTAAAGTCCTATCAAGAGGGATGGTTGGTTAATGAAGGCTGCCGGCCACACTTACTAGAAACCCCTGATTGCGGCTCTGGTTTCGGGTTCATTGTGCCCCCACCCTGGGAGAGGCAGGGGAAGTTAGGGTGTTCCCCCACCCTTCATGCCACATTCTGCAGCTCCCACCCTTCTCCCCTACCTGAGAGGAGATAGCGCTTGATTTTCTGGCTGGCGTAGACACGCTGTTTTCTTTTCTTCTTTTCCTGTTGACTCGGTGGGCCAGTCTGGGCACAGCCTGCCTGGCCCGGGGCTGTGGAAGCAGGGGGGGAGGCTGTCAGGGGGGTGCAAAGATGGAATTGCAAGAGCACACCCTTATCCTAAAATATTTCCATAAATAATCAGTAAAAACAAACAGGGAGCTTTACAGGAGGCAAGTAGTGCATTGAATGCCCGCTGTCACCCAATCTGTGACTCAGCAGCAGGCAAGGTAGCTCAGTGGGCCTTGTACCCACTGCTCAAATTGGTGTACAGACAGTCCCAAGCGTAAGGGGTGCGAGCTCCGGCAGACCCCCCACACTTTCCCCCCTTTGGAAGTGAATAATACCATGAACCCCTTTTAGAGGGAGAGCCAGTTATGTTGGTTGTTTAAAGGGCAGTATAGAACCTCAGCGAGTTATTTGCCATAACACAAAACTGTGGGCAAAGTGCTCTAAGTGCGCGGCGGGGGTAGCGTCCTGCTGCAGATGACTGAAGGCCATTGACTAAAATCTGAGCGAATGCGGCCCAGAAGGGCCTCCTTCGGACGTGCATATGAAGAGAACCTTGTAATCAGGACCAAATGGGCGTTATGGGGTAATACACACACCCCGACTGTTCAGGTGGCTGGCCACACTTGGACAGAGTTCTTTTTATTAATAATTCTATATTTGCCTATTACCGAATGTCAGTTGTATTGTGCGTGTGTGGGGTGCGGATGGCGGGGTATTGCATCCGCGAAACACATCTATTGCACGTACCGCACACAGCACTCGACACTGTGCACAGCACACTCACCCCCCGCCGGCAAACTTGACATCACAGGGGCCTGATCCAACCTCGCCTTTCAATGGGAACACCAGGCACCCAAAGAAAGACAGACAGCTCTCAAACATGTTTGGCAACCACCGACATGTCTTATTATGTGTGGAATTACGCGGGAAACTGATTGATTACAACACGTGCTACTCCTAAGGCTGTGCACCCCAGTAGCAGCATGGAACCAACCTGCGTTAACTATTAATACATATCAATGCTCACCCCTCACAAGCCCCGCTAGCCATTACAGGAGTACGGGGGACGGGGTACCACAATGGCCTCTTTACTACTTGGGTGGTAACATTAAATACAAGCCGACTTGCTCTCACCTACCGCATGCGGTAAATACCAAATATGATGTAGCATTGCGCCTAAAACCCCACCAAGAGCTTCTGTTCACTGCACCAAAAAACATCTGTGCCCCAGTGCTGCTGCCCCTGTACCTTCCCAGGACTCTGTTAGTGGTGTAACTGTTTCAAGGACCTCTTTTTGTCCACTTTAATTGTATCGTTGTCAATGCACCTACCTTAGCAATTTGTTTCCTGATTTAACTTGCCAGGCTGAGGTATCTGTGTGTTGGTATACCTGACATGCACATACATGCCAGGAATTGTCAGCTTTTGCACCTGGGCCTACCTACCTCTGAAGCCTGAAAAGTAGATGCATTGCACACAGGCTTGAAATGCGGCCAAATTTGCACCAGAACTGCAGATGCTCATTTTACTATAGCCGATATGATAGCATAGTGGGTTGAGCGCTCGCTGCTGTGATGTGTGTGTGATCTGCAGGTTCGAATCCCAGCAAGGCCATCTCGGCCTTTCATCCTGAGGGCGATAAATGAGTAGCAAGACAGGTTGGGTGATATTGTATGCATATTTGTTCTATAAAAAAGAACTTAAGTGTAAGTGCTATACAATAACATTTTATCCTTTGGCCTTGGACGTCTGCTTGTATTCACAGTAATTTGCCAATATGGATCTATACACACAGATATTAATGATACATATGGTGATCCATTCTTGTATGAAATGTATATCACATTAGTGAAATCATAACCATATTTTTCATACTGTACTTAGGAACAATGCTATTTGATGGCCACTTCCTGTGTTGTCAAGGGGTGAAAGGTAGTGTTTCATTAATGGCATTGATTCTGTAGAAACATCTGTGTTTGCGCAGTGAGAACCGTGGTAGGCAATGCATTCCTTTCTATAGCGTTGCGCTTTGATGGGCACAGATTCCTCGGTCAGTGTTCACTCTGTATCAAGTCTCACTCACACACATTGTTTTTTACAAGCCCTTGCAGTTGATGTCTAGTTTAAAGCTTATATTCAAATGACCTTTACCTGTTTACTGCAATCCCAGTTCCCTGCAATAGCATGTTACTATCTGGAAATTCTTTAGCAATTTGCATCCTCCAAATGAAACAAGGAATACATCAACACATCACAAATCATCCTCTATTGTTTTTTAGCTCAATTTGTTTACAGCCTTTATGGAACTCGATGCTCTACTCCTTTTTTTGTGACAGACTATGGTTTAGCCCTTAGCTATTGGGGGATGCTTCGGCGCCCATCATATCTTTGTTACAAGCCCTGGACTGTATTTATATGCTATATACTATGTTTATTGGGTTTTCGTCATCTTTACCTTGTTTCTTTTTGCAGGCAGCCCACTGTTCAAGTATCAACTCTAGTCAGCCATTAGCATGGAGCTACCAACAGCCAGCCAGGCGAGCCCATCCCAGTGGGTAAGTAACCACTAGTGACTGTACATCTTCAAGGCAGTGCAATGTAAGGTGGTCCTGTATAGCACACTCAAACCACTTTGGCAGCCTTTATTATGCACACCTGTTGTCTCCCCCCATAAGAACAGCCACCCTAGGCTTCAGTCCAGCCTATAAGCAGCACAATGACCAGGCAGAACTCCTAGCCTATTCCTCCTCTTTCAATCTGGCCACGTTTTGTTATTGTGAATTTGCATCCAGACCCAATGTGTGCTAGGGCAAAAGGAAAACCTGGGTTATACCTCTCTCAAACACTGGGGTGGAGGGTAGGATGATTACACAAACGTGTGCATTTGTGTGCATGCAGCAAGAATTCACTTGCTATATGCACCCTTGGTGTTTGTCATAAGTTAATTACAATGCAGATTTCCTTTTTGGCTACTATTTTTTTCTGAGACGTCATACCATAATACAACGTCCAGGCCCCTGTTTGCGTGGAGAAATAACATGCATGCATCCAGTTCATTTACCATGCCATGGGACTGGATTACTGTTAGACTCAGCATTTTATAGACCCGTTAGACTCAGCATTTTATAGACCCAGCTGGATATTGTTCTCTTTTTTGGGGGGGAGGTTATGGTGAGGCTGGGGACAGTCAAATCTGAAAATGCTGACAAGCACTTGTTTCCTCTTAATGAAATGATATTTTAGATGTTGTCGCTGGCAGCCAGGTTACATAGACCTACTGTGATGAAGGTAGGAATCAGATGCACAATTAAGCTAATTTTATTTTTTAGGAGAGAAATGGATTTAAAAAAAAGAAAGGGAGGAGCAGAAAAACTAAGAGAAAAGAAGAAAAAGCAAATTGAAGAGGAAATTCGGCAAAAAAAAAAATGAAGATCTGTTTACAGGTCAGACCATCAAAATGTCACATGGTGGTATTGCTGGGAGAAAAGTGGATGAGGGTGGTCAGCCATCTTCTTCAGGTACAAGTGTTAAACCTGGTTCTTCACTGGACCCATCACCAAGAGCTCCAGATGTGAGAAGACTAGAAGCCAGAGTCTCTGCAGTTACTGGAGATATCTCAACAGAGGCAGGTGCTGCAGCAAATACAATGTCATCAATCATTGAAGGTGCACTCCGAGAGGAAGTGTCGGAATCAAGTCTGCCAGAAATAATTGAGGCTGTCCATCTCGAGGAAGAGGCAGCTGGTTAAGGTACCAGTCTGCCACAAACAATTGAAGATTCCCCCAAGGAAGAAGTGTCCGAATCAAGTCTGCCAGAAATAATTGAGGCTGTCCATCTCGAGGAAGAGGCAGCCAGTGGTGGTACCAGTCTGCGACAAACAATTGAAGATTCCCCCAAGGAAGAAGTGTCAGAATCAAGTCTGCCAGAAATAAGTGAGGCTGTCCATCTCGAGGAAGAGGCAGCCGGTGGTGGTACCAGGCTGCCACAAACAATTGAACATTCCCCCAAGGAAGAAGTGTTGGAATCAAGTGTGCCAGAAATACTTGAGGCTGTCCTCCTCGAGGGGGAAGTGGCAGCCGGTGGTGGTACCAGTCTGCCACAAACAATTGAAGATTCCCCCAAGGAGGAAGTGTCAGACACAAGTCTGCCAGAAATAATGGAGACAACATCATCCCCCCAGAGGAAGTGGCAGGTACTAGTCATTCGGAACAATCCTTATCTGCTTTACAACATACTGAAGACTCAGGGATTGGGGTTATGAAGCACAGAGCACGGAAAGATGATCTACAGGTGGCAGACTATTTGTTTCAACGTCCAAAACCAGATCAACTTTCTTATTTCTCCTATTTCAATCACATGATCAGCTGGGTCCTCGGCATTGGTAGAGGACGAACAATTTGTTTCCGGGTCACGTGAAGTATCACGTGACCAGAATCACACACCACGGCACCATAGCAACAGCGAGCTCGCGCTGATGCCTCAGTCATTGCCCGACGGCGCCAGACAACAGTCGCAGTATTACAATTGAGCCGGTAAACTCCCAACGACGATATGCCCGCTATTAACATTAGTGAATGTATTGAATCGGTAAAGCGAACTAAACACGTATATTTTTACATATGCATACCCCTTACCTTTTTCAGAATATGGCATGAATATTTGATAGATACCAATGCTGGTGAACTGTAATTACTTGAAACTGCAACATTGACCTATCAGGTAACACCCAAAGTTAAATTTAAACACAAGAGGTGATGGATTATCTTGGTAAAAAAACTTTTAATACCCTATATATCCAGTACTAGAGTGGAATATAGCTCCACAGGCTTCTTAACATTGAGGCATACTTTTTCTTGTTCCTTTAGGAAATTGATCACTAGCAAATACCTACTTTCACGGCCCATGTAACTTATACACATTTGTTCAGAGGAGAGCATATGTTTCAAGGACGCTAGGAGGATTTACACATAAGGTAATATACCATGATTCAATCTTTTGAGACACGGGCGCATTAAGCGTGAACCCTAGGACCTTATAGTTAAGACAACTTGTTTGCTGAGTTCTTTCTGGATACAGGCTAATTATTTCCTTTGTATTCTTAGCAATACTTGGATAGCAGATATAAAAACGTTGGTAACTGTTAGCTAACTTTGTATCTAAGTACGCCTACTAGATTTCCAGTGGTATAATCAGAGCTATATCATTTTTTAAAATCACAGTTAATGATTGGAATGTAAAATTATATGATTCTGTTTACCTTTCCACTAATATTCATTTTCTATTTTCTCTTGTTTCCTTTTACCGAAATACATTTTTCTCCTGCAATTTTTGCCCCGCCCCTCCCCCCTGTGTCTGTTCCCTTCCCAGACTTCCTGTGCAAACTAGGATTGTCCACTGAATATGTTTATTGCACCAATAATCAGTAGCTTTACGCCCTGAAGACGGCCTAGATAGGTTGAAACACGTGTTGCCGTGACCAAGTTTCTTTTCTAAATGTATATTTAGTATATGTGCAAATAACCAAGTGTGACAAAAGTCTCTACATGTATGACTAATTGTTTGTCAAAGGATGGATCATTTATTTTCTATTTGGACAATAATGTATGTAAATAATACTTCTGTCCAATGTTGGATTTAAAAATACATGAACCTTACTTTATGCACTTACAAGGTGTCTGTCATATTTATTTACTCACTCTCTCAACTCTTAAACCCTATTAATTAATACAACACTGTTGTGGTATATGCATGAAGGAGCGCAGTCTGAAAGGTTAGCACTATCCATAGATACAGTCTTTTCAGGTGACAGTGGAAAATCACCAGCCTAACCACACGGCTGCAGCCGCCATTATATTGCTAATATTTACCTAAGTTTCTGCTACCTTAGTGGTGCAAACCCACAAACTTCTTTGGGCCAGGTTTTCCACAAAACCTAGTGACCTATTTCTTTCAGCACCATCCAATTCAACCTCCCAAACATAGACACATTAAAGCAAGCTTAGCCTTTTGGAGGAAAGATGGGGGAAAACGGTATTGGTTAAGTTACTCTGAAATACAAAAGGTCCTTTTTTGCACAGTTTGTTTAGCATTTACTAAATGTGGAGAGAGGGGTCTTTTCATCAACGGGATGAAAAACTGTAGGCGTATTTACCAGCGCATTGCAGAACATGAGGCAGGCCAAGGTCACCGGAGGTGCACAGATTCATATATGTTGAACTTTTCAGGGTTCGAAATAGGCAGTTTACTCTTTCTGCGACAGAAATTAGTGAGCAAATCAGAAAAAGGAGAGACATATTGGAGTGCGTTATTGACGTTGTAAAAGTCATTGGGAAAAGGGGGCTCAGTTTTCGTGGGAAATCAGAGTCCATGTCCGAGCTGGATCATGAAGAGCTGGATCATGGCAACTTCCTTGAAATCCTTCTGCTCCTAAGTAAATATGACAGACCTCTAAAGGAACATATTGAGGCCATTCAAACCAAATCCAGAAAGAAAACTGGGCAAGGATGGGGTGCTTCTGTGACCTTCATTTCAAAGACTACAGTTGGCTATGTGATTGAAGTCATTTCTAAACTGATCAAAATGGTAATCAGTCAAGAAATAAAGGAAGCAGGGATATTTTCCATTCAGATAGACTCAACCCAAGATGTGAGTGTTACTGATCAGTGCTCTATAATTATTAGATATTTTACTGACACTGTACATGAACGCCTACTAGCAGTAACCAACTGCACTTTGTCTACTGGAAAGGGGGTGTTTGAGTTGGTGCAGAGTGTTATTAAAGATAATGGTCTGGACCTATGCAAGTGCATTGGGAATTCAACTGATGGTGCATCCAATATGCAGGGGCAGTACAATGGTCTGACATCCTGGCTCAGTAAGGAATCCCCTGGTCAAATACATGTCTGGTGCTATGCACATATATTAAATCTTGTACTTGTCGAAGGGACACAAGTGTCAAATGAATCCACGTCTTTGTTTGGCCTGTTAAACTCCTGTGCTGTTTTTTTCAGGGAGTCCTACAAAAGGATGGATGTGTGGCGTGAGCTGTCTGTGGAAGGCTGCACAATCCAAATAATAGGAGAAACAAGGTGGTGGTCAAAGGATGCAGCACTACGGAAAGTTTTTGGCTCCTTTAATAACCCAAACAAAGCAATGTTCATTTATGTGGTTGTTGCACTCAATAATATTGGCTCAAATACAGATAAATTCAATGCAAATGTCCGTTACCAAGCTTTAAACTTTTCTGAGGCTCTGTGCAAATTCCAAACAGTGCTCACAGCCCAGTTATATCTCAGAGTATTTAATTTGACAACCCCATTATCTAAGTACCTCCAGACAAGTGGAATGGACATCCTACAGGCACAAAGAATGGTCTCTGACATTACAAAAGCGCTTGTTGCACAGTCAAGAAATTTGGATTCTGTGTTTTCTGCAGCTGAAAAATTTGCAGGATGGGCCAACGTGGGCTTGGAAGAGAGAGGCTATGATAAAGGAGTGGAAACTGAACTTCCAGAGGGGAGAGTGTCCCACAAAAAAGAGGATGCCTGGAATGAATGCAAGGGATGAGCCAATCACCTTGGCTAAATACCGGTTTAGAGTTACTGTACATATTGCCATTATGGACAACATTCTTCAAAGCCTAACTAGTCATTTTAAAACCCACTCATCTCTTGCCGCAGATATAGCATGCCTGGACCACAAGAATTTCAATGAAAGTCTACCCGACAATGCTCTTACAAATATGTGCTCCTTGCTTGAAAGACTGGATGACTCCATAACGCTAAAGGGGTTAAGGGAAGAACTCTCAGACTTTGCAAGCAAGTGGACTAAACTTAGGAGGACACTACCAGAAGAGTATGCCTTTGAAGCCCTACACAGTGAAGATCCAGCACTACAAGATTTTGGAGAGCTACCTTAAGTACAGAAATGCAATACATTCCATAACTGTGCAATATGCTGCTATGCAATTCTAAAAAGATATGAACTTTTTAGTAGTGCTTACCAGCAATTGTATTTGGCATACAAGTTCATCTTGACCTTATCTTGCACACAGGTAGCATGTGAAAGAAGTTTTTCAAAATTGAAGAACATTAAAACCCGCCTAAGAAACCACCTCTGCCAGGACAACCTAAGCATTTATGCTCATGTCTGTGGAGCCTAATGTGCTTGTCCAATTGCAAAATCCGGACATAATCGACCTGGTTGCACATAAAAGTACATTGTTGCAGGAACTCTTGATTGAGTGATTTCCAGCATTTTCATGAAGCTGGAAGCAGGATTTCCAGGAGCTGTGGACCTGGCGGTCACAGAACTGTATGCAAAATTATGGTAATTTATGAGTTGTGTTGTTATTGAGTCATCATTTGGCTGTACTGCTTATTAAATGCAACTCTATTTTCATTACTGGTGTCAACGAGTAGACATGCTTTGAGTCTGTCTGTAAGTATTTTACTATGTCATGATATTTTTTTTAAACAAAAGGAATGTTACTACTTTCTCAAGCGTTTACACAAAACATAACAACATGCAACAGACACATAAGTACCATTTTCTGTTAAGTCGTGAATTGACGCGATTCACGGATGATGGATTGAGGGCCACTTTTTTGGAGGTGAGGGGTGGGCCACTTTTCTGAGGCGAGGGGTGGGCCACTTTTTTTTGGTTGTCCGGGCCTATTTCATAACCCAGTCCGACCGTGTACCGGCACTGTGGCCAACAAACAGAGGCCGCGCTGACAACAATGGCCTACCCCCTGATGGGCTGGAGATAAGTACGGCCACACTATTGCCAGTGAGCAAACACAGAAAATGGGTGCGGGAGCGGCGTACGTTGGGGACAGCACATCACTGCCTTGATTAAAGCTAATAAAACACATGGTGAAGTGCAGCAATAACTATATGTCCTGGGTTTGATGCACTCCGCTTCATGCTGTGCCGGAATGCTTACAACACTCTTACATTGAGCACGCAGTGAATAGCCTCAATAAATTGACACCAGGGTACCCATGAAACTGAACTACTGATTTATATAACCCATACACTGGCCATCACATACTCAGACAGCAGGGGCAAGGCTCAGTTTTCAATTTGTAAGAAGGCAACATGACGATTTGCTGGCAACTGGATTAATGTCCAGTGGGACAAGCTGGAGAGGCCATAACGCTGTGGCCCGTGAGTAGGCGGTCTGGTGTAGAAAGTAACCCTGTTGCACAAAATCTTCGACTAAATGGCCTACGCAACACCCTACTCTCCTGGTCTCCCACTGAATTACTCTACCTGAGGAGGGACACACGGGGGACGTCCCCCGGTACTGTGCTCCACGTGCCACAATCCCAATATGGCCCAGTCGTAAGCACTTTACAAGGGATCAAGTGAATGGTAATACGATATGTATGGGGCAATGGGGTACCCAGGATAAGCTGGGAGGGCCTTACCGAAGCATACAAACGCAGTTGACTCGCTGCCCCAGATTTCGAGCTATACTACTTGGTGGTGCAGGCGCAACATTCGAGACACTGGTATTTGAACGCCCCGGCCCCAGCCCGCGTAGCACTTGGACAATATGGCGCATCCCCTATGGACCATAGGGCTGTGATACTAGATGCCAGATATATAGACTCATGTGCGTTTGACCCGGTGCGAACAACAGTTGATGTGTGGAGGCGGATAAATAAGAGATTGAATGTAGACACACCATATAACAGTGAAATAGCATTGTGGAATTGCCCAGGGCTCCACCCGACGTATGATCCGGATATAAAGAAAGCCTGGGACCCCGGCCGAACCATGAGATTAGGCGACCTCTTTCCGGTAGGGACTTTTGTAACCCGAGAGGAATTCAGAGAGAAATTAGGGAACAAACCTGTGAGATTACTACAATACTTTTGAATGAGGGCAGCGGTGCGCCACAGATGGCCATCTTTCCCGCAAGAACCTGAGTCCTGTACATGCATAGACATAGGGCCTCATTACACGGAAGGCGGTAAGGATTTACCGGTACCGGTAAAATACTGGTACCGGTAAATCCTTACCGCCTTACTACGAGGTCCCTTTGCGGGTTGGGGGATTTAACGCCTGCTTTTTGCAGGCGTTAAAAACCAACCCGCAAAGGGACCGAGGGAGCTAATTACGGTACCGCAATTTGCGGTACCGTAATTAGCGCCTTCCCCATTCCCATTGAGCCCTATGGGGCAAAAATGGGAATGGGGAAGGGCAATGGTGGAAGGGGGAATTACCTCCCCGCCAACCTTGGAATGGGGCGGTAATTCCCCTTTCCGCCAAGGCGGTACCTGTATTTTACCGGCATGAACCATGGCGCTAACAGCGCCATGGTTCTCCGCCATCCGTGTAATGAGGCCCATAGTAATGGCAGAAGGGACGCCGAGGGGACTGGTCTCCAGAATGAATAAGGTGATTCAGATGGGCCAGAAGCAACAAAATAAGGCTAAGCTTAAATGGGGAAAAAGACTTAGCAATAATTATTGATGATACTAAATGGCAGAGGTAGTGTTTGCTGACTAAGGAAGTTTCTCTAAATGCTCGCCTTAGACTTATACAGTTTAAGATTCTGAACCAACTGCATTATTCCCTGGCTAGTGTGTCGCGATTCTTTCCTGGCGCACCGAGTGAATGCATGAAATGTGTTAAGGAAGGGGCAGATTCAGTGCGTATGTACTGGGACCGCCCTAGTATTGCACGGTTCTGGGGAGAGATATCAGAGGCATTGCATGATATGACCGGGGTTCCCCCCTGCTTACACCATTGAAATACCTACTGGGAGACATAGGTAAAGTATACATTAAGATAAGAAGATTGTTTAACATGTGATGTATATTAGCCAACAAATGTATAATGTTGAAATGGAAATCCAGCAGAGCACCAACGTTTTAGGATTTGCTGCGAGAAATGTGAGTGAATGTGAGGAGGGATATACTCGATTAGTCCGCACGATGAGTAGAGCTAAAGACATTTGGGGCCCCTTTGAGGACTATCTCGCTGGAACCGAAACGGAAAGGTTATGAAATGTACACTGGGAATGTACATAAAAGTACACAGAAAAGCTGTTAATTGAGACATTAAATTGCCAATATTTTGTCAGCCTCTGCTCTGCTGTAACCTGCTAACTTGTAATTTAAATAAAGTAGAAAAAGAAAAAGGTATTTTGACTTAATACCTCTTTCCCGCACCACAAATAATAAATCTCCCCCACCTCACCCAAGTACCGCCATCCGCCCCTCCACTCTCGTGCCAAAATCCACAAAAATTCCCCCTAGCCCATTTTCTATGTGCTCCACGGGCAGCTCTTTTTACCTGAACCCCAGCCAGTACCTTTTCTCTGTCCCCCATCAGTAGTTTTTTTCTTCCCCCTTGCTGCCACCCCTTTTTCGATGTGCCACTCAGCCAGATCCCTTTTTTTACTGTGGCCCAGCCTGCCCCCTTTCTTTTCCCGCCCCACCCAGACCCCTTTTCTATTTTCTCTGCACCATCTCCCACTCCCACTTTTCTATAGCCATTTCCCTGCCAATGCTCGTCTTTGGACCATAAAAGTCAAGCCAGACCCCTTAGTTGGGACTGGCTTGGCCGTAGTCATGAGATCACTGGCTCTCCCAGATCTACTCGCATCCTATGCTGACAAATCAGCACTTTCCTCAACTGCATACCAACATCATAGCTGCTGTCTCCTGAAATAGCATTGTGTGTGATGGCGGAGATAGAAGCAAGGGGCAAGTTCTCAGCACACTGCATCTCTTACTTCCATATGAGATGCCCAATCTAACTTTTTACCCATCATGTATGATCTATTATGTTTACATTTGTATTAAATATGTTATAATTCTTCTTTATTAATATTGTCAATTGTTAATATTATATATGCATGTCTGTAAGGCACTGGTTTGTCTGGGGGGCTAAAAGTAGCACCTTGTAGCTGTTGGTTTCAACCTAACCAGGCTCTCCTAGGATAGAAGCAGGAGCTAAATAGGGCTATTTTGAACCCTGTCAACACCTTGGACCGTCAATCTGGATTTACAGGAAAAGACTAGTACCATCCACGAGAGTCAGGTCAGCCAGGCCAGTATTTTGGTGAGGTCAAAGAAAGCATCATGGACTAAACGTTTCCCTGATCGAGGAAGTGGATATTCCACACAGAAGGTGCATCTTCAGTGCTTTGGGCACTGCAACGGTTATTATTAAAGGGTCAAAGCAAATCCTTGTATTTATCGTATGGCAAAATATGCACCCTTTCCCGACCCGGATACATTGTGAAAGAGAACTATGGGAATTCCCTTTGTTTTATCATAATGTTCTAATGTTTGAAGTATTACTTCTGGGTTTGAAATTCAGATTTGATAAGCAGGAGCATAAAACCAGCTCATGTGTGTCGGGCATCACCCGGTTGACAGGAGCTACTGCTGGGGAATCAAGAGCTTCACATGCAATACACACTGGCATTTTACCCATTATGTAGGATCCATTAGATTTAAATCCTCCCAATTCTTTTTTAGTCATTTTCTCACACTCAAAGTTAATGTCTCATAGTGAGTGATGGGCTACTGGGTGCAGGCTGCCAGGGGCACTAGAGTTAGGTGCTGGGGTGATGTATGGTCATAGGGTGAGTCTCTTTCTTCCTGCTTACCCCACCCCACTGGTTCCCACTGTCCATTGCAATCAAAGCCAGCCCAACTGTGGACCACTTCACAGCTTAGCTTAAACTTCACTTACCTGCCAAAGAGGAAACTCCCACTCTGCTCCATCCTCGCTACCTGGCCCCACCACTACCCCAGTATCACTTAATAATGTAACTTATTGTTTTGCGCTTGGTCTATGTCCCACTTTCTTCACACCGTCATAAATTGGCTACTTGTTCTTGTCTTTGTGCTATTGTACAAACATCCTTATGGGGAATGACTCCATAATCTCTAAATGTGTTATTGTAAGTTATATCTGATGGAAATTGACATCCCTGTTGTTCAAATAAATGCAAATACAAAAAATAGATGCCAGGGAGGTTGAGTGGCGGGGGAACTGTGGTGATGTGTTTGGGGAGGTTGGGTGATGGGGCACTGTGATGAGGTGCTATAGTGATGTTTGCAGGGACACAGAGGTTAGGGGCTGATTGAATATTGAGTAGTGTGGGTGCTGTGGTGAGATGCTGGGGTGTTTGGATGGGGCACTGGGATGAGGTACTGCGAGTGATTGATGGTGGGGGCATTGGGTGAGGTGGCAGTGATGGGTTTGGGTGGTGGAGGCACTAGGGTGATGTACTGGGATTAGGTTTGGTGGTACATGTGCTGAGGTGAGGCTGAGAGGTGACTCACTGGGGTGATAATGTTTGTTTGGGTGGTGCAGTGAGGTGGTGGGAGGAGGATGTAGGGTAGGGTTGGGTGCTAGGTGAGTTTAAATTGTGAGGTAGTACTGGGGTGAAGTTAGGTGGTGGGTGTGATGGCCTGGTGCTGGGAGAAGTTTGATGTTGGTCATGCTGGAGCCAGATTGGGTAGTGGTAATTTTGGGGTGACGTTGGGTTACAGGTGTGGGTGGGCAGCTTCAGTGGTGGGCATGCTGTAATATCTCTCAATTTATTGACCCACCAAGACAGTGACATCAGGTGTGTTTGGCAGGTGTGGGTGGGTCACTTCATTGAAGTCAATGTAGGGTAATGCATTTTTGACCATTTGTGAAGATTTCCCAGGGCAAGTCCACTAAAGTGTATGGAAGGAGTGTGTAGTGTAAAGAGAGTAAGTTGAGACTATGGCCCTCATTACGACCCAGGCGGTAAGTTACCGCCTGGGTCGTACCCTTACCACCATGGTGTAAACTACGTTTACACCATGGTGGATGGCGGATTTACCGCCCCATTCCAAGGTGAGTGGGGCGGTAAATCACCATTTCCCATTTTACCCTTCCCCATTCCCATTTTTGCCCCATAGGGCATAATGGGAATGGGGAAAGGCGCTAATTACGCCACCGTAAATTACGGTGGCGTAATTAGCACCAAGGTCCCTTTGAGGCATGGGTTTTAACGCCTGCAAAAAGCAGGCGTTAAAATCAACATCCCGCAAAGGGACCTTGGAATCAGGTGTTAAGGGTCGGCGCCGTTTACGGCGCCGTAATCCCCTTAACGCCTGGTTCCTAATGAGGGCCTATGTGCTTGGTTTAGGTTGGGTAGTGGTATTGGATGCTTGTGTGAGTTTGAGTAGCGGGGTTCTAGGGTGAGGTTGAATGGTAGGTGTTCTGGCAAGCAACCTCTCTCCAGCATGTATGAGGCTAGAGTAATCCCCCAAAGAGTTTAAACACATAATTACACATATGCCAACATACCTCATTCCATTTAGGTAATGTTCCTGGTTTTAACTTTGCATTTTGGGATTTGTAGTCCTGTATTTCCCCCATTATAGTCCCAAAACGAAAAATTCTAGAATGCAACTTAAAACCAAGACTGGATAAGCATCTTCCAACTGAAATGGGGCATGTTAGTGTAGCATCGCGGGATGCCGCTGTCATAATAATAATAATAATTTGCATTTATATAGGCATCTGAGTGCTGTTACTTTTTACCCACTGTGTGTGGTGCTCATTTATCGACCTTGGAAGGATGAAAGGCTGAGTTTGGCCCTGCAGGGATGTTAAAGCAGGCACTCTACTCGCTGTCCTATCTGACTGTCATCGGAGGCACTGACGCGTGTGAAGGGTCATGTGACCCGTTGTTTTGTGTGCGCGCATCATGCGCAAATAAAGTTAGTTCCTGTGTAATCTCCCTTGTGTCCGGGTGTTTTATATGTGCGCTACCGACATGGCCGACCCAGCGCTCCCTTCCGCACTGAGCGAATACAGTACACTGCCGATGAAGGTGGCATGGTGCGAATACAGTACAGTTAGTATCTATTAGTATTCAGAAGAAATCACAGAAAAGGCATAGAGTTTACATGCATTGAGTAATACATGGGATCTAAGCAGCAGTCACTCAACCTGATCAGCTAATTTTTCATCTGTGTACCATGATCAGGAGACATATACATATACCAACATTTAGTGACTCGAAAACAACAAAAACCTGTTAGAAGCATGTTCTAAAATTAGCTTTAAATGCCATCATTAAAGAGGACATCATCCTTTCTGCTCCAAAATATGCTGAGAAGGAAACTGGCATTTCCACAAATAACCTTATTCGTTTAAATTTAAGTTCGCTGTTTAACTAAAATGAAACGTTGAGGTCTGAGAGGTGAGCATCAGAGCATGTAGGTTTATAGCTACATTTTAAAGGAGAAATAATATCTCTGACTGTAAAAAGCAGATTTATTTTCTGAACGGCAGTGCTGCAGAGTAAAAGACTTGTGAAGTGACATCTCTGGCTGTTGGGTAATGCATTGCAATTTTAAACATGGCTGAATTATAGACCAGCATGTTTCACCCACTTCATGCAGCTCCCAGAATGCCTCTGCTGTTATGTAATATTTGGTATCCCATACCCATCCGGTATCCCCTGTCATCGGCTGTCTTCATAGATCACAGACCAAAGTAGGAGAGTTCTGTGCCTCGGTATGGGGTACCAAATATTACATAACACTGGCTTAACGCTCAATTTGTTAATGTAGTTTTGAGAAGCCGCTAAACGCCTGATGAGCAACTAGGTCGGTCAGCTGAACTGCATTGAGATGAATTAAATTTAGTGGGTTATATGGTTATTTGTAGTTTCAAAAATCACAGCTGCCAACAGTGATGGAAATGGGTACACAAAATACGCCTGGAAATTGAAAAAATACTCTGGATTGATACCTCCTTAGGGAAATTGACATAATAGATGGGTTCACTGTAGAGGGTGTGGCCTGGCGGTGCAGTCATCATGGCAGGCACGTCACACGCTTGTAAAAAGTGTAAAACTCATACAAATAATATTTCATTTTACAGGGTTGACATGAAACGCAAATAAATCACACACTAACCAGGATTACCATATATATATATATATATATATATATATATATTATACATGGTCAAAGCAACATTTTGCATAAAAATTGTATGATTGAGGCTTTATTTTCCCCATCCTTATTGGAACATTTCAACTACCAGTGTCATGATCCATCGATCACGCCCCTTCTGGTCTTCCTGGTCCCTGGCACGTCGGGGGTTACTCGCTGTAGTACACCCAACATGGCCGTATACACGGAACGTGGTCTATCGACCTTTACGTCTTATGCAGCACGTTCTATAAATTAGCCACTCCCCTGCGGATCCGCTGTAACGCTTACCTGTACTCTGCGGGGACACACACTCTCAATCTACTTATCTGATATTTTTTCTCAGCGAGCGATGCTTATAATCTCCTGCTACACAGCTTGTCTCCCCCTATGGAATACACAGAAAATATTCTTAGGCTATTTCTCAACCCTGTTCCCCAATCTTTGTTAAGTAATTCCCCTGAAAACTAATTACCTCATGTTTTTCTGGGGGGAGCTCTCCATCCTGCTTCTGAGCAGGGGCTCTAGTTGTGAAGAGGGTCTTTTGCTGGAGAATGACCTTTTAATTAAGGATTGTGGGGAAGCTGCTCTCAATGACTTTCGTGAATCTAGAATGAATTTAGGAGGAGCACATGCCCTAAGGTGAAAACAATGCCAAACAGGGAAACAACGAGGAGATGACTTCTGTACAACATAAGCGTAGACAAGCTTTTCCCCAGAAAACTGTGAATGAAAAGTAAAAGGCAATGGAAGAATTCACATGGGTATTGGCTAGTCAAACTTCCAATGCGTCACATAGGTAAACTTAATTTTAGCAAGCGTGACTAGAAATGTGTCTTTCTCCTCAGAGGCGTTCTCAGCAATGAAGATCAATATAACCACAAAAGATATCTGCCTTCACAAAAGGATTACGTTTCCAACTGACAAATGTACACAATGAGACCTGTGTGTATATGAGCGTGCAGCGGGAACTCGGTAGGAATGTCAAATGGAGCGCATAAGCAGGAAAGGCTTGATGAAAATCAAAATGCTACCCCTGCACTACGCGCAGTGTATGGCCACATTCCTCAACTGAGCAAAGCACAGAATGTGCATCAAAAGGGAAACGCCTACGCACACAGCGAGATAGCAGGAATAAACAGGCTTTTAAAATCATTTCACAAAACCATTTACAAACGCTGCCAAAACAACGTACCTCAGCAAGCAGATAAAACATGGACACAATACATTGCAAATGGTACTTGCGATAACAGGCTCGAACTACCGGGGTGAATGGAGGGATAAACCCCTCGACGTGACATGAAAGAGAGGCGAAGTTCGGAAAGGAATATTCGGGGCGGGTTTGGAGAGGGAGAGGAATGGGCTCTAAGACAAGGAGGATTCGCAAGGGAAATGCTAAGAAAAACACTCAGAAATACTGCAACATTAAGTTTCTCTGTGACAGGACTTGGGTAAGCGTCACTCTGTGATGCAGAAAACGACACGAAGCGCGGAGCGCTCAAGGGGAGGGGCTTATATAACTACAGGGTTTGAACACCTAGACAGCACTGCAATCTTCATGAGGCTAACTTGGCAGCAATGTTGTGTTTCTTTTTAGAAGTAACCATTTAGCCTAAAGAAGTAAACAGCATAGCTTGCTCACAAACTAGGAATAATAAACAGAGAACCTGACCTTGTTAAGAACCTTTTTGGGCATCTTTTTGGTGATCATGACATCCGCGCGTCTCAACGCTACCGATAGCTGTGGCCTGACGTGCTCCGTAGTTTGTTCTCCTGTACTGTGTTGCTTCCTGGTTCCCGGACCTTCCTCCTTCTCCTTTCCTACTACCTTCCTTGACCCTGTCTCTTCTGCGTTCCGCGCAAACCGCCTCTGTATGCTGCCTCCTTTCCAAGCTTCCTGGAGTTTCCTAGATCCCGGACGAAGAAGCTGAACGAATCCTGGAATCCGAAGATGGCCGAGCGGACTTGTACAAGACCCGAACTGCTCGAAAGAAAACTCAGACACAGGACTCCGCAAAACAGAGAAAACAGGTGAGAAAAGGGGAAACCTGTGACAGATTGAGACGCCACCTGACCGATCTCGATACAGACATGGATGCGACCGTCCAGGATCTTATGCGTGGCATGCAAGAGCTGACGACCGAAATGCAAAACTTAAAGGCGGAAAACGCTGCGTTAAAACAATTGGTGTTATCCCGTAATTCCGCCACGAAGGAGAGTTTAATTCTAGGCGGCGTCGTTAATAAGTTCGACGGTTCAGCAAAGAGCCTTTGTGGATTCCTAGATTCTTGCTTGGTCCACTTTACATTTAAGCCTTATTATTTTTCTACGGCCACGGCTAAAGTGGGCTTTATAATCTCGTATCTTTCCTGGAATGCCTTGACCTGGCCCACCCCATAGGTTAACTCTGGTGATGCTCTCCTGGATGACTACGACGGCTTTATAGAGGCCCTCAAGACCATGTTCGAACGCCCGGAACAAGTTTACAGTGCCCAGGAACGTCTACTCGGCTTTCATCAGGGTACCCAGGACTTGCTCACGTATGTCACATGCTTCAAACAGCTGGCTAAGGAAGCGGATTGGTCCTCTGAAGCTTGTTTTACTTTATTTTGAAGAGGGCTAAACAAAGAGATCAAAGACGAACTAGCCAGAGTGGCACGCCCGGGTTCCTTTCAAGCCCTAATGGATCTCGCTCTACAGATTGACTTTCGCATTCAGGAGAGAAAGGCAGAAAAGAAGAAATCCAAGTTACCACTCCAGAAAAACCCCAATGGAACCCCTTCGAGCTCAGAAGGCATTTCTACTCAAGCAATGAGCCTGAACCTATGCAATTAGGGGCCTTCCGTGGACCCATTACACCACAAGAGAGGATGCGAAGGATTCATACTGGATTATGTATGTATTGTGCATCCGACAAACATTTAGTAAGAGAATGTTCGATTGCCCCCCCATGGCGCTCAGGAAACGCCAGCTCCTGATCCTAAACGGAGTGCAGGTTCGGGAGAGAGATTTCTGCTCCACCTCTATTCCATCCTTGAACTCTCCTGGACAACATTCCTTGGTAATTTTACAGGCCTTCTTGACAACATCCAAGAAAGAAATATACCCCATCCTGGCACTGGTCGACTGTGGAGCTATGGGGGTATTCATAGATCATGAATGGGTCTTAAAACACCATATTCCTTACGAATCCCGGACTATCATGCAACCTGTGGAAGCAATTGATGGAAGACCCCTTTCTTCCGGACCAATAACCCTGCAGACCAAGGAGATCGTGCTTGCTATAAATCAACATCGAGAAAGGATAAGATTTGACATCATCAAGTCCGCTCATTACCCCATGGTTTTGGGAATGCCCTGCTTCAAAGACACAACCCCTATATCAATTGGGCAGCGGGATCCTTGTTCCTGGGTTCTGAGTTTTGTATGTCCCACTGCTTACATCCAGACCTTGATCCTACACCATCTAAGGAGTTTCCTACAACTCATCAGAACACAATCGCAGTTTCAAACATCATCCGGGTCCCGGAGGCTTACCAGGAATATTCCGATGTTTTCTCCTCTGCCATTTTTCAGGCCTTACCTCCCCACAAACCTGAAGATTGTGCTATTGAGACGGAACCGTCCACGGTGATTCCATTTGGAAGGATGTTCATCCTCTCAGAACCTGCAAAGAAAGCCCTTCGTGAATACCTGGATACTAATCTCGCAATACAGCACAGCCCCTCCACATGGAAGGCCCGGTCGTGGCCTCAGCAACAGGGAAAGCATCTTTTGAATTTCCCGCCGTTTCCCTGCCCGTTCCCGCTTGCAGCCCGCAGCCTGATACGGCTTCCTGCTCTACCGGCTCCCCCCCCCACCATAAAGGGAGAGGGAGTACACCGCCAGGCGAAGCCGCGAGGAGAAGGCCAGGGGACAAGGCCTGCACTCCTCTTTGCAGCTCTTCGCTGCTCGTCTGCCGTTTGCCGCGAGGCTTTGCCGCATTCTAGAGGTAAGGAGCCTGACTACTGCCACCTCAACCCTCAACCAGGTTTGCCCACCAGGAACTCCAGACTACGTGCCCGCACTATAGAGGCCACCATCTGCTCCAAGTCCCTCCCCACGAGCATCCGCAATGTACAGCTATGCTCCCGTATCACGCAACCCACTCCACCTGCATACATGGCCAGACTCATGCGCCAAACCACTAAGCCAACAGCAATAGTAACTACCTCCAACATAGCTGCCAATGATGCTCTCTACCCCACCTCAAACTGTACTTCCTTTATACGCAATATGTTTACACACGTGTCCACCACCACTGAAAATGTGCTCCCCAGTGCAAAATGTGTGATAGGCAATTCTTCTACCCCCATTTTGAATGCTATTGTGCCAAATGTGATCCTACCTGTGTCCACCACCACTGAAAATGTGCTCCCCAGTGCAAAATGTGTGATAGGCAATTCTTCTACCCCCATTTTGAATGCTATTGTGCCAAATGTGATCCTACCTGTGTCCACCACCACTGAAAATGTGCTCCCCAGTGCAAAATGTGTGATAGGCAATTCTTCTACCCCCATTTTGAATGCTATTGTGCCAAATGTGATCCTACCTGTGTCCACCACCACTGAAAATGTGCTCCCCAGTGCAAAATGTGTGATAGGCAATTCTTCTTCCCCCATTTTGAATGCTATTGTGCCAAATGTGATCCTACCTGTGTCCACCACCACTGAAAATGTGCTCCCCAGTGCAAAATGTGTGATAGGCAATTCTTCTACCCCCATTTTGAATGCTATTGTGCCAAATGTGATCCTACCTGTGTCCACCACCACTGAAAATGTGCTCCCCAGTGCAAAATGTGTGATAGGCAATTACTCTACCGCCCCCCACCACAACACCACCCAAGCCCCCTGCTCAACACCACCCTTGCCCACCACCTCACCCACCCCTCCAACGGACCCCACCCTATCCGCCACAGAACCCCACCTTAAATGCGCCATGGTCAACGCTAGATCCATCAATGCCCACGCTCTGGACATCCATGACCTCATAACCACCCATGACCTAGACCTGCTCATGATATCAAAAACCTGGCTACATGAGGCCTCCGGCCCTGCACTCTCCCTTGCACTGCCCCCTGGCTATTCCATCACCAGACAAGATCGCCCCTCTAAAGGTGGAGGTGTAGCAATCATCGCCAAAGACTACCTCACCATTAGAAAGGTAGAAAAATCCTTACACAACAACAACGACTACCTCCAAGTCAAAATCAACCTCTCCCCCCACTGTACCATTGCTGTTCATATTGTCTATCGCCCTCCAGGCCCAACAGGAGACTTCCAAGCCTCCCTCATCCACCTCCTATGTGACAACCTCAAAAAACAATCGAAAGCCATTCTCCTTGGGGATGTCAACCTAGGCCTCCTTGACAGGAAAGACACAGCAGCCAAATCCCTTGACTCAGCCCTCAAAACACTAGGCTACAAGAACACCATCTGTAGCCCAACTCACACCCAGGGCAGAACACTTGACTGGATCGCTCAGCACAACTGCCCACTCATCATCACTGGAAACACTCCCACCCCATGGTCTGACCACCATAGCATCACCTTTAGCATCCTCACCACCAGCTCCCCAACTCCGCCACCCCAACCCCTACCACCCTGCTTCGCAAGAAGCTCCCGTCAGCTCACTAAGGAAAGGCTACTGCCCTTCCTCCAAGGCCCAACCTTCAGACCGCCTTTCTCCTCCGACCCAGAAACTCTTGCATCAACCTATGATGTTGCCATCAAAGCAGCTATCAATTCCATTGCCCCACTTAAACCTCGTAAATCCAAACCCACAACCCACTCTAACTCCTGGTTCACCCCAGACTTGCTCACACTCCGGAATGAAAAAAAGGCAGCTCTTACACAGTGGCAAACATCCCACACTGACAAAGACAAGTTGATCTTTAAAGCCCGCTCTACGGTTTACAAAAAAGCTATCACCCAAGCAAAAGCCAAATCTTTTGAATCCAGAATCTCGGAAGCTCAATCTAGCACACAAGAAATCTTCACCAAAGACAAAGCCTGGTGCGACGAAATTCAAACAGCCATGCAAACCAAACTGAGCCGCCTCCAAAGCAAAATACTAGCTACTAAACAAGCCCTGCCTAATACGCATATCCCTGCCCCACCACCAACCTCGGACCCCCCTCAACTCTTCTCCTTCAAACCCATACAGGAAAAAGACATCATTAATATAATGAGGAATATCAAACCCTCTAACTGTAAAGGTGATGCTTGCCCAGCCACTCTCATCAAGGACTGCACAGAAGCGCTTGCCCCCTTCCTGACAGCCTTTGTCAATGCCTCCTTTGCAACAGGGAAAGTCCCCGCCTCCCTTAAGGAAGCATGGGTCCGCCCCCTCTTAAAAAAACCAACTCTCGATCCCACCTCCCCCAACAACTATAGACCCATCACCACTGTCCCTTTCCTCCTCAAAATACTGGACAAAGCAGCCTACCTGCAGGTTCAGCACTTCATCGAAGAGAACAAACTCCTGGGACTCCGCCAATCTGGCTTCCGCCCCAGACATGGCACGGAAACCGCCCTACTCGATCTACAAAACCAGATGGACGATGCTAGAGACCTGGGCAAACCAGCACTTCTCCTACTTCTTGACTTATCTGCGGCGTTCGATCTCGTTGATCATGGCGTCCTATGCCATCACCTCTCCTCCACTGCCAAGTTCTCCCTGACGCCACAGCATGGATCACCTCCTTCCTACAAGACAGAACCATGCAAGTATTCCCTGACTTAGCTTCTGCCTCACCCACCATCATACTATGTTGTGTGCCCCAAGGCTCATGCCTCTCCCCCACCCTCTACAACATCTTCACACGACCCCTCTTCCTCATCCTCGACGCTATGGGTATCTCTTACACTAACTACGCGGATGATACCCAGATCCTCCTCACCCTCACCGGCAACTATGACACTGACTCTTTGACCCTTAACAATCTCTACAACAACATCCAAGCCTGGATGGCAGACAATGGACAATGCCTCAACTCTGACAAGACTGAACTCCTACTGGTAGGTTCCCCCGACACGCTAAAAAATCTTGACTCCCAATTCAGTCACTTCACCATCAACACCATCACAATACCTGTCTCAGACTCAGTCAAAACTCTTGGAGTTTATTTGGACTCCAACCTATCCATGGACAGACAAGTCAACGCAATTGCCTCCTCAGCTGTATATCACGCTACACTTATCAACGCAGTCAGGACTTTTCTCTCCAGAGAGAACTGCACAAACATAGCCAGAGCCATCACCGGCTCCAGGCTAGACTATTGCAATGTACTATTTGTAGGAACATCAAAAAAAAACCTTGAGAGGCTACAAGTCATCCAGAATAGTGCTCTCCGTGCAGCCCAAGGCATTGCTAAAAGAGACCACATCTCGGAGGCTAGAAAACTGGCCCACTGGCTCCCAATAAAAGAGAGAATCGTGTTCAAAGCGCTGACACTGACACACAAGTGCATCCATCTCACTGCTCCCGACTACCTCTCACAAAGAATCCACCCCGTCGCCTCTCCAAGACCAACCAGATCACCCTATACCAACATGCTCTGTGTGCCACGAGTAAAAAGAGCTAGAGCGGGTGGATCCAGCTTCCCATATCTCGCACCTACTCACTGGAATGCCTTACCTCCCACCATCCGAAGTGAGGCCTCCCTCCTCGCTTTCCGCAAAGCAATGAAAACCATCCTCTTCTCATAAGGTCCTTCGTAGCGGCATGAATACCAACCATAGGACCCACTGCTTAATCTGTATTGACCAATCAAATAAGCTGTAATGATACCTATGTCTGTGTTTGTATGCAATGTGCCATCTACTGCTACCGCGTCTGTATCTCTGTAACTAAGCTCATGCAAGTAACAGCGCCTCAATGCCCTTGGGCTGCATGCGCGCTATATAAATATAAATAAATAAATAAATAAATAAATAAATGGCACCATACGACCATCTAAATCTTCATCAGGGGCCTCCCTGTTCTTCATTCCTGAAAAAGACACTAAAGAACTCAGAGCGTGTCTGGATTATCGAGGTCTAAATCAATGTACTCTCAAGGACCACTATCCATTGCCCTTGATCTCAGACATCCTGGAGGCAGTAAGAGGTGCAGTTGTGTTCACCAAGCTGGATCTCGGGCGCCTATCATTTGATTCGTATCAGGGCAGGTGACGAATGGCCTGCCTTTAGAACACCCTTTGGGCATTTTGAATACTTGGTCATGCCTTTGGACTTGCTAATGCCCCAGCGGTGTTCCAGCGTTTCATGGATTGAGTGTTCTCGGACATGCTGTTCCTTTTTGTGATTGTCTATCTGGATGATATTCTAATATTTCCGAAGGACCCTCTCAAGCACGAAGAACATGTGAAAGCAGTTTTACAACGCTTACGCGAAAATAAACTCCTGGCGAAGCCCGAGAAATGCATCTTCCATACTTCTACTGTTCACTACCTAGGGTTTGTCCTTACTCCCGATGGTATCGGTATGGATCAGTCCAAGGTCAAGGCTATTTTATCCTGGCCTAGCCCCGCCTCAGTGAAACAGATACAATCCTTCCTGGGCTTGGCTAATTTTTATAGGAAATTCATACCTTCCTTTTCTGAGATTGTCCAACCAATAATTGCCTTATTGAAAAAAGATGTTCCCTTTCATTGGACCATGGCCCAAGAGAAAGCCTTCCAACAGTTAAAGTCTGAATTTACACAAGCTCCCATTCTTGCTCAGCCTGATGTTAATCGATCATTCATAGTGGAGACAGATGCCTCCAATTACGCCATTGGAGCCGTTCTAAAACAGCAATTCGAGGATAGCTTGGAACATCCCATCGCCTACCTTTCTCGGACATTAACTCCTAGTGAAACCCATTACTCCGTCCTAGAGAAAGAGCTGCTAGCCATCCGTCAAGCCTTCACAGAGTGTCGTCATTTACTTCTAGGAGCCAAATTTCCAGTCCATGTCCGCACGGATCATCGAAACCTACAAGTATTACAAGCCCTGGAATGTAGGAATAGTCGCCAAGCTCGGTGGGCCTTCTTTTTTGCCCAATATCAGTTTCAGATTCACCATGTCCCTGGAACCCAAAATGTAATAGCTGATGCACTTTCTCGTCGTCCAAACTATGAACCTCCGGAGGACCGGACGTATCCCAAGATGTTTCCTCATACCATATTTGTAGCTCAAGCAAACAACCTCCTGGAAGAGATTTGCGTGCAAACTCAGACTTCGGAACTTTGGAAAGGACTTTCAGAAAAGAATCAATGGGACTTAAGAATCAAGGACGGATACTTGTTCAAGGATAACAACCTGGTCATCCCCACACAGAAACTACAACAAAGGATAATAAATCTCTGCCATGATACTCTTCACTCCGGTCATCGTGGTATTTCCAACACCCTCCGTCTAATACAAAGACAACAACAAGACCTTGGGAAATCATAGCTACAGACTTCATTGTGGAATTGCCGCCTTCCAGACGTTATACCACTATCATGGTCACCATTGACCTATTCACTCATATGGCTCACTTTACTCCTCTGTATAAATTACCATCCTCATCAGAACTTGCAGGTATTTTTCTGGAACACATCTTCCGACTGCATGGACTTCCTTCCAAGATCATATCGGACAGAGGACCACAGTATATCTCTCAGTTTTGGAAACACCTCTGCCGGATATTAGGGACCCAACAAGCTCTTTCCTCGGGATATCATCCTCAAACCAATGGTATTGTTACGCTCACCTGGTTCCCATGGGGGCGTCGACCGGAACTGGGCCGCTGTTATTTCCACCAGCGTGACTTGTAGCGCCGAGATGACTGACTGGACTGGCCCGCTCAGCCTAGTTGTCTGGCTCGCAAGAATATTCTTCTGATGGTTTGGAAGGATGAGCTCTCCATCCTGCGTCGACCGCAGGGGCGCGTTGATGACCAGTTACTTCACTGGCGTAGTGGAATTGGTGAGTTCCAGTATTGACTGTAAAGTCCAATTGTTCATAAGAGTTCAAATGTCTGCTCTTCACTCTGTCCGATTCCTTGCAAGTTGCCGATTAATCCACTCGAAGATTTCCAAATGGCACTCGGTAAGATTCAGGTAAGTCTATTGTGTTTTTCCCCTTAGGGGCCGGGGTACGGCGATGAAGCAGAGTTGACTGTGCCGACCCGAGATGAGGTGAGACCCCCGTGGTAAATCAGGTAAGTTTTGTGGGGGGTAACTGGTATTGTCCTTGCTTTCTCCCCTTAGGGGCCGGGGTACGGCGATGAAGCAGAGTTGACTGCGCCGACCCGAAATGAGGTGAGTACCTCCCGTGGTAAATCAGGTAAGTCCTTGGGGGTAGCTTGTATGGCCTTAGAGAGTCCCCTTGCTCACCTTGCTGTCTTTGTCTCCTTAGGTGTCGGAGGGCGGCCGCGAGATGGAGAGAGCGTGATGGAATGCTGAAGTACCGCCAAGCAGGTGAGCTCAGCACGGCGCCGTAGGAATGCGAAGCGATGCTTCAAAGACTTCTGTCTTTCAGTTCTGTGGCAAAACGGATCAGGATTCAGGTAAGGATTAAAGTTAAAACTCCTGTTCTAACCTTTATCCTTTTTGTCTTCTTGTTTCAGGAGTCCCAGGACTGAAGCGGGCGTGGCTGAAGATTGGAGCTGCTGAAAACACGGTGAGCGTTACGCTGCAGCAAGCAGAATAACACGAAGCACGTGTGGCTGTCCGGGCGTGGTTTAAATAGCCTTGGAAGAAGATCCAGGTAAGTATTCTTCCACAGCCCCACCCAAGTAACAAAATAGTCCCTTCAGTAAAATAGTCCCTCCTAAGCCTCATTTAGCTTAAGTCTTCATGTAGCATGGTCTGCCTCAGGTGAGTATGCAGCATGCTCTGCTTCAGGTAAGTTATCAGTAATGAGCCTGGCGCCATGGCAGGACTGACTTTATCTTTATGAGCCTGGTGCCATAGGCGCCAGGACTATACCCAAACAGCCCCTAACTGGGGCTTTTTGGGCATGCTCCAAGTGGCATGATGCCTGCTTCCGGGGCTGCTGGGCCTGGTCTGGTCTTCCGGGGGCAGGCATCATAACAGCACTCCCCCTCAAGGCCCCTCTTAAAGTCGTTCTCCCCCTTGGCCGTGGTTTGTCTGGAAATTCCCGATGGAACCTCTTCACTAAACGAGGTGCATGCACGTGGTCACTAGGTTCCCAAGACCTTTCCTGTGGACCATAACCTTTCCAGTCAATTAGGTAAAAGAGTTTTGATCTCACTCTTTTTGAGTCCAAAATATTCTTGACTTCGAACTCGGGCTCCCCGTCTATGAGGATAGGTTCAGGTGGAGTGGTTAGCCTTGTTCCTGGTTGCACTGGCTTCAAAAGAGACACGTGGAAAACGGGATGGATTTGCATATGAGCAGGTAGGTCCAACTTGACGGCCACTGGGTTAATAATTGCCTTGACAGAAAAAGGTCCCAAATACCTGGGGTTAAAGGTCCGAGTCCCCTTGAGTAGTAAGTGCTTAGTGGCTAACCATACTTGGTCCCCTATTTGGTATTGAGGAGCTTCACTTCTGTGCTGATCCACATCCTTTTTGTATTTTTCCTTAGCCTTTTGCAAATGGATGGTTGCTTCTTTAAAGGCTTGTGTAATAACAGCGTGGAGATGGTAAAAAAAGGAATTTGTCCAGGTCCTGAGTGTACGGAATTATTGTACGCATACTCTGCGATCCACAGAATGTCTTTCCAATTCCCCTCAGACTGATGTAGCATACAACGGAGGTACTGTTCAAGAGTCTGGTTGGTCCTCTCCGTTTGACCATCGGTCTGAGGGTGGTGACTGATCGAAAGCCTAACATCAATTTGTGCCAGTTGGCAGCATTTCCTCCAAAAATGTGAAATGAATTGACTGCCCTGATCTGAAATTAACACTGAAGGAAAGCCATGCAGGCGGACAACATTTTCAAGGAATTCCTTATCCAGGATTGAAGCTGAAGGTATCCCTTTTAAAGGAATGAAGTGGGCCATTTTAGAAAAAAGATCTACAATAACTAGAATGGTATTGTAACCTTGGTACGGGGGTAAATCCGTGATGAAGTCTAATGACAAGGTATGCCAAGGGGTAGGTGGTATGTCTAATGGTTGCAATTATCCAGCAGGTTTTTTCTTTTGCCCTTTATTTTGTGCGCAAATGCCACAAGACATGACAAATGACTTGACATCCTTTCGCCAGGTAGGTCACCAAAATTGCTTCCTAATTTTAGCTTTGGTTTTTGCAATACCCGGATGCCCTTCTATTAAGGTGTCATGGTAATGGGAAATGACAAGTTCCTGTAGTTCCTTTTGCGGTAAAAATAGCCGGCCTTGGTAATAAGGTAAATCATCGATGACAGAGTACTCTGGACCTTTCTTTGCCCAGTCCTGTAGGGCAACGGAATCAAGGAGTTGGTGGATCTTGTTTTGAATGTTCTCCAGTGTCTGTATGGAAGCCAGGCCAAGGATTCTCTGTTCCGGAATTATGGGTACGGGTTCTAAAGTTATTTCTGCTTCTCCCATTCCAATCCGGGACGAGGCGTCTGCTTTACCATTCTTACAACCTGGTCGATAGGTTATTACAAAATCAAACTCGGCGAAGAACAATGCCCAACGGAGTTGGTGCGAAGATTGGGCTTTGGCTGTCTTTAGGTATTGTAAGTTGCGGTGATTGGTGATGACCGTGATGGTATGTCTGGCACCCAGTAGATAGTGCCGCCAAGCCTTGAAGGCGGACTTGATGGCCAGCAGCTCCTTGTCGGTTATGGCATAGTTTAATTCGGGGGTGAACATTTTCTTGACCAAAACGCCACTGGGTGAAGCTGGTTAGTTTCGGGATCCTTTTGGGAAAGGACTGCTCCCATGGCTGAACTGGATGCATCTGTTTCCACTATGTAGGGAAGCTCGGGGCGCGGGTGTCTTAATATGGGAGCAGATGTGAATTTAGCTTTTAACTCTTGGGAGGCGTTGTCGGCTTCCTCTGTCCACACAAAGCGTTTGTTTTTTCGCAATAGTGTTGTGATGGGATATACAATGTGCGAGAAGTCCGGGATAAACCTGCGGTAGAAATTGGCAAGCCAAGCATGCTTTGAACTCCTTTGATTGAACTTGGCGAAGGCCAATTAAGAATGGCATCCACTTTTCGTGTATCCATCCGGATTCCTCTCGGGGTCAGAATAAATCCAAGGAATTCCACTTCCCTAGTGTGGAAGATGCATTTTTCCAGTTTAGCATATAATTTATGCTGGCGTAACTTCTCTAGGACTGCTTGGACGTGTTTTACATGCTCAGATTCTGATAAAGAGTATACTAAAATGTCGTCGATGTAAACGACCACACACACGTCGATAAGCTCTCGGAGGACATCGTTCATGAAGAACTGGAAGGCTGCTGGTGCATTGCATAGTCCGAAGGGCATCACCTGGTACTCAAATAGTCCGTACTTGGTGCGAAAAGCAGTCTTCCATTCGTCACCCTCTTTGACACGTACCAGATGATATGCCCCCCGAAGGTCTATTTTCGTGTATATACAAGTGTCCTTCACCTGGTCTAGTAGTTCTGGGATCAAAGGCAGTGGGTATTGATTCTTGATGGTTATCTGATTCAGTGCGCGGTAGTCTATACATGTTCTAAGGTCGCCTTCCTTTTTCGGTACGAAGAAAAAAGCTGAAGATGCAGGGGATTTGGACGGGCGAATGAAGCCATTAGCAAGGTACTGGTCTAGGTACTGGCGCAAATGAAGATTTTCGGGTTCCGTAAGGGCATAGATTGTGCTGCAAGGTGGTTGTGCTCGAGGTACAAGATCTATTTGACAATCATACGATCTGTGAGGTGGTAAGGTGTTTGCCTGTTCCTTTTGGAAGACATCCTGAAAGTCTTGGTATTCAACAGGTAATTGCATAGCTACTGGAATTACTGGGGCCAGGACTGAGTTTTGAGTTTTCCTTGGGTAGCAGGTGTGAGCACATTCTGGGAAGGTTAGTCTCTTCTCTCGCCAATCAATACAGGGATTGTGTTTATCCAACCAAGGTATCCCCAGTATCAGCTGAAACTGTGGGGTCTTGATCAAACATCATAGCCTCTCGATGCCCATCTTGACTCAGCAATGTCATCTCTGCAGTGGAATGAGTTACGGGTCCAGAGGCGATTTCCGTTCCATCTACAGTGGTGACAACATCGGCCGTGGTCTTGCGGGTGAGAGATAGATTCATCCTGGTAGCCAATTCCCAGTCCAAGTAATTTCCTATGGCTCCACTGTCTACGTACGCCTTTACCGCGTGCATGCGTGATGGCTGCTCTGGATCTACAAGGACCATGGGTATGGTGAAATGCGAGGTCAGAGTGTCCTTCTTTAAGCTCGGCAAGCAGACCTCTAAGCTTGCCGGGCGTGGTCGTTTCCCGAGTCAGATTTCACATGGTTTTCGTCTGCTGCTCCTATAACTTTCTTGGGTGGTTTTACAGGGCAGTTCCGAAGAAAATGACCAGCAGTTCCGCAATATAAACATAATTGCAGTTGCCGTCTTCTATCTCTCTCCTTTTGGGTTAGGGGTCCTTTAACCCCCCCCGATTTGCATTGGTTCTGAGACATCTACTCCCTTGGAGCTTATGTGGGTTTTAACCAACACCCTGTTCTCAAACTTGGTTCGGTCAGTCTTCCTGGTTTGACGTCTGTGATCGAGCTGGACCACTAGATCTATATATTCAGCACAGTCTTGTGGCGGGTTCACGATTTGGGCCAAAACATCTTTGAGTTCTCCTCGAAGTCCTCGATGGAATAATGTGATTCGTTTGGCTTCAAGCAATTCGGTTACCACTACTAATCTATTGAAAGTTGCAATGTAAGATAAAAGATCCTGGTTACCTTGACGTAGGGATAAAAGTTTGTTGTCCAAAGCCTGTCCTCGGGAGTGTCGGGCGAATAGTCTTTCCATGCTTGTTCGAAAACCCTGGAAATCTCGAAGAATCGGGTCATCCTGGTTAATTAGTGGAATAGACCAATCCGCCGCACTGCCGCTGAGATATGACAGTACAAAGGCTACCTTGGCCTGATCGTTTGGGAAAGCTCCAGGTCTACATAAAAAGTGCAAGCGGCATTGATTCATGAATGTTGCAAACCCTTTTGTGTCTCCGGCAAAGTGTTCAGGCGGAGCCAAAGGAACGACTCCAGGTAAATTTATCTGCACCAGGTTACTCGATGGTACAGGAGCTGGACTTGCCCCAAGTCCTGGTAGAGGTGTTTGTCCAGCCTGGCTCTGTAATAGTTGTCTGGACAACTCATCAGTTCGTTCTTTTGACACTATCAGTTCCCTCCTGAGGGCATTGGTTTCTTGGCAGGCGGAATGCACTTCGGCCCTTAATTCCCCTAATAATTGGGCCAACTGATCAGTTTCCCAGGTCTCCATGACGCCCAGGTGGGTATTTGTGGGTAGGCTTCGCGTTCTGTTACGCTCACCTGGTTCCCACGGGGGCGTCGACCGGAACTGGGCCGCTGTTATTTCCACCAGCGTGACGTGTAGCGCCGAGATGACTGACTGGACTGGCCCACTCAGCCTAGATGTCTGGCTCGCAAGAATATTCTTCTGATGGTTTGGAAGGATGAGCTCTCCATCCTGCGTCGACCGCAGGGGTGCGTTGATGACCACTTACTTCACTGGCGGAGAGGATTTGGTGAGTTCCAGTATTGACTCTAAAGTCCAATTGTTCATAAGAGTTCAAATGTCTGCTCTTCACTCTGTCCGATTCCTTGCAAGTTGCCGATTAATCCACTCAAAGATTTCCAAATGGCACTCGGTAAGATTCAGGTAAGTCTATTGTGTTTTTCCCCTTAGGGGCCGGGGTACGGCGATGAAGCAGAGTTGACTGTGCCGACCCGAGATGAGGTGAGACCCCCGTGGTAAATCAGGTAAGTTTTGTGGGGGGTAACTGGTATTGTCCTTGCTTTCTCCCCTTAGGGGCCGGGGTACGGCGATGAAGCAGAGTTGACTGCGCCGACCCGAAATGAGGTGAGTACCTCCCGTGGTAAATCAGGTAAGTCCTTGGGGGTAGCTTGTATGGCCTTAGAGAGTCCCCTTGCTCACCTTGCTGTCTTTGTCTCCTTAGGTGTCGGAGGGCGGCCGCGAGATGGAGAGAACGTGATGGAATGCTGAAGTACCGCCAAGCAGGTGAGTTCAGCGCGGCGCCGTAGGAATGCGAAGCGATGCTTCAAAGACTTCTGTCTTTCAGTTCCGTGGCGAAATGGATCAGGATTCAGGTAAGGATTAAAGTTAAAACTCCTGTTCTAACCTTTATCCTTTTTGTCTTCTTGTTTCAGGAGTCCCAGGACTGAAGCGGGCGTGGCTGAAGACTGGAGCTGCTGAAAACACGGTGAGCGTTACGCTGCAGCAAGCAGAATAACGCGAAGCACGTGTGGCTGTCCGGGCGTGGTTTAAATAGCCTTGGAAGAAGATCCAGGTAAGTATTCTTCCACAGCCCCACCCAAGTAACAAAATAGTCCCTTCAGTAAAATAGTCCCTCCTAAGCCTCATTTGGCTTGAGTCTTCATACAGCATGGTCTGCCTCAGGTGAGTATGCAGCATGGTCTGCTTTAGGTAAGTTATCAATAATGAGCCTGGCGCCCATGGCGCCAGGACTGACTTTATCTTTATGAGCCTGGCGCCATAGGCGCCAGGACTGTACCCAAACAGCCCCTAACTGGGGCTTTTGGGCATGCTCCAAGTGGCATGATGCCTTCTTCCGGGGCTGCTGGGCCTGGTCTGGTCTTCCGGGGGCAGGCATCAAGACAGGTATCACAGAACGAGTGAATCAAACCCTTGAACAATATCTTCGTTGCTTCTCTACCAAAGTCCAGGATGATTGGTCTCTTTTAATACCAGTGGCCGAATTCGGCTACAATAATTCGGATCATTCGGCTTTTAAGACCAGCCCTTTATTCTGCAGCCAAGGATTCCACCCTTCGGTCTTACCTTCTGTTCTTCCACACCCAACACCTGTTCCAACTGTCAATTCCTGGATCAAAACACTCATCAATGTACAGAAAGACGCCAAGGAACATCTTGAAAGTGCGCGAATCCAAACCAAGCACTATGCAGATTCAAAGAGAAGACCAGGACCTTCTTACTCTATTGGGGATAAAGTATGGCTATCCTCGAAACTTCTGCCCCGACATCTGAGACCGAATAAATTGGCTCCCCGGTTTATGGGCCCTTCTCTATAAAAGAAATCATTAATCCTGTGGCCTTTCGACTCCAACTTCCGGACTCCTGGAAGAAGATACATCCAGTTTTTCACAAATCTCTGTTGAAGCCATTCATCCAAACCACCCGGACTACTCTTAGACCTAGTCCTGTGATTGTCGATGACCAGCTGGAATATGAAGTTTCTCGTATTTGTGTCTCCCGATATAGACGAGGCCGACTTCAATACCTGGTGGAATGGAAGGGCTATCCACCCAGTGAACGTACCTGGGAACCAGTCTCAAATTTAAACTCCCCCAGATTGCTCAGAAGGTTCCACCGAATACATCCAGGTAAACCCGGTGGAACGGGTTTTAGAAGGAGGCATGCTGTCATGATCCATCGATCACGCCCCTTCTGGTCTTCCTGGTCCCTGGCACGTCGGGGGTTACTCGCTGTAGTACACCCAACATGGCCGTATACACGGAACGCGGTCTATCGACCTTTACGTCCTATGCAGCATGTTCTATAAATTAGCCACTCCCCTGCGGTTCCGCGCGTCTCAACGCTACCGATAGCTGTGGCCTGACGTGCTCCGTAGTTCGTTCTCCTGTACTGTGTTGCTTCCTGGTTCCCGGACCTTCCTCCTTCTCCTTTCCTACTACCTTCCTTGACCCTGTCTCTTCCGCGTTCCGCGCAGACCGCCTCCGTGTGCCTCCTTTCTGAGCTTCCTGGAGTTTCCTAGATCCCAGACGAAGAAGCTGAACGAATCCTGGAATCCGAAGACGGCCGAGCGGGCTTGTACAAGACCCGAACTGCTCGAAAGAAAACCCCGACAAAGGACTCTGCAAAACAGAGAAAACAGGTGAGAAAAGGGGAAACATGTGACAACCATCAAAGTACCATGAAACTAAACCATCTCCTCTGGGTTTTACAACTATACTTTCAAATAAATGCAAATACAAAAAATAGATGCCAGGGAGGTTGAGTGGCGGGGGAACTGGGTGATGTGTTTGGGGAAGTTGTGTGATGGGGCACTGTGATGAGGGGTGTAATGGATCACTATGAGCAGGAGTTAAGTTAACGGAAATTTGTCTTTATTGACTTCAAAAATCGTAACAAAAGAAATTAAGTTGGGTAAGAGCCCCTGTTTGGAGTCCAAAGTTCGTTATCAGCAGGCTTGGCAAGAGCTGTAAGCGGATTCAATTCAACACTACAGCTAAGTCAATGCCTAGTCTGGGATGCTGAGGGAAACCCTTATTGATATATTTTTATGTCCAGTTCGTTTACTCTGGATGACAACCCTTATATAACACCCCTCTCTTAGAATCCCCCTGACCCCACTAAGCCAAGAAGTAGGTTGGTTTTGCAAATTAAAAGGTTTATTTGAAAATTAAACAATATATATCTATCACACTTTTATAGTAAATTAATATTTGATAGCACACTTGTGAAGATGACAGTGATCAACAATGGATAATGTTACAGTGGTACACTCTTTTGATGGCTTAGAAGTGATATAGAGAGGATAAAGTAGCTGAGAATGCTTTTATGGCTTCAAGGAAAATGGAATGATGAATGAAAATGCAGTACAGAAAATAAATTTGATATGTCTTCAACAAAAGACAATGTAATCACTTTTCTTTGACAATTCACCCCCCCCCCCTTTATGCAAGGTAAAGAGATGGAAGGAAAGCACACAGTTCTCAGGAATGCAATCAAATATAATTCAGTTCCTCCCTAGGAAGCTTAGAGGAAAACAGGTAGTAGTTTTAAACACAGGCAATATACTTTGATGTGGTTGCAATTAAGTGAAAAATATGCGAAAAAAATGCTTTTAATTCCCTATAGGAGGTTCAGGGTGAGTGAGAGATACTTTAAATGAATTCAGGATCACTTTAGCAATGCTCTATGAATGATTGTGAGGTTGCACACGAATTTCAGCAAGGAAAGCAAGGACAAATATTTTTACACGTGGCTGAAATTAAGCAAAATGTCAAATCGCTGTAAATTTAGTCGCGTGCGTCGAGCGCAATTACGGAGGCACTATAAGGGGTAGCAAGTCGGTTTTAGGTTCGTTGGAAAGCTTGGAATCTTAGCTTTAAGATGACAGTTAAAACTCGCTCCGGAGATACGGCCGATTTAGTAAAGGTAGTTTTTCGGATTTGAAATTTTAAAGCTCAGAATGACAGATGACAGTTTTCAGTTTTAAAAATGACAGAATGACACAATTTTAGGAGGCAGTTCTAATAGGCTAAAATAGTTTGGATTAGATTATTTTAAACTAAGAGATTGGTTTTGGCACAGTGCTAGCTGGGTACTCACTAGATTTTGGACAGGAATGCGACTTCGTCACCGATCGGGTCAGGATTGGCTGGACTTCTGCTAGCGCTTCTTCACAGCGATCTGGTCTCTGGGTCTCTGGTTCTGTTATCGGTTCTGCTAGCGGTTCCGGATACAGCGGTCTATGATTCTGCGGGTCTGGATCAAGTGGATTCTTAGCAAGCAGCAAACCGCACAGCCCGGCGGTGGAATAGTTTGCAAATGATTTTTGAGGCCTGCTGAAGAGAACTCAGCTTGTGGGTTAGCCTCTCTGCTACAAGTTCTGAAGTAAAGTTCTGGATCCCTGGAGTTCAGGATTTGAAGTCTGGAGTCTCCCGGCAAAGCGCCCCGCAAGAAAGTGGAAAGTGAATGTCCCTACCTGGGTTCCAGTGGCTCTTTTTATGTGTTTAGAAAGTGGGTGGGTCGGCTCCTTCTGCATGCCCAACCCTCTCAACTTATCATTGGCCAGTTCCTCCTCTCTTCCTTGATTGGGGGAACTGGGTTGTGAGTCAGAGTGATGAGGTAGGTTTATGGTCAGAGGATTCTCCCCTTGTCAAATTGCACACAAATCTATTTCTGATCCAAATACATATTTATCTATGTACCATTTTTCTAATATTATAGGTCCAGTTAACATATTTTCTGTAGCACCAAACCATCCAATCCCTGTCTTTGTACGACGTTGTGTCCACTTATGACAGAATTCTCCCCTTTTCATCCAGATAACGACCTCTAAACCTTTCCAGATTTTACACAAATGTGCACCTGGGATATGGGTTTCAGATGATAAAGTGTCAGATTTTTAACATGCATACCTTTGGAGTAACAACCTTTTTTCCGCTACTATCCCCAAGAACATACCTCAGGGTCCTAACACCTCTTAAAATGTGCACAGAAAAATCACAAGAATGATGATGTTATTTATATAATTTTTACAAGTCCGCACTATGAATTATCCATCTTTTTAGAATCATGCTCTGGCCCCAAAGGGGTGTGGTTTTCCAAAGCACATGGTGGAATTTCTGGTTTATCCACTTCCCCCAAGCTCAGCTTGCTCTCACAGGCACTGCCCCTCCCAGTTTTTCCCAAGAGGAAGCCATTTTACGACCCCCCCAATATAACATTTGCCTGAGCCAGGGACAGTGCTTTGTTTAGTTTCCTGTAGTCCCCAGGTGCCACTCCCCTAATTCAATCAGAGAGGTGTCATCTCCTTTTGGCAGGGGCAGCAGGATGCAGCCAGGCCTGGGAACACAGCTGCTGAATTCCCTCTCCTGTTGGGGGTATTGGTCAGGCAGAATCCAGTTTCATTAAGCCAGGCTTCAGCTAAATGTCACTTTTGTTCCCAGCTTTCTACATTCCAATCAAACTTACAATTTTTGCACATGCAGCTAGAATGCTGATTATAAGCTCAAAACTATTACATTTAACAGTTGCAAACTATGTGACACTCAAAAGTAGGTCACTCATTTAATTTAAACATTTTGATTTTAGTGGTTTTAAATCCAATTTCAGTTAAGCTGTTGACATCCACAGCTCAGCCAGTTTTTTTTATAAACATTGTTTTGGGCTCTTTCTCTTTCCAGATTTAGTATGCACACAAGAATACATTCTGCCAAATGTCTGCTGGTGTTCATTGAGATTTTTGAATATCTTGTGTTGTTTAAAATAGGCATTTTGAGCTTGCATTCAGGGAAACAAAGGTGATTTTAAAGTGCTTTTTTTTAGCTAACCGGCACTGCTGTTTTTCCTTTGGCACACATTTCACTCATGGCACTCCTGGCCCATCATGCTTGCACTGGTGGGTGGCAGGTCAGGGGACCACTTTGCTGTGCGCAAAACTGCACGGTTCTCTAGGATTCTGGCGCAAATGTGGGCTTTTCCGCCCTCTTGGATTTCCTAAGTCTACAGCACCAAATGTTGCAGTATAATAGTCCGAACGTGGGTCAGGACACCCAACAGAGCATAAGGAAAAAACCTTGGTTCAGTCTTCGTACGCCCACTGGAACCTCTCGGCTGCTTCCCCACTCTCTGCTGGCCTCTGCAACAGAAAGGAAACAAATCCGTCAGTTTTTCCTTTTCTCCTCCCTTGAATAGGGGCTTGGGCAATTCCACCCAATCAGGATGCTTCCCCACCCGAAAGTTTGAAAAGCCCCTCCCCCTTCCCTGGAGGATCCTGGTCGCCATAATGGAGCCCGCACTGGTGCCTCATGGAGAACGCTGGTTTTCATTGTAAAAGTACACGGTAAGTTCTCTGATACAGTAATGCTGTTTTCTACAGTTTTCTGTGGCGCTCTCTTTTGTTTATTCACACGCTCGTATGGTTTTCTGTTCCGGTCAATATAACTGTGGTTTGATTTCGAAAGGAACTTGCCAACCTTAAACTGGAAACAAGTTTTTCCCTCGGCTGCCTGAGCCGGCGTTGACTTCAGAGGGAACGTGTTGCCTTTGATGTGTAAACTATTTACATGAGTCATGTCGTTTCCCGCGGCTGCCTGAGCCGGTGCTTTTATGAAGTCTGTACTTGTATGGCTGCAGCCGTGAATATCAGGGCCTGCGTATGTTTCGTTTTCATGATCCAGCACTGTTTTATTTTCTGTCTCTTGTCCCCACCAACCCTCCTTTGGGTTTTCCGTGTCTGGAGCTTCTGTCAGGTTGTCACAAGGTACTATGGTGATGTTTGCGGGGACACAGAGGTTAGGGGCTGATTGAATATTGAGTAGTGTGGGTGCTGTGGTGAGATGCTGGGGTGTTTGGATGGGGCACTGGGATGAGGTGCTGCGAGTGTTTGATGGTGGGGGCATTGGGTGAGGTGTCACTGATGGGTTTGGGTGGTGGAGGCACTAGGGTGATGTACTGGGATTAGGTTTGGTGGTACATGTGCTGAGGTGAGGCTGAGAGGTGACTCACTGGGCTGATAATGTTTGTTTGGGTGGTGCAGCGAGGTGGTGGGAGGAGGTTGTAGGGTAGGGTTCGGTGCTAGGTGAGTTTAAATTGTGAGGTAGTACTGGGGTGAAGTTAGGTGGTGGGTGTGATGGCGTGGTGCTGTGAGAAGTTTGATGATGGTCATGCTGGCGCCAGATTGAGTGGTGGTAATTCTGGGGTGACGTTGGGTTACAGGTGTGGGTGGGCATGCTGTAATACCTCTCAATTTATTGACCCACCAAGACAGTGACATCAGGTGTGTTTGGCAGGTGTGGGTGGGTCATTTCATTGAAGTCAATGTAGGGTAATGCATTTTTGACCATTTTTGAAGATTTCCCAGGGCAAGTCCACTGAAGTGTATGGAAGGAGTGTGTAGTGTAAAGAGAGTAGGTTGAGACTATGTGATTGGTTTAGGTTGGATAGTAGTATTGGATGCTTGTGTGAGTTTGAGTAGCGGGGTTCTAGGGTGAGGTTGAATGGTAGGTGCTCTGGCAAGCAACCTCTCCCCAGCATGTATGAGGCTAGAGTAATCCCCCAAAGAGTTTAAACACATAATTACACATATGCCAACATACCTCATTCCATTTAGGTAATGTTCCTGGTTTTAACTTTGCATTCTGGGATTTGTAGTCCTGTATTTCCCCCATTATAATCCCAAAACGAAATATTCCAGAATGCAACTTAAAACCAAGACTGGATAAGCATCTTCCAACTGAAATGGGGCATGTTAGTGTAGCATCACGGGATGCCGCTGTCATAATAATAATAATAATAATTTGCATTTATATAGTGCTATGAACCCTCAGGCATCTGAGTGCTGTTACTTTTTACCCACTGTGTGTGGTGCTCATTTATCGACCTTGGAAGGATGAAAGGCTGAGTTTGGCCCTGCAGTGATGTCAAAGCAGGCACTCTACTTGCTGTCCTATCTGACTGTCATCAGAGGCACTGACGCGTGTGAAGGGTCATGTGACCCGTTGTTTTGTGTGCGCGCATCACGCGCAAATAAAGTTAGTTCCTGTGTAATCTCCCTTGTGTCCGGGTGTTTTGTATGTGCGCTACCGACACGGCCGACCCAGCGCTCCCTTCCGCACTGAGCGAATACAGTACACTGCCGATGAAGGTGGCATGGTGCGAATACAGTACAGTTAGCATCTATTAGTATTCAGAAGAAATCACAGAAAAGCCATAGAGTTTACATGCATTGAGTAATACATGGGATCTAAGCAGCAGTCACTCAACCTGCTGAGCTAATTTTCCATCTGTGTACCATGATCAGGAGACATATACATATATCAACATTTAGTGACTCGAAAACAACAAAAAACCTGTTAGAAGCATGTTCTAAAATTAGCTTTAAATGCCATCATTAAAGAGGAAATCATCCTTTCTGCTCTAAAATATACTGAGAAGGAAACTGGCATTTCCACAAATAACCTTATTCGTTTAAATTTCAGTTTACTGTTTACAATGAAACATTGAGGTCTGCGAGGTGAGCATCAGCACATGTAGGTTTATAGCTACATTTTAAAGGAGAAATAATATCTCTGACTGTATAAAGCAGATTTATTTTATGAGCGGCAGTGCTGCAGAGTAAAAGACTTGTAAAGTGACATCTCTGGCTGTTGGGTAATGCATTACAATTTTAAACATGGCTGAATTATAGACCAGCATGTTTCACCCACTTCATGCAGCTCCCAGAATGCCTCCGCTGTTATGTAATATTTGGTATCCCATACCCATCCGGTATCCCCTGTCATCGGCTGTCTTCATAGATCACAGACCAAAGTAGGAGAGTTCTGTGCCTCGGTATGGGGTACCAAATATTACATAACACTCGCTTAACGCTCAATTTGTTAATGCAGTTTTGAGAAGCCGCTAAACGCCTGATGAGCAACTTGGTCGGTCAGCTGAACTGCATTGAGATGAATTAAATTTAGTGGGTTATATGGTTATCTGTAGTTGCAAAAATCACAGCTGCCAACAGTGATGGAAATGGGTACACGAAATACGCCTGGAGATTGAAAAAATACTCTGGAATGATACCTCCTTAGGGAAATTGACATAATAGATGGGTTTACTGTAGAGGGTGTGGCCTGGCGGTGCAGTCATCATGGCAGGCACATCACACGCTTGTAAAAAGTGTAAAACACATACAAATAATATTTCATTTTACAGGGTTGACATGAAACGCAAATAAATCACACACTAACCAGGATTACTATATATATATTATACATGGTCATAGCAACATTTTGAGTAAAAATTGGATGATTGAGGCTTTATTTTCCCCATCCTTATTGGAACATTACAACTACCAGCAAAGTACCATGAAACTAAACCATCTCCACTGGGTTTTACAACTATACTTTCAAGACTTACGCACAGTCAAGAAAATATGCAATAAAGTCACCTCTTTGTTGTCATTGTTTTGCACAGACCATTATTAACCCCAATTACACTCTCGCTGCTGGGTGTGCATCCATCTTCTACTAATAGCTTCCTGTTTTTTAAAGCTTTATTTATTTTATTTCAAATACCTATGTGTACTACTATCAGTGCTGGAAATGGAATAAATATATTGGTGGAACTGTCCCCTCTTTTTGGAGGGGCAGTGCTGTGAAAGGAGGGGACAGGGCTAAGGGGCATGGCCCTTGGCCTGGTTGTGCAAGACCTGCTCTGGTAAACTCTATTTAAAACAGACACTGTTGCATTAATGTAAAAGCTTATTTATGCAAGCATTGGCAGGCTCACATTGTAAAAATTACTTTGAGCATATACAAGTTTTTAATACAATCTTTTATATTAATGCAATGGAGCCTTATGAAGAATTTCACACTGGCTCTGTTGTATTAATACAAAAGCTTGTGTATGGAAGCATTGGCAGGGTCACATTGTAAAACTTACTGTGAGAATATACAAGCTTTTAAATGAATGCAATGGATCCTTATGAAGCATGTCACACTGCAGTGTGTTTATAAGATTTCATGAAAACACGAGGCAAGTCTTATAAACATGCTGCATTGTGAAAAGCTTGTATATGCATGCATTGGCAGGCTCACATTGTAAAAATTACTTTGAGCACCGATTTCTTTCCAAATGAGCCTCCGAATGCATGTATATACAAGCTTTTATATTAATGCAATGGAGCCTTATGAAGCATGTCACACTGCAGTGTGTTTATAAGACTTCATGAAAACCCGAGGCAATTCCTATAAACAAAACAGGGGGGGATTCTGGGAGTCCCTCTACCGGCACAAACACGTCCCATTGATCTTTTCTTGGGTGGATGACCCCGGAAGAGTCTCAACCAAGTTTTTAGCTCACTGTTCCTTTTACAAAGGAGAAATATCCTGCCCTAGGGCAGTCCAGCACCGAAATACTAGGCACTTCTCCCCTAAACAAGAGTACGAACAGCAACCCCAGACACATGTTTCGGCCTAGTCGGCCTCATCAGTGAGGTGGAGCTGCGCCTCTCTAAGAACAGTCCCAGTACGTACTTTTAAGGTATCAGCCTCTTTGACAGAAACCCTTTCGGTGTTGGCATATGAGGAGGGCCACACAGCTTGTAGATGTTGTTTGGCATACAGCTTGCAGACTTAATTGGTGCTGCAAAGACGCTACTGGTGTAATAAAAATGCTGAAGCCAGGTCTGCATACAGCCACTTCATTTATAAGCACTCTGTGTTTAGTTCATGTAAGTCCTGTTAAGCACAAGCATTGGCAAAGCCAACCGTTGTGGCTTGGGTATAATATTAGGAACTTGCCAGGCATTGCTTAGATGCCAGGCCGTCTTGTCGATGTTCCTGTTGCTGTCTGTCACAGGCACACCTTGTACCCACCGGCTTTCCTTATGTATTGCTCTTTGTGGTTGTTTCTATTTGTGCCTCTTTAATGGAAAATTGTATTTGAAAGGTTACATTTCTTGATTTGTGTAAGGAATCTGTGGCGGTATATCACATTGTTGAAATTACTGTTCACACTCTTTCTTGAATAGAACATTTTGACAAAAAAAGTGTAGAACTTAATGGTGGAAGTCGTATGTGGTGTGTTAAACCCCCTCAATCAGGAGAATGGGTGAAATGCGCAAGGGTTGTTCATAAACTCATAGATGTGGCACCAGGGACTGTGACACTTCATATCGTCATCTGCTGGCGAACAACTGGACACAGTGGCGTACCGAGCAAGGGTGGGCACCCTGCCCCCACACAGGCTCTTCTAAGAGCCTGACCGGAACTTTTGTCAGTGGGCCACCTCTCCCGTTCTGCACCTCAATGAGGGTGCCCAACAGGGAAGGTGTCCCGCTGGCAGGACAATGTGTGCTGAGCAATTCCTGCTCAGCACGGTCATTGTCCTGGCAGCAGGACACCTTACCCTTTCCAAAACCTCTGCCAGGACAATGTCCCAAGGTGCTCCGGGCAGCAGCAGAGGGGCTCTCAAGTTGCTCTATGTCAACAGAACATTTCAATGTGAGTCATTACGCACTGATGGGAGGGGGGGAGGGGGACTATTGGCAGGGACTTTTGTCCCTTTAGAAATGTTCATGGGAGGGAGTGATCAGCAGTGAGAAGGTTGCATAATGCTGTAGGCTTTATGAAATAATGACTATGGCTTTACCCAAGGGGGATTTGTTAGGCTCACAATAATCTACATGATGCTATTGTGACTTTGCATGCAGGATGGGGAGAATAAAACTAAAGCCATCCTTTTATTGCTCAACATATTTCTATAATGATGTATATACTGAAAGTTAATTATGAAAAGGTTGTTTCTTATGTAACGTGCTTTGCTTCCAAGGCATTGCTATAAAGTTTTATGTAAGCACATGAAATGCAGAGGGAAACCTTAATAAATATCTATATAAACTAAAACTGAGAAGATGTGCTCGGTTGCTTAAATTGTCCACATCCCGGTTTCACCATTTAACCAGTGTGTGATCCTGGGCAGATCATGTAATCACACTGTGTCTTATCCAGCAGCTCTGTAAGTGATTCACTTCAAAGCGTATCTGTTAATAAATCATGCTATTATTTAAAAAAACGTCTGACTATAGAGTTGCTCCATATATAACAGTGCAATTTAGGTATTTTGCACCACTTGACTTACTTAATGCAAATTATTCTAAAGTCACTTCTCTGATAGATGAGTTTCCTGCATCTGTAACGATTCTGCAGTTTTATTTTTTTGTTGTGTTAAAATGCCATATGCCACTAGTAATGTTACTAAAAAAAGTAGATTGGGGCAGGGGTGAGCGGTTTTTGGGCGCGAATGCGACCATATGGAATTGCGCGCACTGCATTTGGGGGGTGGGGGGAGTAGGAGGACTGTTATCGTGGTTGAAAACCAACTCCCTGACCACACTACCACCTCCCTCTTGCAATGCTGGATACTCCTCTGACTGGACAATATGATATACTTCACCACTCGGAGAGATTCTATAGAATGCCCTAGGAAACATTTTATAAGCTGTAACGTGCCATTACCACGACGGAGCGCAGCTCGACATTTCATGAACTGGCGTCATTAGTGATTTCCTCAGTCGAAGCCTTGTATTTTAATAATGACAAGTTACAGTTTATGAAATGCCGAGCTTCGTTCCGTTGTGGTTATAGATTAAACACTGTTTATTATTCTGAGAGAAAGCTTTACATCAACGGCTTCCTAAGAGGCAGCCTCTCATTTTTATCACAGCATTCTCTCAGAAAGAACAGTGTTATCTATTACAACAACAGAGGCAGCCCGCTCGGTACTCTGCTGCGTTTGTCAGGAGGCGGTGCAAAGGCTTAATGCAGCCAATCAGTGATGAGCCGAACACAGCCGAAGACCAGGGGATACCGAATCAGTATGGGATACCAGCTATTACATAACACCGGGATTCCAACAACTCGTAGTGCGCCTGCGCCGGCCGATTGATTTGTCTTTCTTGCCATCATGTTTGTAACGGTTTGATAGCGTTTTCCTGGTGCTGCATAAAACATGCCCTTTTGTTTGACGGATGGTATGGGGGGGCTGCTGCAGAGTGCTCAATTGTCGCTGAACTAGTTTCAAAGCCTTTGCTGCAGTGAGGAAGAGATGAAGGGTAAGGGGGAGGAGACGGTATAAAAAGTTAAGGGTACGCAGCGAGGAAGAGATTAAGGCATAGCTCTCAACTCACGCTTTTTTGGCGAGTGACACCCGTCTTGTAAACAGCGGACTCACCGCCAAGCCTCCTGCACGCCTATTCGTTTCAATGGGCCTCTCACCCGCCAACATTAAAATCGGGTTTTTTCACCCGCCTTTGCGACAAATATGGTTGAGAGCTATGTGAAGGTTAAGGGGGAGCAGACGGTATATAAAGTTAAGGGTACTGGTGATTGGGGTTTAGAACAGGTCTTAAGATTCCCATGACTGCATGACTGGGCCATCTAGTCCTGTTTTTCCCTTTTGGATTCTGGGAATTTAAGTCTTTTCCCTTTTCAAATTAATGAAAACTGCATGTCCCAGAATAAAAAAAAAAAACATGTCTGGCTGACTGTCTCATGCGTAGCCATGGGACTGGGGGAGAGGACCTGAACCAGCCCTTCATCGAACAATTTGCTGGTAATTGGAGGAGAAAGAAGGGGCATTTGGGTTAGAGGGGGCACTCGAGAGGCAGATAATTGGAGCAGATGGGAACGGAGAAAGTGGCAGTTTGGCATAGCTCTCAACCATTTGTGTCGCAAAGGTGGGTGAAAACCACCGATTTTATTTTTGGCGGGTGAGAGGCCCATTGAAACGAATGGGAGTGCAGGAGGCTTGGCGGGTGAGAGAGCTGTTTACAAGGCAGGTGACACCCGCCAAAAGCGTGTGAGTTGAGAGCTATGAGTTTGGGGAGCAGGGGCAGTAGGAATAAGGGGAAGCAACAGTTGTTGCAGCGTGGATGCTGGGGATTTGGGGGCAGTTGAGAGAAAAGGGGGCAGTTGGGGAGAAGGGAGTGGGAGGTAAAGGTGCAGTTGGGGAGGGAATAGGGTCCTGTTGGGGGTGAAGAGGGGTGGGGTGCAGTTGGGTGGCGAAGGAGAAGTTGGGAGTAAAGACTGGGGGGCAGTTGGGGAAAAGAGGGGTGCGGCCAAAAGTACTAGAGTGGGAAACGGGCAGTTGGGTGATATAAGGGGTGAGGAGGTAGTTGGAGATGGGAAGTGAAGTGGCATTTGTGGGAGAAGGTGGGCAGTTGGAGCTGAGGGGTGGGGTGGCATTTAGAGAAGATGAGGGGTAGGGTGTATTTGGGGGAAAGGGTACAGTTGGGAGGAGAAGGGGCAGTTGGGGTGTTAAGCGGCAGTTGGTTGAGATGAGTGGTGGGGAGGATGGGAGTGACATTTACAGGGAGACGGAAACAGTTGAAGGAGATGAGAGGTGAGGGGGCAATTGGGAGAAAGGGAGGTTGAGGGAGAAGGGGGCTTTTGGGGAAGATGAGGGTTTGGGGAGAAGGTGTCAGTTGGAGGAGATGTGGGGTGGCATTTGGGAGTGAAGGCTGGGCATTTGGGGGAAGTGGGGACTTTTGGGATGGGGAAGGGGACAGTTGGGGGCGATGAGTGGGGTAGAATTTAGGAGGTGAAGAGGGAGATGTGGGGTTGCTTTTAGGGGCGAAGGAGACAGTTGGGGTTACCTGATGCCCACGCTGCTGATGTAAGAAGGCAACTAGGAGCAGCAGCAGGGCCCTGCCTGCCCCGTGGATGTTTCCAAAACTCACCACAATGACAAGGCACCTTCAGGGCACTGTTTCTCCCCCCTACCTCTCCTATTGATTAGCATCTGTCCTTCGCAATGCCAACCCATCTTGCGCTCCTATTGACCGTTTTGCTCCCCAAACCGTCTCAGCTATTTAGCCTTTCTCTACACTGGACTCTTCCTGCCTGCTTCACATCTGCAACTGTCCTATCCCTGTTGAAGAAACCCTCTACTGACCCAAAGTCCAAGCATAGTATCGCCCAGTTGCTATCCTTTGTTATTTGAAAAGTCCTTGAGCGGGTGGTCTTTGATCGATTTACTTATACCTTGAGGATAATGGCCTTGGAGAGCGTCTTCAATCTGGCTTCCGTAGTAAACACTGCAGAGACATTGCCCTCACACATGTCTCCAAGTTTCTCTCTAATGCTCACCACTCAAAACTCTCTGCTAGACACATTTTCTTTGACCGCTTTTGACATTGTTGACCACTCCTTTCTCCTCCCCTCTCTCTCTCTGACCTTGGCTTTCACAAATCTGCTCTTGCCTTCATCTCCTCTTTCCTGGAAGGTCGATCCTTTTAAATCTCTTGGAACATGCAAACCTCTGACCCCCACGCCTCTCCCCATCCGGAGCCACCATCAATCTGTCCTTTGACCTCTGCTCTTCACCCTCTATACCTCCGCCCTAGGAAAACGACTCATCGTTTGGCTTTCATTATCACATTTCTGCTGAAGACCCACAAATATATTTTTCTTATTTCCCTCCTTCACCCCAGCCACCTCAGAACAGATTGCAAACTGTCTCACTTCAATTTATCACAGGATGGCTCTCTGTTCCCTCATGCTGAACTATATGGATAGGCTGAGGCCTAAACTGGTGTTCGCTTCTCAGTTCCAGTGTATTGTAGGGTACGTTTGGCACCGCCGTTGGGCACTGGTTGAGATAGAAAGGTGTCCAGTCCATTACTGTAGTGGTTACTTTCCCTTGCTCTGAATATAAGCGTAGCTGCATTCAGGCATTGGAGATTAGTCAATGCCAAGTGGTGTCACAGTCTTTCAGTATATAGCTGCAGTCCTTACTTAAAGCATCTGCTTTGTATCATTAAACAATTCATACAGACTTGTATTAATCAATGTAACTATTGCTTTAGACCTAATATCTAGCATACTATCAATTTGCACCAAGCGAAGGTGCAGCAGCCAATCAAGCTGCCTAGAACGCAGGGATTTCTCACGGGTTAAATCATGCTATTTGACCGGTCACAGAGAAGCTTACAAACTACCAGTGGATGTTCATCTCCCTTCTGCCACACAACCCCCAACAATTACAGAAAAATGAATAAAAATAAACATACTTGCCACCTCTGTACCCCTTTACTGCAGGCCACCTCTGTATCTTTTCTGTCTACTATAGGCAAGAGCGTAGCATCTTTCCCTCTTTTGATGGTGGCCATTTTGTTTTGCGAGTTTGTATGGGTGGGAACATTTGCCCTCCCTACACAAGACATTGCACCCTTTTTGTTGGGGTGCCAATGGTTATAATTACCTAGATGGCTCGCCGTCCCGTCACCTATCCGAGGCCTGCACGAAGTTGGCACTAAGCAGGTTGACCTGCACGAAGTTGGCACTAAGCAGGTTGGAGAGGTACAAAGTGCATATTATCTGTCCAATGATCGCACTGGAACATTGGTTACATTTTTGCCTTTGTGCTTCCAAGCCAATTTTACCACAAGCCCCAGCTCACTGATTCAACAAGAGGAACATAATGCTGATACTTGTGCACTCTTAAAATTAGCTCCTGTGAAAGGCCACCATAGATATGCCAGTTGCTCTGTGTGCCAATCCACATTGTAAATTACCATCTTTTAAGGGTGGGAAAAAGATGGCCACTTTACGAATGGCAAGACGGCATGCGTTGTGTATGTGATTATATGCCCATGTGACAAATATTACATTATAATGTGACTTTGTCAAAACTAAATGGCCAGTCGACACTTGTGTACATGAGCACAAATCAAGAATTCGGAACAAGCACATTGTTACGAGCATCAACATACACTTTACAACATTCAGTGGTGTGTTATTGAGCCGTTTGTGGTTTACAGGGGTGGGTTGCTAGATGTCCTTATTGAGGCATGAACAATATTGCATCTACCAGTTAAAATCGCACTTGGAGGGTCTGAATAGTCAGCTCGATTGGGCATTACTGATTTGATTGACCATCTTATAGGTGACTTGATATGTGCCCTGATTGATGTATGTTAGTTTAGTGAACTGTACAGTAATATCATCATCAATTGGACTACTAGATGCCCTCAGTATAGTTATTTTTATACATGTCGATAATGTATCACCATCAATATCACTATTTTAGGACACAATAGCAATTACAGAGTATATATTACTAGCTTGGCTTACTATGCACACATATAACATTATAGATCCATTATGTAACCTGGTCTCCTGCATGTGGTCATCTAAAATTTGAAAGTGGTTGTCTAGAACATGTAACATTTCCTGTGCATAGACATTAGCTTTGCACATTGAACAAGTCTTGCATCTCCAAGATGGCCAAAATGATGCCAATGCCTATAGGTAGCTTTCTTCAGCAAATTATTCCTTTTTTGGTTTTTACGGATGAGGTAAACGTGAATACGTGATGACGATGACTTATCATGTAGTTATGAGACCACTCGAATTGAGTTATTTAGGAAGGCATTTGGTATAGAGGGGGGAATCTCCTATTAGAATTTTTTGAAATATTGCAAGTAATTAGGAAATACAGTGTGGGTATTTTCCCACTTCTAGTTTTGTGTTTCCCTTTCCCCCTCCATGTCTCCTAGTTAAATTTAAAAGTAATTATTTTGTTTCGTATTATGTTTGTTTAATGGAATCTGGCCCTGGAGAAGACCAGGCTCTTTATCGAAACTTGGACTTTTTCCCTGCATGTATGTATATGCATTTATGCAATAGCTTTTTTTGCCTAGTGGTTAGTTTCGGTATTTGTACAATTGAATTTTACCAGTTTCATGATTTTCCATGACTAGTTTGCCTGCACCTTATCGTGTTTGATCTTGACTGGCACAGTGTGCCATCACGCTGATTGCTCTCCCTCACTAGCCAGTAACACTGCACTTTATCTGCACTAAATACACTTGATTAATGTCTTGCACAAATTGCACTTTCTGCACTGGTCTAGGAACATTTTTCTAGATGTTTAAGTGTGTGTGTGTGTGTGTGTCACTGTCTGTGTTTATGTTCTAATAGATTTGTATGTATATTAACTTGGCTTTTAGTCCAAATCTATATTTTGTCATCAAATAAATAAAATAATTTTAAGATCATGTTTGTGAGAAAGGTGTGTAACCGAGAAATGATTTGGGGACTGTGTCCCCAAAATAGATTAATTCAGTTATCTATGTGCTTATAACTGTAATGTGTTAGCCACATGGCTTCTATTATGAAGATGTTGTGATTTCATATATGTATTCCCTGGCCTTTGTAATTTATAGGGACCCTGGTGTATGTTTTCAGCACACTGATTCTACAGGGCTTCTACAAGTGAAGACTTCAAAAAGCAGCATCTCCACCTCCCTCCAAGAGCACATCCTCAGAGAATAGAGGGACACGATGTAAGTGACATCAGAAATGGGCTGCTCTTTTAAATGTTTAACTTGATGCATTTGGGCACCGTACATGGGGGTGAAAGGCTCTGCCAAAGGACTCAATCGATATGGAATAAAAATAAACTGGCAATCGTGAACATTAATCAAAATGGATAGAATAGTTTTTTCTTCTGGGCAAAAAACCTCCAGAGCAAAGGGAGGGTCGTAGCCAACAGATGACCCTGAATATTATGACGGCATGCAGGAGTAGGAGATTTTGTTTTTCTTTTTTCTGTGGTGGATTGGTAAGTAAGCCATGCAGGGGGGCTGGTCGGGACTAAAAGCCGTAGATTGTTTCATCGCAGATGGCTACATTCAGTTTGAGATCTGGATTTCGAAGGGATATTTGCATACCAGTGTCTGTCTATGCCTCCTCTAGTGTCCCACTAACTGTCCCTCCACTCTTTAGCCCAGTCACTAATCGACTAAATATAACCATTCAGAGGCCAGGACGCCCATAGGCAATTCTTGATTAACGCCACAAACAGCCCAGCACTAGATAGCAATGCCTTACGTATTTGATGTATGGACATTGGTTGTAAAATGGCAGCATCCTGTGCACATGATGCAAGCTAATAGAAGATATTTGACTTTTCTCCTCAATAGGTTAATCTGGCAAGAGGTGAATTACAAAGCATGTTGTCATCAGATAAGTTACTATTCCTTATTCCGGACTTTAACTGCATTGCTATATTACTGCTTTTGTACACCATGTACTGATGCTCAAGAATAGCTGTTTTTATTTATGTTCTATGTAGGTTAAATGGACCTGCCGAAAAAGTATGCAGTTTTATGGAACTTCAACGACTTGGTGAGTTAAATGTGCCTAAATCTTGGGCGTCATTTTCCTCAATTCAAATTGTGGGTATTTCAATGAAGACAGTATGGGGGTTCAAATCTAGCAACCCTGAAGGCAATTATCCTTATCCGCTCTGCTTTCTATCTATCGTGTTATTCTCATGTATCCATCCTCGAGGCTGAGCATTCATCTACCCATCCATGACCCACCTGTAGAGCCATGCACTACCAATGTGGTTTTTGGAATGACAAACCTTTGAAAGATTGTGGGCGCTGGCTGGATTCGATTGTTCACGATCTGGCAGTTTTGCCTTTTGTTTTAAGTCATGGTCGAGTCAAAGAATTATTGGTGCATGTGGTTTTTTATTTATGTTGGTATACCAAAACCAAAGATCATCAGTGTGGCAATTAAAGCCAGTTGGTCAACAGACTGAAGACGAACGGCACAATCCGCCGATTCCGGCATCAGACCAGGCTACTCAGCCCAACTGGCACCCGGACCTGGGAGGACCAGACACCGACTCTAATTAGAGTCTACCACCTTAGTCCAATCTGCCTTGAAAAAGACTGGGGTCGAAACGCGCATTGGCTGTTTGCACTCACCAATGCTGACCAACTGGCTTTAATTGTCACACTGATGATCTTTGGTTTTGGTATACCAACTTGGCCAATTGTGGCCTTGCAATCTTCAAATATTGTAGGTTCCGGTGATTGTGAATTCTGGTATCGGGTGTTTGGCTCCTAAGAGGTGGCGTCGCCATATTGACTATTATTTTGTTTTTCGGCAGGTTCCCAGTTTTGGGTGCTCGCAGGATAAAACCTGTGTTTTCCCAGTTCTATTGTACTCTAAAGGATTTTATGTTTTCCCATGGCTTCAGGCTTTTTGTAACTATCCCCTTTCTTAAGACTGTGGCCAGAGCCAAGGTCGGTGCCAAGGAAGCAGATACCCGGACATCGGGAATGGGGGGCTCAGGAGCGTGCAAATAAGGTGATGAGCGATGGGAGCGCTTCTCACCCCCACCCCCTCCCGACAGCCAAGAACGCTGAGCACGTGTGTGCATGCAGGTGGGCTTTAAATACCCCTGTTTTAATCTAAAACGGCCCCTGTGTATGTACTTTGCTCCTGATGTCTTGGGTGGCGGCAATCTTGGTATGGAGCCTGCCCTTCAATGTGCTCATTAGGATGGCCTAGTGTGTGTATCGTGGGCAGTGGAGTAGCCTGGGAGATTTGGGAATGTTTGGGCACAGTCATGACAATAGGATTCTGAGGATATGCTTTGCTAAGATGCTTCTACCTAGTAAAGGGAATATGTTAAACATCTTCATTAAAACTGCAGATTTGTGGCAGCATATTTCTGCAATATGAGTTGCTTGTTCACACTGCAGCACTTTGAAAAAACTGTGTTCACTTATTCCACTGAATTGTATTTAAAGATCAATAAAGATATCATAGATGCTCCCAGTAAAGTGTGGCTGAGGGTGCAGATTAAGATGTCCCAAAGCTGTAGGATTAGCTGTGGTATAGGATGTGTGGCAAGTTGTCCTAAAGCTGTAGGCATAGCTGTGATAATGGATGTGTCAAGGTTGTCACTAAAATGTGGCTAATTTACATATGAAGGATATGGTAAGGGTGTGAATGGCAGTCCTTTAGCTGTAATAAAGGCTTCATACTAATATTTACAGTGTTTAACAGCCTCACTACAGCTCTGGGACCGCCCCTGCACAGCTATAGCACAGAATTGGAAATGAAATGCCTGCACAGCTAAATCACAGCTAAAATACATTGACTTTGCAGCCTTCCCCACAGCTAAATGGCAGCCTTCAACATTTCTACACAGGGTTTATACAAAACGCTGACAGTGTTGATTATGCCGGAACACTATGGGAGGCCATCAAGGTGGTTATTAGGGGGAAGCGATTGCAAATCAGGCGGTATCCAAGCACAAATAACTAGGGACTTAACTAGGGCCGAACAAGATTTGGAAGATTCAGCCAACTCGATGAGGACACGAGCCGCTAGAAAGTGTTTGAACTGAGACTGGAATGTCTAGCAAATGGGAAAAGACTGGGCAGATTCAATTACACTAAATACATAGAGAGGCAGCATGCTGAGGGCGACAAACCTGGTAGGCTCCTAGCGTGGTTGTGTAAGAGTGACAGTAAGCGGAGAATGATTTGCACCATCAACAATAGCCAATGTCTCCACTGTCATACACAAGCAGAAGTGAATACCACGTTTTACGGATAATATAGCACTTTATACAAGGAGAATGCCAAGATGCAGCACTCCTGCCTCCAAGAAGCCTTAGACCTGATTGACCTCCCATGTAGAGGATTCAGCGTTGATTGATGCCTCTTTAACCCTGGATGAAATACTTGGCACAATCGGGACATTGCCCACTGGGAAAAATCCCGAAGTGGACGGCCTACCAAATGAATTCTACAAGGAATTTGCAGAAGACCTTGCACCAGTAATGTTAGCATGCTTCGGTAAGCGTACAAGACTGGTACTCTTAAGTTTACGAGAAGCGATAATACCTCTGCCCAAACCTGCAATGAACTGTGGCTCATACAGGTCCTTGTTAAATCAAGACAGTAAAATACTCTCGTCATTGTTAGCAAACAGGCTGAAAACTGTGATATCGAACTTAATATACCCAGACCAAACTGCCAGGCAGAAATACATCATGGAACCTAAGGCGCTTACATCACGTAATAGATGGCACCAAGACGTATGACTACATTTGCACGGTAACCTGCCTAGACGCAGAGGAAACGTTCGACTCCAGCAGATGGGAATGGCTATACAATAAACCGATGGCCAGCGTCAGAACGGTACAACAGGCCTCAGAAAAATGGTAACTGGAAAAGGGCACAAGACTAGGGTGGCCAGTATCCCCAATGCTATTCATCCTTGCTATGGAACTGATTGCGGCGTTCCTCAGAAACGAATATCAGGACACGAGCATATGCATGGATGGGGTACAGCATTTAATATCCATGTATGCAGATGACATGCTATTTCATTCAGAAGGGGGGGCATACTGTGTCCAGACTTTATGACCTATTTATTTCTAATTATTTCTCGAGTGCATTGAAAGTAAGACTGAGTTGGAAGACAGACTTGGGGAAAGGCTTTCACGAAAGCAGAGTTGCAGGAAGTAATCGGGTATCGTAAAACTGTTTCTAGAATGCTAAACTACAACTATAGAGCTTATTTATTTATTTTTATTCATGTATTTGTATCGCGCTGGTAGCTCGCGAGCATCGGGTCACGGACAGATACAAATTACGGGACAACCATAAACAAGCTATCAGTTACTCGGATAAGCAAGGGTGCAAAGTTTTATTTGAAGAGGAGTGTTTTTAGTCTTTTCCTAAAGCGTAGCTAGTTTGCTTCTAGGCGCATGTCTACTGGGAGATTGAACCGCTTTCCTGCCGCCACCCTAGGAAAGGCTTTTCCCAAACCAAAGGTGCGTTTGTGGGGGGATACCGCCATCATGCCCAGGTCAGCTGACCTTAAGGCACGGTTTGGGACATGAAGATTTAGATTTTAGGTAGGCTGGAGCTTTCACGTAGATACATCTGTGCACCAGCGTCAGGGCCTTAAACTGCACCCTATCCTCAATTTTCAACCAGTGAAGCTCTCTTCTGGCCTTGCTAATGTGATCAAATCTAGATTTTTGTTTAGTGATTCTCACTGCATTGTTTTGGATGTGTTGGTAGCAGGCCAGGCTTTGCTTGTTGGCTTCTAAGATGAGTGCATTGCCATAATCCAGGCGTGAAAGTATAGTTGCCCATGCGATGATGGCACAATTGTTATCAGACAAGTAAGGGTTGATGGCTTTTAGCAATCTAAGGTAATAGGAGCAGTTTTATTTTACGTATTGTGCTTGGGCTTCAGTTTCCAATGAAGCTTCTAGCATCATACCTAGTGTTTTAACTTTACTCAATACCTGGATAGTGATGTCCTTTCGCTGGAAAGTGTCGCAAGCGGATGGTAATTTAGCTATGGCTTGATGTGACCCAAATATAAGCTCTGTTTTTTCTTGCTATTCAGACACATTCAGTTTGCGTCTATCCATTATTCAACTGTGTTGTAGATTGTGCAAAGTGATTTGCTAGCTTTTGTGTAGTCACCACTCAGTTCTATCACCAGCTGAGTATCGTCAGCATAATTGGTGAAGACGATGTTAAAGTGGTCGCAGATTAAACAGTGGTATCTTGGGTAGAGATTGAATAACAGAGGTGACATACTGGCTCCTTGTGGTACGCTGCATAGGATATCTTTTTCAAAGGAGATTTTGTCCCCCAATGTACTCTTGATTATCTGTTACTAAGGAATGATGAAATCCAGCCAATTGCCTCATTAGAGCAATCAGCGGTTTTTCTGTAAGGCAAATTTAAGGATGTCATGATCTATAAGATTGAACACTGCACTTGGGTCAAGCCAGCCCTGCATCTATCCATTATGCTAAGCATTTTAGTTTGGGAGTCTAGCATGGCCATTTCAGTGCTGTTGGCTGGGCCAAACGCTGATTGTTGGTGGTGGAGGGATTCTGAGGCTTCAACGTGGGCTTGTAACTGCATGGTAGCTATCTTATCCATGATTTGTAGTATAAAGTTAGTTTGTGATGGGCCTAAGGTTGTTAGGATCTCTTTGATCCAAGTTTCTTTTTATTTTTACCATAGTTGTTAGTTACTTTTTTTATTAAACTAGGTACTACTTGTTCCCGGAATTATGCATTGATGACTTTCGTCAGGATAGGTGCGAAGATATCTCTGTGGTCCAGTTTTATTTTGGGTGGTAGTAAATTTTCCGCGCATGAGGTAGGTTTCATTGATGCGAGCACTCTCGCTATTTCTTCGTTGGTGTTTTCTGTAAACTTGAAAAGTTCTATACCCGTAGTACTAATCTCGGGCGGTAAATTGTTTAACTCTCCTTTGTTGGATTGAGCTTTTACAATTTGTTCCCTAGCATTAGCAATTTTTTTTGGAAGAAAGGTGTCTGAGTTTTATCGCATTCCTCTTGCGATCGATCAAATGGTGGTGTGATTGCTCTTGGTTTTTCTGTTGATTTTAGGTTGTTAAACAGTTTGCTAGTGGTATTTGCTGCAGTTGAGATTTGTTCATTATAGTGTTTTTTTGGTCTCGATAATCTTATGTTTGTATCTTTTCTCATGTCCCTCCAAAATTCTTTGTTGGGTGTGGATGGATTTTTATGGCACTCATTTTCCCTTTTTCTTTTTTCCCTTTTTCTTTTTTACTTTTTTAATTCCGCGACTTTTGCAGAAAACCATGTTTGTTGTTCGGTATTAGATCTGACCGTTTTAGTTTGCAATGGAGCCTTTAGGTCTAACGTCTTCTTGATGTGGTGTAGCATGTTTGTCATGAGGGTATTGCAAGAGTCTTCGCCCTCATAATCGTTTTTGATGTCTTTTATGCATTGCTATAGTATGTCCCTGTTTAAAGTTCTGGCAGGTCGTTTTTTTGGGGTCATTTGGGACCTTAGGTTTGGGGAGTGGAGGGGTCGTTAGGAAGGTAACACTATAGTTATCTGACCATATGCTTGGTTTAGTCTTATAAGCATGTGTTGCAAGTTTATGCGTTACCCAGTCCAGTTGATGACCATTCACCTTTGTTGGCTCCTGGTTCATTACCTTGTAATCGATGTTATTCATTAGTTTTTCTAAACTGATGGCTTCATTGTCTTTGGTGTCTCCGTACCAGCGGTTGGGATCTCCTAGTAGCAAGGTTGCTGTGTTTGGCCCTTTGAGTAAATTAAGTTGGTGTGTGAGTTACTTGTTAAATTTGGGCATTGTAGTAGGGGATCTGTAGACTACAATTAGGTTTAAACTGTTGTTGTGATTTGGGAGGTGTTTGTTTGAAGGATTTCGCTGCCACTGCAAGCAATATTGGTCTTGAACATAGAGATGGAGTCTCTTGCAATCGTTGCTGCCCCTCACCCCCAACCTTGGCCTGTTTCTCTATTGGAATAATAAATTGAGTAGCCGTCTGGTACTGCAGTCTCACAGGTGGGGCCTATTGGCTCTTTTAACCAAGTCTCAGTGATGCAAAGTATATTTAGATTTTCCTCCACACTCATATCATGGATACATTGGGCGAGTTTATTTAAAGCCTGTGTGTTTAGTAGGCAGATCTTTAGGTCCGTTGTCTCAGTTGCTTGACTAAGATTTTGTCCTTTTGGGTGAGGTAGCCTTTTGCCTTTGGATTTGGCAAGGTTGTGTTTAGCCGACTCTAGTGGGGAATGGCTATTTCTTTCATTGACCGTGTTAACCACTAGATTAACTGCTTTCGTACGTTGGTGGCTGTGTATATCTAGCAGAAGTGTTTCTATCGGTATAAAGCCCATGCTTACATTACCTAGTTGTACTTGGGTGGTGGCCTTTACTTGCACGGGCAGCGTTTTGTGCACCGGTACGCCGAGGACGGCGAGGATCGGCGCAAGACAGGCTTGACTCTCAAATCGCCCGCGCTGGAGTGCCTGACATTTCGATTAGTAGAGCGCCGGTGCTTCTGGGAGTTGTGGTCCCAGGTCCAATGACTTGCAGCTAAGCTGAATTCAAGTGGTGTCTTTCACACAAATCGCACTCAGCAGTACAGCAGTGCTTTCTTACAGGCCACGAGGCGTCTGGTATGTATCAGCCTACTGTGAAAACTGTTTCCAGCAAGAAAAAAGTAAACCGCACACCCTGCTTTATAGATCACAGCACGTGCGTATCGACCGTTCCCCATATAATGCTAGTTGTTAGATGCACAATATTAATTCAACAGTGCTAACGCACAACGTTTTGTTCTGTCCAGTCTGCACGCATACAAGTTACAATCAAAAAAGGAGCTTTCCTTTCCCCTTCTGATGTCAGCGTTCTTTAGATGCCACCCACCAGAGTAACCCTTCCTTAACACCTCAAAAGATTGCCAGTTTTAAAGGCGCAAATAAACAGCATTGCCCCAGATGTAATGAGGAGAATGTGGGTATGATGCATATGTTCTGGGCTTGCTCAGAAGTACAACTATACTGGAGGGAAATTGCAAGTTGAATGTTCAAGGGTGGTATAATTTTGAATCCCCTGTGGCCTGTTTGCTGGGTATTTTCTCGCATCCCAAAGATAGACGATAAATGAGTAGAATGAAGGACCTGGCTTTTGTATTGGCCAAGCGTATGCTAGCAATGGCTTGGAAATTCCCAAAGGCCCTGCGATAGAGATGTGGTGGAAAGACCTACAAAAATGGACACTAGCAGAAACCACGGTGTGGCAAAAGGCAGCCACCCAATATACAAACGTCCTATGTGATGATATAGGTTGTTGCAAAGAGCTGACAGACTCTATTTGCACCCAGGAGCATGGGCACTGTGAGCCACGAAACTGCATGACAGCATATTGGCTTGATAACATACAAAATGTAATATTTAAGTAAGAAGAGTATAAGCATTGGAGACTAATAAAGGCCGGTTGAGTTGTTTGGGTTGGACGGAGGTGGTGGGAACTAACATACTGATCGCAAGACAAGATCACATAAAATGGTGCCATGGTGACAAGGCCCCTAAAAGATGTATATTGAAATATTGTTGGAGTTTGTTTTATCTTTATGTTAAAAAGAAAAAGAGGCTTTTGGTGGTTGGTGTCAGAAAACGAGGTACTTCTCTCTATTTGATGTGTGGCATCAATAGGCCAAAGACATCTGCTTTGGCCTATTAAATGTCTATGGTGTCGTCAGCGGGGGGGGGGGGGGGCAGCATTAGAGGTTAGGCTCACACAAGTTCCTGAATTTCTTTAATGTAAAAAAATAGGTGATGCTTTGCTACAGTGGCTTAAACGGAGCATCTGAAGTCACTCATTATAACCTTGTATTCTTGCGTGCTACTGACATTACACATATCATTCATGATATAAGGTTGAGAGTGAAGTGCCAATTAAGGTTGGATGACTGCGTTGTGTAGGCAGATGCTTTGCATATTCCTTCGTGGTTTTTCAAGGCTGGTGTGTAGTTTTACTCCTTTACCAAATTGTTGAGGTTTATTTGGTCCATATTTGTCAGCAGTCTTTTGGCTAGAGAAACATGCTGTCCCATCGACTACTGTTTTCACCTTGTTTTTTATTTTAAAACTCCTTATTAATGATATGTGTAAGTACAATAAATATGAATTAAATAATCTATTTAGACTTAATCTGCTTCCTTTAAGACATTACAACAAAGCTTCACCTTTGTTTTTACAGTACAAGATTCAGAAGCTTGAGCAATGCTAGCCGCTAATACTCTATCCCTCAGCACACCCTATTGTCATTCAGATTTAGAAACCAGTTGAACAAGCCTTCACTGCAAGGAGATCATATTTTGACCATTGTCTTGCAAGCCCCAGGATAGGCTTCTGTGAAAGGACCAAAGGTGGGATTAGGTCTCTGTTCAAGACCGTTCTGAAACCCCTGGAGCCTGAGTTCAAAGGAAGAACTATCTAGGGTAATTGCAGGTGGTGTGGTCGGACCTGTTTGAATTCTTGGTCCAGCATCTGGAAAGACCATTCTTTGATTCCTGAGATTGGTATGGGTATGGGCTAGAATTCACACCTCTTCCTCGCCCAGGACCTCTGGTTGTAATTTGTCCTTTAAATTATCTCTCTAATGAAGCAACACATCACCTCACTCATACCCCCGCTCCATCGAAGTGGTGTAAAGAGCTACTAGTCAGTTTTTTGTACAGAGGGCACCACATCAGGAGGCTTTAGAATTTTTTCACGCCTCAGGGATATTATATTTCTCCAGCTTGCTTTAGAAGGAAGATGTTGCAGTGGATTACTATACCTCTCCTCCAAAGAGGTCCAGCTGATATCATTAGATCTCTCGGGTGCTTACCTTCAGGTCCAAATTCACCCTTGTCACCAGTGTTTCTCAAGATTCACAGAAAGAGACAGGCCTTCCCGTGTTGGCCAGCTCCCAGAGTTATTACAAAGATGCTGGCCCCTCTAGTGGCTTTCCTTCTTAAAAAGGGGGTTGCAGTCTACCCGTAGCTGGATCACTAGCTGGTGTCCACTCAGCCTCCTGCATCTTAATTATCTTTACAGTGGGATTTCCTGATCACCTTTTTCCAACTCTGGATCTCACTTTCATAGTGATCCAGTTTTGAACAGATCAAGATCAGTAATTTCCTTTTGAAGAAATCATGTTCTCACTCATATCAGTGTTTCAGGTGTTGTTTGATCATGCCCTTGGCAAAGTAATGACCCATACTTCGGAGGCTGATGATATAGCATTCTTCTTTGGGGACCAAACTTCATCTAGATCCTCCCAAGGATGTACCTTCATGGTTACTAGAGGTCTCAAGACCAGACCTTTGAGGTCCTTGTTCTAGTGACTGATGAGATGAGGTTAGTCTTCATTTGGTGGCTAGATCTGTGAAACCATAGCAAGGGAATCTTCTCCCCCAACTTCCAAAAGGTTATCATGACCGATGTCAGTCCATGGGGTTGGCGTGCATACTTGGATTTGAACAAGCTTAAAGAAAAGTGGTCTGTTTATAGAGGGCCAGTCGTCTCATTGGAAGGGGTTACTGAAAATGTTTGAAGCTCTTCATGAGTCTGGTCCCTTGGTTCAGGGAGATGTGACTTTTATCAGGATAGACAGTTTGGTATCCCTGATTTATATAAACAGAAAGAGGTGTCCGGTTCCAAGGCTTCCTCAGATCTGGTTTGTCAGCTGGGATATTGGGCTGAGCGGTTTCCTCTCACTCTTTCTGTGTTCCATATCATAGACTTTGCCAACTCCAAAATGTACAGATTGAGCTGGGTATTTCCTTCTAAGAATCTGCCTCCTCACAGATTTTCAGGTAGAGTTGACAAAGGAGGCTGTGTCTATTTATCACCAGCGAAAATGCTCAGGTGAGGCTCTTCTGTTCCGAGTCCTCTGGTATGGGTGTGGGGTGCTTTGTTAATTCTCTGCCGCAGCATCCTGATTTATGCCTTTCCTCTTTACCCTGATCCTGGGGGTTCTTGCAAGAAGTTTCGAGAGGTGGGCCAATTGACTCTTTTTCTCTCCCTTTTGGACCAAGAGGAGGCAATTTCCACCTATTCATCTAATGTTTGTGACCCTTCAATGCATTCTTCTCCTTTGGCCCTTTCAATCCCTAGGTCAGCCCATCCGACACTACCTCCCAGAGGAGTCTCGTGGCCTTGGAATGCCCCCAGAATCACCTAGTATCTAGGAACACTAGACTTGGGCATTGTACCAAGCCATCACCACATCTCTGCCTCCCCAGCTCCGCAGCTGGAAGGAATCTCAGATTCGGCTCTCGCACCCCCCACACCTATGCCACCACGCACACCACTACACCAAAGAACATGCACATCTCGCTAGTACCCTCCAGCATGGCACTGTCCCAAAGGACCATAGCGGCAATCTGCACGCTCAAGCCAAATACCCTAGGGCAAATCCTCACTCCCACACCCCCTCCTCTACCCCACCACTCCTACCCCCTTACTTCTCTGAATAAGACCAATCCATCCCTCGCCCTAAATTGTGCTCTTATAAATGCTCGCTCTCTCCCTGCCCACGCCCTGGAGATCAACGACCTCATCACCACGCAAACCTTGATATACTCGCCGCCACTGAGACTTTGCTCCATGAGGTATCTGGTCCAGCAGTCTCTTTATCTCTCCTACAGGGGTACTCTATTCTCCGACAAGACAGACATCTTTTGTAAGGAGGAGGTGTAGCACTCCTCACCAAAGACACCCTCTCCATCCGGTTATACAACCACCCTTGGGAAGGCAACTCTGACATCCTCTCAGCCAAACTGTCCTTGTCAGCTCATTGTACAATAATTATACATATCATTTACAGGCCCTCAGGCCCAGCCCCTTACTTCCAAGGGCACGTATTCCATATACTAAGTAGCAATCTAAAAAGCTCCACGAAAACCATCCTACTCGGAGACCTCAATCTAGGTCTCGGTGATCCCAAGGATAAAGCAGCTTCAGCCCTATCCAATGAACTTAAAGACTTGGGGTTCGTACAAAAAATCACCTGCCCAACTCACTGTAAAGTCTGCACCCTAGACTGGGTGGCAGACCACAACTGCTCTTCTACCATTCTTTTCAATTCAGTCTTCCCATGGACGGATCACAACTGTATCCAATTCACCATTTCCACTGAACCTACCACTAAAACACTATCTTAAGCGCCCCCAGCCCATGTTAGAAGGCCAAAAAAACTAACCACTTAAGCGGACATCTACTCAGATATCCTCACCAGAGCCATTGACTCATAGTACCAATTGAGCCCAAAAAAAGATAAAATCCATGCACACCAACTCTTGGTTCACAGAAGACCTACTAACATGCGCACCAACAAACGCAATGCAACGTATTAGCCAATTGAAGTCCAATCCAAGTTATACCACCAAAGATGATTTCAAAAGGCTGTCCGGGCAATACAAATAAGCAATATTCCAAGCCAAGTCCAACTCCTTCAACCTACGGATTTCTAAGGTCAGCTCAAAATCCAAGGAAATGTTTGCCATCTTTAAATACCTCATCACTCCCTTTACCAGCCCTGATGAGGACACCAACGATGAAGCATGGTGCCCCAGCACACAGGCAGCCCTGCTGAAAAAAATAAAATTACTCCAGGATGAAATATAAGAACAATTCAAAGCACTACCCAAGCACCACAATCTCCAAACGCCTAGCATCCCTACTCCTAAGCCCCCGTACAACCCTTCTCTTTCAGAAACGCCATAGAAGCAGAAGTCATTGAACTCCTCCAGCATGTCAAACCATCTGTGCAAAGGAGACCTCTGTTTGCCCAAAATCATTAAAGACTGCACCGACTCATTGGCTCCTCATCACGTCATTCATCAGTCCCTCACAGGCACTGTCCCTTCTAGCCTAAAAGAAGCTCGGGTTCGTCCCTTACTAAACAAAAAAAAAACACTATAGATCCCTCTTCCCCCAATAACTACTGTCCTATCACCACTGTCCCATTCCTCCTCAAAATCCTGGACAAAGCAGCCCACAACCAGATCCAACACTTCCTCGAATCCAACAGCATCCTTAGTAAAAGGCAATCAGGATTCTGCAAAGGCCACGGCACCAAAACCGCCCTCCTAGACCTTAAAAACCAAAAACCCACATCATGGACAAAGACAAACCTGCTCTCCTCCTACTCCTAGACCTCTCAACTGCGTTTGACCTTGTTGATCACAAGATTCTTACCTCCCACCACATTCATGCTGCTCACTTCACCTCACAAGCATCCTCTTGGATAACCTCCTTCCTAGAAGGCAGAGCCATGAAGGTATTCTCTGATCAGGCAAACAAAGCTCCCTCCACTATCAACTGCGGAGTTCCCCGGGGCTATTGCACAGCGCCCACTCTTTACAACCTGTTTACAAAACCGCTCTTTGAAAAAATGGACTCCCTCGGCATAGCTCATACTAACTATGCCGATGATACGCAGGTACTCCTCCCTCTCTCTGGCCCTTATCACCAAGACGCTGCAGCCCTCCTCCAGATATACTCCACCATCCAAGCCTTGATGGCTGCCAATGGGATGTGTCTCAATGGAGATAAAACAGAGATCATTATCATAGGCCCGAAAGAAACACCAGCCAATCTTGGCAAAACCTACTGTAACTTCACCATTGAAAACCACCATCCCAGTCTCCTCCTCAGTGAAGACTCTATGGGTCTTGTCTGTGACATGCCAGTCAGTGCCACTGCCTCTGCCCACACCACAAAACTTTTAAATGCGGTAAAAGCCTTCTTATCCGACCAGAATTGCCTCCCTATTGCTCAAGCCACCATTGGAGCCAAATTAGACTTTTGCAATGCCCTCTTAGGCACCACGGCCAAAAATCTAAATGGACTCCAAATAGTCCAAAACAACATGCTCAGAGCAGCCCTTAGTATCCCCAAAAGAGACCACATCACGCAGGCCAGGCAAGCTGCCCACTGGCTCCCAGTGAAGAAAAGAATTGCCTTCAAGACCCTTGCCATTACGCACAAATGCTTAAGCCTCTCTGCCCCTCCATATCTATCAGAAACAATAACCAGAGATACCTCTTCACATCCTAAAATTACCAGCTATGCCAACAAACTCCACATCCCACCCGTCAAAATGTCTAAAGCAGGAGGGATAGGCTTCCCTCACATTGCACCTAAACTTTGGAACGCCCTACCCAATGCACTTGGAGCTGAGACTTCCCTTGCGGCATTCCGCAAAGGGTTAAAAAACACTCTCTCCCACTAACGAAGCCACCACCTCCTCACCCCCCCTTTTTTCTTATTCTGCCTCTGCGCCTCTTATAAATAGTATTTATTATGTTTTGTTACTGTAACCAAGTATGTTGTCCATGTCATTTATAATGTATTTCTGTAACGGCGCCACGATGCCCACGTGCTGCTGCATGCTTTATAAATGCTAATAAATAAATGGGGGAGGTGACTTATGAATCCTTCCCTCGCCTAACAGTTTGGATGTTGTGCAGGGACATTTGCTATGGTAAGGGACTCTCCAGTGGAGTAGCAGCTTCCTTTGTGCACTCTCTTAAACCAGCTATGAAGTCTTCATGCAGTAAGCAATGGAAGGCTTTTTAGGACAGGTGCGTTCAACATGAGTGTAGCCTCGGTTCTGAGAGTGATCATCAGGGCTTTTATAGACTCCTGGGGCAGCTCTCAAGGAAGCATTTTCATGTGTCCCCATCTTCTAAAGAGTTTCTTTTTGGCAAGATCCCCTCCTCTGATCTTCCTTTAGGGTTACAATCTCATGGAGGACCTTTTGAGCCTCCATGTTTGAATGGCAATTAGTCTGTTTCTTTTATGGTTTATTCTTAGTGCTCATCATATTGGCCTGCGGCATTGGGGTGTTAGGGGCTCACTTATGCAGAGCGCTCCTTGAGTGCTAAGCCAAAGGCACTTGTTTTTAGTCCAGCACAAGGCCTTGCCGTCTTTTCATAGATTTGAGTAGATGATCTAAACTGCTGTTTACTCTCCTTAATCTTAATCTTTTAGAAGTCTAAAAAAGTATGTTTATGTGCGTAAACAGGACAAATTCATTACGCAAATATCAGTTGCTCTGTCGCCTCTGGCATGGCAGACATTAGAAAATTCTTCTGGTTTTAGCCTGGATTGGTAGCTCAGTTCCTTTAGCATAAATGCTAGCTTAGTCACACTTTCCTCAGAGAATTTAGGTACAGTATTCCTGTGTCTAATATTTGTAGGACACTCACTTGGGCTTCCACTCATACGGTTTTGTCACATTAGCAGGAGTGGGGGTAGTTTGAAATCAATAGACAAGTAACTGATGACATCTCTGATTCCGGTGCCATGAACTATAAAATGTTCATGGGTGTTGCAGGGATCTGGTATCTGTCTTTGTTGTGTTTTTCTTGGCCTAGGCACTTCAGCTTGGGTATTCCGCATAAGTAATAGTATGGGACAAACTGGTAATCATCAATTACTTTGACCAATCTCCATGGCTCCCGCTCCTATTACTCCCCAACTAAGTTCTTCTGTTCCTCCCACCCCTTATCGTGTTGCAGACTTTGGTATGCTGGGAAAAAAGAGGAGCAATGAATGGGACCAGAACCGCTATGTCTGGTAAGTAGTGGGGGCGTTTCTCTTCCTGGTTGGATTATATGGAGACGTTACTGTGCAGGGATTGAATATGTATATTTTATTCCTTTCTATCAAGTTAGGGTTCACCAAAAGAGTAATGGACAAGGAGGAGGAAGAGTAGGTCTAGAAGTACTGGAGATTAGCGATCTAATCCATACATCCTTGATCAGTGGAGGATTTGTGCCGGAACAAGACGGAGCTCCAGTCCCGCAAAAATAGTTTAGACGATGCAGCGCTTGTCTAAACCCCTGGCCCAATCCACCCCTGTGCCATTGGACTGTATGCTTTTTCCTCAAAATCTGGACGGAACCCAGTGACAGATGTTAGACTGCGAGAACTGGGACACTGACATTGGACTAAGCAACACCTGGCTGGCCCAATTCGAAAACAATGATTGGCTGTTTGCTAATCCTTACGATTGGCCAGAAGCTGACTAGCAGTAATCATAAGGAGGAACAGAAGTAGCCAATCATTGTGTTTGAGGAAGTGCAGTGCCGGTGCCATACTTACCTTGATGCAATCCTCTTCTGCCCCATAGCCATCGGAGTGCTCGGCCCTGCTGTGCTGAATGCTGCGTCTTCTATAGTTCCTGCTACTTTAGGTAAGACAATATTGTGCTTATGTTACCAGTTTTAACGAACAGTGGTCGTAAGAATTATTTTCCTTTCTACCCGCTGGTGCTCACAATGACTGTTTTCCTTAGTAAGAAAGGAAAATAATCCTTGTGAGCACTAGCGTCCCCTCTCCTTTATATTTACAAAAAAATATAAAGGCGAGGAGAGGGTTAACATTAAAGCGCTAAGCAAGTGCTTTCGTGTTAACCCTCTCCTCGCCTTTATATTGTTTTGTAAATCCTTTTAACGGACGCCGGCGCTCGCACAAATTATTTGAGATCACAGTGCGTTCTGCATTGTACCTGGGAAGGCGCAAAGATGAAGCCTCAGAAAGGCGACCACCTTTAAAAATTATCCATGAGTCCAGACATGTTTTATCACCGACCGTCTGATGCTTGCTTCTGAAGCGTACATAAGGGTGTGCTTCAGATGCAGCTTTCTCATAACGATAAAACACTGGTTACAAGTTTTCTCACATGAGTAATTCTGCTTCATTCAGCGCAATAGCAGATTTTTCAATGCTTTCATGTATACCAGTTGGGCCACCAGTCATGTACATTTAAAATTGTGGATATTCTTCTGTTCCAATAATACTCTTTGCTTTTATGCAAATTGTCAGGATTGGGTTCTATGAAGACCTACTGTATTGTGACCTGGAAAGGGGCCACGCCTATTGGTCACACCCGCTCCTTCCTACAACCCGCCTCTCCAAGGATGAGCGGGTTCCCCCAATATATTCTTTCCATTTCCAACACTGTCCCTTATGACATGTCAGAGAGAGGAAGACCAAGATGGAGAAACTGTGAGACCGCAGGCAATCAAAAGAAAATGCCAGCTGTCCATCTCACAAGGCAAAATGAGATGAGGCAGAAAATGTTTCGGAGTCAGAAGTGAAAGGTAAAGGGGAAAAGAGGGAAGCAGAAACCAGCCGATGGAAAGACGAGAAGGATGCGTGATCAGAGTGAGAGAGTGGGCAGATTGCAATTGAAAAGAGAGACTGGATGCATTCTGTCAGAGAGCTGCAGCAGTTAAAGTGAGACAGGAGATCAATGAGCATCATAGGAGATCAATGAGCATCATAAAGAGAAGCACAGAAGGACAGCAATACTCTCGGAGATAGAGGACAGTTAGGGAGTGAAAGCCTGGTGGTAAAAGTTTCCTCTTGAATGTCGTATTCCACAAAGACGTTCTTAAATTAGACCGAAACCCCAACTTTCCATTTTGCCTGTCACACATAGACACTGATGTACTGACATCATCACTTGCCCGTCGTCTGCTTTATCTTCCCGAGTACAAAGGCCCGCTCAGTCATAGATAGATGCATAGAGAGATAGACAAGGCTTTAAGTTGGACGGTGTCTTCCAGCCCGATACCTGCAGGCTATTGATATCCAACCCCAAAAAGGGCCCTGCACATTCGGAAGATTTGCCCACCTCGTGCCGAGATGCCTCAGCACAGCAGGAATTCACATTAGTGCCGTGGGCATTAAAAATACAAAAAGGAATTAACTGCACATATTAGCAATTCACTAATGACTGGCAACTACTGCTAGAAGGAAACACTTTGTTTTGAGAAAATATTCCATGTTTTTTGCAAATACCTTTTTTGATTTTGGCGAATTTTGGTGGCGCTTGAGCCACAAAATTGCCGTAGCCATTGCCACAGAAGAGCGAGAGGTACTGGGGGTTCTGAACTGAGAATATCTGGTTGGCATAGCAACGGGCAATTCCTTGGCATGAAATTTCCAAATCACTGAAATCTTTTTCCAAACTCTTGGCCGTTCTACCCAATGAGAAGCTCCCTAACAATAGTTGCTCCCATCAGCAGCTTTGTAAGAAGCAAGACGGGTGCTGGGCTTTCCTTCTCCTAGCTGTGCAGTGATTTCATAATGGGCTATTGTGGGCTATTTATTGCTAACAATTGGGCTATTTGTGGGCTACCTGTGACTGCAGATCTTTTTTTGTCCTCCTAATGCTGGCTTTCTACAACCACCCAGCCATCCCATGCCCACTCTCTCTACGCCCACCCACTCACCACACCCGCATTACGTGTGCTGGTTGGGTTTTTGTTTGGGCTATTTTGGACTACTGAGGCTGCTTTTGTTTTGTTTTTGCTCTCTCCCTCTCACCCTACCCACTCCCTCTCTACCCCCACTCACCAAATCCCCGCTCTCTGCCCACTCCCTTTACTACTACCCACCCTACCTCCCCTCTCTCTACCCCAACCCACCCCCACTCTCTACACCTTCCCACCCTACCTCCACTCTCCCTACTGCACCCATCCTATCCCCACTCTCTCCAACCCCAACTGTTAGGTAAGATTTTCATAGAACTGGTCAATCTTCCTGACCTGGGTAAACCCCAGAACTTGTTGCTTTACTAGTGGGATATTTTCCCTTAATACCTCAGTGAGTGGGAACCTTTTTCCACACTCAAATAATCTTTAACTCTTTTTATGGGTGTCATTTTCTTATACGCTCCATAGTGCCTTCTTATAGTTATCCTCTTTAACAACTTATTGGCAATAAGTGCCTGTTGTTGCTGGGTTGCCCTAGGGGCTCCCCTTTTAACTTACTTTTGCTAACCTTGAGCTAACTACAGTTCCCAAGGGTAGAAAGGATCTTTGGATCACTTTTACATTTTTTTAGGTGAAACCAGCACCCCCCACCTTATGTGGAATGCTGAGGAGATACAATGTATCCCCTTTCACATTAAAACTGTAACAATTCTGTTAAAGGGACAAGTTTACCTTCAATGGCTGGTGGCAGTGATACCTTGTATTAATTTGGTGCATTTTTACCGCAGGATGTGTTCACAGCTGCAGTAAAGGCACCTAAGGGTGCTCATTTGACCAAAATGGGGGCTGTCTTCTTCTTTTTTTTTTGTTGCTGTTTTAGTGTTTCTTGACCTTTCTCGTTCCTTCCGCTGACATCCAGTGTGGGAAATTCCTTTGTGTGATTTTTGTCTTCGCCGGTAACCCGCTGGACTCCCCACACAGGCTCCGGTCTGTCTGTGAGGGCAGGAAGCGAGGGAAAAGTCCATAACTCCACAACCCTTTTTCTTCTTCCTTACCTGAATGGGGACAGATCCCAGTGGGGGGCTGGCTGTCCTGATTGTACAACCAGACCGCCCCTTCTTGTAAAATGCGTGGAGAGAACGCAGAAGTTGTGCTGTAGTTCCTGTTAAATACTGCGAACCTGGAAGCTGAAGAGTAGTCGACCACTGGAATCTAAACCGAAGAGGATAAGAAGGAAAAGCTCCCGAAACGATTTCCAGTGACCAGAGAGCCTGCTGTGTAACCTGAGCCTGCTGTAGCCCTTCCTTCCAATAGAGCTGGGGACTCCTTCCAATAGACCTGCATTCTGAGCCATCCCACGCGTTGCTGCAACCTTGTATTGCTGCAATACCCAATTCCCCGGGATCTCGAGCCATCGTGCAATGCACTGTCTTCTGAATTCCGAATCTCGCTGAAACTTGGTGGGCATACTGGTGGATCTCCAGAGACACAATTAGAGTCCAAGAAGTCCCCTCACTGTGCTGGACCTTTGTAATGACGAGAATTCAACCAGAATTTTCTGTCTTCTGTGCTCCTGAAAAAAGGTTCCGAACATCATTCAGCCGTGAGGTAAACCTTGCCTACAGCCTTCTTCATTGATCCTTCCAAGGCCCTGTGAACCCCCACCCCCACTTCTGCCACTGAGAACACTCATGCTCCAAGAACTAGGGAAAGACTTTGAAGGGATTGGGCCTTTTGGCTAGAAAAGAGAATAAGTGTTAGTAACTTTTTAATTTGGAACCGAGTTGGTTGGTAACTGTAAGAGTGAACGGTTACAAAAGTTCTTGCTTAGCTTGGATGTGTGATGCACTATTCTTAAAAGAATGGTTAACATCTTTCTTTCCTTAGAAACCGTTTTGCCATTCTAATAGAACGTAGATGTGAAGGTATATTACTCGCCTCTGATTAAAGTGTGCCACTTCCCAAAAGTAATGTGTTGGTTTCACCAGATTATTCCTGCAGAATAATTGTATGAGTGTCCTCCGCTTGCTTCCCCTGATTTGCTGCTAGCCTGTCCAGAGTATGTCTGTATTAGGTTGTTGCCTACCTTGAGTCATTCAGTAAAGTGTAACATCAGGATTTGCTTTCCCTGTACTGTTGTAGACAGACACCAGGAGAGTCTGTGGGTTCTAACTTTCCCTTATAAGTCATACAGAAGTTCCTTGCATAGCTGAGAAAGATTTAACCTGGACTCCATTGTGAGATTAAAAAGGTATATGGGTTGTACTTACCTTGAGTTAGCTGTATGCCATCCAAAAATAAGTTACACAAGTTACTGCTGATCTCATTCTGTGATTCACTGATCTCAAAAGCACATGTAATTGAAGTTTACATCCTTAGGTTTTACTCACCTAGTAGAACTTTGTGTTCTCACTAAAGTAGTTATGTTTTTACTGTACCTGGAATAAGTGTTCCACTATTCGCAAAAAGTATATTGTCCAGTTGACTGATTATGTGATTTGTACAGAGTCACTGTACAACTGGTAGGGTCTACTGCACTTGCATTAATGCATTGCTGAATGTAATTGTGAAAGTAACCATTGGTTTTTACTCCCCAAGAATAGGTGTGACCCATACTGAATGTGTATGAAAAGTGTTTGACTTCCTAAGGTTTATACTTTGGTCTGTGTTCCTTCAAGTATAGTGTTTTTATAATTGTGATTAAATATAATGTTTGTACTTACTTACCCCCCGATTTAACTGGCCCTACTGGTATTTTAATAAATCATTTATTTTAACGTACATAGTGTTTCAGTGTTTCTTTGGACCAGTTGTATTACAATTTCATTTGTACTGATTTTACTGCCCTCTCTCCCTCCTAAGATAAGCCTGACTGCTCTGTCTACGTTACCATGTACTCTGTTGGTACAGCCATATACTAAGAGTGGATTCTTTTACTAAGCCCCTAGTTGGACTTCAGAAAAACTGTCCTAACACCAACCAACCGACCACCTTACCCCCACGCTTTCTACCCCACTCCCCAACCTCTACCCTCACCCCCCCACCCTACCTCAACCTTCTCTACCCTACTCTTTCTCTGCCCACCTTACCTTAATTCAACTCTCGCTACCCGAACCACCCAACATACCCCCACCCTCTCCAGCCCCTACCCCCACCCTCTAGCCCCTAGCCCCACCCTCTCTAACCCTACCAACTCATCGTACCTCCCCCCTACCTACCTCCACCCACCCTTCTTACTCCCATTCTCTACCCTAACCCCACTCTCCCGCATCAGTCCGTGACAGACTTGCTTTTGAATTACATCGAAGGAAATGCAGCAGCAATCTACTCCTCCAGCTGGGTCTCCAAGAACAGCTTCAAGTTTCGACTTCAGCTTCTGAAAAAATTGTTAAGTGAGAGGTCCCCAGATATACACATCTGTCCCTCATTCACTCAGGCTGAGCCAGGCTCAGTCAGCCAATCGCACAGAAGGTTATTCAAGCAAGCAGGCAGCCAATTGGGCTCACAGGCATCCAGTCCATTTGCTTCACCCAAAAACCCATAACAAGGAATGTTTACCACACTACACTGCACTCATGCCAGTTTCAGACAGGGCTGTCTCATTCATTGTGTCCCACACACAGTTGGTCACACATTCTAGTCACACAGGTCCCACCCCAAGGGTGTACCCACAACTGGCAAGGCTCCAGCCAGTCTGGCTAGGACTTCCCCACAATACCTATATGGTTCTTCAACCCAACAGCCAGTCAGGGGGAAGGGACAGAGTCAGGGCTTCCAAGGACTTAGCGAAAACAAGGTAACGGGCAATAGAAACCAAGAGGCCCCATGGACCACCTTGCCTTCTCTCAGGAATCCACTATTTCCTATGGCAGGGCCTGGGTATCCTCTGAGCTCCTGTCATATCAGCATGAAGCTGCCATCAGCCCATACCCTGCTCTGTGGGCAACATAAAGGTGCCCAAAAACATACCGAAGGGGCACAGGGTTGTACCCCCGTCAATGGGTGCCATAGGGGTATCCCAAAGGTCTCTGTTCAACCAAAAAGAGGAAGAGCTGCACTGTCAGGGGTCCCAACTGGACTCTTGTGCAGAAAATAACACATAACACACATAATAAGGGAGGACAGGGAGGCCCTGTCCCTCCACGCATTTCCAGCATCACACTTAGTTGCTGCTTATGCCAACATCATCCCTATTTTAGAAAACTTTGTTCCTGATGATTTTAGGATGACCTGCTGATTATTTCGGGAGCATCGCCATGAAACATGTTTGTTCTTGACGATTTGGGCATGTCTTGATGATTATTTCAGAGCATTGGGTCCATATTTTTTCTATTAATTACTCACCACCACTGGTTATTAAACCTAACGCCCTGGCCAATGATGTGCTTTTATAATTCACACACATACAAGAAATTAAAATGGACACGAATTGTTAGAAAAATAAAATGCAATTTTAATAAAGGCTTTTGGTCTTAACATATTATATTTGTGTTCTCTATATGTATATTTGCTTTATTGTTATTTTTCTTATTTCTGAGACCTAGCCACAGTGTTTTAGAGATGTGCCTGTTTTTTCAGCTTATTTGGTTCGAGTCAGCTTGTTTTGAAGGGGCATTCAGCTTATTTGTTTCTTCTGAATTGGCAACACTGGAAGAAATGTGACTGCAATCATGGATTCCGGGCTTGGGAGCACGTACGTTTGGAGCAACTTGGATCAACCGGAGGTAATTGTCTTTCCTTTTAAAGATGAGTTGGGTGAAACTGGGTATGAGGAGTGATTTGTGTAGCTCGTAGGCTTATTTAGTCACGATAGGGGACTGGTGTATCTGTTTGGATAGGCTCCACGTGTGCTTCCTCGCTTGCTAAAGCTAACAAAGGAATGGTGTCGGGTCCTTGTGGAGTAATTCAGAGACATGAATCAATGTAATTTATACTGTTTTGGGCAGACAAAGGGCTTGTTTACTTTGAGTGGTAGATCGTCTTGCTGTGTGCAGCAATGGGGATCTTGTGCCGTTTCCCCACGCAATTTAGTTTAGATGCACAATAAAGTGTAAAAACTGAAAGCAGATTTAAACGCACACTTGGCAGGCATGTTTTACTGCATTCAGAACCCTGATTATAATCAGATCAGCAAAACTGGCTATTTTGTTGCTAAATAGCATCCTGCTCGTCGTTCATTAAAGGGCTCCACTACGGTGTAATACAAAGCAGCCCCTTTACAGTTTCTGGGTTGGAGTTATCAGCCCTTCATCGAAGAAGGGGGTAGTTGATGGAGAAGGAGTAGCAGTTGGGTGAGGAGTGGCAGTTGGGTGAGAAGGGGGAGCAGTTATGGAGGGTGGATGGGGTGAGAAGGGGAGAATTGGTACAGATGGGTATGGAGAGTTGCAGTTTGTGGTGAAGGGGCTCATATTGGAGCAGGATAGGCATGGGCACGTGAGTGAGAAGGGGGCACTTGGAGTAGGGGGTGGGGCAGTTGGTGATGGCCATAGGTGGGGGTTGGGGAAGTTGAGGCAGAAGGGGGAATTGGGGAGGAGGAGGGTTGGGGCAGTTGAGGAAGAAGGCAATTGGGGAGAATGGGGCTGTGGGGGAAATTGAAGAAGGGGATGGGTCAGTATAAGGGGTAGGGGAGAGAAGCGATTGGGGGGCAGTTGCGTGGGAGAGAGAAGGGGCAGTTTGGAGAAGGGATGGTCACCTGGGTGAGAATGGGGCTCTTGGAGGAGAAGGGGCAGGGCAGCTAGGGAAGAAAGACCGCTTTTGGAGGAGATGAGGCATTTGGTTATGGAGGGGCAGTTGAGGAAGGAGGAGGTGGATGGGACTTAATGGGTGTTTGAGGGAGAAGGGGTCAGGGGCAGATGTGATGAAGAGGGCCTGGGGGCAGTTGAGGGAGGATGGGCTATTCATGGGGATGTAGCAGGGCAGTTAAAGGAGTTGGTTGGTGCAGTTGGGAGAAGGGGCAGTTGAGGGACAAGGGGGAAATTGGGGAGGGTTGGGTCAGTTGCAGGTGAAGGGGAAGTTGAAGAGGAAGCGTGGGATGGTAATTGAGGGAGGAGCAGTTGGTCATGGGGGCAGTTGAGGGAGAACAGGATGTGGGAGCCAGTTAAAGGGGGGCTAAGTGTTGTGGGGGGGAAGAGTGGTGGGGAATTTTGGAGGTGGGTGAGTAGTTGAGGGAAAAGTGGTAGTTTGGGAAAGAAGGGCTGGGTGAGAAGGGAGGTGGGAGTTGGGGGGTTGATGGTTGGTGAAGGGGCAGTTGGAGAGGGAGTGAGGGGAAGTTGTGAGAGAAAGGGGCACATGGGAGGAGAAAGACAGGGCAGTTGGTGAAGAAAGACAGCGGTTGGGCGGTGAAATGGGGCAGTTGAGGGAGGTGGAGAGGTGTTTGCGGTAGAAGTGGGCGAAGGGAGTTTGGTTGAAGACATTGGGTGGCAATTTGAGAATAATGTTATTTAAATGGCGCTTTTGCCAAATCACTTTACATAGAACACATTTATATATAATATCACCCAACCGAAGTTGGTACTTGAAAGGCTGAGTTTGCCTTGCTGGGAATCGGACCTGCCGATCACACAAAGATCGCAGCAGCGAGTGCTCAACCTACTGAGCGTTCTTACTGGGGCTGTTAACGAGAGAAAGGGTGGGCCATTTGAGAGAGAATGCAGCTCCTGTTGGATGTCTTTGAGGCACAATTTGCTCGCTCAAGTGTTCAGCGACTAGGATTTCATCCCAGGTTGTCGTGTTTCTAGTGCAGATGTTTACCCACAGGACGACTTAAGTGGCATCAAAGCACCTGTCTCCTGTTTTGGATTTGGTTTTCCTTGGAATATTTCATTATACATTGTTTGGTTTAAAAGGTGGAAATAGTTACTGGAAATACTCCTCTCTCATGCTATTTTTCCACTGTTGATTACCTTTTTTAAATGCTCATTCATATACTGGGCCTGGCTGCATTGTCATTGCGTAAATGCTTTCGGCCGGACTGCTTTCTGCCGTGTTTTATTAGCTAAAAGCTATGGCCCTGCCTGTACTGTCATTACTTAAGTCTGCGGGCGTCGAGGCACTGTGACACTGCTTAAAGGCTGTGGGCCTGGATGCACTGTCATTATCTAAAGGCCTTGGGCCTGGGTACACTGTGTCTTTACACTGAGTCTTCACTCTAAACCATTGAATCGGGGTCTACAGCAAGACCACCTCACCAAGGCCACGCCACCACCATATGGGCACCCTTCCCTGACTAGCCTACTGAGTTGGTCCACCCTGTCCACGCACTACTTGACCCTCGCCCCTGGTACCCCAGGCTCTTGCCCTCTTGGGCTCCTTATAGCAATTGCCCAGCCCCTGGGTCCCCTCCCACCTGCACCCCCCCTTATCCCATCCTTCCTCGCTGACCTGCCTCCTTCCCCCTGCACTTTCTCTTACTGCACTTGCAAAATATGAATGTCACAAGGCCTAGTGGGAACATTGTATTTGTTTTTGCCCTCTGTCTCTCCCACCACCTTGCCTTGTGCACCTGGAAACACCTTTTGTTGTATAGAAGCCTTACATGTGCTCAATAAATACATAAAAAAAATAAAGATACAAATGTAGTTCACTTGACTTCTAAAGTGCACCAGGCAAAAGACAAAATGACCTGAGAGGACATTTTTCATTAAATACGCTGGCCAAGTATAAAAGGTGCTCACCTTTTTAACCCAGCAACATGTAGTCAAATATTCTCTAGAAAACAAAATCCCAATATGAACATGTGCTTTGATAATCGTTTTATGCGTCTTGTCAGTAAGTGTCTGCACTGGAAACATAACATTGGTGAGATCCTGGTAGCCAAATGCTTGAGCAAGCTTGCCGACCTCAGAAATGCCCAAGGTGCTTGCGTCTGTCCTCTGAAAAAGGTTACTGTCCACCCACATGTATCCTTTACTTGTGCCCTGAAAAGCAGCACATGGCCGCAATCACAGAAAAACAAACTGCACCAGTCTCCGGGGTTGTTGCTCTTTTACATCCAGGACAAATATTCAGGACTCGCATGCCCTCATCCATCCTTCCTCCTTAACCCACGTCTGCCTTTCAACAATACTCTACTTCATAAAGGTGACTTCAAAAGTACCCATACCTTATTTATTTATTGGATTATAAGATGCGTATACAACAAAACAGTGTTTCAAAGCGCCACAAGGCAAAAGGGAAGGGAACAGGGGAGAAAATAAACATTAATAACTGACAATAAATAATTAGAAACAAAAAGTGGTCCTACAAGGCATTGTGACATTCAGAACGTGCAAGTGCAGTGAATACAAAAAAGGGGAATACGGGAAAGTGCTATTAGTTCCCCCCCGAGGAGGGGCAGGGCTGAAGTGCCAGAGGTGCCTATTGGCAAGGCAGCAGTTGAGTGCAAGGGTGGAGGTCTACCGTCCAACAGGTTCAGGTCGGAGGCAAACAACCCAACAGGTGCATTGTGCCCAGAAGGCAGTGCAGGGGGAATGCTGGTGCCAATTGGGCAGAAGGCCAATATTCTATTGGCCTCATGGGGGACCAAGGAGCCAATCTCAGCGACAGAGGGGATGGTTAGCACAGGAGGGGGAGAGGGAAGGAGAAGAGAACAGTCTTGAGTTGTTTACGGAATTTGAGGTGGTCCGATTCAAGACGGCGAGAGATAAGGAGACTGTTCCATAGGAGGGAGCAAACTGAGGACCGGTATCTGCCCCCCACTCTCTGCCTGGAGAAACGTTTGACCAGCAGAGAGTTGGAGTGAGAAGATCGAAGGGATCTGGAAGGAGAGCATTTTGTGAGAGAACTACAGGTAGTGTGGTCCCGGGCCACAGACAGCCTTGTGGATGATGCAAAGGGTCTTGAATTTGCTCCTTGCAGCAACCAGGAGCCAGTGGAGAGATTTTAGAGCTGGAGAGATGCGGTCCCTAGGCATGAGGTCAAGGATAAGTCTTGCAGCCCTATTCTGGATTAGTTGAAGAGGACAGAGTGAAGAAAGAGGCAGTTTGAGGAAGAGGTTGTTGTAGTAATCCAGCCTGGAGAGGTCCAGAGCGCTAGAGACATTGAGCTTCTGAGAGAAGATGAGGAAAGGGAGAGGAGGTAGAGTTGAAAATGGGCCTTCTTGGCAAGGTTCAAGGTGTAAGGAGAGGGAGGAGTCAAAGATGACCGCAAGATTTCTGATTTAGTGGCCATAGTAAGGTGCCCATTCAAATATATAAATCATTACGGCAATATGTTAAGAAAAAAGTGTACACTTGTGGCATTATTCCTCCCCCCTCTTGACTGGGAGACTACAAATACCTGAAAGCAATTCAGAAAAATGCAAAATAATGGCATTTGAGTTTTGAAAATGTCAAATTATATGTAATGTGTGAACAAGGTTACTTGTTTGTGTTTGTAATAGTCAAATGCAGGAATCATATATGATGTGATATTTTCATTTAGATTCTACCAAAAAAAGAATGTAGGTAATTTTAAAACTGTTTGTTTCATATATCGTAATTGACCTGGAGGAGAGAGTAGATTTAGGCAGCTAACTGGTGCTTTGTGTGTGCGTTCAGAATGCAAATGCCTATTAGCATTTCTTAACACAGAAACATTATGAGCATCTCATCCAAAACAATGATCTCTTAAATGGACCATAATTTATAAATCGGCCCGCTTTAATGCGCTGCTTGAAGAAAAAGTGATAAGCATTCATTAAAGGTCCTGCAGCATCTGATGGAATGCTTGGAACGGGTGTCTCTCTAGAGGGTCACAGGAAGTTGGGAGGCAACCATGGCCTCAAGCGAGGTTCGTACATGGAAGCTGCACAGCAGTTGAGGCAGACACTGGTGTTTTGCAGGGTCCCTCTGACAGTGGTGCGCTGGCCCACCACACAGACTGCCCATGCCATATATATATATATTATTCTGTGCCACCCTATACTAAGAAGGGGAACTTTTCAAGAGCCATTAAGACGGAGCAGCAATTCTTTGTAAATATTAAATGTGGGCGTCCGGCGAAGGCATAAAATGGTGCTCTGAGGGGCCGTGTGTGTTCCTGCATGTGCACATCTTTGTGTGTGTGTGTGAGAGAGAAGCGATAGGATAGTTGAGGATGAAGAGGGGTGTGGGAAAAGGGGGCAATTGGAGAAGAGGGGCTGGGGCAGCTGGAGAGAAGGGTGGGGGCAGCTGGGGAGAAGGACAACTGGAGAACGGGGGGCTGAGTGCTGTCTGCTGTGAGGGCTGACTGAGTTTGCGTACTGGGGTGTGTCTATCAGGGCTTGGGTACTGTGTTTGGGGTCTGGGTGTTGGGGGGCTAACTTGTGTGGGAGATATTGTCTGGGGAGCAGACGGGTGGGGCAGTTGTAGGGTAGTGGGGACAAACAGGTAGTTGGGGGAGGGCGGGGGCAGAAGGTGTTGGGGAAGAAGAGGGGGAGGGATGTGTATGTCGGGTGTGGCTGTGTGTGTAGGGTGAGTGTGTGCATGCGCTGGGAAATTGTGTGTGTGTGGGTGGAGAAGAAGGGCGGAGGAGCAGTTGGGGGGAGAAGAGTTGCGTGGGAACTTGGGGCAAATGAGTGGGAGGCCATTGAGGAGAAGGGTGCGGGGGGGCAGTTGAGGCACCTGTGTGGAGGGGCTGGTTGCTGAATTGAGCCATGGGTGCTGAGTGTGTGGGCTGGGCGAGCTGGATTCTGGGATGCTGTCTGGGGGAGGAGTGTGTGTATGGGTGTGGCTCTGTGGGTGGGGTCTGAGAGCCTATTCAAATGTCCATTTTATATTCATATATTCTATCTTTCCTTGTAGAATATTTGAGGTATGTGTGCAAGGCCAACAGTTGGCCTACTATGGACTGCAGAGTGATGAGAAGGAAGCTTGCCACCAAAATGTGTAATGCCAGAAGAGACCTTGTGAGACACAGAATGGTTGCTTCGTATTTGTATTTCTGCAAACTGTGTTCATTCTTATAGTTTACAGCTATGCCCATTGAACTGCATTTGATAAATAAAAAAGTTAAACACATTCTGAATCGGTTTGATTCAATACATCTTATAGCCACAGCAATTTATACCTGCAGTATTTTACTATCATAATGTAAACTAGTTACACTCTAATGCAAGCGATATTACTAATCGGCCACGAAATGTACAATGTTCATCTTCAGTAGTGATTACTGTGGTGACACCATACATGTATAGATTAAGTATGTGTGTCTAGAGCTCACATGCTGCTGTATTAAACTGAAGTTGCAAGTGCACGTGTGTGTAGAACTATATAGTCGATCTGGTGAATTTTACATGTTCTGTGCTATTGGGTATGCCGATGAGAGGGGTCCCCAACCTTTTGTGCGCCATGAGAAAAATGTGCATATCATATCAAATGAAATGGTGAGCAATATCCATTCTTTGGCAGGACATATCGGCACTCAGTTGATAGACAAATATTGCTACACAAATTAGAAATGTAGTAAACTTAAGAATGTTAATAGAACATTTTAATTTGTAGTACTTAACAGTTAGACCACATGCAATTTTAGTAAAGGAAATTTGCTAGGCTTTTGACTTTAACATTGAGTGGTTGTTAACAGGAAATTAGTGAATCGAGGGGTGAGTAGGACATTTTTAGGCAGATAGGACCAGTCAAGGATTAAATAAAGATTACCAGGGGGTTCAGGATCTCGAGCTAAATATGTTTCAGAAACGTAGTGCAAATGTTTGGTCAGTAAAAATTGGTCACAAATGGAGCACTGATTTTCAGGTGTATTTTAGCGTTCTTCCTGGGGATTTTCTGGGATCTTTAGTGGCAAATGGTGTTTTCCTAAGCATACAAGACCAGTAATGCTGTTCCTCAGTCATTGATTACTGTATCGTGGACTGTTTTCTATTGAGGAATGTTATGAAATGTTGCGTTCCTGATTGAACACAGAGTGATGACTATTCTCTTGAATTAATTTTCCAATAGCCAGGGGTAAGCACCATGAAAATGATGTTCGACAGCCAAAGGAGCTGGTTGGCGATGCCTAAGCTTGACAAGGAGGCATCGGAAAAAATTACTATATCACAAGCAATTTAAAGATATTCTCATAAAAAAGTTTATTGGCCGGAAAAGAAAGCGTCAGTTCGAATGCGTCTTTGGTTGAAACTATCCGAAACAGAGCTATTGGCAAAAACCTGTCGGGGTGATCTCCCGGGGGCAGGCAGAGCCGTCCGCGGACCTCCGAGCTGGGGAGGTCCCAACTCCTCCCGTGTCCCAAAAGGAGTATGAGGCACACGCAAGAGCAAAGTAATTACTGCTGTTTATTATAACAACGGCAGGGATAGAGCTTCGCCCGTATGCATCCGGGGAGACCTTCTCATTCTTAGGAGGGCTTGCAGGCCCTTTTTACCGTGACGTGACACGCTACTTTCATCACCTGAGAAGAATCGTCACAAAACCTATCGCCACTTTGGGTTGGTTCCCCAAGTGGTAGGGTTAGTATGGATACTTATATGAAGGAAAGTTATTGGATAAGGACGGGTCAGGTGGCACACTTTGGGGTGTCTCTAACACTTGCTACACTGAACTTGTTACATGGGGACCCTTAATGATTGGCTGACCGATATGGAGTCAGTAAAGAGCCCAGCATCCCCTGATTGGTTCCCCTGTTAGCCCCCAAGCCTGGGACCATCATTATTCCCAGCCCGCGGGTTATCTGGCATTTGCAACATTGTGTAACTATGTGTTAGTGGGGGACAATGGACAGGTCTTTACTAGTGGCGGATGATCACGCCTTTCCCATCGGTGTAGATGTCCAACTTGGTGTTTCGTTGTTGCAACCTGTGTGCCACACGTGGGACCCCGGCGACTTTCTGTCTCGTTAGCTTGCCACCTTGTTAGGTTTACTTGGTCACGTGTGGAGAGACCGTAGCTGAAGCATAATTATGAGTATTATATTTGGCTTGTTGGCCCGGAGGGTGCTTGGCGGCGGCAGGTGTAACCTTGGCGCTGGGAGCTCGGTATGTGGGATTTCGGCCTTGGTTATGGGCTCTCGCTCGAGCTCGCACTGCCTGGTCAGCGCAGTGCGTTTCGCCTCGAGAGGTTTTTCTCCGACCTGTGGACTCTTGCTTGAGGCCTTCTCGGGCCTAGTTCCTGGGAAGCAATATATGAATCACAACATGGGTGCCACGTGGCAACAGAGTATCACAAGTAGTAGTACTGTATGTCCATATGACGGCATCTCTATAGGGGTCAAGTAGCATAAAGCGTTGGCAAGCGTATACACAAGCTCTTCAGGCGTCTTGCGTTTCTGCAGTGCTGTTGGACCTATGTGAAAAATAACAACGATGCACGTACGTGAGTGAGTCAGTCCGCTATGTCATAGCACTGGGTATGTTCTTCGTGTGGGTTGGTGTGTGAGTGACCAGTGTGCATGGTGGCATGTTTGTTCCTGTCAGTTGGCTATGTCGTCATGGCATCTCTAATGATGTTGATGGCTTGCACCTGTTTTAGTCGATCTGGTCCATATCGCAGGCGTCAGCTTATTTATTTATTTATTTATTCATTCACATTTGTTGAGCGCACAGGCAGCCCAGAGGGCATTGTGGCGCTTGTTACAGATATGAAAATGACTCGTTGTACATACAGTGAAGTCATTACTTAGTTGCAAGAGAAGAGTAGTAGCTACAGGAGAGGAGGAGAAAAGAGTAAACGACACAAAGGAAGAGGAATTAGTTAAACAAGGTGGTTTTCAATTTTTTTCGGACGGCAGTGAGAGAGGTTTCTGCTCTGAGCGTGCTAGGTAGTGCGTTCCATAGCTTAGAGGCAATGTAGGGGAAATTTATTCCACGTGCTCTAGCTCGTTTGATGCGTGGGACCCTAACTTGGTTGGTGTGGCATTGCCTAGTTGGTCTGGTGGAGTGAGAACTGGCTAGCGTATCAGACAGGTATGAGGGTGCAGACAGGTTGATACATTTGTGTGTGGTGGTAAGTATTTTGAATGTAATGCGCTCTTTGACAGGTAGCCAGTGTGCTGCCTTTCTGGCTTGGGCGATGTGGTCCCTTTTTGGTATATTGAGAGCTGCTCTTAGTGCATTATTCTGTGTTGTTTGGAGTTTATTGAGATTGGAGTTGGAGGTGCCAGCTAATAGCGCATTACAATAATCTAGTTTGGCTCCAATGGTGGCTCTGGCAATAGAAAGGCTGTTATCTTTGGTTAGGAAAGGTTTGATGGCATTAATGAGCTTAGTGCTCAGGGCTGAGGCAGAAACAATGGAGTTGACTTGCTTGTCCATGGAGAGTGAGGCGTCAATGTGGACTCCTAGTGTTTTAACAGATGGTAGAACTGGGATGACACAATTGTCTATGCAGAAGTTGGTGTAGAGTGGGTCGAGGTTCGTGAGAGTGGATTTTTGACCAAGGATGAGAATTTCGGTCTTATCTCCGTTAAGACATAGGCCGTTCGTGGCCATCCATGCTTGGATGATGGCGTATATATTCTGGAGGGTGGCTGCGTCTTGATGGTAGAGTCCTGTGAGCGGGAGGAGCACTTGGGAATCGACAGCGTAGTTGGTGTATGTGATCCCAAGTGCGTCCAATTTATCGAAGAGAGGTTTGGTAAAAAGATTATAGAGGGTAGGAGCCATACATGAGCCCTGAGAGACTCCATACCTGATGGTGGTAGGCTCTGCGTTAGCTATATTGGAAAACACTTTCATTACTGTTCCTTCAAGGAAGGAGGTGATCCAGTTTTGGCTTGTTCAGAAAAATGTGCGGCCTGAGCGAGATGGTTCGTGAGGATGGCATGATCGACTAAATCAAATGCCGCCGAGAGGTCCAGGAAGAGCATAAGGGCCGGCTTGCCTTTGTCTAGAATTAGGGTAATTTGGTTCTTCAGATCTAGTAAAGCGGTTTCAGTGCCATGACCTTTGCGGAATCCGTACTGCCTTTTACCTAAGACAGAGTTGTACCAGCTTGACCGGGGCATGTTAGTGGGCAGGCTCCTCGTGCATGTGGGCCACAAACACATGGTACCTTGTCATCTGGCAAGGAGGTGAGCAGGTCAAACTCCTCTCTTGGGGGGTGCTTGGGTCACAATCCTCTAGGCCAGGGTCTGGATAAGAATGGGGGAAAGGAAGTGTCCCCTCCTGGTCGACTTGACCACAAAATTATCTACTCGTCTTTCTCCGCGTGGCCTCCATACTTTTGTTATCCCTCCAAAATGTCCATAGTGGTTCACATGATCTTCAAATGACCAGTACATGTACACACATCCACCACCGGGTTTGCAATAAACCCACTTTCCAACATAGCTCTTCGGGTTCCTTGGGTTCTCTACCTTCACAGACGGCGGGTGTGAGTCTGATTCTAGTATCTGCTTGCACAATCTTTTCTTTTATTATATCTGCGTTTTTATCATCTTCAGCTGGCATCAGGGCGTGCATTCCAATCATTTCCATCATCTCGTCAGTCGTCCGGGCTGTCCGAGCTGTCTACAACCTTGATCCTAAAATGGCCGCCATTCCCAATATTATGCACCCAGCTATTATTTTAAGGCCGTCTGACAACCACAATGGCATCGAGGAGCATAAATAAGAAAACCAGCTTCCGTCTTTCTTCACTCCCTTAGCTTCTTCTTCCATTTTGGCGTGCATTCTGGCTAGTTGTGACACTGCTTCAGTAAGTGTACTGTTGTCTGCGTCGTTAGCAGAATTGAAGGTACAGCATGATTTTCCAATTTTTGTGCGAACTCCTCCCTCCATTGCTGTGAGAAGATCCAGTACATATCTATTCTCTAACGCTACCATTCGCACTGCTCTCAATTCTTATTTTATTGCGTTGAATCTGTTTACTGTTGAGTTTATCGTCATCATTATCTCCCACCTGGTAATTTGATGCCATTTGGCATTTGCGTATGCCTGCAGTCCCGGATGTAGTATAGAGGAGAAGAACATCGCCGCTCTGCTAAACAGTCTGTGTCCTGGTGGGATATTGCTAAGAGCGGTTTCTGATCTTCCCCACAAGTAATTCCCAGTCAGTGGCTCCCCCTGTCTTTTTGCTCTTGACAACACGTTTGTTCCATTATTCCTTTTCTCTTCTGTAGTCGTCGCAGATCTTTTCCTCCTTTTATTCCCTTCATCCATTTTAGGGACGTTTTCTAAGTTCACATCTTTCTGTGGTACGACTAGGGATGGTACATTTATGTGTACCATGGTGCACAGTCCATTCCAGGATGGTGGCAAGCTGTGGTAGGCCTTATCTCCACAGGCCCAATAGTGATCCATTAAAACTGCTGTACCGGCGCCCTCCTTCTTTGTCACTATTCTTTTGCAGTTGTTGTTTATTCCGACGTGGACGTCTCCGTTGTGTTGGTAGCATAGTGTCGGTGCAGTTAGAGGAAGTATGGACACTGGGTCTTCGTCCTTCCCCAACCAAGTCATTAGTTCAACTGTCTTTATCCACCCGTTGAAACACTTGTTGTTCTCTTTGTCCATTTTCGCTATATTTGGCTTAGTTAGTGTTATCATTTCTCTATGATTGTTCTATGGGCAAAAGAAATGTGATGTAATACACACGTATTTTCCTCTTCTGTAAATACTTTGGTCTTTTTATAACATATACAAATTGGTGGGACAGTTCTTCAAGTGTGTCGTTGTCCGTGGACAGCATTTACTCTTGGGCAAAACATAATGTTAGTTACTTTTCTTTAAATTTAGACAGTAGAACGCGGTACCTGCATGTGCGAGACAAAAAAGAGAAAGAGAACATACACGTGTCTACAAGTGTTGTGCAATATTACAGTTTGTTAGACAATGTCCTTCACTGGGGTAGTGACAGGGCGGTACTGGCCGGGACAGTGTTTGTTTGCTCTGGGATCTTGTGACCATGGGGTGGGCTATGGGTGCTTGTCCATTCGAGTCCTTATGGGCTTCTGGGTTTTGGCAGGGGACAGGATCTTTGTCGCTGGTATCTTTTCTTAATGCTGATACTGTGTTTTCCTCCGTTGTCGTTGCTGCTGCGTTGGCCCTGTCGTTGACGCAAGGGCGGGTCTTATCTTTGTAGGGATTGACATCATGCAGGTGGTTCCAGGCGCTCTTATTTTTCAATTTAATTGCTCTAGGAGCTACTGCTTCCACCTGGTGGGACCCTGTGAGCCTAGGGCTGTTCCACCGGCGGTTAACGTTACGGAGGAGGACATGGTCCCCCTCCTTAATGGTCCACTGCGAAGGTTGTTCCAGTGCTTCTGTTTCTTTGTCCTCTTGCTGGGTGGTCTTCGACCCGCCCCGCGTCCTCTCCGGCTGTTGAGAGATAAAGGCAACACTAGTAATCAAGGAATTTATATATTCTATCATTTCATCACCAAAAACATTTTGTACAGAGTGACAGTCAGTTATGGCCCTTGACGGTGGGGTCAGCGGAAGGTGCATTTGTCGCCCGGTCACCACCTCGTGGGGTGTTAGGTGGTGATCCGACCCTGGCCTGTTTTTTAATTCAAATAGTGCTAAAGGCAAACAGTAGAGCCAGCTCTTTTTTGTTGACTGCTGTATCTTTGCTATCTCTTCTTTCAGGAGGCCGTTTAGGCGTTCGCACACGCCATTCGCCTGCGGGCGAAAAGCACATGCAAACTTGTGTTTGATGCTAAGAAGGGTAGTTATGTGTTGGAACAGTTCGTTTGCGAAGTGTGGGCCATTATCTGACAGCAATACCTCGCACACCCCCCACCGTGGAAAAACTTCCCGCACTAGGAACTTGGCTGCTCCAAAGACATCTGCATGGGAACATGGCCCAGCTTCAATCCACTTTGAAAATGGGCATACTACTACAATCATGTATCTGTACTCTTGACATACGTTGATCATGTCAATATAGTCTATGTGGAGGTGCAGGAATGGTCCTTCCGGCCGTGGTATAACTCCTCTTATCGCTTGCAGCGTGTGACCAGCCGTAAACTGTTGGCAAGTAAGGCAATTGCTAATGAAATTTGTAGCATGTGAATTTAACTCAGGACAGAACCAACCTTCCTTAATTCGTGCTGCAATCACCTCTTTCCATGTATGCGCAGGATGATGGCGTTGCGCCAGGGCTATTTTCTTTAAGGTTAGGGGCATAACTACTTTACCCGTGTTATTTTGTCGCCATAACGTGTCTGTAGGGGACATTGAGCATCCTCTTTTGACCCAAAGCTCCTATTCTGCCATGGGTGCTGCTGCCTGTAGCTCCATTATTTCATTCTCAGGGATATGAGTGTACCCATCCCTCATCAGCATCTGCCTTGCCCCCATTCTCCCCTTATCTTTTTCTTTTCCTGGGGGGATCCATATCTCTCCATAGCACTTAGCATATTTGGCATGTGCGTCTGCTGTTTCATTACCTTTGGAAATGTGATCATCCCCGTTTGTATGGGCCTGGCACTTTACCCGGGCCACTTCTCTGGGCTCTTCTATTACCTCAATTAATTCAGCAAGTAGTAGGGCATGTTGCACTGGAGTGCTGTCAGCCCTCCTGAAGCCTCTGTGCTGCCATTTAATTAACCCAGAGTGTACAGTTGATGTGACATAAGCACTGTCGCAATATATAGTTCCTCTTTTGTCATTCCTTTCTTTGAGTGCTAAAATTAAGGCCACTAAATCCGCTGCTTGGGCAGAGTAGTGTTGTGGTAGCTGGACACATTTTACTGGACCATATGTCCAGTCCTCTGTCAATTTTACCACTGCTGCACCTGTTCTGCGTACCCCATCGCCCTGGTCAATTGTTGAGGACCCATCAATGTACATTATTTCCCCCCCCCTCTAGGTAATTTTCCTCAACTTTTCTTGTGCTGTAATATGTGTCGATAGCCTGTGTGCAGTCGTGTGCATAGTTGTCACCTTCCGCTACTTCTGCTATAAATCTTGCTGGGTTCACAGTGTTGCACCTCACAATTGTTAAGCTAGCTTTGATAGTATAACCTCATACCCTGATGCCCTTTGAGTTGTCAGTGTTGATCTGGGTTTGTTCAGGATGGCAAAAAGGGCATGCTGTACATACATGTTGTTGGACACCCCATTGTGATTGATGACACATTTTCCACCGCAAAGGCTGCGGCAGCCAAGCTCTGCTCACACGGGAAGTGACCTAACATTACAGGATCCAAGTGCCCACTGTAAAATGCTACTGGTTTGTGTCCCATGCTTGTTTTTTGTGTCTGCACTGCTCTCATTACTGTCGAGCTGCAATGTGAAAATATGAAAAATTGCGCTTCGTAATTTGGTGTGGCTAATACTGGTGCAGAGGATATGGCATGTTCAGTTTCTTAAGCACTTCTGTCATTTCTGTGGTCCATGTCAACTTTCTATCTCCCCTGTGTGCTTCTTTTAATGCCTCAGGTAATGGCCCTGTGTATGAGCTATAATCAAAAACCCATGCTCTGCAATAATTGCATAGGCCCAAGAACTGCTGCAATTCTCTCACTGTCTGTGGCTGTGGTGTGTGTGTTATGGCCTGTGCTCGTTGTGGTGCGATGTGCCTTCCATTTTGTGAAATGAGCTGTCCTATGTAGAGCACTTGTTCTCGGCAGTACTGTAGTTTTTCCTTGTCTACCTTGTACCCTTTCTCTGCTAACACTGTGAGCATCTTGATAGAGTCTCTCCTACACTTCTCCGTTGTACTGGATATCATTATGTCGTCAACATTGTCAGGAATCAGGGTTGGCACAGGCGTGGAGTGCTAAAATACGCCTATTGAGACATTATGTGCTGGAAGGACAAGGAAACTACAGTTCACAGCATCCTTTGTGTTATTTTGTAGTTTGGCCCGTGCGCGCCTTGCCAGATGTACTGCATGAAGAATCAAGGCAGCTTAAAGGCAGGCAACGGCGGTGGGCAGGTGTGGCTTATTGTTGATTTGAAGTAGGAGGCAGGCGGCTGCGTTTGGCAACAGGAGGGAAACGTGATGCAGGGGAGAAACACTTGATCGCACGCGTTCACGGTGCGGTAAGAGCAAGAGGGGCGCTGAGTAGCCAGCAGAGACAACGCTTGCTGCTCTTTGTCTGGGAAGTCCCATGGGGCTCCCCAGACTCGAGATAAGTACTTGTGGGGGCAATATATTTCTGAACTGCTTGGAATGATTTACCGCTGTTTCAATATTTGTCTGGGAAGTCCCGCGGGCTCCCCAGACCTGAGATAAGTAACGCCCTAATCTCTCTGAATTCAATCGGTGTGAAAAACCAAAGTGTGTTTGTTACTCGTATGTTACCAGAACTTTGCCAATCTTGTGTTGGGTTAATGCAGGAAGTACTGCATATGGACAGCAACATTTCACTAGTGCCAGGAACTAAAGGAAATGCATTTATGTTGTATGTTGCTAACGCTGCCAGAAGGGCCATGTGTATTGTCTAATCATTTTGGGAAGCTTTCCCTTATGTGTGGTCATATTGCCTGCTTATGTGTTGTATGAGAATGATATGTCAGAGCAGGATACAGTACATGTACTAAGGTGTGCTATTCAGGAATCAGGTACATGTTAATAGTGCAGGTGATATTTCTGTTCATTCTATGTGAGATAGAGTAGGGTTTTTCCTGGTGTTTCCCCAGTCCCATCCATATTAGGAGTTTCCTTACCCTCTTTCCGGTGTTCCTAACTTCCCCTCCCTAACCACAACCTCTCCCTAACCCCTCTTCCCCCCATTGGGTGCCACGTGGCGACCTGTTTCCTAAATCAGGCGCCTGTGCCAACCACGGTGGGAGGGTCGAGTTCATTCGGCTTCCGTGGTTCGGGGGAGAGTGTCGATCTCTCTTCCCTCCAGTTAGTGTGATTGTGACAAACATACTGTAATACCGTGCTTTCCATGTCAATGTTTGCCAGGTCCATTTGTATCACTCTGTTAAATATGGACAGGGACTCACAGTACCCTTGGGGCAACCTTGTATGTTTCCACTTAGTGTTGCGATTTGTGAAACTTGTCAAATCTTGTGAGTCAGGGTCTAGTGATATTGAGAAGAATGCATTCTTGAGGTTGATCACGGTGAACCGTGATGACTCTGCTGGTATTCCGCATAGTATAGTGGCTGGGTCAGCCGCTATGGGATATTCTGCCTCTACAATATGGTTAAGGGGTCTTAGGTCTTGGATGAAAGGCCAGGACCCTCCTTTAGCCTTGCGCACAGGATACACAGCTGTGTTACATGGGGATTCTGATGGTACTTATATACCTCTCTCAATTAGTGCTGTTATCATTTTATATATTCCTTCATCTGCCTCTTTCGATAGTGGGTATTGCCTTACTCTTGGCAATATGGCCCCTTTTTTCAGCTTTATTTTCACTCCTTCAATGCTCTTGATGCAGCCCACATCATATGGACTGGTGGTCCATAGAGACGCAGGTACTTTTGCCATATCTTCCTCATAAAACGGCGCAACTGCGGCAACTGGTGCTTCTAGCGCAAATGCCATCCTCTGCGCTACGTCTCTGTAGGTGACCGTCGCCCAGATGTGGACGCTCATTTGAAACACCAACTCCCCTTCTTCATTATTGTCTGAGAAGAGCTCCTCATCCGATATTTGTGTCAGTCGGCATCCCTCTGCTAGGGCTATTACTGCTCTCCATGCCCTCCCTCCCTCGTCTTGGGCATGGACTGCGATGTAGTCCTGTGTTGCCACAATGCTATCAATGCTCAATGGTATCCTTGCCACTTCCTTCTCACCTGTTGGTATTTCAGGTCTCAAAAGGTTAGCTGCTGGCCTCCTCCAAACCTTCCCTTCGATCCCTGGCAACCATGCGATTGCCATGTCTGTTCCATATTGAAATAGCTCTCCGTCTATTGGCTCAGACCTTGCTACTATTTTGCTGTAATAGCCCTGTAATATTTGGCGCGCTGTGAGCATGCTTATACCTGGTGTTGAACAAATTATTCCCTTATCAGTAAAGGAAATAGTCATGTTCAACCTACACATTATGTCTCTGCCTAGTATGTTTACTGGTGACGTTTTCGAGTATAGTAGTGGTAGTGACATATGATCTCCTACAGGTAAGGAGATGTTATTTGTAAAGGGAACCAACCCTCGAGCCCGAGAACCCTTGTGTGTTCATAGCTTGTGAAGCCTGACAGTTCAAATTTCCCCTCTCTTATGCATGATCTAGTGGCCCCTGTGTCAACCAAGAAGGAAAATGTTTTGTCACTTATCGTCACCTGTATGCATGGTTCTTCCGCAGGGTTAGATGTTACTGATAGGATGGGACACATCAAGGATGTCTGTGGGCTGTCCTATTGTGGGTATAGTGACTGTCCCTTTCCTGTGTATGGGTTGTGACCCAATATTGTCACCTTCCAAAGCTGTGTCTGTGCTATAGGTGTGTTAGTAGATGTTATTGCGTTGTCTTGTATTTGTGCCAGTCATTGGCCAGTTGGAGCTTGTGGTTGTTTTTACGATTGGCTGTTGTGGTCTGTGCATGTGCAGTTGCACCTGTGGTTGTTGCTGCAGTTGTGGTTGCAGTGTCTGTTATTGTGGCAATTGTGTTTGTTGTTATGGTAGTTGTTGTTGCACTCCCTGCTGTTGGTAAACTTGTTGTTCTCCCATAGGCCCCTGTTGCCCCTGCTCCCCCCAAGCTGCCTGCGCTGGTCTCATTCTACATGTGCGAGACATGTGTCCTACCATCACACATATCCAGCATGTCGGTGGTTCCCTTGCTTGCCATTGAAGCATTGAAGCCCTCCCGGGTAGTCCTGATACCCCTGCTGGTTATATCCTCTGAACCGGACCCTGCTGGTCAATGGGTGGGCCATACCCTCTCCCTCTCATTTGCCCGCCCCTCCCTCTATAGCTGTTCCAGTATCCGTTTCCCATGTGCATATAACCTCCCCCCATTTGTTGTGTACATGTTGGAGGAGGAAGCATTTGCTTTGTCGCTACCTGTGCCTGTTGTGACGGTGCTACTTGTGGTTGTGTTGTGTCTTGTGTCACTGTTGCCTGTGATTGTGCGGGGGCTGTTATCAGCGCTCCCTCCATGGCATATTTGGATAACTTCTTCTGAACCAATTTAGCTTCCTCTGCCTTCCTATATTCCTCCTTCTGTTTCATCTTCTCCTGCCACATCCTGCAATAGTGTACTATGGTCAGTTGTATTTCCGGCCATCCTTTAGCTTCCATCCCCACTAACTTCTTTAATTGTCTCTGTATTTGTTCCGGGAGCCCTTGTACTAGTATCTGATAAAATATTGCTGGTGTTTTGTCCCACTGTTCCCGTGTTTCCAAACGCCACTTCTCCTGAATTTCCTGGATATACTCAACAGGATCTTCATTCTCATGCATCTTTTGTTATGTAATTGCCCCTATGTCCGAGGTGTCTGGAAACTGTGTTCGTAATGCTTGCCAGAGCGCATGCCTGCAATTGGCAAAGGGTGCTCCATCATGTGCTGTGTCATGTATTGTCACCCCAGGAAATCCCGCCCTCTTCCATATGTCATCAGCAGCATCCCCCAATATGGAAACTAGGAGGCCCTTCATGTCTCCCACCGCTAAAGTCTGCCCTGCAGTATGTTTTTACATCTCATATATCCATTTCCCCGCCCTCAGTGATGGGAGTCTGAATTTAATATTTTCCTTGTTTGCATGCTTCCAGGGGATGTATTGTGGCCTCGCTCCCCCCCCCCTCTCCAGTAGTGGCATTAAATTATATCCCCGTTCCTCTACATTCGTCTTGCCATGTGTAGTTATGGCATTATATTCATCCTTTTCATCTATGTCCGGTAGTTCTTCGACGTGGCCAATGTTGCAGGTGTGTCCCCTTCCTTCCTCTGTATCTCTCCTCCCCTTTTGGTGTTCCCGCGGTCCTATTACATGTGTACTTTTTTTCTCTTCCTGCTTACGTCCAGAGAGATCCCCAAGCCCGTCAATAGATGTGGGGGTGGGTGTTAGTGGTCGCGGCGGTTTCCCCGGTGTGTCCTTATCCTTCTATTCCCTCGGGCCTGGTCCTCCCCTTCTTTCGCATGCCCATGGTGAGTTGCAATTTGTGCGTGTAATGTACAGTTTGATAAACTTTCCCTACTGTCATTCCTTTCGTTTGCGCTCGACCCTTCCTCTTCTTCACTGCAAAACCCATCAGTTAATGTCGATCCCCACTCTGTGCGCTTGCCCCCTACTGTCACTGTCCTGAGATCAATTAAATCTTCGTTTATACTCTCACCTCCTTTACCCTCAGCTACCCGTGTTGACGTTGATGCCATTTCATTATCGCGGTGTGTGTGTCTCCACGCACCATTTCTCTTCTTCCCCGCAACTTTACCACCTATCTCCTCTCTTTTCCTTTTTATTTCTTCCCATAATTCTTCACTTACCTTTGCTAGTATGCTCTCTTCATCCTCTTCTCTCTCCTTCATCCTTCCTTCCCTTCTTAGTATGCTTTCTATTAATTTCCCTTCTTCGTACTTCTGTGCACTTTCAGTTATGATCCACTTTTTCCACATTCCCATTTGTGTCATTCTCTTCTCCTACTCCTTTCTCCTCATCTCCCTTTGCTCTGCACGTGCCATTCTTTCTGCTATTGCCTTAATGCGCTCTTCTTCCTTTTTCATTTCTACCTCCTTCATCTTCATTCTCGCCAGCTCTTCTATATGTGCTCTTTTCACCCTGCCTTCTTCGTGTTTCTTCCTCGAGCTGCCTGAGCAAAGTGCTTTGCGCGTTCCTCAATTCCGCCAACCTTATCTCCAATATCTCTTCCTCCTCCTGCGATAGTCGCCCTTCTCCTCCTATCTGCGTTTCCCTCTTCTCTTCTTTATTAACCTTTTTTACTGTATCCTCCTCTTCCTTGCTTAATGTTCCTCGGAGCTTCAGAAGCACCTGCGCTGCTCTCCACTCTTCTGGTCCAACATCTGCAAACCTCTCCAGGGACCTCCTGTCCTCCTCCTTCCTCACCTGCGCAGTCATTGAGTCTGCGGTACCTACCTCCCCTGTCTTCTTCTGATAGTCATCCGGGGGCGCATATGGCGGGGGGCTGTATGTGCGGTTGGAGTACCCGTCAGCAGCCGTTAGTTGTTGTCGGCCTGCTTCCCTTAGTTTTGTTAATGGGTACCGCCCCCCTTCCTCCTTCTTCACTACCTTTTCCACTTGCACATCTTCCGCCCCTTCTTGTTTCACCTTTACCTCTGTTACCGCAAACAAACCTTCCACCTCCTCTTCACTTTCCTCAGCGTTGGGCACATTCTTATTTTTCTTATCTCCACTACCTCCTTTCTTTTTCCCTTCCTTCACTTGCAGTCCTTAGTCCGTTCCCTTCTCCTCTTTTACCCCTTGTACTGTGTACATACCTGTATCTCCCGGCCTAGTTCCCTGGAACATTTTCCAGAGGTCAAAAACTTCTAACTGGCTTGCTAATTTCTTCCCTTTATAGGTGTTGTGAATGTACGTTAACAAATTATGTTGCGTGTATGCATCGAAGCTGCCGTTGGGCGGCCACGGTACCCTTACTTTATTGTCCGTCCCTTGTGTCCATTCTATACTGTACTTTATTTTCTCTGTGTGGTGTCAGTGTCGTGCAAATGTGCTGAAGTGGAGTTGTTAATCCACTTCCCATGTTCCTCCACCCCACTCCTGCCCCTGATCCATAGTACAACGCCATGTTACAAGTTTTCGTTTCCAAATGTACACCTTTTACCCGGCCCCATAAACTGGGGACTTCGATTGTCCGCTGAAAAGGAGGCGCCTTTTATATAACAGTTTATTGCTTATTACTAAGGCCCCCTTCGACCATGGTACACAAAGCCCCCTGCGGCGATGTGTCCGGTGTGGCGTGCCTCTGGGCGGCCCCACCTTCCTCTTCCTCCCTTACCCCGCAACTCCTCCTCCTCTCTTCTTCCGCTCTTCTTTTTCAAACCACACCCTCTATTTTCACAAACCTTCGTTGAGCGCTGCCGGCGTTCTCCGTGCACGGCTGCCTCTTCCCTGTGGCCCTCCCCCGTCTGAACGCGGCCGGCGTTCTCCGTGCGCGGCCACCTCTTCCCCCTATCCTTTTCATCCGCACCCTCTGTCCCTAACTGTCCTTGGATGGACGTAAGACGAGACGCGAAGTGTATCGTGGTGTCCTATTCAAACCCTGTAGGTGATGTCACCACTCTCTACAATGCACTGTAAGTACCTACACAATGTCAAATCTTTACAAATGCGCGCTTGTTCGTTACCCGTTTTAAACCCCACGGCTGTCTTCTTGCCTCTACTGGAGCAAGGAAATCCACAATCAAAATAATCGGCCTCTGTTGCCGCGGAACAGCTAAAATCCATTTACACACACTGTGTCAACTACCCTCCTCCCTCTTTACAACTCCTCCCCCCTCCTGCACAAAATAACATTGCTGGTTGGGTGTGCCATACTCACGAAGTTCTCGGAAACCGGGGCCGCTCAACTGCGGGCACCCCTCCAAAAAGCGGCTCGCCACTGCCCCTCGCCTGGACCACGTCGGGACACTCGCCAACCGCAGGCGGGATACTTTTCAAGTCGGCTTCCGAGGGCCAATGTCTGGATTGCGCTGTCCGGTCTTCTCGCAGTTCCGCGATGGTACTGTAGTCCTCGAGAGGGGTCTGCGCTGCCAAGTTGCCTCGCTGCAGGAGGCCTGGTAGTCGTCCACTTACAGCAATTTAGGCAGATCTCAGCAGTGCCTCCAACTTGTCGGGGTGATCTCCCGGGGGCCACCAGAGCCATCTGCGGACCTCCGGGGCTCGGGATGCCCCAACTCTTCCCGCGTCCCAAAAGGAGTATGAGGCACACGCAAGAGCAAAGTAATTACTGCTGTTTATTATAACAACGTCAGGAATAGAGCTTCGCCCGTATGCATCCGGGAGACCTTCTCATTGTTAGGAGGGCTCGCAGGCCCTTTTTACCGTAACATGACGCGCTACTCGCATCACCTGAGAAAAATCGTCACAAAACCGATCGCTACTCCGGGTGGTTCCCCGAGTGGTAGTGTTAGTATGGATGCTTATATGAAGAAAAGTTATTGGATAAGGACGGGTCAGGTGGCACACTTTGGGGTGTCTCTAACACTTGCTACACTGAACTTGTTACTTGGGGACCCTTAATGATTGGCTGACCGATATGGCGTCAGTAAAGAGCCCTGCGTCCCCAAGCCTGGGACCATCCTTATTCCCAGCCTGCGGGGTATCTGGCATTTGCAACATCGTGTATCTATGTGTTAGTGGGGGACAATGGACAGATCTTTACTAGTGGTGGATGATCACACCTTTCCCATCGGTGTAGATGTCCAACTTGGCGTTTCGTTGTTGCAACCTGTGTCCCAGACTTGGGACACCGGCGACTTTCTGTCTCGTAAGCTTAGCACCTTGTCAGGTTTACATGGTCACATGTGGAAAGACCGTAGCTGGAGCATAATTATGAGCATTTAATTTGGCTTGTTGGCCCGGAGGGTGCTTTGCGGTGGCAGGTTTGACCTTGGCGCTGGGAGCTCGGTATGTGGGATGCAACATTTCAGCCTTGGTGATGGGCTCTCGCTGGAGCTCGCACTGCCTGGTCAGCGCAGTGCGTTTCGTCTCGAGAGGGTTTTCTCTGACCTAGGGACTCTTGCTTGAGGCCTACTCGGGCCTAGTTCCTGGGAAGCAATATATGATCCACAACATGGGTGCCACGGGGCAACAGAGTATCACAAGTAGTAGTACTGTATGTACATATGACGGCATCTCTATAGGGTTCAAGTAGCATAAAGCGTCGGCAAGCGTATACATGAGCTCTTCAGGCGTCTTGCGTTTCTGCGGTGCTGTTGGGCCTATGTGAAAAATAACAACAATGCACGTCCGTGAGTGAGTCAGTCCGCTATGTCATAGCACTGTGTATGTTATTTGTGTGGGTTAGTGTGTGTGTGACCAGTGTGCATGGTGGCACGTGTGTTCCTGTCAGTTGGCTATGTCGTCATGGCATCTCTAACGATGTTGATGGCTTGCGCCTGTTTTAGTCGATCTGGTCCATATTGCAGGCACCAGCTTGACCGGGGCATGGTAGTGGGCAGGCTCCTCGTGCATGTGGGCCGCAAACACATGGTACCTTGTCATCTGGCAATGAGGTGAACGGGTCAAACTCCTCTCTTGAGGGGTGCTTGGATCGCAATCGTCTAGGCCAGGGTCTGGATGAGAATGGGGGGAAGTAAGTGTCCCATTTTCCCACTTCACACTGTCCCCCAGTTCAAGGGGTCCAGGTTACAGAAAGGGATGCCCCATGGTTCGATGGAGAATGTAGAATCTCGAAAAGAAATGTTAACCATGATTGAATGAGTGGTGTGTACACAGCTGGCCAGAATTCTAATTTCAATAGGGCGTATAAAAATAGCTAAAAAACAAAAAAAGCATTTTAAAACAAGAAGTTGTGCATGAGGAAGCACAAAGTATGCCTGCAAAATGGGAGCCAATGAAGATTTGGTTAATTATCTGTGTGGACATGCATGGAATCTTTGTTTATATAATTTATTGTAATTATCAGGTATTAATATATAGCTTGTTTGAATATGCAAAAGCTGTTTTTTGTTTTAGACTTGTTCTCTCTGAATTTTATGAAATATGATACGTGTTTTTAAATGTTGCTAACTTAATAGAGAAATACGATGACATAATATTGATTTATGTTGGTCATTACATGGTAGGCTTTACAGATCACTTCAGCAGGGCTTTGGAGGCTACCTCTTAATAATTATTTTGGCATGTAATGGCAAATAGTTCATTTTAAAGCACCTGGGGCCTGTTACATTGGTGAAAATGTGGTAAGGAATATAAAAAAAAAAGTTCTGACTGATTTGCAGCCTGTTTTCTCTGTTCAATAGATATTTTACACAAAACCTAATGCCAAACATTGGTTGTGGTCAGTTGGCCTTTTTGCATGCAGATAGGACCAGTCAAGGATCAAATAAACATAACCAGGGTGTTCAGGAGCTCGAGCTAAATATTTTTAAGAAACGTAGTGCAAATATTTGTCCAGTAAAAACTGGTCACAAGTGGAGCACTGATTTGCAGGTGTATTTTAGGGTTCTGCCTGGGGATTTTCTGGGGTCTTTAGTGGCAAATGGTGTTTTCCTAAGCATACAAGACCAGTAATACTGTTCCTCAGTTACTGATTACTGTATTGGGAACTGTTTTCTATTCAGGAATGTTATGAAATGTTGCGTTCCTGATTGAACACACAGTGATCACTCTTCTCTTGAATTAATTTTCCAATATCCAGGGGTAAGCACCATGAAAATGATGTTTGACAGCCAAAGGAGCTGGTTGCCGATGCCTACGCTTGACAAGAAGGCATTGGAAAAAAAAATATAATTTCACAAGCAATTTAAAGATATTCTCATAAAAAAGTTTATTGTCCAGAAAAGAAAGTGTCAGTTCAAATGCGTCTTTCGTTGAAACTATCCGGAACAGGGCTATTGGCAAACACTGTCCCCCAGTTCAGGGGGTCCAGGTAACAGAAAGGGATGCCCCATGGTTCGATGGAGAATGTAGAATCTCAAAAAGAAATGTGAATCATGATTGAATGAGTGGTGTGTACACAGCTGGCCAGAATTATAATTTCAATAGGGCGTATAAAAATAGCTAAACGACAAAAAAACTATTTTAAAACAAGAAGTTGTGCATGAGGAAGCACAAAGTATGCCTGCAAAATGGGAGCCAATGAAGATTTAGTTTATTTTCTGTGTGGACATGCATGGAATCTTTGTTTATATAATTTATTGTAAGTATCAGGTCTTAATATATAGCTTGTTTGAATATGCAAAAGCTGTTTTTTGTATTAGACTTGTTCTCTCTGAATTTTATGAAATATGATACGTGTTTTTAAATGTTGCTAACTTAATAGAGAAATACAGTGACATAATATTGATTTATGTTGGTCATTACATGGTAGGCTTTACAGATCACTTCAGCAGGGCTTTGGAGGCTACCTCTTAATAATTATTTTGGCATGTAATGGCAAATAGTTCATTTTAAAGCACCTGGGGCCTTTTACATTGGTGAAAATGTGGTAAGGAATATAAAAAAAAAGTTCTGACTGATTTGCAGCCTCTTTTCTCTGTTCAATAGATATTTTACACAAAACCTAATGCCAAACATTGGTTGTGGTCAGTTGGCCTTTTTGCATGCAGATAGGACCAGTCAAGGATCAAATAAACATAACCAGGGTGTTCAGGAGCTCGAGCTAAATATTTTTAAGAAACGTAGTGCAAATGTTTGGTCAGTAAAAATTGGTCACAAGTGGAGCACTGATATTCAGGTGTATTTTAGGGTTCTGCCTGGGGATTTTCTGGGATCTTTAGTGGCAAATGGTGTTTTCCTAAGCATACAAGACCAGTAATACTGTTCCTCAGTTATTGATTACTGTATCGTGGACTGTTTTCTATTCAGGAATGTTATGAAAAGTTGCGTTCCTGATTGAACACCGAGCCATCACTATTCTCTTGAATTAATTTTGCAATATCCAGGGGTAAGCACCATGAAAATGATGTTTGACAGCCAAAGGAGCTGGTTGCCGATGCCTAAGCTTGACAAGGAGGCATTGGAAACAATTATTTTTTCCAAGCAATTTAAAGATATTCTCATAAAAAAGTTTATTGGCCAGAAAAGAAAGTGTCAGTTCGAATGCGTCTTTGGTTGAAACAATCCAGAACAGAGCTATTGGCAAACACTGTCCCCCAGTTCAGGAGGTCCAGGTTACAGAAAGGGATGCCCAATGGTTCAATGGAGAATGTAGAATCTTAAAAAGAAATGTTAACCATGATTGAATGAGTGGTGTGTACACAGCTGGCCAGAATTCTAATTTCAACAGGGCGTATAAAAATAGCTAAAAGACAAAAAAAGCATTTTAAAACAAGAAGTTGTGCATGAGGAAGCACAAAGTATGCCTGCAAAATGGGAGCCAATGAAGATTTGGTTAATTATCTGTGTGGACATGCATGGAATCTTTGTTTATATAATTTATTGTAATTATCAGGTATTAATATATAACTTGTTTGAATATGCAAAAGCTGTGTTTTGTTTTAGACTTGTTCTCTCTGAATTTTCTGAAAAATGATATGTGTTTTTAAATGTTGCTAACTTAATGGAGAAACACAATGACATAATATTGATTTATGTTGGTCATTACATGGTAGGCTTTACAGATCACTTCAGCAGGGCTTTGGAGGCTATCTCTTAATAATTATTTTGGCACGTAATGGCAAATAGTTCATTTTAAAGCACCTGGGGCCTGTTACATTGGGGAAAATGTGGTAAGGAATATAAAAAAAAAGTTCTGACTGATTTGCAGCCTCTTTTCTCTGTTCAATAGATATTTTACACAAAACCTAATGCCAAACATTGGTTGTGGTATTCTCTTGAATTAATTTTGCAATATCCAGGGGTAAGCACCATGAAAATGATGTTTGACAGCCAAAGGAGCTGGTTGCCGATGCCTACGCTTGACAAGAAGGCATTGGAAAAAAATATAATTTCACAAGCAATTTAAAGATATTCTCATAAAAAAAGTTTATTGTCCAGAAAAGAAAGTGTCAGTTCAAATGCGTCTTTGGTTGAAACTATCCGGAACAGAGCTATTGGCAAACACTGTCCCCCAGTCCAGGGGGTCCAGGTAACAGAAAGGGATGCCCCATGGTTCAATGGAGAATGTAGAATCTCGAAAAGAAATGTGAACCATGATTGAATGAGTGGTGTGTACACAGCTGGCCAGAATTCTAATTTCAATAGGGCGTATAAAAATAGCTAAAAAACAAAAAAAGCATTTTAAAACAAGAAGTTGTGCATGAGGAAGCACAAAGTATGCCTGCAAAATGGGAGCCAATGAAGATTTGGTTAATTATCTGTGTGGACATGCATGGAATCTTTGTTTATATAATTTATTGTAATTATCAGGTATTAATATATAGCTTGTTTGAATATGCAAAAGCTGTTTTTTGTTTTAGACTTGTTCTCTCTGAATTTTATGAAATATGATACGTGTTTTTAAATGTTGCTAACTTAATAGAGAAATACGATGACATAATATTGATTTATGTTGGTCATTACATGGTAGGCTTTACAGATCACTTCAGCAGGGCTTTGGAGGCTACCTCTTAATAATTATTTTGGCATGTAATGGCAAATAGTTCATTTTAAAGCACCTGGGGCCTGTTACATTGGTGAAAATGTGGTAAGGAATATAAAAAAAAAAGTTCTGACTGATTTGCAGCCTGTTTTCTCTGTTCAATAGATATTTTACACAAAACCTAATGCCAAACATTGGTTGTGGTCAGTTGGCCTTTTTGCATGCAGATAGGACCAGTCAAGGATCAAATAAACATAACCAGGGTGTTCAGGAGCTCAAGCTAAATATTTTTAAGAAACGTAGTGCAAATATTTGTCCAGTAAAAACTGGTCACAAGTGGAGCACTGATTTGCAGGTGTATTTTAGGGTTCTGCCTGGGGATTTTCTGGGATCTTTAGTGGCAAATGGTGTTTTCCTAAGCATACAAGACCAGTAATACTGTTCCTCAGTCATTGATTACTGTATTGTGGACTGTTTTCTATTCAGGAATGTTATGAAATGTTGCGTTCCTGATTGAACACACAGTGATCACTCTTCTCTTGAATTAATTTTCCAATATCCAGGGGTAAGCACCATGAAAATGATGTTTGACAGCCAAAGGAGCTGGTTGCCGATGCCTACGCTTGACAAGAAGGCATTGGAAAAAAAAATATAATTTCACAAGCAATTTAAAGATATTCTCATAAAAAAGTTTATTGTCCAGAAAAGAAAGTGTCAGTTCAAATGCGTCTTTCGTTGAAACTATCCGGAACAGGGCTATTGGCAAACACTGTCCCCCAGTTCAGGGGGTCCAGGTAACAGAAAGGGATGCCCCATGGTTCGATGGAGAATGTAGAATCTCAAAAAGAAATGTGAATCATGATTGAATGAGTGGTGTGTACACAGCTGGCCAGAATTATAATTTCAATAGGGCGTATAAAAATAGCTAAACGACAAAAAAACTATTTTAAAACAAGAAGTTGTGCATGAGGAAGCACAAAGTATGCCTGCAAAATGGGAGCCAATGAAGATTTAGTTTATTTTCTGTGTGGACATGCATGGAATCTTTGTTTATATAATTTATTGTAAGTATCAGGTCTTAATATATAGCTTGTTTGAATATGCAAAAGCTGTTTTTTGTATTAGACTTGTTCTCTCTGAATTTTATGAAATATGATACGTGTTTTTAAATGTTGCTAACTTAATAGAGAAATACAGTGACATAATATTGATTTATGTTGGTCATTACATGGTAGGCTTTACAGATCACTTCAGCAGGGCTTTGGAGGCTACCTCTTAATAATTATTTTGGCATGTAATGGCAAATAGTTCATTTTAAAGCACCTGGGGCCTTTTACATTGGTGAAAATGTGGTAAGGAATATAAAAAAAAAGTTCTGACTGATTTGCAGCCTCTTTTCTCTGTTCAATAGATATTTTACACAAAACCTAATGCCAAACATTGGTTGTGGTCAGTTGGCCTTTTTGCATGCAGATAGGACCAGTCAAGGATCAAATAAACATAACCAGGGTGTTCAGGAGCTCGAGCTAAATATTTTTAAGAAACGTAGTGCAAATGTTTGGTCAGTAAAAATTGGTCACAAGTGGAGCACTGATATTCAGGTGTATTTTAGGGTTCTGCCTGGGGATTTTCTTGGATCTTTAGTGGCAAATGGTGTTTTCCTAAGCATACAAGACCAGTAATACTGTTCCTCAGTTATTGATTACTGTATCGTGGACTGTTTTCTATTCAGGAATGTTATGAAAAGTTGCGTTCCTGATTGAACACCGAGCCATCACTATTCTCTTGAATTAATTTTGCAATATCCAGGGGTAAGCACCATGAAAATGATGTTTGACAGCCAAAGGAGCTGGTTGCCGATGCCTAAGCTTGACAAGGAGGCATTGGAAACAATTATTTTTTCCAAGCAATTTAAAGATATTCTCATAAAAAAGTTTATTGGCCAGAAAAGAAAGTGTCAGTTCGAATGCGTCTTTGGTTGAAACAATCCAGAACAGAGCTATTGGCAAACACTGTCCCCCAGTTCAGGAGGTCCAGGTTACAGAAAGGGATGCCCAATGGTTCAATGGAGAATGTAGAATCTTAAAAAGAAATGTTAACCATGATTGAATGAGTGGTGTGTACACAGCTGGCCAGAATTCTAATTTCAACAGGGCGTATAAAAATAGCTAAAAGACAAAAAAAGCATTTTAAAACAAGAAGTTGTGCATGAGGAAGCACAAAGTATGCCTGCAAAATGGGAGCCAATGAAGATTTGGTTAATTATCTGTGTGGACATGCATGGAATCTTTGTTTATATAATTTATTGTAATTATCAGGTATTAATATATAACTTGTTTGAATATGCAAAAGCTGTGTTTTGTTTTAGACTTGTTCTCTCTGAATTTTCTGAAAAATGATATGTGTTTTTAAATGTTGCTAACTTAATGGAGAAACACAATGACATAATATTGATTTATGTTGGTCATTACATGGTAGGCTTTACAGATCACTTCAGCAGGGCTTTGGAGGCTATCTCTTAATAATTATTTTGGCACGTAATGGCAAATAGTTCATTTTAAAGCACCTGGGGCCTGTTACATTGGGGAAAATGTGGTAAGGAATATAAAAAAAAAGTTCTGACTGATTTGCAGCCTCTTTTCTCTGTTCAATAGATATTTTACACGAAACCTAATGCCAAACATTGGTTGTGGTCAGTTGGCCTTTTTGCATGCAGATAGGACCAGTCAAGAATCAAATAAACATAACCAGGGTGTTCAGGAGCTCGAGCTAAATATTTTTAAGAAACGTAGTGCAAATATTTGGTCAGTAAAAACTGGTCACAAGTGGAGCACTGATTTGTAGGTGTATTTTAGGGTTCTGCCTGGGGATTTTCTGGGATCATTAGTGGCAAATGGTGTTTTCCTAAGCATACAAGACCAGTAATACTGTTCCTCAGTTATTGATTACTGTATTGGGTCCTGTTTTCTATTCAGGAATGTTATGAAATGTTGCGTTCCTGATTGAACAAACTGTGATCACTATTCTCTTGAATTGATTTTCCAATATCCAGGGGTAAGCACCATGAAAATGATGTTTGACAGTCAAAGGAGCTGGTTGGCGATGCCTAAGCTTGACAAGGAGGCATTGGAAAAAATTATTATTTCACAAGCAATTTAAAGATATTCTCATAAAAAAGTTTATTGTCCAGAAAAGAAGGTGTCAGTTCAAATGCGTCTTTGGTTGAAACTATCCAGAACAGAGCTATTGACAAACACTGTCCCCCAGTTCAGGAGGTCCAGGTTACAGAAAGGGATGCCCAATGGTTCGATGGAGAATGTAGAATCTCAAAAAGAAATGTGAACCATGATTGGATGAGTGGTGTGTACACAGCTGGCCAGAATTATAATTTCAACAGGGCGTATAAAATAGCTAAAAGACAAAAAAAGAATTTTAAAACAAGAAGTTGTGCATGAGCAAGCAGAAAGTATGCCTGCAAAATGGGAGCCAATGAAGATTTGGTTAGTTTTCTGTGTGGACATGCATGGAATCTTTGTTTATATAATTTATTGTAATTATCAGGTATTAATATATAACTTGTTTGAATATGCAAAAGCTGTGTTTTGTTTAGACTTGTTCTCTCTGAATTTTCTGAAAAATGATACGTGTTTTTAAATGTTGCTAACTTAATTGAGAAACACAATGACATAATATTGATTTATGTTGGTCATTACATGGTAGGCTTTACAGATCACTTCAGCAGGGCTTTGGAGGCTATCTCTTAATAATTATTTTGGCACGTAATGGCAAATAGTTCATTTTAAAGCACCTGGGGCCTGTTACATTGGTGAAAATGTGGTAAGGAATATAAAAAAAAAGTTCTGACTGATTTGCAGCCTCTTTTCTCTGTTCAATAGATATTTTACACAAAACCTAATGCCAAACATTGGTTGTGGTCAGTTGGCCTTTTTGCATGCAGATAGGACCAGTCAAGAATCAAATAAACATAACCAGGGTGTTCAGGAGCTCGAGCTAAATATTTTTAAGAAACGTAGTGCAAATATTTGGTCAGTAAAAACTGGTCACAAGTGGAGCACTGATTTGCAGGTGTATTTTAGGGTTCTGCCTGGGGATTTTCTGGGATCATTAGTGGCAAATGGTGTTTTCCTAAGCATACAAGACCAGTAATACTGTTCCTCAGTTATTGATTACTGTATTGGGTCCTGTTTTCTATTCAGGAATGTTATGAAATGTTGCGTTCCTGATTGAACACACAGTGATCACTATTCTCTTGAATTGATTTTCCAATATCCAGGGGTAAGCACCATGAAAATGATGTTTGACAGTCAAAGGAGCTGATTGGCGATGCCTAAGCTTGACAAGGAGGCATTGGAAAAAATTATTATTTCACAAGCAATTTAAAGATATTCTCATAAAAAAGTTTATTGGCCAGAAAAGAAAGTGTCAGTTCGAATGCGTCTTTGGTTGAAACTATCCAGAACAGAGCTATTGGCAAACACTATCCCCGAGTTCAGGAGGTCCAGGTTACAGAAAGGGATGCCCAATGGTTCGATGGAGAATGTAGAATCTCAAAAAGAAATGTGAACCATGATTGGATGAGTGGTGTGTACACAGCTGGCCAGAATTATAATTTCAATAGGGCGTATAAAATAGCTAAAAGACAAAAAAAGAATTTTAAAACAAGAAGTAGTGCATGAGCAAGCACAAAGTATGCCTGCAAAATGGGGGCCAATGAAGATTTGGTTAATTTTCTGTGTGGACATGCATGGAATCTTGGATTATATAATTTATTGTAATTATCAGGTCTTAATATATAGCTTGTTTGAATATGCAAAAGCTGTTTTTTGCTTTAGGCTTGTTCTCTCTGAATTTTGTGAAAAATGATACGTGTTTTTAAATGTTGCTAACTTAATTGAGAAACACGACAATATTGATTTATGTTGGTCATTACATGGTAGGCTTTACAGATCACTTCAGCAGGGCTTTGGAGGCTATCTCTTAATAATTATTTTGGCACGTAATGGCAAATAGTTCATTTTAAAGCACCTGGGGCCTGTTACATTGGTGAAAATGTGGTAAGGAATATAAAAAAAAAAAGTTCTGACTGATTTGCAGCCTCTTTTCTCTGTTCAATAGATATTTTACACAAAACATAATGCCAAACATTGGTTGTGGTCAGTAGGCCTTTTTTGCATGCAGCTAGGACCAGTCAAGGATGAAATAAACATAACCAGGGTGTTCAGGAGCTCGAGCTAAATATTTGTAAGAAACGTAGTGCAAATGTTTGGTCAGTAAAAATTTGTCACAAATGGAGCACTGATTTTCAGGAGTATTTTAGGGTTCTGCCTGGGGATTTTCTGGGATCTTTAGTGGCATATGGTGTTTTCCTAAGCATATAAGACCAGTAATACTGTTCCTCAGTCATTGATTACTGTATCGTGGACTGTTTTCTATTCAGGAATGTTATGAAAAGATGCATTCCTGATTGAACACAGAGCCATCACTATTCTCTTGAATTAATTTTGCAATATCCAGGGGTAAGCACCATGAAAATGATGTTTGACAGCCAAAGGAGCTGGTTGCCGATGCCTAAGCTTGACAAGGAGGCATTGGAAACAATTATTATTTCACAAGCAATTTAAAGATACTCTCATAAAAAAGTTTATTGGCCAGAAAAGAAAGTGTCAGTTCAAATGCGTCTTTGGTTGAAACTATCCAGAACAGAGCTATTGGCAAACACTGTCCCCCAGTTCAGGAGGTCCAGGTTACAGAAAGGGATGCCCAATGGTTCGATGGAGAATATAGAATCTTAAAAAGAAATGTTAACCATGATTGAATGAGTGGTGTGTATACAGCTGGCCAGAATTCTAATTTCAACAGGGCGTATAAAAATAGCTAAAAGACAAAAAAGCATTTTAAAACAAGAAGTTGTGCATGAGGAAGCACAAAGTATACCTGAAAAATGGGAGCCAATGAAGATTTGGTTAATTATCTGTGTGGACATGCATGGAATATTTGTTTATATAATTTATTGTAATTATCAGGTATTAATATATAACTTGTTTGAATATGCAAAAGCTGTGTTTTGTTTTAGACTTGTTCTCTCTGAATTTTATGAAATATGATACGTGTTTTTAAATGTTGCTAACTTAATGGAGAAACACAATGACATAATATTGATTTATGTTGGTCATTACATGGTAGGCTTTACAGATCACTTCAGCGGGGCTTTGGAGGCTATCTCTTAATAATTATTTTGGCATGTAATGGCAAATAGTTCATTTTAAAGCACCTGGGGCCTGTTACATTGGGGAAAATGTGGTAAGGAATATAAAAAAAAAAGTTCTGACTGATTTGCAGCCTCTTTTCTCTGTTCAATAGATATTTTACGCAAAACCTAATGCCAAACATTGGTTGTGGTCAGTTGGCCTTTTTGCATGCAGATAGGACCAGTCAAGGATCAAATAAACATAACCAGGGTGTTCGGGAGCTCAAGCTAAATATTTGTAAGAAACGTAGTGCAAATGTTTGGTCAGTAAAAATTTGTCACAAATGGAGCACTGATTTTTCAGGTGTATTTTAGGGTTCTGCATGGGGATTTTCTGGGATCTTTAGTGGCAAATGGTGTTTTCCTAAGCATACAAGACCAGTAATACTGTTCCTCAGTCATTGATTACTGTATTGTGGACTGTTTTCTATTCAGGAATGTTATGAAAAGTTGCGTTCCTGATTGAACACGGAGCAATCACTATTCTCTTGAATTAATTTTCCAATAGCCAGGGGTAAGCACCATGAAAATGATGTTTGACAGCCAAAGGAGCTGGTTGCCGATGCCTAAGCTTGACAAGGAGGCATTTGAAACAATTAATATTTCACAAGCAATTTAAAGATATTCTCATAAAAAAGTTTATTGGCCAGAAAAGAAAGTGTCAGTTCGAATGCGTCTTTGGTTGAAACTATCCAGAACAGAGCTATTGGCAAACACTGTCCCCCAGTCCAGGGGGTCCAGGTAACAGAAAGGGATGCCCCATGGTTCAATGGAGAATGTAGAATCTCGAAAAGAAATGTGAACCATGATTGAATGAGTGGTGTGTACATAGCTGGCCAGAATTATAATTTCAATAGGGCGTATAAAATAGCTAAAAGACAAAAAAAGAATTTTAAAACAAGAAGTAGTGCATGAGCAAGCACAAAGTATGCCTGCAAAATGGGAGCCAATGAAGATATGGTTAATTATCTGTGTGGACATGCATGGAATCTTTGTTTATATAATTTATTGTAATTATCAGGTATTAATATATAGCTTGTTTGAATATGCAAAAGCTGTTTTTTGTTTTAGACTTGTTCTCTCTGAATTTTATGAAATATGATACGTGTTTTTAAATCTTGCTAACTTAATAGAGAAATACGATGACATAATATTGATTTATGTTGGTCATTACATGGTAGGCTTTACAGATCACTTCAGCAGGGCTTTGGAGGCTACCTCTTAATAATTATTTTGGCATGTAATGGCAAATAGTTCATTTTAAAGCACCTGGGGCCTGTTACATTGGTGAAAATGTGGTAAGGAATATAAAAAAAAAGTTCTGACTGATTTGCAGCCTGTTTTCTCTGTTCAATATTTATTTTACACAAAACCTAATGCCAAACATTGGTTGTGGTCAGTTGGACTTTTTGAATGCAGATAGGACCAGTCAAGGGTCAAATAAACATAACCAGGGTGTTCAGGAGCTCGAGCTAAATATTTTTAAGAAACGTAGTGCAAATGTTTGGTCAGTAAAAATTGGTCACAAATGGAGCACTGATTTCCAGTTGTATTTTAGGGTTCTGCCTGGGGATTTTCTCGGATCTTTAGTGGCAAATGGTGTTTTCCTAAGCATACAAGACCAGTAATACTGTTCCTCAGTTATTGATTACTGTATTGCGAACTGTTTTCTATTCAGGAATGTTATGAAATGTTGCGTTCCTTATTGAACACAGAGTGATCACTATTCTCTTGAATTAATTTTGCAATATCCAGGGGTAAGCACCATGAAAATGATGTTTGACAGCCAAAGGAGCTGGTTGCCGATGCCTACGCTTGACAAGAAGGCATTGGAAAAAAATATAATTTCACAAGCAATTTAAAGATATTCTCATAAAAAAAGTTTATTGTCCAGAAAAGAAAGTGTCAGTTCAAATGCGTCTTTGGTTGAAACTATCCGGAACAGAGCTATTGGCAAACACTGTCCCCCAGTCCAGGGGGTCCAGGTAACAGAAAGGGATGCCCCATGGTTCAATGGAGAATGTAGAATCTCGAAAAGAAATGTGAACCATGATTGAATGAGTGGTGTGTACATAGCTGGCCAGAATTATAATTTCAATAGAGCATATACACATTGCTAAAAGACAAAATATTAATTTTAAAACAAGAAGTTGTGCATGAGGAAGCACAAAGTCTGCCTGCAAAATGGGAGCCAATGAAGATTTGGTTAATTATCTGTGTGGACATGCATGGAATATTTGTTTATATAATTTATTGTAAGTATCAGGTCTTAATATATAGCTTGTTTGAATATGCAAAAGCTGTTTTTTGTTTTAGACTTGTTCTCTCTGAATTTTATGAAATATGATACGTGTTTTTAAATGTTGCTAACTTAATAGAGAAATACGGTGACATAATATTGATTTATGTTGGTCATTACATGGTAGGCTTTACAGATCACTTCAGCAGGGCTTTGGAGGCTACCTCTTAATAATTATTTTGGCATGTAATGGCAAATAGTTCATTTTAAAGCACATGGGGCCTTTTACATTGGTGAAAATGTGGTAAGGAATATAAAAAAAAAGTTCTGACTGATTTGCAGCCTCTTTTCTCTGTTCAATAGATATTTTACACAAAACCTAATGCCAAACATTGGTTGTGGTCAGTTGGCCTTTTTGCATGCAGATAGGACCAGTCAAGGATCAAATAAACATAACCAGGGTGTTCAGGAGCTCGAGCTAAATATTTTTAAGAAACGTAGTGCAAATGTTTGGTCAGTAGAAATTGGTCACAAATGGAGCACTGATTTTCAGGTGTATTTTAGGGTTCTGCCTGGGGATGTTCTGGGATCTTTAGTGGCAAATTGTGTTTTCCTAAGCATACAAGACCAGTAATACTGTTCCTCAGTTATTGATTACTGTATTGCGAACTGTTTTCTATTCAGGAATGTTATGAAATGTTGCGTTCCTGATTGAACACAGAGTGATCACTATTCTCTTGAATTAATTTTCCAATATCCAGGGGTAAGCACCATGAAAATAATGTTTGACAGCCAAAGGAGCTGGTTGGCGATGCTTAAGCTTGACAAGAAGGCATTGGAAAACAATATTATTTCACAAGCAATTTAAAGATATTCTCATAAAAAAGTTTATTGTCCAGAAAAGAAGGTGTCAGTTCAAATGCGTCTTTGGTTGAAACTATCCAGAACAGAGCTATTGGCAAACACTGTCCCCCAGTTCAGGAGGTCCAGGTTACAGAAAGGGATGCCCAATGGTTCGATGGAGAATGTAGAATCTCAAAAAGAAATGTGAATCATGATTGGATGAGTGGTGTGTACACAGCTGGGCAGAATTATAATTTCAATAGGGCGTATAAAATAGCTAAAAGACAAAAAAAGAATTTTAAAACAAGAAGTAGTGCATGAGCAAGCACAAAGTATGCCTGCAAAATGGGAGCCAATGAAGATTTGGTTAATTTTCTGTGTGGACATGCATGGAATCTTGGATTATATAATTTATTGTAATTATCAGGTCTTAATATATAGCTTGTTTGAATATGCAAAAGCTGTTTTTTGCTTTAGACTTGTTCTCTCTGAATTTTATGAAAAATGATACGTGTTTTTAAATGTTGCTAACTTAATAGAGAAATACGGTGACATAATATTGATTTATGTTGGTCATTACATGGTAGGCCTTACAGATCACTTCAGCAGGGGTTTGGAGGCTACCTCTTAATAATTATTTTGGCATGTAATGGCAAATAGTTCATTTTAAAGCACCTGGGGCCTGTTACATTGGTGAAAATGTGGTAAGGAATATAAAAAAAAAAGTTCTGACTGATTTGCAGCCTGTTTTCTCTGTTCAATAGATATTTTACACAAAACCTAATGCCAAACATTGGTTGTGGTCAGTTGGCCTTTTTGAATGCAGATAGGACCAGTCAAGGATCAAATAAACATAACCAGGGTGTTCGGGAGCTCATAAAACTATCCGGAACAGAGCTATTGGCAAACACTGTCCCCCAGTCCAGGGGGTCCAGGTAACAGGAAGGGATGCCCCATGGTTCAATGGAGAATGTAGAATCTCGAAAAGAAATGTGAACCATGATTGAATGAGTGGTGTGTACATAGCTGGCCAGAATTATAATTTCAATAGAGCATATACAAATTGCTAAAAGACAAAATATTAATTTTAAAACAAGAAGTTGTGCATGAGGAAGCACAAAGTCTGCCTGCAAAATGGGAGCCAATAAAGATTTGGTTAATTATCTGTGTGGACATGCATGGAATCTTGGATTATATAATTTATTGTAATTATCAGGTCTTAATATATAGCTTGTTTGAATATGCAAAAGCTGTTTTTTGCTTTAGGCTTGTTCTCTCTGAATTTTGTGAAAAATGATACGTGTTTTTAAATGTCGCTAACTTAATTGAGAAACACGACATAATATTGATTTATGTTGGTCATTACATGGTAGGCTTTACAGATCACTTCAGCAGGGCTTTGGAGGCTATCTCTTAATAATTATTTTGGCACGTAATGGCAAATAGTTCATTTTAAAGCACCTGGGGCCTTTTACATTGGTGAAAATGTGGTAAGGAATATAAAAAAAAAAGTTCTGACTGATTTGCAGCCTCTTTTCTCTGTTCAATAGATATTTTACACAAAACATAATGCCAAACATTGGTTGTGGTCAGTAGGCCTTTTTTGCATGCAGCTAGGACCAGTCAAGGATGAAATAAACATAACCAGGGTGTTCAGGAGCTTGAGCTAAATATTTGTAAGAAACGTAGTGCAAATGTTTGGTCAGTAAAAATTTGTCACAAATGGAGCACTGATTTTCAGGAGTATTTTAGGGTTCTGCCTGGGGATTTTCTGGGATCTTTAGTGGCATATGGTGTTTTCCTAAGCATATAAGACCAGTAATACTGTTCCTCAGTCATTGATTACTGTATCGTGGACTGTTTTCTATTCAGGAATGTTATGAAAAGATGCATTCCTTATTGAACACGGAGCCATCACTATTCTCTTGAATTAATTTTGCAATATCCAGGGGTAAGCACCATGAAAATGATGTTTGACAGCCAAAGGAGCTGGTTGCCGATGCCTAAGCTTGACAAGGAGGCATTGGAAACAATTATTATTTCACAAGCAATTTAAAGATACTCTCATAAAAAGGTTTATTGGCCAGAAAAGAAAGTGTCAGTTCAAATGCGTCTTTGGTTGAAACTATCCAGAACAGAGCTATTGGCAAACACTGTTCCCCAGTTCAGGAGGTCCAGGTTACAGAAAGGGATGCCCAATGGTTCGATGGAGAATGTAGAATCTTAAAAAGAAATGTTAACCATGATTGAATGAGTGGTGTGTATACAGCTGGCCAGAATTCTAATTTCAACAGGGCGTATAAAAATAGCTAAAAGACAAAAAAAGCATTTTAAAACAAGAAGTTGTGCATGAGGAAGCACAAAGTATACCTGAAAAATGGGAGCCAATGAAGATTTGGGTAATTATCTGTGTGGACATGCATGGAATCTTTGTTTATATAATTTATTGTAATTATCAGGTATTAATATATAACTTGTTTGAATATGCAAAAGCTGTGTTTTGTTTTAGACTTGTTCTCTCTGAATTTTCTGAAAAATGATACGTGTTTTTAAATGTTGCTAACTTAATGGAGAAACACAATGACATAATATTGATTTATGTTGGTCATTACATGGTAGGCTTTACAGATCACTTCAGCAGGGCTTTGGAGGCTACCTCTTAATAATTATTTTGGCATGTAATGGCAAATAGTTCATTTTAAAGCACCTGGGGCCTGTTACATTGGGGAATATGTGGTAAGGAATATAAAAAAAAAGTTCTGATTGATTTGCAGCCTCTTTTCTCTGTTCAATAGATATTTTACACAAAACCTAATGCCAAACATTGGTTGTGGTCAGTTGGCCTTTTTGCATGCAGATAGGACCAGTCAAGGATGAAATAAACATAACCAGGGTGTTCAGGAGCTCGAGCTAAATATTTGTAAGAAACGTAGTGCAAATGTTTGGTCAGTAAAAATTTGTCACAAATGGAGCACTGATTTTTCAGGTGTATTTTAGGGTTCTGCATGGGGATTTTCTGGGATCTTTAGTGGCAAATGGTGTTTTCCTAAGCATACAAGACCAGTAATACTGTTCCTCAGTCATTGATTACTGTATTGTGGACTGTTTTCTATTCAGGAATGTTATGAAAAGTTGCGTTCCTGATTGAACACGGAGCGATCACTATTCTCTTGAATTAATTTTCCAATAGCCAGGGGTAAGCACCATGAAAATGATGTTTGACAGCCAAAGGAGCTGGTTGCCGATGCCTAAGCTTGACAAGGAGGCATTTGAAACAATTATTATTTCACAAGCAACTTAAAGATATTCTCATAAAAAAGTTTATTGGCCAGAAAAGAAAGTGTCAGTTCGAATGCGTCTTTGGTTGAAACTATCCAGAACAGTGCTATTGGCAAACACTGTCCCCCAGATCAGGAACACTGTCCCCCAGATCAGGAGGTCCAGGTTACAGAAAGGGATGCCCAATGGTTCGATGGAGAATGTAGAATCTTGAAAAGAAATGTGAACCATGATTGAATGAGTGGTGTGTACACAGCTTGCCAGAATTCTAATTACAACAGGGCGTATAAAAATAGCTAAAGGACAAAAAAAGCATTTTAAAAGAAGAAGTTGTGCATGAGGAAGCACAAAGTATGCCTGCAAAATGGGAGCCAATGAAGATTTGGTTAATTATCTGTGAGGACATGCATAGAATCTTTGTTTATATAATTTATTGTAATTATCAGGTATTAATATATAGCTTGTTTGAATATGCAAAAGCTGTGTTTTGTTTTAGACTTGTTCTCTCTGAATTTTCTGAAAAATGATACGTGTTTTTAAATGTTGCTAACTTAATGGAGAAACACAATGACATAATATTGATTTATGTTGGTCATTACATGGTAGGCTTTACAGATCACTTCAGCAGGGCTTTGGAGGCTATCTCTTAATAATTATTTTGGCACGTAATGGCAAATAGTTCATTTTAAAGCACCTGGGGCCTGTTACATTGGTGAAAATGTGGTAAGGAGTATAAAAAAAAAGTTCTGACTGATTTGCAGCCTCTTTTCTCTGTTCAATAAATATTTTACACAAAACCTAATGCCAAACATTGGTTGTGTTCAGTAGGCCTTTTTGCATGCAGCTAGGACCAGTCAAGGATGAAATAAACATAACCAGGGTGTTCAGGAGCTCGAGCTAAATATTTGTAAGAAACATAGTGCAAATGTTTGGTCAGTAAAAATTGGTCACAAATGGAGCACTGAATTTCAGGTGTATTTTAGGGTTCTGCCTGGGGATTTTCTGGGATCTTTAGTGGCAAATGGTGTTTTCCTAAGCATACAAGACCAGTAATACTGTTCCTCAGTTACTGATTACTGTATTGGGAACTGTTTTCTATTCAGGAATGTTATGAAATGTTGCGTTCCTGATTGAACACACAGTGATCACTCTTCTCTTGAATTAATTTTCCAATATCCAGGGGTAAGCACCATGAAAATGATGTTTGACAGCCAAAGGAGCTGGTTGCCGATGCCTACGCTTGACAAGAAGGCATTGGAAAAAAAATATAATTTCACAAGCAATTTAAAAATATTCTCATAAAAAAAGTTTATTGTCCAGAAAAGAAAGTGTCAGTTCAAATGCGTCTTTGGTTGAAACTATCCAGAACAGAGCTATTGGCACACACTGTCCCCCAGTCCAGGGGGTCCAGGTAACAGAAAGGGATGCCCCATGGTTCAATGGAGAATGTAGAATCTCGAAAAGAAATGTGAACCATGATTGAATGAGTGGTGTGTACATAGCTGGCCAGAATTATAATTTCAATAGAGCATATACAAATTGCTAAAAGACAAAATATTAATTTTAAAACAAGAAGTTGTGCATGAGGAAGCACAAAGTCTGCCTGCAAAATGGGAGCCAATGAAGATTTGGTTAATTATCTGTGTGGACATGAATGGAATCTTTGTTTATATAATTTATTGTAAGTATCAGGTCTTAATATATAGCTTGTTTGAATATGCAAAAGCTGTTTTTTGTATTAGACTTGTTCTCTTTGAATTTTATGAAATATGATACGTGTTTTTAAATGTTGCTAACTTAATAGAGAAATACAGTGACATAATATTGATTTATGTTGGTCATTACATGGTAGGCTTTACAGATCACTTCAGCAGGGCTTTGGAGGCTACCTCTTAATAATTATTTTGGCATGTAATGGCAAATAGTTCATTTTAAAGCACCTGGGGCCTTTTACATTGGTGAAAATGTGGTAAGGAATATAAAAAAAAAGTTCTGACTGATTTGCAGCCTCTTTTCTCTGTTCAATAGATATTTTACACAAAACCTAATGCCAAACATTGGTTGTGGTCAGTTGGCCTTTTTGCATGCAGATAGGACCAGTCAAGGATCAAATAAACATAACCAGGGTGTTCAGGAGCTCGAGCTAAATATTTTTAAGAAACGTAGTGCAAATGTTTGGTCAGTAAAAATTTGTCACAAATGGAGCACTGATTTTCAGGTGTATTTTAGGGTTCTGCCTGGGGATTTTCTGGGATCTTTAGTGGCAAATGGTGTTTTCCTAAGCATACAAGACCAGTAATACTGTTCCTCAGTTATTGATTACTGTATTGCGAACTGTTTTCTATTCAGGAATGTTATGAAAAGTTGCGTTCCTGATTGAACACAGAGTGATCACTATTCTCTTGAATTAATTTTGCAATATCCAGGGGTAAGCACCATGAAAATGATGTTTGACAGCCAAAGGAGCTGGTTGGCGATGCTTAAGCTTGACAAGAAGGCATTGGAAAAAAATATTATTTCACAAGCAATTTAAAGATATTCTCATAAAAAAGTTTATTGGCCAGAAAAGAAAGTGTCAGTTCGAATGCGTCTTTGGTTGAAACAATCCAGAACAGAGCTATTGGCAAACACTGTCCCCCAGTTCAGGAGGTCCAGGTTACAGAAAGGGATGCCCAATGGTTTGATGGATAATGTAGAATCTCAAAAAGAAATGTGAACCATGATTGGATGAGTGGTGTGTACACAGCTGGCCAGAATTATAATTTCAACAGGGCGTATAAAATAGCTAAAAGACAAAAGAAGAAGTTTAAAACAAGAAGTAGTGCATGAGCAAGCAGAAAGTATGCCTGCAAAATGGGAGCCAATGAGGATTTGGTTAATTTTCTGTGTGGACATGCATGGAATCTTGGATTATATAATTTATTGTAATTATCAGGTCTTAATATATAGCTTGTTTGAATATGCAAAAGCTGTTTTTTGCTTTAGACTTGTTCTCTCTGAATTTTCTGAAAAATGATACGCGTTTTTAAATGTTGCTAACTTAATTGAGAAACACAATGACATAATATTGATTTATGTTGGTCATTACATGGTAGGCTTTACAGATCACTTCAGCAGGGCTTTGGAGGCTACCTCTTAATAATTATTTTGGCATGTAATGGCAAATAGTTCATTTTAAAGCACCTGGGGCCTGTTACATTGGTGAAAATGTGGTAAGGAATATAAAAAAAAAAGTTCTGACTGATTTGCAGCCTGTTTTCTCTGTTCAATAGATATTTTACACAAAACCTAATGCCAAACATTGGTTGTGGTCAGTTGGCCTTTTTGAATGCAGATAGGACCAGTCAAGGATCAAATAAACATAACCAGGGTGTTCAGGAGCTCATAAAACTATCCGGAACAGAGCTATTGGCAAACACTGTCCTCCAGTCCAGGGGGTCCAGGTAACAGAAAGGGATGCCCCATGGTTCAATGGAGAATGTAGAATCTCGAAAAGAAATGTGAACCATGATTGAATGAGTGGTGTGTACATAGCTGGCCAGAATTATAATTTCAATAGAGCATATACAAATTGCTAAAAGACAAAATATTAATTTTAAAACAAGAAGTTGTGCATGAGGAAGCACAAAGTCTGCCTGCAAAATGGGAGCCAATGAAGATTTGGTTAATTATCTGTGTCGACATGCATGGAATCTTTGTTTATATAATTTATTGTAAGTATCAGGTCTTAATATATAGCTTGTTTGAATATGCAAAAGCTGTTTTTTGTATTAGACTTGTTCTCTCTGAATTTTATGAAATATGATACGTGTTTTTAAATGTTGCTAACTTAATAGAGAAATACGGTGACATAATATTGATTTATGTTGGTCATTACATGGTAGGCTTTACAGATCACTTCAACAGGGCTTTGGAGGCTACCTCTTAATAATTATTTTGGCATGTAATGGCAAATAGTTCATTTTAAAGCACCTGGGGCCTTTTACATTGGTGAAAATGTGGTAAGGAATATAAAAAAAAAAGTTCTGACTGATTTGCAGCCTCTTTTCTCTGTTCAATAGATATTTTACACAAAACTTAATGCCAAACATTGGTTGTGGTCAGTTGGCCTTTTTGCATGCAGATAGGACCAGTCAAGGATCAAATAAACATAACCAGGGTGTTCAGGAGCTCGAGCTAACTATTTTTAAGAAACGTAGTGCAAATGTTTGGTCAGTAAAAATTGGTCACAAATGGAGCACTGATTTTCAGGTGTATTTTAGGGTTCTGCCTGGGGATTTTCTGGGATCTTTAGTGGCAAATGGTGTTTTCCTAAGCATACAAGACCAGTAATACTGTTCCTCAGTTATTGATTACTGTATTGCGAACTGTTTTCTATTCAGGAATGTTATGAAATGTTGCTTTCCTGATTGAACACAGAGTGATCACTATTCTCTTGAATTAATTTTCCAATATCCAGGGGTAAGCACCATGAAAATGATGTTTGACAGCCAAAGGAGCTGGTTGCCGATGCCTAAGCTTGACAAGGAGGCATTGGAAACAATTATTTTTTCCAAGCAATTTAAAAATATTCTCATAAAAAAGTTTATTGGCCAGAAAAGAAAGTGTCAGTTCGAATGCGTCTTTGGTTGAAACAATCCAGAACAGAGCTATTGGCAAACACTGTCCCCCAGTTCAGGAGGTCCAGGTTACAGAAAGGGATGCCCAATGGTTCGATGGAGAATGTAGAATCTCAAAAAGAAATGTGAACCATGATTGGATGAGTGGTGTGTACACAGCTGGCCAGAATTATAATTTCAACAGGGCGTATAAAATAGCTAAAAGACAAAAGAAGAAGTTTAAAACAAGAAGTAGTGCATGAGCAAGCAGAAAGTATGCCTGCAAAATGGGAGCCAATGAAGATTTGGTTAATTTTCTGTGTGGACATGCATGGAATCTTGGATTATATAATTTATTGTAATTATCAGGTCTTAATATATAGCTTGTTTGAATATGCAAAAGCTGTTTTTTGCTTTAGACTTGTTCTCTCTGAATTTTCTGAAAAATGATACGTGTTTTTAAATGTTGCTAACTTAATAGAGAAATACGATGACATAATATTGATTTATGTTGGTCATTACATGGTAAGCTTTACAGATCACTTCAGCAGGGCTTTGGAGGCTACCTCTTAATAATTATTTTGGCATGTAATGGCAAATAGTTCATTTTAAAGCACCTGGGGCCTGTTACATTGGTGAAAATGTGGTAAGGAATATAAAAAAAAAGTTCTGACTGATTTGCAGCCTGTTTTCTCTGTTCAATAGATATTTTACACAAAACCTAATGCCAAACATTGGTTGTGGTCAGTTGGCCTTTTTGAATGCAGATAGGACCAGTCAAGGATCAAATAAACATAACCAGGGTGTTCAGGAGCTCATAAAACTATCCGGAACAGAGCTATTGGCAAACACTGTCCCCCAGTCCAGGGGGTCCAGGTAACAGAAAGGGATGCCCAATGGTTCAATGGAGAATGTAGAATCTCGAAAAGAAATGTGAACCATGATTGAATGAGTGGTGTGTACATAGCTGGCCAGAATTATAATTTCAATAGAGCATATACAAATTGCTAAAAGACAAAATATTAATTTTAAAACAAGAAGTTGTGCATGAGGAAGCACAAAGTCTGCCTGCAAAATGGGAGCCAATGAAGATTTGGTTAATTATCTGTGTGGACATGCATGGAATCTTTGTTTATATAATTTATTGTAAGTATCAGGTATTAATATATAGCTTGTTTGAATATGCAAAAGCTGTTTTTTGTATTAGACTTGTTCTCTCTGAATTTTATGAAATATGATACGTGTTTTTAAATGTTGCTAACTTAATAGCGAAATACGATGACATAATATTGATTTATGTTGGTCATTACATGGTAGGCTTTACAGATCACTTCAACAGGGCTTTGGAGGCTACCTCTTAATAATTATTTTGGCATGTAATGGCAAATAGTTCATTTTAAAGCACCTGGGGCCTTTTACATTGGTGAAAATGTGGTAAGGAATATAAAAAAAAAGTTCTGACTGATTTGCAGCCTCTTTTCTCTGTTCAATAGATATTTTACACAAAACCTAATGCCAAACATTGGTTGTGGTCAGTTGGCCTTTTTGCATGCAGATAGGACCAGTCAAGGATCAAATAAACATAACCAGGGTGTTCAGGAGCTCGAGCTAAATATTTTTAAGAAACGTAGTGCAAATGTTTGGTCAGTAAAAATTGGTCACAAATGGAGCACTGATTTTCAGGTGTATTTTAGGGTTCTGCCTGGGGATTTTCTGGGATCTTTAGTGGCAAATGGTGTTTTCCTAAGCATACAAGACCAGTAATACTGTTCCTCAGTTATTGATTACTGTATTGCGAACTGTTTTCTATTCAGGAATGTTATGAAATGTTGCTTTCCTGATTGAACACAGAGTGATCACTATTCTCTTGAATTAATTTTCCAATATCCAGGGGTAAGCACCATGAAAATGATGTTTGACAGCCAAAGGAGCTGGTTGCCGATGCCTAAGCTTGACAAGGAGGCATTGGAAACAATTATTTTTTCCAAGCAATTTAAAGATATTCTCATAAAAAAGTTTATTGGCCAGAAAAGAAAGTGTCAGTTCAAATGCGTCTTTGGTTGAAACAATCCAGAACAGAGCTATTGGCAAACACTGTCCCCCAGTTCAGGAGGTCCAGGTTACAGAAAGGGATGCCCAATGGTTCGATGGAGAATGTAGAATCTCAAAAAGAAATGTGAACCATGATTGGATGAGTGGTGTGTACACAGCTGGCCAGAATTCTAATTTCAACAGGGCGTATAAAATAGCTAAAAGACAAAAGAAGAAGTTTAAAACAAGAAGTAGTGCATGAGCAAGCACAAAGTATGCCTGCAAAATGGGAGCCAATGAAGATTTGGTTAATTTTCTGTGTGGACATGCATGGAATCTTGGATTATATAATTTATTGTAATTATCAGGTATTAATATATAGCTTGTTTGAATATGCAAAAGCTGTTTTTTGTTTTAGACTTGTTCTCTCTGAATTTTATGAAAAATGATACGTGTTTTTAAATGTTGCTAACTTAATTGAGAAACACGACATAATATTGATTTATGTTGGTCATTACATGGTAGGCTTTACAGATCACTTCAGCAGGGTTTTGGAGGCTATCTCTTAATAATTATTTTGGCACGTAATGGCAAATAGTTCATTTTAAAGCACCTGGGTCCTGTTACATTGGTGAAAATGTGGTAAGGAATATAAAAAAAAAAGTTCTGACTGATTTGCAGCCTCTTTTCTCTGTTCAATAGATATTTTACACAAAACATAATGCCAAACATTGGTTGTGGTCAGTAGGCCTTTTTTGCATGCAGCTAGGACCAGTCAAGGATGAAATAAACATAACCAGGGTGTTCAGGAGCTCGAGCTAAATATTTGTAAGAAACGTAGTGCAAATGTTTGGTCAGTAAAAATTTGTCACAAATGGAGCACTGATTTTCAGGAGTATTTTAGGGTTCTGCCTGGGGATTTTCTGGGATCTTTAGTGGCATATGGTGTTTTCCTAAGCATATAAGACCAGTAATACTGTTCCTCAGTCATTGATTACTGTATCGTGGACTGTTTTCTATTCAGGAATGTTATGAAAAGATGTATTCCTGATTGAACACGGAGCCATCACTATTCTCTTGAATTAATTTTGCAATATCCAGGGGTAAGCACCATGAAAATGATGTTTGACAGCCAAAGGAGCTGGTTGCCGATGCCTAAGCTTGACAAGGAGGCATTGGAAACAATTATTATTTCACAAGCAATTTAAAGATACTCTCATAAAAAGGTTTATTGGCCAGAAAAGAAAGTGTCAGTTCAAATGCGTCTTTGGTTGAAACTATCCAGAACAGAGCTATTGGCAAACACTGTCCCCCAGTTCAGGAGGTCCAGGTTACAGAAAGGGATGCCCAATGGTTCGATGGAGAATGTAGAATCTTAAAAAGAAATGTTAACCATGATTGAATGAGTGGTGTGTATACAGCTGGCCAGAATTCTAATTTCAACAGGGCGTATAAAAATAGCTAAAAGACAAAAAAAGCATTTTAAAACAAGAAGTTGTGCATGAGGAAGCACAAAGTATACCTGAACAATGGGAGCCAATGAAGATTTGGGTAATTATCTGTGTGGACATGCATGGAATCTTTGTTTATATAATTTATTGTAATTATCAGGTATTAATATATAGCTTGTTTGAATATGCAAAAGCTGTGTTTTGTTTTAGACTTGTTCTCTCTGAATTTTCTGAAAAATGATATGTGTTTTTAAATGTTGCTAACTTAATAGAGAAATACGATGACATAATATTGATTTATGTTGGTCATTACATGGTAGGCTTTACAGATCACTTCAGCAGGGCTTTGGAGGCTATCTCTTAATAATTATTTTGGCCTGTAATGGCAAATAGTTCATTTGAAAGCACCTGGGGCCTTTTACATTGGTGAAAATGTGGTAAGGAATATAAAAAAAAAGTTCGGACTGATTTGCAGCCTGTTTTCTCTGTTCAATAGATATTTTACACAAAACCTAATGCCAAACATTGGTTGTGGTCAGTTGGCCTTTTTGCATGCAGATAGGACCAGTCAAGGATCAAATAAACATAACCAGGGTGTTCAGGAGCTCGAGCTAAATATTTTTAAGAAACGTAGTGCAAATGTTTGGTCAGTAAAAATTGGTCACAAGTGGAGCACTGATTTTCAGGTGTATTTTAGGGTTCTGCCTGGGGATTTTCTGGGATCTTTAGTGGCAAATGGTGTTTTCCTAAGCATACAAGACCAGTAATACTGTTCCTCAGTTATTGATTACTGTATCGTGGACTGTTTTCTATTCAGGAATGTTATGAAAAGTTGCGTTCCTGATTGAACACGGAGCCATCACTATTCTCTTGAATTAATTTTGCAATATCCAGGGGTAAGCACCATGAAAATGATGTTTGACAGCCAAAGGAGCTGGTTGCCGATGCCTAAGCTTGACAAGGAGGCATTGGAAACAATTATTATTTCACAAGCAATTTAAAGATACTCTCATAAAAAAGTTTATTGGCCAGAAAAGAAAATGTCAGTTCGAATGCGTCTTTGGTTGAAACTATCCAGAACAGAGCTATTGGCAAACACTGTCCCCCAGTTCAGGAGGTCCAGGTTACAGAAAGGGATGCCCAATGGTTCGATGGAGAATGTAGAATCTTAAAAATAAATGTTAACCATGATTGAATGAGTGGTGTGTACACAGCTGGCCAGAATTCTAATTTCAACAGGGCGTATAAAAATAGCTAAAAGACAAAAAAAGCATTTTAAAACAAGACGTTGTGCATGAGGAAGCACAAGGTATGCCTGCAAAATGGGAGCCAATGAAGATTTGGTTAATTATCTGTGTGGGCATGCATGGAATCTTTGTTTATATAATTTATTGTAATTATCAGGTATTAATATATAACTTGTTTGAATATGCAAATGCTGTGTTTTGTTTTAGACTTGTTCTCTCTGAATTTTCTGAAAAATGATACGTGTTTTTAAATGTTGCTAACTTAATAGAGAAATACAATGACATAATATTGATTTATGTTGGTCATTACATGGTAGGCCTTACAGATCACTTCAGCAGGGCTTTGGAGGCTACCTCTTAATAATTATTTTGGCATGTAATGGCAAATAGTTCATTTTAAAGCACCTGGGGCCTTTTACATTGGTGAAAATGTGGTAAGGAATATAAAAAAAAAGTTCGGACTGATTTGCAGCCTGTTTTCTCTGTTCAATAGATATTTTACACAAAACCTAATGCCAAACATTGGTTGTGGTCAGTTGGCCTTTTTGCATGCAGATAGGACCAGTCAAGGATCAAATAAACATAACCAGGGTGTTCAGGAGCTCGAGCTAAATATTTTTAAGAAACGTAGTGCAAATGTTTGGTCAGTAAAAATTGGTCACAAGTGGAGCACTGATTTTCAGGTGTATTTTAGGGTTCTGCCTGGGGATTTTCTGGGATCTTTAGTGGCAAATGGTGTTTTCCTAAGCATACAAGACCAGTAATACTGTTCCTCAGTTATTGATCACTGTATCGTGGACTGTTTTCTATTCAGGAATGTTATGAAAAGTTGCGTTCCTGATTGAACACAGAGCCATCACTATTCTCTTGAATTAATTTTGCAATATCCAGGGGTAAGCACCATGAAAATGATGTTTGACAGCCAAAGGAGCTGGTTGGCGATGCCTAAGCTTGACAAGGAGGCATTGGAAAAAAATATTTTTTCCAAGCAATTTAAAGATATTCTCATAAAAAAGTTTATTGGCCAGAAAAGAAAGTGTCAGTTCGAATGCGTCTTTGGTTGAAACTATCCAGAACAGAGCTATTGGCAAACACTGTCCCCCAGTTCAGGAGGTCCAGGTTACAGAAAAGGATGCCCAATGGTTCGATGGAGAATGTAGAATCTCGAAAAGAAATGTTAACCATGATTGAATGAGTGGTGTGTACACAGCTGGCCAGAATTCTAATTTCAATAGGGCGTATAAAAATAGCTAAAAGACAAAAAAAGAATTTTAAAACAAGAAGTTGTGCATGAGGAAGCACAAAGTATGCCTGCAAAATGGGAGCCAATGAAGATTTGGTTAATTATCTGTGTGAACATGCATGGAATCTTTGTTTATATAATTTATTGTAATTATCAGGTATTAATATATAGCTTGTTTGAAAATGCAAAAGCTGTTTTTTGTTTTAGACTTGTTCTCTCTGAATTTTATGAAATATGATACGTGTTTTTAAATGTTGCTAACTTAATAGAGAAATACGATGACATAATATTGATTTATGTTGGTCATTACATGGTAGGCTTTACAGATCACTTCAGCAGGGCTTTGGAGGCTACCTCTTAATAATTATTTTGGCATGTAATGGCAAATAGTTCATTTTAAAGCACCTGGGGCCTGTTACATTGGTGAAAATGTGGTAAGGAATATAAAAAAAAAAGTTCTGACTGATTTGCAGCCCGTTTTCTCTGTTCAATAGATATTTTACACAAAACCTAATGCCAAACATTGGTTGTGGTCAGTTGGCCTTTTTGAATGCAGATAGGACCAGTCAAGGATCAAATAAACATAACCAGGGTGTTCAGGAGCTCATAAAACTATCCGGAACAGAGCTATTGGCAAACACTGTCCCCCAGTCCAGGGGGTCCAGGTAACAGAAAGGGATGCCCCATGGTTCAATGGAGAATGTAGAATCTCGAAAAGAAATGTGAACCATGATTGAATGAGTGGTGTGTACATAGCTGGCCAGAATTATAATTTCAATAGAGCATATACAAATTGCTAAAAGACAAAATATTAATTTTAAAACAAGAAGTTGTGCATGAGGAAGCACAAAGTCTGCCTGCAAAATGGGAGCCAATGAAGATTTGGTTAATTATCTGTGTGGACATGCATGGAATCTTTGTTTATATAATTTATTGTAAGTATCAGGTCTTAATATATAGCTTGTTTGAATATGCAAAAGCTGTTTTTTGTATTAGACTTGTTCTCTCTGAATTTTATGAAATATGATACGTGTTTTTAAATGTTGCTAACTTAATAGAGAAATACGGTGACATAATATTGATTTATGTTGGTCATTACATGGTAGGCTTTACAGATCACTTCAGCAGGGCTTTGGAGGCTATCTCTTAATAATTATTTTGGCACGTAATGGCAAATAGTTCATTTTAAAGCACCTCGGGCCTGTTACATTGGTGAAAATGTGGTAAGGAGTATAAAAAAAAAGTTCTGACTGATTTGCAGCCTCTTTTCTCTGTTCAATAAATATTTTACACAAAACCTAATGCCAAACATTGGTTGTGTTCAGTAGGCCTTTTTGCATGCAGATAGGACCAGTCAAGGATCAAATAAACATAACCAGGGTGTTCAGGAGCTCGAGCTAAATATTTGTAAGAAACGTAGTGCAAATGTTTGGTCAGTAAAAAATTGTCACAAAGGGAGCACTGATTTTCAGGAGTATTTTAGGGTTCTGCCTGGGGATTTTCTGGGATCTTTAGTGGCAAATGGTGTTTTCCTAAGCATACAAGACCAATAATACTGTTCCTCAGTCATTGATTACTGTATTGTGGACTGTTTTCTATTCAGGAATGTTATGAAAAGTTGCGTTCCTGATTGAACACGGAGCCATCACTATTCTCTTGAATTAATTTTCCAATATCCAGGGGTAAGCACCATGAAAATGATGTTTGACAGCCAAAGGAGCTGGTTACCGATGCCTAAGCTTGACAAGGAGGCATTGGAAACAATTATTATTTCACAAGCAATTTAAAGATACTCTCATAAAAAAGTTTATTGGCCAGAAAAGAAAGTGTCAGTTCGAATGCGTCTTTGGTTGAAACTATCCAGAACAGAGCTATTGGCAAACACTGTCCCCCAGTTCAGGAGGTCCAGGTTACAGAAAGGGATGCCCAATGGTTCGATGGAGAATGTAGAATCTTAAAAAGAAATGTTAACCATGATTGAATGAGTGGTGTGTATACAGCTGGCCAGAATTCTAATTTCAACAGGGCGTATAAAAATAGCTAAAAGACAAAAAAAGCATTTTAAAACAAGAAGTTGTGCATGAGGAAGCACAAAGTATGCCTGAAAAATGGGAGCCAATGAAGATTTGGTTAATTATCTGTGTGGACATGCATGGAATCTTTGTTTATATAATTTATTGTAATTATCAGGTATTAATATATAACTTGTTTGAATATGCAAAAGCTGTGTTTTGTTTTAGACTTGTTCTCTCTGAATTTTCTGAAAAATGATACGTGTTTTTAAATCTTGCTAACTTAATTGAGAAACACAATGACATAATATTGATTTATGTTGGTCATTACATGGTAGGCCTTACAGATCACTTCAGCAGGGCTTTGGAGGCTATCTCTTAATAATTATTTTGGCATGTAATGGCAAATAGTTCATTTTAAAGCACCTAGGGCCTGTTACATTGGGGAAAATGTGGTAAGGAATATAAAAAAAAGTTCTGACTGATTTGCAGCCTCTTTTCTCTGTTCAATAGATATTTTACACAAAACCTAATGCCAAACATTGGTTGTGGTCAGTTGGCCTTTTTGCATGCAGATAGGACCAGTCAAGGATCAAATAAACATAACCAGGGTGTTCAGGAGCTTGAGCTAAATATTTGTAAGAAACGTAGTGCAAATGTTTGGTAAGTAGAAATTTGTCACAAATGGAGCACTGATTTTTCAGGTGTATTTTAGGTTTCTGCATGGGGATTTTCTGGGATCTTTAGTGGCAAATGGTGTTTTCCTAAGCATACAAGACCAGTAATACTGTTCCTCAGTCATTGATTACTGTATTGTGGACTGTTTTCTATTCAGGAATGTTATGAAAAGTTGCGTTCCTGATTGAACACGGAGCGATCACTATTCTCTTGAATTAATTTTCCAATAGCCAGGGGTAAGCACCATGAAAATGATGTTTGACAGCCAAAGGAGCTGGTTGGCGATGCCTAAGCTTGACAAGGAGGCATTGGAAAAAATTATTTTTTCCAAGCAATTTAAAGATATTCTCATAAAAAAGTTTCGTGGCCAGAAAAGAAAGTGTCAGTTTGAATGCGTCTTTGGTTGAAACTATCCAGAACAGAGCTATTGGCAAACACTGTCCCCCAGTTCAGGAGGTCCAGGTTACAGAAAAGGATGCCCAATGGTTCGATGGAGAATGTAGAATCTCGAAAAGAAATGTTAACCATGATTGAATGAGTGGTGTGTACACAGCTGGCCAGAATTCTAATTTCAATAGGGCGTATAAAAATAGCTAAAAGACAAAAAAAGCATTTTAAAACAAGAAGTTGTGCATGAGGAAGCACAAAGTATGCCTGCAAAATGGGAGCCAATGAAGATTTGGTTAATTATCTGTGTGGACATGCATGGAATCTTTGTTTATATAATTTATTGTAATTATCAGGTATTAATATATAGCTTGTTTGAATATGCAAAAGCTGTTTTTTGTTTTAGACTTGTTCTCTCTGAATTTTATGAAATATGATACGTGTTTTTAAATGTTGCTAACTTAATAGAGAAATACGATGACATAATATTGATTTATGTTGGTCATTACATGGTAGGCTTTACAGATCACTTCAGCAGGGCTTTGGAGGCTACCTCTTAATAATTATTTTGGCATGTAATGGCAAATAGTTCATTTTAAAGCACCTGGGGCCTGTTACATTGGTGAAAATGTGGTAAGGAATATAAAAAAAAAAGTTCTGACTGATTTGCAGCCTGTTTTCTCTGTTCAATAGATATTTTACACAAAACCTAATGCCAAACATTGGTTGTGGTCAGTTGGCCTTTTTGAATGCAGATAGGACCAGTCAAGGATCAAATAAACATAACCAGGGTGTTCAGGAGCTCATAAAACTATCCGGAACAGAGCTATTGGCAAACACTGTCCCCCAGTCCAGGGGGTCCAGGTAACAGAAAGGGATGCCCCATGGTTCAATGGAGAATGTAGAATCTCGAAAAGAAATGTGAACCATGATTGAATGAGTGGTGTGTACATAGCTGGCCAGAATTATAATTTCAATAGAGCATATACAAATTGCTAAAAGACAAAATATTAATTTTAAAACAAGAAGTTGTGCATGAGGAAGCACAAAGTCTGCCTGCAAAATGGGAGCCAATGAAGATTTGGTTAATTATCTGTGTGGACATGCATGGAATCTTTGTTTATATAATTTATTGTAAGTATCAGGTCTTAATATATAGCTTGTTTGAATATGCAAAAGCTGTTTTTTGTATTAGGCTTGTTCTCTCTGAATTTTATGAAATATGATACGTGTTTTTAAATGTTGCTAACTTAATAGAGAAATACGGTGACATAATATTGATTTATGTTGGTCATTACATGGTAGGCTTTACAGATCACTTCAACAGGGCTTTGGAGGCTACCTCTTAATAATTATTTTGGCATGTAATGGCAAATAGTTCATTTTAAAGCACCTGGGGCCTTTTACATTGGTGAAAATGTGGTAAGGAATATAAAAAAAAAAGTTCTGACTGATTTGCAGCCTCTTTTCTCTGTTCAATAGATATTTTACACAAAACTTAATGCCAAACATTGGTTGTGGTCCGTTGGCCTTTTTGCATGCAGATAGGACCAGTCAAGGATCAAATAAACATAACCAGGGTGTTCAGGAGCTCGAGCTAACTATTTTTAAGAAACGTAGTGCAAATGTTTGGTCAGTAAAAATTGGTCACAAATGGAGCACTGATTTTCAGGTGTATTTTAGGGTTCTGCCTGGGGATTTTCTGGGATCTTTAGTGGCAAATGGTGTTTTCCTAAGCATACAAGACCAGTAATACTGTTCCTCAGTTATTGATTACTGTATTGCGAACTGTTTTCTATTCAGGAATGTTATGAAATGTTGCTTTCCTGATTGAACACAGAGTGATCACTATTCTCTTGAATTAATTTTCCAATATCCAGGGGTAAGCACCATGAAAATGATGTTTGACAGCCAAAGGAGCTGGTTGCCGATGCCTAAGCTTGACAAGGAGGCATTGGAAACAATTATTTTTTCCAAGCAATTTAAAGATATTCTCATAAAAAAGTTTATTGGCCAGAAAAGAAAGTGTCAGTTCGAATGCGTCTTTGGTTGAAACAATCCAGAACAGAGCTATTGGCAAACACTGTCCCCCAGTTCAGGAGGTCCAGGTTACAGAAAGGGATGCCCAATGGTTCGATGGAGAATGTAGAATCTCAAAAAGAAATGTGAACCATGATTGGATGAGTGGTGTGTACACAGCTGGCCAGAATTATAATTTCAACAGGGCGTATAAAATAGCTAAAAGACAAAAGAAGAAGTTTAAAACAAGAAGTAGTGCATGAGCAAGCAGAAAGTATGCCTGCAAAATGGGAGCCAATGAGGATTTGGTTAATTTTCTGTGTGGACATGCATGGAATCTTGGATTATATAATTTATTGTAATTATCAGGTCTTAATATATAGCTTGTTTGAATATGCAAAAGCTGTTTTTTGCTTTAGACTTGTTCTCTCTGTATTTTCTGAAAAATGATACGCGTTTTTAAATGTTGCTAACTTAATTGAGAAACACAATGACATAATATTGATTTATGTTGGTCATTACATGGTAGGCTTTACAGATCACTTCAGCAGGGCTTTGGAGGCTATCTCTTAATAATTATTTTGGCACGTAATGGCAAATAGTTCATTTTAAAGCACCTGGGGCCTGTTACATTGGTGAAAATGTGGTAAGGAATATAAAAAAAAAGTTCTGACTGATTTGCAGCCTCTTTTCTCTGTTCAATAGATATTTTACACAAAACATAATGCCAAACATTGGTTGTGGTGAGTAGGCCTTTTTTGCATGCAGCTAGGACCAGTCAAGGATGGAATAAATATAACCAGGGGGTTCAGGATCTCGAGGTAAATATTTGTAAGAAACGTAGTGCAAATGTTTGCTCAGTAAATATTGGTCACAAATGGAGCACTGATTTTCAGGAGTATTTTAGGGTTCTGCCTGGGGATTTTCTGGGATCTTTAGTGGCATATGGTGTTTTCCTAAGCATACAAGACCAGTAATACTGTTCCTCAGTCATTGATTACTGTATTGTGGACTGTTTTCTATTCAGGAATGTTATGAAAAGTTGCGTTCCTGATTGAACACGGAGCCATCACTATTCTCTTGAATTAATTTTGCAATATCCAGGGGTAAGCACCATGAAAATGATGTTTGACAGCCAAAGGAGCTGGTTACCGATGCCTAAGCTTGACAAGGAGGCATTGGAAACAATTATTATTTCACAAGCAATTTAAAGATACTCTCATAAAAAAGTTTATTGGCCAGAAAAGAAAGTGTCAGTTCGAATGCGTCTTTGGTTGAAACTATCCAGAACAGAGCTATTGGCAAACACCCAGTTCAGGAGGTCCAGGTTACAGAAAGGGATGCCCAATGGTTCGATGGAGAATGTAGAATCTTAAAAAGAAATGTTAACCATGATTGAATGAGTGGTGTGTATACAGCTGGCCAGAATTCTAATTTCAACAGGGCGTATAAAAATAGCTAAAAGACAAAAAAAGCATTTTAAAACAAGAAGTTGTGCAGGAGGAAGCACAAAGTATGCCTGAAAAATGGGAGCCAATGAAGATTTGGTTAATTATCTGTGTGGACATGCATGGAATCTTTGTTTATATAATTTATTGTAATTATCAGGTATTAATATATAACTTGTTTGAATATGCAAAAGCTGTGTTTTGTTTTAGACTTGTTCTCTCTGAATTTTCTGAAAAATGATACGTGTTTTTAAATGTTGCTAATTTAATGGAGAAACACAAGACATAATATTGATTTATGTTGGTCATTACATGGTAGGCCTTACAGATCACTTCAGCAGGGCTTTGGAGGCTATCTCTTAATAATTATTTTGGCATGTAATGGCAAATAGTTCATTTTAAAGCACCTAGGGCCTGTTACATTGGGGAAAATGTGGTAAGGAATATAAAAAAAAGTTCTGACTGATTTGCAGCCTCTTTTCTCTGTTCAATAGATATTTTACACAAAACCTAATGCCAAACATTGGTTGTGGTCAGTTGGCCTTTTTGCATGCAGATAGGACCAGTCAAGGATCAAATAAACATAACCAGGGTGTTCAGGAGCTTGAGCTAAATATTTGTAAGAAACGTAGTGCAAATGTTTGGTAAGTAAAAATTTGTCACAAATGGAGCACTGATTTTTCAGGTGTATTTTAGGTTTCTGCATGGGGATTTTCTGGGATCTTTAGTGGCAAATGGTGTTTTCCTAAGCATACAAGACCAGTAATACTGTTCCTCAGTCATTGATTACTGTATTGTGGACTGTTTTCTATTCAGGAATGTTATGAAAAGTTGCGTTCCTGATTGAACACGGAGCGATCACTATTCTCTTGAATTAATTTTCCAATAGCCAGGGGTAAGCACCATGAAAATGATGTTTGACAGCCAAAGGAGCTGGTTGGCGATGCCTAAGCTTGACAAGGAGGCATTGGAAAAAATTATTTTTTCCAAGCAATTTAAAGATATTCTCATAAAAAAGTTTCGTGGCCAGAAAAGAAAGTGTCAGTTTGAATGCGTCTTTGGTTGAAACTATCCAGAACAGAGCTATTGGCAAACACTGTCCCCCAGATCAGGAGGTCGAGGTTGCAGAAAGGGATGCCCAATGGTTCGATGGAGAATGTAGAATCTCGAAAAGAAATGTTAACCATGATTGAATGAGTGGTGTGTACACAGCTGGCCAGAATTCTAATTTCAATAGGGCGTATAAAAATAGCTAAAAGACAAAAAAAGCATTTTAAAACAAGAAGTTGTGCATGAGGAAGCACAAAGTATGCCTGCAAAATGGGAGCCAATGAAGATTTGGTTAATTATCTGTGTGGACATGCATGGAATCTTTGTTTATATAATTTATTGTAATTATCAGGTATTAATATATAGCTTGTTTGAATATGCAAAAGCTGTTTTTTGTTTTAGACTTGTTCTCTCTGAATTTTATGAAATATGATACGTGTTTTTAAATGTTGCTAACTTAATAGAGAAATACGATGACATAATATTGATTTATGTTGGTCATTACATGGTAGGCTTTACAGATCACTTCAGCAGGGCTTTGGAGGCTACCTCTTAATAATTATTTTGGCATGTAATGGCAAATAGTTCATTTTAAAGCACCTGGGGCCTGTTACATTGGTGAAAATGTGGTAAGGAATATAAAAAAAAAAGTTCTGACTGATTTGCAGCCTGTTTTCTCTGTTCAATAGATATTTTACACAAAACCTAATGTCAAACATTGGTTGTGGTCAGTTGGCCTTTTTGAATGCAGATAGGACCAGTCAAGGATCAAATAAACATAACCAGGGTGTTCAGGAGCTCATAAAACTATCCGGAACAGAGCTATTGGCAAACACTGTCCCCCAGTCCAGGGGGTCCAGGTAACAGAAAGGGATGCCCCATGGTTCAATGGAGAATGTAGAATCTCGAAAAGAAATGTGAACCATGATTGAATGAGTGGTGTGTACATAGCTGGCCAGAATTATAATTTCAATAGAGCATATACAAATTGCTAAAAGACAAAATATTAATTTTAAAACAAGAAGTTGTGCATGAGGAAGCACAAAGTCTGCCTGCAAAATGGGAGCCAATGAAGATTTGGTTAATTATCTGTGTGGACATGCATGGAATCTTTGTTTATATAATTTATTGTAAGTATCAGGTCTTAATATATAGCTTGTTTGAATATGCAAAAGCTGTTTTTTGTATTAGACTTGTTCTCTCTGAATTTTATGAAATATGATACGTGTTTTTAAATGTTGCTAACTTAATAGAGAAATACGGTGATATAATATTGATTTATGTTGGTCATTACATGGTAGGCTTTACAGATCACTTCAACAGGGCTTTGGAGGCTACCTCTTAATAATTATTTTGGCATGTAATGGCAAATAGTTCATTTTAAAGCACCTGGGGCCTTTTACATTGGTGAAAATGTGGTAAGGAATATAAAAAAAAAAGTTCTGACTGATTTGCAGCCTCTTTTCTCTGTTCAATAGATATTTTACACAAAACTTAATGCCAAACATTGGTTGTGGTCAGTTGGCCTTTTTGCATGCAGATAGGACCAGTCAAGGATCAAATAAACATAACCAGGGTGTTCAGGAGCTCGAGCTAACTATTTTTAAGAAACGTAGTGCAAATGTTTGGTCAGTAAAAATTGGTCACAAATGGAGCACTGATTTTCAGGTGTATTTTAGGGTTCTGCCTGGGGATTTTCTGGGATCTTTAGTGGCAAATGGTGTTTTCCTAAGCATACAAGACCAGTAATACTGTTCCTCAGTTATTGATTACTGTATTGCGAACTGTTTTCTATTCAGGAATGTTATGAAATGTTGCTTTCCTGATTGAACACAGAGTGATCACTATTCTCTTGAATTAATTTTCCAATATCCAGGGGTAAGCACCATGAAAATGATGTTTGACAGCCAAAGGAGCTGGTTGCCGATGCCTAAGCTTGACAAGGAGGCATTGGAAACAATTATTTTTTCCAAGCAATTTAAAAATATTCTCATAAAAAAGTTTATTGGCCAGAAAAGAAAGTGTCAGTTCGAATGCGTCTTTGGTTGAAACAATCCAGAACAGAGCTATTGGCAAACACTGTCCCCCAGTTCAGGAGGTCCAGGTTACAGAAAGGGATGCCCAATGGTTCGATGGAGAATGTAGAATCTCAAAAAGAAATGTGAACCATGATTGGATGAGTGGTGTGTACACAGCTGGCCAGAATTATAATTTCAACAGGGCGTATAAAATAGCTAAAAGACAAAAGAAGAAGTTTAAAACAAGAAGTAGTGCATGAGCAAGCAGAAAGTATGCCTGCAAAATGGGAGCCAATGAAGATTTGGTTAATTTTCTGTGTGGACATGCATGGAATCTTGGATTATATAATTTATTGTAATTATCAGGTCTTAATATATAGCTTGTTTGAATATGCAAAAGCTGTTTTTTGCTTTAGACTTGTTCTCTCTGAATTTTCTGAAAAATGATACGCGTTTTTAAATGTTGCTAACTTAATTGAGAAACACAATGACATAATATTGATTTATGTTGGTCATTACATGGTAGGCTTTACAGATCACTTCAGCAGGGCTTTGGAGGCTATCTCTTAATAATTATTTTGGCACGTAATGGCAAATAGTTCATTTTAAAGCACCTGGGGCCTGTTACATTGGTGAAAATGTGGTAAGGAATATAAAAAAAAAGTTCTGACTGATTTGCAGCCTCTTTTCTCTGTTCAATAGATATTTTACACAAAACATAATGCCAAACATTGGTTGTGGTCAGTAGGCCTTTTTTGCATGCAGCTAGGACCAGTCAAGGATGGAATAAATATAACCAGGGGGTTCAGGATCTCGAGGTAAATATTTGTAAGAAACGTAGTGCAAATGTTTGCTCAGTAAATATTGGTCACAAATGGAGCACTGATTTTCAGGAGTATTTTAGGGTTCTGCCTGGGGATTTTCTGGGATCTTTAGTGGCATATGGTGTTTTCCTAAGCATACAAGACCAGTAATACTGTTCCTCAGTCATTGATTACTGTATTGTGGACTGTTTTCTATTCAGGAATGTTATGAAAAGTTGCGTTCCTGATTGAACACGGAGCGATCACTATTCTCTTGAATTAATTTTCCAATAGCCAGGGGTAAGCACCATGAAAATGATGTTTGACAGCCAAAGGAGCTGGTTGCCGATGCCTAAGCTTGACAAGGAGGCATTTGAAACAATTATTATTTCACAAGCAATTTAAAGATATTCTCATAAAAAAGTTTATTGGCCAGAAAAGAAAGTGTCAGTTCGAATGCGTCTTTGGTTGAAACTATCCAGAACAGAGCTATTGGCAAACACTGTCCCCCAGATCAGGAGGTCCAGGTTACAGAAAGGGATGCCCAATGGTTCGATGGAGAATGTAGAATCTTGAAAAGAAATGTGAACCATGATTGAATGAGTGGTGTGTACACAGCTGGCCAGAATTCTAATTTCAACAGGGCGTATAAAAATAGCTAAAGGACAAAAAAAGCATTTTAAAACAAGAAGTTGTGCATGAGGAAGCACAAAGTATGCCTGCAAAATGGGAGCCAATGAAGATTTGGTTAATTATCTGTGTGGACATGCATGGAATCTTTGTTTATATAATTTATTGTAATTATCAGGTATTAATATATAGCTTGTTTGAATATGCAAAAGCTGTGTTTTGTTTTAGACTTGTTCTCTCTGAATTTTCTGAAAAATGATACGTGTTTTTAAATGTTGCTAACTTAATAGAGAAATACGATGACATAATATTGATTTATGTTGGTCATTACATGGTAGGCTTTACAGATCACTTCAGCAGGGCTTTGGAGGCTACCTCTTAATAATTATTTTGGCATGTAATGGCAAATAGTTCATTTTAAAGCACCTGGGGCCTGTTACATTGGTGAAAATGTGGTAAGGAATATAAAAAAAAAAGTTCTGACTGATTTGCAGCCCGTTTTCTCTGTTCAATAGATATTTTACACAAAACCTAATGCCAAACATTGGCGGTGGTCATTTGGCCTTTTTGAATGCAGATAGGACCAGTCAAGGATCAAATAAACATAACCAGGGTGTTCAGGAGCTCATAAAACTATCCGGAACAGAGCTATTGGCAAACACTGTCCCCCAGTCCAGGGGGTCCAGGTAACAGAAAGGGATGCCCCATGGTTCAATGGAGAATGTAGAATCTCGAAAAGAAATGTGAACCATGATTGAATGAGTGGTGTGTACATAGCTGGCCAGAATTATAATTTCAATAGAGCATATACAAATTGCTAAAAGACAAAATATTAATTTTAAAACAAGAAGTTGTGCATGAGGAAGCACAAAGTCTGCCTGCAAAATGGGAGCCAATGAAGATTTGGTTAATTATCTGTGTGGACATGCATGGAATCTTTGTTTATATAATTTATTGTAAGTATCAGGTCTTAATATATAGCTTGTTTGAATATGCAAAAGCTGTTTTTTGTATTAGACTTGTTCTCTCTGAATTTTATGAAATATGATACGTGTTTTTAAATGTTGCTAACTTAATAGAGAAATACGGTGACATAATATTGATTTATGTTGGTCATTACATGGTAGGCTTTACAGATCACTTCAGCAGGGCTTTGGAGGCTATCTCTTAATAATTATTTTGGCACGTAATGGCAAATAGTTCATTTTAAAGCACCTCGGGCCTGTTACATTGGTGAAAATGTGGTAAGGAGTATAAAAAAAAAGTTCTGACTGATTTGCAGCCTCTTTTCTCTGTTCAATAAATATTTTACACAAAACCTAATGCCAAACATTGGTTGTGTTCAGTAGGCCTTTTTGCATGCAGATAGGACCAGTCAAGGATCAAATAAACATAACCAGGGTGTTCAGGAGCTCGAGCTAAATATTTGTAAGAAACGTAGTGCAAATGTTTGGTCAGTAAAAAATTGTCACAAAGGGAGCACTGATTTTCAGGAGTATTTTAGGGTTCTGCCTGGGGATTTTCTGGGATCTTTAGTGGCAAATGGTGTTTTCCTAAGCATACAAGACCAATAATACTGTTCCTCAGTCATTGATTACTGTATTGTGGACTGTTTTCTATTCAGGAATGTTATGAAAAGTTGCGTTCCTGATTGAACACGGAGCCATCACTATTCTCTTGAATTAATTTTGCAATATCCAGGGGTAAGCACCATGAAAATGATGTTTGACAGCCAAAGGAGCTGGTTACCGATGCCTAAGCTTGACAAGGAGGCATTGGAAACAATTATTATTTCACAAGCAATTTAAAGATACTCTCATAAAAAAGTTTATTGGCCAGAAAAGAAAGTGTCAGTTCGAATGCGTCTTTGGTTGAAACTATCCAGAACAGAGCTATTGGCAAACACTGTCCCCCAGTTCAGGAGGTCCAGGTTACAGAAAGGGATGCCCAATGGTTCGATGGAGAATGTAGAATCTTAAAAAGAAATGTTAACCATGATTGAATGAGTGGTGTGTATACAGCTGGCCAGAATTCTAATTTCAACAGGGCGTATAAAAATAGCTAAAAGACAAAAAAAGCATTTTAAAACAAGAAGTTGTGCATGAGGAAGCACAAAGTATGCCTGAAAAATGGGAGCCAATGAAGATTTGGTTAATTATCTGTGTGGACATGCATGGAATCTTTGTTTATATAATTTATTGTAATTATCAGGTATTAATATATAACTTGTTTGAATATGCAAAAGCTGTGTTTTGTTTTAGACTTGTTCTCTCTGAATTTTCTGAAAAATGATACGTGTTTTTAAATGTTGCTAATTTAATGGAGAAACACAAGACATAATATTGATTTATGTTGGTCATTACATGGTAGGCCTTACAGATCACTTCAGCAGGGCTTTGGAGGCTATCTCTTAATAATTATTTTGGCATGTAATGGCAAATAGTTCATTTTAAAGCACCTAGGGCCTGTTACATTGGGGAAAATGTGGTAAGGAATATAAAAAAAAGTTCTGACTGATTTGCAGCCTCTTTTCTCTGTTCAATAGATATTTTACACAAAACCTAATGCCAAACATTGGTTGTGGTCAGTTGGCCTTTTTGCATGCAGATAGGACCAGTCAAGGATCAAATAAACATAACCAGGGTGTTCAGGAGCTTGAGCTAAATATTTGTAAGAAACGTAGTGCAAATGTTTGGTAAGTAGAAATTTGTCACAAATGGAGCACTGATTTTTCAGGTGTATTTTAGGTTTCTGCATGGGGATTTTCTGGGATCTTTAGTGGCAAATGGTGTTTTCCTAAGCATACAAGACCAGTAATACTGTTCCTCAGTCATTGATTACTGTATTGTGGACTGTTTTCTATTCAGGAATGTTATGAAAAGTTGCGTTCCTGATTGAACACGGAGCGATCACTATTCTCTTGAATTAATTTTCCAATAGCCAGGGGTAAGCACCATGAAAATGATGTTTGACAGCCAAAGGAGCTGGTTGGCGATGCCTAAGCTTGACAAGGAGGCATTGGAAAAAATTATTTTTTCCAAGCAATTTAAAGATATTCTCATAAAAAAGTTTCGTGGCCAGAAAAGAAAGTGTCAGTTTGAATGCGTCTTTGGTTGAAACTATCCAGAACAGAGCTATTGGCAAACACTGTCCCCCAGTTCAGGAGGTCCAGGTTACAGAAAAGGATGCCCAATGGTTCGATGGAGAATGTAGAATCTCGAAAAGAAATGTTAACCATGATTGAATGAGTGGTGTGTACACAGCTGGCCAGAATTCTAATTTCAATAGGGCGTATAAAAATAGCTAAAAGACAAAAAAAGCATTTTAAAACAAGAAGTTGTGCATGAGGAAGCACAAAGTATGCCTGCAAAATGGGAGCCAATGAAGATTTGGTTAATTATCTGTGTGGACATGCATGGAATCTTTGTTTATATAATTTATTGTAATTATCAGGTATTAATATATAGCTTGTTTGAATATGCAAAAGCTGTTTTTTGTTTTAGACTTGTTCTCTCTGAATTTTATGAAATATGATACGTGTTTTTAAATGTTGCTAACTTAATAGAGAAATACGATGACATAATATTGATTTATGTTGGTCATTACATGGTAGGCTTTACAGATCACTTCAGCAGGGCTTTGGAGGCTACCTCTTAATAATTATTTTGGCATGTAATGGCAAATAGTTCATTTTAAAGCACCTGGGGCCTGTTACATTGGTGAAAATGTGGTAAGGAATATAAAAAAAAAAGTTCTGACTGATTTGCAGCCTGTTTTCTCTGTTCAATAGATATTTTACACAAAACCTAATGCCAAACATTGGTTGTGGTCAGTTGGCCTTTTTGAATGCAGATAGGACCAGTCAAGGATCAAATAAACATAACCAGGGTGTTCAGGAGCTCATAAAACTATCCGGAACAGAGCTATTGGCAAACACTGTCCCCCAGTCCAGGGGGTCCAGGTAACAGAAAGGGATGCCCCATGGTTCAATGGAGAATGTAGAATCTCGAAAAGAAATGTGAACCATGATTGAATGAGTGGTGTGTACATAGCTGGCCAGAATTATAATTTCAATAGAGCATATACAAATTGCTAAAAGACAAAATATTAATTTTAAAACAAGAAGTTGTGCATGAGGAAGCACAAAGTCTGCCTGCAAAATGGGAGCCAATGAAGATTTGGTTAATTATCTGTGTGGACATGCATGGAATCTTTGTTTATATAATTTATTGTAAGTATCAGGTCTTAATATATAGCTTGTTTGAATATGCAAAAGCTGTTTTTTGTATTAGGCTTGTTCTCTCTGAATTTTATGAAATATGATACGTGTTTTTAAATGTTGCTAACTTAATAGAGAAATACGGTTACATAATATTGATTTATGTTGGTCATTACATGGTAGGCTTTACAGATCACTTCAACAGGGCTTTGGAGGCTACCTCTTAATAATTATTTTGGCATGTAATGGCAAATAGTTCATTTTAAAGCACCTGGGGCCTTTTACATTGGTGAAAATGTGGTAAGGAATATAAAAAAAAAAGTTCTGACTGATTTGCAGCCTCTTTTCTCTGTTCAATAGATATTTTACACAAAACTTAATGCCAAACATTGGTTGTGGTCCGTTGGCCTTTTTGCATGCAGATAGGACCAGTCAAGGATCAAATAAACATAACCAGGGTGTTCAGGAGCTCGAGCTAACTATTTTTAAGAAACGTAGTGCAAATGTTTGGTCAGTAAAAATTGGTCACAAATGGAGCACTGATTTTCAGGTGTATTTTAGGGTTCTGCCTGGGGATTTTCTGGGATCTTTAGTGGCAAATGGTGTTTTCCTAAGCATACAAGACCAGTAATACTGTTCCTCAGTTATTGATTACTGTATTGCGAACTGTTTTCTATTCAGGAATGTTATGAAATGTTGCTTTCCTGATTGAACACAGAGTGATCACTATTCTCTTGAATTAATTTTCCAATATCCAGGGGTAAGCACCATGAAAATGATGTTTGACAGCCAAAGGAGCTGGTTGCCGATGCCTAAGCTTGACAAGGAGGCATTGGAAACAATTATTTTTTCCAAGCAATTTAAAGATATTCTCATAAAAAAGTTTATTGGCCAGAAAAGAAAGTGTCAGTTCGAATGCGTCTTTGGTTGAAACAATCCAGAACAGAGCTATTGGCAAACACTGTCCCCCAGTTCAGGAGGTCCAGGTTACAGAAAGGGATGCCCAATGGTTCGATGGAGAATGTAGAATCTCAAAAAGAAATGTGAACCATGATTGGATGAGTGGTGTGTACACAGCTGGCCAGAATTATAATTTCAACAGGGCGTATAAAATAGCTAAAAGACAAAAGAAGAAGTTTAAAACAAGAAGTAGTGCATGAGCAAGCAGAAAGTATGCCTGCAAAATGGGAGCCAATGAGGATTTGGTTAATTTTCTGTGTGGACATGCATGGAATCTTGGATTATATAATTTATTGTAATTATCAGGTCTTAATATATAGCTTGTTTGAATATGCAAAAGCTGTTTTTTGCTTTAGACTTGTTCTCTCTGTATTTTCTGAAAAATGATACGCGTTTTTAAATGTTGCTAACTTAATTGAGAAACACAATGACATAATATTGATTTATGTTGGTCATTACATGGTAGGCTTTACAGATCACTTCAGCAGGGCTTTGGAGGCTATCTCTTAATAATTATTTTGGCACGTAATGGCAAATAGTTCATTTTAAAGCACCTGGGGCCTGTTACATTGGTGAAAATGTGGTAAGGAATATAAAAAAAAAGTTCTGACTGATTTGCAGCCTCTTTTCTCTGTTCAATAGATATTTTACACAAAACATAATGCCAAACATTGGTTGTGGTGAGTAGGCCTTTTTTGCATGCAGCTAGGACCAGTCAAGGATGGAATAAATATAACCAGGGGGTTCAGGATCTCGAGGTAAATATTTGTAAGAAACGTAGTGCAAATGTTTGCTCAGTAAATATTGGTCACAAATGGAGCACTGATTTTCAGGAGTATTTTAGGGTTCTGCCTGGGGATTTTCTGGGATCTTTAGTGGCATATGGTGTTTTCCTAAGCATACAAGACCAGTAATACTGTTCCTCAGTCATTGATTACTGTATTGTGGACTGTTTTCTATTCAGGAATGTTATGAAAAGTTGCGTTCCTGATTGAACACGGAGCGATCACTATTCTCTTGAATTAATTTTCCAATAGCCAGGGGTAAGCACCATGAAAATGATGTTTGACAGCCAAAGGAGCTGGTTGCCGATGCCTAAGCTTGACAAGGAGGCATTTGAAACAATTATTATTTCACAAGCAATTTAAAGATATTCTCATAAAAAAGTTTATTGGCCAGAAAAGAAAGTGTCAGTTCGAATGCGTCTTTGGTTGAAACTATCCAGAACAGAGCTATTGGCAAACACTGTCCCCCAGATCAGGAGGTCCAGGTTACAGAAAGGGATGCCCAATGGTTCGATGGAGAATGTAGAATCTTGAAAAGAAATGTGAACCATGATTGAATGAGTGGTGTGTACACAGCTGGCCAGAATTCTAATTTCAACAGGGCGTATAAAAATAGCTAAAGGACAAAAAAAGCATTTTAAAACAAGAAGTTGTGCATGAGGAAGCACAAAGTATGCCTGCAAAATGGGAGCCAATGAAGATTTGGTTAATTATCTGTGTGGACATGCATGGAATCTTTGTTTATATAATTTATTGTAATTATCAGGTATTAATATATAGCTTGTTTGAATATGCAAAAGCTGTGTTTTGTTTTAGACTTGTTCTCTCTGAATTTTCTGAAAAATGATACGTGTTTTTAAATGTTGCTAACTTAATAGAGAAATACGATGACATAATATTGATTTATGTTGGTCATTACATGGTAGGCTTTACAGATCACTTCAGCAGGGCTTTGGAGGCTACCTCTTAATAATTATTTTGGCATGTAATGGCAAATAGTTCATTTTAAAGCACCTGGGGCCTGTTACATTGGTGAAAATGTGGTAAGGAATATAAAAAAAAAAGTTCTGACTGATTTGCAGCCCGTTTTCTCTGTTCAATAGATATTTTACACAAAACCTAATGCCAAACATTGGCGGTGGTCATTTGGCCTTTTTGAATGCAGATAGGACCAGTCAAGGATCAAATAAACATAACCAGGGTGTTCAGGAGCTCATAAAACTATCCGGAACAGAGCTATTGGCAAACACTGTCCCCCAGTCCAGGGGGTCCAGGTAACAGAAAGGGATGCCCCATGGTTCAATGGAGAATGTAGAATCTCGAAAAGAAATGTGAACCATGATTGAATGAGTGGTGTGTACATAGCTGGCCAGAATTATAATTTCAATAGAGCATATACAAATTGCTAAAAGACAAAATATTAATTTTAAAACAAGAAGTTGTGCATGAGGAAGCACAAAGTCTGCCTGCAAAATGGGAGCCAATGAAGATTTGGTTAATTATCTGTGTGGACATGCATGGAATCTTTGTTTATATAATTTATTGTAAGTATCAGGTCTTAATATATAGCTTGTTTGAATATGCAAAAGCTGTTTTTTGTATTAGACTTGTTCTCTCTGAATTTTATGAAATATGATACGTGTTTTTAAATGTTGCTAACTTAATAGAGAAATACGGTGACATAATATTGATTTATGTTGGTCATTACATGGTAGGCTTTACAGATCACTTCAGCAGGGCTTTGGAGGCTATCTCTTAATAATTATTTTGGCACGTAATGGCAAATAGTTCATTTTAAAGCACCTCGGGCCTGTTACATTGGTGAAAATGTGGTAAGGAGTATAAAAAAAAAGTTCTGACTGATTTGCAGCCTCTTTTCTCTGTTCAATAAATATTTTACACAAAACCTAATGCCAAACATTGGTTGTGTTCAGTAGGCCTTTTTGCATGCAGATAGGACCAGTCAAGGATCAAATAAACATAACCAGGGTGTTCAGGAGCTCGAGCTAAATATTTGTAAGAAACGTAGTGCAAATGTTTGGTCAGTAAAAAATTGTCACAAAGGGAGCACTGATTTTCAGGAGTATTTTAGGGTTCTGCCTGGGGATTTTCTGGGATCTTTAGTGGCAAATGGTGTTTTCCTAAGCATACAAGACCAATAATACTGTTCCTCAGTCATTGATTACTGTATTGTGGACTGTTTTCTATTCAGGAATGTTATGAAAAGTTGCGTTCCTGATTGAACACGGAGCCATCACTATTCTCTTGAATTAATTTTGCAATATCCAGGGGTAAGCACCATGAAAATGATGTTTGACAGCCAAAGGAGCTGGTTACCGATGCCTAAGCTTGACAAGGAGGCATTGGAAACAATTATTATTTCACAAGCAATTTAAAGATACTCTCATAAAAAAGTTTATTGGCCAGAAAAGAAAGTGTCAGTTCGAATGCGTCTTTGGTTGAAACTATCCAGAACAGAGCTATTGGCAAACACTGTCCCCCAGTTCAGGAGGTCCAGGTTACAGAAAGGGATGCCCAATGGTTCGATGGAGAATGTAGAATCTTAAAAAGAAATGTTAACCATGATTGAATGAGTGGTGTGTATACAGCTGGCCAGAATTCTAATTTCAACAGGGCGTATAAAAATAGCTAAAAGACAAAAAAAGCATTTTAAAACAAGAAGTTGTGCATGAGGAAGCACAAAGTATGCCTGAAAAATGGGAGCCAATGAAGATTTGGTTAATTATCTGTGTGGACATGCATGGAATCTTTGTTTATATAATTTATTGTAATTATCAGGTATTAATATATAACTTGTTTGAATATGCAAAAGCTGTGTTTTGTTTTAGACTTGTTCTCTCTGAATTTTCTGAAAAATGATACGTGTTTTTAAATGTTGCTAATTTAATGGAGAAACACAAGACATAATATTGATTTATGTTGGTCATTACATGGTAGGCCTTACAGATCACTTCAGCAGGGCTTTGGAGGCTATCTCTTAATAATTATTTTGGCATGTAATGGCAAATAGTTCATTTTAAAGCACCTAGGGCCTGTTACATTGGGGAAAATGTGGTAAGGAATATAAAAAAAAAGTTCTGACTGATTTGCAGCCTCTTTTCTCTGTTCAATAGATATTTTACACAAAACCTAATGCCAAACATTGGTTGTGGTCAGTTGGCCTTTTTGCATGCAGATAGGACCAGTCAAGGATCAAATAAACATAACCAGGGTGTTCAGGAGCTTGAGCTAAATATTTGTAAGAAACGTAGTGCAAATGTTTGGTAAGTAGAAATTTGTCACAAATGGAGCACTGATTTTTCAGGTGTATTTTAGGTTTCTGCATGGGGATTTTCTGGGATCTTTAGTGGCAAATGGTGTTTTCCTAAGCATACAAGACCAGTAATACTGTTCCTCAGTCATTGATTACTGTATTGTGGACTGTTTTCTATTCAGGAATGTTATGAAAAGTTGCGTTCCTGATTGAACACGGAGCGATCACTATTCTCTTGAATTAATTTTCCAATAGCCAGGGGTAAGCACCATGAAAATGATGTTTGACAGCCAAAGGAGCTGGTTGGCGATGCCTAAGCTTGACAAGGAGGCATTGGAAAAAATTATTTTTTCCAAGCAATTTAAAGATATTCTCATAAAAAAGTTTCGTGGCCAGAAAAGAAAGTGTCAGTTTGAATGCGTCTTTGGTTGAAACTATCCAGAACAGAGCTATTGGCAAACACTGTCCCCCAGTTCAGGAGGTCCAGGTTACAGAAAAGGATGCCCAATGGTTCGATGGAGAATGTAGAATCTCGAAAAGAAATGTTAACCATGATTGAATGAGTGGTGTGTACACAGCTGGCCAGAATTCTAATTTCAATAGGGCGTATAAAAATAGCTAAAAGACAAAAAAAGCATTTTAAAACAAGAAGTTGTGCATGAGGAAGCACAAAGTATGCCTGCAAAATGGGAGCCAATGAAGATTTGGTTAATTATCTGTGTGGACATGCATGGAATCTTTGTTTATATAATTTATTGTAATTATCAGGTATTAATATATAGCTTGTTTGAATATGCAAAAGCTGTGTTTTGTTTTAGACTTGTTCTCTCTGAATTTTATGAAATATGATACGTGTTTTTAAATGTTGCTAACTTAATAGAGAAATACGATGACATAATATTGATTTATGTTGGTCATTACATGGTAGGCTTTACAGATCACTTCAGCAGGGCTTTGGAGGCTACCTCTTAATAATTATTTTGGCATGTAATGGCAAATAGTTCATTTTAAAGCACCTGGGGCCTGTTACATTGGTGAAAATGTGGTAAGGAATATAAAAAAAAAAGTTCTGACTGATTTGCAGCCTGTTTTCTCTGTTCAATAGATATTTTACACAAAACCTAATGCCAAACATTGGTTGTGGTCAGTTGGCCTTTTTGAATGCAGATAGGACCAGTCAAGGATCAAATAAACATAACCAGGGTGTTCAGGAGCTCATAAAACTATCCGGAACAGAGCTATTGGCAAACACTGTCCCCCAGTCCAGGGGGTCCAGGTAACAGAAAGGGATGCCCCATGGTTCAATGGAGAATGTAGAATCTCGAAAAGAAATGTGAACCATGATTGAATGAGTGGTGTGTACATAGCTGGCCAGAATTATAATTTCAATAGAGCATATACAAATTGCTAAAAGACAAAATATTAATTTTAAAACAAGAAGTTGTGCATGAGGAAGCACAAAGTCTGCCTGCAAAATGGGAGCCAATGAAGATTTGGTTAATTATCTGTGTGGACATGCATGGAATCTTTGTTTATATAATTTATTGTAAGTATCAGGTCTTAATATATAGCTTGTTTGAATATGCAAAAGCTGTTTTTTGTATTAGGCTTGTTCTCTCTGAATTTTATGAAATATGATACGTGTTTTTAAATGTTGCTAACTTAATAGAGAAATACGGTGACATAATATTGATTTATGTTGGTCATTACATGGTAGGCTTTACAGATCACTTCAACAGGGCTTTGGAGGCTACCTCTTAATAATTATTTTGGCATGTAATGGCAAATAGTTCATTTTAAAGCACCTGGGGCCTTTTACATTGGTGAAAATGTGGTAAGGAATATAAAAAAAAAAGTTCTGACTGATTTGCAGCCTCTTTTCTCTGTTCAATAGATATTTTACACAAAACTTAATGCCAAACATTGGTTGTGGTCCGTTGGCCTTTTTGCATGCAGATAGGACCAGTCAAGGATCAAATAAACATAACCAGGGTGTTCAGGAGCTCGAGCTAACTATTTTTAAGAAACGTAGTGCAAATGTTTGGTCAGTAAAAATTGGTCACAAATGGAGCACTGATTTTCAGGTGTATTTTAGGGTTCTGCCTGGGGATTTTCTGGGATCTTTAGTGGCAAATGGTGTTTTCCTAAGCATACAAGACCAGTAATACTGTTCCTCAGTTATTGATTACTGTATTGCGAACTGTTTTCTATTCAGGAATGTTATGAAATGTTGCTTTCCTGATTGAACACAGAGTGATCACTATTCTCTTGAATTAATTTTCCAATATCCAGGGGTAAGCACCATGAAAATGATGTTTGACAGCCAAAGGAGCTGGTTGCCGATGCCTAAGCTTGACAAGGAGGCATTGGAAACAATTATTTTTTCCAAGCAATTTAAAGATATTCTCATAAAAAAGTTTATTGGCCAGAAAAGAAAGTGTCAGTTCGAATGCGTCTTTGGTTGAAACAATCCAGAACAGAGCTATTGGCAAACACTGTCCCCCAGTTCAGGAGGTCCAGGTTACAGAAAGGGATGCCCAATGGTTCGATGGAGAATGTAGAATCTCAAAAAGAAATGTGAACCATGATTGGATGAGTGGTGTGTACACAGCTGGCCAGAATTATAATTTCAACAGGGCGTATAAAATAGCTAAAAGACAAAAGAAGAAGTTTAAAACAAGAAGTAGTGCATGAGCAAGCAGAAAGTATGCCTGCAAAATGGGAGCCAATGAGGATTTGGTTAATTTTCTGTGTGGACATGCATGGAATCTTGGATTATATAATTTATTGTAATTATCAGGTCTTAATATATAGCTTGTTTGAATATGCAAAAGCTGTTTTTTGCTTTAGACTTGTTCTCTCTGTATTTTCTGAAAAATGATACGCGTTTTTAAATGTTGCTAACTTAATTGAGAAACACAATGACATAATATTGATTTATGTTGGTCATTACATGGTAGGCTTTACAGATCACTTCAGCAGGGCTTTGGAGGCTATCTCTTAATAATTATTTTGGCACGTAATGGCAAATAGTTCATTTTAAAGCACCTGGGGCCTGTTACATTGGTGAAAATGTGGTAAGGAATATAAAAAAAAAGTTCTGACTGATTTGCAGCCTCTTTTCTCTGTTCAATAGATATTTTACACAAAACATAATGCCAAACATTGGTTGTGGTGAGTAGGCCTTTTTTGCATGCAGCTAGGACCAGTCAAGGATGGAATAAATATAACCAGGGGGTTCAGGATCTCGAGGTAAATATTTGTAAGAAACGTAGTGCAAATGTTTGCTCAGTAAATATTGGTCACAAATGGAGCACTGATTTTCAGGAGTATTTTAGGGTTCTGCCTGGGGATTTTCTGGGATCTTTAGTGGCATATGGTGTTTTCCTAAGCATACAAGACCAGTAATACTGTTCCTCAGTCATTGATTACTGTATTGTGGACTGTTTTCTATTCAGGAATGTTATGAAAAGTTGCGTTCCTGATTGAACACGGAGCGATCACTATTCTCTTGAATTAATTTTCCAATAGCCAGGGGTAAGCACCATGAAAATGATGTTTGACAGCCAAAGGAGCTGGTTGCCGATGCCTAAGCTTGACAAGGAGGCATTTGAAACAATTATTATTTCACAAGCAATTTAAAGATATTCTCATAAAAAAGTTTATTGGCCAGAAAAGAAAGTGTCAGTTCGAATGCGTCTTTGGTTGAAACTATCCAGAACAGAGCTATTGGCAAACACTGTCCCCCAGATCAGGAGGTCCAGGTTACAGAAAGGGATGCCCAATGGTTCGATGGAGAATGTAGAATCTTGAAAAGAAATGTGAACCATGATTGAATGAGTGGTGTGTACACAGCTGGCCAGAATTCTAATTTCAACAGGGCGTATAAAAATAGCTAAAGGACAAAAAAAGCATTTTAAAACAAGAAGTTGTGCATGAGGAAGCACAAAGTATGCCTGCAAAATGGGAGCCAATGAAGATTTGGTTAATTATCTGTGTGGACATGCATGGAATCTTTGTTTATATAATTTATTGTAATTATCAGGTATTAATATATAGCTTGTTTGAATATGCAAAAGCTGTGTTTTGTTTTAGACTTGTTCTCTCTGAATTTTCTGAAAAATGATACGTGTTTTTAAATGTTGCTAACTTAATAGAGAAATACGATGACATAATATTGATTTATGTTGGTCATTACATGGTAGGCTTTACAGATCACTTCAGCAGGGCTTTGGAGGCTACCTCTTAATAATTATTTTGGCATGTAATGGCAAATAGTTCATTTTAAAGCACCTGGGGCCTGTTACATTGGTGAAAATGTGGTAAGGAATATAAAAAAAAAAGTTCTGACTGATTTGCAGCCCGTTTTCTCTGTTCAATAGATATTTTACACAAAACCTAATGCCAAACATTGGCGGTGGTCATTTGGCCTTTTTGAATGCAGATAGGACCAGTCAAGGATCAAATAAACATAACCAGGGTGTTCAGGAGCTCATAAAACTATCCGGAACAGAGCTATTGGCAAACACTGTCCCCCAGTCCAGGGGGTCCAGGTAACAGAAAGGGATGCCCCATGGTTCAATGGAGAATGTAGAATCTCGAAAAGAAATGTGAACCATGATTGAATGAGTGGTGTGTACATAGCTGGCCAGAATTATAATTTCAATAGAGCATATACAAATTGCTAAAAGACAAAATATTAATTTTAAAACAAGAAGTTGTGCATGAGGAAGCACAAAGACTGCCTGCAAAATGGGAGCCAATGAAGATTTGGTTAATTATCTGTGTGGACATGCATGGAATCTTTGTTTATATAATTTATTGTAAGTATCAGGTCTTAATATATAGCTTGTTTGAATATGCAAAAGCTGTTTTTTGTATTAGACTTGTTCTCTCTGAATTTTATGAAATATGATACGTGTTTTTAAATGTTGCTAACTTAATAGAGAAATACGGTGACATAATATTGATTTATGTTGGTCATTACATGGTAGGCTTTACAGATCACTTCAGCAGGGCTTTGGAGGCTATCTCTTAATAATTATTTTGGCACGTAATGGCAAATAGTTCATTTTAAAGCACCTCGGGCCTGTTACATTGGTGAAAATGTGGTAAGGAGTATAAAAAAAAAGTTCTGACTGATTTGCAGCCTCTTTTCTCTGTTCATTAAATATTTTACACAAAACCTAATGCCAAACATTGGTTGTGTTCAGTAGGCCTTTTTGCATGCAGATAGGACCAGTCAAGGATCAAATAAACATAACCAGGGTGTTCAGGAGCTCGAGCTAAATATTTGTAAGAAACGTAGTGCAAATGTTTGGTCAGTAAAAAATTGTCACAAAGGGAGCACTGATTTTCAGGAGTATTTTAGGGTTCTGCCTGGGGATTTTCTGGGATCTTTAGTGGCAAATGGTGTTTTCCTAAGCATACAAGACCAATAATACTGTTCCTCAGTCATTGATTACTGTATTGTGGACTGTTTTCTATTCAGGAATGTTATGAAAAGTTGCGTTCCTGATTGAACACGGAGCCATCACTATTCTCTTGAATTAATTTTGCAATATCCAGGGGTAAGCACCATGAAAATGATGTTTGACAGCCAAAGGAGCTGGTTACCGATGCCTAAGCTTGACAAGGAGGCATTGGAAACAATTATTATTTCACAAGCAATTTAAAGATACTCTCATAAAAAAGTTTATTGGCCAGAAAAGAAAGTGTCAGTTCGAATGCGTCTTTGGTTGAAACTATCCAGAACAGAGCTATTGGCAAACACTGTCCCCCAGATCAGGAGGTCCAGGTTACAGAAAGGGATGCCCAATGGTTCGATGGAGAATGTAGAATCTTAAAAAGAAATGTTAACCATGATTGAATGAGTGGTGTGTATACAGCTGGCCAGAATTCTAATTTCAACAGGGCGTATAAAAATAGCTAAAAGACAAAAAAAGCATTTTAAAACAAGAAGTTGTGCAGGAGGAAGCACAAAGTATGCCTGAAAAATGGGAGCCAATGAAGATTTGGTTAATTATCTGTGTGGACATGCATGGAATCTTTGTTTATATAATTTATTGTAATTATCAGGTATTAATATATAACTTGTTTGAATATGCAAAAGCTGTGTTTTGTTTTAGACTTGTTCTCTCTGAATTTTCTGAAAAATGATACGTGTTTTTAAATGTTGCTAATTTAATGGAGAAACACAAGACATAATATTGATTTATGTTGGTCATTACATGGTAGGCCTTACAGATCACTTCAGCAGGGCTTTGGAGGCTATCTCTTAATAATTATTTTGGCATGTAATGGCAAATAGTTCATTTTAAAGCACCTAGGGCCTGTTACATTGGGGAAAATGTGGTAAGGAATATAAAAAAAAGTTCTGACTGATTTGCAGCCTCTTTTCTCTGTTCAATAGATATTTTACACAAAACCTAATGCCAAACATTGGTTGTGGTCAGTTGGCCTTTTTGCATGCAGATAGGACCAGTCAAGGATCAAATAAACATAACCAGGGTGTTCAGGAGCTTGAGCTAAATATTTGTAAGAAACGTAGTGCAAATGTTTGGTAAGTAGAAATTTGTCACAAATGGAGCACTGATTTTTCAGGTGTATTTTAGGTTTCTGCATGGGGATTTTCTGGGATCTTTAGTGGCAAATGGTGTTTTCCTAAGCATACAAGACCAGTAATACTGTTCCTCAGTCATTGATTACTGTATTGTGGACTGTTTTCTATTCAGGAATGTTATGAAAAGTTGCGTTCCTGATTGAACACGGAGCGATCACTATTCTCTTGAATTAATTTTCCAATAGCCAGGGGTAAGCACCATGAAAATGATGTTTGACAGCCAAAGGAGCTGGTTGGCGATGCCTAAGCTTGACAAGGAGGCATTGGAAAAAATTATTTTTTCCAAGCAATTTAAAGATATTCTCATAAAAAAGTTTCGTGGCCAGAAAAGAAAGTGTCAGTTTGAATGCGTCTTTGGTTGAAACTATCCAGAACAGAGCTATTGGCAAACACTGTCCCCCAGTTCAGGAGGTCCAGGTTACAGAAAGGGATGCCCAATGGTTCGATGGAGAATGTAGAATCTTAAAAAGAAATGTTAACCATGATTGAATGAGTGGTGTGTACACAGCTGGCCAGAATTCTAATTTCAACAGGGCGTATAAAAATAGCTAAAGGACAAAAAAAGCATTTTAAAACAAGAAGTTGTGCATGAGGAAGCACAAAGTATGCCTGCAAAATGGGAGCCAATGAAGATTTGGTTAATTATCTGTGTGGACATGCATGGAATCTTTGTTTATATAATTTATTGTAATTATCAGGTATTAATATATAGCTTGTTTGAATATGCAAAAGCTGTGTTTTGTTTTAGACTTGTTCTCTCTGAATTTTCTGAAAAATGATACGTGTTTTTAAATGTTGCTAACTTAATAGAGAAATACGATGACATAATATTGATTTATGTTGGTCATTACATGGTAGGCTTTACAGATCACTTCAGCAGGGCTTTGGAGGCTACCTCTTAATAATTATTTTGGCATGTAATGGCAAATAGTTCATTTTAAAGCACCTGGGGCCTGTTACATTGGTGAAAATGTGGTAAGGAATATAAAAAAAAAAGTTCTGACTGATTTGCAGCCCGTTTTCTCTGTTCAATAGATATTTTACACAAAACCTAATGCCAAACATTGGCGGTGGTCATTTGGCCTTTTTGAATGCAGATAGGACCAGTCAAGGATCAAATAAACATAACCAGGGTGTTCAGGAGCTCATAAAACTATCCGGAACAGAGCTATTGGCAAACACTGTCCCCCAGTCCAGGGGGTCCAGGTAACAGAAAGGGATGCCCCATGGTTCAATGGAGAATGTAGAATCTCGAAAAGAAATGTGAACCATGATTGAATGAGTGGTGTGTACATAGCTGGCCAGAATTATAATTTCAATAGAGCATATACAAATTGCTAAAAGACAAAATATTAATTTTAAAACAAGAAGTTGTGCATGAGGAAGCACAAAGACTGCCTGCAAAATGGGAGCCAATGAAGATTTGGTTAATTATCTGTGTGGACATGCATGGAATCTTTGTTTATATAATTTATTGTAAGTATCAGGTCTTAATATATAGCTTGTTTGAATATGCAAAAGCTGTTTTTTGTATTAGACTTGTTCTCTCTGAATTTTATGAAATATGATACGTGTTTTTAAATGTTGCTAACTTAATAGAGAAATACGGTGACATAATATTGATTTATGTTGGTCATTACATGGTAGGCTTTACAGATCACTTCAGCAGGGCTTTGGAGGCTATCTCTTAATAATTATTTTGGCACGTAATGGCAAATAGTTCATTTTAAAGCACCTCGGGCCTGTTACATTGGTGAAAATGTGGTAAGGAGTATAAAAAAAAAGTTCTGACTGATTTGCAGCCTCTTTTCTCTGTTCATTAAATATTTTACACAAAACCTAATGCCAAACATTGGTTGTGTTCAGTAGGCCTTTTTGCATGCAGATAGGACCAGTCAAGGATCAAATAAACATAACCAGGGTGTTCAGGAGCTCGAGCTAAATATTTGTAAGAAACGTAGTGCAAATGTTTGGTCAGTAAAAAATTGTCACAAAGGGAGCACTGATTTTCAGGAGTATTTTAGGGTTCTGCCTGGGGATTTTCTGGGATCTTTAGTGGCAAATGGTGTTTTCCTAAGCATACAAGACCAATAATACTGTTCCTCAGTCATTGATTACTGTATTGTGGACTGTTTTCTATTCAGGAATGTTATGAAAAGTTGCGTTCCTGATTGAACACGGAGCCATCACTATTCTCTTGAATTAATTTTGCAATATCCAGGGGTAAGCACCATGAAAATGATGTTTGACAGCCAAAGGAGCTGGTTACCGATGCCTAAGCTTGACAAGGAGGCATTGGAAACAATTATTATTTCACAAGCAATTTAAAGATACTCTCATAAAAAAGTTTATTGGCCAGAAAAGAAAGTGTCAGTTCGAATGCGTCTTTGGTTGAAACTATCCAGAACAGAGCTATTGGCAAACACTGTCCCCCAGATCAGGAGGTCCAGGTTACAGAAAGGGATGCCCAATGGTTCGATGGAGAATGTAGAATCTTAAAAAGAAATGTTAACCATGATTGAATGAGTGGTGTGTATACAGCTGGCCAGAATTCTAATTTCAACAGGGCGTATAAAAATAGCTAAAAGACAAAAAAAGCATTTTAAAACAAGAAGTTGTGCAGGAGGAAGCACAAAGTATGCCTGAAAAATGGGAGCCAATGAAGATTTGGTTAATTATCTGTGTGGACATGCATGGAATCTTTGTTTATATAATTTATTGTAATTATCAGGTATTAATATATAACTTGTTTGAATATGCAAAAGCTGTGTTTTGTTTTAGACTTGTTCTCTCTGAATTTTCTGAAAAATGATACGTGTTTTTAAATGTTGCTAATTTAATGGAGAAACACAAGACATAATATTGATTTATGTTGGTCATTACATGGTAGGCCTTACAGATCACTTCAGCAGGGCTTTGGAGGCTATCTCTTAATAATTATTTTGGCATGTAATGGCAAATAGTTCATTTTAAAGCACCTAGGGCCTGTTACATTGGGGAAAATGTGGTAAGGAATATAAAAAAAAGTTCTGACTGATTTGCAGCCTCTTTTCTCTGTTCAATAGATATTTTACACAAAACCTAATGCCAAACATTGGTTGTGGTCAGTTGGCCTTTTTGCATGCAGATAGGACCAGTCAAGGATCAAATAAACATAACCAGGGTGTTCAGGAGCTTGAGCTAAATATTTGTAAGAAACGTAGTGCAAATGTTTGGTAAGTAGAAATTTGTCACAAATGGAGCACTGATTTTTCAGGTGTATTTTAGGTTTCTGCATGGGGATTTTCTGGGATCTTTAGTGGCAAATGGTGTTTTCCTAAGCATACAAGACCAGTAATACTGTTCCTCAGTCATTGATTACTGTATTGTGGACTGTTTTCTATTCAGGAATGTTATGAAAAGTTGCGTTCCTGATTGAACACGGAGCGATCACTATTCTCTTGAATTAATTTTCCAATAGCCAGGGGTAAGCACCATGAAAATGATGTTTGACAGCCAAAGGAGCTGGTTGGCGATGCCTAAGCTTGACAAGGAGGCATTGGAAAAAATTATTTTTTCCAAGCAATTTAAAGATATTCTCATAAAAAAGTTTCGTGGCCAGAAAAGAAAGTGTCAGTTTGAATGCGTCTTTGGTTGAAACTATCCAGAACAGAGCTATTGGCAAACACTGTCCCCCAGTTCAGGAGGTCCAGGTTACAGAAAGGGATGCCCAATGGTTCGATGGAGAATGTAGAATCTTAAAAAGAAATGTTAACCATGATTGAATGAGTGGTGTGTACACAGCTGGCCAGAATTCTAATTTCAATAGGGCGCATAAAAATAGCTAAAAGACAAAAAAAGCATTTTAAAACAAGAAGTTGTGCATGAGGAAGCACAAAGTATGCCTGCAAAATGGGAGCCAATGAAGATTTGGTTAATTATCTGTGTGGACATGCATGGAATCTTTGTTTATATAATTTATTGTAATTATCAGGTATTAATATATAGCTTGTTTGAATATGCAAAAGCTGTTTTTTGTTTTAGACTTGTTCTCTCTGAATTTTATGAAATATGATACGTGTTTTTAAATGTTGCTAACTTAATAGAGAAATACGATGACATAATATTGATTTATGTTGGTCATTACATGGTAGGCTTTACAGATCACTTCAGCAGGGCTTTGGAGGCTACCTCTTAATAATTATTTTGGCATGTAATGGCAAATAGTTCATTTTAAAGCACCTGGGGCCTGTTACATTGGTGAAAATGTGGTAAGGAATATAAAAAAAAAAGTTCTGACTGATTTGCAGCCTGTTTTCTCTGTTCAATAGATATTTTACACAAAACCTAATGCCAAACATTGGTTGTGGTCAGTTGGCCTTTTTGAATGCAGATAGGACCAGTCAAGGATCAAATAAACATAACCAGGGTGTTCAGGAGCTCATAAAACTATCCGGAACAGAGCTATTGGCAAACACTGTCCCCCAGTCCAGGGGGTCCAGGTAACAGAAAGGGATGCCCCATGGTTCAATGGAGAATGTAGAATCTCGAAAAGAAATGTGAACCATGATTGAATGAGTGGTGTGTACATAGCTGGCCAGAATTATAATTTCAATAGAGCATATACAAATTGCTAAAAGACAAAATATTAATTTTAAAACAAGAAGTTGTGCATGAGGAAGCACAAAGTCTGCCTGCAAAATGGGAGCCAATGAAGATTTGGTTAATTATCTGTGTGGACATGCATGGAATCTTTGTTTATATAATTTATTGTAAGTATCAGGTCTTAATATATAGCTTGTTTGAATATGCAAAAGCTGTTTTTTGTATTAGGCTTGTTCTCTCTGAATTTTATGAAATATGATACGTGTTTTTAAATGTTGCTAACTTAATAGAGAAATACGGTGACATAATATTGATTTATGTTGGTCATTACATGGTAGGCTTTACAGATCACTTCAACAGGGCTTTGGAGGCTACCTCTTAATAATTATTTTGGCATGTAATGGCAAATAGTTCATTTTAAAGCACCTGGGGCCTTTTACATTGGTGAAAATGTGGTAAGGAATATAAAAAAAAAAGTTCTGACTGATTTGCAGCCTCTTTTCTCTGTTCAATAGATATTTTACACAAAACTTAATGCCAAACATTGGTTGTGGTCCGTTGGCCTTTTTGCATGCAGATAGGACCAGTCAAGGATCAAATAAACATAACCAGGGTGTTCAGGAGCTCGAGCTAACTATTTTTAAGAAACGTAGTGCAAATGTTTGGTCAGTAAAAATTGGTCACAAATGGAGCACTGATTTTCAGGTGTATTTTAGGGTTCTGCCTGGGGATTTTCTGGGATCTTTAGTGGCAAATGGTGTTTTCCTAAGCATACAAGACCAGTAATACTGTTCCTCAGTTATTGATTACTGTATTGCGAACTGTTTTCTATTCAGGAATGTTATGAAATGTTGCTTTCCTGATTGAACACAGAGTGATCACTATTCTCTTGAATTAATTTTCCAATATCCAGGGGTAAGCACCATGAAAATGATGTTTGACAGCCAAAGGAGCTGGTTGCCGATGCCTAAGCTTGACAAGGAGGCATTGGAAACAATTATTTTTTCCAAGCAATTTAAAGATATTCTCATAAAAAAGTTTATTGGCCAGAAAAGAAAGTGTCAGTTCGAATGCGTCTTTGGTTGAAACAATCCAGAACAGAGCTATTGGCAAACACTGTCCCCCAGTTCAGGAGGTCCAGGTTACAGAAAGGGATGCCCAATGGTTCGATGGAGAATGTAGAATCTCAAAAAGAAATGTGAACCATGATTGGATGAGTGGTGTGTACACAGCTGGCCAGAATTATAATTTCAACAGGGCGTATAAAATAGCTAAAAGACAAAAGAAGAAGTTTAAAACAAGAAGTAGTGCATGAGCAAGCAGAAAGTATGCCTGCAAAATGGGAGCCAATGAGGATTTGGTTAATTTTCTGTGTGGACATGCATGGAATCTTGGATTATATAATTTATTGTAATTATCAGGTCTTAATATATAGCTTGTTTGAATATGCAAAAGCTGTTTTTTGCTTTAGACTTGTTCTCTCTGTATTTTCTGAAAAATGATACGCGTTTTTAAATGTTGCTAACTTAATTGAGAAACACAATGACATAATATTGATTTATGTTGGTCATTACATGGTAGGCTTTACAGATCACTTCAGCAGGGCTTTGGAGGCTATCTCTTAATAATTATTTTGGCACGTAATGGCAAATAGTTCATTTTAAAGCACCTGGGGCCTGTTACATTGGTGAAAATGTGGTAAGGAATATAAAAAAAAAGTTCTGACTGATTTGCAGCCTCTTTTCTCTGTTCAATAGATATTTTACACAAAACATAATGCCAAACATTGGTTGTGGTCAGTAGGCCTTTTTTGCATGCAGCTAGGACCAGTCAAGGATGGAATAAATATAACCAGGGGGTTCAGGATCTCGAGGTAAATATTTGTAAGAAACGTAGTGCAAATGTTTGCTCAGTAAATATTGGTCACAAATGGAGCACTGATTTTCAGGAGTATTTTAGGGTTCTGCCTGGGGATTTTCTGGGATCTTTAGTGGCATATGGTGTTTTCCTAAGCATACAAGACCAGTAATACTGTTCCTCAGTCATTGATTACTGTATTGTGGACTGTTTTCTATTCAGGAATGTTATGAAAAGTTGCGTTCCTGATTGAACACGGAGCGATCACTATTCTCTTGAATTAATTTTCCAATAGCCAGGGGTAAGCACCATGAAAATGATGTTTGACAGCCAAAGGAGCTGGTTGCCGATGCCTAAGCTTGACAAGGAGGCATTTGAAACAATTATTATTTCACAAGCAATTTAAAGATATTCTCATAAAAAAGTTTATTGGCCAGAAAAGAAAGTGTCAGTTCGAATGCGTCTTTGGTTGAAACTATCCAGAACAGAGCTATTGGCAAACACTGTCCCCCAGATCAGGAGGTCCAGGTTACAGAAAGGGATGCCCAATGGTTCGATGGAGAATGTAGAATCTTGAAAAGAAATGTGAACCATGATTGAATGAGTGGTGTGTACACAGCTGGCCAGAATTCTAATTTCAACAGGGCGTATAAAAATAGCTAAAGGACAAAAAAAGCATTTTAAAACAAGAAGTTGTGCATGAGGAAGCACAAAGTATGCCTGCAAAATGGGAGCCAATGAAGATTTGGTTAATTATCTGTGTGGACATGCATGGAATCTTTGTTTATATAATTTATTGTAATTATCAGGTATTAATATATAGCTTGTTTGAATATGCAAAAGCTGTGTTTTGTTTTAGACTTGTTCTCTCTGAATTTTCTGAAAAATGATACGTGTTTTTAAATGTTGCTAACTTAATAGAGAAATACGATGACATAATATTGATTTATGTTGGTCATTACATGGTAGGCTTTACAGATCACTTCAGCAGGGCTTTGGAGGCTACCTCTTAATAATTATTTTGGCATGTAATGGCAAATAGTTCATTTTAAAGCACCTGGGGCCTGTTACATTGGTGAAAATGTGGTAAGGAATATAAAAAAAAAAGTTCTGACTGATTTGCAGCCCGTTTTCTCTGTTCAATAGATATTTTACACAAAACCTAATGCCAAACATTGGCGGTGGTCATTTGGCCTTTTTGAATGCAGATAGGACCAGTCAAGGATCAAATAAACATAACCAGGGTGTTCAGGAGCTCATAAAACTATCCGGAACAGAGCTATTGGCAAACACTGTCCCCCAGTCCAGGGGGTCCAGGTAACAGAAAGGGATGCCCCATGGTTCAATGGAGAATGTAGAATCTCGAAAAGAAATGTGAACCATGATTGAATGAGTGGTGTGTACATAGCTGGCCAGAATTATAATTTCAATAGAGCATATACAAATTGCTAAAAGACAAAATATTAATTTTAAAACAAGAAGTTGTGCATGAGGAAGCACAAAGACTGCCTGCAAAATGGGAGCCAATGAAGATTTGGTTAATTATCTGTGTGGACATGCATGGAATCTTTGTTTATATAATTTATTGTAAGTATCAGGTCTTAATATATAGCTTGTTTGAATATGCAAAAGCTGTTTTTTGTATTAGACTTGTTCTCTCTGAATTTTATGAAATATGATACGTGTTTTTAAATGTTGCTAACTTAATAGAGAAATACGGTGACATAATATTGATTTATGTTGGTCATTACATGGTAGGCTTTACAGATCACTTCAGCAGGGCTTTGGAGGCTATCTCTTAATAATTATTTTGGCACGTAATGGCAAATAGTTCATTTTAAAGCACCTCGGGCCTGTTACATTGGTGAAAATGTGGTAAGGAGTATAAAAAAAAAGTTCTGACTGATTTGCAGCCTCTTTTCTCTGTTCATTAAATATTTTACACAAAACCTAATGCCAAACATTGGTTGTGTTCAGTAGGCCTTTTTGCATGCAGATAGGACCAGTCAAGGATCAAATAAACATAACCAGGGTGTTCAGGAGCTCGAGCTAAATATTTGTAAGAAACGTAGTGCAAATGTTTGGTCAGTAAAAAATTGTCACAAAGGGAGCACTGATTTTCAGGAGTATTTTAGGGTTCTGCCTGGGGATTTTCTGGGATCTTTAGTGGCAAATGGTGTTTTCCTAAGCATACAAGACCAATAATACTGTTCCTCAGTCATTGATTACTGTATTGTGGACTGTTTTCTATTCAGGAATGTTATGAAAAGTTGCGTTCCTGATTGAACACGGAGCCATCACTATTCTCTTGAATTAATTTTGCAATATCCAGGGGTAAGCACCATGAAAATGATGTTTGACAGCCAAAGGAGCTGGTTACCGATGCCTAAGCTTGACAAGGAGGCATTGGAAACAATTATTATTTCACAAGCAATTTAAAGATACTCTCATAAAAAAGTTTATTGGCCAGAAAAGAAAGTGTCAGTTCGAATGCGTCTTTGGTTGAAACTATCCAGAACAGAGCTATTGGCAAACACTGTCCCCCAGTTCAGGAGGTCCAGGTTACAGAAAGGGATGCCCAATGGTTCGATGGAGAATGTAGAATCTTAAAAAGAAATGTTAACCATGATTGAATGAGTGGTGTGTATACAGCTGGCCAGAATTCTAATTTCAACAGGGCGTATAAAAATAGCTAAAAGACAAAAAAAGCATTTTAAAACAAGAAGTTGTGCATGAGGAAGCACAAAGTATGCCTGCAAAATGGGAGCCAATGAAGATTTGGTTAATTATCTGTGTGGACATGCATGGAATCTTTGTTTATATAATTTATTGTAATTATCAGGTATTAATATATAGCTTGTTTGAAAATGCAAAAGCTGTTTTTTGTTTTAGACTTGTTCTCTCTGAATTTTATGAAATATGATACGTGTTTTTAAATGTTGCTAACTTAATAGAGAAATACGATGACATAATATTGATTTATGTTGGTCATTACATGGTAGGCTTTACAGATCACTTCAGCAGGGCTTTGGAGGCTACCTCTTAATAATTATTTTGGCATGTAATGGCAAATAGTTCATTTTAAAGCACCTGGGGCCTGTTACATTGGTGAAAATGTGGTAAGGAATATAAAAAAAAAGTTCTGACTGATTTGCAGCCTGTTTTCTCTGTTCAATAGATATTTTACACAAAACCTAATGTCAAACATTGGTTGTGGTCAGTTGGCCTTTTTGAATGCAGATAGGACCAGTCAAGGATCAAATAAACATAACCAGGGTGTTCAGGAGCTCATAAAACTATCCGGAACAGAGCTATTGGCAAACACTGTCCCCCAGTCCAGGGGGTCCAGGTAACAGAAAGGGATGCCCCATGGTTCAATGGAGAATGTAGAATCTCGAAAAGAAATGTGAACCATGATTGAATGAGTGGTGTGTACATAGCTGGCCAGAATTATAATTTCAATAGAGCATATACAAATTGCTAAAAGACAAAATATTAATTTTAAAACAAGAAGTTGTGCATGAGGAAGCACAAAGTCTGCCTGCAAAATGGGAGCCAATGAAGATTTGGTTAATTATCTGTGTGGACATGCATGGAATCTTTGTTTATATAATTTATTGTAAGTATCAGGTCTTAATATATAGCTTGTTTGAATATGCAAAAGCTGTTTTTTGTATTAGACTTGTTCTCTCTGAATTTTATGAAATATGATACGTGTTTTTAAATGTTGCTAACTTAATAGAGAAATACGGTGATATAATATTGATTTATGTTGGTCATTACATGGTAGGCTTTACAGATCACTTCAACAGGGCTTTGGAGGCTACCTCTTAATAATTATTTTGGCATGTAATGGCAAATAGTTCATTTTAAAGCACCTGGGGCCTTTTACATTGGTGAAAATGTGGTAAGGAATATAAAAAAAAAAGTTCTGACTGATTTGCAGCCTCTTTACTCTGTTCAATAGATATTTTACACAAAACTTAATGCCAAACATTGGTTGTGGTCAGTTGGCCTTTTTGCATGCAGATAGGACCAGTCAAGGATCAAATAAACATAACCAGGGTGTTCAGGAGCTCGAGCTAACTATTTTTAAGAAACGTAGTGCAAATGTTTGGTCAGTAAAAATTGGTCACAAATGGAGCACTGATTTTCAGGTGTATTTTAGGGTTCTGCCTGGGGATTTTCTGGGATCTTTAGTGGCAAATGGTGTTTTCCTAAGCATACAAGACCAGTAATACTGTTCCTCAGTTATTGATTACTGTATTGCGAACTGTTTTCTATTCAGGAATGTTATGAAATGTTGCTTTCCTGATTGAACACAGAGTGATCACTATTCTCTTGAATTAATTTTCCAATATCCAGGGGTAAGCACCATGAAAATGATGTTTGACAGCCAAAGGAGCTGGTTGCCGATGCCTAAGCTTGACAAGGAGGCATTGGAAACAATTATTTTTTCCAAGCAATTTAAAAATATTCTCATAAAAAAGTTTATTGGCCAGAAAAGAAAGTGTCAGTTCGAATGCGTCTTTGGTTGAAACAATCCAGAACAGAGCTATTGGCAAACACTGTCCCCCAGTTCAGGAGGTCCAGGTTACAGAAAGGGATGCCCAATGGTTCGATGGAGAATGTAGAATCTCAAAAAGAAATGTGAACCATGATTGGATGAGTGGTGTGTACACAGCTGGCCAGAATTATAATTTCAACAGGGCGTATAAAATAGCTAAAAGACAAAAGAAGAAGTTTAAAACAAGAAGTAGTGCATGAGCAAGCAGAAAGTATGCCTGCAAAATGGGAGCCAATGAAGATTTGGTTAATTTTCTGTGTGGACATGCATGGAATCTTGGATTATATAATTTATTGTAATTATCAGGTCTTAATATATAGCTTGTTTGAATATGCAAAAGCTGTTTTTTGCTTTAGACTTGTTCTCTCTGAATTTTCTGAAAAATGATACGCGTTTTTAAATGTTGCTAACTTAATTGAGAAACACAATGACATAATATTGATTTATGTTGGTCATTACATGGTAGGCTTTACAGATCACTTCAGCAGGGCTTTGGAGGCTATCTCTTAATAATTATTTTGGCACGTAATGGCAAATAGTTCATTTTAAAGCACCTGGGGCCTGTTACATTGGTGAAAATGTGGTAAGGAATATAAAAAAAAAGTTCTGACTGATTTGCAGCCTCTTTTCTCTGTTCAATAGATATTTTACACAAAACATAATGCCAAACATTGGTTGTGGTCAGTAGGCCTTTTTTGCATGCAGCTAGGACCAGTCAAGGATGGAATAAATATAACCAGGGGGTTCAGGATCTCGAGGTAAATATTTGTAAGAAACGTAGTGCAAATGTTTGCTCAGTAAATATTGGTCACAAATGGAGCACTGATTTTCAGGAGTATTTTAGGGTTCTGCCTGGGGATTTTCTGGGATCTTTAGTGGCATATGGTGTTTTCCTAAGCATACAAGACCAGTAATACTGTTCCTCAGTCATTGATTACTGTATTGTGGACTGTTTTCTATTCAGGAATGTTATGAAAAGTTGCGTTCCTGATTGAACACGGAGCGATCACTATTCTCTTGAATTAATTTTCCAATAGCCAGGGGTAAGCACCATGAAAATGATGTTTGACAGCCAAAGGAGCTGGTTGCCGATGCCTAAGCTTGACAAGGAGGCATTTGAAACAATTATTATTTCACAAGCAATTTAAAGATATTCTCATAAAAAAGTTTATTGGCCAGAAAAGAAAGTGTCAGTTCGAATGCGTCTTTGGTTGAAACTATCCAGAACAGAGCTATTGGCAAACACTGTCCCCCAGATCAGGAGGTCCAGGTTACAGAAAGGGATGCCCAATGGTTCGATGGAGAATGTAGAATCTTGAAAAGAAATGTGAACCATGATTGAATGAGTGGTGTGTACACAGCTGGCCAGAATTCTAATTTCAACAGGGCGTATAAAAATAGCTAAAGGACAAAAAAAGCATTTTAAAACAAGAAGTTGTGCATGAGGAAGCACAAAGTATGCCTGCAAAATGGGAGCCAATGAAGATTTGGTTAATTATCTGTGTGGACATGCATGGAATCTTTGTTTATATAATTTATTGTAATTATCAGGTATTAATATATAGCTTGTTTGAATATGCAAAAGCTGTGTTTTGTTTTAGACTTGTTCTCTCTGAATTTTCTGAAAAATGATACGTGTTTTTAAATGTTGCTAACTTAATGGAGAAACACAATGACATAATATTGATTTATGTTGGTCATTACATGGTAGGCTTTACAGATCACTTCAGCAGGGCTTTGGAGGCTATCTCTTAATAATTATTTTGGCATGTAATGGCAAATAGTTCATTTTAAAGCACCTGGGGCCTGTTACATTGGTGAAAATGTGGTAAGGAATATAAAAAAAAAGTTCTGACTGATTTGCAGCCTGTTTTCTCTGTTCAATAGATATTTTACACAAAACCTAATGCCAAACATTGGTTGTGGTCAGTTGGCCTTTTTGAATGCAGATAGGACCAGTCAAGGATCAAATAAACATAACCAGGGTGTTCAGGAGCTCATAAAACTATCCGGAACAGAGCTATTGGCAAACACTGTCCCCCAGTCCAGGGGGTCCAGGTAACAGAAAGGGATGCCCCATGGTTCAATGGAGAATGTAGAATCTCGAAAAGAAATGTGAACCATGATTGAATGAGTGGTGTGTACATAGCTGGCCAGAATTATAATTTCAATAGAGCATATACAAATTGCTAAAAGACAAAATATTAATTTTAAAACAAGAAGTTGTGCATGAGGAAGCACAAAGTCTGCCTGCAAAATGGGAGCCAAAGAAGATTTGGTTAATTATCTGTGTGGACATGCATGGAATCTTTGTTTATATAATTTATTGTAATTATCAGGTATTAATATATAGCTTGTTTGAATATGCAAAAGCTGTGTTTTGTTTTAGACTTGTTCTCTCTGAATTTTCTGAAAAATGATACGTGTTTTTAAATGTTGCTAACTTAATGGAGAAATACGATGACAATATTGATTTATGTTGGTCATTACATGGTAGGCCTTACAGATCACTTCAGCAGGGCTTTGGAGGCTACCTCTTAATAATTATTTTGGCATGTAATGGCAAATAGTTCATTTTAAAGCACCTGGGGCCTTTTACATTGGTGAAAATGTGGTAAGGAATATATAAAAAAAAGTTCTAATGGATTTGCAGCCTCTTTTCTCTGTTCAATAGTTATTTTACACAAAACCTAATGCCAAACACTGGTTGTGGTCAGTTGGCCTTTTTGCATGCAGATAGGACCAGTCAAGGATTAAATAAATATAACCAGGGGGTTCAGGATCTCGAGCTAAATATTTTTAAGAAACGTAGTGCAAATGTTTGCTCAGTAAATATTGGTCACAAATGGAGCACTGATTTTCAGGTGTATTTTAGGGTTCTGCCTGGGGATTTTCTGGGATCTTTAGTGGCAAATGGTGTTTTCCTAAGCATACAAGACCAGTAATACTGTTCCTCAGTCATTGATTACTGTATTGTGGACTGTTTTCTATTCAGGAATGTTATGAAATGTTGCGTTCCTGATTGAACACAGAGGGTTCACTATTCTCTTGAATTAATTTTCCAATAGCCAGGGGTAAGCACCATGAAAATGATATTGGACAGCCAAAGGAGCTGTTTGGCGATGCCTAAGCTTGACAAGAAGGCATTGGAAAAAAATATTATTTCACAAGCAATTTAAAGATATTCTCATAAAAAAGTTTATTGTCCAGAAAAGAAAGTGTCAGTTCAAATGCGTCTTTCGTTGAAACTATCCGGAACAGAGCTATTGGCAAACACTGTCCCCCAGTTCCGGGGGTCCAGGTAACAGAAAGGGATGCCCCATGGTTCGATGGAGAATGTAGAATCTCAAAAAGAAATGTGAATCATGATTGAATGAGTGACGTGTACAATGCTGGCCAGAATTATAATTTCAATAGAGCATATACAAATTGCTAAAAGACAAAAAAAATCATTTTAAAACAAGAATGAGGAAGCACAAAGTATGCCTGCAAAATGGGAGCCAATGAAGATTTGGTTCATTTTCTGTGTGGACATGCATGGAATCTTTGATTATATAATTTATTGTAAGTATCAGGTCTTAATATATAGCTTGTTTGAATATGCAAAAGATGTTTTTTGTTTTAGACTTGTTCTCTCTGAATTTTATGAAGTATGATACGTGTTTTTAAATGTCGCTAACTTAATGGAGAAATACGATGACATAACATTGATTTATGTTGGTCATTACATGGTAGGCTTTACAGATCACTTCAGCAGGGCTTTGGAGGCTATCTCTTAATAATTATTTTGGCATGTAATGGCAAATAGTTCATTTTAAAGCACCTGGGGCCTGTTACATTGGGGAAAATGTGGTAAGGAATATAAAAAAAAAAGTTCTGACTGATTTGCAGCCTCTTTTCTCTGTTCAATAGATATTTTACACAAAACCTAATGCCAAACATTGGTTGTGGTCAGTTGGCCTTTTTGCATGCAGATAGGACCAGTCAAGGATCAAATAAACATAACCAGGGTGTTCAGGAGCTCGAGCTAAATATTTGTAAGAAACGTAGTGCAAATGTTTGGTCAGTAAAAATTTGTCACAAATGGAGCACTGATTTTTCAGGTGTATTTTAGGGTTCTGCATGGGGATTTTCTGGGATCTTTAGTGGCAAATGGTGTTTTCCTAAGCATACAAGACCAGTAATACTGTTCCTCAGTCATTGATTACTGTATTGTGGACTGTTTTCTATTCAGGAATGTTATGAAAAGTTGCGTTCCTGATTGAACACGGTGCGATCACTATTCTCTTGAATTAATTTTCCAATAGCCAGGGGTAAGCACCATGAAAATGATGTTTGACAGCCAAAGGAGCTGGTTGCCGATGCCTAAGCTTGACAAGGAGGCATTTGAAACAATTATTATTTCACAAGCAATTTAAAGATATTCTCATAAAAAAGTTTATTGGCCAGAAAAGAAAGTGTCAGTTCGAATGCGTCTTTGGTTGAAACTATCCAGAACAGAGCTATTGGCAAACACTGTCCCCCAGATCAGGAACACTGTCCCCCAGATCAGGAGGTCCAGGTTACAGAAAGGGATGCCCAATGGTTCGATGGAGAATGTAGAATCTTGAAAAGAAATGTGAACCATGATTGTATGAGTGGTGTGTACACAGCTGGCCAGAATTCTAATTTCAACAGGGCGTATAAAAATAGCTAAAGGACAAAAAAAGCATTTTAAAACAAGAAGTTGTGCATGAGGAAGCACAAAGTATGCCTGCAAAATGTGAGCCAATGAAGATTTGGTTAATTATCTGTGTGGATATGCATGGAATCTTTGTTTATATAATTTATTTTAATTATCAGGTATTAATATATAGCTTGTTTGAATATGCAAAAGCTGTGTTTTGTTTTAGACTTGTTCTCTCTGAATTTTCTGAAAAATGATATGTGTTTTTAAATGTTGCTAACTTAATGGAGAAACACAATGACATAATATTGATTTATGTTGGTCATTACATGGTAGGCTTTACACATCACTTCAGCAGGGCTTTGGAGGCTATCTCTTAATAATTATTTTGGCACGTAATGGCAAATAGTTAATTTTAAAGCACCTGGGGCCTGTTACATTGGTGAAAATGTGGTAAGGAGTATAGAAAAAAAGTTCTGACTGATTTGCAGCCTCTTTTCTCTGTTCAATAAATATTTGACACAAAACCTAATGCCAAACATTGGTTGTGTTCAGTAGGCCTTTTTGCATGCAGCTAGGACCAGTCAAGGATGAAATAAACATAACCAGGGTGTTCAGGAGCTCGAGCTAAATATTTGTAAGAAACATAGTGCAAATGTTTGGTCAGTAAAAATTTGTCACAAAGGGAGCACTGATTTTCAGGAGTATTTTAGGGTTCTGCCTGGGGATTTTCTGGGATCTTTAGTGGCATATGGTGTTTTCCGAAGCATATAAGACCAGTAATACTGTTCCTCAGTTATTGATTACTGTATCGTGGACTGTTTTCTATTCAGGAATGTTATGAAAAGTTGCGTTCCTGATTGAACACAGAGCCATCACTATTCTCTTGAATTAATTTTGCAATATCCAGGGGTAAGCACCATGAAAATGATGTTTGACAGCCAAAGGAGCTGGTTGCTGATGCCTAAGCTTGACAAGGAGGCATTGGAAACAATTATTTTTTCCAAGCAATTTAAAGATATTCTCATAAAAAAGTTTATTGGCCAGAAAAGAAAGTGTCAGTTCGAATGCGTCTTTGGTTGAAACTATCTAGAACAGAGCTATTGGCAAACACTGTCCCCCAGTTCAGGAGGTCCAGGTTACAGAAAGGGATGCCCAATGGTTCGATGGAGAATGTAGAATCTCGAAAAGAAATGTTAACCATGATTGAATGAGTGGTGTGTACACAGCTGGCCAGAATTATAATTTCAATAGGGCGTATAAAAATAGCTAAAAGACAAAAAAAGCATTTTAAAACAAGAAGTTGTGCATGAGGAAGCACAAAGTATACCTGAACAATGGGAGCCAATGAAGATTTGGGTAATTATCTGTGTGGACATGCATGGAATCTTTGTTTATATAATTTATTGTAATTATCAGGTATTAATATATAGCTTGTTTGAATATGCAAAAGCTGTGTTTTGTTTTAGACTTGTTCTCTCTGAATTTTCTGAAAAATGATATGTGTTTTTAAATGTTGCTAGCTTAATGGAGAAACACAATGACATAATATTGATTTATGTTGGTCATTACATGGTAGGCTTTACAGATCACTTCAGCAGGGCTTTGGAGGCTACCTCTTAATAATTATTTTGGCATGTAATGGCAAATAGTTCATTTTAAAGCACCTGGGGCCTGTTACATTGGTGAAAATGTGGTAAGGAATATAAAAAAAAAAGTTCTGACTGATTTGCAGCCTGTTTTCTCTGTTCAATATTTATTTTACACAAAACCTAATGCCAAACATTGGTTGTGGTCAGTTGGCCTTTTTGCATGCAGATAGGACCAGTCAAGGATCAAATAAACATAACCAGGGTGTTCAGGAGCTCGAGCTAAATATTTTTAAGAAACGTAGTGCAAATGTTTGGTCAGTAAAAATTGGTCACAAATGGAGCACTGATTTCCAGGTGTATTTTAGGGTTCTGCCTGGGGATTTTCTCGGATCTTTAGTGGCAAATGGTGTTTTCCTATGCATACAAGACCAGTAATACTGTTCCTCAGTTATTGATTACTGTATTGCGAACTGTTTTCTATTCAGGAATGTTATGAAATGTTGCGTTCCTGATTGAACACAGAGTGATCACTATTCTCTTGAATTAATTTTGCAATATCCAGGGGTAAGCACCATGAAAATGATGTTTGACAGCCAAAGGAGCTGGTTGCCGATGCCTACGCTTGACAAGAAGGCATTGGAAAAAAATATAATTTCACAAGCAATTTAAAGATATTCTCATAAAAAAGTTTATTGTCCAGAAAATAAAGTGTCAGTTCAAATGCGTCTTTGGTTGAAACTATCCGGAACAGAGCTATTGGCAAACACTGTCCCCCCAGTCCAGGGGGTCCAGGTAACAGAAAGGGATGCCCCATGGTTCAATGGAGAATGTAGAATCTCGAAAAGAAATGTGAACCATGATTGAATGAGTGGTGTGTACATAGCTGGCCAGAATTATAATTTCAATAGGGCGTATAAAATAGCTAAAAGACAAAAAAATAATTTTAAAACAAGAAGTAGTGCATGAGCAAGCACAAAGTATGCCTGCAAAATGGGAGCCAATGAAGATTTGGTTAATTATCTGTGTGGACATGCATGGAATCTTTGTTTATATAATTTATTGTAATTATCAGGTATTAATATATAGCTTGTTTGAATATGCAAAAGCTGTGTTTTGTTTTAGACTTGTTCTCTCTGAATTTTATGAAAAATGATACGTGTTTTTAAATGTTGCTAACTTAATAGAGAAACACGACATAATATTGATTTATGTTGGTCATTACATGGTAGGCTTTACAGATCACTTCAGCAGGGCTTTGGAGGCTACCTCTTAATAATTATTTTGGCATGTAATGGCAAATAGTTCATTTTAAAGCACCTGGGGCCTGTTACATTGGTGAAAATGTGGTAAGGAATATAAAAAAAAAAGTTATGACTGATTTGCAGCCTGTTTTCTCTGTTCAATATTTATTTTACACAAAACCTAATGCCAAACATTGGTTGTGGTCAGTTGGCCTTTTTGAATGCAGATAGGACCAGTCAAGGATCAAATAAACATAACCAGGGTGTTCAGGAGCTCGAGCTAAATATTTTTAAGAAACGTAGTGCAAATGTTTGGTCAGTAAAAATTGGTCACAAATGGAGCACTGATTTCCAGGTGTATTTTAGGGTTCTGCCTGGGGATTTTCTCGGATCTTTAGTGGCAAATGGTGTTTTCCTATGCATACAAGACCAGTAATACTGTTCCTCAGTTATTGATTACTGTATTGCGAACTGTTTTCTATTCAGGAATGTTATGAAATGTTGCGTTCCTGATTGAACACAGAGTGATCACTATTCTCTTGAATTAATTTTGCAATATCCAGGGGTAAGCACCATGAAAATGATGTTTGACAGCCAAAGGAGCTGGTTGCCGATGCCTACGCTTGACAAGAAGGCATTGGAAAAAAATATAATTTCACAAGCAATTTAAAGATATTCTCATAAAAAAGTTTATTGTCCAGAAAATAAAGTGTCAGTTCAAATGCGTCTTTGGTTGAAACTATCCGGAACAGAGCTATTGGCAAACACTGTCCCCCCAGTCCAGGGGGTCCAGGTAACAGAAAGGGATGCCCCATGGTTCAATGGAGAATGTAGAATCTCGAAAAGAAATGTGAACCATGATTGAATGAGTGGTGTGTACATAGCTGGCCAGAATTATAATTTCAATAGGGCGTATAAAATAGCTAAAAGACAAAAAAATAATTTTAAAACAAGAAGTAGTGCATGAGCAAGCACAAAGTATGCCTGCAAAATGGGAGCCAATGAAGATTTGGTTAATTATCTGTGTGGACATGCATGGAATCTTTGTTTATATAATTTATTGTAATTATCAGGTATTAATATATAGCTTGTTTGAATATGCAAAAGCTGTTTTTTGTTTTAGACTTGTTCTCTCTGAATTTTATGAAAAATGATACGTGTTTTTAAATGTTGCTAACTTAATTGAGAAACACGACATAATATTGATTTATGTTGGTCATTACATGGTAGGCTTTACAGATCACTTCAGCAGGGTTTTGGAGGCTATCTCTTAATAATTATTTTGGCACGTAATGGCAAATAGTTCATTTTAAAGCACCTGGGTCCTGTTACATTGGTGAAAATGTGGTAAGGAATATAAAAAAAAAAGTTCTGACTGATTTGCAGCCTCTTTTCTCTGTTCAATAGATATTTTACACAAAACATAATGCCAAACATTGGTTGTGGTCAGTAGGCCTTTTTTGCATGCAGCTAGGACCAGTCAAGGATGAAATAAACATAACCAGGGTGTTCAGGAGCTCGAGCTAAATATTTGTAAGAAACGTAGTGCAAATGTTTGGTCAGTAAAAATTTGTCACAAATGGAGCACTGATTTTCAGGAGTATTTTAGGGTTCTGCCTGGGGATTTTCTGGGATCTTTAGTGGCATATGGTGTTTTCCTAAGCATATAAGACCAGTAATACTGTTCCTCAGTCATTGATTACTGTATCGTGGACTGTTTTCTATTCAGGAATGTTATGAAAAGATGTATTCCTGATTGAACACGGAGCCATCACTATTCTCTTGAATTAATTTTGCAATATCCAGGGGTAAGCACCATGAAAATGATGTTTGAAAGCCAAAGGAGCTGGTTGCCGATGCCTAAGCTTGACAAGGAGGCATTGGAAACATTTATTATTTCACAAGCAATTTAAAGATACTCTCATAAAAAGGTTTATTGGCCAGAAAAGAAAGTGTCAGTTCAAATGCGTCTTTGGTTGAAACTATCCAGAACAGAGCTATTGGCAAACACTGTCCCCCAGTTCAGGAGGTCCAGGTTACAGAAAGGGATGCCCAATGGTTCGATGGAGAATGTAGAATCTTAAAAAGAAATGTTAACCATGATTGAATGAGTGGTGTGTATACAGCTGGCCAGAATTCTAATTTCAACAGGGCGTATAAAAATAGCTAAAAGACAAAAAAAGCATTTTAAAACAAGAAGTTGTGCATGAGGAAGCACAAAGTATACCTGAACAATGGGAGCCAATGAAGATTTGGGTAATTATCTGTGTGGACATGCATGGAATCTTTGTTTATATAATTTATTGTAATTATCAGGTATTAATATATAACTTGTTTGAATATGCAAAAGCTGTGTTTTGTTTTAGACTTGTTCTCTCTGAATTTTCTGAAAAATGATATGTGTTTTTAAATGTTGCTAACTTAATAGAGAAATACGATGACATAATATTGATTTATGTTGGTCATTACATGGTAGGCTTTACAGATCACTTCAGCAGGGCTTTGGAGGCTATCTCTTAATAATTATTTTGGCCTGTAATGGCAAATAGTTCATTTGAAAGCACCTGGGGCCTTTTACATTGGTGAAAATGTGGTAAGGAATATAAAAAAAAGTTCTAACGGATTTGCAGCCTCTTTTCTCTGTTCAATAGTTATTTTACACAAAACCTAATGCCAAACATTGGTTGTGGTCAGTTGGCCTTTTTGCATGCAGATAGGACCAGTCAAGGATTAAATAAATATAACCAGGGGGTTCAGGATCTCAAGCTAAATATTTTTAAGAAACGTAGTGCAAATGTTTGGTCAGTAAATATTGGTCACAAATGGAGCACTGATTTTCAGGTGTATTTTAGGGTTCTGCCTGGGGATTTTCTGGGATCTTTAGTGGCAAATGGTGTTTTCCTAAGCATACAAGACCAGTAATACTGTTCCTCAGTCATTGATTACTGTATTGTGGACTGTTTTCTATTCAGGAATGTTATGAAATGTTGCGTTCCTGATTGAACACACAGTGTCCACTATTCTCTTGAATTAATTTTCCAATAGCCAGGGGTAAGCACCATGAAAATGATATTGGACAGCCAAAGGAGCTGGTTGGCGATGCCTAAGCTTGACAAGAAGGCATTGGAAAAAATATTATTTCACAAGCAATTTAAAGATATTCTCATAAAAAAGTTTATTGTCCAGAAAAGAAAGTGTCAGTTCAAATGCGTCTTTGGTTGAAACTATCCGGAACAGAGCTATTGGCAAACACTGTCCCCCAGTTCAGGGGGTCCAGGTAACAGAAAGGGATGCCCCATGGTTCGATGGAGAATGTAGAATCTCGAAAAGAAATGTGAACCATGATTGAATGAGTGGTGTGTACAATGCTGGCCACAATTATAATTTCAATAGAGCATATACAAATTGCTAAAAGACAAAAAAATGAATTTTAAAACAAGAAGTTGTGAATGAGGAAGCACAAAGTATGCCTGCAAAATGGGAGCCAACGAAGATTTGGTTAATTTTCTGTGTGGACATGCATGGAATCATTGATTATATAATTTATTGTAAGTATCAGGTCTTAATATGTAGCTTGTTTGAATATGCAAAAGCTGTTTTTTGTTTTAGACTTGTTCTCTCTGAATTTTATGAAGTATGATACGTGTTTTTAAATGTCGCTAACTTAATGGAGAAATACGATGACATAATATTGATTTATGTTGGTCATTACATGGTATGCTTTACAGATCACTTCAGCAGGGCTTTGGAGGCTACCTCTTAATAATTATTTTGGCATGAAATGGCAAATAGTTCATTTTAAAGCTCCTGGGGCCTTTTACATTGGTGAAAATGTGGTAAGGAATATAAAAAAAAAGTTCTGACTGATTTGCAGCCTCTTTTCTCTGTTCAATAGATATTTTACACTAAACCTAATGCCAAACATTGGTTGTGGTCAGTTGGCCTTTTTGCATGCAGATAGGACCAGTCAAGGATCAAATAAACATAACCAGGGTGTTCAGGAGCTCGAGCTAAATATTTTTAAGAAACGTAGTGCAAATATTTGTCCAGTAAAAACTGGTCACAAGTGGAGCACTGATTTGCAGGTGTATTTTAGGGTTCTGCCTGGGGATTTTCTGGGATCTTTAGTGGCAAATGGTGTTTTCCTAAGCATACAAGACCAGTAATACTGTTCCTCAGTTATTGATTACTGTATTGGGTCCTGTTTTATATTCAGGAATGTTATGAAATGTTGCGTTCCTGATTGAACACACAGTGTCCACTCTTCTCTTGAATTGATTTTCCAATATCCAGGGGTAAGCACCATGAAAATGATGTTTGACAGTCAAAGGAGCTGGTTGGCGATGCCTAAGCTTGACAAGGAGGCATTGGAAAAAATTATTATTTCACAAGCAATTTAAAGATATTCTCATAAAAAAGTTTATTGGCCAGAAAAGAAAGTGTCAGTTCGAATGCGTCTTTGGTTGAAACTATCCAGAACAGAGCTATTGGCAAACACTGTTCCCCAGTCCAGGGGGTCCAGGTAACAGAAAGGGATGCCCCATGGTTCAATGGAGAATGTAGAATCTCGAAAAGAAATGTGAACCATGATTGAATGAGTGGTGTGTACATATCTGGCCAGAATTATAATTTCAATAGAGCATATACAAATTGCTAAAAGACAAAATATTAATTTTAAAACAAGAAGTTGTGCATGAGGAAGCACAAAGTCTGCCTGCAAAATGGGAGCCAATGAAGATTTGGTTAATTATCTGTGTGGACATGCATGGAATCTTTGTTTATATAATTTATTGTAAGTATCAGGTCTTAATATATAGCTTGTTTGAATATGCAAAAGCTGTTTTTTGTTTTAGACTTGTTCTCTCTGAATTTTATGAAATATGATACGTGTTTTTAAATGTTGCTAACTTAATAGAGAAATACGGTGACATAATATTGATTTATGTTGGTCATTACATGGTAGGCTTTACAGATCACTTCAGCAGGGCTTTGGAGGCTATCTCTTAATAATTATTTTGGCACGTAATGGCAAATAGTTCATTTTAAAGCACCTGGGGCCTGTTAAATTGGGCAAAATGTGGTAAGGAGTATAAAAAAAAGTTCTGACTGATTTGCAGCCTCTTTTCTCTGTTCAATAAATATTTTACACAAAACCTAATGCCAAACATTGGTTGTGTTCAGTAGGCCTTTTTGCATGCAGCTAGGACCAGTCAAGGATGAAATAAACATAACCAGGGTGTTCAGGAGCTCGAGCTAAATATTTGTAAGAAACGTAGTGCAAATGTTTGGTCAGTAAAAATTTGTCACAAAGGGAGCACTGATTTTCAGGAGTATTTTAGGGTTCTGCCTGGGGATTTTCTGGGATCTTTAGTGGCATATGGTGTTTTCCTAAGCATATAAGACCAGTAATACTTTTCCTCAGTCATTGATTACTGTATCGTGGACTGTTTTCTATTCAGGAATGTTATGAAAAGTTGCGTTCCTGATTGAACACGGAGCCATCACTATTCTCTTGAATTAATTTTGCAATATCCAGGGGTAAGCACCATGAAAATGATGTTTGACAGCCAAAGGAGCTGGTTGCCGATGCCTAAGCTTGACAAGGAGGCATTGGAAACAATTATTATTTCACAAGCAATTTAAAGATACTCTCATAAAAAAGTTTATTGGCCAGAAAAGAAAGTGTCAGTTCGAATGCGTCTTTGGTTGAAACTATCCAGAACAGAGCTATTGGCAAACACTGTCCCCCAGTTCAGGAGGTCCAGGTTACAGAAAGGGATGCCCAATGGTTCGATGGAGAATGTAGAATCTTAAAAAGAAATGTTAACCATGATTGAATGAGTGGTGTGTATACAGCTGGCCAGAATTCTAATTTCAACAGGGCGTATAAAAATAGCTAAAAGACAAAAAAGCATTTTAAAACAAGAAGTTGTGCATGAGGAAGCACAAAGTATGCTTGAAAAATGGGAGCCAATGAAGATTTGGTTAATTATCTGTGTGGACATGCATGGAATCTTTGTTTATATAATTTATTGTAATTATCAGGTATTAATATATAGCTTGTTTGAATATGCAAAAGCTGTGTTTTGTTTTAGACTTGTTCTCTCTGAATTTTATGTAATATGATAAGTGTTTTTAAATGTTGCTAACTTAATAGAGAAATACGATGACATAATATTGATTTATGTTGGTCATTACATGGTAGGCCTTACACATCACTTCAGCAGGGCTTTGGAGGCTACCTCTTAATAATTATTGTGGCATGTAATGGCAAATAGTTCATTTTAAAGCACCTGGGGCCTTTTACATTGGTGAAAATGTGGTAAGGAATATAAAAAAAAAGTTCGGACTGATTTGTAGCCTCTTTTCTCTGTTCAATAGATATTCTACACAAAACCTAATGCCAAACATTGGTTGTGGTCAGTTGGCCTTTTTGCATGCAGATAGGACCAGTCAAGGATCAAATAAACATAACCAGGGTGTTCAGGAGCTCGAGCTAAATATTTTTAAGAAACGTAGTGCAAATGTTTGGTCAGTAAAAATTGGTCACAAGTGGAGCACTGATTTTCAGGTGTATTTTAGGGTTCTGCCTGGGGATTTTCTGGGATCTTTAGTGGCAAATGGTGTTTTCCTAAGCATACAAGACCAGTAATACTGTTCCTCAGTCATTGATTACTGTATCGTCGACTGTTTTCTATTCAGGAATGTTATGAAAAGTTACGTTCCTGATTGAACACGGAGCCATCACTATTCTCTTGAATTAATTTTGCAATATCCAGGGGTAAGCACCATGAAAATGATGTTTGACAGCCAAAGGAGCTGGTTGCCGATGCCTAAGCTTGACAAGGAGGCATTTGAAACAATTATTATTTCACAAGCAATTTAAAGATATTCTCATAAAAAAGTTTATTGGCCAGAAAAGAAAGTGTCAGTTCGAATGCGTCTTTGGTTGAAACTATCCAGAACAGAGCTATTGGCAAACACTGTCCCCCAGATCAGGAGGTCCAGGTTACAGAAAGGGATGCCCAATGGTTCGATGGAGAATGTAGAATCTTGAAAAGAAATGTGAACCATGATTGAATGAGTGGTGTGTACACAGCTGGCCAGAATTCTAATTTCAACAGGGCGTATAAAAATAGCTAAAGGACAAAAAAAGCATTTTAAAACAAGAAGTTGTGCATGAGGAAGCACAAAGTCTGCCTGCAAAATGGGAGCCAATGAAGATTTGGTTAATTATCTGTGTGGACATGCATGGAATCTTTGTTTATATAATTTATTGTAATTATCAGGTATTAATATATAACTTGTTTGAATATGCAAAAGCTGTGTTTTGTTTTAGACTTGTTCTCTCTGAATTTTCTGAAAAAGGATACGTGTTTTTAAATGTTGCTAACTTAATAGAGAAATACGATGACATAATATTGATTTATGTTGGTCATTACATGGTAGGCTTTACAGATCACTTCAGCAGGGCTTTGGAGGCTACCTCTTAATAATTATTTTGGCATGTAATGGCAAATAGTTCATTTTAAAGCACCTGGGGCCTGTTACATTGGTGAAAATGTGGTAAGGAATATAAAAAAAAAAGTTCTGACTGATTTGCAGCCCGTTTTCTCTGTTCAATAGATATTTTACACAAAACCTAATGCCAAACATTGGTTGTGGTCAGTTGGCCTTTTTGAATGCAGATAGGACCAGTCAAGGATCAAATAAACATAACCAGGGTGTTCAGGAGCTCATAAAACTATCCGGAACAGAGCTATTGGCAAACACTGTCCCCCAGTCCAGGGGGTCCAGGTAACAGAAAGGGATGCCCCATGGTTCAATGGAGAATGTAGAATCTCGAAAAGAAATGTGAACCATGATTGAATGAGTGGTGTGTACATAGCTGGCCAGAATAATAATTTCAATAGAGCATATACAAATTGCTAAAAGACAAAATATTAATTTTAAAACAAGAAGTTGTGCATGAGGAAGCACAAAGTCTGCCTGCAAAATGGGAGCCAATGAAGATTTGGTTAATTATCTGTGTGGACATGCATGGAATCTTTGTTTATATAATTTATTGTAAGTATCAGGTCTTAATATATAGCTTGTTTGAATATGCAAAAGCTGTTTTTTGTATTAGACTTGTTCTCTCTGAATTTTATGAAATATGATACGTGTTTTTAAATGTTGCTAACTTAATAGAGAAATACGGTGACATAATATTGATTTATGTTGGTCATTACATGGTAGGCTTTACAGATCACTTCAGCAGGGCTTTGGAGGCTATCTCTTAATAATTATTTTGGCACGTAATGGCAAATAGTTCATTTTAAAGCACCTCGGGCCTGTTACATTGGTGAAAATGTGGTAAGGAGTATAAAAAAAAAGTTCTGACTGATTTGCAGCCTCTTTTCTCTGTTCAATAAATATTTTACACAAAACCTAATGCCAAACATTGGTTGTGTTCAGTAGGCCTTTTTGCATGCAGATAGGACCAGTCAAGGATCAAATAAACATAACCAGGGTGTTCAGGAGCTCGAGCTAAATATTTGTAAGAAACGTAGTGCAAATGTTTGGTCAGTAAAAAATTGTCACAAAGGGAGCACTGATTTTCAGGAGTATTTTAGGGTTCTGCCTGGGGATTTTCTGGGATCTTTAGTGGCAAATGGTGTTTTCCTAAGCATACAAGACCAATAATACTGTTCCTCAGTCATTGATTACTGTATTGTGGACTGTTTTCTATTCAGGAATGTTATGAAAAGTTGCGTTCCTGATTGAACACGGAGCCATCACTATTCTCTTGAATTAATTTTGCAATATCCAGGGGTAAGCACCATGAAAATGATGTTTGACAGCCAAAGGAGCTGGTTACCGATGCCTAAGCTTGACAAGGAGGCATTGGAAACAATTATTATTTCACAAGCAATTTAAAGATATTCTCATAAAAAAGTTTCGTGGCCAGAAAAGAAAGTGTCAGTTTGAATGCGTCTTTGGTTGAAACTATCCAGAACAGAGCTATTGGCAAACACTGTCCCCCAGTTCAGGAGGTCCAGGTTACAGAAAAGGATGCCCAATGGTTCGATGGAGAATGTAGGATCTCGAAAAGAAATGTTAACCATGATTGAATGAGTGGTGTGTACACAGCTGGCCAGAATTCTAATTTCAACAGGGCGTATAAAAATAGCTAAAAGACAAAAAAAGCATTTTAAAACAAGACGTTGTGCATGAGGAAGCACAAAGTATGCCTGCAAAATGGGAGCCAATGAAGATTTGGTTAATTATCTGTGTGGACATGCATGGAATCTTTGTTTATATAATTTATTGTAATTATCAGGTATTAATATATAGCTTGTTTGAATATGCAAAAGCTGTTTTTTGTTTTAGACTTGTTCTCTCTGAATTTTCTGAAAAATGATACGTGTTTTTAAATGTTGCTAACTTAATAGAGAAATACGATGACATAATATTGATTTATGTTGGTCATTACATGGTAGGCTTTACAGATCACTTCAGCAGGGCTTTGGAGGCTACCTCTTAATAATTATTTTGGCATGTAATGGCAAATAGTTCATTTTAAAGCACCTGGGGCCTGTTACATTGGTGAAAATGTGGTAAGGAATATAAAAAAAAAAGTTCTGACTGATTTGCAGCCTGTTTTCTCTGTTCAATAGATATTTTACACAAAACCTAATGGCAAACATTGGTTGTGGTCAGTTGGCCTTTTTGAATGCAGATAGGACCAGTCAAGGATCAAATAAACATAACCAGGGTGTTCAGGAGCTCATAAAACTATCCGGAACAGAGCTATTGGCAAACACTGTCCCCCAGTCCAGGGGGTCCAGGTAACAGAAAGGGATGCCCCATGGTTCAATGGAGAATGTAGAATCTCGAAAAGAAATGTGAACCATGATTGAATGAGTGGTGTGTACATAGCTGGCCAGAATTATAATTTCAATAGAGCATATACAGATTGCTAAAAGACAAAATATTAATTTTAAAACAAGAAGTTGTGCATGAGGAAGCACAAAGTCTGCCTGCAAAATGGGAGCCAATGAAGATTTGGTTAATTATCTGTGTGGACATGCATGGAATCTTTGTTTATATAATTTATTGTAATTATCAGGTATTAATATATAACTTGTTTGAATATGCAAAAGCTGTGTTTTGTTTTAGACTTGTTCTCTCTGAATTTTCTGAAAAATGATACGTGTTTTTAAATGTTGCTAACTTAATAGAGAAATACGATGACATAATATTGATTTATGTTGGTCATTACATGGTAGGCCTTACAGATCACTTCAGCAGGGCTTTGGAGGCTACCTCTTAATAATTATTTTGGCATGTAATGGCAAATAGTTCATTTTAAAGCACCTGGGGACTTTTACATTGGTGAAAATGTGGTAAGGAATATAAAAAAAAAGTTCGGACTGATTTGCAGCCTGTTTTCTCTGTTCAATAGATATTTTACACAAAACCTAATGCCAAACATTGGTTGTGGTCAGTTGGCCTTTTTGCATGCAGATAGGACCAGTCAAGGATCAAATAAACATAACCAGGGTGTTCAGGAGCTCGAGCTAAATATTTTTAAGAAACGTAGTGCAAATGTTTGGTCAGTAAAAATTGGTCACAAGTGGAGCACTGATTTTCAGGTGTATTTTAGGGTTCTGCCTGGGGATTTTCTGGGATCTTTAGTGGCAAATGGTGTTTTCCTAAGCATACAAGACCAGTAATACTGTTCCTCAGTTATTGATTACTGTATCGTGGACTGTTTTCTATTCAGGAATGTTATGAAAAGTTGCGTTCCTGATTGAACACAGAGCCATCACTATTCTCTTGAATTAATTTTGCAATATCCAGGGGTAAGCACCATGAAAATGATGTTTGACAGCCAAAGGAGCTGGTTGGCGATGCCTAAGCTTGACAAGGAGGCATTGGAAAAAAATATTTTTTCCAAGCAATTTAAAGATATTCTCATAAAAAAGTTTATTGGCCAGAAAAGAAAGTGTCAGTTCGAATGCGTCTTTGGTTGAAACTATCCAGAACAGAGCTATTGGCAAACACTGTCCCCCAGTTCAGGAGGTCCAGGTTACAGAAAAGGATGCCCAATGGTTCGATGGAGAATGTAGAATCTCGAAAAGAAATGTTAACCATGATTGAATGAGTGGTGTGTACACAGCTGGCCAGAATTCTAATTTCAATAGGGCGTATAAAAATAGCTAAAAGACAAAAAAAGAATTTTAAAACAAGAAGTTGTGCATGAGGAAGCACAAAGTATGCCTGCAAAATGGGAGCCAATGAAGATTTGGTTAATTATCTGTGTGGACATGCATGGAATCTTTGTTTATATAATTTATTGTAATTATCAGGTATTAATATATAGCTTGTTTGAAAATGCAAAAGCTGTTTTTTGTTTTAGACTTGTTCTCTCTGAATTTTATGAAATATGATACGTGTTTTTAAATGTTGCTAACTTAATAGAGAAATACGATGACATAATATTGATTTATGTTGGTCATTACATGGTAGGCTTTACAGATCACTTCAGCAGGGCTTTGGAGGCTACCTCTTAATAATTATTTTGGCATGTAATGGCAAATAGTTCATTTTAAAGCACCTGGGGCCTGTTACATTGGTGAAAATGTGGTAAGGAATATAAAAAAAAAAGTTCTGACTGATTTGCAGCCCGTTTTCTCTGTTCAATAGATATTTTACACAAAACCTAATGCCAAACATTGGTTGTGGTCAGTTGGCCTTTTTGAATGCAGATAGGACCAGTCAAGGATCAAATAAACATAACCAGGGTGTTCAGGAGCTCATAAAACTATCCGGAACAGAGCTATTGGCAAACACTGTCCCCCAGTCCAGGGGGTCCAGGTAACAGAAAGGGATGCCCCATGGTTCAATGGAGAATGTAGAATCTCGAAAAGAAATGTGAACCATGATTGAATGAGTGGTGTGTACATAGCTGGCCAGAATAATAATTTCAATAGAGCATATACAAATTGCTAAAAGACAAAATATTAATTTTAAAACAAGAAGTTGTGCATGAGGAAGCACAAAGTCTGCCTGCAAAATGGGAGCCAATGAAGATTTGGTTAATTATCTGTGTGGACATGCATGGAATCTTTGTTTATATAATTTATTGTAAGTATCAGGTCTTAATATATAGCTTGTTTGAATATGCAAAAGCTGTTTTTTGTATTAGACTTGTTCTCTCTGAATTTTATGAAATATGATACGTGTTTTTAAATGTTGCTAACTTAATAGAGAAATACGGTGACATAATATTGATTTATGTTGGTCATTACATGGTAGGCTTTACAGATCACTTCAGCAGGGCTTTGGAGGCTATCTCTTAATAATTATTTTGGCACGTAATGGCAAATAGTTCATTTTAAAGCACCTCGGGCCTGTTACATTGGTGAAAATGTGGTAAGGAGTATAAAAAAAAAGTTCTGACTGATTTGCAGCCTCTTTTCTCTGTTCAATAAATATTTTACACAAAACCTAATGCCAAACATTGGTTGTGTTCAGTAGGCCTTTTTGCATGCAGATAGGACCAGTCAAGGATCAAATAAACATAACCAGGGTGTTCAGGAGCTCGAGCTAAATATTTGTAAGAAACGTAGTGCAAATGTTTGGTCAGTAAAAAATTGTCACAAAGGGAGCACTGATTTTCAGGAGTATTTTAGGGTTCTGCCTGGGGATTTTCTGGGATCTTTAGTGGCAAATGGTGTTTTCCTAAGCATACAAGACCAATAATACTGTTCCTCAGTCATTGATTACTGTATTGTGGACTGTTTTCTATTCAGGAATGTTATGAAAAGTTGCGTTCCTGATTGAACACGGAGCCATCACTATTCTCTTGAGTTAATTTTGCAATATCCAGGGGTAAGCACCATGAAAATGATGTTTGACAGCCAAAGGAGCTGGTTACCGATGCCTAAGCTTGACAAGGAGGCATTGGAAACAATTATTATTTCACAAGCAATTTAAAGATACTCTCATAAAAAAGTTTATTGGCCAGAAAAGAAAGTGTCAGTTCGAATGCGTCTTTGGTTGAAACTATCCAGAACAGAGCTATTGGCAAACACTGTCCCCCAGTCCAGGGGGTCCAGGTAACAGAAAGGGATGCCCCATGGTTCAATGGAGAATGTAGAATCTCGAAAAGAAATGTGAACCATGATTGAATGAGTGGTGTGTACATAGCTGGCCAGAATTATAATTTCAATAGAGCATATACAAATTGCTAAAAGACAAAATATTAATTTTAAAACAAGAAGTTGTGCATGAGGAAGCACAAAGTCTGCCTGCAAAATGGGAGCCAATGAAGATTTGGTTAATTATCTGTGTGGACATGCATGGAATCTTTGTTTATATAATTTATTGTAAGTATCAGGTCTTAATATATAGCTTGTTTGAATATGCAAAAGCTGTTTTTTGTATTAGACTTGTTCTCTCTGAATTTTATGAAATATGATACGTGTTTTTAAATGTTGCTAACTTAATAGAGAAATACGGTGATATAATATTGATTTATGTTGGTCATTACATGGTAGGCTTTACAGATCACTTCAACAGGGCTTTGGAGGCTACCTCTTAATAATTATTTTGGCATGTAATGGCAAATAGTTCATTTTAAAGCACCTGGGGCCTTTTACATTGGTGAAAATGTGGTAAGGAATATAAAAAAAAAAGTTCTGACTGATTTGCAGCCTCTTTACTCTGTTCAATAGATATTTTACACAAAACTTAATGCCAAACATTGGTTGTGGTCAGTTGGCCTTTTTGCATGCAGATAGGACCAGTCAAGGATCAAATAAACATAACCAGGGTGTTCAGGAGCTCGAGCTAACTATTTTTAAGAAACGTAGTGCAAATGTTTGGTCAGTAAAAATTGGTCACAAATGGAGCACTGATTTTCAGGTGTATTTTAGGGTTCTGCCTGGGGATTTTCTGGGATCTTTAGTGGCAAATGGTGTTTTCCTAAGCATACAAGACCAGTAATACTGTTCCTCAGTTATTGATTACTGTATTGCGAACTGTTTTCTATTCAGGAATGTTATGAAATGTTGCTTTCCTGATTGAACACAGAGTGATCACTATTCTCTTGAATTAATTTTCCAATATCCAGGGGTAAGCACCATGAAAATGATGTTTGACAGCCAAAGGAGCTGGTTGCCGATGCCTAAGCTTGACAAGGAGGCATTGGAAACAATTATTTTTTCCAAGCAATTTAAAAATATTCTCATAAAAAAGTTTATTGGCCAGAAAAGAAAGTGTCAGTTCGAATGCGTCTTTGGTTGAAACAATCCAGAACAGAGCTATTGGCAAACACTGTCCCCCAGTTCAGGAGGTCCAGGTTACAGAAAGGGATGCCCAATGGTTCGATGGAGAATGTAGAATCTCAAAAAGAAATGTGAACCATGATTGGATGAGTGGTGTGTACACAGCTGGCCAGAATTATAATTTCAACAGGGCGTATAAAATAGCTAAAAGACAAAAGAAGAAGTTTAAAACAAGAAGTTGTGCATGAGGAAGCACAAAGTATGCCTGAAAAATGGGAGCCAATGAAGATTTGGTTAATTATCTGTGTGGACATGCATGGAATCTTTGTTTATATAATTTATTGTAATTATCAGGTATTAATATATAACTTGTTTGAATATGCAAAAGCTGTGTTTTGTTTTAGACTTGTTCTCTCTGAATTTTCTGAAAAATGATACGTGTTTTTAAATGTTGCTAATTTAATGGAGAAACACAAGACATAATATTGATTTATGTTGGTCATTACATGGTAGGCCTTACAGATCACTTCAGCAGGGCTTTGGAGGCTATCTCTTAATAATTATTTTGGCATGTAATGGCAAATAGTTCATTTTAAAGCACCTAGGGCCTGTTACATTGGGGAAAATGTGGTAAGGAATATAAAAAAAGTTCTGACTGATTTGCAGCCTCTTTTCTCTGTTCAATAGATATTTTACACAAAACCTAATGCCAAACATTGGTTGTGGTCAGTTGGCCTTTTTGCATGCAGATAGGACCAGTCAAGGATCAAATAAACATAACCAGGGTGTTCAGGAGCTTGAGCTAAATATTTGTAAGAAACGTAGTGCAAATGTTTGGTAAGTAAAAATTTGTCACAAATGGAGCACTGATTTTTCAGGTGTATTTTAGGTTTCTGCATGGGGATTTTCTGGGATCTTTAGTGGCAAATGGTGTTTTCCTAAGCATACAAGACCAGTAATACTGTTCCTCAGTCATTGATTACTGTATTGTGGACTGTTTTCTATTCAGGAATGTTATGAAAAGTTGCGTTCCTGATTGAACACGGAGCGATCACTATTCTCTTGAATTAATTTTCCAATAGCCAGGGGTAAGCACCATGAAAATGATGTTTGACAGCCAAAGGAGCTGGTTGGCGATGCCTAAGCTTGACAAGGAGGCATTGGAAAAAATTATTTTTTCCAAGCAATTTAAAGATATTCTCATAAAAAAGTTTCGTGGCCAGAAAAGAAAGTGTCAGTTTGAATGCGTCTTTGGTTGAAACTATCCAGAACAGAGCTATTGGCAAACACTGTCCCCCAGTTCAGGAGGTCCAGGTTACAGAAAAGGATGCCCAATGGTTCGATGGAGAATGTAGGATCTCGAAAAGAAATGTTAACCATGATTGAATGAGTGGTGTGTACACAGCTGGCCAGAATTCTAATTTCAATAGGGCGTATAAAAATAGCTAAAAGACAAAAAAAGCATTTTAAAACAAGAAGTTGTGCATGAGGAAGCACAAAGTATGCCTGCAAAATGGGAGCCAATGAAGATTTGGTTAATTATCTGTGTGGACATGCATGGAATCTTTGTTTATATAATTTATTGTAATTATCAGGTATTAATATATAGCTTGTTTGAATATGCAAAAGCTGTGTTTTGTTTTAGACTTGTTCTCTCTGAATTTTATGAAATATGATACGTGTTTTTAAATGTTGCTAACTTAATAGAGAAATACGATGACATAATATTGATTTATGTTGGTCATTACATGGTAGGCTTTACAGATCACTTCAGCAGGGCTTTGGAGGCTACCTCTTAATAATTATTTTGGCATGTAATGGCAAATAGTTCATTTTAAAGCACCTGGGGCCTGTTACATTGGTGAAAATGTGGTAAGGAATATAAAAAAAAAAGTTCTGACTGATTTGCAGCCTGTTTTCTCTGTTCAATAGATATTTTACACAAAACCTAATGGCAAACATTGGTTGTGGTCAGTTGGCCTTTTTGAATGCAGATAGGACCAGTCAAGGATCAAATAAACATAACCAGGGTGTTCAGGAGCTCATAAAACTATCCGGAACAGAGCTATTGGCAAACACTGTCCCCCAGTCCAGGGGGTCCAGGTAACAGAAAGGGAAGCCCCATGGTTCAATGGAGAATGTAGAATCTCGAAAAGAAATGTGAACCATGATTGAATGAGTGGTGTGTACATAGCTGGCCAGAATTATAATTTCAATAGAGCATATACAAATTGCTAAAAGACAAAATATTAATTTTAAAACAAGAAGTTGTGCATGAGGAAGCACAAAGTCTGCCTGCAAAATGGGAGCCAATGAAGATTTGGTTAATTATCTGTGTGGACATGCATGGAATCTTTGTTTATATAATTTATTGTAATTATCAGGTATTAATATATAACTTGTTTGAATATGCAAAAGCTGTGTTTTGTTTTAACTTGTTCTCTCTGAATTTTCTGAAAAATGATACGTGTTTTTAAATGTTGCTAACTTAATAGAGAAATACGATGACATAATATTGATTTATGTTGGTCATTACATGGTAGGCTTTACAGATCACTTCAGCAGGGCTTTGGAGGCTACCTCTTAATAATTATTTTGGCATGTAATGGCAAATAGTTCATTTTAAAGCACCTGGGGCCTGTTACATTGGTGAAAATGTGGTAAGGAATATAAAAAAAAAGTTCTGACTGATTTGCAGCCTGTTTTCTCTGTTCAATAGATATTTTACACAAAACCTAATGCCAAACATTGGTTGTGGTCAGTTGGCCTTTTTGAATGCAGATAGGACCAGTCAAGGATCAAATAAACATAACCAGGGTGTTCAGGAGCTCATAAAACTATCCGGAACAGAGCTATTGGCAAACACTGTCCCCCAGTCCAGGGGGTCCAGGTAACAGAAAGGGATGCCCCATGGTTCAATGGAGAATGTAGAATCTCGAAAAGAAATGTGAACCATGATTGAATGAGTGGTGTGTACATAGCTGGCCAGAATTATAATTTCAATAGAGCATATACAAATTGCTAAAAGACAAAATATTAATTTTAAAACAAGAAGTTGTGCATGAGGAAGCACAAAGTCTGCCTGCAAAATGGGAGCCAATGAAGATTTGGTTAATTATCTGTGTGGACATGCATGGAATCTTTGTTTATATAATTTATTGTAATTATCAGGTATTAATATATAGCTTGTTTGAATATGCAAAAGCTGTTTTTTGTATTAGACTTGTTCTCTCTGAATTTTATGAAATATGATACGTGTTTTTAAATGTTGCTAACTTAATAGCGAAATACGATGACATAATATTGATTTATGTTGGTCATTACATGGTAGGCTTTACAGATCACTTCAACAGGGCTTTGGAGGCTACCTCTTAATAATTATTTTGGCATGTAATGGCAAATAGTTCATTTTAAAGCACCTGGGGCCTTTTACATTGGTGAAAATGTGGTAAGGAATATAAAAAAAAAGTTCTGACTGATTTGCAGCCTCTTTTCTCTGTTCAATAGATATTTTACACAAAATCTAATGCCAAACATTGGTTGTGGTCAGTTGGCCTTTTTGCATGCAGATAGGACCAGTCAAGGATCAAATAAACATAACCAGGGTGTTCAGGAGCTCGAGCTAAATATTTTTAAGAAGCGTAGTGCAAATGTTTGGTCAGTAAAAATTGGTCACAAATGGAGCACTGATTTTCAGGTGTATTTTAGGGTTCTGCCTGGGGGTTTTCTGGGATCTTTAGTGGCAAATGGTGTTTTCCTAAGCATACAAGACCAGTAATACTGTTCCTCAGTTATTGATTACTGTATTGCGAACTGTTTTCTATTCAGGAATGTTATGAAAAGTTGCGTTCCTGATTGAACACGGAGCGATCACTATTCTCTTGAATTAATTTTCCAATAGCCAGGGGTAAGCACCATGAAAATGATGTTTGACAGCCAAAGGAGCTGGTTGCCGATGCCTAAGCTTGACAAGGAGGCATTTGAAACAATTATTATTTCACAAGCAATTTAAAGATATTCTCATAAAAAAGTTTATTGGCCAGAAAAGAAAGTGTCAGTTCGAATGCGTCTTTGGTTGAAACTATCCAGAACAGAGCTATTGGCAAACACTGTCCCCCAGTTCAGGAGGTCCAGGTTACAGAAAGGGATGCCCAATGGTTCGATGGAGAATGTAGAATCTTAAAAAGAAATGTTAACCATGATTGAATGAGTGGTGTGTACACAGCTGGCCAGAATTCTAATTTCAACAGGGCGTATAAAAATAGCTAAAAGACAAAAAAAGCATTTTAAAACAAGACGTTGTGCATGAGGAAGCACAAAGTATGCCTGCAAAATGGGAGCCAATGAAGATTTGGTTAATTATCTGTGTGGGCATGCATGGAATCTTTGTTTATATAATTTATTGTAATTATCAGGTATTAATATATAACTTGTTTGAATATGCAAAAGCTGTGTTTTGTTTTAGACTTGTTCTCTCTGAATTTTCTGAAAAATGATACGTGTTTTTAAATGTTGCTAACTTAATGGAGAAATACGATGACATAATATTGATTTATGTTGGTCATTACATGGTAGGCCTTACAGATCACTTCAGCAGGGCTTTGGAGGCTACCTCTTAATAATTATTTTGGCATGTAATAGCAAATAGTTCATTTTAAAGCACCTGGGGCCTTTTACATTGGTGAAAATGTGGTAAGGAATATATAAAAAAAAGTTCTAATGGATTTGCAGCCTCTTTTCTCTGTTCAATAGTTATTTTACACAAAACCTAATGCCAAACACTGGTTGTGGTCAGTTGGCCTTTTTGCATGCAGATAGGACCAGTCAAGGATTAAATAAATATAACCAGGGGGTTCAGGATCTCGAGCTAAATATTTTTAAGAAACGTAGTGCAAATGTTTGCTCAGTAAATATTGGTCACAAATGGAGCACTGATTTTCAGGTGTATTTTAGGGTTCTGCCTGGGGATTTTCTGGGATCTTTAGTGGCAAATGGTGTTTTCCTAAGCATACAAGACCAGTAATACTGTTCCTCAGTCATTGATTACTGTATTGTGGACTGTTTTCTATTCAGGAATGTTATGAAATGTTGCGTTCCTGATTGAACACAGAGGGTTCACTATTCTCTTGAATTAATTTTCCAATAGCCAGGGGTAAGCACCATGAAAATGATATTGGACAGCCAAAGGAGCTGTTTGGCGATGCCTAAGCTTGACAAGAAGGCATTGGAAAAAAATATTATTTCACAAGCAATTTAAAGATATTCTCATAAAAAAGTTTATTGTCCAGAAAAGAAAGTGTCAGTTCAAATGCGTCTTTCGTTGAAACTATCCGGAACAGAGCTATTGGCAAACACTGTCCCCCAGTTCCGGGGGTCCAGGTAACAGAAAGGGATGCCCCATGGTTCGATGGAGAATGTAGAATCTCAAAAAGAAATGTGAATCATGATTGAATGAGTGGCGTGTACAATGCTGGCCAGAATTATAATTTCAATAGGGCGTATAAAAATAGCTAAAAGACAAAAAAAGCATTTTAAAACAAGAAGTTGTGCATGAGGAAGCACAAAGTATGCCTGCAAAATGGGAGCCAATGAAGATTTGGTTAATTATCTGTGTGGACATGCATGGAATCTTTGATTATATAATATATTGTAAGTATCAGGTATTAATATATAGCTTGTTTGAATATGCAAAAGCTGTGTTTTGTTTTAGACTTGTTCTCTCTGAATTTTATGAAGTATGATACGTGTTTTTAAATGTCGCTAACTTAATGGAGAAATACGATGACATAACATTGATTTATGTTGGTCATTACATGGTAGGCTTTACAGATCACTTCAGCAGGGCTTTGGAGGCTATCTCTTAATAATTATTTTGGCATGTAATGGCAAATAGTTCATTTTAAAGCACCTGGGGCCTGTTACATTGGGGAAAATGTGGTAAGGAATATAAAAAAAAAGTTCTGACTGATTTGCAGCCTCTTTTCTCTGTTCAATAGATATTTTACACAAAACCTAATGCCAAACATTGGTTGTGGTCAGTTGGCCTTTTTGCATGCAGATAGGACCAGTCAAGGATCAAATAAACATAACCAGGGTGTTCAGGAGCTCGAGCTAAATATTTGTAAGAAACGTAGTGCAAATGTTTGGTCAGTAAAAATTTGTCACAAATGGAGCACTGATTTTTCAGGTGTATTTTAGGGTTCTGCATGGGGATTTTCTGGGATCTTTAGTGGCAAATGGTGTTTTCCTAAGCATACAAGACCAGTAATACTGTTCCTCAGTCATTGATTACTGTATTGTGGACTGTTTTCTATTCAGGAATGTTATGAAAAGTTGCGTTCCTGATTGAACACGGTGCGATCACTATTCTCTTGAATTAATTTTCCAATAGCCAGGGGTAAGCACCATGAAAATGATGTTTGACAGCCAAAGGAGCTGGTTGCCGATGCCTAAGCTTGACAAGGAGGCATTTGAAACAATTATTATTTCACAAGCAATTTAAAGATATTCTCATAAAAAAGTTTATTGGCCAGAAAAGAAAGTGTCAGTTCGAATGCGTCTTTGGTTGAAACTATCCAGAACAGAGCTATTGGCAAACACTGTCCCCCAGATCAGGAACACTGTCCCCCAGATCAGGAGGTCCAGGTTACAGAAAGGGATGCCCAATGGTTCGATGGAGAATGTAGAATCTTGAAAAGAAATGTGAACCATGATTGAATGAGTGGTGTGTACACAGCTGGCCAGAATTCTAATTTCAACAGTGCGTATAAAAATAGCTAAAGGACAAAAAAAGCATTTTAAAACAAGAAGTTGTGCATGAGGAAGCACAAAGTATGCCTGCAAAATGTGAGCCAATGAAGATTTGGTTAATTATCTGTGTGGATATGCATGGAATCTTTGTTTATATAATTTATTTTAATTATCAGGTATTAATATATAGCTTGTTTGAATATGCAAAAGCTGTGTTTTGTTTTAGACTTGTTCTCTCTGAATTTTCTGAAAAATGATATGTGTTTTTAAATGTTGCTAACTTAATGGAGAAACACAATGACATAATATTGATTTATGTTGGTCATTACATGGTAGGCTTTACACATCACTTCAGCAGGGCTTTGGAGGCTATCTCTTAATAATTATTTTGGCACGTAATGGCAAATAGTTAATTTTAAAGCACCTGGGGCCTGTTACATTGGTGAAAATGTGGTAAGGAGTATAGAAAAAAAGTTCTGACTGATTTGCAGCCTCTTTTCTCTGTTCAATAAATATTTGACACAAAACCTAATGCCAAACATTGGTTGTGTTCAGTAGGCCTTTTTGCATGCAGCTAGGACCAGTCAAGGATGAAATAAACATAACCAGGGTGTTCAGGAGCTCGAGCTAAATATTTGTAAGAAACATAGTGCAAATGTTTGGTCAGTAAAAATTTGTCACAAAGGGAGCACTGATTTTCAGGAGTATTTTAGGGTTCTGCCTGGGGATTTTCTGGGATCTTTAGTGGCATATGGTGTTTTCCGAAGCATATAAGACCAGTAATACTGTTCCTCAGTTATTGATTACTGTATCGTGGACTGTTTTCTATTCAGGAATGTTATGAAAAGTTGCGTTCCTGATTGAACACAGAGCCATCACTATTCTCTTGAATTAATTTTGCAATATCCAGGGGTAAGCACCATGAAAATGATGTTTGACAGCCAAAGGAGCTGGTTGCTGATGCCTAAGCTTGACAAGGAGGCATTGGAAACAATTATTTTTTCCAAGCAATTTAAAGATATTCTCATAAAAAAGTTTATTGGCCAGAAAAGAAAGTGTCAGTTCGAATGCGTCTTTGGTTGAAACTATCCAGAACAGAGCTATTGGCAAACACTGTCCCCCAGATCAGGAGGTCCAGGTTACAGAAAGGGATGCCCAATGGTTCGATGGAGAATGTAGAATCTTGAAAAGAAATGTGAACCATGATTGAATGAGTGGTGTGTACACAGCTGGCCAGAATTCTAATTTCAACAGGGCGTATAAAAATAGCTAAAGGACAAAAAAAGCATTTTAAAACAAGAAGTTGTGCATGAGGAAGCACAAAGTCTGCCTGCAAAATGGGAGCCAATGAAGATTTGGTTAATTATCTGTGTGGACATGCATGGAATCTTTGTTTATATAATTTATTGTAATTATCAGGTATTAATATATAACTTGTTTGAATATGCAAAAGCTGTGTTTTGTTTTAGACTTGTTCTCTCTGAATTTTCTGAAAAAGGATACGTGTTTTTAAATGTTGCTAACTTAATAGAGAAATACGATGACATAATATTGATTTATGTTGGTCATTACATGGTAGGCTTTACAGATCACTTCAGCAGGGCTTTGGAGGCTACCTCTTAATAATTATTTTGGCATGTAATGGCAAATAGTTCATTTTAAAGCACCTGGGGCCTGTTACATTGGTGAAAATGTGGTAAGGAATATAAAAAAAAAAGTTCTGACTGATTTGCAGCCCGTTTTCTCTGTTCAATAGATATTTTACACAAAACCTAATGCCAAACATTGGTTGTGGTCAGTTGGCCTTTTTGAATGCAGATAGGACCAGTCAAGGATCAAATAAACATAACCAGGGTGTTCAGGAGCTCATAAAACTATCCGGAACAGAGCTATTGGCAAACACTGTCCCCCAGTCCAGGGGGTCCAGGTAACAGAAAGGGATGCCCCATGGTTCAATGGAGAATGTAGAATCTCGAAAAGAAATGTGAACCATGATTGAATGAGTGGTGTGTACATAGCTGGCCAGAATAATAATTTCAATAGAGCATATACAAATTGCTAAAAGACAAAATATTAATTTTAAAACAAGAAGTTGTGCATGAGGAAGCACAAAGTCTGCCTGCAAAATGGGAGCCAATGAAGATTTGGTTAATTATCTGTGTGGACATGCATGGAATCTTTGTTTATATAATTTATTGTAAGTATCAGGTCTTAATATATAGCTTGTTTGAATATGCAAAAGCTGTTTTTTGTATTAGACTTGTTCTCTCTGAATTTTATGAAATATGATACGTGTTTTTAAATGTTGCTAACTTAATAGAGAAATACGGTGACATAATATTGATTTATGTTGGTCATTACATGGTAGGCTTTACAGATCACTTCAGCAGGGCTTTGGAGGCTATCTCTTAATAATTATTTTGGCACGTAATGGCAAATAGTTCATTTTAAAGCACCTCGGGCCTGTTACATTGGTGAAAATGTGGTAAGGAGTATAAAAAAAAAGTTCTGACTGATTTGCAGCCTCTTTTCTCTGTTCAATAAATATTTTACACAAAACCTAATGCCAAACATTGGTTGTGTTCAGTAGGCCTTTTTGCATGCAGATAGGACCAGTCAAGGATCAAATAAACATAACCAGGGTGTTCAGGAGCTCGAGCTAAATATTTGTAAGAAACGTAGTGCAAATGTTTGGTCAGTAAAAAATTGTCACAAAGGGAGCACTGATTTTCAGGAGTATTTTAGGGTTCTGCCTGGGGATTTTCTGGGATCTTTAGTGGCAAATGGTGTTTTCCTAAGCATACAAGACCAATAATACTGTTCCTCAGTCATTGATTACTGTATTGTGGACTGTTTTCTATTCAGGAATGTTATGAAAAGTTGCGTTCCTGATTGAACACGGAGCCATCACTATTCTCTTGAATTAATTTTGCAATATCCAGGGGTAAGCACCATGAAAATGATGTTTGACAGCCAAAGGAGCTGGTTACCGATGCCTAAGCTTGACAAGGAGGCATTGGAAACAATTATTATTTCACAAGCAATTTAAAGATATTCTCATAAAAAAGTTTCGTGGCCAGAAAAGAAAGTGTCAGTTTGAATGCGTCTTTGGTTGAAACTATCCAGAACAGAGCTATTGGCAAACACTGTCCCCCAGTTCAGGAGGTCCAGGTTACAGAAAAGGATGCCCAATGGTTCGATGGAGAATGTAGGATCTCGAAAAGAAATGTTAACCATGATTGAATGAGTGGTGTGTACACAGCTGGCCAGAATTCTAATTTCAACAGGGCGTATAAAAATAGCTAAAAGACAAAAAAAGCATTTTAAAACAAGACGTTGTGCATGAGGAAGCACAAAGTATGCCTGCAAAATGGGAGCCAATGAAGATTTGGTTAATTATCTGTGTGGACATGCATGGAATCTTTGTTTATATAATTTATTGTAATTATCAGGTATTAATATATAGCTTGTTTGAATATGCAAAAGCTGTTTTTTGTTTTAGACTTGTTCTCTCTGAATTTTCTGAAAAATGATACGTGTTTTTAAATGTTGCTAACTTAATAGAGAAATACGATGACATAATATTGATTTATGTTGGTCATTACATGGTAGGCTTTACAGATCACTTCAGCAGGGCTTTGGAGGCTACCTCTTAATAATTATTTTGGCATGTAATGGCAAATAGTTCATTTTAAAGCACCTGGGGCCTGTTACATTGGTGAAAATGTGGTAAGGAATATAAAAAAAAAAGTTCTGACTGATTTGCAGCCTGTTTTCTCTGTTCAATAGATATTTTACACAAAACCTAATGGCAAACATTGGTTGTGGTCAGTTGGCCTTTTTGAATGCAGATAGGACCAGTCAAGGATCAAATAAACATAACCAGGGTGTTCAGGAGCTCATAAAACTATCCGGAACAGAGCTATTGGCAAACACTGTCCCCCAGTCCAGGGGGTCCAGGTAACAGAAAGGGATGCCCCATGGTTCAATGGAGAATGTAGAATCTCGAAAAGAAATGTGAACCATGATTGAATGAGTGGTGTGTACATAGCTGGCCAGAATTATAATTTCAATAGAGCATATACAAATTGCTAAAAGACAAAATATTAATTTTAAAACAAGAAGTTGTGCATGAGGAAGCACAAAGTCTGCCTGCAAAATGGGAGCCAATGAAGATTTGGTTAATTATCTGTGTGGACATGCATGGAATCTTTGTTTATATAATTTATTGTAATTATCAGGTATTAATATATAACTTGTTTGAATATGCAAAAGCTGTGTTTTGTTTTAGACTTGTTCTCTCTGAATTTTCTGAAAAATGATACGTGTTTTTAAATGTTGCTAACTTAATAGAGAAATACGATGACATAATATTGATTTATGTTGGTCATTACATGGTAGGCCTTACAGATCACTTCAGCAGGGCTTTGGAGGCTACCTCTTAATAATTATTTTGGCATGTAATGGCAAATAGTTCATTTTAAAGCACCTGGGGACTTTTACATTGGTGAAAATGTGGTAAGGAATATAAAAAAAAAGTTCGGACTGATTTGCAGCCTGTTTTCTCTGTTCAATAGATATTTTACACAAAACCTAATGCCAAACATTGGTTGTGGTCAGTTGGCCTTTTTGCATGCAGATAGGACCAGTCAAGGATCAAATAAACATAACCAGGGTGTTCAGGAGCTCGAGCTAAATATTTTTAAGAAACGTAGTGCAAATGTTTGGTCAGTAAAAATTGGTCACAAGTGGAGCACTGATTTTCAGGTGTATTTTAGGGTTCTGCCTGGGGATTTTCTGGGATCTTTAGTGGCAAATGGTGTTTTCCTAAGCATACAAGACCAGTAATACTGTTCCTCAGTTATTGATTACTGTATCGTGGACTGTTTTCTATTCAGGAATGTTATGAAAAGTTGCGTTCCTGATTGAACACAGAGCCATCACTATTCTCTTGAATTAATTTTGCAATATCCAGGGGTAAGCACCATGAAAATGATGTTTGACAGCCAAAGGAGCTGGTTGGCGATGCCTAAGCTTGACAAGGAGGCATTGGAAAAAAATATTTTTTCCAAGCAATTTAAAGATATTCTCATAAAAAAGTTTATTGGCCAGAAAAGAAAGTGTCAGTTCGAATGCGTCTTTGGTTGAAACTATCCAGAACAGAGCTATTGGCAAACACTGTCCCCCAGTTCAGGAGGTCCAGGTTACAGAAAAGGATGCCCAATGGTTCGATGGAGAATGTAGAATCTCGAAAAGAAATGTTAACCATGATTGAATGAGTGGTGTGTACACAGCTGGCCAGAATTCTAATTTCAATAGGGCGTATAAAAATAGCTAAAAGACAAAAAAAGAATTTTAAAACAAGAAGTTGTGCATGAGGAAGCACAAAGTATGCCTGCAAAATGGGAGCCAATGAAGATTTGGTTAATTATCTGTGTGGACATGCATGGAATCTTTGTTTATATAATTTATTGTAATTATCAGGTATTAATATATAGCTTGTTTGAAAATGCAAAAGCTGTTTTTTGTTTTAGACTTGTTCTCTCTGAATTTTATGAAATATGATACGTGTTTTTAAATGTTGCTAACTTAATAGAGAAATACGATGACATAATATTGATTTATGTTGGTCATTACATGGTAGGCTTTACAGATCACTTCAGCAGGGCTTTGGAGGCTACCTCTTAATAATTATTTTGGCATGTAATGGCAAATAGTTCATTTTAAAGCACCTGGGGCCTGTTACATTGGTGAAAATGTGGTAAGGAATATAAAAAAAAAAGTTCTGACTGATTTGCAGCCCGTTTTCTCTGTTCAATAGATATTTTACACAAAACCTAATGCCAAACATTGGTTGTGGTCAGTTGGCCTTTTTGAATGCAGATAGGACCAGTCAAGGATCAAATAAACATAACCAGGGTGTTCAGGAGCTCATAAAACTATCCGGAACAGAGCTATTGGCAAACACTGTCCCCCAGTCCAGGGGGTCCAGGTAACAGAAAGGGATGCCCCATGGTTCAATGGAGAATGTAGAATCTCGAAAAGAAATGTGAACCATGATTGAATGAGTGGTGTGTACATAGCTGGCCAGAATAATAATTTCAATAGAGCATATACAAATTGCTAAAAGACAAAATATTAATTTTAAAACAAGAAGTTGTGCATGAGGAAGCACAAAGTCTGCCTGCAAAATGGGAGCCAATGAAGATTTGGTTAATTATCTGTGTGGACATGCATGGAATCTTTGTTTATATAATTTATTGTAAGTATCAGGTCTTAATATATAGCTTGTTTGAATATGCAAAAGCTGTTTTTTGTATTAGACTTGTTCTCTCTGAATTTTATGAAATATGATACGTGTTTTTAAATGTTGCTAACTTAATAGAGAAATACGGTGACATAATATTGATTTATGTTGGTCATTACATGGTAGGCTTTACAGATCACTTCAGCAGGGCTTTGGAGGCTATCTCTTAATAATTATTTTGGCACGTAATGGCAAATAGTTCATTTTAAAGCACCTCGGGCCTGTTACATTGGTGAAAATGTGGTAAGGAGTATAAAAAAAAAGTTCTGACTGATTTGCAGCCTCTTTTCTCTGTTCAATAAATATTTTACACAAAACCTAATGCCAAACATTGGTTGTGTTCAGTAGGCCTTTTTGCATGCAGATAGGACCAGTCAAGGATCAAATAAACATAACCAGGGTGTTCAGGAGCTCGAGCTAAATATTTGTAAGAAACGTAGTGCAAATGTTTGGTCAGTAAAAAATTGTCACAAAGGGAGCACTGATTTTCAGGAGTATTTTAGGGTTCTGCCTGGGGATTTTCTGGGATCTTTAGTGGCAAATGGTGTTTTCCTAAGCATACAAGACCAATAATACTGTTCCTCAGTCATTGATTACTGTATTGTGGACTGTTTTCTATTCAGGAATGTTATGAAAAGTTGCGTTCCTGATTGAACACGGAGCCATCACTATTCTCTTGAGTTAATTTTGCAATATCCAGGGGTAAGCACCATGAAAATGATGTTTGACAGCCAAAGGAGCTGGTTACCGATGCCTAAGCTTGACAAGGAGGCATTGGAAACAATTATTATTTCACAAGCAATTTAAAGATACTCTCATAAAAAAGTTTATTGGCCAGAAAAGAAAGTGTCAGTTCGAATGCGTCTTTGGTTGAAACTATCCAGAACAGAGCTATTGGCAAACACTGTCCCCCAGTTCAGGAGGTCCAGGTTACAGAAAGGGATGCCCAATGGTTCGATGGAGAATGTAGAATCTTAAAAAGAAATGTTAACCATGATTGAATGAGTGGTGTGTATACAGCTGGCCAGAATTCTAATTTCAACAGGGCGTATAAAAATAGCTAAAAGACAAAAAAAGCATTTTAAAACAAGAAGTTGTGCATGAGGAAGCACAAAGTATGCCTGAAAAATGGGAGCCAATGAAGATTTGGTTAATTATCTGTGTGGACATGCATGGAATCTTTGTTTATATAATTTATTGTAATTATCAGGTATTAATATATAACTTGTTTGAATATGCAAAAGCTGTGTTTTGTTTTAGACTTGTTCTCTCTGAATTTTCTGAAAAATGATACGTGTTTTTAAATGTTGCTAATTTAATGGAGAAACACAAGACATAATATTGATTTATGTTGGTCATTACATGGTAGGCCTTACAGATCACTTCAGCAGGGCTTTGGAGGCTATCTCTTAATAATTATTTTGGCATGTAATGGCAAATAGTTCATTTTAAAGCACCTAGGGCCTGTTACATTGGGGAAAATGTGGTAAGGAATATAAAAAAAGTTCTGACTGATTTGCAGCCTCTTTTCTCTGTTCAATAGATATTTTACACAAAACCTAATGCCAAACATTGGTTGTGGTCAGTTGGCCTTTTTGCATGCAGATAGGACCAGTCAAGGATCAAATAAACATAACCAGGGTGTTCAGGAGCTTGAGCTAAATATTTGTAAGAAACGTAGTGCAAATGTTTGGTAAGTAAAAATTTGTCACAAATGGAGCACTGATTTTTCAGGTGTATTTTAGGTTTCTGCATGGGGATTTTCTGGGATCTTTAGTGGCAAATGGTGTTTTCCTAAGCATACAAGACCAGTAATACTGTTCCTCAGTCATTGATTACTGTATTGTGGACTGTTTTCTATTCAGGAATGTTATGAAAAGTTGCGTTCCTGATTGAACACGGAGCGATCACTATTCTCTTGAATTAATTTTCCAATAGCCAGGGGTAAGCACCATGAAAATGATGTTTGACAGCCAAAGGAGCTGGTTGGCGATGCCTAAGCTTGACAAGGAGGCATTGGAAAAAATTATTTTTTCCAAGCAATTTAAAGATATTCTCATAAAAAAGTTTCGTGGCCAGAAAAGAAAGTGTCAGTTTGAATGCGTCTTTGGTTGAAACTATCCAGAACAGAGCTATTGGCAAACACTGTCCCCCAGTTCAGGAGGTCCAGGTTACAGAAAAGGATGCCCAATGGTTCGATGGAGAATGTAGGATCTCGAAAAGAAATGTTAACCATGATTGAATGAGTGGTGTGTACACAGCTGGCCAGAATTCTAATTTCAATAGGGCGTATAAAAATAGCTAAAAGACAAAAAAAGCATTTTAAAACAAGAAGTTGTGCATGAGGAAGCACAAAGTATGCCTGCAAAATGGGAGCCAATGAAGATTTGGTTAATTATCTGTGTGGACATGCATGGAATCTTTGTTTATATAATTTATTGTAATTATCAGGTATTAATATATAGCTTGTTTGAATATGCAAAAGCTGTGTTTTGTTTTAGACTTGTTCTCTCTGAATTTTATGAAATATGATACGTGTTTTTAAATGTTGCTAACTTAATAGAGAAATACGATGACATAATATTGATTTATGTTGGTCATTACATGGTAGGCTTTACAGATCACTTCAGCAGGGCTTTGGAGGCTACCTCTTAATAATTATTTTGGCATGTAATGGCAAATAGTTCATTTTAAAGCACCTGGGGCCTGTTACATTGGTGAAAATGTGGTAAGGAATATAAAAAAAAAAGTTCTGACTGATTTGCAGCCTGTTTTCTCTGTTCAATAGATATTTTACACAAAACCTAATGGCAAACATTGGTTGTGGTCAGTTGGCCTTTTTGAATGCAGATAGGACCAGTCAAGGATCAAATAAACATAACCAGGGTGTTCAGGAGCTCATAAAACTATCCGGAACAGAGCTATTGGCAAACACTGTCCCCCAGTCCAGGGGGTCCAGGTAACAGAAAGGGAAGCCCCATGGTTCAATGGAGAATGTAGAATCTCGAAAAGAAATGTGAACCATGATTGAATGAGTGGTGTGTACATAGCTGGCCAGAATTATAATTTCAATAGAGCATATACAAATTGCTAAAAGACAAAATATTAATTTTAAAACAAGAAGTTGTGCATGAGGAAGCACAAAGTCTGCCTGCAAAATGGGAGCCAATGAAGATTTGGTTAATTATCTGTGTGGACATGCATGGAATCTTTGTTTATATAATTTATTGTAATTATCAGGTATTAATATATAACTTGTTTGAATATGCAAAAGCTGTGTTTTGTTTTAACTTGTTCTCTCTGAATTTTCTGAAAAATGATACGTGTTTTTAAATGTTGCTAACTTAATAGAGAAATACGATGACATAATATTGATTTATGTTGGTCATTACATGGTAGGCTTTACAGATCACTTCAGCAGGGCTTTGGAGGCTACCTCTTAATAATTATTTTGGCATGTAATGGCAAATAGTTCATTTTAAAGCACCTGGGGCCTGTTACATTGGTGAAAATGTGGTAAGGAATATAAAAAAAAAGTTCTGACTGATTTGCAGCCTGTTTTCTCTGTTCAATAGATATTTTACACAAAACCTAATGCCAAACATTGGTTGTGGTCAGTTGGCCTTTTTGAATGCAGATAGGACCAGTCAAGGATCAAATAAACATAACCAGGGTGTTCAGGAGCTCATAAAACTATCCGGAACAGAGCTATTGGCAAACACTGTCCCCCAGTCCAGGGGGTCCAGGTAACAGAAAGGGATGCCCCATGGTTCAATGGAGAATGTAGAATCTCGAAAAGAAATGTGAACCATGATTGAATGAGTGGTGTGTACATAGCTGGCCAGAATTATAATTTCAATAGAGCATATACAAATTGCTAAAAGACAAAATATTAATTTTAAAACAAGAAGTTGTGCATGAGGAAGCACAAAGTCTGCCTGCAAAATGGGAGCCAATGAAGATTTGGTTAATTATCTGTGTGGACATGCATGGAATCTTTGTTTATATAATTTATTGTAATTATCAGGTATTAATATATAGCTTGTTTGAATATGCAAAAGCTGTTTTTTGTATTAGACTTGTTCTCTCTGAATTTTATGAAATATGATACATGTTTTTAAATGTTGCTAACTTAATAGCGAAATACGATGACATAATATTGATTTATGTTGGTCATTACATGGTAGGCTTTACAGATCACTTCAACAGGGCTTTGGAGGCTACCTCTTAATAATTATTTTGGCATGTAATGGCAAATAGTTCATTTTAAAGCACCTGGGGCCTTTTACATTGGTGAAAATGTGGTAAGGAATATAAAAAAAAAGTTCTGACTGATTTGCAGCCTCTTTTCTCTGTTCAATAGATATTTTACACAAAATCTAATGCCAAACATTGGTTGTGGTCAGTTGGCCTTTTTGCATGCAGATAGGACCAGTCAAGGATCAAATAAACATAACCAGGGTGTTCAGGAGCTCGAGCTAAATATTTTTAAGAAGCGTAGTGCAAATGTTTGGTCAGTAAAAATTGGTCACAAATGGAGCACTGATTTTCAGGTGTATTTTAGGGTTCTGCCTGGGGGTTTTCTGGGATCTTTAGTGGCAAATGGTGTTTTCCTAAGCATACAAGACCAGTAATACTGTTCCTCAGTTATTGATTACTGTATTGCGAACTGTTTTCTATTCAGGAATGTTATGAAAAGTTGCGTTCCTGATTGAACACGGAGCGATCACTATTCTCTTGAATTAATTTTCCAATAGCCAGGGGTAAGCACCATGAAAATGATGTTTGACAGCCAAAGGAGCTGGTTGCCGATGCCTAAGCTTGACAAGGAGGCATTTGAAACAATTATTATTTCACAAGCAATTTAAAGATATTCTCATAAAAAAGTTTATTGGCCAGAAAAGAAAGTGTCAGTTCGAATGCGTCTTTGGTTGAAACTATCCAGAACAGAGCTATTGGCAAACACTGTCCCCCAGTTCAGGAGGTCCAGGTTACAGAAAGGGATGCCCAATGGTTCGATGGAGAATGTAGAATCTTAAAAAGAAATGTTAACCATGATTGAATGAGTGGTGTGTACACAGCTGGCCAGAATTCTAATTTCAACAGGGCGTATAAAAATAGCTAAAAGACAAAAAAAGCATTTTAAAACAAGACGTTGTGCATGAGGAAGCACAAAGTATGCCTGCAAAATGGGAGCCAATGAAGATTTGGTTAATTATCTGTGTGGGCATGCATGGAATCTTTGTTTATATAATTTATTGTAATTATCAGGTATTAATATATAACTTGTTTGAATATGCAAAAGCTGTGTTTTGTTTTAGACTTGTTCTCTCTGAATTTTCTGAAAAATGATACGTGTTTTTAAATGTTGCTAACTTAATGGAGAAATACGATGACATAATATTGATTTATGTTGGTCATTACATGGTAGGCCTTACAGATCACTTCAGCAGGGCTTTGGAGGCTACCTCTTAATAATTATTTTGGCATGTAATAGCAAATAGTTCATTTTAAAGCACCTGGGGCCTTTTACATTGGTGAAAATGTGGTAAGGAATATATAAAAAAAAGTTCTAATGGATTTGCAGCCTCTTTTCTCTGTTCAATAGTTATTTTACACAAAACCTAATGCCAAACACTGGTTGTGGTCAGTTGGCCTTTTTGCATGCAGATAGGACCAGTCAAGGATTAAATAAATATAACCAGGGGGTTCAGGATCTCGAGCTAAATATTTTTAAGAAACGTAGTGCAAATGTTTGCTCAGTAAATATTGGTCACAAATGGAGCACTGATTTTCAGGTGTATTTTAGGGTTCTGCCTGGGGATTTTCTGGGATCTTTAGTGGCAAATGGTGTTTTCCTAAGCATACAAGACCAGTAATACTGTTCCTCAGTCATTGATTACTGTATTGTGGACTGTTTTCTATTCAGGAATGTTATGAAATGTTGCGTTCCTGATTGAACACAGAGGGTTCACTATTCTCTTGAATTAATTTTCCAATAGCCAGGGGTAAGCACCATGAAAATGATATTGGACAGCCAAAGGAGCTGTTTGGCGATGCCTAAGCTTGACAAGAAGGCATTGGAAAAAAATATTATTTCACAAGCAATTTAAAGATATTCTCATAAAAAAGTTTATTGTCCAGAAAAGAAAGTGTCAGTTCAAATGCGTCTTTCGTTGAAACTATCCGGAACAGAGCTATTGGCAAACACTGTCCCCCAGTTCCGGGGGTCCAGGTAACAGAAAGGGATGCCCCATGGTTCGATGGAGAATGTAGAATCTCAAAAAGAAATGTGAATCATGATTGAATGAGTGGCGTGTACAATGCTGGCCAGAATTATAATTTCAATAGGGCGTATAAAAATAGCTAAAAGACAAAAAAAGCATTTTAAAACAAGAAGTTGTGCATGAGGAAGCACAAAGTATGCCTGCAAAATGGGAGCCAATGAAGATTTGGTTAATTATCTGTGTGGACATGCATGGAATCTTTGATTATATAATATATTGTAAGTATCAGGTATTAATATATAGCTTGTTTGAATATGCAAAAGCTGTGTTTTGTTTTAGACTTGTTCTCTCTGAATTTTATGAAGTATGATACGTGTTTTTAAATGTCGCTAACTTAATGGAGAAATACGATGACATAACATTGATTTATGTTGGTCATTACATGGTAGGCTTTACAGATCACTTCAGCAGGGCTTTGGAGGCTATCTCTTAATAATTATTTTGGCATGTAATGGCAAATAGTTCATTTTAAAGCACCTGGGGCCTGTTACATTGGGGAAAATGTGGTAAGGAATATAAAAAAAAAGTTCTGACTGATTTGCAGCCTCTTTTCTCTGTTCAATAGATATTTTACACAAAACCTAATGCCAAACATTGGTTGTGGTCAGTTGGCCTTTTTGCATGCAGATAGGACCAGTCAAGGATCAAATAAACATAACCAGGGTGTTCAGGAGCTCGAGCTAAATATTTGTAAGAAACGTAGTGCAAATGTTTGGTCAGTAAAAATTTGTCACAAATGGAGCACTGATTTTTCAGGTGTATTTTAGGGTTCTGCATGGGGATTTTCTGGGATCTTTAGTGGCAAATGGTGTTTTCCTAAGCATACAAGACCAGTAATACTGTTCCTCAGTCATTGATTACTGTATTGTGGACTGTTTTCTATTCAGGAATGTTATGAAAAGTTGCGTTCCTGATTGAACACGGTGCGATCACTATTCTCTTGAATTAATTTTCCAATAGCCAGGGGTAAGCACCATGAAAATGATGTTTGACAGCCAAAGGAGCTGGTTGCCGATGCCTAAGCTTGACAAGGAGGCATTTGAAACAATTATTATTTCACAAGCAATTTAAAGATATTCTCATAAAAAAGTTTATTGGCCAGAAAAGAAAGTGTCAGTTCGAATGCGTCTTTGGTTGAAACTATCCAGAACAGAGCTATTGGCAAACACTGTCCCCCAGATCAGGAACACTGTCCCCCAGATCAGGAGGTCCAGGTTACAGAAAGGGATGCCCAATGGTTCGATGGAGAATGTAGAATCTTGAAAAGAAATGTGAACCATGATTGAATGAGTGGTGTGTACACAGCTGGCCAGAATTCTAATTTCAACAGTGCGTATAAAAATAGCTAAAGGACAAAAAAAGCATTTTAAAACAAGAAGTTGTGCATGAGGAAGCACAAAGTATGCCTGCAAAATGTGAGCCAATGAAGATTTGGTTAATTATCTGTGTGGATATGCATGGAATCTTTGTTTATATAATTTATTTTAATTATCAGGTATTAATATATAGCTTGTTTGAATATGCAAAAGCTGTGTTTTGTTTTAGACTTGTTCTCTCTGAATTTTCTGAAAAATGATATGTGTTTTTAAATGTTGCTAACTTAATGGAGAAACACAATGACATAATATTGATTTATGTTGGTCATTACATGGTAGGCTTTACACATCACTTCAGCAGGGCTTTGGAGGCTATCTCTTAATAATTATTTTGGCACGTAATGGCAAATAGTTAATTTTAAAGCACCTGGGGCCTGTTACATTGGTGAAAATGTGGTAAGGAGTATAGAAAAAAAGTTCTGACTGATTTGCAGCCTCTTTTCTCTGTTCAATAAATATTTGACACAAAACCTAATGCCAAACATTGGTTGTGTTCAGTAGGCCTTTTTGCATGCAGCTAGGACCAGTCAAGGATGAAATAAACATAACCAGGGTGTTCAGGAGCTCGAGCTAAATATTTGTAAGAAACATAGTGCAAATGTTTGGTCAGTAAAAATTTGTCACAAAGGGAGCACTGATTTTCAGGAGTATTTTAGGGTTCTGCCTGGGGATTTTCTGGGATCTTTAGTGGCATATGGTGTTTTCCGAAGCATATAAGACCAGTAATACTGTTCCTCAGTTATTGATTACTGTATCGTGGACTGTTTTCTATTCAGGAATGTTATGAAAAGTTGCGTTCCTGATTGAACACAGAGCCATCACTATTCTCTTGAATTAATTTTGCAATATCCAGGGGTAAGCACCATGAAAATGATGTTTGACAGCCAAAGGAGCTGGTTGCTGATGCCTAAGCTTGACAAGGAGGCATTGGAAACAATTATTTTTTCCAAGCAATTTAAAGATATTCTCATAAAAAAGTTTATTGGCCAGAAAAGAAAGTGTCAGTTCGAATGCGTCTTTGGTTGAAACTATCTAGAACAGAGCTATTGGCAAACACTGTCCCCCAGTTCAGGAGGTCCAGGTTACAGAAAGGGATGCCCAATGGTTCGATGGAGAATGTAGAATCTCGAAAAGAAATGTTAACCATGATTGAATGAGTGGTGTGTACATAGCTGGCCAGAATTATAATTTCAATAGGGCGTATAAAAATAGCTAAAAGACAAAAAAAGCATTTTAAAACAAGAAGTTGTGCATGAGGAAGCACAAAGTATGCCTGCAAAATGGCAGCCAATGAAGATTTGGTTTAATTATCTGTGTGGACATGCATGGAATCTTTGTTTATATAATTTATTGTAATTATCAGGTATTAATATATAGCTTGTTTGAATATGCAAAAGCTGTGTTTTGTTTTAGACTTGTTCTCTCTGAATTTTATGAAATATGATACGTGTTTTTAAATCTTGCTAACTTAATAGAGAAATACGATGACATAATATTGATTTATGTTGGTCATTACATGGTAGGCTTTACAGATCACTTCAGCAGGGCTTTGGAGGCTACCTCTTAATAATTATTTTGGCATGTAATGGCAAATAGTTCATTTTAAAGCACCTGGGGCCTGTTACATTGGTGAAAATGTGGTAAGGAATATAAAAAAAAAAGTTCTGACTGATTTGCAGCCTGTTTTCTCTGTTCAATATTTATTTTACACAAAACCTAATGCCAAACATTGGTTGTGGTCAGTTGGCCTTTTTGAATGCAGATAGGACCAGTCAAGGATCAAATAAACATAACCAGGGTGTTCAGGAGCTCGAGCTAAATATTTTTAAGAAACGTAGTGCAAATGTTTGGTCAGTAAAAATTGGTCACAAATGGAGCACTGATTTCCAGGTGTATTTTAGGGTTCTGCCTGGGGATTTTCTCGGATCTTTAGTGGCAAATGGTGTTTTCCTATGCATACAAGACCAGTAATACTGTTCCTCAGTTATTGATTACTGTATTGCGAACTGTTTTCTATTCAGGAATGTTATGAAATGTTGCGTTCCTGATTGAACACAGAGTGATCACTATTCTCTTGAATTAATTTTGCAATATCCAGGGGTAAGCACCATGAAAATGATGTTTGACAGCCAAAGGAGCTGGTTGCCGATGCCTATGCTTGACAAGAAGGCATTGGAAAAAAATATAATTTCACAAGCAATTTAAAGATATTCTCATAAAAAAAGTTTATTGTCCAGAAAAGAAAGTGTCAGTTCAAATGCGTCTTTGGTTGAAACTATCCGGAACAGAGCTATTGGCAAACACTGTCCCCCAGTCCAGAGGGTCCAGGTAACAGAAAGGGATTCCCCATGGTTCAATGGAGAATGTAGAATCTCGAAAAGAAATGTGAACCATGATTGAATGAGTGGTGTGTACATAGCTGGCCAGAATTATAATTTCAATAGGGCGTATAAAATAGCTAAAAGACAAAAAAATAATTTTAAAACAAGAAGTAGTGCATGAGGAAGCACAAAGTATGCCTGCAAAATGGGAGCCAATGAAGATTTGGTTAATTATCTGTGTGGACATGCATGGAATCTTTGTTTATATAATTTATTGTAATTATCAGGTATTAATATATAGCTTGTTTGAATATGCAAAAGCTGTTTTTTGTTTTAGACTTGTTCTCTCTGAATTTTATGAAAAATGATACGTGTTTTTAAATGTTGCTAACTTAATTGAGAAACACGACATAATATTGATTTATGTTGGTCATTACATGGTAGGCTTTACAGATCACTTCAGCAGGGTTTTGGAGGCTATCTCTTAATAATTATTTTGGCACGTAATGGCAAATAGTTCATTTTAAAGCACCTGGGTCCTGTTACATTGGTGAAAATGTGGTAAGGAATATAAAAAAAAAAGTTCTGACTGATTTGCAGCCTCTTTTCTCTGTTCAATAGATATTTTACACAAAACATAATGCCAAACATTGGTTGTGGTCAGTAGGCCTTTTTTGCATGCAGCTAGGACCAGTCAAGGATGAAATAAACATAACCAGAGTGTTCAGGAGCTCGAGCTAAATATTTGTAAGAAACGTAGTGCAAATGTTTGGTCAGTAAAAATTTGTCACAAATGGAGCACTGATTTTCAGGAGTATTTTAGGGTTCTGCCTGGGGATTTTCTGGGATCTTTAGTGGCATATGGTGTTTTCCTAAGCATATAAGACCAGTAATACTGTTCCTCAGTCATTGATTACTGTATCGTGGACTGTTTTCTATTCAGGAATGTTATGAAAAGATGTATTCCTGATTGAACACGGAGCCATCACTATTCTCTTGAATTAATTTTGCAATATCCAGGGGTAAGCACCATGAAAATGATGTTTGACAGCCAAAGGAGCTGGTTGCCGATGCCTAAGCTTGACAAGGAGGCATTGGAAACAATTATTATTTCACAAGCAATTTAAAGATACTCTCATAAAAAGGTTTATTGGCCAGAAAAGAAAGTGTCAGTTCAAATGCGTCTTTGGTTGAAACTATCCAGAACAGAGCTATTGGCAAACACTGTCCCCCAGTTCAGGAGGTCCAGGTTACAGAAAGGGATGCCCAATGGTTCGATGGAGAATGTAGAATCTTAAAAAGAAATGTTAACCATGATTGAATGAGTGGTGTGTATACAGCTGGCCAGAATTCTAATTTCAACAGGGCGTATAAAAATAGCTAAAAGACAAAAAAAGCATTTTAAAACAAGAAGTTGTGCATGAGGAAGCACAAAGTATACCTGAACAATGGGAGCCAATGAAGATTTGGGTAATTATCTGTGTGGACATGCATGGAATCTTTGTTTATATAATTTATTGTAATTATCAGGTATTAATATATAACTTGTTTGAATATGCAAAAGCTGTGTTTTGTTTTAGACTTGTTCTCTCTGAATTTTCTGAAAAATGATACGTGTTTTTAAATGTTGCTAACTTAATGGAGAAACACAATGACATAATATTGATTTATGTTGGTCATTACATGGTAGGCTTTACAGATCACTTCAGCAGGGCTTTGGAGGCTATCTCTTAATAATTATTTTGGCACGTATTGGCAAATAGTTCATTTTAAAGCACCGGGGCCTGTTACATTGGGGAACATGTGGTAAGGAGTATAAAAAAAAAGTTCTGACTGATTTGCAGCCTCTTTTCTCTGTTCAATAAATATTTTACACAAAACCTAATGCCAAACATTGGTTGTGTTCAGTAGGCCTTTTTGCATGCAGCTAGGACCAGTCAAGGATGAAATAAAGATAACCAGGGTGTTCAGGAGCTCGAGCTAAATATTTGTAAGAAGCGTAGTGCAAATGTTTGGTCAGTAAAAATTTGTCACAAAGGGAGCACTGATTTTCAGGAGTATTTTAGGGTTCTGCCTGGGGATTTTCTGGGATCTTTAGTGGCATATGGTGTTTTCCTAAGCATATAAGACCAGTAATACTGTTCCTCAGTCATTGATTACTGTATCGTGGACTGTTTTCTATTCAGGAATGTTATGAAAAGTTGCGTTCCTGATTGAACACGGAGCCATCACTATTCTCTTGAATTAATTTTGCAATATCCAGGGGTAAGCACCATGAAAATGTTTGACAGCCAAAGGAGCTGGTTGCCGATGCCTAAGCTTGACAAGGAGGCATTGGAAACAATTATTATTTCACAAGCAATTTAAAGATACTCTCATAAAAAGGTTTATTGGCCAGAAAAGAAAGTGTCAGTTCAAATGCGTCTTTGGTTGAAACTATCCAGAACAGAGCTATTGGCAAACACTGTCCCCCAGATCAGGAACACTGTCCCCCAGATCAGGAGGTCCAGGTTACAGAAAGGGATGCCCAATGGTTCGATGGAGAATGTAGAATCTTGAAAAGAAATGTGAACCATGATTGAATGAGTGGTGTGTACACAGCTGGCCAGAATTCTAATTTCAACAGGGCGTATAAAAATAGCTAAAGGACAAAAAAAGCATTTTAAAACAAGAAGTTGTGCATGAGGAAGCACAAAGTATGCCTGCAAAATGGGAGCCAATGAAGATTTGGTTAATTATCTGTGTGGACATGCATGGAATCTTTGTTTATATAATTTATTGTAATTATCAGGTATTAATATATAGCTTGTTTGAATATGCAAAAGCTGTTTTTTGTTTTAGACTTGTTCTCTCTGAATTTTATGAAATATGATACGTGTTTTTAAATCTTGCTAACTTAATAGAGAAACACGATGACATAATATTGATTTATGTTGGTCATTACATGGTAGGCTTTACACATCACTTCAGCAGGGCTTTGGAGGCTACCTCTTAATAATTATTTTGGCACGTATTGGCAAATAGTTCATTTTAAAGCACCGGGGCCTGTTACATTGGGGAAAATGTGGTAAGGAGTATAAAAAAAAAGTTCTGACTGATTTGCAGCCTCTTTTCTCTGTTCAATAAATATTTTACACAAAACCTAATGCCAAACATTGGTTGTGTTCAGTAGGCCTTTTTGCATGCAGCTAGGACCAGTCAAGGATGAAATAAATATTTGTAAGAAACGTAGTGCAAATGTTTGGTCAGTAAAAATTTGTCACAAAGGGAGCACTGATTTTCAGGAGTATTTTAGGGTTCTGCCTGGGGATTTTCTGGGATCTTTAGTGGCATATGGTGTTTTCCTAAGCATATAAGACCAGTAATACTGTTCCTCAGTCATTGATTACTGTATCGTGGACTGTTTTCTATTCAGGAATGTTATGAAAAGTTGCGTTCCTGATTGAACACGGAGCCATCACTATTCTCTTGAATTAATTTTCCAATATCCAGGGGTAAGCACCATGAAAATAATGTTTGACAGCCAAAGGAGCTGGTTGGCGATGCTTAAGCTTGACAAGAAGGCATTGGAAAAAATATTATTTCACAAGCAATTTAAAGATATTCTCATAAACAAGTTTATTGTCCAGAAAAGAAGGTGTCAGTTCAAATGCATCTTTGGTTGAAACTATCCAGAACAGAGCTATTGGCAAACACTGTCCCCCAGTTCAGGAGGTCCAGGTTACAGAAAGGGATGCCCAATGGTTCGATGGAGAATGTAGAATCTCAAAAAGAAATGTTAACCATGATTGAATGAGTGGTGTGTATACAGCTGGCCAGAATTATAATTTCAACAGGGCGTATAAAAAAGGCTAAAAGACAAAAAAAGCAGTTCAAAACAAGAAGTTGTGCATGAGGAAGCACAAAGTATGCCTGCAAAATGGGAGCCAATGAAGATTTGGTTAATTATCTGTGTGGACATGCATGGAATCTTTGTTTATATAATTTATTGTAATTATCAGGTATTAATATATAACTTGTTTGAATATGCAAAAGCTGTGTTTTGTTTTAGACTTGTTCTCTCTGAATTTTCTGAAAAATGATACGTGTTTTTAAATGTTGCTAACTTAATGGAGAAACACAAGACATAATATTGATTTATGTTGGTCATTACATGGTAGGCTTTACAGATCACTTCAACAGGGCTTTGGAGGCTACCTCTTAATAATTATTTTGGCATGTAATGGCAACTAGTTCATTTTAAAGCACCTGGGGCCTTTTACATTGGTGAAAATGTGGTAAGGAATATAAAAAAAAAGTTCTGACTGATTTGCAGCCTCTTTTCTCTGTTCAATAGATATTTTACACAAAACCTAATGCCAAACATTGGTTGTGGTCAGTTGGCCTTTTTGCATGCAGATAGGACCAGTCAAGGATCAAATAAACATAACCAGGGTGTTCAGGAGCTCGAGCTAAATATTTTTAAGAAACGTAGTGCAAATGTTTGGTCAGTAAAAATTGGTCACAAGTGGAGCACTGATTTTCAGGTGTATTTTAGGGTTCTGCCTGGGGATTTTCTGGGATCTTTAGTGGCAAATGGTGTTTTCCTAAGCATACAAGACCAGTAATACTGTTCCTCAGTTATTGATTACTGTATCGTGGACTGTTTTCTATTCAGGAATGTTATGAAAAGTTGCGTTCCTGATTGAACACCGAGCCATCACTATTCTCTTGAATTAATTTTCCAATATCCAGGGGTAAGCACCATGAAAATGATGTTTGACAGCCAAAGGAGCTGGTTGCCGATGCCTAAGCTTGACAAGGAGGCATTGGAATCAATTATTTTTTCCAAGCAATTTAAAGATATTCTCATAAAAAAGTTTATTGGCCAGAAAAGAAAGTGTCAGTTCGAATGCGTCTTTGGTTGAAACAATCCAGAACAGAGCTATTGGCAAACACTGTCCCCCAGTTCAGGAGGTCCAGGTTACAGAAAGGGATGCCCAATGGTTCAATGGAGAATGTAGAATCTTAAAAAGAAATGTTAACCATGATTGAATGAGTGGTGTGTACACAGCTGGCCAGAATTCTAATTTCAACAGGGCGTATAAAAATAGCTAAAAGACAAAAAAAGCATTTTAAAACAAGAAGTTGTGCATGAGGAAGCACAAAGTATGCCTGCAAAATGGGAGCCAATGAAGATTTGGTTAATTATCTGTGTGGACATGCATGGAATCTTTGTTTATATAATTTATTGTAATTATCAGGTATTAATATATAACTTGTTTGAATATGCAAAAGCTGTGTTTTGTTTTAGACTTGTTCTCTCTGAATTTTCTGAAAAATGATACGTGTTTTTAAATGTTGCTAATTTAATGGAGAAACACAAGACATAATATTGATTTATGTTGGTCATTACATGGTAGGCCTTACAGATCACTTCAGCAGGGCTTTGGAGGCTATCTCTTAATAATTATTTTGGCATGTAATGGCAAATAGTTCATTTTAAAGCACCTAGGGCCTGTTACATTGGGGAAAATGTGGTAAGGAATATAAAAAAAGTTCTGACTGATTTGCAGCCTCTTTTCTCTGTTCAATAGATATTTTACACAAAACCTAATGCCAAACATTGGTTGTGGTCAGTTGGCCTTTTTGCATGCAGATAGGACCAGTCAAGGATCAAATAAACATAACCAGGGTGTTCAGGAGCTTGAGCTAAATATTTGTAAGAAACGTAGTGCAAATGTTTGGTAAGTAAAAATTTGTCACAAATGGAGCACTGATTTTTCAGGTGTATTTTAGGTTTCTGCATGGGGATTTTCTGGGATCTTTAGTGGCAAATGGTGTTTTCCTAAGCATACAAGACCAGTAATACTGTTCCTCAGTCATTGATTACTGTATTGTGGACTGTTTTCTATTCAGGAATGTTATGAAAAGTTGCGTTCCTGATTGAACACGGAGCGATCACTATTCTCTTGAATTAATTTTCCAATAGCCAGGGGTAAGCACCATGAAAATGATGTTTGACAGCCAAAGGAGCTGGTTGGCGATGCCTAAGCTTGACAAGGAGGCATTGGAAAAAATTATTTTTTCCAAGCAATTTAAAGATATTCTCATAAAAAAGTTTCGTGGCCAGAAAAGAAAGTGTCAGTTTGAATGCGTCTTTGGTTGAAACTATCCAGAACAGAGCTATTGGCAAACACTGTCCCCCAGTTCAGGAGGTCCAGGTTACAGAAAAGGATGCCCAATGGTTCGATGGAGAATGTAGGATCTCGAAAAGAAATGTTAACCATGATTGAATGAGTGGTGTGTACACAGCTGGCCAGAATTCTAATTTCAATAGGGCGTATAAAAATAGCTAAAAGACAAAAAAAGCATTTTAAAACAAGAAGTTGTGCATGAGGAAGCACAAAGTATGCCTGCAAAATGGGAGCCAATGAAGATTTGGTTAATTATCTGTGTGGACATGCATGGAATCTTTGTTTATATAATTTATTGTAATTATCAGGTATTAATATATAACTTGTTTGAATATGCAAAAGCTGTTTTTTGTTTTAGACTTGTTCTCTCTGAATTTTATGAAATATGATACGTGTTTTTAAATGTTGCTAACTTAATAGAGAAATACGATGACATAATATTGATTTATGTTGGTCATTACATGGTAGGCTTTACAGATCACTTCAGCAGGGCTTTGGAGGCTACCTCTTAATAATTATTTTGGCATGTAATGGCAAATAGTTCATTTTAAAGCACCTGGGGCCTGTTACATTGGTGAAAATGTGGTAAGGAATATAAAAAAAAAAGTTCTGACTGATTTGCAGCCTGTTTTCTCTGTTCAATAGATATTTTACACAAAACCTAATGGCAAACATTGGTTGTGGTCAGTTGGCCTTTTTGAATGCAGATAGGACCAGTCAAGGATCAAATAAACATAACCAGGGTGTTCAGGAGCTCATAAAACTATCCGGAACAGAGCTATTGGCAAACACTGTCCCCCAGTCCAGGGGGTCCAGGTAACAGAAAGGGATGCCCCATGGTTCAATGGAGAATGTAGAATCTCGAAAAGAAATGTGAACCATGATTGAATGAGTGGTGTGTACATAGCTGGCCAGAATTATAATTTCAATAGAGCATATACAAATTGCTAAAAGACAAAATATTAATTTTAAAACAAGAAGTTGTGCATGAGGAAGCACAAAGTCTGCCTGCAAAATGGGAGCCAATGAAGATTTGGTTAATTATCTGTGTGGACATGCATGGAATCTTTGTTTATATAATTTATTGTAATTATCAGGTATTAATATATAACTTGTTTGAATATGCAAAAGCTGTGTTTTGTTTTAACTTGTTCTCTCTGAATTTTCTGAAAAATGATACGTGTTTTTAAATGTTGCTAACTTAATAGAGAAATACGATGACATAATATTGATTTATGTTGGTCATTACATGGTAAGCTTTACAGATCACTTCAGCAGGGCTTTGGAGGCTACCTCTTAATAATTATTTTGGCATGTAATGGCAAATAGTTCATTTTAAAGCACCTGGGGCCTGTTACATTGGTGAAAATGTGGTAAGGAATATAAAAAAAAAGTTCTGACTGATTTGCAGCCTGTTTTCTCTGTTCAATAGATATTTTACACAAAACCTAATGCCAAACATTGGTTGTGGTCAGTTGGCCTTTTTGCATGCAGATAGGACCAGTCAAGGATCAAATAAACATAACCAGGGTGTTCAGGAGCTCGAGCTAAATATTTTTAAGAAACGTAGTGCAAATGTTTGGTCAGTAAAAATTGGTCACAAATGGAGCACTGATTTTCAGGTGTATTTTAGGGTTCTGCCTGGGGGTTTTCTGGGATCTTTAGTGGCAAATGGTGTTTTCCTAAGCATACAAGACCAGTAATACTGTTCCTCAGTTATTGATTACTGTATTGCGAACTGTTTTCTATTCAGGAATGTTATGAAATGTTGCTTTCCTGATTGAACACAGAGTGATCACTATTCTCTTGAATTAATTTTCCAATATCCAGGGGTAAGCACCATGAAAATGATGTTTGACAGCCAAAGGAGCTGGTTGCCGATGCCTAAGCTTGACAAGGAGGCATTGGAAACAATTATTTTTTCCAAGCAATTTAAAGATATTCTCATAAAAAAGTTTATTGGCCAGAAAAGAAAGTGTCAGTTCAAATGCGTCTTTGGTTGAAACAATCCAGAACAGAGCTATTGGCAAACACTGTCCCCCAGTTCAGGAGGTCCAGGTTACAGAAAGGGATGCCCAATGGTTCGATGGAGAATGTAGAATCTCAAAAAGAAATGTGAACCATGATTGGATGAGTGGTGTGTACGCAGCTGGCCAGAATTCTAATTTCAACAGGGCGTATAAAATAGCTAAAAGACAAAAGAAGAAGTTTAAAACAAGAAGTAGTGCATGAGCAAGCACAAAGTATGCCTGCAAAATGGGAGCCAATGAAGATTTGGTTAATTTTCTGTGTGGACATGCATGGAATCTTGGATTATATAATTTATTGTAATTATCAGGTCTTAATATATAGCTTGTTTGAATATGCAAAAGCTGTTTTTTGCTTTAGACTTGTTCTCTCTGAATTTTCTGAAAAATGATACTTGTTTTTAAATGTTGCTAACTTAATTGAGAAACACAATGACATAATATTGATTTATGTTGGTCATTACATGGTAGGCTTTACAGTTCACTTCAGCAGGGCTTTGGAGGCTATCTCTTAATAATTATTTTGGCACGTAATGGCAAATAGTTCATTTTAAAGCACCTGGGGCCTGTTACATTGGTGAAAATGTGGTAAGGAATATAAAAAAAAAAGTTCTGACTGATTTGCAGCCTCTTTTCTCTGTTCAATAGATATTTTACACAAAACATAATGCCAAACATTGGTTGTGGTCAGTAGGCCTTTTTTGCATGCAGCTAGGACCAGTCAAGGATGGAATAAACATAACCAGGGTGTTCAGGAGCTCGAGCTAAATATTTGTAAGAAACGTAGTGCAAATGTTTGGTCAGTAAAAATTTGTCACAAATGGAGCACTGATTTTCAGGAGTATTTTAGGGTTCTGCCTGGGGATTTTCTGGGATCTTTAGTGGCATATGGTGTTTTCCTAAGCATACAAGACCAGTAATACTGTTCCTCAGTCATTGATTACTGTATTGTGGACTGTTTTCTATTCAGGAATGTTATGAAAAGTTGCGTTCCTGATTGAACACGGAGCGATCACTATTCTCTTGAATTAATTTTCCAATAGCCAGGGGTAAGCACCATGAAAATGATGTTTGACAGCCAAAGGAGCTGGTTGCCGATGCCTAAGCTTGACAAGGAGGCATTTGAAACAATTATTATTTCACAAGCAATTTAAAGATATTCTCATAAAAAAGTTTATTGGCCAGAAAAGAAAGTGTCAGTTCGAATGCGTCTTTGGTTGAAACTATCCAGAACAGAGCTATTGGCAAACACTGTCCCCCAGTTCAGGAGGTCCAGGTTACAGAAAGGGATGCCCAATGGTTCGATGGAGAATGTAGAATCTTAAAAAGAAATGTTAACCATGATTGAATGAGTGGTGTGTACACAGCTGGCCAGAATTCTAATTTCAACAGGGCGTATAAAAATAGCTAAAAGACAAAAAAAGCATTTTAAAACAAGACGTTGTGCATGAGGAAGCACAAAGTATGCCTGCAAAATGGGAGCCAATGAAGATTTGGTTAATTATCTGTGTGGGCATGCATGGAATCTTTGTTTATATAATTTATTGTAATTATCAGGTATTAATATATAACTTGTTTGAATATGCAAAAGCTGTGTTTTGTTTTAGACTTGTTCTCTCTGAATTTTCTGAAAAATGATACGTGTTTTTAAATGTTGCTAACTTAATGGAGAAATACGATGACATAATATTGATTTATGTTGGTCATTACATGGTAGGCCTTACAGATCACTTCAGCAGGGCTTTGGAGGCTACCTCTTAATAATTATTTTGGCATGTAATAGCAAATAGTTCATTTTAAAGCACCTGGGGCCTTTTACATTGGTGAAAATGTGGTAAGGAATATATAAAAAAAAGTTCTAATGGATTTGCAGCCTCTTTTCTCTGTTCAATAGTTATTTTACACAAAACCTAATGCCAAACACTGGTTGTGGTCAGTTGGCCTTTTTGCATGCAGATAGGACCAGTCAAGGATTAAATAAATATAACCAGGGGGTTCAGGATCTCGAGCTAAATATTTTTAAGAAACGTAGTGCAAATGTTTGCTCAGTAAATATTGGTCACAAATGGAGCACTGATTTTCAGGTGTATTTTAGGGTTCTGCCTGGGGATTTTCTGGGATCTTTAGTGGCAAATGGTGTTTTCCTAAGCATACAAGACCAGTAATACTGTTCCTCAGTCATTGATTACTGTATTGTGGACTGTTTTCTATTCAGGAATGTTATGAAATGTTGCGTTCCTGATTGAACACAGAGGGTTCACTATTCTCTTGAATTAATTTTCCAATAGCCAGGGGTAAGCACCATGAAAATGATATTGGACAGCCAAAGGAGCTGTTTGGCGATGCCTAAGCTTGACAAGAAGGCATTGGAAAAAAATATTATTTCACAAGCAATTTAAAGATATTCTCATAAAAAAGTTTATTGTCCAGAAAAGAAAGTGTCAGTTCAAATGCGTCTTTCGTTCAAACTATCCGGAACAGAGCTATTGGCAAACACTGTCCCCCAGTTCCGGGGGTCCAGGTAACAGAAAGGGATGCCCCATGGTTCGATGGAGAATGTAGAATCTCAAAAAGAAATGTGAATCATGATTGAATGAGTGGCGTGTACAATGCTGGCCAGAATTATAATTTCAATAGGGCGTATAAAAATAGCTAAAGGACAAAAAAAGCATTTTAAAACAAGAAGTAGTGCATGAGCAAGCACAAAGTATGCCTGCAAAATGGGAGCCAATGAAGATTTGGTTAATTATCTGTGTGGACATGCATGGAATCTTTGTTTATATAATTTATTGTAATTATCAGGTATTAATATATAGCTTGTTTGAATATGCAAAAGCTGTTTTTTTGCTTTAGACTTGTTCTCTCTGAATTTTCTGAAAAATGATATGTGTTTTTAAATGTTGCTAACTTAATTGAGAAACACAATGACATAATATTGATTTATGTTGGTCATTACATGGAAGGCTTTACAGATCACTTAAGCAGGGCTTTGGAGGCTATCTCTTAATAATTATTTTGGCACGTAATGGCAAATAGTTCATTTTAAAGCACCTGGGGCCTGTTACATTGGTGAAAATGTGGTAAGGAATATAAAAAAAAAGTTCTGACTGATTTGCAGCCTCTTTTCTCTGTTCAATAGATATTTTACACAAAACATAATGCCAAACATTGGTTGTGGTCAGTAGGCCTTTTTGCATGCAGATAGGACCAGTCAAGGATCAAATAAACATAACCAGGGTGTTCAGGAGCTCGAGCTAAATATTTTTAAGAAACGTAGTGCAAATGTTTGGTCAGTAAAAATTGGTCACAAATGGAGCACTGATTTTCAGGTGTATTTTAGGGTTCTGCCTGGGGATGTTCTGGGATCTTTAGTGGCAAATGGTGTTTTCCTAAGCATACAAGACCAGTAATACTGTTCCTCAGTTATTGATTACTGTATTGCGAACTGTTTTCTATTCAGGAATGTTATGAAATGTTGCGTTCCTGATTGAACACAGAGTGATCACTATTCTCTTGAATTAATTTTGCAATATCCAGGGGTAAGCACCATGAAAATGATGTTTGACAGCCAAAGGAGCTGGTTGGCGATGCCTAAGCTTGACAAGGAGGCATTGGAAAAAATTATTTTTTCCAAGCAATTTAAAGATATTCTCATAAAAAAGTTTATTGGCCAGAAAAGAAAGTGTCAGTTCGAATGCGTCTTTGGTTGAAACTATCCAGAACAGAGCTATTGGCAAACACTGTCCCCCAGTTCAGGAGGTCCAGGTTACAGAAAGGGATGCCCAATGGTTCGATGGAGAATGTAGAATCTCAAAATGAAATGTGAACCATGATTGGATGAGTGGTGTGTACACAGCTGGCCAGAATTATAATTTCAATAGGGCGTATAAAATAGCTAAAAGACAAAAAAAGAATTTTAAAACAAGAAGTAGTGCATGAGCAAGTACAAAGTATGCCTGCAAAATGGGAGCCAATGAAGATTTGGTTAATTATCTGTGTGGACATGCATGGAATCTTGGATTATATAATTTATTGTAATTATCAGGTCTTAATATATAGCTTGTTTGAATATGCAAAAGCTGTTTTTTGCTTTAGACTTGTTCTCTCTGAATTTTCTGAAAAATGATACGTGTTTTTAAATGTTGCTAACTTAATGGAGAAACACAATGACATAATATTGATTTATGTTGGTCATTACATGGTAGGCTTTACAGATCACTTCAGCAGGGCTTTGGAGGCTATCTCTTAATAATTATTTTGGCACGTAATGGCAAATAGTTCATTTTAAAGCACCTGGGGCCTGTTACATTGGTGAAAATGTGGTAAGGAGTATAAAAAAAAAGTTCTGACTGATTTGCAGCCTCTTTTCTCTGTTCAATAAATATTTTACACAAAACCTAATGCCAAACATTGGTTGTGTTCAGTAGGCCTTTTTGCATGCAGCTAGGACCAGTCAAGGATGAAATAAACATAACCAGGGTGTTCAGGAGCTCGAGCTAAATATTTGTAAGAAACGTAGTGCAAATGTTTGATCAGTAAAAATTTGTCACAAAGGGAGCACTGATTTTCAGGAGTATTTTAGGGTTCTGCCTGGGGATTTTCTGGGATCTTTAGTGGCATATGGTGTTTTCCGAAGCATATAAGACCAGTAATACTGTTCCTCAGTCATTGATTACTGTATCGTCGACTGTTTTCTATTCAGGAATGTTATGAAAAGTTACGTTCCTGATTGAACACGGAGCCATCACTATTCTCTTGAATTAATTTTGCAATATCCAGGGGTAAGCACCATGAAAATGATGTTTGACAGCCAAAGGAGCTGGTTGCCGATGCCTAAGCTTGACAAGGAGGCATTGGAAACAATTATTATTTCACAAGCAATTTAAAGATACTCTCATAAAAAAGTTTATTGGCCAGAAAAGAAAGTGTCAGTTCGAATGCGTCTTTGGTTGAAACTATCCAGAACAGAGCTATTGGCAAACACTGTCCCCCAGTTCAGGAGGTCCAGGTTACAGAAAGGGATGCCCAATGGTTCGATGGAGAATGTAGAATCTTAAAAAGAAATGTTAACCATGATTGAATGAGTGGTGTGTACACAGCTGGCCAGAATTCTAATTTCAACAGGGCGTATAAAAATAGCTAAAAGACAAAAAAAGCATTTTAAAACAAGACGTTGTGCATGAGGAAGCACAAAGTATGCCTGCAAAATGGGAGCCAATGAAGATTTAGTTTATTTTCTGTGTGGACATGCATGGAATCTTTGTTTATATGATTTATTGTAAGTATCAGGTCTTAATATATAGCTTGTTTGAATTTGCAAAAGCTGTTTTTTGTTTTAGACTAGTTCTCTCTGAATTTTATGAAGTATGATACGTGTTTTTAAATGTTGCTAACTTAATAGAGAAATATGATGACATAATATTGATTTATGTTGGTCATTACATGGTAGGCTTTACAGATCACTTCAGCAGGGCTTTGGAGGCTACCTCTTAATAATTATTTTGGCATGTAATGGCAAATAGTTCATTTTAAAGCACCTGGGGCCTTTTACATTGGTGAAAATGTGGTAAGGAATATAAAAAAAAAGTTCTGACTGATTTGCAGCCTCTTTTCTCTGTTCAATAGATATTTTACACAAAACCTAATGCCAAACATTGGTTGTGGTCAGTTGGCCTTTTTGCATGCAGATAGGACCAGTCAAGGATCAAATAAACATAACCAGGGTGTTCAGGAGCTCGAGCTAAATATTTTTAAGAAACGTAGTGCAAATGTTTGGTCAGTAAAAATTGGTCACAAGTGGAGCACTGATTTTCAGGTGTATTTTAGGGTTCTGCCTGGGGATTTTCTGGGATCTTTAGTGGCAAATGGTGTTTTCCTAAGCATACAAGACCAGTAATACTGTTCCTCAGTTATTGATTACTGTATCGTGGACTGTTTTCTATTCAGGAATGTTATGAAAAGTTGCGTTCCTGATTGAACACAGAGCCATCACTATTCTCTTGAATTAATTTTGCAATATCCAGGGGTAAGCACCATGAAAATGATGTTTGACAGCCAAAGGAGCTGGTTGCCGATGCCTAAGCTTGACAAGGAGGCATTGGAAACAATTATTTTTTCCAAGCAATTTAAAGATATTCTCATAAAAAAGTTTATTGGCCAGAAAAGAAAGTGTCAGTTCGAATGCGTCTTTGGTTGAAACAATCCAGAACAGAGCTATTGGCAAACACTGTCCCCCAGTTCAGGAGGTCCAGGTTACAGAAAGGGATGCCCAATGGTTCGATGGAGAATGTAGAATCTTAAAAAGAAAGGTTAACCATGATTGAATGAGTGGTGTGTACACAGCTGGCCAGAATTCTAATTTCAACAGGGCGTATAAAAATAGCTAAAAGACAAAAAAAGCATTTTAAAACAAGAAGTTGTGCATGAGGAAGCACAAAGTATGCCTGCAAAATGGGAGCCAATGAAGATTTGGTTAATTATCTGTGTGGACATGCATGGAATCTTTGTTTATATAATTTATTGTAATTATCAGGTATTAATATAGAACTTGTTTGAATATGCAAAAGCTGTGTTTTGTTTTAGACTTGTTCTCTCTGAATTTTCTGAAAAATGATATGTGTTTTTAAATGTTGCTAACTTAATGGAGAAACACAATGACATAATATTGATTTATGTTGGTCATTACATGGTAGGCTTTCCAGATCACTTCAGCAGGGCTTTGGAGGCTATCTCTTAATAATTATTTTGGCACGTAATGGCAAATAGTTCATTTTAAAGCACCTGGGGCCTGTTACATTGGTGAAAATGTGGTAAGGAATATAAAAAAAAAGTTCTGACTGATTTGCAGCCTCTTTTCTCTGTTCAATAGATATTTTACACAAAACATAATGCCAAACATTGGTTGTGGTCAGTAGGCCTTTTTTGCATGCAGCTAGGACCAGTCAAGGATGAAATAAACATAACCAGGGTGTTCAGGAGCTCGAGCTAAATATTTGTAAGAAACGTAGTGCAAATGTTTGGTCAGTAAAAATTTGTCACAAATGGAGCACTGATTTTCAGGAGTATTTTAGGGTTCTGCCTGGGGATTTTCTGGGATCTTTAGTGGCATATGGTGTTTTCCTAAGCATACAAGACCAGTAATACTGTTCCTCAGTCATTGATTACTGTATCGTGGACTGTTTTCTATTCAGGAATGTTATGAAAAGTTGCGTTCCTGATTGAACACGGAGCCATCACTATTCTCTTGAATTAATTTTGCAATATCCCGGGGTAAGCACCATGAAAATGATGTTTGCCAGCCAAAGGAGCTGGTTGCCGATGCCTAAGCTTGACAAGGAGGCATTGGAAACAATTATTATTTCACAAGCAATTTAAAGATACTCTCATAAAAAAGTTTATTGGCCAGAAAAGAAAGTGTCAGTTCGAATGCGTCTTTGGTTGAAACTATCCAGAACAGAGCTATTAGCAAACACTGTCCCCCAGTTCAGGAGGTCCAGGTTACAGAAAGGGATGCCCAATGGTTCGATGGAGAATGTAGAATCTTAAAAAGAAATGTTAACCATGATTGAATGAGTGGTGTGTACACAGCTAGCCAGAATTCTAATTTCAACAGGGCGTATAAAAATAGCTAAAAGACAAAAAAAGCATTTTAAAACAAGACGTTGTGCATGAGGAAGCACAAAGTATGCCTGCAAAATGGGAGCCAATGAAGATTTGGTTAATTATCTGTGTGGACATGCATGGAATCTTTGTTTATATAATTTATTGTAAGTATCAGGTCTTAATATATAGCTTGTTTGAATATGCAAAAGCTGTGTTTTGTTTTAGACTTGTTCTCTCTGAATTTTATGAAGTATGATACGTGTTTTTAAATGTCGCTAACTTAATGGAGAAATACGATGACATAATATTGATTTATGTTGGTCATTACATGGTAGGCCTTACAGATCACTTCAGCAGGGCTTTGGAGGCTACCTCTTAATAATTATTTTGGCATGTAATAGCAAATAGTTCATTTTAAAGCACCTAGGGCCTTTTACATTGGTGAAAATGTGGTAAGGAATATAAAAAAAAAGTTCTAATGGATTTGCAGCCTCTTTTCTCTGTTCAATAGTTATTTTACACAAAACCTAATGCCAAACACTGGTTGTGGTCAGTTGGCCTTTTTGCATGCAGATAGGACCAGTCAAGGATTAAATAAATATAACCAGGGGGTTCAGGATCTCGAGCTAAATATTTTTAAGAAACATAGTGCAAATATTTGCTCAGTATATATTGGTCACAAATGGAGCACTGATTTTCAGGTGTATTTTAGGGTTCTGCCTGGGGATTTTCTGGGATCTTTAGTGGAAAATGGTGTTTTCCTAAGCATACAAGACCAGTAATACTGTTCCTCAGTTATTGATTACTGTATTGGGTCCTGTTTTCTATTTAGGAATGTTATGAAATGTTGCGTTCCTGATTGAACACACAGTGATCACTCTTCTCTTGAATTGATTGTCCAATATCCAGGGGTAAGCATCATGAAAATGATATTGGACAGCCAAATGAGCTGGTTGGCGATGCCTAAGCTTGACAAGAAGGCATTGGAAAAAAATATTATTTCACAAGCAATTTAAAGATATTCTCATAAAAAAGTTTATTGTCCAGAAAAGAAAGTGTCAGTTCAAATGCGTCTTTCGTTGAAACTATCCGGAACAGAGCTATTGGCAAACACTGTCCCCCAGTTCAGGGGGTCCAGGTAACAGAAAGGGATGCCCCATGGTTCGATGGAGAATGTAGAATCTCAAAAATAAATGTGAATCATGATTGAATGAGTGGTGTGTACAATGCTGGCCAGAATTATAATTTCAAAAGAGCATATACAAATTGCTAAAAGACAAAAAAAATAATTTTAAAACAAGAATGAGGAAGCACAAAGTCTGCCTGCAAAATGGGTGCCAATGAAGATTTGGTTAATTATCTGTGTGGACATGCATGGAATCTTTGTTTATATAATTTATTGTAAGTATCAGGTCTTAATATATAGCTTGTTTGAATATGCAAAAGCTGTGTTTTGTTTTAGACTTGTTCTCTCTGAATTTTATGAAATATGATACGTGTTTTTAAATGTTGCTAACTTAATAGAGAAATACGGTGACATAACATTGATTTATGTTGGTCATTACATGGTAGGCTTTACAGATCACTTCAGCAGGGCTTTGGAGGCTACCTCTTAATAATTATTTTGGCATGTAATGGCAAATAGTTCATTTTAAAGCACCTGGGGCCTGTTACATTGGTGAATATGTGGTAAGGAATATATAAAAAAAAGTTCTGACGTTTTGCAGCCTCTTTTCTCTGTTCAATAGATATTTTACACAAAACCTAATGCCAAACATTGGTTGTCGTAGGTAGGTCTTTTTTGCATGCAGATAGGACGAGTCAAGGATTAAATAAATATATCCAGGGTGTTCAGGAGCTCGAGCTAAATATTTTTAAGAAACGTAGTGCAAATGTTTGGTCAGTAAAAATTGGTCACAAATGGAGCACTGAATTTCAGGTGTATTTTAGGGTTCTGCCTGGGGATTTTCTGGGATCTTTAGTGGCAAATGGTGTTTTCCTAAGCATACAAGACCAGTAATACTGTTCCTCAGTTACTGATTACTGTATTGGGAACTGTTTTCTATTCAGGAATGTTATGAAATGTTGCGTTCCTGATTGAACACACAGTGATCACTCTTCTCTTGAATTAATTTTCCAATATCCAGGGGTAAGCACCATGAAAATGATGTTTGACAGCCAAAGGAGCTGGTTGCCGATGCCTACGCTTGACAAGAAGGCATTGGAAAAAAAATATAATTTCACAAGCAATTTAAAGATATTCTCATAAAAAAAGTTTATTGTCCAGAAAAGAAAGTGTTAGTTCAAATGCGTCTTTGGTTGAAACTATCCGGAACAGAGCTATTGGCAAACACTGTCCCCCAGTCCAGAGGGTCCAGGTAACAGAAAGGGATGCCCCATGGTTCAATGGAGAATGTAGAATCTCGAAAAGAAATGTGAACCATGATTGAATGAGTGGTGTGTACACAGCTGGCCAGAATTATAATTTCAATAGGGCGTATAAAAATAGCTAAACGACAAAAAAAGAATTTTAAAACAAGAAGTTGTGCATGAGGAAGCACAAACTATGCCTGCAAAATGGGAGCCAATGAAGATTTAGTTTATTTTCTGTGTGGACATGCATGGAATCTTTGTTTATATGATTTATTGTAAGTATCAGGTCTTAATATATAGCTTGTTTGAATATGCAAAAGCTGTTTTTTGTTTTAGACTTGTTCTCTCTGAATTTTATGAAATATGATACGTGTTTTTAAATGTTGCTAACTTAATAGAGAAATATGATGACATAATATTGATTTATGTTGGTCACTACATGGTAGGCTTTACAGATCACTTCAGCAGGGCTTTGGAGGCTACCTCTTAATAATTATTTTGGCATGTAATGGCAAATAGTTCATTTTAAAGCACCTGGGGCCTGTTACATTGGTGAAAATGTGGTAAGGAATATAAAAAAAAAGTTCTGACTGATTTGCAGCCTGTTTTCTCTGTTCAATAGATATTTTACACAAAACCTAATGCCAAACATTGGTTGTGGTCAGTTGGCCTTTTTGCATGCAGATAGGACCAGTCAAGGATCAAATAAACATAACCAGGGTGTTCAGGAGCTCGAGCTAAATATTTTTAAGAAACGTAGTGCAAATATTTGGTCAGTAAAAACTGGTCACAAGTGGAGCACTGATTTTCAGGTGTATTTTAGGGTTCTGCCTGGGGATTTTCTGGGATCTTTAGTGGCAAATGGTGTTTTCCTAAGCATACAAGACCAGTAATACTGTTCCTCAGTTATTGATTACTGTATTGGGCCCTGTTTTCTATTCAGGAATGTTATGAAATGTTGCGTTCCTGATTGAACACACAGTGATCACTCTTCTCTTGAATTGATTGTCCAATATCCAGGGGTAAGCACCATGAAAATGATATTGGACAGCCAAAGGAGCTGGTTGGCGATGCCTAAGCTTGACAAGAAGGCATTTGAAAAAAATATTATTTCACAAGCAATTTAAAGATATTCTCATAAAAAAGTTTATTGTCCAGAAAAGAAAGTGTCAGTTCAAATGCGTCTTTCGTTGAAACTATCCGGAACAGAGCTATTGGCAAACACTGTCCCCCAGTTCAGGGGGTCCAGGTAACAGAAAGGGATGCCCCATGGTTCGATGGAGAATGTAGAATCTCAAAAAGAAATGTGAATCATGATTGAATGAGTGGTGTGTACAATGCTGGCCAGAATTATAATTTCAATAGAGCATATACAAATTGCTAAAAGACAAAAAAAATCATTTTAAAACAAGAATGAGGAAGCACAAAGTATGCCTGCAAAATGGGAGCCAATGAAGATTTGGTTCATTTTCTGTGTGGACATGCATGGAATCTTTGATTATATAATTTATTGTAAGTATCAGGTCTTAATATATAGCTTGTTTGAATATGCAAAAGCTGTGTTTTGTTTTAGACTTGTTCTCTCTGAATTTTATGAAATATGATACGTGTTTTTAAATGTCGCTAACTTAATAGAGAAATACGGTGACATAACATTGATTTATGTTGGTCATTACATGGTAGGCTTTACAGATCACTTCAGCAGGGCTTTGGAGGCTACCTCTTAATAATTATTTTGGCATGTAATGGCAAATAGTTCATTTTAAAGCACCTGGGGCCTGTTACATTGGTGAATATGTGGTAAGGAATATATATAAAAAAAGTTCTGACGTTTTGCAGCCTCTTTTCTCTCTTCAATAGATATTTTACACAAAACCTAATGCCAAACATTGGTTGTCGTAGGTAGGTCTTTTATGCATGCAGATAGGACCAGTCAAGGATTAAATGAATATAACCAGGGTGTTCAGGAGCTCGAGCTAAATATTTTTAAGAAACGTAGTGCAAATGTTTGGTCAGTAAAAATTGGTCACAAATGGAGCACTGAATTTCAGGTGTATTTTAGGGTTCTGCCTGGGGATTTTCTGGGATCTTTAGTGGCAAATGGTGTTTTCCTAAGCATACAAGACCAGTAATACTGTTCCTCAGTTACTGATTACTGTATTGGGAACTGTTTTCTATTCAGGAATGTTATGAAATGTTGCGTTCCTGATTGAACACACAGTGATCACTCTTCTCTTGAATTAATTTTCCAATATCCAGGGGTAAGCACCATGAAAATGATGTTTGACAGCCAAAGGAGCTGGTTGCCGATGCCTACGCTTGACAAGAAGGCATTGGAAAAAAAAATATAATTTCACAAGCAATTTAAAGATATTCTCATAAAAAAAGTTTATTGTCCAGAAAAGAAAGTGTCAGTTCAAATGCGTCTTTGGTTGAAACTATCCGGAACAGAGCTATTGGCAAACACTGTCCCCCAGTCCAGAGGGTCCAGGTAACAGAAAGGGATTCCCCATGGTTCAATGGAGAATGTAGAATCTCGAAAAGAAATGTGAACCATGATTGAATGAGTGGTGTGTACACAGCTGGCCAGAATTATAATTTCAATAGGGCGTATAAAAATAGCTAAACGACAAAAAAAGAATTTTAAAACAAGAAGTTGTGCATGAGGAAGCACAAACTATGCCTGCAAAATGGGAGCCAATGAAGATTTAGTTTATTTTCTGTGTGGACATGCATGGAATCTTTGTTTATATGATTTATTGTAAGTATCAGGTCTAAATATATAGCTTGTTTGAATATGCAAAAGCTGTTTTTTGTTTTAGACTTGTTCTCTCTGAATTTTATGAAATATGATACGTGTTTTTAAATGTTGCTAACTTAATAGAGAAATATGATGACATAATATTGATTTATGTTGGTCACTACATGGTAGGCTTTACAGATCACTTCAGCAGGGCTTTGGAGGCTACCTCTTAATAATTATTTTGGCATGTAATGGCAAATAGTTCATTTTAAAGCACCTGGGGCCTGTTACATTGGTGAAAATGTGGTAAGGAGTATAAAAAAAAAGTTCTGACTGATTTGCAGCCTGTTTTCTCTGTTCAATAGATATTTTACACAAAACCTAATGCCAAACATTGGTTGTGGTCAGTTGGCCTTTTTGCATGCAGATAGGACCAGTCAAGGATCAAATAAACATAACCAGGGTGTTCAGGAGCTCGAGCTAAATATTTTTAAGAAACGTAGTGCAAATATTTGGTCAGTAAAAACTGGTCACAAGTGGAGCACTGATTTTCAGGTGTATTTTAGGGTTCTGCCTGCGGATTTTCTGGGATCTTTAGTGGCAAATGGTGTTTTCCTAAGCATACAAGACCAGTAATACTGTTCCTCAGTTATTGATTACTGTATTGGGTCCTGTTTTCTATTCAGGAATGTTATGAAATGTTGCGTTCCTGATTGAACACACAGTGATCACTCTTCTCTTGAACTAATTTTGCAATATCCAGGGGTAAGCACCATGAAAATGATGTTTGACCGCCAAAGGAGCTGGTTGCCGATGCCTATGCTTGACAAGAAGGCATTGGAAAAAAATATAATTTCACAAGCAATTTAAAGATATTCTCATAAAAAAAGTTTATTGTCCAGAAAAGAAAGTGTCAGTTCAAATGCGTCTTTGGTTGAAACTATCCGGAACAGAGCTATTGGCAAACACTGTCCCCCAGTCCAGAGGGTCCAGGTAACAGAAAGGGATTCCCCATGGTTCAATGGAGAATGTAGAATCTCGAAAAGAAATGTGAACCATGATTGAATGAGTGGTGTGTACACAGCTGGCCAGAATTATAATTTCAATAGGGCGTATAAAAATAGCTAAACGACAAAAAAAGAATTTTAAAACAAGAAGTTGTGCATGAGGAAGCACAAAGTATGCCTGCAAAATGGGAGCCAATGAAGATTTAGTTTATTTTCTGTGTGGACATGCATGGAATCTTTGTTTATATGATTTATTGTAAGTATCAGGTCTTAATATATAGTTTGTTTGAATATGCAAAAGCTGTGTTATGTTTTAGACTTGTTCTCTCTGAATTTTCTGAAAAATGATACGTGTTTTTAAATGTTGCTAACTTAATGGAGAAACACAATGACATAATATTGATTTATGTTGGTCATTACATGGTAGGCTTTACAGATCACTTCAGCAGGGCTTTGGAGGCTATCTCTTAATAATTATTTTGGCACGTAATGGCAAATAGTTCATTTTAAAGCACCTGGGGCCTGATACATTGGTGAAAATGTGGTAAGGAGTATAAAAAAAAAGTTCTGACTGATTTGCAGCCTCTTTTCTCTGTTCAATAAATATTTTACACAAAACCTAATGCCAAACATTGGTTGTGTTCAGTAGGCCTTTTTGCATGCAGCTAGGACCAGTCAAGGATGAAATAAACATAACCAGGGTGTTCAGGAGCTCGAGCTAAATATTTGTAAGAAACGTAGTGCAAATGTTTGGTCAGTAAAAATTTGTCACAAAGGGAGCACTGATTTTCAGGAGTATTTTAGGGTTCTGCCTGGGGATTTTCTGGGATCTTTAGTGGCATATGGTGTTTTCCTAAGCATATAAGACCAGTAATACTGTTCCTCAGTCATTGATTACTGTATCGTGGACTGTTTTCTATTCAGGAATGTTATGAAAAGTTGCGTTCCTGATTGAACACGGAGCCATCACTATTCTCTTGAATTAATTTTGCAATATCCCGGGGTAAGCACCATGAAAATGATGTTTGCCAGCCAAAGGAGCTGGTTGCCGATGCCTAAGCTTGACAAGGAGGCATTGGAAACAATTATTATTTCACAAGCAATTTAAAGATACTCTCATAAAAAAGTTTATTGGCCAGAAAAGAAAGTGTCAGTTCGAATGCGTCTTTGGTTGAAACTATCCAGAACAGAGCTATTAGCAAACACTGTCCCCCAGTTCAGGAGGTCCAGGTTACAGAAAGGGATGCCCAATGGTTCGATGGAGAATGTAGAATCTTAAAAAGAAATGTTAACCATGATTGAATGAGTGGTGTGTACACAGCTAGCCAGAATTCTAATTTCAACAGGGCGTATAAAAATAGCTAAAAGACAAAAAAAGCATTTTAAAACAAGACGTTGTGCATGAGGAAGCACAAAGTATGCCTGCAAAATGGGAGCCAATGAAGATTTGGTTCATTTTCTGTGTGGACATGCATGGAATCTTTGATTATATAATTTATTGTAAGTATCAGGTCTTAATATATAGCTTGTTTGAATATGCAAAAGATGTTTTTTGTTTTAGACTTGTTCTCTCTGAATTTTATGAAGTATGATACGTGTTTTTAAATGTCGCTAACTTAATGGAGAAATACGATGACATAATATTGATTTATGTTGGTCATTACATGGTAGGCTTTACAGATCACTTCAGCAGGGCTTTGGAGGCTACCTCTTAATAATTATTTTGGCATGTAATGGCAAATAGTTCATTTTAAAGCACCTGGGGCCTGTTACATTGGTGAAAATGTGGTAAGGAATATAAAAAAAAAGTTCTGACTGATTTACAGCCTGTTTTCTCTGTTCAATAGATATTTTACACAAAACCTAATGCCAAACATTGGTTGTGGTCAGTTGGCCTTTTTGAATGCAGATAGGACCAGTCAAGGATCAAATAAACATAACCAGGGTGTTCAGGAGCTCGAGCTAAATATTTTTAGGAAACGTAGTGCAAATGTTTGGTCAGTAAAAATTGGTCACAAATGGAGCACTGATTTTCAGGTGTATTTTAGGGTTCTGCCTGGGGATTTTCTGGGATCTTTAGTGGCAAATGGTGTTTTCCTAAGCATACAAGACCAGTAATACTGTTCCTCAGTTACTGATTACTGTATTGGGAACTGTTTTCTATTCAGGAATGTTATGAAATGTTGAGTTCCTGATTGAACACAGAGTGATCACTATTCTCTTGAATTAATTTTCCAATATCCAGGGGTAAGCACCATGAAAATAATGTTTGACAGCCAAAGGAGCTGGTTGGCGATGGTTAAGCTTGACAAGAAGGCATTGGAAAAAAATATTATTTCACAAGCAATTTAAAGATATTCTCATAAAAAAGTTTATTGTCCAGAAAAGAAGGTGTCAGTTCAAATGCGTCTTTGGTTGAAACTATCCAGAACAGAGCTATTGGCAAACACTGCCCCCCAGTTCAGGAGGTCCAGGTTACAGAAAGGGATGCCCAATGGTTCGATGGAGAATGTAGAATCTTAAAAAGAAATGTTAACCATGATTGGATGAGTGGTGTGTACACAGCTGGCCAGAATTATAATTTCAATAGGGCGTATAAAATAGCTAAAAGACAAAAAAAGAATTTTAAAACAAGAAGTAGTGCATGAGCAAGCACAAAGTATGCCTGCAAAATGGGAGCCAATGAAGATTTGGTTAATTTTCTGTGTGGACATGCATGGAATCTTGGATTATATAATTTATTGTAATTATCAGGTCTTAATATGTAGCTTGTTTGAATATGCAAAAGCTGTTTTTTGCTTTAGACTTGTTCTCTCTGAATTTTCTGAAAAATGATTCGTGTTTTTAAATGTTGCTAACTTAATTGAGAAACACAATGACATAATATTGATTTATGTTGGTCATTACATGGTAGGCTTTACAGATCACTTCAGCAGGGCTTTGGAGGCTATCTCTTAATAATTATTTTGGCACGTAATGGCAAATAGTTCATTTTAAAGCACCTGGGGCCTGTTACATTGGTGAAAATGTGGTAAGGAATATAAAAAAAAAAGTTCTGACTGATTTGCAGCCTCTTTTCTCTGTTCAATAAATATTTTACACAAAACATAATGCCAAACATTGGTTGTGGTCAGTAGGCCTTTTTTGCATGCAGCTAGGACCAGTCAAGGATGAAATAAACATAACCAGGGTGTTCAGGAGCTCGAGCTAAATATTTGTAAGAAACGTAGTGCAAATGTTTGGTCAGTAAAAATTTGTCACAAATGGAGCACTGATTTTCAGGAGTATTTTAGGGTTCTGCCTGGGGATTTTCTGGGATCTTTAGTGGCATATGGTGTTTTCCTAAGCATATAAGACCAGTAATACTGTTCCTCAGTTATTGATTACTGTATTGGGTCCTGTTTTCTATTTAGGAATGTTATGAAATGTTGCGTTCCTGATTGAACACACAGTGATCACTCTTCTCTTGAATTGATTGTCCAATATCCAGGGGTAAGCATCATGAAAATGATATTGGACAGCCAAATGAGCTGGTTGGCGATGCCTAAGCTTGACAAGAAGGCATTGGAAAAAAATATTATTTCACAAGCAATTTAAAGATATTCTCATAAAAAAGTTTATTGTCCAGAAAAGAAAGTGTCAGTTCAAATGCGTCTTTCATTGAAACTATCCGGAACAGAGCTATTGGCAAACACTGTCCCCCAGTTCAGGGGGTCCAGGTAACAGAAAGGGATGCCCCATGGTTCGATGGAGAATGTAGAATCTCAAAAATAAATGTGAATCATGATTGAATGAGTGGTGTGTACAATGCTGGCCAGAATTATAATTTCAATAGAGCATATACAAATTGCTAAAAGACAAAAAAAATAATTTTAAAACAAGAATGAGGAAGCACAAAGTATGCCTGCAAAATGGGAGCCAATGAAGATTTGGTTCATTTTCTGTGTGGACATGCATGGAATCTTTGATTATATAATTTATTGTAAGTATCAGGTCTTAATATATAGCTTGTTTGAATATGCAAAAGATGTTTTTTGTTTTAGACTTGTTCTCTCTGAATTTTATGAAGTATGATACGTGTTTTTAAATGTCGCTAACTTAATGGAGAAATACGATGACATAATATTGATTTATGTTGGTCATTACATGGTAGGCTTTACAGATCACTTCAGCAGGGCTTTGGAGGCTACCTCTTAATAATTATTTTGGCATGTAATGGCAAATAGTTCATTTTAAAGCACCTGGGGCCTGTTACATTGGTGAATATGTGGTAAGGAATATATAAAAAAAAGTTCTGACGTTTTGCAGCCTCTTTTCTCTGTTCAATAGATATTTTACACAAAACCTAATGCCAAACATTGGTTGTCGTAGGTAGGTCTCTTTTGCATGCATATAGGACCAGTCAAGGATTAAATAAACATAACCAGGGTGTTCAGGAGCTCGAGCTAAATATTTTTAAGAAACGTAGTGCAAATGTTTGGTCAGTAAAAATTGGTCACAAATGGAGCACTGAATTTCAGGTGTATTTTAGGGTTCTGCCTGGGGATTTTCCGGGATCTTTAGTGGCAAATGGTGTTTTCCTAAGCATACAAGACCAGTAATACTGTTCCTCAGTTATTGATTACTGTATTGCGAACTGTTTTCTATTCAGGAATGTTATGAAATGTTGCGTTCCTGATTGAACACACAGTGATCACTATTCTCTTGAATTAATTTTCCAATATCCAGGGGTAAGCACCATGAAAATGATGTTTGACAGCCAAAGGAGCTGGTTGCCGATGCCTACGCTTGACAAGAAGGCATTGGAAAAAAAAATATAATTTCACAAGCAATTTAAAGATATTCTCATAAAAAAAGTTTATTGTCCAGAAAAGAAAGTGTCAGTTCAAATGCGTCTTTGGTTGAAACTATCCGGAACAGAGCTATTGGCAAACACTGTCCCCCAGTCCAGGGGGTCCAGGTAACAGAAAGGGATGCCCCATGGTTCAATGGAGAATGTAGAATCTCGAAAAGAAATGTGAACCATGATTGAATGAGTGGTGTGTACATAGCTGGCCAGAATTATAATTTCAATAGAGCATATACAAATTGCTAAAAGACAAAATATTAATTTTAAAACAAGAAGTTGTGCATGAGGAAGCACAAAGTCTGCCTGCAAAATGGGTGCCAATGAAGATTTGGTTAATTATCTGTGTGGACATGCATGGAATCATTGATTATATAATTTATTGTAAGTATCGGGTCTTAATATGTAGCTTGTTTGAATATGCAAAAGATGTTTTTTGTTTTAGACTTGTTCTCTCTGAATTTTATGAAGTATGATACGTGTTTTTAAATGTCGCTAACTTAATGGAGAAATACGATGACATAATATTGATTTATGTTGGTCATTACATGGTAGGCCTTACAGATCACTTCAGCAGGGCTTTGGAGGCTACCTCTTAATAATTATTTTGGCATGTAATAGCAAATGGTTCATTTTAAAGCACCTGGGGCCTTTTACATTGGTGAAAATGTGGTAAGGAATATAAAAAAAAAGTTCTAATGGATTTGCAGCCTCTTTTCTCTGTTCAATAGTTATTTTACACAAAACCTAATGCCAAACACTGGTTGTGGTCAGTTGGCCTTTTTGCATGCAGATAGGACCAGTCAAGGATTAAATAAATATAACCAGGGGGTTCAGGATCTCGAGCTAAATATTTTTAAGAAACATAGTGCAAATATTTGCTCAGTATATATTGGTCACAAATGGAGCACTGATTTTCAGGTGTATTTTAGGGTTCTGCCTGGGGATTTTCTGGGATCTTTAGTGGAAAATGGTGTTTTCCTAAGCATACAAGACCAGTAATACTGTTCCTCAGTTATTGATTACTGTATTGGGTCCTGTTTTCTATTCAGGAATGTTATGAAATGTTGTGTTCCTGATTGAACACAGAGGGTTCACTCTTCTCTTGAATTGATTGTCCAATATCCAGGGGTAAGCACCATGAAAATGATGTTGGACAGCCAAAGGAGCTGGTTGGCGATGCTTAAGCTTGACAAAAAGGCATTGGAAAAAAATATTATTTCACAAGCAATTTAAAGATATTCTCATAAAAAAGTTTATTGTCCAGAAAAGAAAGTGTCAGTTCAAATGCGTCTTTCGTTGAAACTATCCGGAACAGAGCTATTGGCAAACACTGTCCCCCAGTTCAGGGGGTCCAGGTAACAGAAAGGGATGCCCTATGGTTCGATGGAGAATGTAGAATCTCAAAAAGAAATGTGAATCATGATTGAATGAGTGGTGTGTACAATGCTGGCCAGAATTATAATTTCAATAGAGCATATACAAATTGCTAAAAGACAAAAAAAATCATTTTAAAACAAGAATGAGGAAGCACAAAGTATGCCTGCAAAATGGGAGCCAATGAAGATTTGGTTCATTTTCTGTGTCGACATGCATGGAATCTTTGATTATATAATTTATTGTAAGTATCAGGTCTTAATATATAGCTTGTTTGAATATGCAAAAGATGTTTTTTGTTTTAGACTTGTTCTCTCTGAATTTTATGAAGTATGATACGTGTTTTTAAATGTCGCTAACTTAATGGAGAAATACGATGACATAATATTGATTTATGTTGGTCATTACATGGTAGGCTTTACAGATCACTTCAGCAGGGCTTTGGAGGCTACCTCTTAATAATTATTTTGGCATGTAATGGCAAATAGTTCATTTTAAAGCACCTGGGGCCTGTTACATTGGTGAAAATGTGGTAAGGAATATAAAAAAAAAAGTTCTGACTGATTTACAGCCTGTTTTCTCTGTTCAATAGATATTTTGCACAAAACCTAATGCCAAACATTGGTTGTGGTCAGTTGGCCTTTTTGAATGCAGATAGGACCAGTCAAGGATCAAATAAACATAACCAGGGTGTTCAGGAGCTCGAGCTAAATATTTTTAGGAAACGTAGTGCAAATGTTTGGTCAGTAAAAATTGGTCACAAATGGAGCACTGATTTTCAGGTGTATTTTAGGGTTCTGCCTGGGGATTTTCTGGGATCTTTAGTGGCAAATGGTGTTTTCCTAAGCATACAAGACCAGTAATACTGTTCCTCAGTTACTGATTACTGTATTGGGAACTGTTTTCTATTCAGGAATGTTATGAAATGTTGAGTTCCTGATTGAACACAGAGTGAACACTATTCTCTTGAATTAATTTTCCAATATCCAGGGATAAGCACCATGAAAATAATGTTTGACAGCCAAAGGAGCTGGTTGGCGATGGTTAAGCTTGACAAGAAGGCATTGGAAAAAAATATTATTTCACAAGCAATTTAAAGATATTCTCATAAAAAAGTTTATTGTCCAGAAAAGAAGGTGTCAGTTCAAATGCGTCTTTGGTTGAAACTATCCAGAACAGAGCTATTGGCAAACACTGCCCCCCAGTTCAGGAGGTCCAGGTTACAGAAAGGGATGCCCAATGGTTCGATGGAGAATGTAGAATCTTAAAAAGAAATGTTAACCATGATTGGATGAGTGGTGTGTACACAGCTGGCCAGAATTATAATTTCAATAGGGCGTATAAAATAGCTAAAAGACAAAAAAAGAATTTTAAAACAAGAAGTAGTGCATGAGCAAGCACAAAGTATGCCTGCAAAATGGGAGCCAATGAAGATTTGGTTAATTTTCTGTGTGGACATGCATGGAATCTTTGATTATATAATTTATTGTAAGTATCAGGTCTTAATATATAGCTTGTTTGAATATGCAAAAGCTGTGTTTTGTTTTAGACTTGTTCTCTCTGAATTTTATGAAATATGATACGTGTTTTTAAATGTCGCTAACTTAATAGAGAAATACGGTGACATAACATTGATTTATGTTGGTCATTACATGGTAGGCTTTACAGATCACTTCAGCAGGGCTTTGGAGGCTACCTCTTAATAATTATTTTGGCATGTAATGGCAAATAGTTCATTTTAAAGCACCTGGGGCCTGTTACATTGGTGAATATGTGGTAAGGAATATATAAAAAAAAGTTCTGACGTTTTGCAGCCTCTTTTCTCTGTTCAATAGATATTTTACACAAAACCTAATGCCAAACATTGGTTGTCGTAGGTAGGTCTTTTATGCATGCAGATAGGACCAGTCAAGGATTAAATAAATATAACCAGGGTGTTCAGGAGCTCGAGCTAAATATTTTTAAGAAACGTAGTGCAAATATTTGGTCAGTAAAAATTGGTCACAAATGGAGCACTGATTTTCAGGTGTATTTTAGGGTTCTGCCTGGGGATTTTCTCGGATCTTTAGTGGCAAATGGTGTTTTCCTAAGCATACAAGACCAGTAATACTGTTCCTCAGTTATTGATTACTGTATTGCGAACTGTTTTCTATTCAGGAATGTTATGAAATGTTGCGTTCCTGATTGAACACAGAGTGATCACTATTCTCTTGAATTAATTTTGCAATATCCAGGGGTAAGCACCATGAAAATGATGTTTGACCGCCAAAGGAGCTGGTTGCCGATGCCTATGCTTGACAAGAAGGCATTGGAAAAAAATATAATTTCACAAGCAATTTAAAGATATTCTCATAAAAAAAGTTTATTGTCCAGAAAAGAAAGTGTCAGTTCAAATGCGTCTTTGGTTGAAACTATCCGGAACAGAGCTATTGGCAAACACTGTCCCCCAGTCCAGAGGGTCCAGGTAACAGAAAGGGATTCCCCATGGTTCAATGGAGAATGTAGAATCTCGAAAAGAAATGTGAACCATGATTGAATGAGTGGTGTGTACACAGCTGGCCAGAATTATAATTTCAATAGGGCGTATAAAAATAGCTAAACGACAAAAAAAGAATTTTAAAACAAGAAGTTGTGCATGAGGAAGCACAAAGTATGCCTGCAAAATGGGAGCCAATGAAGATTTAGTTTATTTTCTGTGTGGACATGCATGGAATCTTTGTTTATATGATTTATTGTAAGTATCAGGTCTTAATATATAGCTTGTTTGAATATGCAAAAGCTGTGTTATGTTTTAGACTTGTTCTCTCTGAATTTTCTGAAAAATGATACGTGTTTTTAAATGTTGCTAACTTAATGGAGAAACACAATGACATAATATTGATTTATGTTGGTCATTACATGGTAGGCTTTACAGATCACTTCAGCAGGGCTTTGGAGGCTATCTCTTAATAATTATTTTGGCACGTAATGGCAAATAGTTCATTTTAAAGCACCTGGGGCCTGATACATTGGTGAAAATGTGGTAAGGAGTATAAAAAAAAAGTTCTGACTGATTTGCAGCCTCTTTTCTCTGTTCAATAAATATTTTACACAAAACCTAATGCCAAACATTGGTTGTGTTCAGTAGGCCTTTTTGCATGCAGCTAGGACCAGTCAAGGATGAAATAAACATAACCAGGGTGTTCAGGAGCTCGAGCTAAATATTTGTAAGAAACGTAGTGCAAATGTTTGGTCAGTAAAAATTTGTCACAAAGGGAGCACTGATTTTCAGGAGTATTTTAGGGTTCTGCCTGGGGATTTTCTGGGATCTTTAGTGGCATATGGTGTTTTCCTAAGCATATAAGACCAGTAATACTGTTCCTCAGTCATTGATTACTGTATCGTGGACTGTTTTCTATTCAGGAATGTTATGAAAAGTTGCGTTCCTGATTGAACACGGAGCCATCACTATTCTCTTGAATTAATTTTGCAATATCCCGGGGTAAGCACCATGAAAATGATGTTTGCCAGCCAAAGGAGCTGGTTGCCGATGCCTAAGCTTGACAAGGAGGCATTGGAAACAATTATTATTTCACAAGCAATTTAAAGATACTCTCATAAAAAAGTTTATTGGCCAGAAAAGAAAGTGTCAGTTCGAATGCGTCTTTGGTTGAAACTATCCAGAACAGAGCTATTAGCAAACACTGTCCCCCAGTTCAGGAGGTCCAGGTTACAGAAAGGGATGCCCAATGGTTCGATGGAGAATGTAGAATCTTAAAAAGAAATGTTAACCATGATTGAATGAGTGGTGTGTACACAGCTAGCCAGAATTCTAATTTCAACAGGGCGTATAAAAATAGCTAAAAGACAAAAAAAGCATTTTAAAACAAGACGTTGTGCATGAGGAAGCACAAAGTATGCCTGCAAAATGCGAGCCAATGAAGATTTGGTTCATTTTCTGTGTCGACATGCATGGAATCTTTGATTATATAATTTATTGTAAGTATCAGGTCTTAATATATAGCTTGTTTGAATATGCAAAAGATGTTTTTTGTTTTAGACTTGTTCTCTCTGAATTTTATGAAGTATGATACGTGTTTTTAAATGTCGCTAACTTAATGGAGAAATACGATGACATAATATTGATTTATGTTGGTCATTACATGGTAGGTTTTACAGATCACTTCAGCAGTGCTTTGGAGGCTACCTCTTAATAATTATTTTGGCATGTAATGGCAAATAGTTCATTTTAAAGCACCTGGGGCCTGTTACATTGGTGAAAATGTGGTAAGGAATATAAAAAAAAAAAAGTTCTGACTGATTTGCAGCCTGTTTTCTCTGTTCAATAGATATTTTACACAAAACCTAATGCCAAACATTGGTTGTGGTCAGTTAGCCTTTTTGCATGCAGATAGGACCAGTCAAGGATTAAATAAATATAACCAGGAGGTTCAGGATCTCAAGCTAAATATTTTTAAGAAACGTAGTGCAAATGTTTGGTCAGTAAATATTGGTCACAAATGGAGCACTGATTTTTAGGTGTATTTTAGGGTTCTGCCTGGGGATTTTCTGGGATCTTTAGTGGCAAATGGTGTTTTCCTAAGCATACAAGACCAGTAATACTGTTCCTCAGTCATTGATTACTGTATTGTGAACTGTTTTCTATTCAGGAATGTTATGAAATGTTGCGTTCCTGATTGAACACAGAGGGTTCACTATTCTCTTGAATTAATTTTCCAATAGCCAGGGGTAAGCACCATGAAAATGATATTGGACAGCCAAAGGAGCTGGTTGGCGATGCCTAAGCTTGACAAGAAGGCATTGGAAAAAAATATTATTTCACAAGCAATTTATTGTCCAGAAAAGAAAGTGTCAGTTCAAATGCATCTTTGGTTGAAACTAATCGGAACAGAGCTATTGGCAAACACTGTCCCCCAGTTCAGGGGGTCCAGGTAACAGAAAGGCATGCCCCATGGTTCGATGGAGAATGTAGAATCTCGAAAAGAAATGTGAACCATGATTGAATGAGTGGTGTGTACAATGCTGGCCAGAATTATAATTTCAATAGAGGATATACAAATTGCTAAAAGACAAAAAAAATAATTTTAAAACAAGAATGAGGAAGCACAAAGTATGCCTGCAAAATGGGAGCCAACGAAGATTTGGTTCATTTTCTGTGTGGACATGCATGGAATCATTGATTATATAATTTATTGTAAGTATCGGGTCTTAATATATAGCTTGTTTGAATATGCAAAATCAGTTTTTTTGTTTTAGACTTGTTCTCTGAATTTTCTGAAATATGATACATGTTTCTAAATGTTGCTAACTTAATGGAGAAACACAATGACATAATATTGATTTATGTTGGTCATTACATGGTAGGCTTTACAGATCACTTCAGCGGGGCTTTGGAGGCTATCTCTTAATAATTATTTTGGCACGTAATGGCAAATAGTTCATTTTAAAGCACCTGAGGCCTGTTACATTGGTGAAAATGTGGTAAGGAATATAAAAAAAAAAGTTCTGACGTTTTTGCAGCCTCTTTTCTCTGTTCAATAGATATTTTACAGAAAACGTAATGCCAAACATTGGTTGTCGTAGGTAGGTCTTTTTTGCATGCAGATAGGACCAGTCAAGGATTAAATAAATATAACCAGGGTGTTCAGAAGCTCAAGCTAAATATTTTTAAGAAACGTAGTGCAAATGTTTGGTCAGTAAAAATTGGTCACAAATGGAGCACTGATTTGCTGGTGTATTTAAGGGTTCTACCTGGGGATTTTCTGGGATCTTTAGTGGCAAATGGTGTTTTCCTAAGCATACAAGACCAGTAATACTGTTCCTCAGTTATTGATTACTGTATTGGAACCTGTTTTCTATTCAGGAATGTTATGAAATGTTGCGTTCCTGATTGAACACACAGTGATCACTCTTCTCTTGAATTAATTTTCCAATATCCAGGGGTAAGCACCAAGAAAATGATGTTTGACAGTCAAAGGAGCTGGTTGCCGATGCCTAAGCTTGACAAGGAGGCATTGGAAACAATTATTATTTCACAAGCAATTTAAAGATATTCTCATAAAAAAGTTTATTGGCCAGAAAAGAAAGTGTCAGTTCGAATGCGTCTTTGGTTGAAACTATCCAGAACAGAGCTATTGGCAAACACTGTCCCCCAGTTCAGGAGGTCCAGGTTACAGAAAGGGATGCCCAATGGTTCGATGGAGAATGTAGAATCTTGAAAAGAAATGTGAACCATGATTGAATGAGTGGTGTGTACACAGCTGGCCAGAATTCTAATTTGAACAGGGCGTATAAAAATAGCTAAAGGACAAAAAAAGCATTTTAAAACAAGAAGTTGTGCATGAGGAAGCACAAAGTATGTCTGCAAAATGGGAGCCAATGAAGATTTGGTTAATTATCTGTGTGGACATGCATGGAATCTTTGTTTATATAATTTATTGTAATTATCAGGTATTAATATATAGCTTGTTTGAATATGCAAAAGCTGTGTTTTGTTTTAGACTTGTTCTCTCTGAATTTTCTGAAAAATGATACGTGTTTTTAAATGTTGCTAACTTAATAGAGAAATACGATGACATAATATTGATTTATGTTGGTCATTACATGGTAGGCTTTACAGATCACTTCAGCGGGGCTTTGGAGGCTACCTCTTAATAATTATTTTGGCATGTAATGGCAAATAGTTCACTTTAAAGCACCTGGGGCCTTTTACATTGGTGAAAATGTGGTAAGGAATATAAAAAAAAAAGTTCTGACTGATTTGCAGCCTGTTTTCTCTGTTCAATAGATATTTTACACAAAACCTAATGCCAAACATTGGTTGTCGTAGGTAGGTCTTTTTTGCATGCAGATAGGACCAGTCAAGGATCAAATAAACATAACCAGGGTGTTCAGGAGCTCGAGCTAAATATTTGTAAGAAACGTAGTGCAAATGGTTGGTCAGTAAAAATTGGTCACAAATGGAGCACTGATTTTCAGGTGTATTTTAGGGTTCTGCCTGGGGATTTTCTGGGATCTTTAGTGGCAAATGGTGTTTTCCTAAGCATACAAGACCAGTAATACTGTTCCTCAGTTATTGATTACTGTATTGTGAACTGTTTTCTATTCAGGAATGTTATGAAATGTTGCGTTCCTGATTGAACACAGAGTGATCACTATTCTCTTGAATTAATTTTGCAATATCCAGGGGTAAGCATCATGAAAATGATGTTTGACAGCCAAAGGAGCTGGTTGCCGATGCCTAAACTTGACAAGGAGGCATTGGAAACAATTATTATTTCACAAGCAATTTAAAGATATTCTCATAAAAAAGTTTATTGGCCAGAAAAGAAAGTGTCAGTTTGAATGCGTCTTTGGTTGAAACTATCCAGAACAGAGCTATTGGCAAACACTGTCCCCCAGTTCAGGAGGTCCAGGTTACAGAAAGGGATGCCCAATGATTCGATGGAGAATGTAGAATCTTGAAAAGAAATGTGAACCATGATTGAATGAGTGGTGTGTACAAAGCTGGCCAGAATTATAATTTCAACAGGGCGTATAAAAATAGCTAAAAGACAAAAAAAGAATTTTAAAACAAGAAGTTGTGCATGAGGAAGCACAAAGTATGCCTGCAAAATGGGAGCCAATGAAGATTTGGTTAATTTTCTGTGTGGACATGCATGGAATCTTTGATTATATAATATATTGTAAGTATCAGGTCTTAATATATAGCTTGTTTGAATATGCAAAAGATGTTTTTTGTTTTAGACTAGTTCTCTCTGAATTTTATGAAGTATTATACGTGTTTTTAAATGTCGCTAACTTAATGGAGAAATACGATGACATAATATTGATTTATGTTGGTCATTACATGGTAGGCTTTACAGATCACTTCAGCAGGGCTTTGGAGGTTACCTCTTAATAATTATTTTGGCACGTAATGGCAAATAGTTCATTTTAAAGCACCTGGGGCCTGTTACATTGGTGAAAATGTGGTAAGGAATATAAAAAAAAGTTCTGACTGATTGCAGCCTCTTTTCTCTGTTCAATAGATATTTTACACAAAACCTAATGCCAAACATTGGTTGTGGTCAGTTGGCCTTTTTGCATGCAGATAGGACCAGTCAACTATCAAATAAACATAACCAGGGTGTTCAGGAGCTCAAGCTAAATATTTTTAAGAAACGTAGTGCAAATGTTTGGTCAGTAAATATTGGTCACAAATGGAGCACTGATTTTCAGGTGTATTTTAGGGTTCTGCCTGGGGATTTTCTGGGATCTTTAGTGGCAAATGGTGTTTTCCTAAGCATAAAAGACCAGTAATACTGTTCCTCAGTCATTGATTACTGTATTGTGGACTGTTTTCTATTCAGGAATGTTATGAAATGTTGCGTTCCTGATTGAACACAGAGGGTTCACTATTCACTTGAATTAATTTTCCAATAGCCAGGGGTAAGCACCATGAAAATGATGTTTGACAGCCAAAGGAGCTGGTTGGCGATGCCGAAGCTTGACAAGGAGGCATTGGAAAAAATTATTATTTCACAAGCAATTTAAAGATATTCTCATAAAAAAGTTTATTGTCCAGAAAAGAAAGTGTCAGTTCAAATGCGTCTTTGGTTGAAACTATCCGGAACAGAGCTATTGGCAAACACTGTCCCCCAGTTCAGGGTGTCCAGGTAACAGAAAGGGATGCCCCATGCTTCGATGGAGAATGTAGAATCTCGAAATGAAATGTGAACCATGATTGAATGAGTGGTGTGTACATAGCTGGCCAGAATTATAATTTCAATAGAGCATATACAAATTGCTAAGAGACAAAAAAATGAATTTTAAAACAAGAAGTTGTGAATGAGGAAGCACAAAGTATGCCTGCAAAATGGGAGCCAACGAAGATTTGGTTCATTTTCTGTGTTGACATGCATGGAATCATTGATTATATAATTTATTGTAAGTATCGGGTCTTAATATATAGCTTATTTGAATATGCAAAAGCTGTTTTTTGTTTTAGACTTGTTCTCTCTGAATTTTATGAAGTATGATACGTGTTTTTAAATGTTGCTAACTTAATAGAGAAATACGATGACATAATATTGATTTATGTTGGTCATTACATGGTAAGCTTTACAGATCACTTCAGCAGGGCTTTGGAGGCTACCTCTTAATAATTATTTTGGCATGTAATGGCAAATAGTTCATTTTAAAGCACCTGGGGCCTGTTACATTGGTGAAAATGTGATAAGGAATATAAAAAAAAAGTTCTGACTCATTTGCAGCCTCTTTTCTCTGTTCAATAGATATTTTACACAAAACCTAATGCCAAACATTGGTTGTGGTCAGTTGGCCTTTTTGCATGCAGATAGGTCCAGTCAAGGATCAAATAAACATAACCAGGGTGTTCAGGAGCTCGAGCTAAATATTTTTAAGAAACGTAGTGCAAATATTTGGTCAGTAAAAACTGGTCACAAGTGGAGCACTGATTTGCAGGTGTATTTTAGGGTTCTGCCTGGGGATTTTCTGGGATCCTTAGTGGCAAATGGTGTTTTCCTAAGCATACAAGACCAGTAATACTGTTCATCAGTTATTGATTACTGTATTGGGTCCTGTTTTCTATTCAGGAATGTTATGAAATGTTGCGTTCCTGATTGAACAAACAGTGATCACTCTTCTCTTGAATTGATTTTCCAATATCCAGGGGTAAGCACCATGAAAATGATGTTTGACCGTCAAAGGAGCTGGTTGGCGATGCCTAAGCTTGACAAGGAGGCATTGGAAAAAATTATTATTTCACAAGCAATTTAAAGATATTCTCATAAAAAAAGTTTATTGGCCAGAAAAGAAAGTGTCAGTTCAAATGCGTCTTTGGTTGAAACTATTCGGAACAGAGCTATTGGCAAACACTGTCCCCCAGTTCAGGGGGTCAAGGTAACAGAAAGGGATGCCCCATGGTTCGATGGAGAATGTAGAATCTCGAAAAGTAATGTGAACCATGATTGAATGAGTGGTGTGTACATAGCTGGCCAGAATTATAATTTCAATAGAGCATATACATATTGCTAAAAGACAAAAAAAGAATTTTAAAAGAAGAAGTTGTGCATGAGGAAGCACAAAGTATGCCTGCAAAATGGGAGCCAATGAAGATTTGGTTAATTATCTGTGTGGACATGCATGGAATCTTTGATTATATAATTATTGTAAGTATCAGGTCTTAATATATAGCTTGTTTGAATATGCAAAAGATGTTTTTTGCTTTAGACTCATTCTCTCTGAATTTTATGAAGTATGATACGTGTTTTTAAATGTCGCTAACTTAATGGAGAAATACGATGACATGATATTGATTTATGTTGGTCATTACATGGTAGGCTTTACAGATCACTTCAGCGGGGCTTTGGAGGCTACCTCTTAATAAATATTTTGGCATGTAATGGCAAATAGTTCATTTTAAAGCACCTAGGGCCTTTTACATTGGTGAAAATGTGGTAAGGAATATAAAAAAAAAGTTCTGACTGATTGCAGCCTCTTTTCTCTGTTCAATAGATATTTTACACAAAATCTAATGCCAAACATTGGTTGTGGTCAGTTGGCCTTTTTGCATGCAGATAGGACCAGTCAAGGATCAAATAAACATAACCAGGGTGTTCAGGAGCTCGAGCTAAATATTTGTAAGAAACGTAGTGCAAATGTTTGGTCAGTAAAAATTTGTCACAAATGGAGCACTGATTTTTCAGGTGTATTTTAGGGTTCTGCATGGGGATTTTCTGGGATCTTTAGTGGCAAATGGTGTTTTCCTAAGCATACAAGACCAGTAATACTGTTCCTCAGTCATTGATTACTGTATTGTGGTCTGTTTTCTATTCAGGAATGTTATGAAAAGTTGCGTTCCTGATTGAACACGGTGCGATCACTATTCTCTTGAATTAATTTTCCAATAGCCAGGGGTAAGCACCATGAAAATGATGTTTGACAGCCAAAGGAGCTGGTTGCCGATGCCTAAGCTTGACAAGGAGGCATTTGAAACAATTATTATTTCACAAGCAATTTAAAGATATTCTCATAAAAAAGTTTATTGGCCAGAAAAGAAAGTGTCAGTTCGAATGCGTCTTTGGTTGAAACTATCCAGAACAGAGCTATTGGCAAACACTGTCCCCCAGATCAGGAACACTGTCCCCCAGATCAGGAGGTCCAGGTTACAGAAAGGGATGCCCAATGGTTCGATGGAGAATGTAGAATCTTGAAAAGAAATGTGAACCATGATTGAATGAGTGGTGTGTACACAGCTGGCCAGAATTCTAATTTCAACAGGGCGTATAAAAATAGCTAAAGGACAAAAAAAGCATTTTAAAACAAGAAGTTGTGCATGAGGAAGCACAAAGTATGCCTGCAAAATGTGAGCCAATGAAGATTTGGTTAATTATCTGTGTGGATATGCATGGAATCTTTGTTTATATAATTTATTTTAATTATCAGGTATTAATATATAGCTTGTTTGAATATGCAAAAGCTGTGTTTTGTTTTAGACTTGTTCTCTCTGAATTTTCTGAAAAATGATACGTGTTTTTAAATGTTGCTAACTTAATGGAGAAATACGATGACATAATATTGATTTATGTTGGTCATTACATGGTAGGCTTTACAGATCACTTCAGCAGGGCTTTGGAGGCTATCTCTTAATAATTATTTTGGCATGTAATGGCAAATAGTTCATTTTAAAGCACCTGGGGCCTGTTACATTGGTGAAAATGTGGTAAGGAGTATAGAAAAAAAGTTCTGACTGATTTGCAGCCTCTTTTCTCTGTTCAATAAATATTTTACACAAAACCTAATGCCAAACATTGGTTGTGTTCAGTAGGCCTTTTTGCATGCAGCTAGGACCAGTCAAGGATGAAATAAACATAACCAGGGTGTTCAGGAGCTCGAGCTAAATATTTGTAAGAAACATAGTGCAAATGTTTGGTCAGTAAAAATTTGTCACAAAGGGAGCACTGATTTTCAGGAGTATTTTAGGGTTCTGCCTGGGGATTTTCTCGGATCTTTAGTGGCAAATGGTGTTTTCCTAAGCATACAAGACCAGTAATACTGTTCCTCAGTTATTGATTACTGTATTGCGAACTGTTTTCTATTCAGGAATGTTATGAAATGTTGCGTTCCTGATTGAACACAGAGTGATCACTATTCTCTTGAATTAATTTTCCAATATCCAGGGGTAAGCACCATGAAAATGATGTTTGACAGCCAAAGGAGCTGGTTGCCGATGCCTACGCTTGACAAGAAGGCATTGGAAAAAAATATAATTTCACAAGCAATTTAAAGATATTCTCATAAAAAAAGTTTATTGTCCAGAAAAGAAAGTGTCAGTTCAAATGCGTCTTTGGTTGAAACTATCCGGAACAGAGCTATTGGCAAACACTGTCCCCCAGTCCAGGGGGTCCAGGTAACAGAAAGGGATGCCCCATGGTTCAATGGAGAATGTAGAATCTCGAAAAGAAATGTGAACCATGATTGAATGAGTGGTGTGTACATAGCTGGCCAGAATTATAATTTCAATAGAGCATATACAAATTGCTAAACGACAAAATATTAATTTTAAAACAAGAAGTTGTGCATGAGGAAGCACAAAGTCTGCCTGCAAAATGGGAGCCAATGAAGATTTGGTTAATTATCTGTGTGGACATGCATGGAATCTTTGTTTATATAATTTATTGTAAGTATCAGGTCTTAATATATAGCTTGTTTGAATATGCAAAAGCTGTTTTTTGTTTTAGACTTGTTCTCTCTGAATTTTATGAAATATGATACGTGTTTTTAAATGTTGCTAACTTAATAGAGAAATATGATGACATAATAATGATTTATGTTGGTCATTACATGGTAGGCTTTACAGATCACTTCAGCAGGGCTTTGGAGGCTACCTCTTAATAATTATTTTGGCATGTAATGGCAAATAGTTCATTTTAAAGCACCTGGGGCCTTTTACATTGGTGAAAATGTGGTAAGGAATATAAAAAAAAAGTTCTGACTGATTTGCAGCCTCTTTTCTCTGTTCAATAGATATTTTACACAAAACCTTATGCCAAACATTGGTTGTGGTCAGTTGGCCTTTTTGCATGCAGTTAGGAGAAACGTAGTGCAAATGTTTGGTCAGTAAAAATTGGTCACAAGTGGAGCACTGATTTTCAGGTGTATTTTAGGGTTCTGCCTGGGGATTTTCTGGAATCTTTAGTGGCAAATGGTGTTTTCCTAAGCATACAAGACCAGTAATACTGTTCCTCAGTTATTGATTACTGTATCGTGGACTGTTTTCTATTCAGGAATGTTATGAAAAGTTGCGTTCCTGATTGAACACAGAGCCATCACTATTCTCTTGAATTAATTTTGCAATATCCAGGGGTAAGCACCATGAAAATGATGTTTGACAGCCAAAGGAGCTGGTTGCCGATGCCTAAGCTTGACAAGTAGGCATTGGAAACAATTATTTTTTCCAAGCAATTTAAAGATATTCTCATAAAAAAGTTTATTGGCCAGAAAAGAAAGTGTCAGTTCGAATGCGTCTTTGGTTGAAACTATCCAGAACAGAGCTATTGGCAAACACTGTCCCCCAGTTCAGGAGGTCCAGGTTACAGAAAGGGATGCCCAATGGTTCGATGGAGAATGTAGAATCTTAAAAAGAAATGTTAACCATGATTGAATGAGTGGTGTGTACACAGCTGGCCAGAATTATAATTTCAATAGGGCGTATAAAAATAGCTAAAAGACAAAAAAAGCATTTTAAAACAAGAACTTGTGCATGAGGAAGCACAAAGTATGCCTGCAAAATGGGAGCCAATGAAGATTTGGGTAATTATCTGTGTGGACATGCATGGAATCTTGGATTATATAATTTATTGTAATTATCAGGTCTTAATATATAGCTTGTTTGAATATGCAAAAGCTGTTTTTTGCTTTAGACTTGTTCTCTCTGAATTTTCTGAAAAATGATACGTGTTTTTAAATGTTGCTAACTTAATGGAGAAACACAATGACATAATATTGATTTATGTTGGTCATTACATGGTAGGCTTTACAGATCACTTCAGCAGGGCTTTGGAGGCTATCTCTTAATAATTATTTTGGCACGTAATGGCAAATAGTTCATTTTAAAGCACCTGGGGCCTGTTACATTGGTGAAAATGTGGTAAGGAGTATAAAAAAAAAGTTCTGACTGATTTGCAGCCTCTTTTCTCTGTTCAATAAATATTTTACACAAAACCTAATGCCAAACATTGGTTGTGTTCAGTAGGCCTTTTTGCATGCAGCTAGGACCAGTCAAGGATGAAATAAACATAACCAGGGTGTTCAGGAGCTCGAGCTAAATATTTGTAAGAAACGTAGTGCAAATGTTTGATCAGTAAAAATTTGTCACAAAGGGAGCACTGATTTTCAGGAGTATTTTAGGGTTCTGCCTGGGGATTTTCTGGGATCTTTAGTGGCATATGGTGTTTTTCTAAGCATATAAGACCAGTAATACTGTTCCTCAGTCATTGATTACTGTATCGTCGACTGTTTTCTATTCAGGAATGTTATGAAAAGTTACGTTCCTGATTGAACACAGAGCCATCACTATTCTCTTGAATTAATTTTCCAATAGCCAGGGGTAAGCACCATGAAAATGATGTTTGACAGTCAAAGGAGCTGGTTGGCGATGCCTAAGCTTGACAAGGAGGCATTGGAAAAAATTATTATTTCACAAGCAATTTAAAGATATTCTCATAAAAAAGTTTATTGGCCAGAAAAGAAAGTGTCAGTTCGAATGCGTCTTTGGTTGAAACTATCCAGAATAGAGCTATTGGCAAACACTGTCCCCCAGTTCAGGAGGTCCAGGTTACAGAAAGGGATGCCCAATGGTTCGATGGAGAATGTAGAATCTCGAAAAGAAATGTTAACCATGATTGAATGAGTGGTGTGTACACAGCTGGCCAGAATTATAATTTCAATAGGGCGTATAAAAATAGCTAAAAGACAAAAAAGAATTTTAAAACAAGAAGTTGTGCATGAGGAAGCACAAAGTATGCCTGCAAAATGGGAGCCAATGAAGATTTGGTTAATTATCTGTGTGGACATGCATGGAATCTTTGTTTATATAATTTATTGTAATTATCAGGTATTAATATATAGCTTGTTTGAATATGCAAAAGCTGTTTTTTTGTTTTAGACTTGTTCTCTCTGAATTTTATGAAGTATGATACGTGTTTTTAAATGTCGCTAACTTAATGGAGAAATACGATGACATAATATTGATTTATGTTGGTCATTACATGGTAGGCTTTACAGATCACTTCAGCAGGGATTTGGAGGCTACCTCTTAATAATTATTTTGGCATGTAATGGCAGATAGTTCATTTTAAAGCACCTGGGGCCTGTTACATTGGTGAATATGTGGTAAGGAATATATAAAAAAAGTTCTGATGTTTTGCAGCCTCTTTTCTCTGTTCAATAGATATTTACACAAAACCTAATGCCAAACATTGGTTGTGGTCAGTTGGCCTTTTTGCATGCAGATAGGACCAGTCAAGGATCAAATAAACATAACCAGGGTGTTCAGGTACTCGAGCTAAATATTTGTAAGAAACGTAGTGCAAATGTTTGGTAAGTAAAAATTTGTCACAAATGGAGCACTGATTTTTCAGGTGTATTTTAGGGTTCTGCATGGGGATTTTCTGGGATCTTTAGTGGCAAATGGTGTTTTCCTAAGCATACAAGACCAGTAATACTGTTCCTCAGTCATTGATTACTGTATTGTGGACTGTTTTCTATTCAGGAATGTTATGAAAAGTTGCGTTCCTGATTGAACACGGAGCGATCACTATTCTCTTGAATTAATTTTCCAATAGCCAGCGGTAAGCACCATGAAAATGATGTTTGACAGCCAAAGGAGCTGGTTGCTGATGCCTAAGCTTGACAAGGAGGCATTTGAAACAATTATTATTTCACAAGCAATTTAAAGATATTCTCATAAAAAAGTTTATTGGCCAGAAAAGAAAGTGTCAGTTCGAATGCATCTTTGGTTGAAACTATCCAGAACAGAGCTATTGGCAAACACTGTCCCCCAGATCAGGAGGTCCAGGTTACAGAAAGGGATGCCCAATGGTTCGATGGAGAATGTAGAATCTTGAAAAGAAATGTGAACCATGATTGTATGAGTGGTGTGTACACAGCTGGCCAGAATTCTAATTTCAACAGGGCGTATAAAAATAGCTAAAGGACAAAAAAAGCATTTTAAAACAAGAAGTTGTGCATGAGGAAGCACAAAGTATGCCTGCAAAATGGGAGCCAATGAAGATTTGGTTAATTATCTGTGTGGACATGCATGGAATCTTTGTCTATATAATTTATTGTAATTATCAGGTATTAATATATAACTTGTTTGAATATGCAAAAGCTGTGTTTTGTTTTAGACTTGTTCTCTCTGAATTTTCTGAAAAATGATACGTGTTTTTAAATGTTGCTAACTTAATGGAGAAATACGATGACATAATATTGATTTATGTTGGTCATTACATGGTAGGCCTTACAGATCACTTCAGCAGGGCTTTGGAGGCTACCTCTTAATAATTATTTTGGCATGTAATGGCAAATAGTTCATTTTAAAGCACCTGGGGCCTTTTACATTGGTGAAAATGTGGTAAGGAATATAAAAAAAAAGTTTGGACTGATTTGCAGCCTGTTTTCTCTGTTCAATAGATATTTTACACAAAACCTAATGCCAAACATTGGTTGTGGTCAGTTGGCCTTTTTGCATGCAGATAGGACCAGTCAAGGATCAAATAAACATAACCAGGGTGTTCAGGAGCTCGAGCTAAATATTTTTAAGAAACGTAGTGCAAATGTTTGGTCAGTAAAAATTGGTCACAAGTGGAGCACTGATTTTCAGGTGTATTTTAGGGTTCTGCCTGGGGATTTTCTGGGATCTTTAGTGGCAAATGGTGTTTTCCTAAGCATACAAGACCAGTAATACTGTTCCTCAGTTAATGATTACTGTATCGTGGACTGTTTTCTATTCAGGAATGTTATGAAAAGTTGCGTTCCTGATTGAACACGGAGCGATCACTATTCTCTTGAATTAATTTTGCAATATCCAGGGGTAAGCACCATGAAAATGATGTTTGACAGCCAAAGGAGCTGGTTGGCGATGCCTAAGCTTGACAAGGAGGCATTGGAAAAAAATATTTTTTCCAAGCAATTTAAAGATATTCTCATAAAAAAGTTTATTTGCCAGAAAAGAAAGTGTCAGTTCGAATGCGTCTTTGGTTGAAACTATCCAGAACAGAGCTATTGGCAAACACTGTCCCCCAGTTCAGGATGTCCAGGTTACAGAAAAGGATGCCCAATGGTTCGATGGAGAATGTAGAATCTCGAAAAGAAATGTTAACCATGATTGAATGAGTGGTGTGTACACAGCTGGCCAGAATTCTAATTTCAATAGGGCGTATAAAAATAGCTAAAAGACAAAAAAAGCATTTTAAAACAAGAAGTTGTGCATGAGGAAGCACAAAGTATGCCTGCAAAATGGGAGCCAATGAAGATTTAGTTTATTTTCTGTGTGGACATGCATGGAATCTTTGTTTATATGATTTATTATAAGTATCAGGTCTTAATATATAGCTTGTTTGAATATGCAAAAGCTGTTTTTTGTTTTAGACTTGTTCTCTCTGAATTTTATGAAATATGATACGTGTTTTTAAATGTTGCTAACTTAATAGAGAAATACGATGACATAATATTGATTTATGTTGGTCATTACATGGTAGGCTTTACAGATCACTTCAGCAGGGCTTTGGAGGCTACCTCTTAATAATTATTTTGGCATGTAATGGCAAATAGTTCATTTTAAAGCACCTGGGGCCTGTTACATTGGTGAAAATGTGGTAAGGAATATAAAAAAAAAGTTCTGACTGATTTGCAGCCTGTTTTCTCTGTTCAATAGATATTTTACACAAAACCTAATGCCAAACATTGGTTGTGTTCAGTTGGCCTTTTTGAATGCAGATAGGACCAGTCAAGGATCAAATAAACATAACCAGGGTGTTCAGGAGCTCGAGCTAAATATTTGTAAGAAACGTAGTGCAAATGATTGGTCAGTAAAAATTGGTCACAAATGGAGCACTGATTTTCAGGTTTATTTTAGGGTTCTGCCTGGGGATTTTCTGGGATCTTTAGTGGCAAATGGTGTTTTCCTAAGCATACAAGACCAGTAATACTGTTCCTCAGTTATTGATTACTGTATTGCGAACTGTTTTCTATTTAGGAATGTTATGAAATGTTGCTTTCCTGATTGAACACAGAGTGATCCTATTCTCTTGAATTAATTTTCCAATATCCAGGGGTAAGCACCATGAAAATAATGTTTGACAGCCAAAGGAGCTGGTTGGCGATGCTTAAGCTTGACAAGAAGGCATTGGAAAAAAATATTATTTCACAAGCAATTTAAAGATATTCTCATAAAAAAGTTTATTGTCCAGAAAAGAAGGTGTCAGTTCAAATGCGTCTTTGGTTGAAACTATCCAGAACAGAGCTATTGGCAAACACTGCCCCCCAGTTCAGGAGGTCCAGGTTACAGAAAGGGATGCCCAATGGTTCGATGGAGAATGTAGAATCTCAAAATGAAATGTGAACCATGATTGGATGAGTGGTGTGTACACAGCTGGCCAGAATTATAATTTCAATAGGGCGTATAAAAATAGCTAAAAGACAAAAGAAGAAGTTTAAAACAAGAAGTTGTGCATGAGGAAGCACAAAGTAGGCCTGCAAAATGGGAGCCAATGAAGATTTGGTTAATTTTCTGTGTGGACATGCATGGAATCTTGGATTATATAATTTATTGTAATTATCAGGTCTTAATATATAGCTTGTTTGAATATGCAAAAGCTGTTTTTTGCTTTAGACTTGTTCTCTCTGAATTTTCTGAAAAATGATACGTGTTTTTAAATGTTGCTAACTTAATGGAGAAACACAATGACATAATATTGATTTATGTTGGTCATTACATGGTAGGCTTTACAGATCACTTCAGCAGGGCTTTGGAGGCTATCTCTTAATAATTATTTTGGCACGTAATGGCAAATAGTTCATTTTAAAGCACCTGGGGCCTGTTACATTGGTGAAAATGTGGTAAGGAGTATAAAAAAAAAGTTCTGACTGATTTGCAGCCTCTTTTCTCTGTTCAATAAATATTTTACACAAAACCTAATGCCAAACATTGGTTGTGTTCAGTAGGCCTTTTTGCATGCAGCTAGGACCAGTCAAGGATGAAATAAACATAAACAGGGTGTTCAGGAGCTCGAGCTAAATATTTGTAAGAAACGTAGTGCAAATGTTTGATCAGTAAAAATTTGTCACAAAGGGAGCACTGATTTTCAGGAGTATTTTAGGGTTCTGCCTGGGGATTTTCTGGGATCTTTAGTGGCATATGGTGTTTTTCTAAGCATATAAAACCAGTAATACTGTTCCTCAGTCATTGATTACTGTATCGTCGACTGTTTTCTATTCAGGAATGTTATGAAAAGTTACGTTCCTGATTGAACACGGAGCCATCACTATTCTCTTGAATTAATTTTGCAATATCCAGGGGTAAGCACCATGAAAATGATGTTTGACAGCCAAAGGAGCTGGTTGCCGATGCCCAAGCTTGACAAGGAGGCATTGGAAACAATTATTATTTCACAAGCAATTTAAAGATATTCTCATAAAAAAGTTTATTGGCCAGAAAAGAAAGTGTCAGTTTGAATGTGTCTTTGGTTGAAACTATCCAGAACAGAGCTATTGGCAAACACTGTCCCGCAGTTCAGGAGGTACAGGTTACAGAAAGGGATGCCCAATGGTTCGATGGAGAATGTAGAATATTGAAAAGAAATGTGAACCATGATTGAATGAGTGGTGTGTACACAGCTGGCCAGAATTCTAATTTCAATAGGGCATATAAAAATTGCTAAAAGACAAAAAAAGAATTTTAAAACAAGAAGTTGTGCATGAGGAAGCACAAAGTATGCCTGCAAAATTGGAGCCAATGAAGATTTGGTTAATTTTCTGTGTGGACATGCATGGAATCTTTGATTATATAATTTATTGTAATTATCAGGTCTTAATATATAGCTTATTTGAATATGCAAAAGCTGTTTTTTGTTTTAGACTTGTTCTCTCTGAATTTTCTGAAATATGATACGTGTTTTTAAATGTCGCTAACTTAATGGAGAAATACGATGACATGATATTGATTTATGTTGGTCATTACATGGTAGGCTTTACAGATCACTTCAGCGGGGCTTTGGAGGCTACCTCTTAATAATTATTTTGGCATGTAATGGCAAATAGTTCATTTTAAAGCACCTGGGGCCTTTTACATTGGTGAAAATGTGGTAAGGAATATAAAAATAAAGTTCTAACGGATTTGCAGCCTCTTTTCTCTGTTCAATAGTTATTTTACACAAAACCTAATGCCAAACATTGGTTGTGGCCAGTTGGCCTTTTTGCATGCAGTTAGGAGAAACGTAGTGCAAATGTTTGGTCAGTAAAAATTGGTCACAAGTGGAGCACTGATTTTCAGGTGTATTTTAGGGTTCTGCCTGGGGATTTTCTGGAATCTTTAGTGGCAAATGGTGTTTTCCTAAGCATACAAGACCAGTAATACTGTTCCTCAGTTATTGATTACTGTATCGTGGACTGTTTTCTATTCAGGAATGTTATGAAAAGTTGCGTTCCTGATTGAACACAGAGCCATCACTATTCTCTTGAATTAATTTTGCAATATCCAGGGGTAAGCACCATGAAAATGATGTTTGACAGCCAAAGGAGCTGGTTGCCGATGCCTAAGCTTGACAAGTAGGCATTGGAAACAATTATTTTTTCCAAGCAATTTAAAGATATTCTCATAAAAAAGTTTATTGGCCAGAAAAGAAAGTGTCAGTTCGAATGCGTCTTTGGTTGAAACTATCCAGAACAGAGCTATTGGCAAACACTGTCCCCCAGTTCAGGAGGTCCAGGTTACAGAAAGGGATGCCCAATGGTTCGATGGAGAATGTAGAATCTTAAAAAGAAATGTTAACCATGATTGAATGAGTGGTGTGTACACAGCTGGCCAGAATTATAATTTCAATAGGGCGTATAAAAATAGCTAAAAGACAAAAAAAGCATTTTAAAACAAGAACTTGTGCATGAGGAAGCACAAAGTATGCCTGCAAAATGGGAGCCAATGAAGATTTGGGTAATTATCTGTGTGGACATGCATGGAATCTTGGATTATATAATTTATTGTAATTATCAGGTCTTAATATATAGCTTGTTTGAATATGCAAAAGCTGTTTTTTGCTTTAGACTTGTTCTCTCTGAATTTTCTGAAAAATGATACGTGTTTTTAAATGTTGCTAACTTAATGGAGAAACACAATGACATAATATTGATTTATGTTGGTCATTACATGGTAGGCTTTACAGATCACTTCAGCAGGGCTTTGGAGGCTATCTCTTAATAATTATTTTGGCACGTAATGGCAAATAGTTCATTTTAAAGCACCTGGGGCCTGTTACATTGGTGAAAATGTGGTAAGGAGTATAAAAAAAAAGTTCTGACTGATTTGCAGCCTCTTTTCTCTGTTCAATAAATATTTTACACAAAACCTAATGCCAAACATTGGTTGTGTTCAGTAGGCCTTTTTGCATGCAGCTAGGACCAGTCAAGGATGAAATAAACATAACCAGGGTGTTCAGGAGCTCGAGCTAAATATTTGTAAGAAACGTAGTGCAAATGTTTGATCAGTAAAAATTTGTCACAAAGGGAGCACTGATTTTCAGGAGTATTTTAGGGTTCTGCCTGGGGATTTTCTGGGATCTTTAGTGGCATATGGTGTTTTTCTAAGCATATAAGACCAGTAATACTGTTCCTCAGTCATTGATTACTGTATCGTCGACTGTTTTCTATTCAGGAATGTTATGAAAAGTTACGTTCCTGATTGAACACGGAGCCATCACTATTCTCTTGAATTAATTTTCCAATAGCCAGGGGTAAGCACCATGAAAATGATGTTTGACAGTCAAAGGAGCTGGTTGGCGATGCCTAAGCTTGACAAGGAGGCATTGGAAAAAATTATTATTTCACAAGCAATTTAAAGATATTCTCATAAAAAAGTTTATTGGCCAGAAAAGAAAGTGTCAGTTCGAATGCGTCTTTGGTTGAAACTATCCAGAATAGAGCTATTGGCAAACACTGTCCCCCAGTTCAGGAGGTCCAGGTTACAGAAAGGGATGCCCAATGGTTCGATGGAGAATGTAGAATCTCGAAAAGAAATGTTAACCATGATTGAATGAGTGGTGTGTACACAGCTGGCCAGAATTATAATTTCAATAGGGCGTATAAAAATAGCTAAAAGACAAAAAAGAATTTTAAAACAAGAAGTTGTGCATGAGGAAGCACAAAGTATGCCTGCAAAATGGGAGCCAATGAAGATTTGGTTAATTATCTGTGTGGACATGCATGGAATCTTTGTTTATATAATTTATTGTAATTATCAGGTATTAATATATAGCTTGTTTGAATATGCAAAAGCTGTTTTTTTGTTTTAGACTTGTTCTCTCTGAATTTTATGAAGTATGATACGTGTTTTTAAATGTCGCTAACTTAATGGAGAAATACGATGACATAATATTGATTTATGTTGGTCATTACATGGTAGGCTTTACAGATCACTTCAGCAGGGATTTGGAGGCTACCTCTTAATAATTATTTTGGCATGTAATGGCAGATAGTTCATTTTAAAGCACCTGGGGCCTGTTACATTGGTGAATATGTGGTAAGGAATATATAAAAAAAGTTCTGATGTTTTGCAGCCTCTTTTCTCTGTTCAATAGATATTTACACAAAACCTAATGCCAAACATTGGTTGTGGTCAGTTGGCCTTTTTGCATGCAGATAGGACCAGTCAAGGATCAAATAAACATAACCAGGGTGTTCAGGTACTCGAGCTAAATATTTGTAAGAAACGTAGTGCAAATGTTTGGTAAGTAAAAATTTGTCACAAATGGAGCACTGATTTTTCAGGTGTATTTTAGGGTTCTGCATGGGGATTTTCTGGGATCTTTAGTGGCAAATGGTGTTTTCCTAAGCATACAAGACCAGTAATACTGTTCCTCAGTCATTGATTACTGTATTGTGGACTGTTTTCTATTCAGGAATGTTATGAAAAGTTGCGTTCCTGATTGAACACGGAGCGATCACTATTCTCTTGAATTAATTTTCCAATAGCCAGCGGTAAGCACCATGAAAATGATGTTTGACAGCCAAAGGAGCTGGTTGCTGATGCCTAAGCTTGACAAGGAGGCATTTGAAACAATTATTATTTCACAAGCAATTTAAAGATATTCTCATAAAAAAGTTTATTGGCCAGAAAAGAAAGTGTCAGTTCGAATGCATCTTTGGTTGAAACTATCCAGAACAGAGCTATTGGCAAACACTGTCCCCCAGATCAGGAGGTCCAGGTTACAGAAAGGGATGCCCAATGGTTCGATGGAGAATGTAGAATCTTGAAAAGAAATGTGAACCATGATTGTATGAGTGGTGTGTACACAGCTGGCCAGAATTCTAATTTCAACAGGGCGTATAAAAATAGCTAAAGGACAAAAAAAGCATTTTAAAACAAGAAGTTGTGCATGAGGAAGCACAAAGTATGCCTGCAAAATGGGAGCCAATGAAGATTTGGTTAATTATCTGTGTGGACATGCATGGAATCTTTGTCTATATAATTTATTGTAATTATCAGGTATTAATATATAACTTGTTTGAATATGCAAAAGCTGTGTTTTGTTTTAGACTTGTTCTCTCTGAATTTTCTGAAAAATGATACGTGTTTTTAAATGTTGCTAACTTAATGGAGAAATACGATGACATAATATTGATTTATGTTGGTCATTACATGGTAGGCCTTACAGATCACTTCAGCAGGGCTTTGGAGGCTACCTCTTAATAATTATTTTGGCATGTAATGGCAAATAGTTCATTTTAAAGCACCTGGGGCCTTTTACATTGGTGAAAATGTGGTAAGGAATATAAAAAAAAAGTTTGGACTGATTTGCAGCCTGTTTTCTCTGTTCAATAGATATTTTACACAAAACCTAATGCCAAACATTGGTTGTGGTCAGTTGGCCTTTTTGCATGCAGATAGGACCAGTCAAGGATCAAATAAACATAACCAGGGTGTTCAGGAGCTCGAGCTAAATATTTTTAAGAAACGTAGTGCAAATGTTTGGTCAGTAAAAATTGGTCACAAGTGGAGCACTGATTTTCAGGTGTATTTTAGGGTTCTGCCTGGGGATTTTCTGGGATCTTTAGTGGCAAATGGTGTTTTCCTAAGCATACAAGACCAGTAATACTGTTCCTCAGTTAATGATTACTGTATCGTGGACTGTTTTCTATTCAGGAATGTTATGAAAAGTTGCGTTCCTGATTGAACACGGAGCGATCACTATTCTCTTGAATTAATTTTGCAATATCCAGGGGTAAGCACCATGAAAATGATGTTTGACAGCCAAAGGAGCTGGTTGGCGATGCCTAAGCTTGACAAGGAGGCATTGGAAAAAAATATTTTTTCCACGCAATTTAAAGATATTCTCATAAAAAAGTTTATTGGCCAGAAAAGAAAGTGTCAGTTCGAATGCGTCTTTGGTTGAAACTATCCAGAGCAGAGCTATTGGCAAACACTGTCCCCCAGTTCAGGATGTCCAGGTTACAGAAAAGGATGCCCAATGGTTCGATGGAGAATGTAGAATCTCGAAAAGAAATGTTAACCATGATTGAATGAGTGGTGTGTACACAGCTGGCCAGAATTCTAATTTCAATAGGGCGTATAAAAATAGCTAAAAGACAAAAAAAGCATTTTAAAACAAGAAGTTGTGCATGAGGAAGCACAAAGTATGCCTGCAAAATGGGAGCCAATGAAGATTTAGTTTATTTTCTGTGTGGACATGCATGGAATCTTTGTTTATATGATTTATTATAAGTATCAGGTCTTAATATATAGCTTGTTTGAATATGCAAAAGCTGTTTTTTGTTTTAGACTTGTTCTCTCTGAATTTTATGAAATATGATACGTGTTTTTAAATGTTGCTAACTTAATAGAGAAATACGATGACATAATATTGATTTATGTTGGTCATTACATGGTAGGCTTTACAGATCACTTCAGCAGGGCTTTGGAGGCTACCTCTTAATAATTATTTTGGCATGTAATGGCAAATAGTTCATTTTAAAGCACCTGGGGCCTGTTACATTGGTGAAAATGTGGTAAGGAATATAAAAAAAAAGTTCTGACTGATTTGCAGCCTGTTTTCTCTGTTCAATAGATATTTTACACAAAACCTAATGCCAAACATTGGTTGTGTTCAGTTGGCCTTTTTGAATGCAGATAGGACCAGTCAAGGATCAAATAAACATAACCAGGGTGTTCAGGAGCTCGAGCTAAATATTTGTAAGAAACGTAGTGCAAATGATTGGTCAGTAAAAATTGGTCACAAATGGAGCACTGATTTTCAGGTTTATTTTAGGGTTCTGCCTGGGGATTTTCTGGGATCTTTAGTGGCAAATGGTGTTTTCCTAAGCATACAAGACCAGTAATACTGTTCCTCAGTTATTGATTACTGTATTGCGAACTGTTTTCTATTTAGGAATGTTATGAAATGTTGCTTTCCTGATTGAACACAGAGTGATCCTATTCTCTTGAATTAATTTTCCAATATCCAGGGGTAAGCACCATGAAAATAATGTTTGACAGCCAAAGGAGCTGGTTGGCGATGCTTAAGCTTGACAAGAAGGCATTGGAAAAAAATATTATTTCACAAGCAATTTAAAGATATTCTCATAAAAAAGTTTATTGTCCAGAAAAGAAGGTGTCAGTTCAAATGCGTCTTTGGTTGAAACTATCCAGAACAGAGCTATTGGCAAACACTGCCCCCCAGTTCAGGAGGTCCAGGTTACAGAAAGGGATGCCCAATGGTTCGATGGAGAATGTAGAATCTCAAAATGAAATGTGAACCATGATTGGATAAGTGGTGTGTACACAGCTGGCCAGAATTATAATTTCAATAGGGCGTATAAAAATAGCTAAAAGACAAAAGAAGAAGTTTAAAACAAGAAGTTGTGCATGAGGAAGCACAAAGTATGCCTGCAAAATGGGAGCCAATGAAGATTTGGTTAATTTTCTGTGTGGACATGCATGGAATCTTGGATTATATAATTTATTGTAATTATCAGGTCTTAATATATAGCTTGTTTGAATATGCAAAAGCTGTTTTTTGCTTTAGACTTGTTCTCTCTGAATTTTCTGAAAAATGATACGTGTTTTTAAATGTTGCTAACTTAATGGAGAAACACAATGACATAATATTGATTTATGTTGGTCATTACATGGTAGGCTTTACAGATCACTTCAGCAGGGCTTTGGAGGCTATCTCTTAATAATTATTTTGGCACGTAATGGCAAATAGTTCATTTTAAAGCACCTGGGGCCTGTTACATTGGTGAAAATGTGGTAAGGAGTATAAAAAAAAAGTTCTGACTGATTTGCAGCCTCTTTTCTCTGTTCAATAAATATTTTACACAAAACCTAATGCCAAACATTGGTTGTGTTCAGTAGGCCTTTTTGCATGCAGCTAGGACCAGTCAAGGATGAAATAAACATAAACAGGGTGTTCAGGAGCTCGAGCTAAATATTTGTAAGAAACGTAGTGCAAATGTTTGATCAGTAAAAATTTGTCACAAAGGGAGCACTGATTTTCAGGAGTATTTTAGGGTTCTGCCTGGGGATTTTCTGGGATCTTTAGTGGCATATGGTGTTTTTCTAAGCATATAAAACCAGTAATACTGTTCCTCAGTCATTGATTACTGTATCGTCGACTGTTTTCTATTCAGGAATGTTATGAAAAGTTACGTTCCTGATTGAACACGGAGCCATCACTATTCTCTTGAATTAATTTTGCAATATCCAGGGGTAAGCACCATGAAAATGATGTTTGACAGCCAAAGGAGCTGGTTGCCGATGCCCAAGCTTGACAAGGAGGCATTGGAAACAATTATTATTTCACAAGCAATTTAAAGATATTCTCATAAAAAAGTTTATTGGCCAGAAAAGAAAGTGTCAGTTTGAATGTGTCTTTGGTTGAAACTATCCAGAACAGAGCTATTGGCAAACACTGTCCCGCAGTTCAGGAGGTACAGGTTACAGAAAGGGATGCCCAATGGTTCGATGGAGAATGTAGAATATTGAAAAGAAATGTGAACCATGATTGAATGAGTGGTGTGTACACAGCTGGCCAGAATTCTAATTTCAATAGGGCATATAAAAATTGCTAAAAGACAAAAAAAGAATTTTAAAACAAGAAGTTGTGCATGAGGAAGCACAAAGTATGCCTGCAAAATTGGAGCCAATGAAGATTTGGTTAATTTTCTGTGTGGACATGCATGGAATCTTTGATTATATAATTTATTGTAATTATCAGGTCTTAATATATAGCTTATTTGAATATGCAAAAGCTGTTTTTTGTTTTAGACTTGTTCTCTCTGAATTTTCTGAAATATGATACGTGTTTTTAAATGTCGCTAACTTAATGGAGAAATACGATGACATGATATTGATTTATGTTGGTCATTACATGGTAGGCTTTACAGATCACTTCAGCGGGGCTTTGGAGGCTACCTCTTAATAATTATTTTGGCATGTAATGGCAAATAGTTCATTTTAAAGCACCTGGGGCCTTTTACATTGGTGAAAATGTGGTAAGGAATATAAAAATAAAGTTCTAACGGATTTGCAGCCTCTTTTCTCTGTTCAATAGTTATTTTACACAAAACCTAATGCCAAACATTGGTTGTGGCCAGTTGGCCTTTTTGCATGCAGATAGGACCAGTCAAGGATTAAATAAATATAACCAGGGGGTTCAGGATCTCAAGCTAAATATTTCTAAGAAACGTAGTGCAAATGTTTGGTCAGTAAATATTGGTCACAAATGGAGCACTGATTTTCAGGTGTATTTTAGGGTTCTGCCTGGGGATTTTCTGGGATCTTTAGTGGCAAATGGTGTTTTCCTAAGCATACAAGACCAGTAATACTGTTCCTCAGTAGTTGATTACTGTATTGTGGACTGTTTTCTATTCAGGAATGTTATGAAATGTTGCGTTCCTGATTGAACACAGAGGGTTCACTATTCTCTTGAATTAATTTTCCAATAGCCAGGGGTAAGCACCATGAAAATGATGTTTGACAGCCAAAGGAGCTGGTTGGCGATGCCTAAGCTTGACAAGGAGGCATTGGAAAAAATTATTATTTCACAAGCAATTTAAAGATATTCTCATAAAAAAGTTTATTGGCCAGAAAAGAAAGTGTCAGTTCGAATGCGTCTTTGGTTGAAACTATCCAGAACAGAGCTATTGGCAAACACTGTCCCCCAGTTCAGGAGGTCCAGGTTACAGAAAGGGATGCCCAATGGTTCGATGGAGAATGTAGAATCTCGAAAAGAAATGTTAACCATGATTGAATGAGTGGTGTGTACACAGCTGGCCAGAATTATAATTTCAATAGGGCGTATAAAAATAGCTAAAAGACAAAAAAAGCATTTTAAAACAAGAACTTGTGCATGAGGAAGCACAAAGTATGCCTGCAAAATGGGAGCCAATGAAGATTTGGGTAATTATCTGTGTGGACATGCATGGAATCTTGGATTATATAATTTATTGTAATTATCAGGTCTTAATATATAGCTTGTTTGAATATGCAAAAGCTGTTTTTTGCTTTAGACTTGTTCTCTCTGAATTTTCTGAAAAATGATACGTGTTTTTAAATGTTGCTAACTTAATGGAGAAACACAATGACATAATATTGATTTATGTTGGTCATTACATGGTAGGCTTTACAGATCACTTCAGCAGGGCTTTGGAGGCTATCTCTTAATAATTATTTTGGCACGTAATGGCAAATAGTTCATTTTAAAGCACCTGGGGCCTGTTACATTGGTGAAAATGTGGTAAGGAGTATAAAAAAAAGTTCTAATGGATTTGCAGCCTCTTTTCTCTGTTCAATAGTTATTTTACACAAAACCTAATGCCAAACACTGGTTGTGGTCAGTTGGCCTTTTTGCATGCAGATAGGACCAGTCAAGGATTAAATAAATATAACCAGGGGGTTCAGGATCTCGAGCTAAATATTTTTAAGAAACGTAGTGCAAATGTTTGCTCAGTAAATATTGGTCACAAATGGAGCACTGATTTTCAGGTGTATTTTAGGGTTCTGCCTGGGGATTTTCTGGGATCTTTAGTGGCAAATGGTGTTTTCCTAAGCATACAAGACCAGTAATACTGTTCCTCAGTCATTGATTACTGTATTGTGGACTGTTTTCTATTCAGGAATGTTATGAAATGTTGCGTTCCTGATTGAACACAGAGGGTTCACTATTCTCTTGAATTAATTTTCCAGTAGCCAGGGGTAAGCACCATGAAAATGATATTGGACAGCCAAAGGAGCTGGTTGGCGATGCCTAAGCTTGACAAGAAGGCATTGGAAAAAAATATTATTTCACAAGCAATTTAAAGATATTCTCATAAAAAAGTTTATTGTCCAGAAAAGAAAGTGTCAGTTCAAATGCGTCTTTAGTTGAAACTATCCGGAACAGAGCTATTGGCAAACACTGTCCCCCAGTTCAGGGGGTCCAGGTAACAGAAAGGGATGCCCCATGGTTCGATGGAGAATGTAGAATCTCGAAAAGAAATGTGAACCATGATTGAATGATTGGTGTGTACATAGCTGGCCAGAATTATAATTTCAATAGAGCATATACAAATTGCCAAAAGACAAAATATTAATTTTAAAACAAGAAGTTGTGCATGAGGAAGCACAAAGTATGCCTGCAAAATGGGAGCCAATGAAGATTTGGTTTATTTTCTGTGTGGACATGCATGGAATCTTTGTTTATATAATTTATTGTAAGTATCAGGTCTTAATATATAGCTTGTTTGAATATGTAAAAGCTGTTTTTTTGTTTTAGACTTGTTCTCTCTGAATTTTATGAAATATGATACTTGTTTTTAAATGTTGCTAACTTAATAGAGAAATACGGTGACATAATATTGATTTATGTTGGTCATTACATGGTAGGCTTTACAGATCACTTCAGCAGGGCTTTGGAGGCTACCTCTTAATAATTATTTTGGCATGTAATGGCAAATAGTTCATTTTAAAGCACCTGGGGCCTTTTACATTGGTGAAAATGTGGTAAGGAATATAAAAAAAAAGTTCTGACTGATTTGCAGCCTCTTTTCTCTGTTCAATAGATATTTTATACAAAACCTAATGCCAAACATTGGTTGTGGTCAGTTGGCCTTTTTGCATGCAGATAGGTCCAGTCAAGGATCAAATAAATATAACCAGGGTGTTCAGGAGCTCGAGCTAAATATTTTTAAGAAACGTAGTGCAAATATTTGGTCAGTAAAAACTGGTCACAAGTGGAGCACTGATTTGCAGGTGTATTTTAGCTTTCTGCCTGGGGATTTTCTGGGATCTTTAGTGGCAAGTGGTGTTTTCCTAAGCATACATGACCAGTAATACTGTTCCTCAGTAGTTGATTACTGTATTGTGGACTGTTTTCTATTCAGGAATGTTATGAAATGTTGCGTTCCTGATTGAACAGACAGTGATCACTATTCTCTTGAATTAATTTTCCAATATCCAGGGGTAAACACCATGAAAATGATGTTTGACAGCCAAAGGAGCTGGTTGGCGACGCCTAAGCTTGACAAGAAGGCATTTGAAAAAAATATTATTTCACAAGCAATTTAAAGAGATTCTCATAAAAAAGTTTATTGTCCAGAAAAGTAAGTGTCAGTTCAAATGCGTCTTTGGTTGAAACTATCCGGAACAGAGCTATTGGCAAACAGTGTCCCCCAGTTCAGGGGGTCCAGGTAACAGAAAGGGATGCCCCATGGTTCGATGGAGAATGTAGAATCTCGAAAAGAATTGTGACCCATGATTGAATGAGTGGTGTGTACATAGCTGGCCAGAATTATAATTTCAATAGAGCATATACAAATTGCTAAAAGACAAAAAAAATCATTTTAAAACAAGAATGAGGAAGCACAAAGTATGCCTGCAAAATGGGAGCCAATGAAGATTTGGTTCATTTTCTGTGTGGGCATGCATGGTATCTTTGATTATATAATTTATTGTAAGTATCAGGTCTTAATATATAGCTTGTTTGAATATGCAAAAGATGTTTTTTGTTTTAGACTTGTTCTCTCTGAATTTTATGAAGTATGATACGTGTTTTTAAATGTCGCTAACTTAATGGAGAAATACGATGACATAACATTGATTTATGTTGGTCATTACATGGTAGGCTTTACAGATCACTTCAGCTACCTCTTAATAATTATTTTGGCATGTAATGGCAGATAGTTCATTTTAAAGCACCTGGGGCCTGTTACATTGGTGAATATGTGGTAAGGAATATATAAAAAAAAGTTCTGACGTTTTGCAGCCTCTTTTCTCTGTTCAATAGATATTTTACACAAAACCTAATGCCAAACATTGGTTGTGGTCAGTTGGCCTTTTTGCATGCAGATAGGACCAGTCAAGGATCAAATAAACATAACCAGGGTGTTCAGGAGCTCGAGCTAAATATTTTTAAGAAACGTAGTGCAAATGTTTGGTCAGTAAAAATTGGTCACAAGTGGAGCACTGATTTTCAGTTGTATTTTAGGGTTCTGCCTGGGGATTTTCTGGGATCTTTAGTGGCAAATGGTGTTTTCCTAAGCATACAAGACCAGTAATACTGTTCCTCAGTTATTGATTACTGTATCGTGGACTGTTTTCTATTCAGGAATGTTATGAAAAGTTGCGTTCCTGATTGAACACCGAGCCATCACTATTCTCTTGAATTAATTTTGCAATATCCAGGGGTAAGCACCATGAAAATGATGTTTGACAGCCAAAGGAGCTGGTTGCCGATGCCTAAGCTTGACAAGGAGGCATTGGAAACAATTATTTTTTCCAAGCAATTTAAAGATATTCTCATAAAAAAGTTTATTGGCCAGAAAAGAAAATGTCAGTTCGAATGCGTCTTTGGTTGAAACAATCCAGAACAGAGCTATTGGCAAACACTGTCCCCCAGTTCAGGAGGTCCAGGTTACAGAAAGGGATGCCCAATGGTTCAATGGAGAATGTAGAATCTTAAAAAGAAATGTTAACCATGATTGAATGAGTGGTGTGTACACAGCTGGCCAGAATTCTAATTTCAACAGGGCGTATAAAAATAGCTAAAAGACAAAAAAAGCATTTTAAAACAAGAAGTTGTGCATGAGGAAGCACAAAGTATGCCTGCAAAATGGGAGCCAATGAAGATTTGGTTAATTATCTGTGTGGACATGCATGGAATCTTTGTTTATATAATTTATTGTAATTATCAGGTATTAATATATAACTTGTTTGAATATGCAAAAGCTGTGTTTTGTTTTAGACTTGTTCTCTCTGAATTTTCTGAAAAATGATATGTGTTTTTAAATGTTGCTAACTTAATGGAGAAACACAATGACATAATATTGATTTATGTTGGTCATTACATGGTAGGCTTTACAGATCACTTCAGCAGGGCTTTGGAGGCTATCTCTTAATAATTATTTTGGCACGTAATGGCAAATAGTTCATTTTAAAGCACCTGGGGCCTGTTACATTGGGGAAAATGTGGTAAGGAATATAAAAAAAAAGTTCTGACTGATTTGCAGCCTCTTTTCTCTGTTCAATAGATATTTTACACAAAACATAATGCCAAACATTGGTTGTGGTCAGTAGGCCTTTTTTGCATGCAGCTAGGACCAGTCAAGGATGAAATAAACATAACCAGGGTGTTCAGGAGCTCGAGCTAAATATTTGTAAGAAACGTAGTGCAAATGTTTGGTCAGTAAAAATTTGTCACAAATGGAGCACTGATTTTCAGGAGTATTTTAGTGTTCTGCCTGGGGATTTTCTGGGATCTTTAGTGGCATATGGTGTTTTCCTAAGCATATAAGACCAGTAATACTGTTCCTCAGTCATTGATTACTGTATCGTGGACTGTTTTCTATTCAGGAATGTTATGAAAAGATGCGTTCCTGATTGAACACGGAGCCATCACTATTCTCTTGAATTAATTTTGCAATATCCAGGGGTAAGCACCATGAAAATGATGTTTGACAGCCAAAGGAGCTGGTTGCCGATGCCTAAGCTTGACAAGGAGGCATTGGAAACAATTATTATTTCACAAGCAATTTAAAGATACTCTCATAAAAAAGTTTATTGGCCAGAAAAGAAAGTGTCAGTTCAAATGCGTCTTTGGTTGAAACTATCCAGAACAGAGCTATTGGCAAACACTGTCCCCCAGTTCAGGAGGTCCAGGTTACAGAAAGGGATGCCCAATGGTTCGATGGAGAATGTAGAATCTTGAAAAGAAATGTGAACCATGATTGAATGAGTGGTGTGTACACAGCTGGCCAGAATTCTAATTTCAACAGGGCGTATAAAAATAGCTAAAGGACAAAAAAAGCATTTTAAAACAAGAAGTTGTGCATGAGGAAGCACAAAGTATGCCTGCAAAATGTGAGCCAATGAAGATTTGGTTAATTATCTGTGTGGATATGCATGGAATCTTTGTTTATATAATGTATTTTAATTATCAGGTATTAATATATAGCTTGTTTGAATATGCAAAAGCTGTGTTTTGTTTTAGACTTGTTCTCTCTGAATTTTCTGAAAAATGATATGTGTTTTTAAATGTTGCTAACTTAATGGAGAAACACAATGACATAATATTGATTTATGTTGGTCATTACATGGTAGGCTTTACAGATCACTTCAGCAGGGCTTTGGAGGCTATCTCTTAATAATTATTTTGGCACGTAATGGCAAATAGTTCATTTTAAAGCACCTGGGGCCTGTTACATTGGTGAAAATGTGGTAAGGAGTATAAAAAAAAAGTTCTGACTGATTTGCAGCCTCTTTTCTCTGTTCAATAAATATTTTACACAAAACCTAATGCCAAACATTGGTTGTGTTCAGTAGGCCTTTTTGCATGCAGCTAGGACCAGTCAAGGATGAAATAAACATAAACAGGGTGTTCAGGAGCTCGAGCTAAATATTTGTAAGAAACGTAGTGCAAATGTTTGATCAGTAAAAATTTGTCACAAAGGGAGCACTGATTTTCAGGAGTATTTTAGGGTTCTGCCTGGGGATTTTCTGGGATCTTTAGTGGCATATGGTGTTTTTCTAAGCATATAAAACCAGTAATACTGTTCCTCAGTCATTGATTACTGTATCGTCGACTGTTTTCTATTCAGGAATGTTATGAAAAGTTACGTTCCTGATTGAACACGGAGCCATCACTATTCTCTTGAATTAATTTTGCAATATCCAGGGGTAAGCACCATGAAAATGATGTTTGACAGCCAAAGGAGCTGGTTGCCGATGCCCAAGCTTGACAAGGAGGCATTGGAAACAATTATTATTTCACAAGCAATTTAAAGATATTCTCATAAAAAAGTTTATTGGCCAGAAAAGAAAGTGTCAGTTTGAATGTGTCTTTGGTTGAAACTATCCAGAACAGAGCTATTGGCAAACACTGTCCCGCAGTTCAGGAGGTACAGGTTACAGAAAGGGATGCCCAATGGTTCGATGGAGAATGTAGAATATTGAAAAGAAATGTGAACCATGATTGAATGAGTGGTGTGTACACAGCTGGCCAGAATTCTAATTTCAATAGGGCATATAAAAATTGCTAAAAGACAAAAAAAGAATTTTAAAACAAGAAGTTGTGCATGAGGAAGCACAAAGTATGCCTGCAAAATTGGAGCCAATGAAGATTTGGTTAATTTTCTGTGTGGACATGCATGGAATCTTTGATTATATAATTTATTGTAATTATCAGGTCTTAATATATAGCTTATTTGAATATGCAAAAGCTGTTTTTTGTTTTAGACTTGTTCTCTCTGAATTTTCTGAAATATGATACGTGTTTTTAAATGTCGCTAACTTAATGGAGAAATACGATGACATGATATTGATTTATGTTGGTCATTACATGGTAGGCTTTACAGATCACTTCAGCGGGGCTTTGGAGGCTACCTCTTAATAATTATTTTGGCATGTAATGGCAAATAGTTCATTTTAAAGCACCTGGGGCCTTTTACATTGGTGAAAATGTGGTAAGGAATATAAAAATAAAGTTCTAACGGATTTGCAGCCTCTTTTCTCTGTTCAATAGTTATTTTACACAAAACCTAATGCCAAACATTGGTTGTGGCCAGTTGGCCTTTTTGCATGCAGATAGGACCAGTCAAGGATTAAATAAATATAACCAGGGGGTTCAGGATCTCAAGCTAAATATTTCTAAGAAACGTAGTGCAAATGTTTGGTCAGTAAATATTGGTCACAAATGGAGCACTGATTTTCAGGTGTATTTTAGGGTTCTGCCTGGGGATTTTCTGGGATCTTTAGTGGCAAATGGTGTTTTCCTAAGCATACAAGACCAGTAATACTGTTCCTCAGTAGTTGATTACTGTATTGTGGACTGTTTTCTATTCAGGAATGTTATGAAATGTTGCGTTCCTGATTGAACACAGAGGGTTCACTATTCTCTTGAATTAATTTTCCAATAGCCAGGGGTAAGCACCATGAAAATGATGTTTGACAGCCAAAGGAGCTGGTTGGCGATGCCTAAGCTTGACAAGGAGGCATTGGAAAAAATTATTATTTCACAAGCAATTTAAAGATATTCTCATAAAAAAGTTTATTGGCCAGAAAAGAAAGTGTCAGTTCGAATGCGTCTTTGGTTGAAACTATCCAGAACAGAGCTATTGGCAAACACTGTCCCCCAGTTCAGGAGGTCCAGGTTACAGAAAGGGATGCCCAATGGTTCGATGGAGAATGTAGAATCTCGAAAAGAAATGTTAACCATGATTGAATGAGTGGTGTGTACACAGCTGGCCAGAATTATAATTTCAATAGGGCGTATAAAAATAGCTAAAAGACAAAAAAAGCATTTTAAAACAAGAACTTGTGCATGAGGAAGCACAAAGTATGCCTGCAAAATGGGAGCCAATGAAGATTTGGGTAATTATCTGTGTGGACATGCATGGAATCTTGGATTATATAATTTATTGTAATTATCAGGTCTTAATATATAGCTTGTTTGAATATGCAAAAGCTGTTTTTTGCTTTAGACTTGTTCTCTCTGAATTTTCTGAAAAATGATACGTGTTTTTAAATGTTGCTAACTTAATGGAGAAACACAATGACATAATATTGATTTATGTTGGTCATTACATGGTAGGCTTTACAGATCACTTCAGCAGGGCTTTGGAGGCTATCTCTTAATAATTATTTTGGCACGTAATGGCAAATAGTTCATTTTAAAGCACCTGGGGCCTGTTACATTGGTGAAAATGTGGTAAGGAGTATAAAAAAAAGTTCTAATGGATTTGCAGCCTCTTTTCTCTGTTCAATAGTTATTTTACACAAAACCTAATGCCAAACACTGGTTGTGGTCAGTTGGCCTTTTTGCATGCAGATAGGACCAGTCAAGGATTAAATAAATATAACCAGGGGGTTCAGGATCTCGAGCTAAATATTTTTAAGAAACGTAGTGCAAATGTTTGCTCAGTAAATATTGGTCACAAATGGAGCACTGATTTTCAGGTGTATTTTAGGGTTCTGCCTGGGGATTTTCTGGGATCTTTAGTGGCAAATGGTGTTTTCCTAAGCATACAAGACCAGTAATACTGTTCCTCAGTCATTGATTACTGTATTGTGGACTGTTTTCTATTCAGGAATGTTATGAAATGTTGCGTTCCTGATTGAACACAGAGGGTTCACTATTCTCTTGAATTAATTTTCCAGTAGCCAGGGGTAAGCACCATGAAAATGATATTGGACAGCCAAAGGAGCTGGTTGGCGATGCCTAAGCTTGACAAGAAGGCATTGGAAAAAAATATTATTTCACAAGCAATTTAAAGATATTCTCATAAAAAAGTTTATTGTCCAGAAAAGAAAGTGTCAGTTCAAATGCGTCTTTAGTTGAAACTATCCGGAACAGAGCTATTGGCAAACACTGTCCCCCAGTTCAGGGGGTCCAGGTAACAGAAAGGGATGCCCCATGGTTCGATGGAGAATGTAGAATCTCGAAAAGAAATGTGAACCATGATTGAATGATTGGTGTGTACATAGCTGGCCAGAATTATAATTTCAATAGAGCATATACAAATTGCCAAAAGACAAAATATTAATTTTAAAACAAGAAGTTGTGCATGAGGAAGCACAAAGTATGCCTGCAAAATGGGAGCCAATGAAGATTTGGTTTATTTTCTGTGTGGACATGCATGGAATCTTTGTTTATATAATTTATTGTAAGTATCAGGTCTTAATATATAGCTTGTTTGAATATGTAAAAGCTGTTTTTTTGTTTTAGACTTGTTCTCTCTGAATTTTATGAAATATGATACTTGTTTTTAAATGTTGCTAACTTAATAGAGAAATACGGTGACATAATATTGATTTATGTTGGTCATTACATGGTAGGCTTTACAGATCACTTCAGCAGGGCTTTGGAGGCTACCTCTTAATAATTATTTTGGCATGTAATGGCAAATAGTTCATTTTAAAGCACCTGGGGCCTTTTACATTGGTGAAAATGTGGTAAGGAATATAAAAAAAAAGTTCTGACTGATTTGCAGCCTCTTTTCTCTGTTCAATAGATATTTTATACAAAACCTAATGCCAAACATTGGTTGTGGTCAGTTGGCCTTTTTGCATGCAGATAGGTCCAGTCAAGGATCAAATAAATATAACCAGGGTGTTCAGGAGCTCGAGCTAAATATTTTTAAGAAACGTAGTGCAAATATTTGGTCAGTAAAAACTGGTCACAAGTGGAGCACTGATTTGCAGGTGTATTTTAGCTTTCTGCCTGGGGATTTTCTGGGATCTTTAGTGGCAAGTGGTGTTTTCCTAAGCATACATGACCAGTAATACTGTTCCTCAGTAGTTGATTACTGTATTGTGGACTGTTTTCTATTCAGGAATGTTATGAAATGTTGCGTTCCTGATTGAACAGACAGTGATCACTATTCTCTTGAATTAATTTTCCAATATCCAGGGGTAAACACCATGAAAATGATGTTTGACAGCCAAAGGAGCTGGTTGGCGACGCCTAAGCTTGACAAGAAGGCATTTGAAAAAAATATTATTTCACAAGCAATTTAAAGAGATTCTCATAAAAAAGTTTATTGTCCAGAAAAGTAAGTGTCAGTTCAAATGCGTCTTTGGTTGAAACTATCCGGAACAGAGCTATTGGCAAACAGTGTCCCCCAGTTCAGGGGGTCCAGGTAACAGAAAGGGATGCCCCATGGTTCGATGGAGAATGTAGAATCTCGAAAAGAATTGTGACCCATGATTGAATGAGTGGTGTGTACATAGCTGGCCAGAATTATAATTTCAATAGAGCATATACAAATTGCTAAAAGACAAAAAAAATCATTTTAAAACAAGAATGAGGAAGCACAAAGTATGCCTGCAAAATGGGAGCCAATGAAGATTTGGTTCATTTTCTGTGTGGGCATGCATGGTATCTTTGATTATATAATTTATTGTAAGTATCAGGTCTTAATATATAGCTTGTTTGAATATGCAAAAGATGTTTTTTGTTTTAGACTTGTTCTCTCTGAATTTTATGAAGTATGATACGTGTTTTTAAATGTCGCTAACTTAATGGAGAAATACGATGACATAACATTGATTTATGTTGGTCATTACATGGTAGGCTTTACAGATCACTTCAGCTACCTCTTAATAATTATTTTGGCATGTAATGGCAGATAGTTCATTTTAAAGCACCTGGGGCCTGTTACATTGGTGAATATGTGGTAAGGAATATATAAAAAAAAGTTCTGACGTTTTGCAGCCTCTTTTCTCTGTTCAATAGATATTTTACACAAAACCTAATGCCAAACATTGGTTGTGGTCAGTTGGCCTTTTTGCATGCAGATAGGACCAGTCAAGGATCAAATAAACATAACCAGGGTGTTCAGGAGCTCGAGCTAAATATTTTTAAGAAACGTAGTGCAAATGTTTGGTCAGTAAAAATTGGTCACAAGTGGAGCACTGATTTTCAGTTGTATTTTAGGGTTCTGCCTGGGGATTTTCTGGGATCTTTAGTGGCAAATGGTGTTTTCCTAAGCATACAAGACCAGTAATACTGTTCCTCAGTTATTGATTACTGTATCGTGGACTGTTTTCTATTCAGGAATGTTATGAAAAGTTGCGTTCCTGATTGAACACCGAGCCATCACTATTCTCTTGAATTAATTTTGCAATATCCAGGGGTAAGCACCATGAAAATGATGTTTGACAGCCAAAGGAGCTGGTTGCCGATGCCTAAGCTTGACAAGGAGGCATTGGAAACAATTATTTTTTCCAAGCAATTTAAAGATATTCTCATAAAAAAGTTTATTGGCCAGAAAAGAAAATGTCAGTTCGAATGCGTCTTTGGTTGAAACAATCCAGAACAGAGCTATTGGCAAACACTGTCCCCCAGTTCAGGAGGTCCAGGTTACAGAAAGGGATGCCCAATGGTTCAATGGAGAATGTAGAATCTTAAAAAGAAATGTTAACCATGATTGAATGAGTGGTGTGTACACAGCTGGCCAGAATTCTAATTTCAACAGGGCGTATAAAAATAGCTAAAAGACAAAAAAAGCATTTTAAAACAAGAAGTTGTGCATGAGGAAGCACAAAGTATGCCTGCAAAATGGGAGCCAATGAAGATTTGGTTAATTATCTGTGTGGACATGCATGGAATCTTTGTTTATATAATTTATTGTAATTATCAGGTATTAATATATAACTTGTTTGAATATGCAAAAGCTGTGTTTTGTTTTAGACTTGTTCTCTCTGAATTTTCTGAAAAATGATATGTGTTTTTAAATGTTGCTAACTTAATGGAGAAACACAATGACATAATATTGATTTATGTTGGTCATTACATGGTAGGCTTTACAGATCACTTCAGCAGGGCTTTGGAGGCTATCTCTTAATAATTATTTTGGCACGTAATGGCAAATAGTTCATTTTAAAGCACCTGGGGCCTGTTACATTGGGGAAAATGTGGTAAGGAATATAAAAAAAAAGTTCTGACTGATTTGCAGCCTCTTTTCTCTGTTCAATAGATATTTTACACAAAACATAATGCCAAACATTGGTTGTGGTCAGTAGGCCTTTTTTGCATGCAGCTAGGACCAGTCAAGGATGAAATAAACATAACCAGGGTGTTCAGGAGCTCGAGCTAAATATTTGTAAGAAACGTAGTGCAAATGTTTGGTCAGTAAAAATTTGTCACAAATGGAGCACTGATTTTCAGGAGTATTTTAGTGTTCTGCCTGGGGATTTTCTGGGATCTTTAGTGGCATATGGTGTTTTCCTAAGCATATAAGACCAGTAATACTGTTCCTCAGTCATTGATTACTGTATCGTGGACTGTTTTCTATTCAGGAATGTTATGAAAAGATGCGTTCCTGATTGAACACGGAGCCATCACTATTCTCTTGAATTAATTTTGCAATATCCAGGGGTAAGCACCATGAAAATGATGTTTGACAGCCAAAGGAGCTGGTTGCCGATGCCTAAGCTTGACAAGGAGGCATTGGAAACAATTATTATTTCACAAGCAATTTAAAGATACTCTCATAAAAAAGTTTATTGGCCAGAAAAGAAAGTGTCAGTTCAAATGCGTCTTTGGTTGAAACTATCCAGAACAGAGCTATTGGCAAACACTGTCCCCCAGTTCAGGAGGTCCAGGTTACAGAAAGGGATGCCCAATGGTTCGATGGAGAATGTAGAATCTTGAAAAGAAATGTGAACCATGATTGAATGAGTGGTGTGTACACAGCTGGCCAGAATTCTAATTTCAACAGGGCGTATAAAAATAGCTAAAGGACAAAAAAAGCATTTTAAAACAAGAAGTTGTGCATGAGGAAGCACAAAGTATGCCTGCAAAATGTGAGCCAATGAAGATTTGGTTAATTATCTGTGTGGATATGCATGGAATCTTTGTTTATATAATGTATTTTAATTATCAGGTATTAATATATAGCTTGTTTGAATATGCAAAAGCTGTGTTTTGTTTTAGACTTGTTCTCTCTGAATTTTCTGAAAAATGATACGTGTTTTTAAATGTTGCTAACTTAATGGAGAAATACGATGACATAATATTGATTTATGTTGGTCATTACATGGTAGGCTTTACAGATCACTTCAGCAGGGCTTTGGAGGCTATCTCTTAATAATTATTTTGGCATGTAATGGCAAATAGTTCATTTTAAAGCACCTGGGGCCTGTTACATTGGTGAAAATGTGGTAAGGAGTATAGAAAAAAAGTTCTGACTGATTTGCAGCCTCTTTTCTCTGTTCAATAAATATTTTACACAAAACCTAATGCCAAACATTGGTTGTGTTCAGTAGGCCTTTTTGCATGCAGCTAGGACCAGTCAAGGATGAAATAAACATAACCAGGGTGTTCAGGAGCTCGAGCTAAATATTTGTAAGAAACATAGTGCAAATGTTTGGTCAGTAAAAATTTGTCACAAAGGGAGCACTGATTTTCAGGAGTATTTTAGGGTTCTGCCTGGGGATTTTCTGGGATCTTTAGTGGCATATGGTGTTTTCCTAAGCATACAAGACCAGTAATACTGTTCCTCAGTTATTGATTACTGGATTGCGAACTGTTTTCTATTCAGGAATGTTATGAAATGTTGCGTTCCTGATTGAACACAGAGTGATCACTATTCTCTTGAATTAATTTTGCAATATCCAGGGGTAAGCACCATGAAAATGATGTTTGACAGCCAAAGGAGCTGGTTGCCGATGCCTACGCTTGACAAGAAGGCATTGGAAAAAAATATAATTTCACAAGCAATTTAAAGATATTCTCATAAAAAAGTTTATTGTCCAGAAAAGAAAGTGTCAGTTCAAATGCGTCTTTGGTTGAAACTATCCGGAACAGAGCTATTGGCAAACACTGTCCCCCAGTCCAGGGGGTCCAGGTAACAGAAAGGGATGCCCCATGGTTCAATGGAGAATGTAGAATCTCGAAAAGAAATGTGAACCATGATTGAATGAGTGGTGTGTACATAGCTGGCCAGAATTATAATTTCAATAGGGCGTATAAAATAGCTAAAAGACAAAAAAATAATTTTAAAACACGAAGTAGTGCATGAGCAAGCACAAAGTATGCCTGCAAAATGGGAGCCAATGAAGATGTGGTTAATTATCTGTGTGGACATGCATGGAATCTTTGTTTATATAATTTATTGTAATTATCAGGTATTAATATATAGCTTGTTTGAATATGCAAAAGCTGTTTTTGTTTTAGACTTGTTCTCTCTGAATTTTCTGAAAAATGATACGTGTTTTTAAATGTTGCTAACTTAATTGAGAAACACGACATAATATTGATTTATGTTGGTCATTACATGGTAGGCTTTACAGATCACTTCAGCAAGGCTTTGGAGGCTATCTCTTAATAATTATTTTGGCACGTAATGGCAAATAGTTCATTTTAAAGCACCTGGGGCCTGTTACATTGGTGAAAATGTGGTAAGGAATATAAAAAAAAAAGTTCTGACTGATTTGCAGCCTCTTTTCTCTGTACAATAGATATTTTACACAAAACATAATGCCAAACATTGGTTGTGGTCAGTAGGCCTTTTTTGCATGCAGCTAGGACCAGTCAAGGATGAAATAAACATAACCAGGGTGTTCAGGAGCTCGAGCTAAATATTTGTAAGAAACGTAGTGCAAATGTTTGGTCAGTAAAAATTTGTCACAAAGGGAGCACTGATTTTCAGGAGTATTTTAGGGTTCTGCCTGGGGATTTTCTGGGATCTTTAGTGGCATATGGTGTTTTCCTAAGCATATAAGACCAGTAATACTGTTCCTCAGTCATTGATTACTGTATCGTGGACTGTTTTCTATTCAGGAATGTTATGAAAAGTTGCGTTCCTGATTGAACACGGAGCCATCACTATTCTCTTGAATTAATTTTGCAATATCCAGGGGTAAGCACCATGAAAATGATGTTTGACAGCCAAAGGAGCTGGTTGCCGATGCCTAAGCTTGACAAGGAGGCATTGGAAACAATTATTATTTCACAAGCAATTTAAAGATACTCTCATAAAAATGTTTATTGGCCAGAAAAAAAAGTGTCAGTTCGAATGCGTCTTTGGTTGAAACTATCCAGAACAGAGCTATTGGCAAACACTGTCCCCCAGTTCAGGAGGTCCAGGTTACAGAAAGGGATGCCCAATGGTTCGATGGAGAATGTAGAATCTTAAAAAGAAATGTTAACCATGATTGAATGAGTGGTGTGTATACAGCTGGCCAGAATTCTAATTTCAACAGGGCATATAAAAATAGCTAAAAGACAAAAAAAGCATTTTAAAACAAGAAGTTGTGCATGAGGAAGCACAAAGTATGCCTGAAAAATGGGAGCCAATGAAGATTTGGTTAATTATCTGTGTGGACATGCATGGAATCTTTGTTTATATAATTTATTGTAATTATCAGGTATTAATATATAACTTGTTTGAATATGCAAAAGCTGTGTTTTGTTTTAGACTTGTTCTCTCTGAATTTTCTGAAAAATGATACGTGTTTTTAAATGTTGCTGACTTAATGGAGAAACACAATGACATAATATTGATTTATGTTGGTCATTACATGGTAGGCTTTACAGATCACTTCAGCAGGGCTTTGGAGGCTATCTCTTAATAATTATTTTGGCATGTAATGGCAAATAGTTCATTTTAAAGCACCTAGGGCCTGTTACATTGGGGAAAATGTGGTAAGGAATATAAAAAAAAAGTTCTGACTGATTTGCAGCCTCTTTTCTCTGTTCAATAGATATTTTACACAAAACCTAATGCCAAACATTGGTTGTGGTCAGTTGGCCTTTTTGCATGCAGATAGGACCAGTCAAGGATCAAATAAACATAACCAGGGTGTTCAGGAGCTCGAGCTAAATATTTGTAAGAAACGTAGTGCAAATGTTTGGTCAGTAAAAATTTGTCACAAATGGAGCACTGATTTTTCAGGTGTATTTTAGGGTTCTGCATGGGGATTTTCTGGGATCTTTAGTGGCAAATGGTGTTTTCCTAAGCATACAAGACCAGTAATACTGTTCCTCAGTCATTGATTACTGTATTGTGGTCTGTTTTCTATTCAGGAATGTTATGAAAAGTTGCGTTCCTGATTGAACACGGTGCGATCACTATTCTCTTGAATTAATTTTCCAATAGCCAGGGGTAAGCACCATGAAAATGATGTTTGACAGCCAAAGGAGCTGGTTGCCGATGCCTAAGCTTGACAAGGAGGCATTTGAAACAATTATTATTTCACAAGCAATTTAAAGATATTCTCATAAAAAAGTTTATTGGCCAGAAAAGAAAGTGTCAGTTCGAATGCGTCTTTGGTTGAAACTATCCAGAACAGAGCTATTGGCAAACACTGTCCCCCAGATCAGGAACACTGTCCCCCAGATCAGGAGGTCCAGGTTACAGAAAGGGATGCCCAATGGTTCGATGGAGAATGTAGAATCTTGAAAAGAAATGTGAACCATGATTGAATGAGTGGTGTGTACACAGCTGGCCAGAATTCTAATTTCAACAGGGCGTATAAAAATAGCTAAAGGACAAAAAAAGCATTTTAAAACAAGAAGTTGTGCATGAGGAAGCACAAAGTATGCCTGCAAAATGTGAGCCAATGAAGATTTGGTTAATTATCTGTGTGGATATGCATGGAATCTTTGTTTATATAATTTATTTTAATTATCAGGTATTAATATATAGCTTGTTTGAATATGCAAAAGCTGTGTTTTGTTTTAGACTTGTTCTCTCTGAATTTTCTGAAAAATGATACGTGTTTTTAAATGTTGCTAACTTAATGGAGAAATACGATGACATAATATTGATTTATGTTGGTCATTACATGGTAGGCTTTACAGATCACTTCAGCAGGGCTTTGGAGGCTATCTCTTAATAATTATTTTGGCATGTAATGGCAAATAGTTCATTTTAAAGCACCTGGGGCCTGTTACATTGGTGAAAATGTGGTAAGGAGTATAGAAAAAAAGTTCTGACTGATTTGCAGCCTCTTTTCTCTGTTCAATAAATATTTTACACAAAACCTAATGCCAAACATTGGTTGTGTTCAGTAGGCCTTTTTGCATGCAGCTAGGACCAGTCAAGGATGAAATAAACATAACCAGGGTGTTCAGGAGCTCGAGCTAAATATTTGTAAGAAACATAGTGCAAATGTTTGGTCAGTAAAAATTTGTCACAAAGGGAGCAGTGATTTTCAGGAGTATTTTAGGGTTCTGCCTGGGGATTTTCTGGGATCTTTAGTGGCATATGGTGTTTTCCTAAGCATACAAGACCAGTAATACTGTTCCTCAGTTATTGATTACTGGATTGCGAACTGTTTTCTATTCAGGAATGTTATGAAATGTTGCGTTCCTGATTGAACACAGAGTGATCACTATTCTCTTGAATTAATTTTGCAATATCCAGGGGTAAGCACCATGAAAATGATGTTTGACAGCCAAAGGAGCTGGTTGCCGATGCCTACGCTTGACAAGAAGGCATTGGAAAAAAATATAATTTCACAAGCAATTTAAAGATATTCTCATAAAAAAGTTTATTGTCCAGAAAAGAAAGTGTCAGTTCAAATGCGTCTTTGGTTGAAACTATCCGGAACAGAGCTATTGGCAAACACTGTCCCCCAGTCCAGGGGGTCCAGGTAACAGAAAGGGATGCCCCATGGTTCAATGGAGAATGTAGAATCTCGAAAAGAAATGTGAACCATGATTGAATGAGTGGTGTGCACATAGCTGGCCAGAATTATAATTTCAATAGGGCGTATAAAATAGCTAAAAGACAAAAAAATAATTTTAAAACACGAAGTAGTGCATGAGCAAGCACAAAGTATGCCTGCAAAATGGGAGCCAATGAAGATGTGGTTAATTATCTGTGTGGGCATGCATGGAATCTTTGTTTATATAATTTATTGTAATTATCAGGTATTAATATATAACTTGTTTGAATATGCAAAAGCTGTGTTTTGTTTTAGACTTGTTCTCTCTGAATTTTCTGAAAAATGATACGTGTTTTTAAATGTTGCTAACTTAATAGAGAAATACGATGACATAATATTGATTTATGTTGGTCATTACATGGTAGGCCTTACAGATCACTTCAGCAGGGCTTTGGAGGCTACCTCTTAATAATTATTTTGGCATGTAATGGCAAATAGTTCATTTTAAAGCACCTGGGGCCTTTTACATTGGTGAGAATGTGGTAAGGAATATAAAAAAAAGTTCGGACTGATTTGCAGCCTGTTTTCTCTGTTCAATAGATATTTTACACAAAACCTAATGCCAAACATTGGTTGTGGTCAGTTGGCCTTTTTGCATGCAGATAGGACCAGTCAAGGATCAAATAAACATAACCAGGGTGTTCAGGAGCACGAGCTAAATATTTTTAAGAAACGTAGTGCAAATGTTTGGTCAGTAAAAATTGGTCACAAGTGGAGCACTGATTTTCAGGTGTATTTTAGGGTTCTGCCTGGGGATTTTCTGGGATCTTTAGTGGCATATGGTGTTTTCCGAAGCATATAAGACCAGTAATACTGTTCCTCAGTTATTGATTACTGTATCGTGGACTGTTTTCTATTCAGGAATGTTATGAAAAGTTGCGTTCCTGATTGAACACAGAGCCATCACTATTCTCTTGAATTAATTTTGCAATATCCAGGGGTAAGCACCATGAAAATGATGTTTGACAGCCAAAGGAGCTGGTTGCCGATGCCTAAACTTGACAAGGAGGCATTGGAAACAATTATTTTTTCCAAGCAATTTAAAGATATTCTCATAAAAAAGTTTATTGGCCAGAAAAGAAAGTGTCAGTTCGAATGCGTCTTTGGTTGAAACTATCCGGAACAGAGCTATTGGCAAACACTGTCCCCCAGTCCAGGGGGTCCAGGTAACAGAAAGGGATGCCCCATGGTTCAATGGAGAATGTAGAATCTCGAAAAGAAATGTGAACCATGATTGAATGAGTGGTGTGTACATAGCTGGCCAGAATTATAATTTCAATAGGGCGTATAAAATAGCTAAAAGACAAAAAAAGAATTTTAAAACAAGAAGTAGTGCATGAGCAAGCACAAAGTATGCCTGCAAAATAGGAGCCAATGAAGATTTGGTTAATTATCTGTGTGGACATGCATGGAATCTTTGTTTATATAATTTATTGTAATTATCAGGTATTAATATATAGCTTGTTTGAATATGCAAAAGCTGTTTTTTGTTTTAGACTTGTTCTCTCTGAATTTTATGAAATATGATGCGTGTTTTTAAATCTTGCTAACTTAATAGAGAAATACGATGACATAATATTGATTTATGTTGGTCATTACATGGTAGGCTTTACACATCACTTCAGCAGGGCTTTGGAGGCTACCTCTTAATAATTATTTTGGCATGTAATGGCAAATAGTTCATTTTAAAGCACCTAGGGCCTGTTACATTGGGGAAAATGTGGTAAGGAATATAAAAAAAAAGTTCTGACTGATTTGCAGCCTCTTTTCTCTGTTCAATAGATATTTTACACAAAACCTAATGCCAAACATTGGTTGTGGTCAGTTGGCCTTTTTGCATGCAGATAGGACCAGTCAAGGATCAAATAAACATAACCAGGGTGTTCAGGAGCTCGAGCTAAATATTTGTAAGAAACGTAGTGCAAATGTTTGTTAAGTAAAAATTTGTCACAAATGGAGCACTGATTTTTCAGGTGTATTTTAGGGTTCTGCATGGGGATTTTCTGGGATCTTTAGTGGCAAATGGTGTTTTCCTAAGCATACAAGACCAGTAATACTGTTCCTCAGTCATTGATTACTGTATCGTGGACTGTTTTCTATTCAGGAATGTTATGAAAAGTTGCGTTCCTGATTGAACACAGAGCGATCACTATTCTCTTGAATTAATTTTGCAATATCCAGGGGTAAGCACCATGAAAATGATGTTTGACAGCCAAAGGAGCTGGTTGCCGATGCCTAAACTTGACAAGGAGGCATTGGAAACAATTATTTTTCCCAAGCAATTTAAAGATATTCTCATAAAAAAGTTTATTGGCCAGAAAAGAAAGTGTCAGTTCGAATGCGTCTTTGGTTGAAACTATCCGGAACAGAGCTATTGGCAAACACTGTCCCCCAGTCCAGGGGGTCCAGGTAACAGAAAGGGATGCCCCATGGTTCAATGGAGAATGTAGAATCTCGAAAAGAAATGTGAACCATGATTGAATGAGTGGTGTGTACATAGCTGGCCAGAATTATAATTTCAATAGGGCGTATAAAATAGCTAAAAGACAAAAAAAGAATTTTAAAACAAGAAGTAGTGCATGAGCAAGCACAAAGTATGCCTGCAAAATGGGAGCCAATGAAGATTTGGTTAATTATCTGTGTGGACATGCATGGAATCTTTGTTTATATAATTTATTGTAAGTATCAGGTCTTAATATATAGCTTGTTTGAATATGCAAAAGCTGTTTTTTGTTTTAGACTTGTTCTCTCTGAATTTTATGAAATATGATACGTGTTTTTAAATCTTGCTAACTTAATAGAGAAATACGATGACATAATATTGATTTATGTTGGTCATTACATGGTAGGCTTTACAGATCACTTCAGCAGGGCTTTGGAGGCTACCTCTTAATAATTATTTTGGCATGTAATGGCAAATAGTTCATTTTAAAGCACCTGGGGCCTGTTACATTGGTGAAAATGTGGTAAGGCATATAAAAAAAAAGTTCGGACTGATTTGCAGCCTGTTTTCTCTGTTCAATATTTATTTTACACAAAACCTAATGCCAAACATTGGTTGTGGTCAGTTGGCCTTTTTGAATGCAGATAGGACCAGTCAAGGGTCAAATAAACATAACCAGGGTGTTCAGGAGCTCATAAAACTATCCGGAACAAAGCTATTGGCAAACACTGTCCCCCAGTCCAGGGGGTCCAGGTAACAGAAAGGGATGCCCCATGGTTCAATGGAGAATGTAGAATCTCGAAAAGAAATGTGAACCATGATTGAATGAGTGGTGTGTACATAGCTGGCCAGAATTATAATTTCAATAGAGCATATACAAATTGCTAAAAGACAAAAAAAATCATTTTAAAACAAGAATGAGGAAGCACAAAGTATGCCTGCAAAATGGGAGCCAATGAAGATTTGGTTCATTTTCTGTGTGGACATGCATGGAATCTTTGATTATATAATTTATTGTAAGTATCAGGTCTTAATATATAGCTTGTTTGAATATGCAAAAGATGTTTTTTGTTTTAGACTTGTTGATTACTGTATTGGGAACTGTTCCTGATTGAACACACAGTGATCACTCTTCTCTTGAATTAATTTTCCAATATCCAGGGGTAAGCACCATGAAAATGATGTTTGACAGCCAAAGGAGCTGGTTGCCGATGCCTACGCTTGACACGAAGGCATTGGAAAAAAAAAATATAATTTCACAAGCAATTTAAAGATATTCTCATAAAAAAGTTTATTGTCCAGAAAAGAAAGTGTCAGTTCAAATGCGTCTTTCGTTGAAACTATCCGGAACAGAGCTATTGGCAAACACTGTCCCGCAATTCAGGAGGTCCAGGTTACAGAAAGGGATGCCCAATGGTTCGATGGAGAATGTAGAATATTGAAAAGAAATGTGAACCATGATTGAATGAGTGGTGTGTACACAGCTGGCCAGAATTCTAATTTCAATAGGGCATATAAAAATTGCTAAAAGACAAAAAAAGAATTTTAAAACAAGAAGTTGTGCATGAGGAAGCACAAAGTATGCCTGCAAAATTGGAGCCAATGAAGATTTGGTTAATTTTCTGTGTGGACATGCATGGAATCTTTGATTATATAATTTATTGTAATTATCAGGTCTTAATATATAGCTTATTTGAATATGCAAAAGCTGTTTTTTGTTTTAGACTTGTTCTCTCTGAATTTTATGAAATATGATACGTGTTTTTAAATGTTGCTAACTTAATAGAGAAATATGATGACATAATATTGATTTATGTTGGTCATTACATGGTAGGCTTTACAGATCACTTCAGCAGGGCTTTGGAGGCTACCTCTTAATAATTATTTTGGCATGTAATGGCAAATAGTTCATTTTAAAGCACCTGGGGCCTTTTACATTGGTGAAAATGTGGTAAGGAATATAAAAAAAAGTTCTGACTGATTTGCAGCCTCTTTTCTCTGTTCAATAGATATTTTACACAAAACCTAATGCCAAACATTGGTTGTGGTCAGTTGGCTTTTTTGCATGCAGATAGGACCAGTCAAGGATCAAATAAACATAACCAGGGTGTTCAGGAGCTTGAGCTAAATATTTTTAAGAAACGTAGTGCAAATATTTGGTCAGTAAAAACTGGTCACAAGTGGAGCACTGATTTGCAGGTGTATTTTAGGGTTCTGCCTGGGGATTTTCTGGGATCATTAGTGGCAAATGGTGTTTTCCTAAGCATACAAGACCAGTTCAGGAGGTCCAGGTTACAGAAAGGGATGCCCAATGGTTCGATGGAGAATGTAGAATCTTAAAAAGAAATGTTAACCATTATTGAATGAGTGGTGTGTACACAGCTGGCCAGAATTCTAATTTCAACAGGGCGTATAAAAATAGCTAAAAGACAAAAAAAGCATTTTAAAACAAGAAGTTGTGCATGAGGAAGCACAAAGTCTGCCTGCAAAATGGGAGCCAATGAAGATTTGGTTAATTATCTGTGTGGACATGCATGGAATCTTTGTTTATATAATTTATTTTAAGTATCAGGTCTTAATATATAGCTTGTTTGAATATGCAAAAGCTATTTTTTGTTTTAGACTTGTTCTCTCTGAATTTTATGAAATATGATACGTGTTTTTAAATGTTGCTAACTTAATAGAGAAATATGATGACATAATATTGATTTATGTTGGTCATTACATGGTAGGCTTTACAGATCACTTCAGCAGGGCTTTGGAGGCTACCTCTTAATAATTATTTTGGCATGTAATGGCAAATAGTTCATTTTAAAGCACCTGGGGCCTTTTACATTGGTGAAAATGTGGTAAGGAATATAAAAAAAAAGTTCTGACTGATTTGCAGCCTCTTTTCTCTGTTCAATAGATATTTTACACAAAACCTAATGCCAAACATTGGTTGTGGTCAGTTGGCCTTTTTGCATGCAGATAGGACCAGTCAAGGATCAAATAAACATAACCAGGGTGTTCAGGAGCTCGAGCTAAATATTTTTAAGAAACGTAGTGCAAATGTTTGGTCAGTAAAAATTGGTCACAAGTGGAGCACTGATTTTCAGGTGTATTTTAGGGTTCTGCCTGGGGATTTTCTGGGATCTTTAGTGGCAAATGGTGTTTTCCTAAGCATACAAGACCAGTAATACTGTTCCTCAGTTATTGATTACTGTATCGTGGACTGTTTTCTATTCAGGAATGTTATGAAAAGTTGCGTTCCTGATTGAACACAGAGCCATCACTATTCTCTTGAATTAATTTTGCAATATCCAGGGGTAAGCACCATGAAAATGATGTTTGACAGCCAAAGGAGCTGGTTGCCGATGCCTAAGCTTGACAAGGAGGCATTGGAAACAATTATTTTTTCCAAGCAATTTAAAGATATTCTCATAAAAAAGTTTATTGGCCAGAAAAGAAAGTGTCAGTTCGAATGCGTCTTTGGTTGAAACTATCCAGAACAGAGCTATTGGCAAACACTGTCCCCCAGTTCAAGAGGTCCAGGTTACAGAAAGGGATGCCCAATGGTTCGATGGAGAATGTAGAATCTTAAAAATAAATGTTAACCATGATTGAATGAGTGGTGTGTACACAGCTGGCCAGAATTCTAATTTCAACAGGGCGTATAAAAATAGCTAAAAGACAAAAAAAGCATTTTAAAACAAGAAGTTGTGCATGAGGAAGCACAAACTATGCCTGGAAAATGGGAGCCAATGAAGATTTGGTTAATTATCTGTGTGGACATGCATGGAATCTTTGTTTATATAATTTATTGTAATTATCAGGTATTAATATATAACTTGTTTGAATATGCAAAAGCTGTGTTTTGTTTTAGACTTGTTCTCTCTGAATTTTCTGAAAAATGATACGTGTTTTTAAATGTTGCTAACTTAATGGAGAAACACAAGACATAATATTGATTTATGTTGGTCATTACATGGTAGGCTTTACACATCACTTCAGCAGGGCTTTGGAGGCTATCTCTTAATAATTATTTTGGCATGTAATGGCAAATAGTTCATTTTAAAGCACCTAGGGCCTGTTACATTGGGGAAAATGTGGTAAGGAATATAAAAAAAAAGTTCTGACTGATTTGCAGCCTCTTTTCTCTGTTCAATAGATATTTTACACAAAACCTAATGCCAAACATTGGTTGTGGTCAGTTGGCCTTTTTGCATGCAGATAGGACCAGTCAAGGATCAAATAAACATAACCAGGGTGTTCAGGTACTCGAGCTAAATATTTGTAAGAAACGTAGTGCAAATGTTTGGTAAGTAAAAATTTGTCACAAATGGAGCACTGATTTTTCAGGTGTATTTTAGGGTTCTGCATGGGGATTTTCTGGGATCTTTAGTGGCAAATGGTGTTTTCCTAAGCATACAAGACCAGTAATACTGTTCCTCAGTCATTGATTACTGTATTGTGGACTGTTTTCTATTCAGGAATGTTATGAAAAGTTGCGTTCCTGATTGAACACAGAGCCATCACTATTCCCTTGAATTAATTTTGCAATATCCAGGGGTAAGCACCATGAAAATGATGTTTGACAGCCAAAGGCGCTGGTTGCCGATGCCTAAGCTTGACAAGGAGGCATTGGAAACAATTATTTTTTCCAAGCAATTTAAAGATATTCTCATAAAAAAGTTTATTGGCCAGAAAAGAAAGTGTCAGTTCGAATGCGTCTTTGGTTGAAACTATCCAGAACAGAGCTATTGGCAAACACTGTCCCCCAGTTCAGGAGGTCCAGGTTACAGAAAGGGTTGCCCAATGGTTCGATGGAGAATGTAGAATCTCGAAAAGAAATGTTAACCATGATTGAATGAGTGGTGTGTACACAGCTGGCCAGAATTCTAATTTCAATAGGGCGTATAAAAATAGCTAAAAGACAAAAAAAGCATTTTAAAACAAGAAGTTGTGCATGAGGAAGCACAAAGTCTGCCTGCAAAATGGGAGCCAATGAAGATTTGGTTAATTATCTGTGTGGACATGCATGGAATCTTTGTTTATATAATTTATTTTAAGTATCAGGTCTTAATATATAGCTTGTTTGAATATGCAAAAGCTGTTTTTTGTTTTAGACTTGTTCTCTCTGAATTTTATGAAATATGATACGTGTTTTTAAATGTTGCTAACTTAATAGAGAAATATGATGACATAATATTGATTTATGTTGGTCATTACATGGTAGGCTTTACAGATCACTTCAGCAGGGCTTTGGAGGCTACCTCTTAATAATTATTTTTGGAAGTAATGGCAAATAGTTCATTTTAAAGCACCTGGGGCCTTTTACATTGGTGAAAATGTGGTAAGGAATATAAAAAAAAAGTTCTGACTGATTTGCAGCCTGTTTTCTCTGTTCAATAGATATTTTACACAAAACCTAATGCCAAACATTGGTTGTGGTCAGTTGGCCTTTTTGAATGCAGATAGGACCAGTCAAGGATCAAATAAACATAACCAGGGTGTTCAGGAGCTCGAGCTAAATATTTTTAAGAAACGTAGTGCAAATGTTTGGTCAGTAAAAATTGGTCACAAATGGAGCACTGATTTTCAGGTGTATTTTAGGGTTCTGCCTGGGGATTTTCTCGGATCTTTAGTGGCAAATGGTGTTTTCCTAAGCATACAAGACCAGTAATACTGTTCCTCAGTTATTGATTACTGTATTGCGAACTGTTTTCTATTCAGGAATGTTATGAAATGTTGCGTTCCTGATTGAACACAGAGTGATCACTATTCTCTTGAATTAATTTTCCAATATCCAGGGGTAAGCACCATGAAAATGATGTTTGACAGCCAAAGGAGCTGGTTGCCGATGCCTACGCTTGACAAGAAGGCATTGGAAAAAAATATAATTTCACAAGCAATTTAAAGATATTCTCATAAAAAAAGTTTATTGTCCAGAAAAGAAAGTGTCAGTTCAAATGCGTCTTTGGTTGAAACTATCCGGAACAGAGCTATTGGCAAACACTGTCCCCCAGTCCAGGGGGTCCAGGTAACAGAAAGGGATGCCCCATGGTTCAATGGAGAATGTAGAATCTCGAAAAGAAATGTGAACCATGATTGAATGAGTGGTGTGTACATAGCTGGCCAGAATTATAATTTCAATAGAGCATATACAAATTGCTAAACGACAAAATATTAATTTTAAAAAAAGAAGTTGTGCATGAGGAAGCACAAAGTCTGCCTGCAAAATGGGAGCCAATGAAGATTTGGTTAATTATCTGTGTGGACATGCATGGAATCTTTGTTTATATAATTTATTGTAAGTATCAGGTCTTAATATATAGCTTGTTTGAATATGCAAAAGCTGTTTTTTGTTTTAGACTTGTTCTCTCTGAATTTTATGAAATATGATACGTGTTTTTAAATGTTGCTAACTTAATAGAGAAATATGATGACATAATAATGATTTATGTTGGTCATTACATGGTAGGCTTTACAGATCACTTCAGCAGGGCTTTGGAGGCTACCTCTTAATAATTATTTTGGCATGTAATGGCAAATAGTTCATTTTAAAGCACCTGGGGCCTTTTACATTGGTGAAAATGTGGTAAGGAATATAAAAAAAAAGTTCTGACTGATTTGCAGCCTCTTTTCTCTGTTCAATAGATATTTTACACAAAACCTTATGCCAAACATTGGTTGTGGTCAGTTGGCCTTTTTGCATGCAGTTAGGAGAAACGTAGTGCAAATGTTTGGTCAGTAAAAATTGGTCACAAGTGGAGCACTGATTTTCAGGTGTATTTTAGGGTTCTGCCTGGGGATTTTCTGGAATCTTTAGTGGCAAATGGTGTTTTCCTAAGCATACAAGACCAGTAATACTGTTCCTCAGTTATTGATTACTGTATCGTGGACTGTTTTCTATTCAGGAATGTTATGAAAAGTTGCGTTCCTGATTGAACACAGAGCCATCACTATTCTCTTGAATTAATTTTGCAATATCCAGGGGTAAGCACCATGAAAATGATGTTTGACAGCCAAAGGAGCTGGTTGCCGATGCCTAAGCTTGACAAGTAGGCATTGGAAACAATTATTTTTTCCAAGCAATTTAAAGATATTCTCATAAAAAAGTTTATTGGCCAGAAAAGAAAGTGTCAGTTCGAATGCGTCTTTGGTTGAAACTATCCAGAACAGAGCTATTGGCAAACACTGTCCCCCAGTTCAGGAGGTCCAGGTTACAGAAATGGATGCCCAATGGTTCGATGGAGAATGTAGAATCTTAAAAAGAAATGTTAACCATGATTGAATGAGTGGTGTGTACACAGCTGGCCAGAATTATAATTTCAATAGGGCGTATAAAAATAGCTAAAAGACAAAAAAAGCATTTTAAAACAAGAACTTGTGCATGAGGAAGCACAAAGTATGCCTGCAAAATGGGAGCCAATGAAGATTTGGGTAATTATCTGTGTGGACATGCATGGAATCTTGGATTATATAATTTATTGTAATTATCAGGTCTTAATATATAGCTTGTTTGAATATGCAAAAGCTGTTTTTTGCTTTAGACTTGTTCTCTCTGAATTTTCTGAAAAATGATACGTGTTTTTAAATGTTGCTAACTTAATGGAGAAACACAATGACATAATATTGATTTATGTTGGTCATTACATGGTAGGCTTTACAGATCACTTCAGCAGGGCTTTGGAGGCTATCTCTTAATAATTATTTTGGCACGTAATGGCAAATAGTTCATTTTAAAGCACCTGGGGCCTGTTACATTGGTGAAAATGTGGTAAGGAGTATAAAAAAAAAGTTCTGACTGATTTGCAGCCTCTTTTCTCTGTTCAATAAATATTTTACACAAAACCTAATGCCAAACATTGGTTGTGTTCAGTAGGCCTTTTTGCATGCAGCTAGGACCAGTCAAGGATGAAATAAACATAACCAGGGTGTTCAGGAGCTCGAGCTAAATATTTGTAAGAAACGTAGTGCAAATGTTTGATCAGTAAAAATTTGTCACAAAGGGAGCACTGATTTTCAGGAGTATTTTAGGGTTCTGCCTGGGGATTTTCTGGGATCTTTAGTGGCATATGGTGTTTTTCTAAGCATATAAGACCAGTAATACTGTTCCTCAGTCATTGATTACTGTATCGTCGACTGTTTTCTATTCAGGAATGTTATGAAAAGTTACGTTCCTGATTGAACACGGAGCCATCACTATTCTCTTGAATTAATTTTCCAATAGCCAGGGGTAAGCACCATGAAAATGATGTTTGACAGTCAAAGGAGCTGGTTGGCGATGCCTAAGCTTGACAAGGAGGCATTGGAAAAAATTATTATTTCACAAGCAATTTAAAGATATTCTCATAAAAAAGTTTATTGGCCAGAAAAGAAAGTGTCAGTTCGAATGCGTCTTTGGTTGAAACTATCCAGAATAGAGCTATTGGCAAACACTGTCCCCCAGTTCAGGAGGTCCAGGTTACAGAAAGGGATGCCCAATGGTTCGATGGAGAATGTAGAATCTCGAAAAGAAATGTTAACCATGATTGAATGAGTGGTGTGTACACAGCTGGCCAGAATTATAATTTCAATAGGGCGTATAAAAATAGCTAAAAGACAAAAAAGAATTTTAAAACAAGAAGTTGTGCATGAGGAAGCACAAAGTATGCCTGCAAAATGGGAGCCAATGAAGATTTGGTTAATTATCTGTGTGGACATGCATGGAATCTTTGTTTATATAATTTATTGTAATTATCAGGTATTAATATATAGCTTGTTTGAATATGCAAAAGCTGTTTTTTTGTTTTAGACTTGTTCTCTCTGAATTTTATGAAGTATGATACGTGTTTTTAAATGTCGCTAACTTAATGGAGAAATACGATGACATAATATTGATTTATGTTGGTCATTACATGGTAGGCTTTACAGATCACTTCAGCAGGGCTTTGGAGGCTACCTCTTAATAATTATTTTGGCATGTAATGGCAGATAGTTCATTTTAAAGCACCTGGGGCCTGTTACATTGGTGAATATGTGGTAAGGAATATATAAAAAAAGTTCTGATGTTTTGCAGCCTCTTTTCTCTGTTCAATAGATATTTACACAAAACCTAATGCCAAACATTGGTTGTGGTCAGTTGGCCTTTTTGCATGCAGATAGGACCAGTCAAGGATCAAATAAACATAACCAGGGTGTTCAGGTACTCGAGCTAAATATTTGTAAGAAACGTAGTGCAAATGTTTGGTAAGTAAAAATTTGTCACAAATGGAGCACTGATTTTTCAGGTGTATTTTAGGGTTCTGCATGGGGATTTTCTGGGATCTTTAGTGGCAAATGGTGTTTTCCTAAGCATACAAGACCAGTAATACTGTTCCTCAGTCATTGATTACTGTATTGTGGACTGTTTTCTATTCAGGAATGTTATGAAAAGTTGCGTTCCTGATTGAACACGGAGCGATCACTATTCTCTTGAATTAATTTTCCAATAGCCAGGGGTAAGCACCATGAAAATGATGTTTGACAGCCAAAGGAGCTGGTTGCTGATGCCTAAGCTTGACAAGGAGGCATTTGAAACAATTATTATTTCACAAGCAATTTAAAGATATTCTCATAAAAAAGTTTATTGGCCAGAAAAGAAAGTGTCAGTTCGAATGCATCTTTGGTTGAAACTATCCAGAACAGAGCTATTGGCAAACACTGTCCCCCAGATCAGGAGGTCCAGGTTACAGAAAGGGATGCCCAATGGTTCGATGGAGAATGTAGAATCTTGAAAAGAAATGTGAACCATGATTGTATGAGTGGTGTGTACACAGCTGGCCAGAATTCTAATTTCAACAGGGCGTATAAAAATAGCTAAAGGACAAAAAAAGCATTTTAAAACAAGAAGTTGTGCATGAGGAAGCACAAAGTATGCCTGCAAAATGGGAGCCAATGAAGATTTGGTTAATTATCTGTGTGGACATGCATGGAATCTTTGTCTATATAATTTATTGTAATTATCAGGTATTAATATATAACTTGTTTGAATATGCAAAAGCTGTGTTTTGTTTTAGACTTGTTCTCTCTGAATTTTCTGAAAAATGATACGTGTTTTTAAATGTTGCTAACTTAATAGAGAAATACGATGACATAATATTGATTTATGTTGGTCATTACATGGTAGGCCTTACAGATCACTTCAGCAGGGCTTTGGAGGCTACCTCTTAATAATTATTTTGGCATGTAATGGCAAATAGTTCATTTTAAAGCACCTGGGGCCTTTTACATTGGTGAAAATGTGGTAAGGAATATAAAAAAAAAGTTTGGACTGATTTGCAGCCTGTTTTCTCTGTTCAATAGATATTTTACACAAAACCTAATGCCAAACATTGGTTGTGGTCAGTTGGCCTTTTTGCATGCAGATAGGACCAGTCAAGGATCAAATAAACATAACCAGGGTGTTCAGGAGCTCGAGCTAAATATTTTTAAGAAACGTAGTGCAAATGTTTGGTCAGTAAAAATTGGTCACAGGTGGAGCACTGATTTTCAGGTGTATTTTAGGGTTCTGCCTGGGGATTTTCTGGGATCTTTAGTGGCAAATGGTGTTTTCCTAAGCATACAAGACCAGTAATACTGTTCCTCAGTTAATGATTACTGTATCGTGGACTGTTTTCTATTCAGGAATGTTATGAAAAGTTGCGTTCCTGATTGAACACGGAGCGATCACTATTCTCTTGAATTAATTTTGCAATATCCAGGGGTAAGCACCATGAAAATGATGTTTGACAGCCAAAGGAGCTGGTTGGCGATGCCTAAGCTTGACAAGGAGGCATTGGAAAAAAATATTTTTTCCAAGCAATTTAAAGATATTCTCATAAAAAAGTTTATTGGCCAGAAAAGAAAGTGTCAGTTCGAATGCGTCTTTGGTTGAAACTATCCAGAACAGTGCTATTGGCAAACACTGTCCCCCAGATCAGGAACACTGTCCCCCAGATCAGGAGGTCCAGGTTACAGAAAGGGATGCCCAATGGTTCGATGGAGAATGTAGAATCTCGAAAAGAAATGTTAACCATGATTGAATGAGTGGTGTGTACACAGCTGGCCAGAATTCTAATTTCAACAGGGCGTATAAAAATAGCTAAAAGACAAAAAAAGCATTTTAAAACAAGAAGTTGTGCATGAGGAAGCACAAACTATGCCTGGAAAATGGGAGCCAATGAAGATTTGGTTAATTATCTGTGTGGACATGCATGGAATCTTTGTTTATATAATTTATTGTAATTATCAGGTATTAATATATAACTTGTTTGAATATGCAAAAGCTGTGTTTTGTTTTAGACTTGTTCTCTCTGAATTTTCTGAAAAATGATACGTGTTTTTAAATGTTGCTGACTTAATGGAGAAACACAATGACATAATATTGATTTATGTTGGTCATTACATGGTAGGCTTTACAGATCACTTCAGCAGGGCTTTGGAGGCTATCTCTTAATAATTATTTTGGCATGTAATGGCAAATAGTTCATTTTAAAGCACCTAGGGCCTGTTACATTGGGGAATATGTGGTAAGGAATATAAAAAAAAAGTTCTGACTGATTTGCAGCCTCTTTTCTCTGTTCAATAGATATTTTACACAAAACCTAATGCCAAACATTGGTTGTGGTCAGTTGGCCTTTTTGCATGCAGATAGGACCAGTCAAGGATCAAATAAACATAACCAGGGTGTTCAGGAGCTCGAGCTAAATATTTGTAAGAAACGTAGTGCAAATGTTTGGTAAGTAAAAATTTGTCACAAATGGAGCACTGATTTTTCAGGTGTATTTTAGGGTTCTGCATGGGGATTTTCTGGGATCTTTAGTGGCAAATGGTGTTTTCCTAAGCATACAAGACCAGTAATACTGTTCCTCAGTCATTGATTACTGTATTGTGGACTGTTTTCTATTCAGGAATGTTATGAAAAGTTGCGTTCCTGATTGAACACGGAGCGATCACTATTCTCTTGAATTAATTTTCCAATAGCCAGGGGTAAGCACCATGAAAATGATGTTTGACAGCCAAAGGAGCTGGTTGCTGATGCCTAAGCTTGACAAGGAGGCATTTGAAACAATTATTATTTCACAAGCAATTTAAAGATATTCTCATAAAAAAGTTTATTGGCCAGAAAAGAAAGTGTCAGTTCGAATGCATCTTTGGTTGAAACTATCCAGAACAGAGCTATTGGCAAACACTGTCCCCCAGATCAGGAGGTCCAGGTTACAGAAAGGGATGCCCAATGGTTCGATGGAGAATGTAGAATCTTGAAAAGAAATGTGAACCATGATTGAATGAGTGGTGTGTACACAGCTGGCCAGAATTCTAATTTCAACAGGGCGTATAAAAATAGCTAAAGGACAAAAAAAGCATTTTAAAACAAGAAGTTGTGCATGAGGAAGCACAAAGTATGCCTGCAAAATGGGAGCCAATGAAGATTTGGTTAATTATCTGTGTGGGCATGCATGGAATCTTTGTTTATATAATTTATTGTAATTATCAGGTATTAATATAGAACTTGTTTGAATATGCAAAAGCTGTGTTTTGTTTTAGACTTGTTCTCTCTGAATTTTCTGAAAAATGATACGTGTTTTTAAATGTTGCTAACTTAATAGAGAAATACGATGACATAATATTGATTTATGTTGGTCATTACATGGTAGGCCTTACAGATCACTTCAGCAGGGCTTTGGAGGCTACCTCTTAATAATTATTTTGGCATGTAATGGCAAATAGTTCATTTTAAAGCACCTGGGGCCTTTTACATTGGTGAGAATGTGGTAAGGAATATAAAAAAAAGTTCGGACTGATTTGCAGCCTGTTTTCTCTGTTCAATAGATATTTTACACAAAACCTAATGCCAAACATTGGTTGTGGTCAGTTGGCCTTTTTGCATGCAGATAGGACCAGTCAAGGATCAAATAAACATAACCAGGGTGTTCAGGAGCACGAGCTAAATATTTTTAAGAAACGTAGTGCAAATGTTTGGTCAGTAAAAATTGGTCACAAGTGGAGCACTGATTTTCAGGTGTATTTTAGGGTTCTGCCTGGGGATTTTCTGGGATCTTTAGTGGCATATGGTGTTTTCCGAAGCATATAAGACCAGTAATACTGTTCCTCAGTTATTGATTACTGTATCGTGGACTGTTTTCTATTCAGGAATGTTATGAAAAGTTGCGTTCCTGATTGAACACAGAGCCATCACTATTCTCTTGAATTAATTTTGCAATATCCAGGGGTAAGCACCATGAAAATGATGTTTGACAGCCAAAGGAGCTGGTTGCCGATGCCTAAACTTGACAAGGAGGCATTGGAAACAATTATTTTTTCCAAGCAATTTAAAGATATTCTCATAAAAAAGTTTATTGGCCAGAAAAGAAAGTGTCAGTTCGAATGCGTCTTTGGTTGAAACTATCCGGAACAGAGCTATTGGCAAACACTGTCCCCCAGTCCAGGGGGTCCAGGTAACAGAAAGGGATGCCCCATGGTTCAATGGAGAATGTAGAATCTCGAAAAGAAATGTGAACCATGATTGAATGAGTGGTGTGTACATAGCTGGCCAGAATTATAATTTCAATAGGGCGTATAAAATAGCTAAAAGACAAAAAAAGAATTTTAAAACAAGAAGTAGTGCATGAGCAAGCACAAAGTATGCCTGCAAAATGGGAGCCAATGAAGATTTGGTTAATTATCTGTGTGGACATGCATGGAATCTTTGTTTATATAATTTATTGTAATTATCAGGTATTAATATATAGCTTGTTTGAATATGCAAAAGCTGTTTTTTGTTTTAGACTTGTTCTCTCTGAATTTTATGAAATATGATGCGTGTTTTTAAATCTTGCTAACTTAATAGAGAAATACGATGACATAATATTGATTTATGTTGGTCATTACATGGTAGGCTTTACACATCACTTCAGCAGGGCTTTGGAGGCTACCTCTTAATAATTATTTTGGCATGTAATGGCAAATAGTTCATTTTAAAGCACCTAGGGCCTGTTACATTGGGGAAAATGTGGTAAGGAATATAAAAAAAAAGTTCTGACTGATTTGCAGCCTCTTTTCTCTGTTCAATAGATATTTTACACAAAACCTAATGCCAAACATTGGTTGTGGTCAGTTGGCCTTTTTGCATGCAGATAGGACCAGTCAAGGATCAAATAAACATAACCAGGGTGTTCAGGAGCTCGAGCTAAATATTTGTAAGAAACGTAGTGCAAATGTTTGTTAAGTAAAAATTTGTCACAAATGGAGCACTGATTTTTCAGGTGTATTTTAGGGTTCTGCATGGGGATTTTCTGGGATCTTTAGTGGCAAATGGTGTTTTCCTAAGCATACAAGACCAGTAATACTGTTCCTCAGTCATTGATTACTGTATCGTGGACTGTTTTCTATTCAGGAATGTTATGAAAAGTTGCGTTCCTGATTGAACACAGAGCGATCACTATTCTCTTGAATTAATTTTGCAATATCCAGGGGTAAGCACCATGAAAATGATGTTTGACAGCCAAAGGAGCTGGTTGCCGATGCCTAAACTTGACAAGGAGGCATTGGAAACAATTATTTTTCCCAAGCAATTTAAAGATATTCTCATAAAAAAGTTTATTGGCCAGAAAAGAAAGTGTCAGTTCGAATGCGTCTTTGGTTGAAACTATCCGGAACAGAGCTATTGGCAAACACTGTCCCCCAGTCCAGGGGGTCCAGGTAACAGAAAGGGATGCCCCATGGTTCAATGGAGAATGTAGAATCTCGAAAAGAAATGTGAACCATGATTGAATGAGTGGTGTGTACATAGCTGGCCAGAATTATAATTTCAATAGGGCGTATAAAATAGCTAAAAGACAAAAAAAGAATTTTAAAACAAGAAGTAGTGCATGAGCAAGCACAAAGTATGCCTGCAAAATGGGAGCCAATGAAGATTTGGTTAATTATCTGTGTGGACATGCATGGAATCTTTGTTTATATAATTTATTGTAAGTATCAGGTCTTAATATATAGCTTGTTTGAATATGCAAAAGCTGTTTTTTGTTTTAGACTTGTTCTCTCTGAATTTTATGAAATATGATACGTGTTTTTAAATCTTGCTAACTTAATAGAGAAATACGATGACATAATATTGATTTATGTTGGTCATTACATGGTAGGCTTTACAGATCACTTCAGCAGGGCTTTGGAGGCTACCTCTTAATAATTATTTTGGCATGTAATGGCAAATAGTTCATTTTAAAGCACCTGGGGCCTGTTACATTGGTGAAAATGTGGTAAGGCATATAAAAAAAAAGTTCGGACTGATTTGCAGCCTGTTTTCTCTGTTCAATATTTATTTTACACAAAACCTAATGCCAAACATTGGTTGTGGTCAGTTGGCCTTTTTGCATGCAGATAGGACCAGTCAAGGATCAAATAAACATAACCAGGGTGTTCAGGTACTCGAGCTAAATATTTGTAAGAAACGTAGTGCAAATGTTTGGTAAGTAAAAATTTGTCACAAATGGAGCACTGATTTTTCAGGTGTATTTTAGGGTTCTGCATGGGGATTTTCTGGGATCTTTAGTGGCAAATGGTGTTTTCCTAAGCATACAAGACCAGTAATACTGTTCCTCAGTCATTGATTACTGTATTGTGGACTGTTTTCTATTCAGGAATGTTATGAAAAGTTGCGTTCCTGATTGAACACAGAGCCATCACTATTCCCTTGAATTAATTTTGCAATATCCAGGGGTAAGCACCATGAAAATGATGTTTGACAGCCAAAGGCGCTGGTTGCCGATGCCTAAGCTTGACAAGGAGGCATTGGAAACAATTATTTTTTCCAAGCAATTTAAAGATATTCTCATAAAAAAGTTTATTGGCCAGAAAAGAAAGTGTCAGTTCGAATGCGTCTTTGGTTGAAACTATCCAGAACAGAGCTATTGGCAAACACTGTCCCCCAGTTCAGGAGGTCCAGGTTACAGAAAGGGTTGCCCAATGGTTCGATGGAGAATGTAGAATCTCGAAAAGAAATGTTAACCATGATTGAATGAGTGGTGTGTACACAGCTGGCCAGAATTCTAATTTCAATAGGGCGTATAAAAATAGCTAAAAGACAAAAAAAGCATTTTAAAACAAGAAGTTGTGCATGAGGAAGCACAAAGTCTGCCTGCAAAATGGGAGCCAATGAAGATTTGGTTAATTATCTGTGTGGACATGCATGGAATCTTTGTTTATATAATTTATTTTAAGTATCAGGTCTTAATATATAGCTTGTTTGAATATGCAAAAGCTGTTTTTTGTTTTAGACTTGTTCTCTCTGAATTTTATGAAATATGATACGTGTTTTTAAATGTTGCTAACTTAATAGAGAAATATGATGACATAATATTGATTTATGTTGGTCATTACATGGTAGGCTTTACAGATCACTTCAGCAGGGCTTTGGAGGCTACCTCTTAATAATTATTTTTGGAAGTAATGGCAAATAGTTCATTTTAAAGCACCTGGGGCCTTTTACATTGGTGAAAATGTGGTAAGGAATATAAAAAAAAAGTTCTGACTGATTTGCAGCCTGTTTTCTCTGTTCAATAGATATTTTACACAAAACCTAATGCCAAACATTGGTTGTGGTCAGTTGGCCTTTTTGAATGCAGATAGGACCAGTCAAGGATCAAATAAACATAACCAGGGTGTTCAGGAGCTCGAGCTAAATATTTTTAAGAAACGTAGTGCAAATGTTTGGTCAGTAAAAATTGGTCACAAATGGAGCACTGATTTTCAGGTGTATTTTAGGGTTCTGCCTGAGGATTTTCTCGGATCTTTAGTGGCAAATGGTGTTTTCCTAAGCATACAAGACCAGTAATACTGTTCCTCAGTTATTGATTACTGTATTGCGAACTGTTTTCTATTCAGGAATGTTATGAAATGTTGCGTTCCTGATTGAACACAGAGTGATCACTATTCTCTTGAATTAATTTTCCAATATCCAGGGGTAAGCACCATGAAAATGATGTTTGACAGCCAAAGGAGCTGGTTGCCGATGCCTACGCTTGACAAGAAGGCATTGGAAAAAAATATAATTTCACAAGCAATTTAAAGATATTCTCATAAAAAAAGTTTATTGTCCAGAAAAGAAAGTGTCAGTTCAAATGCGTCTTTGGTTGAAACTATCCGGAACAGAGCTATTGGCAAACACTGTCCCCCAGTCCAGGGGGTCCAGGTAACAGAAAGGGATGCCCCATGGTTCAATGGAGAATGTAGAATCTCGAAAAGAAATGTGAACCATGATTGAATGAGTGGTGTGTACATAGCTGGCCAGAATTATAATTTCAATAGAGCATATACAAATTGCTAAACGACAAAATATTAATTTTAAAACAAGAAGTTGTGCATGAGGAAGCACAAAGTCTGCCTGCAAAATGGGAGCCAATGAAGATTTGGTTAATTATCTGTGTGGACATGCATGGAATCTTTGTTTATATAATTTATTGTAAGTATCAGGTCTTAATATATAGCTTGTTTGAATATGCAAAAGCTGTTTTTTGTTTTAGACTTGTTCTCTCTGAATTTTATGAAATATGATACGTGTTTTTAAATGTTGCTAACTTAATAGAGAAATATGATGACATAATAATGATTTATGTTGGTCATTACATGGTAGGCTTTACAGATCACTTCAGCAGGGCTTTGGAGGCTACCTCTTAATAATTATTTTGGCATGTAATGGCAAATAGTTCATTTTAAAGCACCTGGGGCCTTTTACATTGGTGAAAATGTGGTAAGGAATATAAAAAAAAAGTTCTGACTGATTTGCAGCCTCTTTTCTCTGTTCAATAGATATTTTACACAAAACCTTATGCCAAACATTGGTTGTGGTCAGTTGGCCTTTTTGCATGCAGTTAGGAGAAACGTAGTGCAAATGTTTGGTCAGTAAAAATTGGTCACAAGTGGAGCACTGATTTTCAGGTGTATTTTAGGGTTCTGCCTGGGGATTTTCTGGAATCTTTAGTGGCAAATGGTGTTTTCCTAAGCATACAAGACCAGTAATACTGTTCCTCAGTTATTGATTACTGTATCGTGGACTGTTTTCTATTCAGGAATGTTATGAAAAGTTGCGTTCCTGATTGAACACAGAGCCATCACTATTCTCTTGAATTAATTTTGCAATATCCAGGGGTAAGCACCATGAAAATGATGTTTGACAGCCAAAGGAGCTGGTTGCCGATGCCTAAGCTTGACAAGTAGGCATTGGAAACAATTATTTTTTCCAAGCAATTTAAAGATATTCTCATAAAAAAGTTTATTGGCCAGAAAAGAAAGTGTCAGTTCGAATGCGTCTTTGGTTGAAACTATCCAGAACAGAGCTATTGGCAAACACTGTCCCCCAGTTCAGGAGGTCCAGGTTACAGAAAGGGATGCCCAATGGTTCGATGGAGAATGTAGAATCTTAAAAAGAAATGTTAACCATGATTGAATGAGTGGTGTGTACACAGCTGGCCAGAATTATAATTTCAATAGGGCGTATAAAAATAGCTAAAAGACAAAAAAAGCATTTTAAAACAAGAACTTGTGCATGAGGAAGCACAAAGTATGCCTGCAAAATGGGAGCCAATGAAGATTTGGGTAATTATCTGTGTGGACATGCATGGAATCTTGGATTATATAATTTATTGTAATTATCAGGTCTTAATATATAGCTTGTTTGAATATGCAAAAGCTGTTTTTTGCTTTAGACTTGTTCTCTCTGAATTTTCTGAAAAATGATACGTGTTTTTAAATGTTGCTAACTTAATGGAGAAACACAATGACATAATATTGATTTATGTTGGTCATTACATGGTAGGCTTTACAGATCACTTCAGCAGGGCTTTGGAGGCTATCTCTTAATAATTATTTTGGCACGTAATGGCAAATAGTTCATTTTAAAGCACCTGGGGCCTGTTACATTGGTGAAAATGTGGTAAGGAGTATAAAAAAAAAGTTCTGACTGATTTGCAGCCTCTTTTCTCTGTTCAATAAATATTTTACACAAAACCTAATGCCAAACATTGGTTGTGTTCAGTAGGCCTTTTTGCATGCAGCTAGGACCAGTCAAGGATGAAATAAACATAACCAGGGTGTTCAGGAGCTCGAGCTAAATATTTGTAAGAAACGTAGTGCAAATGTTTGATCAGTAAAAATTTGTCACAAAGGGAGCACTGATTTTCAGGAGTATTTTAGGGTTCTGCCTGGGGATTTTCTGGGATCTTTAGTGGCATATGGTGTTTTTCTAAGCATATAAGACCAGTAATACTGTTCCTCAGTCATTGATTACTGTATCGTCGACTGTTTTCTATTCAGGAATGTTATGAAAAGTTACGTTCCTGATTGAACACGGAGCCATCACTATTCTCTTGAATTAATTTTCCAATAGCCTGGGGTAAGCACCATGAAAATGATGTTTGACAGTCAAAGGAGCTGGTTGGCGATGCCTAAGCTTGACAAGGAGGCATTGGAAAAAATTATTATTTCACAAGCAATTTAAAGATATTCTCATAAAAAAGTTTATTGGCCAGAAAAGAAAGTGTCAGTTCGAATGCGTCTTTGGTTGAAACTATCCAGAATAGAGCTATTGGCAAACACTGTCCCCCAGTTCAGGAGGTCCAGGTTACAGAAAGGGATGCCCAATGGTTCGATGGAGAATGTAGAATCTCGAAAAGAAATGTTAACCATGATTGAATGAGTGGTGTGTACACAGCTGGCCAGAATTATAATTTCAATAGGGCGTATAAAAATAGCTAAAAGACAAAAAAGAATTTTAAAACAAGAAGTTGTGCATGAGGAAGCACAAAGTATGCCTGCAAAATGGGAGCCAATGAAGATTTGGTTAATTATCTGTGTGGACATGCATGGAATCTTTGTTTATATAATTTATTGTAATTATCAGGTATTAATATATAGCTTGTTTGAATATGCAAAAGCTGTTTTTTTGTTTTAGACTTGTTCTCTCTGAATTTTATGAAGTATGATACGTGTTTTTAAATGTCGCTAACTTAATGGAGAAATACGATGACATAATATTGATTTATGTTGGTCATTACATGGTAGGCTTTACAGATCACTTCAGCAGGGCTTTGGAGGCTACCTCTTAATAATTATTTTGGCATGTAATGGCAAATAGTTCATTTTAAAGCACCTGGGGCCTGTTACATTGGTGAATATGTGGTAAGGAATATATAAAAAAAGTTCTGATGTTTTGCAGCCTCTTTTCTCTGTTCAATAGATATTTACACAAAACCTAATGCCAAACATTGGTTGTGGTCAGTTGGCCTTTTTGCATGCAGATAGGACCAGTCAAGGATCAAATAAACATAACCAGGGTGTTCAGGAGCTCGAGCTAAATATTTTTAAGAAACGTAGTGCAAATGTTTGGTCAGTAAAAATTGGTCACAAGTGGAGCACTGATTTTCAGGTGTATTTTAGGGTTCTGCCTGGGGATTTTCTGGGATCTTTAGTGGCAAATGGTGTTTTCCTAAGCATACAAGACCAGTAATACTGTTCCTCAGTTAATGATTACTGTATCGTGGACTGTTTTCTATTCAGGAATGTTATGAAAAGTTGCGTTCCTGATTGAACACGGAGCGATCACTATTCTCTTGAATTAATTTTGCAATATCCAGGGGTAAGCACCATGAAAATGATGTTTGACAGCCAAAGGAGCTGGTTGGCGATGCCTAAGCTTGACAAGGAGGCATTGGAAAAAAATATTTTTTCCAAGCAATTTAAAGATATTCTCATAAAAAAGTTTATTGGCCAGAAAAGAAAGTGTCAGTTCGAATGCGTCTTTGGTTGAAACTATCCAGAACAGAGCTATTGGCAAACACTGTCCCCCAGTTCAGGATGTCCAGGTTACAGAAAAGGATGCCCAATGGTTCGATGGAGAATGTAGAATCTCGAAAAGAAATGTTAACCATGATTGAATGAGTGGTGTGTACACAGCTGGCCAGAATTCTAATTTCAATAGGGCGTATAAAAATAGCTAAAAGACAAAAAAAGCATTTTAAAACAAGAAGTTGTGCATGAGGAAGCACAAAGTATGCCTGCAAAATGGGAGCCAATGAAGATTTAGTTTATTTTCTGTGTGGACATGCATGGAATCTTTGTTTATATGATTTATTATAAGTATCAGGTCTTAATATATAGCTTGTTTGAATATGCAAAAGCTGTTTTTTGTTTTAGACTTGTTCTCTCTGAATTTTATGAAATATGATACGTGTTTTTAAATGTTGCTAACTTAATAGAGAAATACGATGACATAATATTGATTTATGTTGGTCATTACATGGTAGGCTTTACAGATCACTTCAGCAGGGCTTTGGAGGCTACCTCTTAATAATTATTTTGGCATGTAATGGCAAATAGTTCATTTTAAAGCACCTGGGGCCTGTTACATTGGTGAAAATGTGGTAAGGAATATAAAAAAAAAGTTCTGACTGATTTGCAGCCTGTTTTCTCTGTTCAATAGATATTTTACACAAAACCTAATGCCAAACATTGGTTGTGTTCAGTTGGCCTTTTTGAATGCAGATAGGACCAGTCAAGGATCAAATAAACATAACCAGGGTGTTCAGGAGCTCGAGCTAAATATTTGTAAGAAACGTAGTGCAAATGATTGGTCAGTAAAAATTGGTCACAAATGGAGCACTGATTTTCAGGTTTATTTTAGGGTTCTGCCTGGGGATTTTCTGGGATCTTTAGTGGCAAATGGTGTTTTCCTAAGCATACAAGACCAGTAATACTGTTCCTCAGTTATTGATTACTGTATTGCGAACTGTTTTCTATTTAGGAATGTTATGAAATGTTGCTTTCCTGATTGAACACAGAGTGATCCTATTCTCTTGAATTAATTTTCCAATATCCAGGGGTAAGCACCATGAAAATAATGTTTGACAGCCAAAGGAGCTGGTTGGCGATGCTTAAGCTTGACAAGAAGGCATTGGAAAAAAATATTATTTCACAAGCAATTTAAAGATATTCTCATAAAAAAGTTTATTGTCCAGAAAAGAAGGTGTCAGTTCAAATGCGTCTTTGGTTGAAACTATCCAGAACAGAGCTATTGGCAAACACTGCCCCCCAGTTCAGGAGGTCCAGGTTACAGAAAGGGATGCCCAATGGTTCGATGGAGAATGTAGAATCTCAAAATGAAATGTGAACCATGATTGGATGAGTGGTGTGTACACAGCTGGCCAGAATTATAATTTCAATAGGGCGTATAAAATAGCTAAAAGACAAAAAAAGAATTTTAAAACAAGAAGTAGTGCATGAGCAAGCACAAAGTATGCCTGCAAAATGGGAGCCAATGAAGATTTGGTTAATTTTCTGTGTGGACATGCATGGAATCTTGGATTATATAATTTATTGTAATTATCAGGTCTTAATATATAGCTTGTTTGAATATGCAAAAGCTGTTTTTTGCTTTAGACTTGTTCTCTCTGAATTTTCTGAAAAATGATACGTGTTTTTAAATGTTGCTAACTTAATGGAGAAACACAATGACATAATATTGATTTATGTTGGTCATTACATGGTAGGCTTTACAGATCACTTCAGCAGGGCTTTGGAGGCTATCTCTTAATAATTATTTTGGCACGTAATGGCAAATAGTTCATTTTAAAGCACCTGGGGCCTGTTACATTGGTGAAAATGTGGTAAGGAGTATAAAAAAAAAGTTCTGACTGATTTGCAGCCTCTTTTCTCTGTTCAATAAATATTTTACACAAAACCTAATGCCAAACATTGGTTGTGTTCAGTAGGCCTTTTTGCATGCAGCTAGGACCAGTCAAGGATGAAATAAACATAACCAGGGTGTTCAGGAGCTCGAGCTAAATATTTGTAAGAAACGTAGTGCAAATGTTTGATCAGTAAAAATTTGTCACAAAGGGAGCACTGATTTTCAGGAGTATTTTAGGGTTCTGCCTGGGGATTTTCTGGGATCTTTAGTGGCATATGGTGTTTTTCTAAGCATATAAAACCAGTAATACTGTTCCTCAGTCATTGATTACTGTATCGTCGACTGTTTTCTATTCAGGAATGTTATGAAAAGTTACGTTCCTGATTGAACACGGAGCCATCACTATTCTCTTGAATTAATTTTGCAATATCCAGGGGTAAGCACCATGAAAATGATGTTTGACAGCCAAAGGAGCTGGTTGCCGATGCCCAAGCTTGACAAGGAGGCATTGGAAACAATTATTATTTCACAAGCAATTTAAAGATATTCTCATAAAAAAGTTTATTGGCCAGAAAAGAAAGTGTCAGTTTGAATGTGTCTTTGGTTGAAACTATCCAGAACAGAGCTATTGGCAAACACTGTCCCGCAGTTCAGGAGGTACAGGTTACAGAAAGGGATGCCCAATGGTTCGATGGAGAATGTAGAATATTGAAAAGAAATGTGAACCATGATTGAATGAGTGGTGTGTACACAGCTGGCCAGAATTCTAATTTCAATAGGGCATATAAAAATTGCTAAAAGACAAAAAAAGAATTTTAAAACAAGAAGTTGTGCATGAGGAAGCACAAAGTATGCCTGCAAAATTGGAGCCAATGAAGATTTGGTTAATTTTCTGTGTGGACATGCATGGAATCTTTGATTATATAATTTATTGTAATTATCAGGTCTTAATATATAGCTTATTTGAATATGCAAAAGCTGTTTTTTGTTTTAGACTTGTTCTCTCTGAATTTTCTGAAATATGATACGTGTTTTTAAATGTCGCTAACTTAATGGAGAAATACGATGACATGATATTGATTTATGTTGGTCATTACATGGTAGGCTTTACAGATCACTTCAGCGGGGCTTTGGAGGCTACCTCTTAATAATTATTTTGGCATGTAATGGCAAATAGTTCATTTTAAAGCACCTGGGGCCTTTTACATTGGTGAAAATGTGGTAAGGAATATAAAAATAAAGTTCTAACGGATTTGCAGCCTCTTTTCTCTGTTCAATAGTTATTTTACACAAAACCTAATGCCAAACATTGGTTGTGGCCAGTTGGCCTTTTTGCATGCAGATAGGACCAGTCAAGGATTAAATAAATATAACCAGGGGGTTCAGGATCTCAAGCTAAATATTTCTAAGAAACGTAGTGCAAATGTTTGGTCAGTAAATATTGGTCACAAATGGAGCACTGATTTTCAGGTGTATTTTAGGGTTCTGCCTGGGGATTTTCTGGGATCTTTAGTGGCAAATGGTGTTTTCCTAAGCATACAAGACCAGTAATACTGTTCCTCAGTAGTTGATTACTGTATTGTGGACTGTTTTCTATTCAGGAATGTTATGAAATGTTGCGTTCCTGATTGAACACAGAGGGTTCACTATTCTCTTGAATTAATTTTCCAATAGCCAGGGGTAAGCACCATGAAAATGATGTTTGACAGCCAAAGGAGCTGGTTGGCGATGCCTAAGCTTGACAAGGAGGCATTGGAAAAAATTATTATTTCACAAGCAATTTAAAGATATTCTCATAAAAAAGTTTATTGGCCAGAAAAGAAAGTGTCAGTTCGAATGCGTCTTTGGTTGAAACTATCCAGAACAGAGCTATTGGCAAACACTGTCCCCCAGTTCAGGAGGTCCAGGTTACAGAAAGGGATGCCCAATGGTTCGATGGAGAATGTAGAATCTCGAAAAGAAATGTTAACCATGATTGAATGAGTGGTGTGTACACAGCTGGCCAGAATTATAATTTCAATAGGGCGTATAAAAATAGCTAAAAGACAAAAAAAGCATTTTAAAACAAGAACTTGTGCATGAGGAAGCACAAAGTATGCCTGCAAAATGGGAGCCAATGAAGATTTGGGTAATTATCTGTGTGGACATGCATGGAATCTTGGATTATATAATTTATTGTAATTATCAGGTCTTAATATATAGCTTGTTTGAATATGCAAAAGCTGTTTTTTGCTTTAGACTTGTTCTCTCTGAATTTTCTGAAAAATGATACGTGTTTTTAAATGTTGCTAACTTAATGGAGAAACACAATGACATAATATTGATTTATGTTGGTCATTACATGGTAGGCTTTACAGATCACTTCAGCAGGGCTTTGGAGGCTATCTCTTAATAATTATTTTGGCACGTAATGGCAAATAGTTCATTTTAAAGCACCTGGGGCCTGTTACATTGGTGAAAATGTGGTAAGGAGTATAAAAAAAGTTCTAATGGATTTGCAGCCTCTTTTCTCTGTTCAATAGTTATTTTACACAAAACCTAATGCCAAACACTGGTTGTGGTCAGTTGGCCTTTTTGCATGCAGATAGGACCAGTCAAGGATTAAATAAATATAACCAGGGGGTTCAGGATCTCGAGCTAAATATTTTTAAGAAACGTAGTGCAAATGTTTGCTCAGTAAATATTGGTCACAAATGGAGCACTGATTTTCAGGTGTATTTTAGGGTTCTGCCTGGGGATTTTCTGGGATCTTTAGTGGCAAATGGTGTTTTCCTAAGCATACAAGACCAGTAATACTGTTCCTCAGTCATTGATTACTGTATTGTGGACTGTTTTCTATTCAGGAATGTTATGAAATGTTGCGTTCCTGATTGAACACAGAGGGTTCACTATTCTCTTGAATTAATTTTCCAGTAGCCAGGGGTAAGCACCATGAAAATGATATTGGACAGCCAAAGGAGCTGGTTGGCGATGCCTAAGCTTGACAAGAAGGCATTGGAAAAAAATATTATTTCACAAGCAATTTAAAGATATTCTCATAAAAAAGTTTATTGTCCAGAAAAGAAAGTGTCAGTTCAAATGCGTCTTTCGTTGAAACTATCCGGAACAGAGCTATTGGCAAACACTGTCCCCCAGTTCCGGGGGTCCAGGTAACAGAAAGGGATGCCCCATGGTTCGATGGAGAATGTAGAATCTCAAAAAGAAATGTGAATCATGATTGAATGAGTGGTGTGTACAATGCTGGCCAGAATTATAATTTCAATAGAGCATATACAAATTGCTAAAAGACAAAAAAAATCATTTTAAAACAAGAATGAGGAAGCACAAAGTATGCCTGCAAAATGGGAGCCAATGAAGATTTGGTTAATTATCTGTGTGGACATGCATGGAATCTTTGTTTATATAATTTATTGTAATTATCAGGTATTAATATATAACTTGTTTGAATATGCAAAAGCTGTGTTTTGTTTTAGACTTGTTCTCTCTGAATTTTCTGAAATATGATACATGTTTTTAAATGTTGCTAACTTAATGGAGAAACACAATGACATAATATTGATTTATGTTGGTCATTACATGGTAGGCTTTACAGATCACTTCAGCAGGGCTTTGGAGGCTATCTCTTAATAATTATTTTGGCATGTAATGGCAAATAGTTCATTTTAAAGCACCTGGGGCCTGTTACATTGGGGAAAATGTGGTAAGGAATATAAAAAAAAAAGTTCTGACTGATTTGCAGCCTCTTTTCTCTGTTCAATAGCTATTTTACACAAAACCTAATGCCAAACATTGGTTGTGGTCAGTTGGCCTTTTTGCATGCAGATAGGACCAGTCAAGGATCAAATAAACATAACCAGGGTGTGCGGGAGCTCGAGCTAAATATTTGTAAGAAACGTAGTGCAAATGTTTGGTCAGTAAAAATTGGTCACAAATGGAGCACTGATTTTTCAGGTGTATTTTAGGGTTCTGCATGGGGATTTTCTGGGATCTTTAGTGGCAAATGGTGTTTTCCTAAGCATACAAGACCAGTAATACTGTTCCTCAGTCATTGATTACTGTATTGTGGACTGTTTTCTATTCAGGAATGTTATGAAAAGTTGCGTTCCTGATTGAACACGGAGCGATCACTATTCTCTTGAATTAATTTTCCAATAGCCAGGGGTAAGCACCATGAAAATGATGTTTGACAGCCAAAGGAGCTGGTTGCCGATGCCTAAGCTTGACAAGGAGGCATTTGAAACAATTATTATTTCACCAGCAATTTAAAGATATTCTTATAAAAAAGTTTATTGGCCAGAAAAGAAAGTGTCAGTTCGAATGCGTCTTTGGTTGAAACTATCCAGAACAGAGCTATTGGCAAACACTGTCCCCCAGTTCAGGAGGTCCAGGTTACAGAAAGGGATGCCCAATGGTTCGATGGAGAATGTAGAATCTTAAAAAGAAATGTTAACCATGATTGAATGAGTGGTGTGTATACAGCTGGCCAGAATTCTAATTTCAACAGGGCGTATAAAAATAGCTAAAAGGGGGGATCCAAGATGGCCGCCGGGGTGAGGAGTCGCAGCTAAACCGCGCTCCGCCCGGGCCGCCGAAAGAAGCACGACCGAAGCCGTGACGGGCCGTCCCTCGGCCCCCCCCCCGACTACCAAGCTGCCCCCATACACCCCCCCCCCCAGCGAGGAAGCAGGCGCCGTGAATAGAAGTGCGCCGCCGAACACACGAAGAGCGAGGCAACCGCCCCCTCCCCCATCGGGACCGAAAGAGTTTCTCCCGCGTCGCAGGGGGCCCTCCGGCGCGGCGCCGGGAGATTGCGAGGCATCGACCAGCGAGTGAGCGGGATCGTGGAACGGAGCAGCCCTCGCGCCGCCCCGAGGTGAGGGGAGAGCGGCGTGCAGCGGAGCAGCTGCGCCGCCGGGAGAAAGCAGCGCGAGCAGGGCGGACCGCGGGAGAGAGGCCGCGGGGGCCGCCCTGCACGGAGCGCACAGGAGGACACAGAGGCAGAGGTGAGCAGGCCCGGGGGGGGCCAGGAATTAAGCGCCAGCCCAGGCGCACATACCCCAGGGGGGGGGACTCACAGGAAGGAAAAAAAAAAAAAAAAAAAAAAAACACCTCTCCCAGGCACCAACCAGATTCCCCCTGGGACACAAGGACTCACCTCACAAGTCCCCCAACAAGACAGAGGGTGGAAAGGGGGGAAACCCAGGAAGGTGAAACAGAATACAGCAGGACCCCCAACAGTGAAGAACACCTCGGAGGACAAGAAAGCGAGAGGCCCCATCTAAGGGTTACAAGAGGGCGAAGGAACCATATAGTCTACTACACTGAGCGCCCTATCATGTCTAGGGCAAAAGGAAAGGGGAACCCCATCCAGCAAACTCCCCAAACAGTGAAACAAGGGGCCGACATTCTGCAGATGTGGTCAACAGAGGGGACACCACAACCAAGAGGAAGAACCCAGGGAGACCCCACGGGAGAAGCAGAATCACTATCCCAACAACAGCAACCACTGACCAGGGAGGACATGCAAACCTGGTTCATGGACCTGCAGGAAAAATGCATGTCCACAGTTCAGGAACAATTTACATCCATGAAGAACGAAATGAAGCAAGCGGTACAAGACATGAGAACAGACATAAACAACCTAGAAGAAAGAACAGATATTGTGGAAAAAACGGTGCAAAGTCTTGAAGAAGACACGAGACAAACAAGCGAAACGCAAGAACACCTGGTGACACTCACTCACAACTTGGAACTACAATGTGAGGATTTAGAGAACCGCTCTAGACGCTCCAACATCCGAATCAAGAACATGGTGGAATCAGTGCTGGACAAAGATCTGAAGGAGGCGGTGAAGGAGGTGTTCAGAGACATCCTGGGAACACAAGATATCGAGGATATCGGAATCGACAGAATCCACAGGGTGGGACCGAAAAGAGCGGGGGCCCCAGGGGAAAGACCACGTGATGTTCTGGTGGCGCTATCCTCCTACCCGCAGAAAGAACAGATCCTCAGGAGAGCCAGGGAATTGGAACATATTAAAATGAATGGGCAAGACATCCAACTGTATCAGGACCTAGCACTAATAACCCTCCAAAAAAGAAGAGCAATGGCCCCGTTGGTGAAAGTGCTAATAGGAAAACAAATCCGCTACAAATGGACCTTCCCGTTTGGGCTGCTGTTCACATGGGAAGGAAAACAGAAGAGAGTGACCACGCTGGAAGAAGGCCTCAGCACGATGGGACTACAAGATGAAGAGATGGAGCAGATGGACCAGGGGGAGGCCACAAACAGGAGAGAACGAACGAGAAAACCTATGGGCTGGGAATCCAGCAAGCAGAAGAAGGCAAATCCAGGGAGAGACACCCGGAGAAAGGTACCATGAAGAGTATAAGAAAAACACATGCCTGGGGAACAGACATGGATACGCTGCCACTGAAGACCCAGTCGGGGGGGAACATGGGAACGGACCGGAACGGACAATTCAAGGAGGGCGGCCTGGTCGAGACCCAACGGTCGGGAACCAGGTAAAGACAAATGGATCAGTGGGGTTTAGGAATCCCCATAACATACCCCCCGAGGGTATGGAGGGCAGGGAGCGAAGGGCGCAACGCCCTAGCGTCAATAGGAACCCTCGCCCTACTCGGGGGAAAGTTTGATTGGTTTAAAGTTCAAAGTTGGGGGGGAAGGGAAGTTCAAGGGAAGGGAAGGGATCGGAAGAAACAAAGAGCTAAATCAGGAACAAGAGGGGACCAGAGGCAATGGCATACAAACAAAATAGAATGGGGATGATACGCTTTATGACCTACAATATCAGGGGCATGAACCACCCAACAAAAAGAACGAAACTGGAGAAACAATTCAAAAGGGAGAAGGCGGATGTACTACTCCTCCAGGAAACCCATATCAAAACTAAAGATAAGCACAAAATGCGGATAAAAGGATATAAAATATGGGCACAGGCAACGACAACAGAAAAAAAAGCAGGAGCCCTGATAGCGATAAAAGAAGGAAAGGACATAAAACCAATAGACACTATGACTGATAAGGAAGGAAGGTACGCCTTTGCCAACGTAGAGATCGAAGGATGGCGCATAACGCTCGCCTCAATATATGCACCCAATCAGGGACAGGATGGCTTTCTCAGAAACGCACTATCGAAACTGGAAGATTTCGCTAGAGGGGAGGTGATACTGGGGGGGGACTTTAATTTGGCGTGGAACCCAAAGCTAGATAGGAGCACAGGAAACACACATGGACAGGGGGCGCCATCAAAACGTTTGAAACAGCAAATGGACCAAATGGCTCTGAATGATGTCTGGAGGGAACTGAAGGGTGAACAAAGGGGGTATACCTATTTCTCACATGTTCACAGCTCTATGTCCAGGATCGACTATCTATGGGTGTCAGTGGGACTACTGGGAAAGATACAAGGACTAGATAAGGGCTCTATAGCCCTCTCGGACCATGCCCCTCTATGGTTGGACGTGACTCTCCCAGGGAGGAAGAGCAGGCTATGGAAATGGAGGTTACCGCAGGAGTTGATCCATGACCCAGTGGCAGGGGAGGCCATAAGGCAAATGATAGCGGAATACTTCTTACAAAATGACACGGGGGAGGTCGCAATGAGCGCAGTCTGGGACGCGTTTAAAGCAGTCTTGAGGGGGAAGATGATAGCGATGAAAATCACGAGAGATAAACAAAGGGATCGGTGGGAAAAAGAGCTGGAAAAAACAATTGAGGAGATCCAAGAGAAATTGACGACTCAACCCACAAAGATATTGAAAAAATCTCTGAAACATACACAAGGCCAACTAGAGATGTTACGTACAAAGGGCGCAGAAAGGAATCTACTCTATCTGAAACAGAGATATTATATAAGAGCGAACAAAGCAGACAGACTCCTGGCGCGACAACTAAGGGCGAAACAAAAAGAAACAACAATTAAGGCCATATGCGATACGAAAGGTGCCACTCAAACCTCTACGCACGACATGGGGGAAACAATGAGGCAATTTTATCAAACGCTCTACTCCACAGAACACCCCGATACAAACGCCCAAACTTCATACTTAGAGGCCCTAAAGATCCCGAAAATCTCAGAAGAAGATAAACAGTTACTAGAGACCCCTATCAGTGAAGAAGAAGTCAATAAAGCCATAAAAGAACTCCCAAGTAACAAAGCTCCAGGCCCGGATGGGTTTACGGCACCATTTTATAAAAAATATGCAGACATACTAACCCCGATCCTAACAAGACTCCTAAACTCATTCAAAGACACCGGTAATGTGACCCCCACAATGAACGAAGCGAAGGTGCTGGTGTTTCACAAACCAGGCAAAGATCCAACTAACCCCGCATCATACAGACCAATCTCCCTAATCAACCTAGATGCAAAAATATATACCAAAATCCTGGCAACAAGGCTATCCCCGCTCCTCCCTAAATTGATTAGCGAGGATCAATCAGGCTTCATTCCAGGCAGGCAAACCCACGATAATACTAGGAGGCTAGCCCACCTGATCGAAAAAATAGGGATAACCCGCACCCCAGCGATACTACTGTCAGTAGATGCCGAGAAGGCTTTCGATAGAGTGGAGTGGTCCATACTGTTTAGGGTTCTGGAATCCATGGGGTTTGGGGAAAAATATATCGCGAGTATTAGAGCAAACTACAATTCCCCATCCAGTAGAATAGCCATTAATGGCGAACTCACTGGCAAGGTAACGATAACGAGAGGAACGAAACAGGGATGCCCCCTATCACCACTACTATACGCTCTTTTCTTAGAACCCCTCCTAATTAAAATACGGGAATCAATACACATCAAAGGGATAGAAATGGCGGGTCAGCAACACAAAGTAATTGCGTATGCAGATGATATGCTAATAACCTTAGAGGACCCTGAATCCACTTTATCGGCCACAGTTAGAGAACTAGAAAACTATGGGACCATCTCTGGCCTAAAAATAAATAGAAAAAAATCAGAGATCCTCATCCTGGCAGGGGATAGAACGAACATAGAAAGGCAGGCAAAAATACTGGACCTCAAGATAGTACAGAAAGGCATTAAATATCTAGGAATAAATGTACCCCCAAAAATAGAGCAATTCTACGGGGAAAACTACCCGTCGCTAATTATAAACATCCGAAGGGAATTAAACAGATGGAACCCACTACAGATATCCTGGTGGGGTAGAATACAATCAATCAAGATGACCATCCTCCCAAAGGTACTATATTATTTTCAGGCTCTCCCAGTGGGGGTCCTAGACACGTTCTTCAAAACCTTAACAAAACTGGTATCGTCCTTCATATGGAAAGGGAAAACACCGAGAATAGCCAGGAAGGTCCTCACGGCCCCAACCAGAGAAGGAGGAATGGCGCTACCCCACTTTAGAAAATACTACCAGGCAGCACAGCTTAAAGTTCTAAGGGAGTGGGTGGGGGAGGATCCGCAACAGATATGGGCCAAACAAGACAGAGCAGTAGCAAGGACCCCACTGGTAGAACTGCTCTGGAAACAGAGGCAGCACAGGCACGAAAATCTAAGGTTAAGCGAAATTATGAAGACCACGTTAGAAGCATGGGATAGCCAAACAAAAAAAGGCATAATGACCACAGCGATTGGGCCCTTCACACCCATCTGTAGAAACCCACTATTTCCACGGGGGATGGAACAAGGGGCATATGACACCTGGGAGAAGGCGGGCATTACTAAAATAGGAGAGATGTTTATGGACAAGGAAATCATCCCCCTGGAGTCGTGCGTGGCTGACACGAGAATCCTTAAAAGTGATAGATACAGATATGAGCAGCTAAAGCACTGGCTAAACTCTCCGACAATCATCGAGGCAGCAACCAGGGACCTTACAGGGTTCGAAACATACATCACATCCAACACGGGGGAGAGAAAATGGGTATCAACTTTATACAAATACATAAACTCACAAGGGGAAAGCATTAAATGGTCATACAGAATAAAATGGGGCAGAACATTGGGGGAGGAACCAACGGATAAACAATGGGAGGACCTATGGAAACAGATCCCCAGAATGACCCGCTCGGCACAAACTAGGGAGATGTGGGTCAAAATAATGACACAGTGGCACTACACCCCAGAGAGGCTCCACTCAATGTACCCCAACACGTCCAACCACTGCTGGAGAGGATGTGACGAAGTGGGAACATGGAGACATATATGGCATGACTGTAAAGGCATCAGACCCTTTTGGGAAGAAGTGAAAAACGAGATGGGCAAAATATTCCCGGATGTGGGGCTGATGGGGGAGGAGGTGTGGCTCTGTGGAATCAAAGACGACACAGCAAGGCAATACACCAAAACGCAATGGAGATCATTCATGGGACTACTCATTGCAGCCTGGACCACCATTGCACAGAACTGGAAAAATAAAAATACCCCATTGACCTACACCTGGCTACAGAAAGTATGGGCCCATATAACAATGGAGAAAATTACCCACAAACTTCAAGGAACAGGAGACAAATTTGTAAAGGAATGGGAAGGGACCCTGCAATACCTCCAGTCAGACTTTATGGAGCAATGGTGCCCCCATAACATAAAAATCTCAGATATATTCAACGCATAAAGGAATCCCTGGACAAAAGACTCCATCCGTCCCGTGGGGAGGGAGGGGGGAGGGGGAAGGGAATGTTATAAGATTCAATGTTAACTTCTTCATGTATTATTTATGTAAAACTAATAAATACAAGTTTAAAAAAAAAAAATAGCTAAAAGACAAAAAAAGCATTTTAAAACAAGAAGTTGTGCATGAGGAAGCACAAAGTATGCCTGAAAAATGGGAGCCAATGAAGATTTGGTTAATTATCTGTGTGGACATGCATGGAATCTTTGTTTATATAATTTATTGTAATTATCAGGTATTAATATATAACTTGTTTGAATATGCAAAAGCTGTGTTTTGTTTTAGACTTGTTCTCTCTGAATTTTCTGAAAAATGATACGTGTTTTTAAATGTTGCTAACTTAATGGAGAAACACAAGACATAATATTGATTTATGTTGGTCATTACATGGTAGGCTTTACACATCACTTCAGCAGGGCTTTGGAGGCTATCTCTTAATAATTATTTTGGCATGTAATGGCAAATAGTTCATTTTAAAGCACCTAGGGCCTGTTACATTGGGGAAAATGTGGTAAGGAATATAAAAAAAAAGTTCTGACTGATTTGCAGCCTCTTTACTCTGTTCAATAGATATTTTACACAAAACCTAATGCCAAACATTGGTTGTGGTCAGTTGGCCTTTTTGCATGCAGATAGGACCAGTCAAGGATCAAATAAACATAACCAGGGTGTTCAGGTACTCGAGCTAAATATTTGTAAGAAACGTAGTGCAAATGTTTGGTAAATAAAAATTTGTCACAAATGGAGCACTGATTTTTCAGGTGTATTTTAGGGTTCTGCATGGGGATTTTCTGGGATCTTTAGTGGCAAATGGTGTTTTCCTAAGCATACAAGACCAGTAATACTGTTCCTCAGTCATTGATTACTGTATTGTGGACTGTTTTCTATTCAGGAATGTTATGAAAAGTTGCGTTCCTGATTGAACACGGAGCGATCACTATTCTCTTGAATTAATTTTCCAATAGCCAGGGGTAAGCACCATGAAAATGATGTTTGACAGCCAAAGGAGCTGGTTGCTGATGCCTAAGCTTGACAAGGAGGCATTTGAAACAATTATTATTTCACAAGCAATTTAAAGATATTCTCATAAAAAAGTTTATTGGCCAGAAAAGAAAGTGTCAGTTCGAATGCATCTTTGGTTGAAACTATCCAGAACAGAGCTATTGGCAAACACTGTCCCCCAGATCAGGAGGTCCAGGTTACAGAAAGGGATGCCCAATGGTTCGATGGAGAATGTAGAATCTTGAAAAGAAATGTGAACCATGATTGTATGAGTGGTGTGTACACAGCTGGCCAGAATTCTAATTTCAACAGGGCGTATAAAAATAGCTAAAGGACAAAAAAAGCATTTTAAAACAAGAAGTTGTGCATGAGGAAGCACAAAGTATGCCTGCAAAATGGGAGCCAATGAAGATTTGGTTAATTATCTGTGTGGACATGCATGGAATCTTTGTTTATATAATTTATTGTAATTATCAGGTATTAATATATAACTTGTTTGAATATGCAAAAGCTGTGTTTTGTTTTAGACTTGTTCTCTCTGAATTTTCTGAAAAATGATACGTGTTTTTAAATGTTGCTAACTTAATAGAGAAATACGATGACATAATATTGATTTATGTTGGTCATTACATGGTAGGCCTTACAGATCACTTCAGCAGGGCTTTGGAGGCTACCTCTTAATAATTATTTTGGCATGTAATGGCAAATAGTTCATTTTAAAGCACCTGGGGCCTTTTACATTGGTGAAAATGTGGTAAGGAATATAAAAAAAAAGTTTGGACTGATTTGCAGCCTGTTTTCTCTGTTCAATAGATATTTTACACAAAACCTAATGCCAAACATTGGTTGTGGTCAGTTGGCCTTTTTGCATGCAGATAGGACCAGTCAAGGATCAAATAAACATAACCAGGGTGTTCAGGAGCTCGAGCTAAATATTTGTAAGAAACGTAGTGCAAATGTTTGATCAGTAAAAATTTGTCACAAAGGGAGCACTGATTTTCAGGAGTATTTTAGGGTTCTGCCTGGGGATTTTCTGGGATCTTTAGTGGCATATGGTGTTTTTCTAAGCATATAAAACCAGTAATACTGTTCCTCAGTCATTGATTACTGTATCGTCGACTGTTTTCTATTCAGGAATGTTATGAAAAGTTACGTTCCTGATTGAACACGGAGCCATCACTATTCTCTTGAATTAATTTTGCAATATCCAGGGGTAAGCACCATGAAAATGATGTTTGACAGCCAAAGGAGCTGGTTGCCGATGCCTAAGCTTGACAAGGAGGCATTGGAAACAATTATTATTTCACAAGCAATTTAAAGATATTCTCATAAAAAAGTTTATTGGCCAGAAAAGAAAGTGTCAGTTTGAATGTGTCTTTGGTTGAAACTATCCAGAACAGAGCTATTGGCAAACACTGTCCCGCAGTTCAGGAGGTACAGGTTACAGAAAGGGATGCCCAATGGTTCGATGGAGAATGTAGAATATTGAAAAGAAATGTGAACCATGATTGAATGAGTGGTGTGTACACAGCTGGCCAGAATTCTAATTTCAATAGGGCATATAAAAATTGCTAAAAGACAAAAAAAGAATTTTAAAACAAGAAGTTGTGCATGAGGAAGCACAAAGTATGCCTGCAAAATTGGAGCCAATGAAGATTTGGTTAATTTTCTGTGTGGACATGCATGGAATCTTTGATTATATAATTTATTGTAATTATCAGGTCTTAATATATAGCTTATTTGAATATGCAAAAGCTGTTTTTTGTTTTAGACTTGTTCTCTCTGAATTTTCTGAAATATGATACGTGTTTTTAAATGTCGCTAACTTAATGGAGAAATACGATGACATGATATTGATTTATGTTGGTCATTACATGGTAGGCTTTACAGATCACTTCAGCGGGGCTTTGGAGGCTACCTCTTAATAATTATTTTGGCATGTAATGGCAAATAGTTCATTTTAAAGCACCTGGGGCCTTTTACATTGGTGAAAATGTGGTAAGGAATATAAAAATAAAGTTCTAACGGATTTGCAGCCTCTTTTCTCTGTTCAATAGTTATTTTACACAAAACCTAATGCCAAACATTGGTTGTGGTCAGTTGGCCTTTTTGCATGCAGATAGGACCAGTCAAGGATTAAATAAATATAACCAGGGGGTTCAGGATCTCAAGCTAAATATTTCTAAGAAACGTAGTGCAAATGTTTGGTCAGTAAATATTGGTCACAAATGGAGCACTGATTTTCAGGTGTATTTTAGGGTTCTGCCTGGGGATTTTCTGGGATCTTTAGTGGCAAATGGTGTTTTCCTAAGCATACAAGACCAGTAATACTGTTCCTCAGTAGTTGATTACTGTATTGTGGACTGTTTTCTATTCAGGAATGTTATGAAATGTTGCGTTCCTGATTGAACACAGAGGGTTCACTATTCTCTTGAATTAATTTTCCAATAGCCAGGGGTAAGCACCATGAAAATGATGTTTGACAGCCAAAGGAGCTGGTTGGCGATGCCTAAGCTTGACAAGGAGGCATTGGAAAAAATTATTATTTCACAAGCAATTTAAAGATATTCTCATAAAAAAGTTTATTGGCCAGAAAAGAAAGTGTCAGTTCGAATGCGTCTTTGGTTGAAACTATCCAGAACAGAGCTATTGGCAAACACTGTCCCCCAGTTCAGGAGGTCCAGGTTACAGAAAGGGATGCCCAATGGTTCGATGGAGAATGTAGAATCTCGAAAAGAAATGTTAACCATGATTGAATGAGTGGTGTGTACACAGCTGGCCAGAATTATAATTTCAATAGGGCGTATAAAAATAGCTAAAAGACAAAAAAAGCATTTTAAAACAAGAACTTGTGCATGAGGAAGCACAAAGTATGCCTGCAAAATGGGAGCCAATGAAGATTTGGGTAATTATCTGTGTGGACATGCATGGAATCTTGGATTATATAATTTATTGTAATTATCAGGTCTTAATATATAGCTTGTTTGAATATGCAAAAGCTGTTTTTTGCTTTAGACTTGTTCTCTCTGAATTTTCTGAAAAATGATACGTGTTTTTAAATGTTGCTAACTTAATGGAGAAACACAATGACATAATATTGATTTATGTTGGTCATTACATGGTAGGCTTTACAGATCACTTCAGCAGGGCCTTGGAGGCTATCTCTTAATAATTATTTTGGCACGTAATGGCAAATAGTTCATTTTAAAGCACCTGGGGCCTGTTACATTGGTGAAAATGTGGTAAGGAGTATAAAAAAAAGTTCTGACTGATTTGCAGCCTCTTTTCTCTGTTCAATAAATATTTTACACAAAACCTAATGCCAAACATTGGTTGTGTTCAGTAGGCCTTTTTGCATGCAGCTAGGACCAGTCAAGGATGAAATAAACATAACCAGGGTGTTCAGGAGCTCGAGCTAAATATTTGTAAGAAACGTAGTGCAAATGTTTGATCAGTAAAAATTTGTCACAAAGGGAGCACTGATTTTCAGGAGTATTTTAGGGTTCTGCCTGGGGATTTTCTGGGATCTTTAGTGGCATATGGTGTTTTTCTAAGCATATAAGACCAGTAATACTGTTCCTCAGTCATTGATTACTGTATCGTCGACTGTTTTCTATTCAGGAATGTTATGAAAAGTTACGTTCCTGATTGAACACGGAGCCATCACTATTCTCTTGAATTAATTTTCCAATAGCCAGGGGTAAGCACCATGAAAATGATGTTTGACAGTCAAAGGAGCTGGTTGGCGATGCCTAAGCTTGACAAGGAGGCATTGGAAAAAATTATTATTTCACAAGCAATTTAAAGATATTCTCATAAAAAAGTTTATTGGCCAGAAAAGAAAGTGTCAGTTCGAATGCGTCTTTGGTTGAAACTATCCAGAACAGAGCTATTGGCAAACACTGTCCCCCAGTTCAGGAGGTCCAGGTTACAGAAAGGGATGCCCAATGGTTCGATGGAGAATGTAGAATCTCGAAAAGAAATGTGAACCATGATTGAATGAGTGGTGTGTACATAGCTGGCCAGAATTATAATTTCAATAGAGCATATACAAATTGCTAAACGACAAAATATTAATTTTAAAACAAGAAGTTGTGCATGAGGAAGCACAAAGTCTGCCTGCAAAATGGGAGCCAATGAAGATTTGGTTAATTATCTGTGTGGACATGCATGGAATCTTTGTTTATATAATTTATTGTAAGTATCAGGTCTTAATATATAGCTTGTTTGAATATGCAAAAGCTGTTTTTTGCTTTAGGCTTGTTCTCTCTGAATTTTGTGAAAAATGATACGTGTTTTTAAATGTTGCTAACTTAATTGAGAAACACGACATAATATTGATTTATGTTGGTCATTACAAGGTAGGCTTTACAGATCACTTCAGCAGGGCTTTGGAGGCTACCTCTTAATAATTATTTTGGCATGTAATGGCAAATAGTTCATTTTAAAGCACCTGGGGCCTTTTACATTGGTGAAAATGTGGTAAGGAATATAAAAAAAAGTTCTGACTGATTTGCAGCCTCTTTTCTCTGTTCAATAGATATTTTACACAAAACCTAATGCCAAACATTGGTTGTGGTCAGTTGGCCTTTTTGCATGCAGATAGGACCAGTCAAGGATCAAATAAACATAACCAGGGTGTTCAGGAGCTCGAGCTAAATATTTGTAAGAAACGTAGTGCAAATGTTTGGTCAGTAAAAATTGGTCACAAATGGAGCACTGATTTTCAGGTGTATTTTAGGGTTCTGCCTGGGGATTTTCTGGGATCTTTAGTGGCAAATGGTGTTTTCCTAAGCATACAAGACCAGTAATACTGTTCCTCAGTTATTGATTACTGCATTGCGAACTGTTTTCTATTCAGGAATGTTATGAAATGTTGCTTTCCTGATTGAACACAGAGTGATCACTATTCTCTTGAATTAATTTTCCAATATCCAGGGGTAAGCACCATGAAAATAATGTTTGACAGCCAAAGGAGCTGGTTGGCGATGCTTAAGCTTGACAAGAAGGCATTGGAAAAAAATATTATTTCACAAGCAATTTAAAGATATTCTCATAAAAAAGTTTATTGTCCAGAAAAGAAGGTGTCAGTTTAAATGCGTCTTTGGTTGAAACTATCCAGAACAGAGCTGTTGGCAAACACTGCCCCCCAGTTCAGGCGGTCCAGGTTACAGAAAGGGATGCCCAATGGTTCGATGGAGAATGTAGAATCTCAAAATGAAATGTGAACCATGATTGGATGAGTGGTGTGTACACAGCTGGCCAGAATTATAATTTCAATAGGGCGTATAAAATAGCTAAAAGACAAAAAAAGAATTTTAAAACAAGAAGTAGTGCATGAGCAAGCACAAAGTATGCCTGCAAAATGGGAGCCAATGAAGATTTGGTTAATTTTCTGTGTGGACATGCATGGAATCTTGGATTATATAATTTATTGTAATTATCAGGTCTTAATATATAGCTTGTTTGAATATGCAAAAGCTGTTTTTTGCTTTAGACTTGTTCTCTCTGAATTTTCTGAAAAATGATACGTGTTTTTAAATGTTGCTAACTTAATGGAGAAACACAATGACATAATATTGATTTATGTTGGTCATTACATGGTAGGCTTTACAGATCACTTCAGCAGGGCCTTGGAGGCTATCTCTTAATAATTATTTTGGCACGTAATGGCAAATAGTTCATTTTAAAGCACCTGGGGCATGTTACATTGGTGAAAATGTGGTAAGGAGTATAAAAAAAAGTTCTAATGGATTTGCAGCCTCTTTTCTCTGTTCAATAGTTATTTTACACAAAACCTAATGCCAAACACTGGTTGTGGTCAGTTGGCCTTTTTGCATGCAGATAGGACCAGTCAAGGATTAAATAAATATAACCAGGGGGTTCAGGATCTCGAGCTAAATATTTTTAAGAAACGTAGTGCAAATGTTTGCTCAGTAAATATTGGTCACAAATGGAGCACTGATTTTCAGGTGTATTTTAGGGTTCTGCCTGGGGATTTTCTGGGATCTTTAGTGGCAAATGGTGTTTTCCTAAGCATACAAGACCAGTAATACTGTTCCTCAGTCATTGATTACTGTATTGTGGACTGTTTTCTATTCAGGAATGTTATGAAATGTTGCGTTCCTGATTGAACACAGAGGGTTCACTATTCTCTGGAATTAATTTTCCAGTAGCCAGGGGTAAGCACCATGAAAATGATATTGGACAGCCAAAGGAGCTGGTTGGCGATGCCTAAGCTTGACAAGAAGGCATTGGAAAAAAATATTATTTCACAAGCAATTTAAAGATATTCTCATAAAAAAGTTTATTGTCCAGAAAAGAAAGTGTCAGTTCAAATGCGTCTTTCGTTGAAACTATCCGCAACAGAGCTATTGGCAAACACTGTCCCCCAGTTCCGGGGGTCCAGGTAACAGAAAGGGATGCCCCATGGTTCGATGGAGAATGTAGAATCTCAAAAAGAAATGTGAATCATGATTGAATGAGTGGTGTGTACAATGCTGGCCAGAATTATAATTTCAATAGAGCATATACAAATTGCTAAAAGACAAAAAAAATCATTTTAAAACAAGAATGAGGAAGCACAAAGTATGCCTGCAAAATGGGAGCCAATGAAGATTTGGTTAATTATCTGTGTGGACATGCATGGAATCTTTGTTTATATAATTTATTGTAATTATCAGGTATTAATATATAACTTGTTTGAATATGCAAAAGCTGTGTTTTGTTTTAGACTTGTTCTCTCTGAATTTTCTGAAATATGATACATGTTTTTAAATGTTGCTAACTTAATTGAGAAACACAATGACATAATATTGATTTATGTTGGTCATTACATGGTAGGCTTTACAGATCACTTCAGCAGGGCTTTGGAGGCTATCTCTTAATAATTATTTTGGCATGTAATGGCAAATAGTTCATTTTAAAGCACCTGGGGCCTGTTACATTGGGGAAAATGTGGTAAGGAATATAAAAAAAAAAGTTCTGACTGATTTGCAGCCTCTTTTCTCTGTTCAATAGATATTTTACACAAAACCTAATGCCAAACATTGGTTGTGGTCAGTTGGCCTTTTTGCATGCAGATAGGACCAGTCAAGGATCAAATAAACATAACCAGGGTGTGCGGGAGCTCGAGCTAAATATTTGTAAGAAACGTAGTGCAAATGTTTGGTCAGTAAAAATTGGTCACAAATGGAGCACTGATTTTTCAGGTGTATTTTAGGGTTCTGCATGGGGATTTTCTGGGATCTTTAGTGGCAAATGGTGTTTTCCTAAGCATACAAGACCAGTAATACTGTTCCTCAGTCATTGATTACTGTATTGTGGACTGTTTTCTATTCAGGAATGTTATGAAAAGTTGCGTTCCTGATTGAACACGGAGCGATCACTATTCTCTTGAATTAATTTTCCAATAGCCAGGGGTAAGCACCATGAAAATGATGTTTGACAGCCAAAGGAGCTGGTTGCCGATGCCTAAGCTTGACAAGGAGGCATTTGAAACAATTATTATTTCACCAGCAATTTAAAGATATTCTTATAAAAAAGTTTATTGGCCAGAAAAGAAAGTGTCAGTTCGAATGCGTCTTTGGTTGAAACTATCCAGAACAGAGCTATTGGCAAACACTGTCCCCCAGTTCAGGAGGTCCAGGTTACAGAAAGGGATGCCCAATGGTTCGATGGAGAATGTAGAATCTTAAAAAGAAATGTTAACCATGATTGAATGAGTGGTGTGTATACAGCTGGCCAGAATTCTAATTTCAACAGGGCGTATAAAAATAGCTAAAAGGGGGGATCCAAGATGGCCGCCGGGGTGAGGAGTCGCAGCTAAACCGCGCTCCGCCCGGGCCGCCGAAAGAAGCACGACCGAAGCCGTGACGGGCCGTCCCTCGGCCCCCCCCCCCGACTACCAAGCTGCCCCCATACACCCCCCCCCCCAGCGAGGAAGCAGGCGCCGTGAATAGAAGTGCGCCGCCGAACACACGAAGAGCGAGGCAACCGCCCCCTCCCCCATCGGGACCGAAAGAGTTTCTCCCGCGTCGCAGGGGGCCCTCCGGCGCGGCGCCGGGAGATTGCGAGGCATCGACCAGCGAGTGAGCGGGATCGTGGAACGGAGCAGCCCTCGCGCCGCCCCGAGGTGAGGGGAGAGCGGCGTGCAGCGGAGCAGCTGCGCCGCCGGGAGAAAGCAGCGCGAGCAGGGCGGACCGCGGGAGAGAGGCCGCGGGGGCCGCCCTGCACGGAGCGCACAGGAGGACACAGAGGCAGAGGTGAGCAGGCCCGGGGGGGGGCCAGGAATTAAGCGCCAGCCCAGGCGCACATACCCCAGGGGGGGGGACTCACAGGAAGGAAGAAAAAAAAAAAAAAAAAAAAACACCTCTCCCAGGCACCAACCAGATTCCCCCTGGGACACAAGGACTCACCTCACAAGTCCCCCAACAAGACAGAGGGTGGAAAGGGGGGAAACCCAGGAAGGTGAAACAGAATACAGCAGGACCCCCAACAGTGAAGAACACCTCGGAGGACAAGAAAGCGAGAGGCCCCATCGAAGGGTTACAAGAGGGCGAAGGAACCATATAGTCTACTACACTGAGCGCCCTATCATGTCTAGGGCAAAAGGAAAGGGGAACCCCATCCAGCAAACTCCCCAAACAGTGAAACAAGGGGCCGACATTCTGCAGATGTGGTCAACAGAGGGGACACCACAACCAAGAGGAAGAACCCAGGGAGACCCCACGGGAGAAGCAGAATCACTATCCCAACAACAGCAACCACTGACCAGGGAGGACATGCAAACCTGGTTCATGGACCTGCAGGAAAAATGCATGTCCACAGTTCAGGAACAATTTACATCCATGAAGAACGAAATGAAGCAAGCGGTACAAGACATGAGAACAGACATAAACAACCTAGAAGAAAGAACAGATATTGTGGAAAAAACGGTGCAAAGTTTTGAAGAAGACACGAGACAAACAAGCGAAACGCAAGAACACCTGGTGACACTCACTCACAACTTGGAACTACAATGTGAGGATTTAGAGAACCGCTCTAGACGCTCCAACATCCGAATCAAGAACATGGTGGAATCAGTGCTGGACAAAGATCTGAAGGAGGCGGTGAAGGAGGTGTTCAGAGACATCCTGGGAACACAAGATATCGAGGATATCGGAATCGACAGAATCCACAGGGTGGGACCGAAAAGAGCGGGGGCCCCAGGGGAAAGACCACGTGATGTTCTGGTGGCGCTATCCTCCTACCCGCAGAAAGAACAGATCCTCAGGAGAGCCAGGGAATTGGAACATATTAAAATGAATGGGCAAGACATCCAACTGTATCAGGACCTAGCACTAATAACCCTCCAAAAAAGAAGAGCAATGGCCCCGTTGGTGAAAGTGCTAATAGGAAAACAAATCCGCTACAAATGGACCTTCCCGTTTGGGCTGCTGTTCACATGGGAAGGAAAACAGAAGAGAGTGACCACGCTGGAAGAAGGCCTCAGCACGATGGGACTACAAGATGAAGAGATGGAGCAGATGGACCAGGGGGAGGCCACAAACAGGAGAGAACGAACGAGAAAACCTATGGGCTGGGAATCCAGCAAGCAGAAGAAGGCAAATCCAGGGAGAGACACCCGGAGAAAGGTACCATGAAGAGTATAAGAAAAACACATGCCTGGGGAACAGACATGGATACGCTGCCACTGAAGACCCAGTCGGGGGGGAACATGGGAACGGACCGGAACGGACAATTCAAGGAGGGCGGCCTGGTCGAGACCCAACGGTCGGGAACCAGGTAAAGACAAATGGATCAGTGGGGTTTAGGAATCCCCATAACATACCCCCCGAGGGTATGGAGGGCAGGGAGCGAAGGGCGCAACGCCCTAGCGTCAATAGGAACCCTCGCCCTACTCGGGGGAAAGTTTGATTGGTTTAAAGTTCAAAGTTGGGGGGGAAGGGAAGTTCAAGGGAAGGGAAGGGATCGGAAGAAACAAAGAGCTAAATCAGGAACAAGAGGGGACCAGAGGCAATGGCATACAAACAAAATAGAATGGGGATGATACGCTTTATGACCTACAATATCAGGGGCATGAACCACCCAACAAAAAGAACGAAACTGGAGAAACAATTCAAAAGGGAGAAGGCGGATGTACTACTCCTCCAGGAAACCCATATCAAAACTAAAGATAAGCACAAAATGCGGATAAAAGGATATAAAATATGGGCACAGGCAACGACAACAGAAAAAAAAGCAGGAGCCCTGATAGCGATAAAAGAAGGAAAGGACATAAAACCAATAGACACTATGACTGATAAGGAAGGAAGGTACGCCTTTGCCAACGTAGAGATCGAAGGATGGCGCATAACGCTCGCCTCAATATATGCACCCAATCAGGGACAGGATGGCTTTCTCAGAAACGCACTATCGAAACTGGAAGATTTCGCTAGAGGGGAGGTGATACTGGGGGGGGACTTTAATTTGGCGTGGAACCCAAAGCTAGATAGGAGCACAGGAAACACACATGGACAGGGGGCGCCATCAAAACGTTTGAAACAGCAAATGGACCAAATGGCTCTGAATGATGTCTGGAGGGAACTGAAGGGTGAACAAAGGGGGTATACCTATTTCTCACATGTTCACAGCTCTATGTCCAGGATCGACTATCTATGGGTGTCAGTGGGACTACTGGGAAAGATACAAGGACTAGATAAGGGCTCTATAGCCCTCTCGGACCATGCCCCTCTATGGTTGGACGTGACTCTCCCAGGGAGGAAGAGCAGGCTATGGAAATGGAGGTTACCGCAGGAGTTGATCCATGACCCAGTGGCAGGGGAGGCCATAAGGGAAATGATAGCGGAATACTTCTTACAAAATGACACGGGGGAGGTCGCAATGAGCGCAGTCTGGGACGCGTTTAAAGCAGTCTTGAGGGGGAAGATGATAGCGATGAAAATCACGAGAGATAAACAAAGGGATCGGTGGGAAAAAGAGCTGGAAAAAACAATTGAGGAGATCCAAGAGAAATTGACGACTCAACCCACAAAGATATTGAAAAAATCTCTGAAACATACACAAGGCCAACTAGAGATGTTACGTACAAAGGGCGCAGAAAGGAATCTACTCTATCTGAAACAGAGATATTATATAAGAGCGAACAAAGCAGACAGACTCCTGGCGCGACAACTAAGGGCGAAACAAAAAGAAACAACAATTAAGGCCATATGCGATACGAAAGGTGCCACTCAAACCTCTACGCACGACATGGGGGAAACAATGAGGCAATTTTATCAAACGCTCTACTCCACAGAACACCCCGATACAAACGCCCAAACTTCATACTTAGAGGCCCTAAAGATCCCGAAAATCTCAGAAGAAGATAAACAGTCACTAGAGACCCCTATCAGTGAAGAAGAAGTCAATAAAGCCATAAAAGAACTCCCAAGTAACAAAGCTCCAGGCCCGGATGGGTTTACGGCACCATTTTATAAAAAATATGCAGACATACTAACCCCGATCCTAACAAGACTCCTAAACTCATTCAAAGACACCGGTAATGTGACCCCCACAATGAACGAAGCGAAGGTGCTGGTGTTTCACAAACCAGGCAAAGATCCAACTAACCCCGCATCATACAGACCAATCTCCCTAATCAACCTAGATGCAAAAATATATACCAAAATCCTGGCAACAAGGCTATCCCCGCTCCTCCCTAAATTGATTAGCGAGGATCAATCAGGCTTCATTCCAGGCAGGCAAACCCACGATAATACTAGGAGGCTAGCCCACCTGATCGAAAAAATAGGGATAACCCGCACCCCAGCGATACTACTGTCAGTAGATGCCGAGAAGGCTTTCGATAGAGTGGAGTGGTCCATACTGTTTAGGGTTCTGGAATCCATGGGGTTTGGGGAAAAATATATCGCGAGTATTAGAGCAAACTACAATTCCCCATCCAGTAGAATAGCCATTAATGGCGAACTCACTGGCAAGGTAACGATAACGAGAGGAACGAAACAGGGATGCCCCCTATCACCACTACTATACGCTCTTTTCTTAGAACCCCTCCTAATTAAAATACGGGAATCAATACACATCAAAGGGATAGAAATGGCGGGTCAGCAACACAAAGTAATTGCGTATGCAGATGATATGCTAATAACCTTAGAGGACCCTGAATCCACTTTATCGGCCACAGTTAGAGAACTAGAAAACTATGGGACCATCTCTGGCCTAAAAATAAATAGAAAAAAATCAGAGATCCTCATCCTGGCAGGGGATAGAACGAACATAGAAAGGCAGGCAAAAATACTGGACCTCAAGATAGTACAGAAAGGCATTAAATATCTAGGAATAAATGTACCCCCAAAAATAGAGCAATTCTACGGGGAAAACTACCCGTCGCTAATTATAAACATCCGAAGGGAATTAAACAGATGGAACCCACTACAGATATCCTGGTGGGGTAGAATACAATCAATCAAGATGACCATCCTCCCAAAGGTACTATATTATTTTCAGGCTCTCCCAGTGGGGGTCCTAGACACGTTCTTCAAAACCTTAACAAAACTGGTATCGTCCTTCATATGGAAAGGGAAAACACCGAGAATAGCCAGGAAGGTCCTCACGGCCCCAACCAGAGAAGGAGGAATGGCGCTACCCCACTTTAGAAAATACTACCAGGCAGCACAGCTTAAAGTTCTAAGGGAGTGGGTGGGGGAGGATCCGCAACAGATATGGGCCAAACAAGACAGAGCAGTAGCAAGGACCCCACTGGTAGAACTGCTCTGGAAACAGAGGCAGCACAGGCACGAAAATCTAAGGTTAAGCGAAATTATGAAGACCACGTTAGAAGCATGGGATAGCCAAACAAAAAAAGGCATAATGACCACAGCGATTGGGCCCTTCACACCCATCTGTAGAAACCCACTATTTCCACGGGGGATGGAACAAGGGGCATATGACACCTGGGAGAAGGCGGGCATTACTAAAATAGGAGAGATGTTTATGGACAAGGAAATCATCCCCCTGGAGTCGTGCGTGGCTGGCACGAGAATCCTTAAAAGTGATAGATACAGATATGAGCAGCTAAAGCACTGGCTAAACTCTCCGACAATCATCGAGGCAGCAACCAGGGACCTTACAGGGTTCGAAACATACATCACATCCAACACGGGGGAGAGAAAATGGGTATCAACTTTATACAAATACATAAACTCACAAGGGGAAAGCATTAAATGGTCATACAGAATAAAATGGGGCAGAACATTGGGGGAGGAACCAACGGATAAACAATGGGAGGACCTATGGAAACAGATCCCCAGAATGACCCGCTCGGCACAAACTAGGGAGATGTGGGTCAAAATAATGACACAGTGGCACTACACCCCAGAGAGGCTCCACTCAATGTACCCCAACACGTCCAACCACTGCTGGAGAGGATGTGACGAAGTGGGAACATGGAGACATATATGGCATGACTGTAAAGGCATCAGACCCTTTTGGGAAGAAGTGAAAAACGAGATGGGCAAAATATTCCCGGATGTGGGGCTGATGGGGGAGGAGGTGTGGCTCTGTGGAATCAAAGACGACACAGCAAGGCAATACACCAAAACGCAATGGAGATCATTCATGGGACTACTCATTGCAGCCTGGACCACCATTGCACAGAACTGGAAAAATAAAAATACCCCATTGACCTACACCTGGCTACAGAAAGTATGGGCCCATATAACAATGGAGAAAATTACCCACAAACTTCAAGGAACAGGAGACAAATTTGTAAAGGAATGGGAAGGGACCCTGCAATACCTCCAGTCAGACTTTATGGAGCAATGGTGCCCCCATAACATAAAAATCTCAGATATATTCAACGCATAAAGGAATCCCTGGACAAAAGACTCCATCCGTCCCGTGGGGAGGGAGGGGGGAGGGGGAAGGGAATGTTATAAGATTCAATGTTAACTTCTTCATGTATTATTTATGTAAAACTAATAAATACAAGTTTAAAAAAAAAAAATAGCTAAAAGACAAAAAAAGCATTTTAAAACAAGAAGTTGTGCATGAGGAAGCACAAAGTATGCCTGAAAAATGGGAGCCAATGAAGATTTGGTTAATTATCTGTGTGGACATGCATGGAATCTTTGTTTATATAATTTATTGTAATTATCAGGTATTAATATATAACTTGTTTGAATATGCAAAAGCTGTGTTTTGTTTTAGACTTGTTCTCTCTGAATTTTCTGAAAAATGATACGTGTTTTTAAATGTTGCTAACTTAATGGAGAAACACAAGACATAATATTGATTTATGTTGGTCATTACATGGTAGGCTTTACACATCACTTCAGCAGGGCTTTGGAGGCTATCTCTTAATAATTATTTTGGCATGTAATGGCAAATAGTTCATTTTAAAGCACCTAGGGCCTGTTACATTGGGGAAAATGTGGTAAGGAATATAAAAAAAAAGTTCTGACTGATTTGCAGCCTCTTTACTCTGTTCAATAGATATTTTACACAAAACCTAATGCCAAACATTGGTTGTGGTCAGTTGGCCTTTTTGCATGCAGATAGGACCAGTCAAGGATCAAATAAACATAACCAGGGTGTTCAGGTACTCGAGCTAAATATTTGTAAGAAACGTAGTGCAAATGTTTGGTAAATAAAAATTTGTCACAAATGGAGCACTGATTTTTCAGGTGTATTTTAGGGTTCTGCATGGGGATTTTCTGGGATCTTTAGTGGCAAATGGTGTTTTCCTAAGCATACAAGACCAGTAATACTGTTCCTCAGTCATTGATTACTGTATTGTGGACTGTTTTCTATTCAGGAATGTTATGAAAAGTTGCGTTCCTGATTGAACACGGAGCGATCACTATTCTCTTGAATTAATTTTCCAATAGCCAGGGGTAAGCACCATGAAAATGATGTTTGACAGCCAAAGGAGCTGGTTGCTGATGCCTAAGCTTGACAAGGAGGCATTTGAAACAATTATTATTTCACAAGCAATTTAAAGATATTCTCATAAAAAAGTTTATTGGCCAGAAAAGAAAGTGTCAGTTCGAATGCATCTTTGGTTGAAACTATCCAGAACAGAGCTATTGGCAAACACTGTCCCCCAGATCAGGAGGTCCAGGTTACAGAAAGGGATGCCCAATGGTTCGATGGAGAATGTAGAATCTTGAAAAGAAATGTGAACCATGATTGTATGAGTGGTGTGTACACAGCTGGCCAGAATTCTAATTTCAACAGGGCGTATAAAAATAGCTAAAGGACAAAAAAAGCATTTTAAAACAAGAAGTTGTGCATGAGGAAGCACAAAGTATGCCTGCAAAATGGGAGCCAATGAAGATTTGGTTAATTATCTGTGTGGACATGCATGGAATCTTTGTTTATATAATTTATTGTAATTATCAGGTATTAATATATAACTTGTTTGAATATGCAAAAGCTGTGTTTTGTTTTAGACTTGTTCTCTCTGAATTTTCTGAAAAATGATACGTGTTTTTAAATGTTGCTAACTTAATAGAGAAATACGATGACATAATATTGATTTATGTTGGTCATTACATGGTAGGCCTTACAGATCACTTCAGCAGGGCTTTGGAGGCTACCTCTTAATAATTATTTTGGCATGTAATGGCAAATAGTTCATTTTAAAGCACCTGGGGCCTTTTACATTGGTGAAAATGTGGTAAGGAATATAAAAAAAAAGTTTGGACTGATTTGCAGCCTGTTTTCTCTGTTCAATAGATATTTTACACAAAACCTAATGCCAAACATTGGTTGTGGTCAGTTGGCCTTTTTGCATGCAGATAGGACCAGTCAAGGATCAAATAAACATAACCAGGGTGTTCAGGAGCTCGAGCTAAATATTTGTAAGAAACGTAGTGCAAATGTTTGATCAGTAAAAATTTGTCACAAAGGGAGCACTGATTTTCAGGAGTATTTTAGGGTTCTGCCTGGGGATTTTCTGGGATCTTTAGTGGCATATGGTGTTTTTCTAAGCATATAAAACCAGTAATACTGTTCCTCAGTCATTGATTACTGTATCGTCGACTGTTTTCTATTCAGGAATGTTATGAAAAGTTACGTTCCTGATTGAACACGGAGCCATCACTATTCTCTTGAATTAATTTTGCAATATCCAGGGGTAAGCACCATGAAAATGATGTTTGACAGCCAAAGGAGCTGGTTGGCGATGCCTAAGCTTGACAAGGAGGCATTGGAAAAAAATATTTTTTCCAAGCAATTTAAAGATATTCTCATAAAAAAGTTTATTGGCCAGAAAAGAAAGTGTCAGTTCGAATGCGTCTTTGGTTGAAACTATCCAGAACAGAGCTATTGGCAAACACTGTCCCCCAGTTCAGGATGTCCAGGTTACAGAAAAGGATGCCCAATGGTTCGATGGAGAATGTAGAATCTCGAAAAGAAATGTTAACCATGATTGAATGAGTGGTGTGTACACAGCTGGCCAGAATTCTAATTTCAATAGGGCGTATAAAAATAGCTAAAAGACAAAAAAAGCATTTTAAAACAAGAAGTTGTGCATGAGGAAGCACAAAGTATGCCTGCAAAATGGGAGCCAATGAAGATTTAGTTTATTTTCTGTGTGGACATGCATGGAATCTTTGTTTATATGATTTATTGTAAGTGTCAGGTCTTAATATATAGCTTGTTTGAATATGCAAAAGCTGTTTTTTGTTTTAGACTTGTTCTCTCTGTATTTTATGAAATATGATACGTGTTTTTAAATGTTGCTAACTTAATAGAGAAATACGATGACATAATATTGATTTATGTTGGTCATTACATGGTAGGCTTTACAGATCACTTCAGCAGGGCTTTGGAGGCTACCTCTTAATAATTATTTTGGCATGTAATGGCAAATAGTTCATTTTAAAGCACCTGGGGCCTGTTACATTGGTGAAAATGTGGTAAGGAATATAAAAAAAAAGTTCTGACTGATTTGCAGCCTGTTTTCTCTGTTCAATAGATATTTTACACAAAACCTAATGCCAAACATTGGTTGTGGTCAGTTGGCCTTTTTGAATGCAGATAGGACCAGTCAAGGATCAAATAAACATAACCAGGGTGTTCAGGAGCTCGAGCTAAATATTTGTAAGAAACGTAGTGCAAATGTTTGGTCAGTAAAAATTGGTCACAAATGGAGCACTGATTTTCAGGTTTATTTTAGGGTTCTGCCTGGGGATTTTCTGGGATCTTTAGTGGCAAATGGTGTTTTCCTAAGCATACAAGACCAGTAATACTGTTCCTCAGTTATTGATTACTGTATTGCGAACTGTTTTCTATTTAGGAATGTTATGAAATGTTGCTTTCCTGATTGAACACAGAGTGATCCTATTCTCTTGAATTAATTTTCCAATATCCAGGGGTAAGCACCATGAAAATAATGTTTGACAGCCAAAGGAGCTGGTTGGCGATGCTTAAGCTTGACAAGAAGGCATTGGAAAAAAATATTATTTCACAAGCAATTTAAAGATATTCTCATAAAAAAGTTTATTGTCCAGAAAAGAAGGTGTCAGTTCAAATGCGTCTTTGGTTGAAACTATCCAGAACAGAGCTATTGGCAAACACTGCCCCCCAGTTCAGGAGGTCCAGGTTACAGAAAGGGATGCCCAATGGTTCGATGGAGAATGTAGAATCTCAAAATGAAATGTGAACCATGATTGGATGAGTGGTGTGTACACAGCTGGCCAGAATTATAATTTCAATAGGGCGTATAAAATAGCTAAAAGACAAAAAAAGAATTTTAAAACAAGAAGTAGTGCATGAGCAAGCACAAAGTATGCCTGCAAAATGGGAGCCAATGAAGATTTGGTTAATTTTCTGTGTGGACATGCATGGAATCTTGGATTATATAATTTATTGTAATTATCAGGTCTTAATATATAGCTTGTTTGAATATGCAAAAGCTGTTTTTTGCTTTAGACTTGTTCTCTCTGAATTTTCTGAAAAATGATACGTGTTTTTAAATGTTGCTAACTTAATGGAGAAACACAATGACATAATATTGATTTATGTTGGTCATTACATGGTAGGCTTTACAGATCACTTCAGCAGGGCTTTGGAGGCTATCTCTTAATAATTATTTTGGCAGGTAATGGCAAATAGTTCATTTTAAAGCACCTGGGGCCTGTTACATTGGTGAAAATGTGGTAAGGAGTATAAAAAAAAGTTCTGACTGATTTGCAGCCTCTTTTCTCTGTTCAATAAATATTTTACACAAAACCTAATGCCAAACATTGGTTGTGTTCAGTAGGCCTTTTTGCATGCAGCTAGGACCAGTCAAGGATGAAATAAACATAACCAGGGTGTTCAGGAGCTCGAGCTAAATATTTGTAAGAAACGTAGTGCAAATGTTTGATCAGTAAAAATTTGTCACAAAGGGAGCACTGATTTTCAGGAGTATTTTAGGGTTCTGCCTGGGGATTTTCTGGGATCTTTAGTGGCATATGGTGTTTTTCTAAGCATATAAGACCAGTAATACTGTTCCTCAGTCATTGATTACTGTATCGTCGACTGTTTTCTATTCAGGAATGTTATGAAAAGTTACGTTCCTGATTGAACACAGAGGGTTCACTATTCTCTTGAATTAATTTTGCAATATCCAGGGGTAAGCACCATGAAAATGATGTTTGACAGCCAAAGGAGCTGGTTGCCGATGCCTAAGCTTGACAAGGAGGCATTGGAAACAATTATTATTTCACAAGCAATTTAAAGATATTCTCATAAAAAAGTTTATTGTCCAGAAAAGAAAGTGTCAGTTCGAATGCGTCTTTGGTTGAAACTATCCAGAACAGAGCTATTGGCAAACACTGTCCCCCAGTTCAGGAGGTCCAGGTTACAGAAAGGGATGCCCAATGGTTCGATGGAGAATGTAGAATCTCGAAAAGAAATGTTAACCATGATTGAATGAGTGGTGTGTACACAGCTGGCCAGAATTCTAATTTCAATAGGGCATATAAAAATTGCTAAAAGACAAAAAAAGAATTTTAAAACAAGAAGTTGTGCATGAGGAAGCACAAAGTATGCCTGCAAAATTGGAGCCAATGAAGATTTGGTTAATTTTCTGTGTGGACATGCATGGAATCTTTGATTATATAATTTATTGTAATTATCAGGTCTTAATATATAGCTTGTTTGAATTTGCAAAAGCTGTTTTTTGTTTTAGACTTGTTCTCTGAATTTTATGAAATATGATACATGTTTTTAAATGTTGCTAACTTAATAGAGAAATATGATGACATAATATTGATTTATGTTGGTCATTACATGGTAGGCTTTACAGATCACTTCAGCAGGGCTTTGGAGGCTACCTCTTAATAATTATTTTGGCATGTAATGGCAAATAGTTCATTTTAAAGCACCTGGGGCCTTTTACATTGGTGAAAATGTGGTAAGGAATATAAAAAAAGAGTTCTGACTGATTTGCAGCCTCTTTTCTCTGTTCAATAGATATTTTACACAAAACCTAATGCCAAACATTGGTTGTGGTCAGTTGGCCTTTTTGCATGCAGATAGGACCAGTCAAGGATCAAATAAACATAACCAGGGTGTTCAGGAGCTCGAGCTAAATATTTTTAAGAAACGTAGTGCAAATGTTTGGTCAGTAAAAATTGGTCACAAGTGGAGCACTGATTTTCAGGTGTATTTTAGGGTTCTGCCTGGGGATTTTCTGGGATCTTTAGTGGCAAATGGTGTTTTCCTAAGCATACAAGACCAGTAATACTGTTCCTCAGTTATTGATTACTGTATCGTGGACTGTTTTCTATTCAGGAATGTTATGAAAAGTTGCGTTCCTGATTGAACACAGAGCCATCACTATTCTCTTGAATTAATTTTGCAATATCCAGGGGTAAGCACCATGAAAATGGTGTTTGACAGCCAAAGGAGCTGGTTGCCGATGCCTAAGCTTGACAAGGAGGCATTTGAAACAATTATTTTTTCCAAGCAATTTAAAGATATTCTCATAAAAAAGTTTATTGGCCAGAATAGAAAGTGTCAGTTCGAATGCGTCTTTGGTTGAAACAATCCAGAACAGAGCTATTGGCAAACACTGTCCCCCATTTCAGGAGGTCCAGGTTACAGAAAGGGATGCCCAATGGTTCGATGGAGAATGTAGAATCTTAAAAAGAAATGTTAACCATGATTGAATGAGTGGTGTGTATACAGCTGGCCAGAATTCTAATTTCAACAGGGCGTATAAAAATAGCTAAAAGACAAAAAAAGCATTTTAAAACAAGAAGTTGTGCATGAGGAAGCACAAAGTATGCCTGAAAAATGGGAGCCAATGAAGATTTGGTTAATTATCTGTGTGGACATGCATGGAATCTTTGTTTATATAATTTATTGTAATTATCAGGTATTAATATATAACTTGTTTGAATATGCAAAAGCTGTGTTTTGTTTTAGACTTGTTCCCTCTGAATTTTCTGAAAAATGATACGTGTTTTTAAATGTTGCTAACTTAATGGAGAAACACAAGACATAATATTGATTTATGTTGGTCATTACATGGTAGGCTTTACACATCACTTCAGCAGGGCTTTGGAGGCTATCTCTTAATAATTATTTTGGCATGTAATGGCAAATAGTTCATTTTAAAGCACCTAGGGCCTGTTACATTGGGGAAAATGTGGTAAGGAATATAAAAAAAAAGTTCTGACTGATTTGCAGCCTCTTTTCTCTGTTCAATAGATATTTTACACAAAACCTAATGCCAAACATTGGTTGTGGTCAGTTGGCCTTTTTGCATGCAGATAGGACCAGTCAAGGATCAAATAAACATAACCAGGGTGTTCAGGAGCTCGAGCTAAATATTTTTAAGAAACGTAGTGCAAATGTTTGGTCAGTAAAAATTGGTCACAAGTGGAGCACTGATTTTCAGGTGTATTTTAGGGTTCTGCCTGGGGATTTTCTGGGATCTTTAGTGGCAAATGGTGTTTTCCTAAGCATACAAGACCAGTAATACTGTTCCTCAGTTAATGATTACTGTATCGTGGACTGTTTTCTATTCAGGAATGTTATGAAAAGTTGCGTTCCTGATTGAACACGGAGCGATCACTATTCTCTTGAATTAATTTTGCAATATCCAGGGGTAAGCACCATGAAAATGATGTTTGACAGCCAAAGGAGCTGGTTGGCGATGCCTAAGCTTGACAAGGAGGCATTGGAAAAAAATATTTTTTCCAAGCAATTTAAAGATATTCTCATAAAAAAGTTTATTGGCCAGAAAAGAAAGTGTCAGTTCGAATGCGTCTTTGGTTGAAACTATCCAGAACAGAGCTATTGGCAAACACTGTCCCCCAGTTCAGGATGTCCAGGTTACAGAAAAGGATGCCCAATGGTTCGATGGAGAATGTAGAATCTCGAAAAGAAATGTTAACCATGATTGAATGAGTGGTGTGTACACAGCTGGCCAGAATTCTAATTTCAATAGGGCGTATAAAAATAGCTAAAAGACAAAAAAAGCATTTTAAAACAAGAAGTTGTGCATGAGGAAGCACAAAGTATGCCTGCAAAATGGGAGCCAATGAAGATTTAGTTTATTTTCTGTGTGGACATGCATGGAATCTTTGTTTATATGATTTATTGTAAGTGTCAGGTCTTAATATATAGCTTGTTTGAATATGCAAAAGCTGTTTTTTGTTTTAGACTTGTTCTCTCTGTATTTTATGAAATATGATACGTGTTTTTAAATGTTGCTAACTTAATAGAGAAATACGATGACATAATATTGATTTATGTTGGTCATTACATGGTAGGCTTTACAGATCACTTCAGCAGGGCTTTGGAGGCTACCTCTTAATAATTATTTTGGCATGTAATGGCAAATAGTTCATTTTAAAGCACCTGGGGCCTGTTACATTGGTGAAAATGTGGTAAGGAATATAAAAAAAAAGTTCTGACTGATTTGCAGCCTGTTTTCTCTGTTCAATAGATATTTTACACAAAACCTAATGCCAAACATTGGTTGTGGTCAGTTGGCCTTTTTGAATGCAGATAGGACCAGTCAAGGATCAAATAAACATAACCAGGGTGTTCAGGAGCTCGAGCTAAATATTTGTAAGAAACGTAGTGCAAATGTTTGGTCAGTAAAAATTGGTCACAAATGGAGCACTGATTTTCAGGTGTATTTTAGGGTTCTGCCTGGGGATTTTCTCGGATCTTTAGTGGCAAATGGTGTTTTCCTAAGCATACAAGACCAGTAATACTGTTCCTCAGTTATTGATTACTGTATTGCGAACTGTTTTCTATTTAGGAATGTTATGAAATGTTGCTTTCCTGATTGAACACAGAGTGATCACTATTCTCTTGAATTAATTTTCCAATATCCAGGGGTAAGCACCATGAAAATAATGTTTGACAGCCAAAGGAGCTGGTTGGCGATGCTTAAGCTTGACAAGAAGGCATTGGAAAAAAATATTATTTCACAAGCAATTTAAAGATATTCTCATAAAAAAGTTTATTGTCCAGAAAAGAAGGTGTCAGTTCAAATGCGTCTTTGGTTGAAACTATCCAGAACAGAGCTATTGGCAAACACTGCCCCCCAGTTCAGGAGGTCCAGGTTACAGAAAGGGATGCCCAATGGTTCGATGGAGAATGTAGAATCTCAAAATGAAATGTGAACCATGATTGGATGAGTGGTGTGTACACAGCTGGCCAGAATTATAATTTCAATAGGGCGTATAAAATAGCTAAAAGACAAAAAAAGAATTTTAAAACAAGAAGTTGTGCATGAGCAAGCACAAAGTATGCCTGCAAAATGGGAGCCAATGAAGATTTGGTTAATTATCTGTGTGGACATGCATGGAATCTTTGTTTATATAATTTATTGTAATTATCAGGTATTAATATATAACTTGTTTGAATATGCAAAAGCTGTGTTTTGTTTTAGACTTGTTCTCTCTGAATTTTATGAGATATGATACGTGTTTTTAAATGTTGCTAACTTAATAGAGAAATACGATGACATAATATTGATTTATGTTGGTCATTACATGGTAGGCTTTACAGATCACTTCAGCAGGGCTTTGGAGGCTACCTCTTAATAATTATTTTGGCATGTAATGGCAAATAGTTCATTTTAAAGCACCTGGGGCCTGTTACATTGGTGAAAATGTGGTAAGGAATATAAAAAAAAAAGTTCTGACTGATTTGCAGCCTGTTTTCTCTGTTCAATAGATATTTTACACAAAACCTAATGCCAAACATTGGTTGTGGTCAGTTGGCCTTTTTGAATGCAGATAGGACCAGTCAAGGATCAAATAAACATAACCAGGGTGTTCAGGAGCTCGAGCTAAATATTTTTAAGAAACGTAGTGCAAATGTTTGGTCAGTAAAAATTGGTCACAAATGGAGCACTGATTTTCAGGTGTATTTTAGGGTTCTGCCTGGGGATTTTCTCGGATCTTTAGTGGCAAATGGTGTTTTCCTAAGCATACAAGACCAGTAATACTGTTCCTCAGTTATTGATTACTGTATTGCGAACTGTTTTCTATTCAGGAATGTTATGAAATGTTGCGTTCCTGATTGAACACAGAGTGATCACTATTCTCTTGAATTAATTTTCCAATATCCAGGGGTAAGCACCATGAAAATGATGTTTGACAGCCAAAGGAGCTGGTTGCCGATGCCTAGGCTTGACAAGAAGGCATTGGAAAAAATTATAATTTCACAAGCAATTTAAAGATATTCTCATAAAAAAAGTTTATTGTCCAGAAAAGAAAGTGTCAGTTCAAATGCGTCTTTGGTTGAAACTATCCGGAACAGAGCTATTGGCAAACACTGTCCCCCAGTTCAGGAGGTCCAGGTTACAGAAAGGGATGCCCAATGGTTCGATGGAGAATGTAGAATCTTAAAAAGAAATGTTAACCATGATTGAATGAGTGGTGTGTACACAGCTGGCCAGAATTCTAATTTCAACAGGGCGTATAAAAATAGCTAAAGGACAAAAAAAGCATTTTAAAACAAGAAGTTGTGCATGAGGAAGCACAAAGTATGCCTGCAAAATGGGAGCCAATGAAGATTTGGTTAATTATCTGTGTGGACATGCATGGAATCTTTGTTTATATAATTTATTGTAATTATCAGGTATTAATATATAACTTGTTTGAATATGCAAAAGCTGTGTTTTGTTTTAGACTTGTTCTCTCTGAATTTTCTGAAAAATGATACGTGTTTTTAAATGTTGCTAACTTAATAGAGAAATACGATGACATAATATTGATTTATGTTGGTCATTACATGGTAGGCCTTACAGATCACTTCAGCAGGGCTTTGGAGGCTACCTCTTAATAATTATTTTGGCATGTAATAGCAAATGGTTCATTTTAAAGCACCTGGGGCCTTTTACATTGGTGAAAATGTGGTAAGGAATATGAAAAAAAAAAAAGTTCTAATGGATTTGCAGCCTCTTTTCTCTGTTCAATAGTTATTTTACACAAAACCTAATGCCAAACACTGGTTGTGGTCAGTTGGCCTTTTTGCATGCAGATAGGACCAGTCAAGGATTAAATAAATATAACCAGGGGGTTCAGGATCTCGAGCTAAATATTTTTAAGAAACGTAGTGCAAATGTTTGCTCAGTAAATATTGGTCACAAATGGAGCACTGATTTTCAGGTGTATTTTAGGGTTCTGCCTGGGGATTTTCTGGGATCTTTAGTGGCAAATGGTGTTTTCCTAAGCATACAAGACCAGTAATACTGTTCCTCAGTCATTGATTACTGTATTGTGGACTGTTTTCTATTCAGGAATGTTATGAAATGTTGCGTTCCTGATTGAACACAGAGGGTTCACTATTCTCTTGAATTAATTTTCCAGTAGCCAGGGGTAAGCACCACGAAAATGATATTGGACAGCCAAAGGAGCTGGTTGGCGATGCCTAAGCTTGACAAGAAGGCATTGGAAAAAAATATTATTTCACAAGCAATTTAAAGATATTCTCATAAAAAAGTTTATTGTCCAGAAAAGAAAGTGTCAGTTCAAATGCGTCTTTCGTTGAAACTATCCGGAACAGAGCTATTGGCAAACACTGTCCCCCAGTTCCGGGGGTCCAGGTAACAGAAAGGGATGCCCCATGGTTCGATGGAGAATGTAGAATCTCAAAAAGAAATGTGAATCATGATTGAATGAGTGGTGTGTACAATGCTGGCCAGAATTATAATTTCAATAGAGCATATACAAATTGCTAAAAGACAAAAAAAATCATTTTAAAACAAGAATGAGGAAGCACAAAGTATGCCTGCAAAATGGGAGCCAATGAAGATTTGGTTCATTTTCTGTGTGGACATGCATGGAATCTTTGATTATATAATTTATTGTAAGTATCAGGTCTTAATATATAGCTTGTTTGAATATGCAAAAGATGTTTTTTGTTTTAGACTTGTTCTCTCTGAATTTTATGAAGTATGATACGTGTTTTTAAATGTCGCTAACTTAATGGAGAAATACGATGACATAATATTGATTTATGTTGGTCATTACATGGTAGGCTTTACAGATCACTTCAGCAGGGCTTTGGAGGCTACCTCTTAATAATTATTTTGGCATGTAATGGCAGATAGTTCATTTTAAAGCACCTGGGGCCTGTTACATTGGTGAATATGTGGTAAGGAATATATAAAAAAAGTTCTGACGTTTTGCAGCCTCTTTTCTCTGTTCAATAGATATTTACACAAAACCTAATGCCAAACATTGGTTGTCGTAGGTAGGTCTTTTTTGCATGCAGATAGGACCAGTCAAGGATTAAATAAATATAACCAGGGTGTTCAGGAGCTCGAGCTAAATATTTTTAATAAACGTAGTGCAAATGTTTGGTCAGTAAAAATTGGTCACAAATGGAGCACTGAATTTCAGGTGTATTTTAGGGTTCTGCCTGGGGATTTTCTGGGATCTTTAGTGGCAAATGGTGTTTTCCTAAGCATACAAGACCAGTAATACTGTTCCTCAGTTACTGATTACTGTATTGGGAACTGTTTTCTATTCAGGAATGTTATGAAATGTTGCGTTCCTGATTGAACACACAGTGATCACTCTTCTCTTGAATTAATTTTCCAATATCCAGGGGTAAGCACCATGAAAATGATGTTTGACAGCCAAAGGAGCTGGTTGCCGATGCCTACGCTTGACAAGGAGGCATTTGAAACAATTATTTTTTCCAAGCAATTTAAAGATATTCTCATAAAAAAGTTTATTGGCCAGAATAGAAAGTGTCAGTTCGAATGCGTCTTTGGTTGAAACAATCCAGAACAGAGCTATTGGCAAACACTGTCCCCCAGTTCAGGAGGTCCAGGTTACAGAAAGGGATGCCCAATGGTTCGATGGAGAATGTAGAATCTTAAAAAGAAATGTTAACCATGATTGAATGAGTGGTGTGTACACAGCTGGCCAGAATTCTAATTTCAACAGGGCGTATAAAAATAGCTAAAAGACAAAAAAAGCATTTTAAAACAAGAAGTTGTGCATGAGGAAGCACAAAGTATGCCTGCAAAATGGGAGCCAATGAAGATTTGGTTAATTATCTGTGTGGACATGCATGGAATCTTTGTTTATATAATTTATTGTAATTATCAGGTATTAATATATAACTTGTTTGAATATGCAAAAGCTGTGTTTTGTTTTAGACTTGTTCTCTCTGAATTTTCTGAAAAATGATATGTGTTTTTAAATGTTGCTAACTTAATGGAGAAACACAATGACATAATATTGATTTATGTTGGTCATTACATGGTAGGCTTTACAGATCACTTCAGCAGGGCTTTGGAGGCTATCTCTTAATAATTATTTTGGCATGTAATGGCAAATAGTTCATTTTAAAGCACCTGGGGCCTGTTACATTGGGGAAAATGTGGTAAGGAATATAAAAAAAAAAGTTCTGACTGATTTGCAGCCTCTTTTCTCTGTTCAATAGATATTTTACACAAAACCTAATGCCAAACATTGGTTGTGGTCAGTTGGCCTTTTTGCATGCAGATAGGACCAGTCAAGGATCAAATAAACATAACCAGGGTGTTCGGGAGCTCGAGCTAAATATTTGTAAGAAACGTAGTGCAAATGTTTGGTCAGTAAAAATTTGTCACAAATGGAGCACTGATTTTTCAGGTGTATTTTAGGGTTCTGCATGGGGATTTTCTGGGATCTTTAGTGGCAAATGGTGTTTTCCTAAGCATACAAGACCAGTAATACTGTTCCTCAGTCATTGATTACTGTATTGTGGAGTGTTTTCTATTCAGGAATGTTATGAAAAGTTGCGTTCCTGATTGAACACGGAGCGATCACTATTCTCTTGAATTAATTTTCCAATAGCCAGGGGTAAGCACCATGAAAATGATGTTTGACAGCCAAAGGAGCTGGTTGCCGATGCCTAAGCTTGACAAGGAGGCATTTGAAACAATTATTATTTCACCAGCAATTTAAAGATATTCTCATAAAAAAGTTTATTGGCCAGAAAAGAAAGTGTCCGTTCGAATGCGTCTTTGGTTGAAACTATCCAGAACAGAGCTATTGGCAAACACTGTCCCCCAGTTCAGGAGGTCCAGGTTACAGAAAGGGATGCCCAATGGTTCGATGGAGAATGTAGAATCTTAAAAAGAAATGTTAACCATGATTGAATGAGTGGTGTGTATACAGCTGGCCAGAATTCTAATTTCAACAGGGCGTATAAAAATAGCTAAAAGACAAAAAAAGCATTTTAAAACAAGAAGTTGTGCATGAGGAAGCACAAAGTATGCCTGCAAAATGGGAGCCAATGAAGATTTGGTTAATTATCTGTGTGGACATGCATGGAATCTTTGTTTATATAATTTATTGTAATTATCAGGTATTAATATATAACTTGTTTGAATATGCAAAAGCTGTGTTTTGTTTTAGACTTGTTCTCTCTGAATTTTCTGAAAAATGATACGTGTTTTTAAATGTCGCTAACGTAATGGAGAAATACGATGACATAATATTGATTTATGTTGGTCATTACATGGTAGGCTTTACAGATCACTTCAGCAGGGCTTTGGAGGCTACCTCTTAATAATTATTTTGGCATGTAATGGCAAATAGTTCATTTTAAAGCACCTGGGGCCTTTTACATTGGTGAAAATGTGGTAAGGAATATAAAAAAAATAGTTCTGACTGATTTGCAGCCTCTTTTCTCTGTTCAATAGATATTTTACACAAAACCAAATGCCAAACATTGGTTGTGGTCAGTTGGCCTTTTTGCATGCAGATAGGACCAGTCAAGGATCAAATAAACATAACCAGGGTGTTCAGGTACTCGAGCTAAATATTTGTAAGAAACGTAGTGCAAATGTTTGGTAAGTAAAAATTTGTCACAAATGGAGCACTGATTTTTCAGGTGTATTTTAGGGTTCTGCATGGGGATTTTCTGGGATCTTTAGTGGCAAATGGTGTTTTCCTAAGCATACAAGACCAGTAATACTGTTCCTCAGTCATTGATTACTGTATTGTGGACTGTTTTCTATTCAGGAATGTTATGAAAAGTTGCGTTCCTGATTGAACACGGAGCGATCACTATTCTCTTGAATTAATTTTCCAATAGCCAGGGGTAAGCACCATGAAAATGATGTTTGACAGCCAAAGGAGCTGGTTGCTGATGCCTAAGCTTGACAAGGAGGCATTTGAAACAATTATTATTTCACAAGCAATTTAAAGATATTCTCATAAAAAAGTTTATTGGCCAGAAAAGAAAGTGTCAGTTCGAATGCATCTTTGGTTGAAACTATCCAGAACAGAGCTATTGGCAAACACTGTCCCCCAGATCAGGAGGTCCAGGTTACAGAAAGGGATGCCCAATGGTTTGATGGAGAATGTAGAATCTTGAAAAGAAATGTGAACCATGATTGAATGAGTGGTGTGTACACAGCTGGCCAGAATTCTAATTTCAACAGGGCGTATAAAAATAGCTAAAGGACAAAAAAAGCATTTTAAAACAAGAAGTTGTGCATGAGGAAGCACAAAGTATGCCTGCAAAATGGGAGCCAATGAAGATTTGGTTAATTATCTGTGTGGACATGCATGGAATCTTTGTTTATATAATTTATTGTAATTATCAGGTATTAATATATAACTTGTTTGAATATGCAAAAGCTGTGTTTTGTTTTGGACTTGTTCTCTCTGAATTTTCTGAAAAATGATACGTGTTTTTAAATGTTGCTAACTTAATAGAGAAATACGATGACATAATATTGATTTATGTTGGTCATTACATGGTAGGCCTTACAGATCACTTCAGCAGGGCTTTGGAGGCTACCTCTTAATAATTATTTTGGCATGTAATGGCAAATAGTTCATTTTAAAGCACCTGGGGCCTTTTACATTGGTGAAAATGTGGTAAGGAATATAAAAAAAAAAGTTCTGACTGATTTGCAGCCTGTTTTCTCTGTTCAATAGATATTTTACACAAAACCTAATGCCAAACATTGGTTGTGGTCAGTTGGCCTTTTTGAATGCAGATAGGACCAGTCAAGGATCAAATAAACATAACCAGGGTGTTCAGGAGCTCGAGCTAAATATTTGTAAGAAACGTAGTGCAAATGTTTGGTCAGTAAAAATTGGTCACAAATGGAGCACTGATTTTCAGGTGTATTTTAGGGTTCTGCCTGGGGATTTTCTGGGATCTTTAGTGGCAAATGGTGTTTTCCTAAGCATACAAGACCAGTAATACTGTTCCTCAGTTATTGATTACTGTATTGCGAACTGTTTTCTATTTAGGAATGTTATGAAATGTTGCTTTCCTGATTGAACACAGAGTGATCACTATTCTCTTGAATTAATTTTCCAATATCCAGGGGTAAGCACCATGAAAATAATGTTTGACAGCCAAAGGAGCTGGTTGGCGATGCTTAAGCTTGACAAGAAGGCATTGGAAAAAAATATTATTTCACAAGCAATTTAAAGATATTCTCATAAAAAAGTTTATTGTCCAGAAAAGAAGGTGTCAGTTCAAATGCGTCTTTGGTTGAAACTATCCAGAACAGAGCTATTGGCAAACACTGCCCCCCAGTTCAGGAGGTCCAGGTTACAGAAAGGGATGCCCAATGGTTCGATGGAGAATGTAGAATCTCAAAATGAAATGTGAACCATGATTGGATGAGTGGTGTGTACACAGCTGGCCAGAATTATAATTTCAATAGGGCGTATAAAATAGCTAAAAGACAAAAAAAGAATTTTAAAACAAGAAGTAGTGCATGAGCAAGCACAAAGTATGCCTCCAAAATGGGAGCCAATGAAGATTTGGTTAATTTTCTGTGTGGACATGCATGGAATCTTGGATTATATAATTTATTGTAATTATCAGGTCTTAATATATAGCTTGTTTGAATATGCAAAAGCTGTTTTTTGCTTTAGACTTGTTCTCTCTGAATTTTCTGAAAAATGATACGTGTTTTTAAATGTTGCTAACTTAATGGAGAAACACAATGACATAATATTGATTTATGTTGGTCATTACATGGTAGGCTTTACAGATCACTTCAGCAGGGCTTTGGAGGCTATCTCTTAATAATTATTTTGGCACGTAATGGCAAATAGTTCATTTTAAAGCACCTGGGGCCTGTTACATTGGTGAAAATGTGGTAAGGAGTATAAAAAAAAAGTTCTGACTGATTTGCAGCCTCTTTTCTCTGTTCAATAAATATTTTACACAAAACCTAATGCCAAACATTGGTTGTGTTCAGTAGGCCTTTTTGCATGCAGCTAGGACCAGTCAAGGATGAAATAAACATAACCAGGGTGTTCAGGAGCTCGAGCTAAATATTTGTAAGAAACGTAGTGCAAATGTTTGGTCAGTAAAAATTGGTCACAAAGGGAGCACTGATTTTCAGGTGTATTTTAGGGTTCTGCCAGGGGATTTTCTCGGATCTTTAGTGGCAAATGGTGTTTTCCTAAGCATATAAGACCAGTAATACTGTTCCTCAGTTATTGATTACTGTATTGCGAACTGTTTTCTATTCAGGAATGTTATGAAATGTTGCGTTCCTGATTGAACACAGAGTGATCACTATTCTCTTGAATTAATTTTCCAATATCCAGGGGTAAGCACCATGAAAATGATGTTTGACAGCCAAAGGAGCTGGTTGCCGATGCCTAGGCTTGACAAGAAGGCATTGGAAAAAAATAAATATAATTTCACAAGCAATTTAAAGATATTCTCATAAAAAAAGTTTATTGTCCAGAAAAGAAAGTGTCAGTTCAAATGCGTCTTTGGTTGAAACTATCCAGAACAGAGCTATTGGCAAACACTGTCCCGCAGTTCAGGAGGTCCAGGTTACAGAAAGGGATGCCCAATGGTTCGATGGAGAATGTAGAATATTGAAAAGAAATGTGAACCATGATTGAATGAGTGGTGTGTACACAGCTGGCCAGAATTCTAATTTCAATAGGGCATATAAAAATTGCTAAAAGACAAAAAAAGAATTTTAAAACAAGAAGTTGTGCATGAGGAAGCACAAAGTATGCCTGCAAAATTGGAGCCAATGAAGATTTGGTTAATTTTCTGTGTGGACATGCATGGAATCTTTGATTATATAATTTATTGTAATTATCAGGTCTTAATATATAGCTTATTTGAATATGCAAAAGCTGTTTTTTGTTTTAGACTTGTTCTCTCTGAATTTTATGAAATATGATACGTGTTTTTAAATGTTGCTAACTTAATAGAGAAATATGATGACATAATATTGATTTATGTTGGTCATTACATGGTAGGCTTTACAGATCACTTCAGCAGGGCTTTGGAGGCTACCTCTTAATAATTATTTTGGCATGTAATGGCAAATAGTTCATTTTAAAGCACCTGGGGCCTTTTACATTGGTGAAAATGTGGTAAGGAATATAAAAAAAAAGTTCTGACTGATTTGCAGCCTCTTTTCTCTGTTCAATAGATATTTTACACAAAACCTAATGCCAAACATTGGTTGTGGTCAGTTGGCTTTTTTGCATGCAGATAGGACCAGTCAAGGATCAAATAAACATAACCAGGGTGTTCAGGAGCTTGAGCTAAATATTTTTAAGAAACGTAGTGCAAATATTTGGTCAGTAAAAACTGGTCACAAGTGGAGCACTGATTTGCAGGTGTATTTTAGGGTTCTGCCTGGGGATTTTCTGGGATCATTAGTGGCAAATGGTGTTTTCCTAAGCATACAAGACCAGTAATACTGTTCCTCAGTTATTGATTACTGTATTGCGAACTGTTTTCTATTCAGGAATGTTATGAAATGTTGCGTTCCTGATTGAACACAGAGTGATCACTATTCTCTTGAATTAATTTTCCAATATCCAGGGGTAAGCACCATGAAAATGATGTTTGACAGCCAAAGGAGCTGGTTGCCGATGCCTAGGCTTGACAAGAAGGCATTGGAAAAAAATAAATATAATTTCACAAGCAATTTAAAGATATTCTCATAAAAAAAGTTTATTGTCCAGAAAAGAAAGTGTCAGTTCAAATGCGTCTTTGGTTGAAACTATCCGGAACAGAGCTATTGGCAAACACTGTCCCCCAGTCCAGGGGGTCCAGGTAACAGAAAGGGATGCCCCATGGTTCAATGGAGAATGTAGAATCTCGAAAAGAAATGTGAACCATGATTGAATGAGTGGTGTGTACATAGCTGGCCAGAATTATAATTTCAATAGAGCATATACAAATTGCTAAACGACAAAATATTAATTTTAAAACAAGAAGTTGTGCATGAGGAAGCACAAACTATGCCTGCAAAATGGGAGCCAATGAAGATTTAGTTTATTTTCTGTGTGGACATGCATGGAATCTTTGTTTATATAATTTATTGTAAGTATCAGGTCTTAATATATAGCTTGTTTGAATATGCAAAAGCTGTTTTTTGTTTTAGACTTGTTCTCTCTGAATTTTATGAAGTATGATACGTGTTTTTAAATGTCGCTAACTTAATGGAGAAATACGATGACATGATATTGATTTATGTTGGTCATTACATGGTAGGCTTTACAGATCACTTCAGCAGGGCTTTGGAGGCTACCTCTTAATAATTATTTTGGCATGTAATGGCAAATAGTTCATTTTAAAGCACCTAGGGCCTTTTACATTGGTGAAAATGTGGTAAGGAATATAAAAAAAAAGTTATGACTGATTGCAGCCTCTTTTCTCTGTTCAATAGATATTTTATACAAAACCTAATGCCAAACATTGGTTGTGGTCAGTTGGCCTTTTTGCATGCAGATAGGTCCAGTCAAGGATCAAATAAACATAACCAGGGTGTTCAGGAGCTCGAGCTAAATATTTTTAAGAAACGTAGTGCAAATGTTTGGTCAGTAAAAATTGGTCACACATGGAGCACTGATTTTCAGGTGTATTTTAGGGTTCTGCCTGGGGATTTTCTGGGATCTTTAGTGGCAAATGGTGTTTTCCTAAGCATACAAGACCAATAATACTGTTCCTCAGTTTTTGATTACTGTATTGTGACCTGTTTTCTATTCAGGAATGTTATGAAATGTTGCGTTCCTGATTGAACACACAGTGATCACTATTCTCTTGTTTATTGTTAGTCCAAATCCTACCTGTTTCAACATTTTTCCAGGCTTTTTGTTTAATTTCTTAACAGATTCATTCCTATGTAGCTCAGCAACACATGTACTAATATTGGAATGATAATGGGAACATTGAATTGGCCCCTGCTCTGAAGGATGACACGTACATTTGTAAAGCATTCACTATTTTTAGCACATGACGGGACAGAAACTTTTTTTTTTTTTTTAAATATATTTTTATTTTATATATATAAACCACACAACATTACAACTTGAACATAGATAAACACATTTAACAACAAACAACACTGCAATCCCCATCCCTCCCCCCTATGAGCCTTTATGGTGTTCGCCATTGGTATCCGCTGTGGGCGAGGGGGCGTCAGCACTCTCAGAGTCAATTGAAGCTGACCCCGTTCCAAACAGTTCAGCTATTAACAGTTTCCATGCCGCAAGAGAGCACATTTCCTCGTCCTCCCCTGCGATACTGGCATCTCGCCACACAGCCGTCTCGGCCTCCGCCCATTTTTGGAGATCCCTCCACCAGACCTCCGTTCGTGGTTTATGACACTCCTTCCAACCCATGGCAATCCTACGTTTAGCAAGCACATAAGCCAGATCTTTCAATTTATCGACATGTCTAAGTTTACGCGCTCTGGGATATCCCCCCAGTAAGCAGGCCCAAGCTGAATCCACTTTGAGTGTGACACCCTTTCCTGCCAGCTTCTGCGCCACTTCGCCCCAATAGCTTGCAATTACTGGGCACGCCCAAAACATGTGTATCATGTCTGCATTCTCCTCGTCGCACTTGGGGCACGCCTGGCGTCCAACACCCCGAAATTTGGATATTCTCAAAGGGGTCAGGTATGCTCTGTGCGTTATATAAAGCTGTATTTGCTTGAACCTGGCATTTCTCGATACTTTTTTATGATACCCAAGGGCTCGCTCCCACAACCCATCTGTCATCGGGGCCCCCATCTCCGTTTCCCAACATCTCATACAACCTAGAGACCTCGTGCCCGCCCTCCGATGTGTCATATAGTATCTCCACCGGGGCATCCGGTTCATCGGCCAGGGTAGTTTCGGGCCACTTATTCCGGATCTCCTGCACTATCCTGTGATATGTCATATATTGACCCCTGTGCAGTCCCGACCCTGCCTCTAATTCTTCGAACTCCAAGATGATCCCATCCTGCCAAATATCTCCCATGGTGACCAACCCCACTGACTCCCAGTATATCCGAATGGTTGCCCTGAGCTGCCCATCTCCCCTCGCCAGTGCGACCAATGGGAACTGCAATACACACGGCAGAGGGTTGCCCATCATCCGGCAGGCCCGTTTCCACATGTTCCGTCCCAAAGCTAGCATACTAGGCCGCTCCCTCATGCATGCATTAGCCACCCAGATCACCTCTCTCAAGTAAAAAGGGGAGCAATCCCTCCCAAACAGCCTGTGTTCAGGGGTCTCTTCATCAGAGAGCCACCTGGACACATATTGTAGCTGCGCTGCTACATAATATGCCTCAAAGTTCGGCAGCTTGATTCCGCCCTTCTCATAGAAGTTCTGCAGCTTCCACAGTGCGACTCTGTTGCGCATGCCGTGCCACAGGAATTCTCTGCAAACACTGTGTAGCCTCACAAAAAACTTCTTAGGAATCATGTAGGGGATGTTGTTAAAATAATGCAGAAGCCTGGGCAGCACCACCATTTTAAGCATGGCTCCTCGGCCCATCATCGCTAGTGGCAATCTTTCCCAGAACCTCATACATTTCTCGATCTTCCCCACAGCAAGTTCAGTGTTATACTTGTGCTCTTCCACGGTCGTATGATACACATCAATCCCCAAGTATCTAAAGGACCTCGTCGCCCACGGGATCTGCAACACTGGCAACCTCTCCACTGGAGTCCCCACATAGCCCCCCAGCGGAAATAGAGTGGATTTCTGAGGGTTCACCGCTATACCGGACAACCAGGCGTACCTCCCCATCACCTCTAAGACATACTGCAAATTTTCTTCTGGGTATCTTAGGTATAACAGCATATCATCCGCATACAGGGATATAAGGTGACACTCTCCTCCTACCTCGATGCCGACCGGGTCATATTGCTGCCGGAGGTAAATCGCCAAGGGTTCTAGGGCCAGGATGTACAACATAGGGGACCAAGGACACCCTTGTCTAGTGCCTCTGCCCAACTGCCATCTCTCTGACACCACTGCGCCCGTACGGACCCTGGCCAGTGGTGCACTGTATAACATCTCGGCCCACATAACATAACCTGGTCCCATCCCGTACCCTTTCAGAGCCGCTAGCAGCCAAGGCCATCGAACAGAGTCGAACGCCTTAACCGCGTCCAATGCTACTATCGCCATTTCGCCGTCCTCACCACCACCCCACTCGACCACCCTGTGGAGGCGCCTGTGGTTGTGAGTGATGTTCCTATTAGGGACATAGCCCGTCTGGTCAGGGTGGATCAACTTGCCGATCACTCTACGCATTCTAGTGGCCAGGACAGCTGTCAGGATCTTACTATCTTGGTTCAACATCGACAGGGGCCTGTAGGAGCCACAATCATGTCCCGGTTTATTTGGCTTGGGGAGCGGTATTATAATCGCCTCCCTAAGTGACTCCGGCAACCATCCCATCTCGTACGCTTCGTTGAGCATTTCCAACATGGGCGGGAGCACTTCCTCTGCATAAACTTTATAAAATTCACTGGGGAACCCATCTGCCCCTGGGGTCTTACTAGTGGGCAACTGTCTCACAATCTCCCTCAGCTCTTCCAGGGTGATCGGAGCATCCAGCTCCTCTCGCTCCTCATCGCTGACCTTGGGCAAGCCTACATCTTCCAGCACTTCGTCTATCTCCTCCTGGCTGCCCCCCTCGCAATCTTCGTATAGGACCTTATAGTATTCCACGAATGCCCTGTTCACGCCTTCTTGGGTGTCTACCTCCTCCCCCTTTTCATTGGTTACCATTCTGATCGGGGATCGTGGGGTCTCACTCTTGTACAGCCAAGCCAAGAGTCGGCCCGTTTTATCTCCCCCCGCATGCAGTCTCTCAGTATACTTTCTATAATTCAAATTACAGAGCCTGTCCCAATGTTCCGCACACTCTTGCTGCAATTTAGAGACCGCCTCTGCATCTGTCCCACCACCTTTCAACTCCTCCTCCAGCGCGGTCTCAGCTCTATGCAAATCCGCCAGGACTCCCCCCATCAATCCCTTAGACTTCGCAATGGCGATCCCCCGCATTACAACCTTAAAGGCCTCCCATAAGGTGCCAGCCGACTTAACGCTCCCTTTATTCACCTCGAAATAAGCAATTATCTCTTCCCTGATATCCTCTCTGAAGGCGGGGTCTTTGAGCGCCTCCGCCCTTAGGCGCCATGTTGGTATACGCGCTCGTGGGGGATACAGTTGCCATCGCATGACCAGGGGTGAGTGGTCAGAGAGGACCCTCGCCCTGTATTCTATATGGTCGCACTCCGCGACTATGTCTGGCGTGGTGAAAAAGTAGTCAAGCCTCGTGTGCAGTAGATGCGGAGCCGAATAGTGCGAGTATTGTCTCGCGCTCAGGTGTTTCGCTCTCCACACATCAACTAGGCCAAAATTCACCAGCAGCGTCTGCAATACCCTAGCCGTCGGACCGGGCCCAGCCATCTTGTCATCCGACCTATCCTCCTTGGGGTTCAACACGCAATTAAAGTCACCACCCCATATCACCGTGCCCCCCATCCCAACACTGAGCTTGGTGCACAGCGTCCTAAAATATGTCGCCGTTTCCTGGTTAGGCGCGTATGTATTTACAATGCACACTACTTTGTTCTCTACCAGCCCCCTCACCATAACCAACCTCCCATCCTCCCCCACAACCTCCTCAATTAGCTTGAATGGGACGTGTGGCGCCACCCACACCAGCACTCCTCTGGCATAGGCGGAGTACGTTGATCCTACCACTGTTCCCTTCCACTTCCTCCCTACTAGCTCCAGTTTCTCTCGCTTTAGATGTGTCTCCTGTAGCAGGGCTACGTCTATCTTCTGCCTCTTGAGATACAACATGACTTTATTTCGCTTAAGGTAGCTGTTAAGCCCCCTAACGTTCCACGTTAGTATCCTAAGGTCTCCCATGGCCTATCAGTAGTTTCCTCCCCCCATCCAAGGCAATCCCTCCCCACTTTGCGAACCCCCACTCCCGGTTCCACCCTCAGGCTCATACAAAAACTAAAACTCCCCCCCAAACCCCTACCCCCAACCACTGCCCAGCTCCATCCCTGGATCTCAGGCATCCCTGTGTTCGGTCCTCCTTGGTGACCCAAATAGAGAACCCGACAGGGTGTCACCCTACTAACAGTGACTAAACTAAACACAAAAAGGGGGTGTAAAGGGTGGCTTCAGGCGGCTCCACAACTTCGCAACCATGTCCGCGCAAGGACCACGTTTCATAACCCCTGACGCGCGCATGTTCTCAAGCGAGTTCAGTGACTATAATCTAGTCCCAATGTTCATGGCCCGACCGGGCCTACAGCGTTACTTATCTCGTCCTTTATTTTCCACCGGCCGTCTGAACATCTGACTCCTGAGGGCAGTTGTGTGCATCCAACCACTCCATAGCATCCTCCGGGGTGACAAAGAACAGTAGCTTGCTCTGAAAGAAGACCTTCAGTTTGGCCGGATAGAGCAACATGTATTTAAGCCCCGCTTCCCTCAATCTCCTCTTCACCGTTCCGAAGTTCATACGACTGCGCTGTACCTGCAGGGTGTAGTCGGGATAGGCCGTTATATTCGCCGCTCCTCGTTGTATTGTGCCTCCCTTGCGGAAGTGTTCAAGGATCCTTTCTCGGTCCCGGTAATTAAGGATCTTAGCTATCACTGGCCTGGGCGGGTTTCCCGGTGGTGGCTTCCTAGTTAAGGCCCTGTGCGCTCTCTCAACCGCAAAACCCTGCGACAGGGTGCCTCCCGTGATCTCCTGCAGTAGCATGTTTTCAATAAATTCCGTTGGATTGTGGCCCTCAGTTCCCTCCGGCAGGCCTACGATGCGAATGTTGTTCCTCCGGGCGCGCCCTTCTGCCTCCTCCGCCCTACTCTCCAAGTTGCCCACGCGTTGCACCAGGGCATGGAGTTCACGCTTATGCACAGCGCAGTCCGCCGCGGTAGGGCCCAATTCTTTCTCCAAAGTCTCTGTACGCTCTGCCAGGGTACGCACATCCTGCCTTAGGAGGTTCACGTCCTCCTGTACTGCCCCGACCTGGAGTTCCATTGCGGTCTTCAATTCAGCCACAGCGAGCTGGAGCTTGGTCTCCCAGGTCGCTTTCAGGTCTGCGATCGCAGCGAGGACCTCGTGGTTCGCACCCCCGGCGGCCATTTCCTTGGCTTGCGTTTTGTCCTTGCTTTTGGCTCCGTCTGGGCCAGGAGGCGTTTTAGCGTATTCGTCGAGCGTGTGCTGTTTGGTCTTCGCTCTCAGGGGCTTGTTAGACATGTCTCATGTCCTTCAATCCCCGCTCGGATCTGGGGCAGGGTTTCACAGTGCGCCCTGCGGGTGCCCCGTTGTTATCACCACTTCTCTGACACTAAGTTCCTCTGTCCTCCGGCACCCCCGGCCATCTTGTCTGTTTACCTAGCTAGGCCAGGTCGCGTCTCACCCTCTGAGGTCCACTTTAGGCCACAAAGGGCCCGGGGCACAGTTCCCGGTCACACCGCACGATCCGGGTATAAAGTATCTTCGATCAGGCCCTGCTCCCTTCCCAGGTCCACGCCGTCGGCCTCGCAGGACTGGGTGTCCTTAATGACCTCGATGCACCCGCGTCATGCACCTACACCATCACCATGCTCCAGTGCGACCGACAGGCGCCCAGATCAAGCACCCCTTTGTTCCTTCGTTCGGCGGCGGCGGCCATTTTCTCGTTCAACGCACTCTCGCCTCCAGATCTTCTTTTAACTTTTTGTTGCGCTCTCACGGTGCAGGCCCGTGTCGAAACATAACCTCACGTTCACCCGAGTTTCATGCGCGCAGTCATATCGGTCTCAGCAAAATTGCATCGGTCCTTGCACTGTTTTCAGTCGGATAATGTGCGGATCTTCGGGAGCCCCCGTACAGACACGTCCTTTCACATGGCTTCCAAGCCACGCCCCGACGGGACAGAAACTTCCTTGATTTGCAAGTCTTTATTTTTTAATTCATCTTTTTTGATTGAAATTGTATGTTCATAGGGGCTGACGCCTGGGCAGTGGCAGGAAATTGGAGAACAGAAATATTATTCATACATATTAAACAACAACACAATACATTTTGCGCCAAATTCAACACTAATGCCTCAGGGGCCTTTTACTTGTGAGTCCTAGTGACTGAATGAACAGCCCCGTCCCCTTCAATTTCTTGACTTGTACTTTTAGAAGTGGCACGGTTCCCATTCGACCAAATTCAGTATTATCACTTTCCCCATTGTTGTGCACGCCAGCGTAAACTGCTTTATGGTGCTATTTGCAAACATCGCTCTGAACTACAGCTTTATTTGCTTCTAGGCCTTTATCTTTAATTGGGGCTGAGCAGTGTACTCTGGCTTTGGCTGCTTTTAGTTGGTTGATTTCTTTTTTGATTTCTCTTTCAAAGAGTCCCATTGTGAAATACCATTGTCAGAATGTGCTACAGTGCATGAAAACTTAAAATAAATGGTTGTGAGAGGGAGAGGGGGGGGGGAGGCGGGGGGAGAAAGAGAGCGGGCGGGAGGGGGGAAAGAGGGAGGAAAGGAGGAAGGGAGAGAGAGAGAGAGAGAACAAAGAAAATATGGTATTCGGTGGGCTATGTTTTTACATGGAAAAGATTTTAGGCTTTTAATCAAGTGGAAATGGCTCTGTGGCTGGTATCTCAGCCTGTTGATGCTTTGTTGAGTTGCTTGGAACATGCAAGGAAGGAGACCTGAAGCACTCCCAACCAGGTTGCATGTCTCCAAGTTACTGAAATCCCACAGACCTCCTCCCTGTGCCACAAAGTTCTGGGCACTGAGCTCTGTAGTTCCCCACAAGTCGCAAAGCACCCCAGATTTACTTTCTCAGAGTTGCTAGTGACTGCTACCCCACCTCGACCACTATATTTTCCCCAGATACTTGCGACTGTGGAGTAAGCAGGGCTAATCAGACCCTCCAGCTTATAGCGATTTTGCGATCCCGCAAAATGCCGCGAAAACGGCCGTTTTGTGCAAAAACAGCATCTTTAAAAAAAAATCTTTTTTTTTACATTTTTTTTTTAAAGTAATCTGCAAAAATTAATGTTTTTTAAAAAAATAATCCTCAGGGTGCCAGGTTCTCAACTTTTTTTTACACAAGAAATGAAATCACTTGCGCCCCAAAAAAGTGCAGCCCAATCCACAAGGGAAACATGAATGGGCACATTTTATATATGCGCCCATTCAGATGGCCTTTTTCACCTCCTTGATCAAATAAAGTGGAATTTATGTCAATTTAAAAGCGCATCCCTCATTTCCAAGCAAGATGCACTTTTACATGTGCAGAAATTGTAGGCAACCATACGCGCACAGGATATGGGGCTGCCACTGCATGACAGGGTCTTTCCTGACCCTGTCATGCATTTCTTTTACGGTATGAACCGCTGCTGAGTCGCTTGCATTTCTGTTCCTCAAACAGGATAAAAATGCATTTTTTGGGTCGCATTTTACAGCACCAGGCACTTGGAGTGCCTGTCCCTGTGAAAGGCGCTGGGAGCTTGCAGAACACTGTCGGGAGAGCGATTCTATTCAAAGTACTGCCCATTTTGATGACAAAAATCTATCGAATGTTACAATTTGACCAATTTCGTTGAGTACTATTCGATCGATTTTTATGAATACTGAACATGTGTTGCGGAGGTGTCACCCGCTCCCCGTGTTCAGTATTTCTGGTCTAGAGTGGTTGCAGAAGTGTTTCCCCCTTTTTCCTGAAAATTGGAGGTGGGGACAGAAAAAAAAGGAAATAACGAAAAAGGGACTCTGCGGAGTCATATCCGACCCGCTTTAGAGGGACGGATCTGGCACCGCAGGCTTGCAGGGGAAGCGGCAGCGTCCAAGCAGTTAAGTAGGGGAGGGGGTGGGGCGGTGGTGAAAGGTACATTTCGTTTTTTTTGGCTGAAGTGCAAATCAATTTGCAGCAGAATTTATTTCGGTCAATTCCGCCGCAAATAATTACACTTCGGTCAAACAACCCAGAACACCATTGAAGACAGCTTGCCAGCGCACAATTTGCGCTACAGCTCAAGCCTGTGGAAATGCGCCAGTCACCTTTGAGAATAAGGTGAGCTGCTCATTTCCAAAAATGGGTTGTCTAAAAATAGCATATCCCCCGTTCTTTTTTAAATGCCCCATTATTTGAGGAACTGGGTCAAAATCTACATTTAAAAAAAATGGTTACACTATGAGAGAGAGGGAGAGTGATGGGTGAGATGTGAAGTGATAGGCAAGAAAGCAGAGGGAGAGCAGTGGGTCAGAGGAGGAAGCGCTGCACAAGAGAGCAGAGGAAGCAGTGATGCGGTGGGTCAGAAATCTGAGAGCGAGCAGAGGTACAGAAAGTAGAGGGAGCGTGTGGTCAGGGAGCCAGAAAGCAGAGAGGAAGCGGTTGGCCAGAAAGAGGCAGTGAGCTGCAGATTGGGAAAAAGGATGAGGGAAGAGTGCGATAGAATGGGAGAAAAGATGCAAGATCCAGAAGCAGCACAAAAGAATGAAGGATTGTATATTGCGGGAGGAATTGTAGAGTGTAAGGTGTGAGTTGGGAGTATGATTTGGAGTGTGGCAGGGGCTGGGCAGTGCAAATTGTGACTTGACAGTGTGACATAGCACGTGAGTATTTGTATGACAGAGTGAGAGGTTAAGGAATTAAGTTGTGATGGAGAGTTGGTGAGATGTGTGTTGGTGAGAGAGGTGTGTGGGTGTTTGGGGGATTGGAGAACATAGAAGGGGAATATTTTCAGCATTGCAATTGATAATGATCAATTTAGTTAATACTATTAAATAGGCATGAACATTAAACCAGAAATGTAGCCAAATCAAACACTGTTCTGCCAAGCCAGAGACATCTGGGACTCTTCCTATTAAATTAATACAAAAGATACACAATAATGATACCCTGGCTCTCTTACAGCCTTGCACTCTGCCTATTTCCTGCAATGTGGCAATCTTACACTCTCCAGTTAATACAAAATGTCCCGCAAAAATGCCGCAATAAATAAAAAGTTCATGCCGCAAAATTTGCCATTTCATGCCGCTAAATCCTGGAAGGTCTGAATAGTGTGGAATTCTGGTCTTTGGTCCTTTGATGCAGTGAGTTTGTGCTTTGCATTACATATGGTCATTTATTGAAATGCATGTGATTGCTTTATTGATATAAGCTTTTTGTTTACTTTGGAAATAGTAGAATAAGGTTTGAGTACCATTACATAATATTGTGCTAGACAACATCACTTTAATCAATTGAGCATTGTGCGTTTGGCTTTAGAAGTGTTGTGCCTTTTTCCTTGAGTAAAAGGATAAAGGATGGACAAGGCTTTTGTATTGGAAATGTGAATTAAGCTCCATTTTGGATGTGATTTGTTCTTTGCCAAACAGTTGTGTTTCAATCTGATGTTCAATTAGCTAGAAGTTTTGAGGGTCCTTGAAGATGACTAATGTGTTGAGGGTTTATGAATGTAAATTAAACTTTTTTATATACAACTGTGGTCGTTCTGGACTCTGAAATATTTTGGTACAGTGAAAAGCTGTGTTAACTGTTATGTTTTGTCTCTCTCTCAAAGCCTCTGTTTTGTCTTTCTCTGTATCCCTATGTGCACATTGGGAAATGACACAATAAGTGGTATGGAAAGGTTGCAGAACCTTTGAGTAAACTGTCAGGTTTGAGGGTTGTAAGTAAATTGCTGTGACAATGAGTTGGGAAGGGAAACATGCTTTGAGGTCCACTACTCTAAATCCAATTACTGTTGCACAGAGCATAATGGTGTCTCCGGTCTGTTGTAGAGAGGCCCTCTGTGATCAGTCCAGTTGCTAATAGTTTCATCCATCACTTTAAAAGTAGGCTAGACCTGGGGTGTGGCTAGGCGCGGAACACGGCGGGTACCTCTCCTGGCACCCAATTTGGCAGAAAATGCATGGGTGATCCATCTGTCACCCAGGGCTACGGCCGGCTTTTTTTTTTCGAGCTCTGTGTGTGCCAGCACTGCGAGCATCGTGCCTGATGGTGCGCGGCCCGCCTCGATTTGATATGGTGGCCCGGGGTTGCTCCGGCCTATAAGGTGTGTGATGGAGGGCTCTGCCTGATGGTTGGGTCTGGAGCCGTGTGTTACGCTTCTGGGTGCCACCGCCCCCAGTGTGTGCCATTCGGTGGGGGACATGGAGTGTGCCCTGAGGTGCTTGGGTCAGCTCCCGAGGGATAAGGGGAGGTCTGCGTTGAGCGCGGCCTGCAGAGGATTGCTTGCAGTGCTTCAGACCTGGATTGCTGCGGACCCCGAAGCGACCATTTGTGTGCCTCCGATTTGTGGCAGGTGGGCTGCGACCCACTGGTGCGGCACTTCTCTCTCTGCAACGAGGCACCCAGGATGACGGGAGGGGGCGCCTCGTAACACCAACTTCTGCGACGCAAGAGGCTGTGAGCTTCACCCGCTGGGGACTGCCGACTGTGCTCCAGCTTCTCTCCTAAAGGCCCTGGTCATTAAAGTTGGATGGTGTGGTGGGGTGCCATCTGCTCCTGCAGTGAAAGCCTGAGCTAGGTCAACAAATTGGCTCATAATGTATCTATTGGCCTGCACCCTGCCAGGATAAAGCACTGGGCATATGTCATCTGCACCCATGGAGGCCCTCTCTGAAGTTGGGTGTATAATGCTGCCCATTGCTCGACTGCCTACTGACCCTGCATCCAGTGCTGCCTTGCTGGCATTGACTTTTGGCCAATCTCTAGCGTCCACCTCAGCTTAACTCCCTCGTGGGTGCGCAATACAATCCCAAGTGGAAGTAGGGGCTACCCTGGGTGTGATATCCCTCTCCTGGCTACTGAATTTTAGGGCCTGCAAAAATATCACCATTCATGCCCCAGTCGCTGGACCCCTGGCCTGGAAGGTTCCACTGGTACCAGCAGCATCAACATCAGCCTGCTTGCTGCGCTTGTCGAATCGCAGGCCCCTGGAGAGGTGTGAGGTGGGTCAGAGTTGAACTTGCATCTAGGGGGGGACCTGCTTCTGGCCTACTGGAGGTTCCGTTGTGTGCCCACTGTGAGCTCTTGTCGACTTGGAATAGCGCTGGGTTGGGTGGGGGCCTCCCTGGTGACATTGGCATTTCTCACTGGGTGGCGCAGCTCTTGCAAGGGTGGTGAGCTGGCCAGCGTCTCACTTCGGTGTTGAAAAAATGGCAAAAACACCTAAGTTAGGAAAGCAGAGGGATATCTCCACAATGCTGCAGTCCGCAAGTGTCCTGAGGTGGTGACAGCACAGGTGCATGGGGTCGACCCACTCCCAGCCATGCTCACGCAGATGTCTATCAAGTTTGACCTTCAGATCTGCTCAATGAAATCTGCAAAGAAATCCACAAAAGCACAGAGAAACTCTCACACAAGATTCTGGCATTAGATAAAAGTGTTTCGGAAGCGGAACATAGGTTGTCAGAGGTGGAGTATACACTTTGCGAGCAGTCCTAGGAGGTGGGTTAGTGTACCAGTTGACTTGAGGCTTTGGAGGGCAATTGCAATGCCTTGGAGGATAAGCAGGAGGATGGAGAGAATCGCTCCCGTAAAAATAACATTCGGATCTGCGGCGTCTCTTCAGCGATGCATGATGATGAACTACCTATCTTTGTGGAGGACCTCTTCCAACCTATTCTTGAACTGCTTGAGGAGGCGGAGATCGAACTGGACAGGACACACTGTCAGGACCAGGGCTGCCCTGCCCTAGGATAGACCTGTGGATGTGCTGTCCCAGGTTCACTTCTTCAAACTAAAGGAGCGTATAATGGTCACAGCTAGACCTGTATCGACCATATCTTTTTGCAATATGTCGCTTTCTCTGTACCAAGATTTGGCAGAAACGGAAGGCGCTGTAACCATTGACCGAGTGGCTGCGAACCAAGGAAGTGTCTTATAGATGGGGTTTCTTGACTGCACTCCACTTTTCTTATCAAGGAAAGCATTTGAGGGGGGGATTGAGAGGGTAGGGGGGTATTTACAAATGGTTACTGTGGGATGGGCACTTGGCTTATGGCCTTGTAATACAGTGATTCGAGAAGTGGTCACAGGGGGTGGACAGCATGATACCCAGTGGAATGTTGACCGATGCTGTGGGTGAAGGGGAAGGTGAGGATTTGGTGTCAATGGGCACATGGAATGTACAGGGATTGAACTCCTGTGTTAAAATGAAATCTGTTTTAAGCAAGCTAAGAGATCTGTCGCTGTCAGTGGTATTCTTACAACTAAAGCATACCCACAACAGGTTTTTGCCTCTGGGGGAAGGGGGAGGGGGAGAAGCAGGGTGTGACTGTCTTGGTGGGGGAGCAGATACCAATCTCTAAGGTCAAGGTCCTTCGCAACCCGCAGGGGCGCTATCTCTGTGTTAAATGCCTGTTGTGGAAGCTACCATTGACGCTGGTTTCCCTGTATGTTCTCAATGTGGCTCAGGAAGCTTTCTTGGAGACATTCCTTCTTCAGGTCCTCCCTTTTGCTGAGGGGCAAACTCTGACTTGGGCGGGGCGGGGGGGGCTTTCAACTTGCTACCCAACCCCTTGAATGACAGGACTCTGCCACCCACCAAGCTTGATTTCAAGTGTGCCCAGGCATTTGGGCCGTTTCTTCGGGAGATGGGACTGGTTGACTCTTGGAGGTTGGCTCACGGGGAGGAGAGAGATTTCACTTTTAATTTTTTATGAGGGGGTCCCGGCCCAGGAGGAGGTTCAGTCCCAGTATCTGCAGTGCGTAAATCTCCCAAGCCTATCAGGGGAAGAGCGGGAATCCCTAGAAGCGCCTATAGTCCCAGGGGAAGTGGAGTGGGCTATTAAGACCCTAAAGAATAAAACCCCAGGCCCCGATGGGTTTACGGCTCCTAAGGGTGTTTCCATAACCGTCCTAAACCTCAAACATGGTAAGGATCTGGTCCTTTGCGATTCATATCACCCCATTACCCTTACTAACATGGACTCAAACCTCTTTACTAAGGTTTTGGCCAAGCGCATGATTGAGGTCCTTCCAGAGTCTCCTGCATCGTGATCAAATGGGATTTATCACAGGACGCAGCAGCCACGATAATGTGAGGTGTGTGCTGAAGCTACTGGAGATGGGAAGGCGCCTAGAGGCGCACCTGGGAACTATCGCATTGGACGCCCACAAGGCTCGATAGGGTGGGCTGGGGGTATCTGTGGAATATTACTGCGATTTGGGACAGGGTTTATTAAGTGGGTAATGGCGCTCTACCAGAATCAATACACCTCCCTTCGAGTCAATGGGGTGCTATCGTCTAGCCTGTCTACCACCAGGGACACAAGACAGGGTTGGCCGCTGTTTCCACTGATTTTCGCCGAGTATGGAGCTGCTTGCTAGCCATATTAGGGCAAATAGGGCTATAGAAGGTATTCAGGTTGGGGGGGCGGGCTACAAGGTTTCTCTCTATGCAGACAATGTACTGCTACCCTGAGTAATCCCCAGGCTTCCTTGCCCAAGGTGCTGTGTGAATTGGAGGAATTTGGTCAGATCTTTGGGTTTAAAGTGAATTATGATAAGTAGCATGGTTTTGATGTTTCGCTGAGGCCTCAGTAAAGGAGTGAGATTTGCAGCCTTGCCCTGATACAATAGTCTCGGGAGTATATCCCCTATTTGGGTGTGCGCATTCCTAGCAATACCTCGGAGATCTATCGATCTAAATTTCTGCTGCTTTTTCAAGAGCTGTCTGATGACTGAAATAAGCGGGGTTGGCAGGCAATCTCTTGGTTTGGCCGTATTGCAGCAGTCAAGATCAATCTTATTCCACGTCTTCTTTACCTCTCTATGGCACTTCCGTTGAGGGTCCCTGAATTTTAAACTCATCTGGGGGAATAAGCGTGCTAGGATTGCTAAAGAGGTGCTCCTGAGTCCTCCTGAGTCCTACTGGGGTTTGGGGCCTAGGGGTCTTTTGCTACAATTTAGCTGCAAAGCTCTCTCACATGGTCACCTGGGGGGACACTAGTTTACAGCCGAAAATGGAAGGCTATTGAACAGGCTAAGTCAGCGGTTCGTTTACACCAGCTGCCTTATGTTGACAGGGGATCTCAGGGACAGGAGTGGGGATTCTTGTTATTGGCCACAACTAAGTGCACACTCTATTATATGGGAAGAGCGCTGCGTAGATGGGGAATGACTAGGGGGTTGGGTCCTCTTATGCCTGTTTGGAATAACCCAGGCTTCCGGCCCGGATGTGACCGTGGGAGTTTTAGGAGATGGGTAGCAGGGGGCTCGACTTGCCTGTACCAGTTATATAAGAAAAATACTCCTATGTCTTTTAATGAGTGTAAGCTTGCCTTCGACTGCCAGAAATGGAGCGGTTTTGCTACGCCCAACTTTGGCACTGGGTCTCACATTCTACCACAAAGCAGGGGGCCAGTAGGCCACTGAATGCCCTGGAGTTGACACTCCAGGGGGGCTTGCCCGGGGCCGGGTCTCAAAATAATATAAGCTCCTGGACACAGGACCTCATGTGATGCATCTACCATATATAGAACAGTGGGAAACTGATTTGGAGGTGCACATAGAGGATGAGGCGTGGCTGAGGATGTTTAGCAGGATGCTTAAGCCCTCCAGATATGGCACTGATGGGGAGTGTTCCTATAAATTCTGTTATAGGCGGTATCTCACCCCGGAAAGGTGGCATCATGCATCAGTGGATTACTCACCCTCTTGTTGGCGGGGTTGTGATGCTGGAGGCTCTCCCTTTTATATGGTGTGGCTGTGCAGGAAGGTGAACCTTTTCTGAAAGAAGGTGCTCTCCAAAATGAAAGATATCACTGGGTTATTGGTTCCCATGGACATGCGGATGGTGGTGCTGGGGGATACAAGGCTGGGTCATTTTCCCTTACGGGCCACATTGCTACTTTCATTGGGTATCTCCTTCTGGCTGAAAAGCTGACTATCACTCAGAATTGGAAATCCGTTGATGGTCTGGTGATACAAATGTTGTGGGTCAAAATATGGGACATCTTGGTTGTGGATAAGATCATGGCACTCTGTGAAGGGCGATATGGCAAATATGTTACGGTCTGGAAAACATTTATTGACTTTGCCAAGAACTATCCTGCTGTGGTTTCTAAGCCTCCTCTGATGCTGCACTTCTTGCTCTTGTAGAACGGTTTGTGTGGAGTAGAACTTGGGTTGGTCCAATGGGTAGGATGGGGGAGGGGCAAAATTGCAATGTGTATCCCCTATGGTCAGGACTGATCATGATGGTCTGTCACCTGTTGCTGTTGAATTGTAGATTTCATGCATTTCCATTGCTGCTTCCCACAGAGTGTTAGATACAGGTTTTTTTAAAGAAAAAAAAAAAGTAGGCTAGACCTTTCTCTGAGATGAGCTCAGAGAAAGAGCAGAGTTCTTACTAGCCGGGGTGATCTCTAGAAGAAACATGCGACAAAGGGATCTAGTGGGTTTAAAGCAAGATCGTGTTCCTCTTAAATAGGTTGCTGTGCAGAAATCTTTGCACTAAAACAAGGGCCTTACATTTAAATCTGGCATCTACTGGAAGCCAATGTGATCTCCTCAATGTAAAATAAATATGGACATTCCTCAGAGTACTGGTGACTATTCTTGCAGCTGTACTTAACACCTGAAGTCTATGAATTATACTTGCCCTTGCTCCGAGTAGCCGAACATGGCAATAGCGTATCAAGGTATGCTTGCACAATTTTCTACAGACCGAAAGTGGTAGTGAGTAAATGGTTCCAATCCTGGACCTGATCAGTGTCTCATACCAGATCATTATGCATCCGACTGATCTTACAATGACTTTCATCTACCCTCTAGGATTCTACAAGTTTGTCATGTCGTCACAGGGGATTTCCGGTGTGCCTCTGACTTTCCAGCAACTTTTACAGCACGCAATGGGCCATATAAACCTCCTGAAGGTGATGGTCTATGTCAGTGACACTAGTGTGCCTAGCAAGACCCTGAAGGAGCACAACTGGAGGCACATGAAGGTGCTAAATTACTGGGGGAAGGGAGAATCAAGGGCTAAAGCTCCCGGTGGACAGGGGCCAGTTTTGTTGGACGAGCATCAAGTACTTCGGACACATCGTCTCCACTGATGGAATCACCCTGGACCCAGCAAAGATGGACACCCTCTTCACCTAGCCACAATCTCAGATCCTGAAGAAGTTGCAGCGTTTCCTTGTATTCTGCAACTGCTACTGGAGGTTTGTGGAAAGATTTCCCAAAAATGGCTCAAGCACTTGGGGACCTCACCAAGGGATATTTGTCTACCGATAAAAGCAAAAGAGTATAATCATCAGTCCCAAAATATTTACATCATCCGTGGGGCACCTTTGATGAGAGAAGGCTCTGGTCTACGCAGATCCCCATCAACCTTACATCCTGCATGTCGATGCAAGTGTGGAGGGTTTGGGCGATATCCTGTATCAGGAGACCAATAGTGAGATGAGACCCACTGCAGAGCTACCCTTGGGCGGCCCTCGGACTGCTGGACCGGAGGGATTAGAGACAGATGAGAGGTGGGAAAAGGGTAATAACAGTATATAAAGAGGTAATAGAGACTAGACTTTCCCTCCTTCACCCTTCTCTTGCTCATAGCATCACAGACCATCCCCCACTACACTTTGTTTCCATCTGCTGATTTGCACAGACATCCTGAGCATTTTATATATATGATATTGTATGTCACCAACTAAGACCAGTAGAAACCATTTGCAACAGTTTCCAATAGTATCAATTTAGTGACAATGGAGTTGTTTGTAGCATCTCCTGAATTGCTACGAAGGAAGTTGTAGTGGTGATTATATTGTATTGATTACATGTTTAATATAATTGTTTAATATCTCGATCTAGATATTTACATACATATATTTGTTCAAAGATATCAATGTCCAAAAGCCACAACTGTATTTAGTAGACGTTGACATGAAGTGAGTGAGATATATACCCTTGCTGTAATTATCCTCTGCAGTTAGTTCTTCTCTTAAAGCCAGTGTGCCCTGGTATGAACCCCAGCTGACTATTTCCAAATTGTTTCTTCTGGATCCAGTTGCCAAAATATGGGTTTTTCTACTACTCCTGAATCTAGAAAGTTCAAGGGGCGATCTTATCTTACCCTTGTGCTGTTGACACTAGTTATGATATGACGTCTCAATGGAGGAAATGCTGTAATACTGGTTCTATATCTGTCTGAGCCTCCCTCACCTACAGTAAAACCTCTTCCTGCTGCTAACACTTTTCTCTAACTCTGTTAACAGGTCTACATGGATGTTATGACGCTCTAGTTCTATACATTTCTGATCCCCTCTAACCTTCAGTAAATCCACATCCTGCTGCTGACACTTCCTCATCAGCTGTGCTCAGGTTCCTTCCAGTGGATCGCTGCTGTTACAGGTCTATATATCCCAGATTCCCTCTCACCTTTAGCAGCTCTCTGTCCTGCTGCTGGATCCTCTGTTCTAGCTCTGGGTTCAGGTGGATTACTGATCTAGTTCTATAGATCCCAGATCCCCTCTCGCCTTCAGTAGATTCACATCCTGCTGCTGGCTCCTCCTAAGTGATCAGGCCCCTGTGAGTGGATCACCTCTCTAGTTATACAGATCCCTGATTCCCTCTCACCTTCAGTATATCCACATCCTGCTGCTGGCACCTCCTCTCCAGCTGTGTGAGCAGGTCCCTGTGGGTGCTTTGCTGCTTCTCCAGTCGGGTCAGTTTCTCCTGAATCTTCTTCACGTTCTCCTCTTGCTCCTTTTCCAGTCTGCTGAGCAGCTGCTGTTTCTCCTGCTCCAGGAACTGCTTCAGGTGTTCAAATATACCAAGGAATTTCTCTCTCTGTTTCATAATGTTTCCCTTAAAAATCAGATTTAAAACAAACAATAGACACATATTATGTTTCTGAGAATTATATTAACCATCATAGAATATCTTATATGTAACATTGGTAGTGGGGACCTCTCAATAACTCTTAAAATCATAAACCCAACACATATGAATTACTGATTGGCAATGATTTTCTTTTTTATAAACCAGTTATTATTACATTTTTTCCATATTCGAACATCATTCATCATATCCTTGTTCAAATACACATTTGTGTTAGTGTTCACCATTCGTCCTATCCCATCCTCCCCCACATTCTATCCCTTTCTTCCCTTGCCCTCTATCCACTGCCTCCCCCCTCCTGTAATATCTCGTACCAATGTGCCCCTTCTCTCACACATCCATGCCCCATTTCCCTGATATCTTCTGATACTTCCTCATGGACCCCCTATTCCTGTACGTGATCTCCTCAATTCTGCTGCAACGGTCCATTCCAATCTCTCATGTTCTCAAAGTGGGCATTTCTTATGTCCCCCATTTTGCTGCTACGTCCGTTTTTACCACCTTCGATGGTCTGTCGATTAGTGTCTCTTCCCCTCTACTTCCTTCAAACTCCCCTTTTATATGCAGCGACATCATCTTAGGATCTCTTGGAAATGTGTCCCCCAGTAACCTCAAATGCTCGTTTGTAACATTGTCCCAGTAGGTCTTGACCTTCGGCACTCCCATATTAGATAAAAGAATGTTCCTACTTCCCTTCCACATTTGAGACACACGTCATCCTTTACTCTACCCATTTTATGCAGTCTATCTCAAGAATAGTATAGTATGAGCCTCAACATGAATGATACCTTAGCCTCTCCTGAAGCCACTAGCACTTCTATTGTCTCGGGAGGATAGGTCAGGGGCAACATGCTCGCCTTGGAAGCAAGACGAAATGGAGCAACACAGGTTCGATCCCTGGGTACAGGCTTAGAAACCTCTGGGTATTAAGCGCGTTATAAATAACCTAGCATATCATATCCATTTTTCCCTTTCCCCTCTATTTTCTCTGTGAATAGATTAATCTCCAGGGGTTGGGGGTATCCGAGGAATTCCCCTCCAAATTGAGCTTCTAAGGCATGTTTTAGTCTCATGTATGTGAAGATTTTTTCCTAGCCCCGTCCATATTTTTCCCACATTGTTCAGAATGGGTTATCCCTCTATTGTCCACTATATCTCCCAGTCTGCATATTTCCTTTTCCACCTAATGTAGCTGCCAGTTTATGCATGTCTTTAATATTGGGATTTAAAGAGGCCCAGTCAGTAGAATACGTGCCCCTGCTGACCGACTTCACAAGATCCATAGTGTTATCACGGTCAATGGGTGTAACCCATAAGCATCTATCAAGTAATATCCTGTTGTCAGCAAAGAGAGCGCTGCGAGGTGATATAGGAATGTTGAAAAAAAACAAAGGTTCCCTAAAGAAATTGGACGAAGTTAGGACAGCAATCAAACATCAACGTCAACAATATAGAAATTGGCTGAAATCTCATACAGTTATTATTGAACAAGATCGAGCAGAATCCATGATGAAACTTTTAGTAACCAAAAACACCCGTCAAATCTGGGCCATTCTTAACACAGGTAATGACATCGCTGCGGCCAAATGGGAATCACATTTTGTTCAAATTTACAATAAGCCATCGTTCGGACCAAAGATTTCGACAAATAACAAACAAAAGAAGTGGGATTTAAAAATGGATTCATTAGACATCGAAAGAGCAATATGCGGTTTGAAGAACTCTCACGCTACTGGTCCGGACCTGATCACAAACCTGATGCTCAAAAAACATGCACCACAGTGGGCAGTCTTCATTGAAGCGCTGTTCACGACACTCTCCACAACCAGGCGGATTCACGAGGCTTGGCGAGAAGCAATAATAGTGCCAATTTACAAGAAGGGCAATCGGGCTGATCTGACCAACTATCGCCTGATTTGCCTCCTGGACACGCTTGGAAAAATCTTTGCTGCATTTTTGCAACAAAAATTGGAAGCGTGGGCCTGTCGAGAAGAGATCTTTGACATTCGCCAAACTGGCTTCACCAAAGGAGTGGGAGTGGAAGTTAATTTGTTAATATTGAATATATTAAAACTTGAAACTTTAAGGGCGAAGAAAAAAATGTTCCTGGCCTTTATTGAAATGCCCAGGCGTTTGACAAAGTAAATCGTGGTAAGCTTTGGCAGAAACTATCCAACTGGAACTGCCCATCAACCATACTCGAACCAGCAAAAGCCTTACACACTGATACAGTGATTTGGTTTTGCCTAAACAACCAAGGCGACCTATCAGAAAATATACCAACTAAAAAAGGGGTAAAACAGGGCGGCCCCTTAGCCGCCGAATTATTCAAGTTATTCATCTCAGACCTGCCTAGACACCTAGATCAAGTTCAATGCTTTTCTCCAAAACTTAATAATACCCCAGTCAATTGCATAACCTATGCTGATGATCTTGTTCTCATGGACTTCACGCAGATCGGCCTGCAACGACTACTGAACAAACTATATGAGTATTTAAATCTAAACGACCTGGAAATAAACACAGAAAAAACTAAGATAATGACCATTGGGTCACTGGGTACGAAGAAGGAACAAGCTTTTAGGTGGAAAATTGCAGATGAAACACTAAGTCCCGTCAGCTCTATCCGCTACCTTGGTATTATGTTTAACATCTCATTAAATGAACATCACTGGAGATTAGAACTAGGCAACCGAATGACGCAATTCAGCATTCAAGGTGCAAAGATCTATAAAGATTATGGGAAATTTACACTAACACCGGTTATCATGTTCTACCTACAAAAAGGAGTCCCAGCCATAACATTTGGTGCAGAAGCCGGTTGGAATATTGATTTCCTTTACTGGCAAAGACTAGAGGGTCAATTCTGGCGGCATGTCCTAAGATTTATTTCACTGACAGCTCTACGTTACGAACTGTCCTTGAATTCATTGCACTCCTGTGTCATTTGGAAATCGTTGGCGACCATGCGTAAAATGAGTCTGAATCCTCCAACTCCCGCATATCAAATTTTTCGGAAAAAAAAGCGAGTGGCAGGTCAATCTCATTAGAGGAATGGAAGCAACTTTTGGAAGAAACTTTGTCCAATACCGACCTAAAGATATCAGACTTGATCAAATGCCCACAACGTGCGAAAAAGCTATTTGAATCCCGGTGTTGGATTACAAACCAAGAACAACGCAAAAAAATGCAATCGACCCTGAAGTCTGGAGTAGGTGAGCACAAACTGAATGTACAAAGTCGCTATTTGACAAATTGCCCGTCACGCCATCATCAAGAACAATTTCTGAGATTACGACTAAACGCGCTAAACACCAAAGAAATGTTGTGGCAAAGACATAACAAAGAAATAAAAGACAATCTTTGTCGCCACTGTAATCTCGAAATAGTGGGCCTCATCACGACTTGGGCGGTAACAGTAACGCTATTAGTGCGGGCGGTATTAGCCCTACCGCCGAACTCCCCGGCGCTAATAGCGCCGGATCACGAGTTCGGCGGTAATGTAAGTCAGTCCCCATTCCCCACTGAGCCCATTCGGGAATGCCCCATTCCCCATTGGGCTCAATGGGGAATCTTCGCGCTAATACCGCCGGCGGATTTCCCGCCAGCAGTAATAGCGCACATTTTCGGCAGATTTCATCCCAGCTCAGAGCTGGGGTGAAATCCGCCAAAGCCCTGATTCGGCGGACCCTTAAATCCGGCGGTAATAGCGCTACCGCCGGATTTAAGGGTTACCGCCGAAGTCGTGATGAGGCCCAGAATCACTACAACATCTTCTAACAGTATGCCCAGCTACCAGCATACACCAAGCGTCTCATCTTGGGAGATTTGCCCCAGCAGACAACATGGAAAACTGGTGGGCACATGTGACTGCGGGTCACAATGTAAAACTGACCTGTGCAGTCGTGGACTATATGGACTTGATATTGAAGAAAGAATATGCCTAACCTGACGACAAAAAATGATGAAAAAAGCAAATGTATTGCGTGATTGTTGGAGACGCACACGACAAGGATGTCTAGTTTAGTTTACTTTTATTTTTTTTCCCCTTCTCGTTTCTTTTTTCCCTTTTTTGTTTTATGATGCTAATATGGAGTCTGATGCTTGATTTGGTTGAAGGACTTTTGGTTGAAGGACTGGATTGCTTATCTGCTTATTTGTGTGGTTGTTACAAAAGTTTAATATTTTAATTGCTTTGCTTTTAAGATTGTTGAACTGAAGTTTCAATAAAAAAAAAATATATATATATATATATATATTGGGATTATCCCAGATTGGGGACTGTCTGGTAGCTTTCCCCTTCCATCCAATTGTGTGTGTATGACTTCCTTCCTGATCTGCACCGCTCTCTGCCCTGCTTGGGGGAAGAGTACGCTGATCCCGGCTTCCGTACAGTATTTGTAAGGGGGTTCCACCTTCCATTCGCGCCAGTTCCAGTATTGTGTGTGCCAGATCTCCCTCTCCAAATATTCACATATTTGCTACCACAAAATAAGCAGACCACAGTAAATTCTGAACTCACATAAGGTACCCATTATCCTCGGGCCCCTTCTTCTGGGATCCCCTAGATGGATCAGAACATCGTCAACATATAGAGAGATTTTATCTTCCCAATTCCCGACCCATCGGAACCCTTGAATTGTTGGATCCGCTTTAATGCGCTTGGCTAGTGGTTCGATCGCTATGAGGAATAGCAGCGGTGACAGTGGACATACTTGTCTTGTGCCCCGCTGAAGCAGGAAGATACAGGATGTGTGCCCATTCACTCTAACTTTCATGAGTGGTTGTGCATTTAATAGTTTCGTTCATCTTATGAAGCTTGGGCCCAGGCCTACCTTTTCCAATGCTGCTCACAGGAATTTCCATCGGAGTCAAAAACCATCTCTGAGTCTAGTGCCAATATTGCTTGGGGACCCTCCACTGAGTCCGATAATGCAGACGTTTTATGCACCCTTCTCAGGTTCATCCTTATTACTCAGACCCTCCAGCTAAATGCCGCGAAAATGGCCATTTTGCGCAAAATGCCGCGAAAACGGCTGTTTTGTGCAAAAACAGCATCTTTTAAAAAAATATAAATTTTTTTAAAAAGTAATCTGCAAAAATTACTGTTTACAAAAAAAAATTACTTAGGGTGCCGGGTTCTCAGCTTTTTTTTTGACGCAAGAAATGAAATGCGCCAACACATCTCATCCAGCAGCCCAATCCACAAGGGACAAATGAATGGGCTATTTATATGCGCCCCCAGTCAGATGGCCTTTTTCACCGTTTCTGCCAATTTAAAATCACATCACTCGTTTCCAAGCAAGATGCACTTTTAAATGTGCAGAATTTGTAGGCAGCCCTACGCGCACAGGATGTGGGGGTGCTACTGCATGACAGGGTCTTTCCTGACCCTATCATGGATTTCTTTTAAGGTATGAACCGCTGCTGTGTCGCTTGTATTTCTGTTCTTCAAACAGGATAAAAATGCATTTTTTGGGTCGCATTTTACAGTGGCAGGCCACTGAAGGGCCTGTCCCTGTGAAAGGCGCTGGGAGCTTGCAGAACACTGTCGGAGAGCGATTCTATTCAAGGTACTACCCATTTTGATGACAAAAATCGATCAATTGGTATAATTTGACCTATTTCGTCCAGTACTATTAGATCGATTTTTATAAATACCGAACATGTGTTGCGGGGGTGTCACCCGCTCCCCAAGTTCAGTATTTTTGAGTTAGGGGTGCAGGGTGTTGCCCATTTCCTCAAAATTGGAGGTGGGGACAGAAAAAAAAAAGAAAATAACGAAAAAGGGACACTCCGGAGATTGGAATCCGACCCATGTTAGAGGGACGGATTTGACAAAGCAGGGTTGCAGGGGAAGCGGCAGCGAACAAGCAGTTAAGTAGGGAAAGGGGTGGTGGTGAAAGGTACATTTTGGGTTGTTTGGCCGAAGTGCAAATCAATTTCCAGCTAAATGGACTATGGTCAATTCTGCCGCAAATAATTACACTTCGGTCAAACAACCCAGAACACCATTCAAGGCAGCTGGCCAGCGAACAATTTGCACTACAGCTCAAGCATGTGCAAATGCGCCGGTCACATTTGAGAATAAGGTGACCTGCTCATTTCCAAAAATGAGTTGTCTAAAACTAGCATATCCTCGGCTTTATTTTTAAATGCCCCATTTATTGAGGATCTGGGTCAAAATCTACATTTTAAAAAAATTAAAAAAGGGTTACACTATGAGAGGGAACGGGGAGAGAGAGGGAGAGTGATGAGTGAGATGTGATGTGATAGACAAGAAAGCAGAGGGAGAGCAGTGGGTCAGAGGAGGAAGCGGTGCACAAGAGAGCAGAGGAAGCAGTGATGCGGTGGGCCTGAAATCTGAGAGCGAGCAGAGGTACAGAAAGTAGAGGGAGCGTGTGGTCAGTGAGTCAGAAAGCAGAGAGGAAGCGGTTGTCCGGAAAGAGGCAGTGAGCTGCAGATTGGAAAAAAGGATGAGGGAAGAGTGCGATAGAATGGGAGAAAGGATGCAAGATGCAGAAGCAGCACAAAAGAATGAAGGACTGTATATTGCGTGAGGAATTGAGTGTAAAGTGTGAGTTGGGAGTATGATTTGGAGTGTGGCAGGGGCTGGGCAGAGCAAATTGTGACTTCACAGTGTGACATCACATGTCAGTATTTGTATGACAGAGTGAAAGGTTCAGGAATGCAAGTTGTGATGGGGATTTGGTGATATGTGTGTTGATGAGAGAGGTGTGTGGGTGTTTGGAGAACATAGAAGGGGAATATTTTCAGCATTACAACTGATAATGATCAATTTAGTTAATACTATTAAATAGGCATACACATTAAACCAAAAATGTAGTAAAATCCAACACTGTTCTGCTAAGCCATATACATCTGGGACTCCTCCTATTAAATCAATACAAATGATACATAATAATGATACCGTAGCTCTCTTGTAGCCTTGCACTCTGCCTATTTCCTGGAATGTGGCAATCTTACACCCTCCAGTTAATATAAAATGTTCTGCAAAAATGCTGCAATAAATAAAGGTTTGTGCCGCAAAATTTGCCTTTTCATGCCGCAAAATTTGCCATTTTATGCCGCAAAATCCTGGATGGTCTGGCTAATGAAGAGGGAGAGGGGGTTTGCCTATGCAAATCATCTGCCAGGATCCTACCTGGGAGGTCATTCCATCTTACCAGCTGACACCTGGGCAGCGCCAGGTAATTTGGAGAACAGACATATACGGACAGGCCACAAAGCAAAGGTTGGGCCATTGATTGAGGATCCCTTTAGCCATGCCTCCCTAAGTTACCGAGGTCCAGAAAAATTCCACCCTCAGCTCTCATAGAGAGGTCCTTGGCCGATCGTGGCCGATCAGGGGAGTAAAGGGTCGGTGGTGACTGCACACTGCCTCACCTTTTCACTGCTTTCTACAGTGGTAATGCTTTTGCAGAAGGGGCCAGTACAAGTGATTTTGTTCTGCGCTGTGGGAAAGTGACATGTATCCACTGACATTAACCAAACTACTTGCACTGTTCAACGCACATACATGCAGAGAAATAATGTTATGTTTTTTGGGGAAGATCTAGAAGGTCCTGCTGATGATTTATTAAACTCTCTGCTACTCTTTCGTTTACATAGAGTCTTCCCTGCCCAGCAATGTTTAAGGCATATTGTATGTCCCTCCCTTACAATGAAAACTCTGTTGAAAGCACAGAGGTACATAGGAATGGATCTGTTAAGAAATGAAACGAAAAACCTGGACAAAATGTTGAAACGGGTAGGATTTGGACTTAGCACATCTGACTGTGAGTCAGTTAATTGTATCTCTTGACCCACTGACCCCCTTTCCTTTTGTGTAATCCTTTTGCTCTCAATAGGATTTTCCAAAGTGGCTTTCATATAAAAGATCATAGACCTGCATTTTGTGGCACACAAGCCTCATATCCCGTTGCTCTTTATAAATTCACATCATCTCCCACTAATACAAGCTGTAAAAGATTTTCAGGGCTTAGCCAAGCAAACTAGACTTGGGTCGAAGTTTAAGCAATCCTTAAATCAGCAGCAGAGTTAACATTGAAATCAGCCTCAGAATCTCTTAAAGGATGGTCCAACATCTGTTGCTTGCAGCACGCAATGGGGCAGCCTGGGTGCTGACAGCTTAAACCAGCTCCTGTTCTTGCCTTGTCCTTGATCCGGCCATGGGCCCACATGCACTCAGAGGAACAGAGTGTTTCTCGTGTCTATGGGTCTGCCGTGATGCTCTCACGCTTGCATCACCCAGCCTTCGTGATGGGGAGGGTGTGTCAATTTTCAAGCACCCTGTAGCATGAATCTGTTTATCTTTAAATATAATTGCCATTAAACCAAACCCTTTAGGACCGGATCAATACGGCAGAAAAAGAATGCTGATGTATTGCTGTTTGCCTCTTAATTTCATACCATCCAACATATAAATGGTGTTTGGTCAATGATTTGCCATATCAAATGTCCTTATGTCACAGGCAGAAAGTTCATAGGTCCTAATCAAAGGTTTGGTTGGCTCTCCCTTTGCGCTTGCCTTAAGGCGTCAGCACCAGAGGCTGCCCGATTGCGCCCTGAAAGCAACCAATGTTGACCCATCCTTTATGAGATTCTGAGGCTGATTTCAATGTTATTTTTGCTGCTGATTTAACGATTTCTCAACCTTCGACCCACGTCTAGTTTCCTTGGCTATGCCCTTGACATCTTTTACAGCTTGCATTGGTGGGAGATGATGTGAGTTTATCGAGAGCAACGGGATATGAGGCATGTGGGCCATAAAAAACAGCTCTGGGATTTTCTTTTAATAAGAAAGCCTCTTTAAGTAGGGAACTTTGGATGGACAGCCCTGCTGAGAGCAAAAGGATTACACAAAAGATAAGGGGGTCAGTGGGTCAAGGGATAGCACATCTGACTGTGAGTCAGTTTATTGTTAGTCCAAATCCTACCTGTTTCAACATTTTTCCAGGCTTTTTGTTTAATTTCTTAACAGATCCATTCCTATGTAGCTCAGCAACACATGTACTAATATTGGAATGATAATGGGAACATTGAATTGGCCCCTGCTCTGAAGGATGACACGTACATTTGTAAAGCATTCCCTATTTTTAGCACATGACGGGACAGAAACTTTCTTAATTTGCAAGTCTTTATTTTTTAATTCATCTTTTTTGATGAAGATTGAAATTGTATGTTCATAGGGGCTGACGCCTGGGCAGCGGCAGGCAATTTGGAGAACAGAAATATTATTCATACATATTAAACAACAACACAATACATTTTGCGCCAAATTCAACACTAATGCCTCAGGAGCCTTTTACTTGTGAGTCCTAGTGACTGAATGAACAGCCCGTCCCCTTCAATTTCTTGACTTGTACTTTTAGAAGTGGCACGGTTCCCATTCTACCAAATTCAGTATTATCACTTTCCCCATTGTTGTGCACGCCAGCGTAAACCGCTTTAAGGTGCTATTTGCAAACATCGCTTTGAACTACAGCTTTATTTGCTTCTAGGCCTTTATCTTTAATTGGGGCTGAGCAGTGTACTCTGGATTTGGCTGCTTTTAGTTGGTTGATTTCTTTTTTGATTTCTGTAACTTTCAAAGAGTCCCATTGTGAAATACCATTGTCAGAATATGCTACAGTGCATGAAAACTTCAAATAAATGGTTGTGAGAGGGAGAGGGAGAGGGGGAGGGAGGGGGAGGGGAGAGAAAGAGAGCGGGCGGGAGGGAGGGAAGGAGGAAGGGAGAGAGAGAGAGAGAGACAGACAGAGAGAGAGAAAACAAAGAAAATATGGTATTCGGGGGGGGCTATGTTTTTACATGGAAAAGATTTTAGGCTTTTAATCAAATGGAAATGGCTCTGTGGCTGGTATCTCAGCCTGTTGATGCTTTGTTGAGTTGCTTGGAACATGCAAGGAAGGAGACCTGAAGCACTCCCAACCAGGTTGCATGTCTCCAAGTTACTGAAATCCCACAGACCTCCTCCCTGTGCCACAAGGTTCTGGGCACTGAGCTCTGTAGTTTCCCACAAGTCGCAAAGCACCCCAGATTTACTTTCTCAGAGTTGCTAGTGACTGCTACCCCACCTCGACCACTATATTTTCCCCAGATACTTGCTACTGTGGAGTAAGCAGGGCTAATAAAGAGGGAGAGGGGGTTTGCCTATGCAAATCATCTGCCAGGATCCTACCTGGCAGGTCATTCCATCTTACCAGCTGACACCTGGGCAGCTGCAGGTAATTTGGAGAACAGACATATACGGACAGGCCACAAAGCAAAGGTTGGGCCGTTGATTGAGGATCCCTTTAGCCATGTCTCCCTAAGTTACCGAGGTCCAGAAAAATTCCACCCTCAGCTCTCATAGAGAGGTCCTTGGCCGATCGTGGCCGATCAGGGGAGTAAAGGGTCGGGGTGACTGCACACTGCCTCACCTTTTCACTGCTTTCTACAGTGGTAATGCTCTTGCAGAAGGGGCCAGTACAGGTGATTTTGTTCTGCGCTGTGGGAAAGTGGTTAATGCCAGTGGATAAATGTCAAACTACTTGCGCTGTTCAACGCACATACATGCAGAGAAATAATGTTATGTTTTTTGGGGAAGATCTAGAGGGTCCTGCTGATGATTTATTAAACTGTCTGCTACTCTTTCTTTTACATAGAGTCTTCCCTGCCCAGGAATGTTTAAGGCATATTGTATGTCCCTCCCTTACAATGAAAACTCTGTTGAAAGCACAGAGGTACATAGGAATGGATCTGTTAAGAAATGAAACGAAAAACCTGGACAAAATGTCGAAACGGGTAGGATTTGGACTTACAATTAACTGACTCACAGTCAGATGTGCTATCTCTTGACCCACTGACCCCCTTTCCTTTTGTGTAATCCTTTTGCTCTCAATAGGATTTTCCAAAGTGGCTTTCATATAAAAGATCATAGACCTGCATTTTGTGGCACACAAGCCTCATATCCCGTTGCTCTTTATAAATTCACATCATCTCCCACCAATACAAGCTGTAAAAGATTTTCAGGGCTTAGCCAAGCAAACTAGACTTGGGTCGAAGGTTAAGCAATCCTTAAATCAGCAGCAGAGTTAACATTGAAATCAGCCTCAGAATCTCTTAAAGGATGGTCCAACATCTGTTGCTTGCAGCACGCAATGGGGCAGCCTGGGTGCTGACAGCTTAAGCCAGCTCCTGTTCTTGCCTTGTCCTTGATCCAGCCATGGGCCCACATGCACTCAGAGGAACAGAGTGTTTCTCATGTCTATGGGTCTGCCGTGATGCTCTCACGCTTGCATCACCCAGCCTTCGTGATGGGGAGGGTGTGTCAATTTGCAAGCACCCTGCAGCATGAATCTGTTTATCTTTAAATATAATTGCCATTAAACCAAACCCTTTAGGACCGGATCAATACGGCAGAAAAAGAATGCTGATGTATTGCTGTTTGCCTCTTAATTTCATACCATCCAACATATAAATGGTGTTTGGTCAATGATTTGCCATATCAAATGTCCTTATGTCACAGGCAGAAAGTTCAGAGGACCTAATCAATGGTTTGGTTGGCTCTCCCTTTGCGCTTGCCTTAAGGCGCCAGCACCAGAGGCTGCCCGATTGCGCCCTGAAAGCAACCAATGTTGACCCATCCTTTAAGAGATTCTGAGGCTGATTTCAATGTTATTTTTGCTGCTGATTTAACGATTGCTCAACCTTCGACCCACGTCTAGTTTCCTTGGCTATGCCCTTGACATCTTTTACAGCTTGCATTGGTGGGAGATGATGTGAGTTTATCGAGAGTAACGGGATATGAGGCATGGGGATTCTTTTTTAATAAGAAAGCCTCTTTAAGTAGGGAACTTTGGATGGACAGCCCTGCTGAGAGCAAAAGGATTACACAAAAGATAAGGGGGTCAGTGGGTCAAGGGATAGCACATCTGACTGTGAGTCAGTTTATTGTTAGTCCAAATCCTACCTGTTTCAACATTTTTCCAGGCTTTTTGTTTAATTTCTTAACAGATCCATTCCTATGTAGCTCAGCAACACATGTACTAATATTGGAATGATAATGGGAACATTGATTTGGCCCCTGCTCTGAAGGATGACACGTACATTTGTAAAGCATTCACTATTTTTAGCACATGACGGGACATAAACTTTGTTAATTTGCAAGTCTTTATTTTTTAATTCATCTTTTTTGATGAAGATTGAAATTGTATGTTCATAGGGGCTGACGCCTGGGCAGCGGCAGGCAATTTGGAGTACAGAAATATTATTCATACATATTAAACAACAACACAATACATTTTGCGCCAAATTCAACACTAATGCCTCAGGAGCCTTTAACTTGTGAGTCCTAGTGACTGAATGAACAGCCACGTCCCCTTCAATTTCTTGACTTGTACTTTTAGAAGTGGCACGGTTCTTTTGTTTTTTTTATCCCATTCTACCAAATTCAGTATTATCACTTTCCCCATTGTTGTGCACGCCAGCGTAAACTGCTTTAAGGTGCTATTTGCAAACATCGCTCTGAACTACAGCTTTATTTGCTTCTAGGCCTTTATCTTTAATTGGGGCTGAGCAGTGTACTCTGGATTTGGCTGCTTTTAGTTGGTTGATTTCTTTTTTGATTTCTGTAACTTTCAAAGAGTCCCATTGTGAAATACCATTGTCAGAATATGCTACAGTGCATGCAAACTTAAAATAAATGGTTTGGAGAGGGGGATGGAGGGGGCGGGGGGAGAAAGAGAGCGGGCGGGAGGGGGGAAGGAGGAAGGGAGAGAGAGAGAGAGACAGAGAGAGAGGAAACAAAGAAAATATGGTATTTGGGGGGTGGGGGGTTATGTATTTACATGGAAAAGATTTAGGCTTTTAATCAAGTGGAAATGGCTCTGTGGCTGGTATCTCAGCCTGTTGATGCTTTGTTGAGTTGCTTGGAACATGCAAGGAAGGAGACCTGAAGCACTCCCAACCAGGTTGCCTGTCTCCAAGTTACTGAAATCACACAGACCTCCTCCCTGTGCCACAAAGTTCTGGGCACTGAGCTCTGTAGTTCCCCACAAGTCGCAAAGCACCCCAGATTTACTTTCTCAAAGTTGCTAGTGACTGCTACCCCACCTCGACCACTATATTTTCCCCAGATACTTGCTACTGTGGAGTAAGCAGGGCTAATAAAGAGGGAGAGGGGGTTTGCCTATGCAAATCATCTGCCAGGATCCTACCTGGCAGGTCATTCCATCTTACCAGCTGACACCTGGGCAGCGGCAGGTAATTTGGAGAACAGACATATACGGACAGGCCACAAAGCAAAGGTTGGGCCGTTGATTGAGGATCCCTTTAGCCATGCCTCCCTAAGTTACCGAGGTCCAGAAAAATTCCACCCTCAGCTCTCATAGAGAGATCCTTGGCCGATCATGGCCGATCAGGGGAGTAAAGGGTCGGGGGTGACTGCACACTGCCTCACCTTTTCACTGCTTTCTACAGTGGTAATGCTTTTGCAGAAGGGGCCAGTACAAGTGATTTTGTTCTGCGCTGTGGGAAAGTGGTTAATGTCAGTGGATAAATGTCAAACTACTTGCGCTGTTCAACGCACATACATGCAGAGAAATAATGTTATGTTTTTTGGGGAAGATCTAGAGTGTCCTGCTGATGATTTATTAAACTGTCTGCTACTCTTTCTTTTGCATAAAGTCTTCCCTGCCCAGGAATGTTTAAGGCATATTGTATGTCCCTCCCTTACAATGAAAACTCTGTTGAAAGCACAGAGGTACATAGGATTGGATCTGTTAAGAAATGAAACAAAAAGCCTGGAAAATGTCGAACCAGGTAGTATTTGGACTTACAAAAGACGGACTCACAGTCAAATGTGCTATCCGTTGACCCACTGACCCCCTTACCTTTTGTGTAATACTTTTGCTCTCAGTAGGGTTGTCCAAAGTTCTCTTCTTAAAGCGGCTTTCTTATAAAAAATCCTAGACCTGCTTTTTGTGGCACACATGCCTCATATCCCGTTGCTCTTGATAAACTCACATCATCTCCCCCCAATACAAGCTGTAAAAGATTTCCAGGCCTTATCCGAGCAAACTAGACGTGGGTCGAAGGTTCAGCAATCCTTAAATCAGCAGTAAAGTTAACATTGAAATCAGCCTCAGAATCTCTTCAAGGATGGTCCAACATCTATTGCTTACAGGGCTCAATCGGACAGCTTCTGGCACTGATGCCTTAAGCCACTTCCTGTTGTTGCCTTGTCCTTGATACAGCCATGGGCCCACATACACTCAGTGGTACAGAGTGTTTCTCATGTCTATGGGTCTATTGTGATGCTCTCAGGCTTGCATCACCCAGCCATTGTGATGGGGAGGGGTGTCATTTTGCAAGCACCCTGGAGCATGAATCTGTATATCTTCAAATATAATTGGCATTAAACCAAACCCTTTAGGACCAGATCAATACAGCAGCAAAGAATGCTTATTCATTGTTGTTTCCCTCTTCATTTCATACCACCCGATATTTAAATGGTGTTTGGAATTTCTACCCTCTGACATAAGGACATTTGGTATGGCAAACCTTTGACTAGATGTCCTAATCAATGGTTTGATTGACTCTCCCTTTGCACTTGCTTCAGCAACACATGTACTAATATTGGAATGATAATGTGAACATTAAATTGTCCCCTGCTCTAAAGGATGACACGCACATTCGTAAAGCATTCACTATTTTTGGCACATGACAGGACAGAAACTTTCTTAATTTGCAAGTCTTTATTTTTTAATACATGTTTTTTTAATGAAGATTGAAATTGTATGTTCATACATATTACACGACAACACAATACATTTTGCGCCAAATTCAACACTAATGCCTCAGGAGCCTTTTACTTGTGAGTCCTATTGACTGAATGAACAGCCCCCTCTCCTTCAATTTCTTGACTTGTACTTTTAGAAGTGGCACGCTTCTTTTGTTTTTTTATCCCATTTTACCAAACTCTGTATTATCAGTTTCCACCTTGTTGTGCACTCCAGCGTAAACTGCTTTAAGGTGCTATTTGCAAACATTGTTCTGAACTACAGCTTTACTTGCTTCTAGGCCTTAATATTTAATTGGGGCTGAGCAGTGTACTCTGGCTTTGGCTGCTTTTAGTTGGTTGGTTTCTTTTTTGATTTCTGTAACTTTCAAACTTAAAATAAATGGTTGTGAGAGGGAGAGGGGGAGGGAGGGGGCGGGGGGAGAAAGAGAGTAGGCGGGAGGGGGGAAGGTTAAGGAGGGAGGGAGAGAGAGAGAGAGAGAGAGAGAGCGAGAGAGAGAGAGAGAGAGAGAGAGAGAGAGAGAGAGAGAAAAAACAAAGAAAATATGGTATTCGGGGGGGGCTATGTTTTTACATGGAAAAGATTTTAGGCTTTTAATCAAGTGGAAAGAGGCTCTGTGGCTGTCTTGTGTTGAGAGTCGTGAAGATATAGAGACCTCCGTCCCCAAGTGCCGCACAGGGAGAATCACTAAATCACTCCCTGTGCAACCTTTGAGGCCACAGGTGGAGATAATCCGAAGCCGGAACCGAAGTACTAGGAACCCCAAGGCAGCTGTGAAAAAAGGCAATGGTTAGATACCAAGCAGACAGGATACTACACACAATAATCCGAAGACAATCAGAGTCTTACCGGGGATCTGATGAAAGGGATGGTGAACCTGAACGGGAGGATGGTTCCGGGACTCACGTAGGCAAAGGACCCACCCTGCGGGATAGATCTAGATGTTCTTCGCCAGTCTCCACCTGGAGAGTGTATTGTAGATGGGCCCCCAGGTAAACAGATGGCAGCCACCAACTGGAGAGTGAGATTACCCGTGCAGAGGTGCAATCAGGGAGGCCCAAAAGAGATCCGTTGCAGAAGAAGGTCTGAAGCCAGGAAGAGCCGTCCGAACCAAAGGGAAAAACAAAAACGTGATCCAGAGGAAGTCCGTAGTTCAGTCCGGGGTCAGGAGCCGTGATGATCAGAAAATCCGTTGCAACCAAATCCAAGCGTGATCCACAAGAAGTCCAGGAAACGAAAGCCAAGTCCAAGGAAGCCAGGTAAGCAACAAAGGTAAGAAAGCCAAACAGAGTTATCCCGGTAAACCAGCTGTGAAGCGTAGGATACCGGCACTGCACTGCTTAAATAACGTCCACTTCCTGGTCACATGATGTTAAACGGAGTCACGTGACCGCAAACCCGGGGCACGTGACCGTTTCCTCGGGTCACGTGATCGGGCCACAACGGTACGAGGGAGTGTGTTCCTGCTCGTGCGGTGGCCTAATCTCCATGGCAACTGCCAATGGAGAAACGGCCGCAAACGTGACTGTAGGGTGTATGGCGTTTGTTTGGCTAGCGCGCGAGCCAAACTGGGTTGCCTGCGTGAGCCCCGGGAGACAAGTGAATGGGAGGGGTAGGTCACTGGACTGGGTGTCGGGACATGGCCGTAGAAACTAACCGAAGACATGACAGAGCCCCCCCCCCCAAATGCCCACGACCCCGTGGGCAGGAAGGATGCTCCCGATGAAACCGGGAAACCAATCGAGGGGCATGGACATCTGAGGCGGAGACCCAGGTGCACTCCTCCGGACCAAAACCCAACCAATCGACCAGGTACTGCAGGCGACCCCGAAGGAAACGGGACCCCAATATGCCCGAGACCTCGAAAACATTAGGCGCATCCAGGGACACGGGGGTAGGAGAAGGGCGAAGACGCGTCAAGGATGGGCAGGGCTTGAGGAGGGAGGTGTGAAACACAGGATGCACCCGCCAAGAGGAGGGGAGAACCAGGCGATAGGCCGCCGGGTTGATGACATGGGAAACAACATAAGGACCCACAAAACGGGGCATGAGTTTGCGGCAGCCCTTCAAGTGGAGATGACGGGAGGACAGCCAAACCCGGGATCCAACGGGGCCATGGTACGCCTAGCGTCTGCGGAGGCCTTCATGGATGCCTGTGCCTCCTGCAGATGAACGAGGACCTGGGTATGGAGGGCTGACATATCCTGAACGCAGGCTACTGCTGCAGGGTTCTCGGTGGGAGAAATGTCGGGGATAGGGAGGACCCCGGGGTGTTGGCCATACATGGCGTAAAACGGAGAGAGACCCGTGGAGGAGTGAGTAGCGTTGTTGTAGGCGAACTCAGCGTAATGTATATTCTGTAACCAGGTTGATTGTTGTTGTAGCATTAAACAACGCAGATACTGTTCCATGGACTGATTTGTTCTCTCGGTCTGGCCATCGGTTTCCGGGTGATAAGCGGAGGAAAACCGGGCATCGATACCTAACAGAGCGGTCAATGCACGCCAGAAACGGGATGTGAACTGAGAGCCTCGATCGGACACCAGGACAGAGGGAAGGCCGTAGAGACAGAAAACGGTGTCAAAGAACATCTTGGCCAAGGCAGGGGCAGAGGGGATACCATGACAAGGGATGAAATGAGCCATCTTGGTGAAGACATCGACCACTCCCCATACGGTGTCGTAACCCTGGATCTTGGGTAAATCGGTTACGAAATCCATGCTCAGGGTGTGCCAGGGTTTTGGTGGCACGGGTAAGGGTCGCAGTAGCCCCAATGGACGACCCCTACAATGTTTGCCCTGAGCACAGACTGAGCATGAGTTTACGTAACAGCCCACGTCGTGTCTCATGGACGGCCACCAACACCATCGTTTCAAGAGGTCCAAGGTGCGGGCCTGGCCCGGGTGACCATTGATCGGGGCGTCATGGGACCACTCCAGGGCTAGGTTTCTGGTGTCAGTGGAAGGGAGTACTAGGCGATCCTGTACATATGGCAGACCGTTGTGATAAGTGGGATCCCATTCTGACAGCCGATCGGGGTGCTTTTGAACCCAAGTACGAATCTCTTCTAGTAGTGCCAGAAGGGGGTGTACATGTGCAGACAACATGTCCCCGGGGTAAGAGTGTGTCAGGAAACACTGGTAACGAAACGCCCCCAGGGGAGCGAGACAAAGCGTCAGCCTTGCTATGTTCTGTACCAGAGCAGTGTTTAATCTGGAAGTCGAAAGCGGCGAAGAACAGATGCCACCTGACCTGTCTACTGTTTACGCATTTCAAGGCTGCCAGGTCTTGCAGGTTCCTGTGATCTGTGTATACCGTAACCTTATGTTTGGCCCCCAACAGGTGGTGACGCCAAGTTCGGAAGGCGTCCATCACCGCCAGTAGCTCTTTTTCGGTTACGGTATAGTGGGATTCTGCGGGGCTGAACTTACGTGAATGGAAGGCCACAGGATGCAACCACCCTGTAGCGGGACAGACCTGTGACAGAATCTCCCCCAACGCGAAAGAAGAGGCATCGGCCTCAACGACGCATGGTTGGTCGGGGTCGGGGTGTTGGAGCACAGGGGCAGTGGTAAAAGCGTTCTTCAACGCCTCGAAGGCCTGCTGGTGTATCTCCTGCCATTCAAAAGGAACGAGAGGACTAGTAAGGGACGTGTGTAATGCTCACCTGAAAACTCTGCCGGAACCCTCTGGAACTCCAACTGACTTCTACCTTCCTGGGAACTAGACACTGAATTTCTGTGAAGAAAATAACAATTTCCCTTCCTTAGTTTTCTCCTGTAAAACAGAAGGTCAAAACTGGTAATATGGGAGCCAGCAAATATCTCACCTTGGTATTTAATTAGTTGAGCTCTCCATCCTGTTTTATACAGGGGCGCAAGTTCTGAAGAGGAGACACTGGATAACAGTTTCTTTTGAAAGGGGCTAAATGGCACTAAAACAATGACATAAACCCTATGCTAATTGAACCAAAAAGGGGGCAATAAGCTGAGGTGTAATGCAAGTGTAGAATTACAGAAAAAACTACCTCACTACACTACGAGACGGAAACAGGAAAACACCTTATCACTGAGCGTAATATGAACCTTAGTGTGACCAAAAATTTCTGACTAGAATATCCGCTTCCCAGACAAAACTCCACAGGAAAAGGGCGCGAAACTGCCAAAAACAACGTAATATCCCGAAGATGCGTGAGGAATTCAAATAACATTCATCCACAATTTCAATGTATCTGATAAGGCAACAAGGCAACAAAAACGAAGCAAATGCATTTGCATATAATAGGTTTACTTGCGTGAGAGAAGACTGCTACGAACTGAGAGCTGAGGAGAACACTATGACAGGACTTCAACTATGGACTGTGACTGAGCAGGGAACGGCAGCAACTGGAAAACACAGGATGGGAGCTGATAACTAATTAAAGTTACTCAAGGAATGAATGGAATTTTCTGTGGACAAGGTATATTGAGCGGTGACAGGGAACGGAGGTACGCGGCGAGCGTTCAGTCTGAACTCAGACAAACGACGCGAAGCGTGAGCCTCCTGAGGGGCGGGGCTTAAATAGCTGGCACAAGAAAACAACTAGACCCGCTAACTAACTGACCAGAGGAGCCACCTAGCGGCCATTAAAGAAACTCAACCAACCATTAATATGGGGAGTTAGAATCAATAACTAGCTAGGGCAAATAAATTCCCTGTGAACCTGCAACTCTAGGACAAGTATGGGAAAATAAACTAACCTGTGGTCATGACAGTACCCCTCCTCAAGGACTCTCCTCCCGGTTTATTGGGGTGATTCTGATGAAACCTTTTTAACAATCTAGTGGCATGTATGTTTTCTTTAGGTTCCCAGGATCTATCTAAGGGACCATAACCCTTCCAGTCAATCAGATAAAAAACCTTGCACCTGACAATCTTGGAGTCTAAAATATCCTTCACTTCATATTCAGATTGATTGTCTTCAAACTCAACGGGAGCAGGAGCTGGTTCTAAACGAGTATCTGGTGTTACTGGTTTCAGTAAAGACACATGAAAAACTGGATGAATTCGCATCTTCCGAGGAAGGGTCAATTTCATTGCCACTGTTTGATGATGGCTTCTATGGAGAACGGACCCAAAAATCGAGGAAGAAATTTCTTTGAACCTTTCAACATCAAATTTCTGGAGGATAGCCACACAGAGTCTCCGACTTGAAACCTAGGAGCTACACTTCGATGGCGATCAGCAAACTTCTTCTGACTTTCCTTGGCTGCGGACAAGCTAGCTTGAGCCCTAGTGTGGGCCGTTGAGATGAATTCATGGAGAGTTTTCACAGCAGGCATCTCTAAAGGTTCTGGAGGGTCAAAGGCTGAAGTTCGAGGATGTTTGCCATGTAATGTATAGAATGGAGTAAGCCCAGTAGAGGAATGAGTTGAATTGTTGTAAGCATATTCTGCCACCCACAATATATCCAACCAAGAGTCTTCTGTTTGGTGAAGCATGCATCGTAAATACTGTTCTAAGGTCTGGTTGGTGCGCTCCGTCTGACCATCGGTTTGGGGATGATGGCTGGTGGATAGTCGAACATCAATCTTGGCCAGAGCACAACATTGCCTCCAGAATTTAGAAACAAATTGACTACCACGATCTGAGATTACAATGGAGGGAAAACCATGCGCCTTAACAATATTCTCCAGAAATATCTTGGCCAATCCAGAAGCTGTCGGAAGTCCTTGGACTGCGATAAAATGTGCCATCTTGGAGAATAAGTCAACCACCACTAGAATGGTGTCAAAACCCCTACATGGAGGAAGATCGGTAATAAAATCCATTGACAGGGTATGCCAAGGACTCGGTGGTACATCCAATGCTTGAAGAAGACCGGCCGGTCTTTTCTTAGTATTCTTATTTTGTGCACAGGTCCCACAGGTTTGAATAAATTGAATGACATCTTTGCGCCATGTAGGCCACCAGTAGTGTCTCTTGATTTTTTCCAAAGACTTTGTGACCCCTGGATGTCCCTCAATCAAGGAGCTATGGTAGTTAGCAATTACTTGTCTTCTCAATTCTTCAGTAGGTAGGTACAAGCGATTTTGATAATGCGGGATATCCTCCTGCAGGGTGAATTGATCGCCTCGATTTGTCCAGGTAAGCAGCTCTTCAGGAACCACATTCCTCTTGACTTCCTTCCGCAGTTCTTCATAAAAAGGGTCTGAAGTGTTTAGCAATCCTAAAACCCTGTCTCCAGCAATGATGTTGTTTGGAACTTGGGGAACAAAGGTCTCATCTTCATTGCCAATCCGGGACAAGGCGTCGGCCTTCCCATTTCGAACTCCTGGCCGAAAAGTGATGACAAAGTCGTACTCTGCGAAGAATAAAGCCCATCGCAGTTGTCTAGCCGATTGGGCCTTGACTGAGCGGAGATACTGCAAGTTTCGGTGGTCGGTAAGGATGGTGACGGTGTGTTGGGCACCAAGCAAATAATGTCTCCATTCTTTTAAGGCGCACTTGATAGCCAACAGTTCCCTGTCGGTAATGGTATAATTTCGTTCTGCAGCTGAAAATTTTTTCGACCAAAACGCCACTGGATGCAAAACTTGAGTCTGTGGATCTCGTTGAGACTGTTCTGACTTGAGTGTCGTGTAGACCGATGAGTCCTCTGTCCCCAAGTGACGCACAGGAGAACTAAATAGAAACCCGCTGTGCGTCCTTTGAGGCCACAGGTGGGAGATGTCTTCCCAGATCCACGGAGCCTCTGGAACACCGATGCTGCTGTCAAGAGGGAACGAGGTTAAGTACCAGGCAATCACAATACAGTCAGGTAAACAAAAGGATCTAAAGTGTCTTACCTATCTGGTGTAAGGGTGACCCAGGTAACCTAGTAGAGAGGTTCGAGACTCAGATGATGCGGCGATCCCTGGAATGGTAGAACCGCAGATTAGCGTGGATGAAGGGTTAGCCACCTGTAGGAGAGAGGGCTTGACTTGAATCCCAAGAAGGGAAAAAGGCGTAGTAGTTCAGCAAGGTACCAAGGGATGATTCAAAGACAGGTCGAGGTGAGGTCCAAAAATCCGGCAACGGGTCAACAGTTCCAAGCAAAGGTACAAAGGGATGTCCGAGGGAGTCCGAGGTAGAATTCCGTGATCAAGATAACAAGGAGCAAGTAGTAACGCCAAACAGGGTCTGAAGCCAGCTGAGAAGCAATGAGCGTTCTGTCTCTCAGACCTTTATACTGAGTGTCCCTGGGTCATGTGACTTCTCTGGGTCATGTGACGTCCACCAAGATCACGTGAGGAACGCCACAGCGTATCACATGACCGACGTGAAGACGAAACGCCGCCCTTTCTGCTAAACGTTCTCCAAGGCAATTGCCAATGCAGAAAAGGTTGTAATCGAGCCCGTACACTAAGGCTGGTACGGAGTTTTCGGTTCTGTGGGTTCACCGAATCACTTGAGCCTCGAAGCTTGGGAGGAGATGCTGGGGGAATGTGAGCAGTGTTCTGATGTGTAGTGGCTTGGTGTGCAGAGGATCGCCTAACAGAGACAAAACAGCCCCCATGGCAGCACTCGAGGCATCAGTCTCTACAATAAAAGGTAAGTCAGGACGAGGATGTCTCAAAATAGGAGCCTCAGTAAACTTGGACTTGAGAGTCTGAAAAGCAATGGTGGCCTCTGGTATCCAGGCAAACTTCTGATTCTTTTTAAGCAAAGACGTGATTGGATGAACCAACTGCGAGAAATTTTCCACAAATCTTCTATAGAAATTTGCAAAACCTAAAAAACTTTGGACTCCTTTCACCGAAGTTGGAACTGGCCATGAAAGAATCGCCTCTACCTTACGAACATCCATCTTCACTCCTTGAGAGGACATAACAAACCCTAGAAACTCTACTTCAGGAACATGAAATGAACACTTTTCCATCTTCACAAAAAGGGAGTGCTCTCGCAATCTTTTCAAAACTGCTGAAACGTGATTCACATGCTCCGAGAGGGTTGCTGAAAAGATCAAGATATCGTCAATATATACTACTGTGCAGACATCGAGCAAATCTTTCAAAACGTCATTCATAAAGCACTGAAATGCTGCTGGAGCGTTGCATAACCCGAATGGCATGACTTGGTATTCGAAGAGGCCATACTTTGTGCGAAAGGCAGTCTTCCACTCGTCGCCTTCCTTCACTCGGATCAGGTGATACGCCCCTCTAAGATCCAGCTTGGTGAATATCTGAGATCCTTTAATTTGGTCCAACAAATTTGAAATGAGGGGAATAGGATATCGATTCTTGACAGTAATCTGGTTATCGGTAATCGATGCAAGTTCTGAGATCGCCTTCCTTCTTTGCAACAAAAAAAAAGAGGCGAAGCAGCAGGAGACTTAGAGGGTCGGATGAAACCGTTGGCTAAGTATTGGTGAGCATCTTCTTTCTCCGTTAGTGAATAAATCCGACTACACGGAATTTCACTTCCAGGAAGAAGATCAATCTGACAATCATAGGGCTGATGTGGAGGAAGCTCCTCGGCCAATTTCTCTTCAAAGACGTCTCGAAATTCTGCATACTCGTGAGGTAGTAAGCCGATGATTCCTAACGTTGATACAGAGACCTTCTCCATTAAACGGGAATCATCCTGGGTGTTTGTTTTACAGCAAGATTCTCTACACTCAGCAGCAAAGGTCAAAGACCGAGTTCGCCAATCAATCCTTGGGTTATGTTTCTCCCAGGTAAGCCAAGTATAATTTGGAGTTGGGGAGCGCTAATAAGGTCAAACGTGATTCTCTCTTCATGTTTTCCCTGACAACACATAATAAGGTTCTCCATGCATTGAGTAACAGGACCTGAAGCTAAGGGCGTACCATCGACTGCTGATACATTTTCAGCTTCATGCTTGTTCGTACAAGGAAAACCCATCCTAGTTGCCAAATCGATATCCATGTAATTCCCAACTGCTCCACAATCGATGTAGGCTTGCAAAGTCTGCATTCTGGTGGGCTGTTTCGTACTGGATAAGGTAATGGGAAAAACAAAATGTGAGGTCACCAAACCTTTTTCCATGCTCGACAAGTTGACCTCTACACTTGTCGGGCACTGGAGTTTTCCGAACCCGAGTCCTTCTTGTCTGGGTTAACACCTCCAATAGGCTTCCTGGAAGGTTTAATAGGACACTCCTTGAGAAAATGACAAGCCTTACCACAGTAAAGACACAACTGTTGTTGGCGTCTCTTGTCTCTTTCAGCTTGTGATATCGGTCCTCTGACGGCTCCCAACTGCATGGGTTCAACGGAACTCTCTGAACTGGTTCTCAACTGATTTTCCTTGGGGCGCACAAAATAAGTTCTGTTTTCTGAACGAGAGCGATCCATTCTTCTGTCTTGCAATCTTTGGTCAAGTTGTACCGTTAGATCAATGAATTCTGCAATTCCTTCTGGAGGATTCACCACCTGAGCCAGGACGTCCTTCAATTCATTACGTAATCCTCTCTGAAATAAGGTGTTTTTTTTCTCTGTGGGCCAGTTTGTTTCTGCCACCAATCTGTTAAAGGTTGCTACATATGCCAACAAATCCTGGTTACCTTGGCGAAGTGAAAGCAACTCATTATCCAGAGCCTGACCCTGAGCATGACATGCAAACAATTTCTCCATCTCCTTCTGAAATTCTACAAGATTTCTCAAAATCGGATCATCCCTATTTACTAACGGGATTGACCAATCAGCTGCATAACCACCCAAATAGGATAATATAAACGCTACCTTGGCCTGATCAGAAGGAAATACCCCAGGGCGACAGAGGAAATGAATCTGGCATTGGTTGAGAAAAACCGCAAACTTCTTAGGATCTCCTAGAAAGCGTTCAGGAGGAGCTAATGGGATATTGCCGGGAACAATTACTTGAACTGGTGAGGGAGGCGTGACTGAAACGGGGGCAGATGCACTGGGAGAAGGCAAGGGAGTTTGACCCGCTTGGGCTTGCAACATCTGACGAGCTAAATCATCAGTGTGATCCCGGTTAACAATTAATTCTCTCCGGAGAGCACTGGTTTCTGAGCGGGCTGCATGGACCTCAGCCCTTAGTTCTCCCAATAACTGAGCCAACTGGTCTACTTCTGGAGTTTCCATAATGTCCAGGCAGAGTATTCTTTTTAAAAGCGGCTTCGCGTTCTGTAACGCTCACCTGAAAACTCTGCGGGAACCCTCTGGAACTCCAACTGACTTCTACCTTCCTGGGAACTAGACACTGAATTTCTGTGAAGAAAATAACAATTTCCCTTCCTTAGTTTTCTCCTGTAAAACAGAAGGTCAAAACTGGTAATATGGGAGCCAGCAAATATCTCACCTTGGTATTTAATTAGTTGAGCTCTCCATCCTGTTTTATACAGGGGCGCAAGTTCTGAAGAGGGGACACTGGATAACAGTTTCTTTTGAAAGGGGCTAAATGGCACTAAAACAATGACATAAACCCTATGCTAATTGAACCAAAAAGGGGGCAATAAGCTGAGGTGTAATGCAAGTGTAGAATTACAGAAAAAACTACCTCACTACACTACGAGACGGAAACAGGAAAACACCTTATCACTGAGCGTAATATGAACCTTAGTGTGACCAAAAATTTCTGACTAGAATATCCGCTTCCCAGACAAAACTCCACAGGAAAAGGGCGCGAAACTGCCAAAAACAACGTAATATCCCGAAGATGCGTGAGGAATTCAAATAACATTCATCCACAATTTCAATGTATCTGATAAGGCAACAAGGCAACAAAAACGAAGCAAATGCATTTGCATATAATAGGTGTACTTGCGTGAGAGAATACTGCTACGAACTGAGAGCTGAGGAGAACACTATGACAGGACTTCAACTATGGACTGTGACTGAGCAGGGAACGGCAGCAACTGGAAAACACAGGAAGGGAGCTGATAACTAATTAAAGTTACTCAAGGAATGAATGGAATTTTCTGTGGACAAGGTATATTGAGCGGTGACAGGGAACGGAGGTACGCGGCGAGCGTTCAGTCTGAACTCAGACAAACGACGCGAAGCGTGAGCCTCCTGAGGGGCGGGGCTTAAATAGCTGGCACAAGAAAACAACTAGAGCCGCTAACTAACTGACCAGAGGAACCACCTAACGGCCATTAAAGAAACTCAACCAACCATTAATATGGGGAGTTAGAATCAATAACTAGCTAGGGCAAATAAATTCCCTATGAACCTGCAACTCTAGGACAAGTATGGGAAAATAAACTAACCTGTGGTCATGACACGTGAGAGGCGACACAAGAGAAGAGAACCCAGAGATAAAGCGCTGATATAAATTGGCGAAACCCAAGAAGGATTGCAATGTCTTTAGGGTCTTTGGTGTTGGCCATTCGAGGATCGCTCGAACCTTGGCATGATTCATGGCCAGACCGCCAGGTGTGATGTTAAACCCTAGAAATTCCACGTTAGACACATGGAACAGACATTTTTCGGGTTTGATAAACAACAAGTGTTCTTGCAGTCGGGACAATACTTCTCGTACGTGTTGTATGTGTTCTTCCAGAGTGTGAGAGAAGACGAGTATGTCATCGAGATACACCACCACAAACGTGTCTAATACGTCCGAGAAGATGTCGTTCATGAAATGTTGGAAGGTGGCAGGGGCGTTGCACAGGCCGAAGGGCATGACCGTATACTCAAAAAGGCCATACCGCGTACAGAAGGCGGTCTTCCATTCGTCACCCTTTCGGATGCGGACGAGGTTGTATGCCCCCCGCAAATCCAACTTGGTATAAATGGAGGCGTGGGTTAACCGATCCAGGAGGGGAGAGATGAGTGGAATCGGATAGCGGTTCTTCACCGTGACGGCGTTAAGCCGACGATAATCCACGCAGGGACGAAGGTCGCCCTCTTTTTTGGGCACGAAGAATATGGGACTGGCTGCAGCCGACTTAGATGGACGAATGTGACCCAGACGCAGCGCCTTATCGATGTACTCCTTAAGAGTCAGGTCTTCCGATAGGGACAAAGAATAGATGCGACCTGAAGGTACCAAGGCCCCGGGCACAAGGTCAATTGGACAGTCATAGGAGCGGTGAGGAGGGAGTACTTCAGAGGAGCCCTGATCGAATAGCAATGTGTAATCCTGATAAGCCACAGGGATGGGAGCGGTGACTAAACCCACTATGTGTGAGGCAGGGGGAATGTCGTCGCCCAGTATCGTGAGTTGGGCGACAGCACCAAGTGCTAATGCTGGTGTGTCTGTTTCTCTGTCCACGGGGAGGCAGTAGTTCTGACAGAGCTCAGATTCGAAATGGACGTGTCCCGTTCCCCAATCTATATGTGGGTTGTGTTCTCGTAACCAGGGTATACCTACTATGACGCCGAACTGAGGCGTGGATATCAGATCAAAATGGAGGGTTTCCCTGTGGACTGACAGGATAGTTAGGACGAGGGAGGTGGTCTGTTGCTTAATGGGACCAGAAGCGAGTTCCGTCCCATCAACTGCTTGAACCGGTTCGGGTCGGGGTTTATTGATCAGGGGTAGGTTTAATGTCTGAGCCAGAGCGATATCAATATAGTTCCCGGAGGCCCCGGAATCGATAACGATCCGCACGGGGTGGATAATCCCAGGGGCAGGCTGTATGGTGGCTTCTACCTGAATGGGCCTGATCTGACCAAACGATGGAATGAATCTCGGGGAAGGGCATGGAGAACTCGATCCTACCCCCGTATCTAGGATCGAGCTGGATGAAAAACCTGCTTCTTGGGTCGGGGTCTCCGGGGACACTCCTTCACAAAATGCCCCCCTAAGCCGCAATAAAAGCAGGCATTCTCAGCCCTTCTGCGCTCCCTCTCTCTCGAGGTGATGGGACTCCTAACACCCCCTATTTGCATAGGCTCACCGGTGGCTTCAGAGGAAGACGACGGGATAGCAGAGCTGGCCGTTTGGGAAAACCCGGCCTCAGCCCCGCGTTCAGAGCGTTGTGCGTCTACTTGGAGAGCCAGGTCCACCAGGGCTGGGAACTGGACTGGTAGAGACGGTACCATAGCCAAGGCGTCTTTCATAGGGCTGCTTAGCCCTCTATAGAATACAACCGATCTCTTACTTTCAGGCCAGGAGGTCTCTGCTGCCAGTTGGTTAAATCTTGTGATGTACTCAATAAGAGAGCCCTTCCCCTGGGACAGGTCCAGCAGTTCTAGATCATGGGATTGAGCTTTATACCTGGTGTCGAACACTCGGGACATTTCCAATACTAGCTGATCAAAATCATAGAGGGCAGGATGGTCGGTTTCTAACAGCGGGTTTGCCCAAGCAGCAGCCGTGCCAGCTAGGTGAGAGAGAGTGAATGCCGCCTTGGTGGTAGGACCCGGAAAAACAAGAGGTCGACACAAGAAGTGCAACTTACACTGGTTAAGGAAAGTCCTAAAACTTCTCGGGTCCCCATGGAACTTTTCTGGGCAGCCAAAGGAAAGGGAGAAGGCAAAACCACCGGAACGGGAGCCGAGGGAATCGGGATTGGGTGTACAAGGGGTATCGGTGCTGGAGGGGCGTCTCCGAGCTCCGGGTCCACGGGTAAGGGATGTTGGGTGCTCTGTAATAGGTCAAGACGCTGATGGACCGCGGCATTAGTAGCCACCATGTCGGCCCGTAGTAACGTGATTGCTTGGATGACAGCGGCCAGGGGGTCTTCGGCGGCACCCTCCATATCTTGCACGACAAGGCTTCACAGTCTGTCTTGTGTTGAGAGTCGTGAAGATATAGAGACCTCCGTCCCCAAGTGCTGCACAGGGAGAATCACTAAATCACTCCCTGTGCAACCTTTGAGGCCACAGGTGGAGATAATCCGAAGCCGGAACCGAAGTACTAGGAACCCCAAGGCAGCTGTGAAAAAAGGCAATGGTTAGATACCAAGCAGACAGGATACTACACACAATAATCTGAAGACAATCAGAGTCTTACCGGGGATCTGATGAAAGGGATGGTGAACCTGAACGGGAGGATGGTTCCGGGACTCAGGTAGGCAAAGGACCCACCCTGCGGGATAGATCTAGATGTTCTTCGCCAGTCTCCACCTGGAGAGTGTATTGTAGATGGGCCCCCATGTAATCAGATGGCAGCCACCAACTGGAGAGTGAGATTACCCGTGCAGAGGTGCAATCAGGGAGGCCCAAAAGAGATCCGTTGCAGAAGAAGGTCTGAAGCCAGGAAGAGCCGTCCGAACCAAAGGGAAAAACAAAAACGTGATCCAGAGGAAGTCCGTAGTTCAGTCCGGGGTCAGGAGCCGTGATGATCAGAAAAGCCGATGCAACCAAATCCAAGCGTGATCCACAAGAAGTCCAGGAAACGAAAGCCAAGTCCAAGGAAGCCAGGTAAGCAACAAAGGTAAGAAAGACAAACAGAGTTATCCCGGTAAACCAGCTGTGAAGCGTAGGATACCGGCACTGCACTGCTTAAATAACATCCACTTCCTGGTCACATGATGTTAAACGGAGTCACGTGACCGCGAACCCGGGGCACGTGACCGTTTCCTCGGGTCACGTGATTGGGCCACAACGGTACGAGCGAGTGTGTTCCTGCTCGTGCGGTGGCCTAATCTCCATGGCAACTGCCAATGGAGAAACGGCCGCAATCGTGACTGTAGGGTGTATGGCGTTTGTTTGGCTAGCGCGCGAGCCAAACTGGGTTGCCTGCGTGAGCCCCGGGAGACAAGTGAATGGGAGGGGTAGGTCACTGGACTGGGTGTCGGGACATGGCCGTAGGAACTAACCGAAGACATGACAGAGGCTGGTATCTCAGCCTGTTGATGCTTTGTTGAGTTGCTTGGAACATGCAACAAAGGTGACCTGAAGCACTCCCGACCAGGTTGCATGTCTCTAATTTACTGAAATCCCACAGACCTCCTCCGTGTGCCACAAAGTACCTGAGCTCTGAAGTTGTTCCCCCACAAGTCGCCAAGCTCCCCAGATTTACTTTCTCAGAGTTGCTAGTGACTGCTACCCCACCTCGACCACTATATTTTCCCCAGATACTTGCTACTGTGGAGTAAGCAGGGCTAATAAAGAGGGAGAGGGGGTTTGCCTATGCAAATCATCTGCCAGGATCCTACCTGGCAGGTCATTCCATCTTACCAGCTGACACCTGGGCAGCGGCAGGTAATTTGGAGAACAGACATATACGGACAGGCCACAAAGCAAAGGTTGGGCCGTTGATTGAGGATCCCTTTAGCCATGCCTCCCTAAGTTACCGAGGTCCAGAAAAATTCCACCCTCAGCTCTCATAGAGAGGTCCTTGGCCGATCGTGGCCGATCAGGGGAGTAAAGGGTCGGGGGTGACTGCACACTGCCTCACCTTTTCACTGCTTTCTACAGTGGTAATGCTTTTGCAGAAGGGGCCAGTACAAGTGATTTTGTTCTGCGCTGTGGGAAAGTGGTTAATGTCAGTGGATAAATGTCAAACTACTTGCGCTGTTCAACACACATACATGCAGAGAAATAATGTTATGTTTTTTGGGGAAGATCTAGAGGGTCCTGCTGATGATTTATTAAACTGTCTGCTACTCTTTCTTTTACATAGAGTCTTCCCTGCCCAGGAATGTTTAAGGCATATTGTATGTCCCTCCCTTACAATGAAAACTCTGTTGAAAGCACAGAGGTACATAGGAATGGATCTGTTAAGAAATGAAACAAAAAGCCTGGAAAATGTCGAACCAGGTAGTATTTGGACTTACAAAAGACGGACTCACAGTCAAATGTGCTATCCGTTGACCCACTGACCCCCTTACCTTTTGTGTAATACTTTTGCTCTCAGTAGGGTTGTCCAAAGTTCTCTTCTTAAAGCGGCTTTCTTATAAAAAATCCTAGACCTGCTTTTTGTGGCACACATGCCTCATATCCCGTTGCTCTTGATAAACTCACATCATCTCCCCCCAATACAAGCTGTAAAAGATTTCCAGGCCTTATCCGAGCAAACTAGACGTGGGTCGAAGGTTCAGCAATCCTTAAATCAGCAGTAAAGTTAACATTGAAATCAGCCTCAGAATCTCTTCAAGGATGGTCCAACATCTATTGCTTACAGGGCTCAATCGGACAGCTTCTGGCACTGATGCCTTAAGCCACTTCCTGTTGTTGCCTTGTCCTTGATACAGCCATGGGCCCACATACACTCAGTGGTACAGAGTTTTTCTCATGTCTATGGGTCTATTGTGATGCTCTCAGGCTTGCATCACCCAGCCATTGTGATGGGGAGGGGTGTCATTTTGCAAGCACCCTGGAGCATGAATCTGTATATCTTCAAATATAATTGGCATTAAACCAAACCCTTTAGGACCAGATCAATACAGCAGCAAAGAATGCTTATTCATTGTTGTTTCCCTCTTCATTTCATACCACCCGATATTTAAATGGTGTTTGGACTTTCTACCCTCTGACATAAGGACATTTGGTATGGCAAACCTTTGACTAGATGTCCTAATCAATGGTTTGATTGACTCTCCCTTTGCACTTGCTTCAGCAACACATGTACTAATATTGGAATGATAATGTGAACATTAAATTGTCCCCTGCTCTAAAGGATGACACGCACATTCGTAAAGCATTCACTATTTTTGGCACATGACAGGACAGAAACTTTCTTAATTTGCAAGTCTTTATTTTTTAATACATGTTTTTTTAATGAAGATTGAAATTATATGTTCATACATATTACACGACAACACAATACATTTTGCGCCAAATTCAACACTAATGCCTCAGGAGCCTTTTACTTGTGAGTCCTATTGACTGAATGAACAGCCCCCTCTCCTTCAATTTCTTGACTTGTACTTTTAGAAGTGGCACGCTTCTTTTGTTTTTTTATCCCATTTTACCAAACTCTGTATTATCAGTTTCCACCTTGTTGTGCACTCCAGCGTAAACTGCTTTAAGGTGCTATTTGCAAACATTGTTCTGAACTACAGCTTTACTTGCTTCTAGGCCTTAATCTTTAATTGGGGCTGAGCAGTGTACTCTGGCTTTGGCTGCTTTTAGTTGGTTGGTTTCTTTTTTGATTTCTGTAACTTTCAAACTTAAAATAAATGGTTGTGAGAGGGAGAGGGGGAGGGAGGGGGCGGGGGGAGAAAGAGAGCAGGCGGGAGGGGGGAAGGTTAAGGAGGGAGGGAGAGAGAGAGAGAGAGAGAGAGAGAGAGAGAGAGAGAGAGAGAAAAAACAAAGAAAATATGGTATTCGGGGGGGGCTATGTTTTTACATGGAAAAGATTTTAGGCTTTTAATCAAGTGGAAAGAGGCTCTGTGGCTGTCTTGTGTTGAGAGTCGTGAAGATATAGAGACCTCCGTCCCCAAGTGCCGCACAGGGAGAATCACTAAATCACTCCCTGTGCAACCTTTGAGGCCACAGGTGGAGATAATCCGAAGCCGGAACCAAAGTACTAGGAACCCCAAGGCAGCTGTGAAAAAAGGCAATGGTTAGATACCAAGCAGACAGGATACTACACACAATAATCCGAAGACAATCAGAGTCTTACCGGGGATCTGATGAAAGGGATGGTGAACCTGAACGGGAGGATGGTTCCGGGACTCACGTAGGCAAAGGACCCACCCTGCGGGATAGATCTAGATGTTCTTCGCCAGTCTCCACCTGGAGAGTGTATTGTAGATGGGCCCCCAGGTAAACAGATGGCAGCCACCAACTGGAGAGTGAGATTACCCGTGCAGAGGTGCAATCAGGGAGGCCCAAAAGAGATCCGTTGCAGAAGAAGGTCTGAAGCCAGGAAGAGCCGTCCGAACCAAAGGGAAAAACAAAAACGTGATCCAGAGGAAGTCCGTAGTTCAGTCCGGGGTCAGGAGCCGTGATGATCAGAAAATCCGTTGCAACCAAATCCAAGCGTGATCCACAAGAAGTCCAGGAAACGAAAGCCAAGTCCAAGGAAGCCAGGTAAGCAACAAAGGTAAGAAAGCCAAACAGAGTTATCCCGGTAAACCAGCTGTGAAGCGTAGGATACCGGCACTGCACTGCTTAAATAACGTCCACTTCCTGGTCACATGATGTTAAACGGAGTCACGTGACCGCGAACCCGGGGCACGTGACCGTTTCCTCGGGTCACGTGATCGGGCCACAACGGTACGAGCGAGTGTGTTCCTGCTCGTGCGGTGGCCTAATCTCCATGGCAACTGCCAATGGAGAAACGGCCGCAAACGTGACTGTAGGGTGTATGGCGTTTGTTTGGCTAGCGCGCGAGCCAAACTGGGTTGCCTGCGTGAGCCCCGGGAGACAAGTGAATGGGAGGGGTAGGTCACTGGACTGGGTGTCGGGACATGGCCGTAGAAACTAACCGAAGACATGACAGAGCCCCCCCCCCCAAATGCCCACGACCCCGTGGGCAGGAAGGATGCTCCCGATGAAACCGGGAAACCAATCGAGGGGCATGGACATCTGAGGCGGAGACCCAGGTGCGCTCCTCCGGACCAAAACCCAACCAATCGACCAGGTACTGCAGGCGACCCCGAAGGAAACGGGACCCCAATATGCCCGAGACCTCGAAAACATTAGGCGCATCCAGGGACACGGGGGCAGGAGAAGGGCGAAGACGCGTCAAGGAAGGGCAGGGCTTGAGGAGGGAGGTGTGAAACACAGGATGCACCCGCCAAGAGGAGGGGAGAACCAGGCGATAGGCCGCCGGGTTGATGACATGGGAAACAACATAAGGACCCACAAAACGGGGCATGAGTTTGCGGCAGCCCTTCAAGTGGAGATGACGGGAGGACAGCCAAACCCGGGATCCAACGGGGCCATGGTACGCCTAGCGTCTGCGGAGGCCTTCATGGATGCCTGTGCCTCCTGCAGATGAACAAGGACCTGGGTATGGAGGGCTGACATATCCCGAACGCAGGCTACTGCTGCAGGGTTCTCGGTGGGAGAAATGTCGGGGATAGGGAGGACCCCGGGGTGTTGGCCATACATGGCGTAAAACGGAGAGAGACCCGTGGAGGAGTGAGTAGCGTTGTTGTAGGCGAACTCAGCGTAATGTATATTCTGTAACCAGGTTGATTGTTGTTGTAGCATTAAACAACGCAGATACTGTTCCATGGACTGATTTGTTCTCTCGGTCTGGCCATCGGTTTCCGGGTGATAAGCGGAGGAAAACCGGGCATCGATACCTAACAGAGCGGTCAATGCACGCCAGAAACGGGATGTGAACTGAGAGCCTCGATCGGACACCAGGACAGAGGGAAGGCCGTAGAGACAGAAAACGGTGTCAAAGAACATCTTGGCCAAGGCAGGGGCAGAGGGGATACCATGACAAGGGATGAAATGAGCCATCTTGGTGAAGACATCGACCACTCCCCATACGGTGTCGTAACCCTGGATCTTGGGTAAATCGGTTACGAAATCCATGCTCAGGGTGTGCCAGGGTTTTGGTGGCACGGGTAAGGGTCGCAGTAGCCCCAATGGACGACCCCTACAATGTTTGCCCTGAGCACAGACTGAGCATGAGTTTACGTAACAGCCCACGTCGTGTCTCATGGACGGCCACCAACACCATCGTTTCAAGAGGTCCAAGGTGCGGGCCTGGCCCGGTGACCATTGATCGGGGCGTCATGGGACCACTCCAGGGCTAGGTTTCTGGTGTCAGTGGAAGGGAGTACTAGGCGATCCTGTACATATGGCAGACCGTTGTGATAAGTGGGATCCCATTCTGACAGCCGATCGGGGTGCTTTTGAACCCAAGTACGAATCTCTTCTAGTAGTGCCAGAAGGGGGTGTACATGTGCAGACAACATGTCCCCGGGGTAAGAGTGTGTCAGGAAACACTGGTAACGAAACGCCCCCAGGGGAGCGAGACAAAGCGTCAGCCTTGCTATGTTCTGTACCAGAGCAGTGTTTAATCTGGAAGTCGAAAGCGGCGAAGAACAGATGCCACCTGACCTGTCTACTGTTTACGCATTTCAAGGCTGCCAGGTCTTGCAGGTTCCTGTGATCTGTGTATACCGTAACCTTATGTTTGGCCCCCAACAGGTGGTGTCGCCAAGTTCGGAAGGCGCCCATCACCGCCAGTAGCTCTTTTTCGGTTACGGTATAGTGGGATTCTGCGGGGCTGAACTTACGTGAATGGAAGGCCACAGGATGCAACCACCCTGTAGCGGGACAGACCTGTGACAGAATCGCCCCCAACGCGAAAGAAGAGGCATCGGCCTCAACGACGCATGGTTGGTCGGGGTCTGGGTGTTGGAGCACAGGGGCAGTGGTAAAAGCGTTCTTCAACGCCTCGAAGGCCTGCTGGTGTATCTCCTGCCATTCAAAAGGAACGAGAGGACTAGTAAGGGACGTGTGTAATGCTCACCTGAAAACTCTGCGGGAACCCTCTGGAACTCCAACTGACTTCTACCTTCCTGGGAACTAGACACTGAATTTCTGTGAAGAAAATAACAATTTCCCTTCCTTAGTTTTCTCCTGTAAAACAGAAGGTCAAAACTGGTAATATGGGAGCCAGCAAATATCTCACCTTGGTATTTAATTAGTTGAGCTCTCCATCCTGTTTTATACAGGGGCGCAAGTTCTGAAGAGGAGACACTGGATAACAGTTTCTTTTGAAAGGGGCTAAATGGCACTAAAACAATGACATAAACCCTATGCTAATTGAACCAAAAAGGGGGCAATAAGCTGAGGTGTAATGCAAGTGTAGAATTACAGAAAAAACTACCTCACTACACTACGAGACGGAAACAGGAAAACACCTTATCACTGAGCGTAATATGAACCTTAGTGTGACCAAAAATTTCTGACTAGAATATCCGCTTCCCAGACAAAACTCCACAGGAAAAGGGCGCGAAACTGCCAAAAACAACGTAATATCCCGAAGATGCGTGAGGAATTCAAATAACATTCATCCACAATTTCAATGTATCTGATAAGGCAACAAGGCAACAAAAACGAAGCAAATGCATTTGCATATAATAGGTTTACTTGCGTGAGAGAAGACTGCTACGAACTGAGAGCTGAGGAGAACACTATGACAGGACTTCAACTATGGACTGTGACTGAGCAGGGAACGGCAGCAACTGGAAAACACAGGAAGGGAGCTGATAACTAATTAAAGTTACTCAAGGAATGAATGGAATTTTCTGTGGACAAGGTATATTGAGCGGTGACAGGGAACGGAGGTACGCGGCGAGCGTTCAGTCTGAACTCAGACAAACGACGCGAAGCGTGAGCCTCCTGAGGGGCGGGGCTTAAATAGCTGGCACAAGAAAACAACTAGACCCGCTAACTAACTGACCAGAGGAGCCACCTAGCGGCCATTAAAGAAACTCAACCAACCATTAATATGGGGAGTTAGAATCAATAACTAGCTAGGGCAAATAAATTCCCTGTGAACCTGCAACTCTAGGACAAGTATGGGAAAATAAACTAACCTGTGGTCATGACAGTACCCCTCCTCAAGGACTCTCCTCCCGGTTTATTGGGGTGATTCTGATTAAACCTTTTTAACAATCTAGTGGCATGTATGTTTTCTTTAGGTTCCCAGGATCTATCTAAGGGACCGTAACCCTTCCAGTCAATCAGATAAAAAACCTTGCACCTGACAATCTTGGAGTCTAAAATATCCTTCACTTCATATTCAGATTGATTGTCTTCAAACTCAACGGGAGCAGGAGCTGGTTCTAAACGAGTATCTGGCGTTACTGGTTTCAGTAAAGACACATGAAAAACTGGATGAATTCGCATCTTCCGAGGAAGGGTCAATTTCATTGCCACTGGGTTGATGATGGCTTCTATGGAGAACGGACCCAAAAATCGAGGAAGAAATTTCTTTGAACCTTTCAACATCAAATTTCTGGAGGATAGCCACACAGAGTCTCCGACTTGAAACCTAGGAGCTACACTTCGATGGCGATCAGCAAACTTCTTCTGACTTTCCTTGGCTGCGGACAAGCTAGCTTGAGCCCTAGTGTGGGCCGTTGAGATGAATTCATGGAGAGTTTTCACAGCAGGCATCTCTAAAGGTTCTGGAGGGTCAAAGGCTGAAGTTCGAGGATGTTTGCCATGTAATGTATAGAATGGAGTAAGCCCAGTAGAGGAATGAGTTGAATTGTTGTAAGCATATTCTGCCACCCACAATATATCCAACCAAGAGTCTTCTGTTTGGTGAAGCATGCATCGTAAATACTGTTCTAAGGTCTGGTTGGTGCGCTCCGTCTGACCATCGGTTTGGGGATGATGGCTGGTGGATAGTCGAACATCAATCTTGGCCAGAGCACAACATTGCCTCCAGAATTTAGAAACAAATTGACTACCACGATCTGAGATTACAATGGAGGGAAAACCATGCGCCTTAACAATATTCTCCAGAAATATCTTGGCCAATCCAGAAGCTGTCGGAAGTCCTTGGACTGCGATAAAATGTGCCATCTTGGAGAATAAGTCAACCACCACTAGAATGGTGTCAAAACCCCTACATGGAGGAAGATCGGTAATAAAATCCATTGACAGGGTATGCCAAGGACTCGGTGGTACATCCAATGCTTGAAGAAGACCGGCCGGTCTTTTCTTAGTATTCTTATTTTGTGCACAGGTCCCACAGGTTTGAATAAATTGAATGACATCTTTGCGCCATGTAGGCCACCAGTAGTGTCTCTTGATTTTTTCCAAAGACTTTGTGACCCCTGGATGTCCCTCAATCAAGGAGCTATGGTAGTTAGCAATTACTTGTCTTCTCAATTCTTCAGTAGGTAGGTACAAGCGATTTTGATAATGCGGGATATCCTCCTGCAGGGTGAATTGATCGCCTCGATTTGTCCAGGTAAGCAGCTCTTCAGGAACCACATTCCTCTTGACTTCCTTCCGCAGTTCTTCATAAAAAGGGTCTGAAGTGTTTAGCAATCCTAAAACCCTGTCTCCAGCAATGATGTTGTTTGGAACTTGGGGAACAAAGGTCTCATCTTCATTGCCAATCCGGGACAAGGCGTCGGCCTTCCCATTTCGAACTCCTGGCCGAAAAGTGATGACAAAGTCGTACTCTGCGAAGAATAAAGCCCATCGCAGTTGTCTAGCCGATTGGGCCTTGACTGAGCGGAGATACTGCAAGTTTCGGTGGTCGGTAAGGATGGTGACGGTGTGTTGGGCACCAAGCAAATAATGTCTCCATTCTTTTAAGGCGCACTTGATAGCCAACAGTTCCCTGTCGGTAATGGTATAATTTCGTTCTGCAGCTGAAAATTTTTTCGACCAAAACGCCACTGGATGCAAAACTTGAGTCTGTGGATCTCGTTGAGACTGTTCTGACTTGAGTGTCGTGTAGACCGATGAGTCCTCTGTCCCCAAGTGACGCACAGGAGAACTAAATAGAAACCCGCTGTGCGTCCTTTGAGGCCATAGGTGGGAGATGTCTTCCCAGATCCACGGAGCCTCTGGAACACCGATGCTGCTGTCAAGAGGGAACGAGGTTAAGTACCAGGCAATCACAATACAGTCAGGTAAACAAAAGGATCTAAAGTGTCTTACCTATCTGGTGTAAGGGTGACCCAGGTAACCTAGTAGAGAGGTTCGAGACTCAGATGATGCGGCGATCCCTGGAATGGTAGAACCGCAGATTAGCGTGGATGAAGGGTTAGCCACCTGTAGGAGAGAGGGCTTGACTTGAATCCCAAGAAGGGAAAAAGGCGTAGTAGTTCAGCAAGGTACCAAGGGATGATTCAAAGACAGGTCGAGGTGAGGTCCAAAAATCCGGCAACGGGTCAACAGTTCCAAGCAAAGGTACAAAGGGATGTCCGAGGGAGTCCGAGGTAGAATTCCGTGATCAAGATAACAAGGAGCAAGTAGTAACGCCAAACAGGGTCTGAAGCCAGCTGAGAAGCAATGAGCGTTCTGTCTCTCAGACCTTTATACTGAGTGTCCCTGGGTCATGTGACTTCTCTGGGTCATGTGACGTCCACCAAGATCACGTGAGGAATGCCACAGCGTATCACATGACCGACGTGAAGACGAAACGCCGCCCTTTCTGCTAAACGTTCTCCAAGGCAATTGCCAATGCAGAAAAGGTTGTAATCGAGCCCGTACACTAAGGCTGGTACGGAGTTTTCGGTTCTGTGGGTTCACCAAATCACTTGAGCCTCGAAGCTTGGGAGGAGATGCTGGGGGAATGTGAGCAGTGTTCTGATGTGTAGTGGCTTGGTGTGCAGAGGATCGCCTAACAGAGACAAAACAGCCCCCATGGCAGCACTCGAGGCATCAGTCTCTACAATAAAAGGTAAGTCAGGACGAGGATGTCTCAAAATAGGAGCCTCAGTAAACTTGGACTTGAGAGTCTGAAAAGCAATGGTGGCCTCTGGTATCCAGGCAAACTTCTGATTCTTTTTAAGCAAAGACGTGATTGGATGAACCAACTGCGAGAAATTTTCCACAAATCTTCTATAGAAATTTGCAAAACCTAAAAAACTTTGGACTCCTTTCACCGAAGTTGGAACTGGCCATGAAAGAATCGCCTCTACCTTACGAACATCCATCTTCACTCCTTGAGAGGACATAACAAACCCTAGAAACTCTACTTCAGGAACATGAAATGAACACTTTTCCATCTTCACAAAAAGGGAGTGCTCTCGCAATCTTTTCAAAACTGCTGAAACGTGATTCACATGCTCCGAGAGGGTTGCTGAAAAGATCAAGATATCGTCAATATATACTACTGCGCAGACATCGAGCAAATCTTTCAAAACGTCATTCATAAAGCACTGAAATGCTGCTGGAGCGTTGCATAACCCGAATGGCATGACTTGGTATTCGAAGAGGCCATACTTTGTGCGAAAGGCAGTCTTCCACTCGTCGCCTTCCTTCACTCGGATCAGGTGATACGCCCCTCTAAGATCCAGCTTGGTGAATATCTGAGATCCTTTAATTTGGTCCAACAAATTTGAAATGAGGGGAATAGGATATCGATTCTTGACAGTAATCTGGTTGAGTGCTCGGTAATCGATGCAAGTTCTGAGATTGCCTTCCTTCTTTGCAACAAAAAAAAAGAGGCGAAGCAGCAGGAGACTTAGAGGGTCGGATGAAACAGTTGGCTAAGTATTGGTCTAAGTATTTCTTTAGGTGAGCATCTTCTTTCTCCGTTAGTGAATAAATCCGACTACACGGAATTTCACTTCCAGGAAGAAGATCAATCTGACAATCATAGGGCTGATGTGGAGGAAGCTCCTCGGCCAATTTCTCTTCAAAGACGTCTCGAAATTCTGCATACTCGTGAGGTAGTAAGCCGATGATTCCTAACGTTGATACAGAGACCTTCTCCATTAAACGGGAATCATCCTGGGTGTTTGTTTTACAGCAAGATTCTCTACACTCAGCAGCAAAGGTCAAAGACCGAGTTCGCCAATCAATCCTTGGGTTATGTTTCTCCAACCAGGTAAGCCAAGTATAATTTGGAGTTGGGGAGCGCTAATAAGGTCGAACGTGATTCTCTCTTCATGTTTTCCCTGACAACACATAATAAGGTTCTCCATGCATTGAGTAACAGGACCTGAAGCTAAGGGCGTACCATCGACTGCTGATACATTTTCAGCTTCATGCTTGTTCGTACAAGGAAAACCCATCCTAGTTGCCAAATCGATATCCATGTAATTCCCAACTGCTCCACAATCGATGTAGGCTTGCAAAGTCTGCATTCTGGTGGGCTGTTTCGTGCTGGATAAAGTAATGGGAAAAACAAAATGTGAGGTCACCAAACCTTTTTCCATGCTCGACAAGTTGACCTCTACACTTGTCGGGCACTGGAGTTTTCCGAACCCGAGTCCTTCTTGTCTGGGTTAACACCTCCAATAGGCTTCCTGGAAGGTTTAATAGGACACTCCTTGAGAAAATGACAAGCCTTACCACAGTAAAGACACAACTGTTGTTGGCGTCTCTTGTCTCTTTCAGCTTGTGATATCGGTCCTCTGACGGCTCCCAACTGCATGGGTTCAACGGAACTCTCTGAACTGGTTCTCAACTGATTTTCCTTGGGGCGCACAAAATAAGTTCTGTTTTCTGAACGAGAGCGATCCATTCTTCTGTCTTGCAATCTTTGGTCAAGTTGTACCGTTAGAGCAATGAATTCTGCAATTCCTTCTGGAGGATTCACCACCTGAGCCAAGACGTCCTTCAATTCATTACGTAATCCTCTCTGAAATAAGGTGGTTCTTTTCTCTGTGGGCCAGTTTGTTTCTGCCACCAATCTGTTAAAGGTTGCTACATATGCCAACAAATCCTGGTTACCTTGGCGAAGTGAAAGCAACTCATTATCCAGAGCCTGACCCTGAGCATGACATGCAAACAATTTCTCCATCTCCTTCTGAAATTCTACAAGATTTCTCAAAATCGGATCATCCCTATTTACTAACGGGATTGACCAATCAGCTGCATAACCACCCAAATAGGATAATATAAACGCTACCTTGGCCTGATCAGAAGGAAATACCCCAGGGCGACAGAGGAAATGAATCTGGCATTGGTTGAGAAAAACCGCAAACTTCTTAGGATCTCCTAGAAAGCGTTCAGGAGGAGCTAATGGGATATTGCCGGGAACAATTACTTGAACTGGTGAGGGAGGCGTGACTGAAACGGGGGCAGATGCACTGGGAGAAGGCAAGGGAGTTTGACCCGCTTGGGCTTGCAACATCTGACGAGCTAAATCATCAGTGTGATCCCGGTTAACAATTAATTCTCTCCGGAGAGCACTGGTTTCTGAGCGGGCTGCATGGACCTCAGCCCTTAGTTCTCCCAATAACTGAGCCAACTGGTCTACTTCTGGAGTTTCCATAATGTCCAGGCAGAGTATTCTTTTTAAAAGCGGCTTCGCGTTCTGTAACGCTCACCTGAAAACTCTGCGGGAACCCTCTGGAACTCCAACTGACTTCTACCTTCCTGGGAACTAGACACTGAATTTCTGTGAAGAAAATAACAATTTCCCTTCCTTAGTTTTCTCCTGTAAAACAGAAGGTCAAAACTGGTAATATGGGAGCCAGCAAATATCTCACCTTGGTATTTAATTAGTTGAGCTCTCCATCCTGTTTTATACAGGGGCGCAAGTTCTGAAGAGGGGACACTGGATAACAGTTTCTTTTGAAAGGGGCTAAATGGCACTAAAACAATGACATAAACCCTATGCTAATTGAACCAAAAAGGGGGCAATAAGCTGAGGTGTAATGCAAGTGTAGAATTACAGAAAAAACTACCTCACTACACTACGAGACGGAAACAGGAAAACACCTTATCACTGAGCGTAATATGAACCTTAGTGTGACCAAAAATTTCTGACTAGAATATCCGCTTCCCAGACAAAACTCCACAGGAAAAGGGCGCGAAACTGCCAAAAACAACGTAATATCCCGAAGATGCGTGAGGAATTCAAATAACATTCATCCACAATTTCAATGTATCTGATAAGGCAACAAGGCAACAAAAACGAAGCAAATGCATTTGCATATAATAGGTGTACTTGCGTGAGAGAATACTGCTACGAACTGAGAGCTGAGGAGAACACTATGACAGGACTTCAACTATGGACTGTGACTGAGCAGGGAACGGCAGCAACTGGAAAACACAGGAAGGGAGCTGATAACTAATTAAAGTTACTCAAGGAATGAATGGAATTTTCTGTGGACAAGGTATATTGAGCGGTGACAGGGAACGGAGGTACGCGGCGAGCGTTCAGTCTGAACTCAGACAAACGACGCGAAGCGTGAGCCTCCTGAGGGGCGGGGCTTAAATAGCTGGCACAAGAAAACAACTAGAGCCGCTAACTAACTGACCAGAGGAACCACCTAACGGCCATTAAAGAAACTCAACCAACCATTAATATGGGGAGTTAGAATCAATAACTAGCTAGGGCAAATAAATTCCCTATGAACCTGCAACTCTAGGACAAGTATGGGAAAATAAACTAACCTGTGGTCATGACACGTGAGAGGCGACACAAGAGAAGAGAACCCAGAGATAAAGCGCTGATATAAATTGGCGAAACCCAAGAAGGATTGCAATGTCTTTAGGGTCTTTGGTGTTGGCCATTCGAGGATCGCTCGAACCTTGGCATGATTCATGGCCAGACCGCCAGGTGTGATGTTAAACCCTAGAAATTCCACGTTAGACACATGGAACAGACATTTTTCGGGTTTGATAAACAACAAGTGTTCTTGCAGTCGGGACAATACTTCTCGTACGTGTTGTATGTGTTCTTCCAGAGTGTGAGAGAAGACGAGTATGTCATCGAGATACACCACCACAAACGTGTCTAATACGTCCGAGAAGATGTCATTCATGAAATGTTGGAAGGTGGCAGGGGCGTTGCACAGGCCGAAGGGCATGACCGTATACTCAAAAAGGCCATACCGCGTACAGAAGGCGGTCTTCCATTCGTCACCCTTTCGGATGCGGACGAGGTTGTATGCCCCCCGCAAATCCAACTTGGTATAAATGGAGGCGTGGGTTAACCGATCCAGGAGGGGAGAGATGAGTGGAATCGGATAGCGGTTCTTCACCGTGACGGCGTTAAGCCGACGATAATCCACGCAGGGACGAAGGTCGCCCTCTTTTTTGGGCACGAAGAATATGGGACTGGCTGCAGCCGACTTAGATGGACGAATGTGACCCAGACGCAGCGCCTTATCGATGTACTCCTTAAGAGTCAGGTCTTCCGATAGGGACAAAGAATAGATGCAACCTGAAGGTACCAAGGCCCCGGGCACAAGGTCAATTGGACAGTCATAGGAGCGGTGAGGAGGGAGTACTTCAGAGGAGCCTTGATCGAATAGCAATGTGTAATCCTGATAAGCCACAGGGATGGGAGCGGTGACTAAACCCACTATGTGTGAGGCAGGGGGAATGTCGTCGCCCAGTATCGTGAGTTGGGCGACAGCACCAAGTGCTAATGCTGGTGTGTCTGTTTCTCTGTCCACGGGGAGGCAGTAGTTCTGACAGAGCTCAGATTCGAAATGGACGTGTCCCGTTCCCCAATCTATATGTGGGTTGTGTTCTCGTAACCAGGGTATACCTACTATGACGCCGAACTGAGGCGTGGATATCAGATCAAAATGGAGGGTTTCCCTGTGGACTGACAGGATAGTTAGGACGAGGGAGGTGGTCTGTTGCTTAATGGGACCAGAAGCGAGTTCCGTCCCATCAACTGCTTGAACCGGTTCGGGTCGGGGTTTATTGATCAGGGGTAGGTTTAATGTCTGAGCCAGAGCGATATCAATATAGTTCCCGGAGGCCCCGGAATCGATAACGATCCGCACGGGGTGGATAATCCCAGGGGCAGGCTGTATGGTGGCTTCTACCTGAATGGGCCTGATCTGACCAAACGATGGAATGAATCTCGGGGAAGGGCATGGAGAACTCGATCCTACCCCCGTATCTAGGATCGAGCTGGATGAAAAACCTGCTTCTTGGGTCGGGGTCTCCGGGGACGCTCCTTCACAAAATGCCCCCCTAAGCCGCAATAAAAGCAGGCATTCTCAGCCCTTCTGCGCTCCCTCTCTCTCGAGGTGATGGGACTCCTAACACCCCCTATTTGCATAGGCTCACCGGTGGCTTCAGAGGAAGACGACGGGATAGCAGAGCTGGCCGTTTGGGAAAACCCGGCCTCAGCCCCGCGTTCAGAGCGTTGTGCGTCTACTTGGAGAGCCAGGTCCACCAGGGCTGGGAACTGGACTGGTAGAGACGGTACCATAGCCAAGGCGTCTTTCATAGGGCTGCTTAGCCCTCTATAGAATACAACCGATCTCTTACTTTCAGGCCAGGAGGTCTCTGCTGCCAGTTGGTTAAATCTTGTGATGTACTCAATAAGAGAGCCCTTCCCCTGGGACAGGTCCAGCAGTTCTAGATCATGGGATTGAGCTTTATACCTGGTGTCGAACACTCGGGACATTTCCAATACTAGCTGATCAAAATCATAGAGGGCAGGATGGTCGGTTTCTAACAGCGGGTTTGCCCAAGCAGCAGCCGTGCCAGCTAGGTGAGAGAGAGTGAATGCCGCCTTGGTGGTAGGATCCGGAAAAACAATAGGTCGACACAAGAAGTGCAACTTACACTGGTTAAGGAAAGTCCTAAAACTTCTCGGGTCCCCATGGAACTTTTCATCGGGATTGGGTGTACAAGGGGTATCGGTGCTGGAGGGGCGTCTCCGAGCTCCGGGTCCACGGGTAAGGGATGTTGGGTGCTCTGTAATAGGTCAAGACGCTGATGGACCGCGGCATTAGTAGCCACCATGTCGGCCCGTAGTAACGTGATTGCTTGGATGACAGCGGCCAGGGGGTCTTCGGCGGCACCCTCCATATCTTGCACGACAAGGCTTCACAGTCTGTCTTGTGTTGAGAGTTGTGAAGATATAGAGACCTCCGTCCCCAAGTGCTGCACAGGGAGAATCACTAAATCACTCCCTGTGCAACCTTTGAGGCCACAGGTGGAGATAATCCGAAGCCGGAACCGAAGTACTAGGAACCCCAAGGCAGCTGTGAAAAAAGGCAATGGTTAGATACCAAGCAGACAGGATACTACACACAATAATCTGAAGACAATCAGAGTCTTACCGGGGATCTGATGAAAGGGATGGTGAACCTGAACGGGAGGATGGTTCCGTGACTCACGTAGGCAAAGGACCCACCCTGCGGGATAGATCTAGATGTTCTTCGCCAGTCTCCACGTGGAGAGTGTATTGTAGATGGGCCCCCAGGTAATCAGATGGCAGCCACCAACTGGAGAGTGAGATTACCCGTGCAGAGGTGCAATCAGGGAGGCCCAAAAGAGATCCGTTGCAGAAGAAGGTCTGAAGCCAGGAAGAGCCGTCCGAACCAAAGGGAAAAACAAAAACGTGATCCAGAGGAAGTCCGTAGTTCAGTCCGGGGTCAGGAGCCGTGATGATCAGAAAAGCCGATGCAACCAAATCCAAGCGTGATCCACAAGAAGTCCAGGAAACGAAAGCCAAGTCCAAGGAAGCCAGGTAAGCAACAAAGGTAAGAAAGACAAACAGAGTTATCCCGGTAAACCAGCTGTGAAGCGTAGGATACCGGCACTGCACTGCTTAAATAACGTCCACTTCCTGGTCACATGATGTTAAACGGAGTCACGTGACCGCGAACCCGGGGCACGTGACCGTTTCCTCGGGTCACGTGATCGGGCCACAACGGTACGAGCGAGTGTGTTCCTGCTCGTGCGGTGGCCTAATCTCCATGGCAACTGCCAATGGAGAAACGGCCGCAGTCGTGACTGTAAGGTGCATGGCGTTTGTTTGGCTAGCGCGCGAGCCAAACTGGGTTGCCTGCGTGAGCCCCGGGAGACAAGTGAATGGGAGGGGTAGGTCACTGGACTGGGTGTCGGGACATGGCCGTAGGAACTAACCGAAGACATGACAGAGGCTGGTATCTCAGCCTGTTGATGCTTTGTTGAGTTGCTTGGAACATGCAACAAAGGTGACCTGAAGCACTCCCGACCAGGTTGCATGTCTCTAATTTACTGAAATCCCACAGACCTCCTCCGTGTGCCACAAAGTACCTGAGCTCTGAAGTTGTTCCCCCACCATTGTCAGAATATGCTACAGTGCATGAAAACTTAAAATAAATGGTTGTGAGAGGGAGAGGGAGAGGGAGAGGGGGAGGGAGGGGGCGGGGGGAGAAAGAGAGCGGTCGGGAGGGAGGAAGGAGGGAGGGAAGGAGGAAGGGAGAGAGAGAGAGACAGAGAGAGAGGAAACAAAGAAAATATGGTATTCGGGGGTTGGGGGGCTATGTTTTTACATGGAAAAGATTTTAGGCTTTTAATCAAGTGGAAATGGCTCTGCCTGTTGATGCTTTGTTGAGTTGCTTGGAACATGCAAGGAAGGAGACCTGAAGCACTCCCAACCAGGTTGCATGTCTCCAAGTTACTGAAATCCCACAGACCTCCTCCCTGTGCCACAAAGTTCTGGGCACTGAGCTCTGTAGTTCCCCACAAGTCGCAAAGCACCCCAGATTTACTTTCTCAAAGTTGCTAGTGACTGCTACCCCACCTCGACCACTATATTTTCCCCAGATACTTGCTACTGTGGAGTAAGCAGGGCTAATAAAGAGGGAGAGGGGGTTTGCCTATGCAAATCATCTGCCAGGATCCTACCTGGCAGGTCATTCCATCTTACCAGCTGACACCTGGGCAGCGGCAGGTAATTTGGAGAACAGACATATACGGACAGGCCACAAAGCAAAGGTTGGGCCGTTGATTGAGGATCCCTTTAGCCATGCCTCCCTAAGTTACCGAGGTCCAGAAAAATTCCACCCTCAGCTCTCATAGAGAGGTCCTTGGCCGATCGTGGCCGATCAGGGGAGTAAAGGGTCGGGGGTGACTGCACACTGCCTCACCTTTTCACTGCTTTCTACAGTGGTAATGCTTTTGCAGAAGGGGCCAGTACAAGTGATTTTGTTCTGCGCTGTGGGAAAGTGGTTAATGTCAGTGGATAAATGTCAAACTACTTGCGCTGTTCAACACACATACATGCAGAGAAATAATGTTATGTTTTTTGGGGAAGATCTAGAGGGTCCTGCTGATGATTTATTAAACTGTCTGCTACTCTTTCTTTTACATAGAGTCTTCCCTGCCCAGGAATGTTTAAGGCATATTGTATGTCCCTCCCTTACAATGAAAACTCTGTTGAAAGCACAGAGGTACATAGGAATGGATCTGTTAAGAAATGAAACAAAAAGCCTGGAAAATGTCGAACCAGGTAGTATTTGGACTTACAAAAGACGGACTCACAGTCAAATGTGCTATCCGTTGACCCACTGACCCCCTTACCTTTTGTGTAATACTTTTGCTCTCAGTAGGGTTGTCCAAAGTTCTCTTCTTAAAGCGGCTTTCTTATAAAAAATCCTAGACCTGCTTTTTGTGGCACACATGCCTCATATCCCGTTGCTCTTGATAAACTCACATCATCTCCCCCCAATACAAGCTGTAAAAGATTTCCAGGCCTTATCCGAGCAAACTAGACGTGGGTCGAAGGTTCAGCAATCCTTAAATCAGCAGTAAAGTTAACATTGAAATCAGCCTCAGAATCTCTTCAAGGATGGTCCAACATCTATTGCTTACAGGGCTCAATCGGACAGCTTCTGGCACTGATGCCTTAAGCCACTTCCTGTTGTTGCCTTGTCCTTGATACAGCCATGGGCCCACATACACTCAGTGGTACAGAGTTTTTCTCATGTCTATGGGTCTATTGTGATGCTCTCAGGCTTGCATCACCCAGCCATTGTGATGGGGAGGGGTGTCTTTTTGCAAGCACCCTGGAGCATGAATCTGTATATCTTCAAATATAATTGGCATTAAACCAAACCCTTTAGGACCAGATCAATACAGCAGCAAAGAATGCTTATTCATTGTTGTTTCCCTCTTCATTTCATACCACCCGATATTTAAATGGTGTTTGGACTTTCTACCCTCTGACATAAGGACATTTGGTATGGCAAACCTTTGACTAGATGTCCTAATCAATGGTTTGATTGACTCTCCCTTTGCACTTGCTTCAGCAACACATGTACTAATATTGGAATGATAATGTGAACATTAAATTGTCCCCTGCTCTAAAGGATGACACGCACATTCGTAAAGCATTCACTATTTTTGGCACATGACAGGACAGAAACTTTCTTAATTTGCAAGTCTTTATTTTTTAATACATGTTTTTTTAATGAAGATTGAAATTGTATGTTCATACATATTACACGACAACACAATACATTTTGCGCCAAATTCAACACTCATGCCTCAGGAGCCTTTTACTTGTGAGTCCTATTGACTGAATGAACAGCCCCCTCTCCTTCAATTTCTTGACTTGTACTTTTAGAAGTGGCACGCTTCTTTTGTTTTTTTATCCCATTTTACCAAACTCCGTATTATCAGTTTCCACCTTGTTGTGCACTCCAGCGTAAACTGCTTTAAGGTGCTATTTGCAAACATTGTTCTGAACTACAGCTTTACTTGCTTCTAGGCCTTAATCTTTAATTGGGGCTGAGCAGTGTACTCTGGCTTTGGCTGCTTTTAGTTGGTTGGTTTCTTTTTTGATTTCTGTAACTTTCAAAGAGTCCCATTGTGAAATACCGTTGTCAGAATGTGCTTCAGTGCATGAAAACTTAAAATAAATGGTTGTGAGAGGGAGAGGGGGAGGGAGGGGGCGGGGGGAGAAAGAGAGCGGGCGGGAGGGGGGAAGGTTAAGGAGGGAGGGAGAGAGAGAGAGAGAGAGAGAGAAAAAACAAAGAAAATATGGTATTCGGGGGGGCTATGTTTTTACATGGAAAAGATTTTAGGCTTTTAATCAAGTGGAAAGAGGCTCTGTGGCTGGTATCTCAGCCTGTTGATGCTTTGTTGAGTTGCTTGGAACATGCAACAAAGGTGACCTGAAGCACTCCCGACCAGGTTGCATGTCTCTAATTTACTGAAATCCCACAGACCTCCGTGTGCCACAAAGTACCTGAGCTCTGCAGTTGTTCCCCACAAGTCGCCAAGCTCCCCAGATTTACTTTCTCAGAGTTGCTAGTTACTGCTACCCCACCTCGACCACTATATTTTCCCCAGATACTTGCTACTGTGCAGAAAGCAGGGCTAAGAGAGAGGGAGAAGGGGTGTGCCTATGCAAATCATCTGCCAGGATCATTCCTGGGAGGTCATTCCATCCCACCAAATGACACCCGAGCAGCGGCACATAATTTGGAGAACAGAAATATTCGGACAGGCCACAAAGCAAAGGCTGGGCCGTTGATTGAGAAACCCTTTAGCCATGTCTCTCTAAGTTACCGAGGTCCAGAAAAATTCCACCCTCAGCTCTCATAGAGAGGTCCTTGGCCGATCGTGGCCGATCAGGGCCGTGAAGGGTCGGGGTGACTGCACACTGCCTCACCTTTTCACTGCTTTCTACAGCGGTAATGCTTTTGCAGAAGGGACCTGTACAAGTGATTTTATTCTGCGCTGTGGGAAAGTGACATTTAACCACTGGCATTAACCAAACGACTTGCGCTGCTCAACGCACATACATGCAGAGAAATCATTTCATGTTTTTTGGGGAAGGTCTAGAGGGTCCTGCTGATTATTTATGAAGCTGTACGCTACTCTTGCTTTTACAGAGAGTCTTCCCTGCCCAGGAATGTTTAAGGCATACTGTATATCCCTCCCTTACAATGAAAACTCTGTTAAAAGCACAGAGGTACATAGGAATGGATCTGTTAAGAAATGAAACGAAAAAACTGGACAAAATGTCGAAACGGGTAGGATTTGGACTTAGCACATCTGACTGTGAGTCAGTTAATTGTATCTCTTCACCCACTGACCCCCTTTCCTTTTGTGTAATCCTTTTGCTCTCAATAGGATTTTCCAAAGTGGCTTTCATATAAAAGATCATAGACCTGCATTTTGTGGCACACAAGCCTCATATCCCGTTGCTCTTTATAAATTCACATCATCTCCCACCAATACAAGCTGTAAAAGGTTTTCAGGGCTTAGCCAAGCAAACTAGACTTGGGTCGAAGGTTAAGCAATCCTTAAATCAGCAGCAGAGTTAACATTGAAATCAGCCTCAGAATCTCTTAAAGGATGGTCCAACATCTGTTGCTTGCAGCACGCAATGGGGCAACCTGGGTGCTGACAGCTTAAGCCAGCTCCTGTTCTTGCCTTGTCCTTGATCCAGCCATGGGCCCACATGCACTCAGAGGAATAGAGTGTTTCTCGTGTCTATGGGTCTGCCGTGATGCTCTCACGCTTGCATCACCCAGCCTTCGTGATGGGGAGGGTGTGTCAATTTGCAAGCACCCTGCAGCATGAATCTGTTTATCTTTAAATATAATTGCCATTAAACCAACCCTTTAGGACCGGATCAATACGGCAGAAAAAGAATGCTGATGTATTGCTGTTTGCCTCTTAATTTCATACCATCCAACATATAAATGGTGTTTGGTCAATGATTTGCCATATGAAATGTCCTTATGTCACAGGCAGAAAGTTCAGAGGTCCTAATCATTGGTTTGGTTGGCTCTCCCTTTGCGCTTGCCTTAAGGCGCCAGCACCAGAGGCTGCCCGATTGCGCCCTGAAAGCAACCAATGTTGACCCATCCTTTAAGAGATTCTGAGGCTGATTTCAATGTTATTTTTGCTGCTGATTTAACGATTGCTCAACCTTCGACCCACGTCTAGTTTCCTTGGCTATGCCCTTGACATCTTTTACAGCTTGCATTGGTGGGAGATGATGTGAGTTTATCGAGAGCAACGGGATATGAGGCATGTGGGCCATAAAAAACAGCTCTGGGATTTTTTTTTAATAAGAAAGCCCCTTTAAGTAGGGAACTTTGGATGGACAGCCCTGCTGAGAGCAAAAGGATTACACAAAAGATAAGGGGGTCAGTGGGTCAAGGGATAGCACATCTGACTGTGAGTCAGTTTATTGTTAGTCCAAATCCTACCTGTTTCAACATTTTTCCAGGCTTTTTGTTTAATTTCTTAACAGATCCATTCCTATGTAGCTCAGCAACACATGTACTAATATTGGAATGATAATGGGAACATTGAATTGGCCCCTGCTCTGAAGGATGACACGTACATTTGTAAAGCATTCACTATTTTTAGCACATGACGGGACAGAAACTTTGTTAATTTGCAAGTCTTTATTTTGTAATTCATCTTTTTTGATGAAGATTGAAATTGTATGTTCGTAGGGGCTGACGCCTGGGCAGCGGCAGGCAATTTGGAGAACAGAAATATTATTCATACATATTAAACAACAACACAATACATTTTGCGCCAAATTCAACACTAATGCCTCAGGAGCCTTTTACTTGTGAGTCCTAGTGACTGAATGAACAGCCCCGTCCCCTTCAATTTCTTGACTTGTACTTTTAGAAGTGGCACGGTTCCCATTCGACCAAATTCAGTATTATCACTTTCCCCATTGTTGTGCACGCCAGCGTAAACTGCTTTAAGGTGCTATTTGCAAACATCGCTCTGAACTACAGCTGTATTTGCTTCTAGGCATTTATCTTTAATTGGGGCTGAGCAGTGTACTCTGGATTTGGCTGCTTTTAGTTGGTTGATTTCTTTTTTGATTTCTGTAACCTTCAAAGAGTCCCGTTGTGAAATACCATTGTCAGAATATGCTACAGTGCATGAAAACTTAAAATAAATGGTTGTGAGAGGGAGAGGGAGAGGGAGAGGGGGAGGGAGGGGGCGGGGGGAGAAAGAGAGCGGGCGGGATGGAGGAAGGAGGGAGGGAAGGAGGAAGGGAGAGAGAGAGAGAGACAGAGAGAGAGGAAACAAAGAAAATATGGTATTCGGGGGTTGGGGGGCTATGTTTTTACATGGAAAAGATTTTAGGCTTTTAATCAAGTGGAAATGGCTCTGTGGCTGGTATCTCAGCCTGTTGATGCTTTGTTGAGTTGCTTGGAACATGCAAGGAAGGAGACCTGAAGCACTCCCAACCAGGTTGCATGTCTCCAAGTTACTGAAATCCCACAGACCTCCTCCCTGTGCCACAAAGTTCTGGGCACTGAGCTCTGTAGTTCCCCACAAGTCGCAAAGCACCCCAGATTTACTTTCTCAAAGTTGCTAGTGACTGCTACCCCACCTCGACCACTATATTTTCCCCAGATACTTGCTACTGTGGAGTAAGCAGGGCTAATAAAGAGGGAGAGGGGGTTTGCCTATGCAAATCATCTGCCAGGATCCTACCTGGCAGGTCATTCCATCTTACCAGCTGACACCTGGGCAGCGGGAGGTAATTTGGAGAACAGACATATACGGACAGGCCACAAAGCAAAGGTTGGGCCGTTGATTGAGGATCCCTTTAGCCATGCCTCCCTAAGTTACCGAGGTCCAGAAAAATTCCACCCTCAGCTCTCATAGAGAGGTCCTTGGCCGATCGTGGCCGATCAGGGGAGTAAAGGGTCGGGGGTGACTGCACACTGCCTCACCTTTTCACTGCTTTCTACAGTGGTAATGCTTTTGCAGAAGGGGCCAGTACAAGTGATTTTGTTCTGCGCTGTGGGAAAGTGGTTAATGTCAGTGGATAAATGTCAAACTACTTGCGCTGTTCAACACACATACATGCAGAGAAATAATGTTATGTTTCTTGGGGAAGATCTTGAGGGTCCTGCTGATGATTTATTAAACTGTCTGCTACTCTTTCTTTTACATAGTCTTCCCTGCCCAGGAATGTTTAAGGCATATTGTATGTCCCTCCCTTACAATGAAAACTCTGTTGAAAGCACAGAGGTACATAGGAATGGATCTGTTAAGAAATGAAACAAAAAGCCTGGAAAATGTCGAACCAGGTAGTATTTGGACTTACAAAAGACGGACTCACAGTCAAATGTGCTATCCGTTGACCCACTGACCCCCTTACCTTTTGTGTAATACTTTTGCTCTCAGTAGGGTTGTCCAAAGTTCTCTTCTTAAAGCGGCTTTCTTATAAAAAATCCTAGACCTGCTTTTTGTGGCACACATGCCTCATATCCCGTTGCTCTTGATAAACTCACATCATCTCCCCCCAATACAAGCTGTAAAAGATTTCCAGGCCTTATCCGAGCAAACTAGACGTGGGTCGAAGGTTCAGCAATCCTTAAATCAGCAGTAAAGTTAACATTGAAATCAGCCTCAGAATCTCTTCAAGGATGGTCCAACATCTATTGCTTACAGGGCTCAATCGGACAGCTTCTGGCACTGATGCCTTAAGCCACCTCCTGTTGTTGCCTTGTCCTTGATACAGCCATGGGCCCACATACACTCAGTGGTACAGAGTTTTTCTCATGTCTATGGGTCTATTGTGATGCTCTCAGGCTTGCATCACCCAGCCATTGTGATGGGGAGGGGTGTCATTTTGCAAGCACCCTGGAGCATGAATCTGTATATCTTCAAATATAATTGGCATTAAACCAAACCCTTTAGGACCAGATCAATACAGCAGCAAAGAATGCTTATTCATTGTTGTTTGCCTCTTCATTTCATACCACCCGATATTTAAATGGTGTTTGGACTTTCTACCCTCTGACATAAGGACATTTGGTATGGCAAACCTTTGACTAGATGTCCTAATCAATGGTTTGATTGACTCTCCCTTTGCACTTGCTTCAGCAACACATGTACTAATATTGGAATGATAATGTGAACATTAAATTGTCCCCTGCTCTAAAGGATGACACGCACATTCGTAAAGCATTCACTATTTTTGGCACATGACAGGACAGAAACTTTCTTAATTTGCAAGTCTTTATTTTTTAATACATGTTTTTTTAATGAAGATTGAAATTGTATGTTCATACATATTACACGACAACACAATACATTTTGCGCCAAATTCAACACTCATGCCTCAGGAGCCTTTTACTTGTGAGTCCTATTGACTGAATGAACAGCCCCCTCTCCTTCAATTTCTTGACTTGTACTTTTAGAAGTGGCACGCTTCTTTTGTTTTTTTATCCCATTTTACCAAACTCCGTATTATCAGTTTCCACCTTGTTGTGCACTCCAGCGTAAACTGCTTTAAGGTGCTATTTGCAAACATTGTTCTGAACTACAGCTTTACTTGCTTCTAGGCCTTAGTCTTTAATTGGGGCTGAGCAGTGTACTCTGGCTTTGGCTGCTTTTAGTTGGTTGGTTTCTTTTTTGATTTCTGTAACTTTCAAAGAGTCCCATTGTGAAATACCGTTGTCAGAATGTGCTACAGTGCATGAAAACTTAAAATAAATGGTTGTGAGAGGGAGAGGGGGAGGGAGGGGGCGGGGGGAGAAAGAGAGCGGGCGGGAGGGGGGAAGGTTAAGGAGGGAGGGAGAGAGAGAGAGAGAGAGAGAGAGAGAGAGAGAGAGAGAGAGAGAGAGAGAGAAAAACAAAGAAAATATGGTATTCGGGGGGGGCTATGTTTTTACATGGAAAAGATTTTAGGCTTTTAATCAAGTGGAAAGAGGCTCTGTGGCTGGTATCTCAGCCTGTTGATGCTTTGTTGAGTTGCTTGGAACATGCAACAAAGGTGACCTGAAGCACTCCCGACCAGGTTGCATGTCTCTAATTTACTGAAATCCCACAGACCTCCTCCGTGTGCCACAAAGTACCTGAGCTCTGCAGTTGTTCCCCACAAGTCGCCAAGCTCCCCAGATTTACTTTCTCAGAGTTGCTAGTTACTGCTGCCCCACCTCGACCACTATATTTTCCCCAGATACTTGCTACTGTGCAGAAAGCAGGGCTAAGAGAGAGGGAGAAGGGGTGTGCCTATGCAAATCATCTGCCAGGATCATTCCTGGGAGGTCATTCCATCCCACCAAATGACACCCGAGCAGCGGCACATAATTTGGAGAACAGAAATATTCGGACAGGCCACAAAGCAAAGGCTGGGCCGTTGATTGAGGAACCCTTTAGCCATGTCTCCCTAAGTTACCGAGGTCCAGAAAAATTCCACCCTCAGCTCTCATAGAGAGGTCATTGGCCGATCGTGGCCGATCAGGGCCGTGAAGGGTCGGGGTGACTGCACACTGCCTCACCTTTTCACTGCTTTCTACAGCGGTAATGCTTTTGCAGAAGGGACCTGTACAAGTGATTTTATTCTGCGCTGTGGGAAAGTGACATTTAACCACTGGCATTAACCAAACGACTTGCGCTGCTCAACGCACATACATGCAGAGAAATCATTTCATGTTTTTTGGGGAAGGTCTAGAGGGTCCTGCTGATTATTTATGAAGCTGTACGCTACTCTTGCTTTTACAGAGAGTCTTCCCTGCCCAGGAATGTTTAAGGCATACTGTATATCCCTCCCTTACAATGAAAACTCTGTTAAAAGCACAGAGGTACATAGGAATGGATCTGTTAAGAAATGAAACGAAAAAACTGGACAAAATGTCGAAACGGGTAGGATTTGGACTTAGCACATCTGACTGTGAGTCAGTTAATTGTATCTCTTCACCCACTGACCCCCTTTCCTTTTGTGTAATCCTTTTGCTCTCAATAGGATTTTCCAAAGTGGCTTTCATATAAAAGATCATAGACCTGCATTTTGTGGCACACAAGCCTCATATCCCGTTGCTCTTTATAAATTCACATCATCTCCCACCAATACAAGCTGTAAAAGGTTTTCAGGGCTTAGCCAAGCAAACTAGACTTGGGTCGAAGGTTAAGCAATCCTTAAATCAGCAGCAGAGTTAACATTGAAATCAGCCTCAGAATCTCTTAAAGGATGGTCCAACATCTGTTGCTTGCAGCACGCAATGGGGCAACCTGGGTGCTGACAGCTTAAGCCAGCTCCTGTTCTTGCCTTGTCCTTGATCCAGCCATGGGCCCACATGCACTCAGAGGAATAGAGTGTTTCTCGTGTCTATGGGTCTGCCGTGATGCTCTCACGCTTGCATCACCCAGCCTTCGTGATGGGGAGGGTGTGTCAATTTGCAAGCACCCTGCAGCATGAATCTGTTTATCTTTAAATATAATTGCCATTAAACCAACCCTTTAGGACCGGATCAATACGGCAGAAAAAGAATGCTGATGTATTGCTGTTTGCCTCTTAATTTCATACCATCCAACATATAAATGGTGTTTGGTCAATGATTTGCCATATCAAATGTCCTTATGTCACAGGCAGAAAGTTCAGAGGTCCTAATCATTGGTTTGGTTGGCTCTCCCTTTGCGCTTGCCTTAAGGCGCCAGCACCAGAGGCTGCCCGATTGCGCCCTGAAAGCAACCAATGTTGACCCATCCTTTAAGAGATTCTGAGGCTGATTTCAATGTTATTTTTGCTGCTGATTTAACGATTGCTCAACCTTCGACCCACGTCTAGTTTCCTTGGCTATGCCCTTGACATCTTTTACAGCTTGCATTGGTGGGAGATGATGTGAGTTTATCGAGAGCAACGGGATATGAGGCATGTGGGCCATAAAAAACAGCTCTGGGATTTTTTTTTAATAAGAAAGCCCCTTTAAGTAGGGAACTTTGGATGGACAGCCCTGCTGAGAGCAAAAGGATTACACAAAAGATAAGGGGGTCAGTGGGTCAAGGGATAGCACATCTGACTGTGAGTCAGTTTATTGTTAGTCCAAATCCTACCTGTTTCAACATTTTTCCAGGCTTTTTGTTTAATTTCTTAACAGATCCATTCCTATGTAGCTCAGCAACACATGTACTAATATTGGAATGATAATGGGAACATTGAATTGGCCCCTGCTCTGAAGGATGACACGTACATTTGTAAAGCATTCACTATTTTTAGCACATGACGGGACAGAAACTTTGTTAATTTGCAAGTCTTTATTTTGTAATTCATCTTTTTTGATGAAGATTGAAATTGTATGTTCATAGGGGCTGACGCCTGGGCAGCGGCAGGCAATTTGGAGAACAGAAATATTATTCATACATATTAAACAACAACACAATACATTTTGCGCCAAATTCAACACTAATGCCTCAGGAGCCTTTTACTTGTGAGTCCTAGTGACTGAATGAACAGCCCCGTCCCCTTCAATTTCTTGACTTGTACTTTTAGAAGTGGCACGGTTCCCATTCGACCAAATTCAGTATTATCACTTTCCCCATTGTTGTGCACGCCAGCGTAAACTGCTTTAAGGTGCTATTTGCAAACATCGCTCTGAACTACAGCTGTATTTGCTTCTAGGCATTTATCTTTAATTGGGGCTGAGCAGTGTACTCTGGATTTGGCTGCTTTTAGTTGGTTGATTTCTTTTTTGATTTCTGTAACCTTCAAAGAGTCCCGTTGTGAAATACCATTGTCAGAATATGCTACAGTGCATGAAAACTTAAAATAAATGGTTGTGAGAGGGAGAGGGAGAGGGGGAGGGAGGGGGCGGGGGGAGAAAGAGAGCGGGCGGGATGGAGGAAGGAGGGAGGGAAGGAGGAAGGGAGAGAGAGAGAGAGACAGAGAGAGAGGAAACAAAGAAAATATGGTATTCGGGGGTTGGGGGGCTATGTTTTTACATGGAAAAGATTTTAGGCTTTTAATCAAGTGGAAATGGCTCTGTGGCTGGTATCTCAGCCTGTTGATGCTTTGTTGAGTTGCTTGGAACATGCAAGGAAGGAGACCTGAAGCACTCCCAACCAGGTTGCATGTCTCCAAGTTACTGAAATCCCACAGACCTCCTCCCTGTGCCACAAAGTTCTGGGCACTGAGCTCTGTAGTTCCCCACAAGTCGCAAAGCACCCCAGATTTACTTTCTCAAAGTTGCTAGTGACTGCTACCCCACCTCGACCACTATATTTTCCCCAGATACTTGCTACTGTGGAGTAAGCAGGGCTAATAAAGAGGGAGAGGGGGTTTGCCTATGCAAATCATCTGCCAGGATCCTACCTGGCAGGTCATTCCATCTTACCAGCTGACACCTGGGCAGCGGGAGGTAATTTGGAGAACAGACATATACGGACAGGCCACAAAGCAAAGGTTGGGCCGTTGATTGAGGATCCCTTTAGCCATGCCTCCCTAAGTTACCGAGGTCCAGAAAAATTCCACCCTCAGCTCTCATAGAGAGGTCCTTGGCCGATCGTGGCCGATCAGGGGAGTAAAGGGTCGGGGGTGACTGCACACTGCCTCACCTTTTCACTGCTTTCTACAGTGGTAATGCTTTTGCAGAAGGGGCCAGTACAAGTGATTTTGTTCTGCGCTGTGGGAAAGTGGTTAATGTCAGTGGATAAATGTCAAACTACTTGCGCTGTTCAACACACATACATGCAGAGAAATAATGTTATGTTTCTTGGGGAAGATCTTGAGGGTCCTGCTGATGATTTATTAAACTGTCTGCTACTCTTTCTTTTACATAGTCTTCCCTGCCCAGGAATGTTTAAGGCATATTGTATGTCCCTCCCTTACAATGAAAACTCTGTTGAAAGCACAGAGGTACATAGGAATGGATCTGTTAAGAAATGAAACAAAAAGCCTGGAAAATGTCGAACCAGGTAGTATTTGGACTTACAAAAGACGGACTCACAGTCAAATGTGCTATCCGTTGACCCACTGACCCCCTTACCTTTTGTGTAATACTTTTGCTCTCAGTAGGGTTGTCCAAAGTTCTCTTCTTAAAGCGGCTTTCTTATAAAAAATCCTAGACCTGCTTTTTGTGGCACACATGCCTCATATCCCGTTGCTCTTGATAAACTCACATCATCTCCCCCCAATACAAGCTGTAAAAGATTTCCAGGCCTTATCCGAGCAAACTAGACGTGGGTCGAAGGTTCAGCAATCCTTAAATCAGCAGTAAAGTTAACATTGAAATCAGCCTCAGAATCTCTTCAAGGATGGTCCAACATCTATTGCTTACAGGGCTCAATCGGACAGCTTCTGGCACTGATGCCTTAAGCCACCTCCTGTTGTTGCCTTGTCCTTGATACAGCCATGGGCCCACATACACTCAGTGGTACAGAGTTTTTCTCATGTCTATGGGTCTATTGTGATGCTCTCAGGCTTGCATCACCCAGCCATTGTGATGGGGAGGGGTGTCATTTTGCAAGCACCCTGGAGCATGAATCTGTATATCTTCAAATATAATTGGCATTAAACCAAACCCTTTAGGACCAGATCAATACAGCAGCAAAGAATGCTTATTCATTGTTGTTTGCCTCTTCATTTCATACCACCCGATATTTAAATGGTGTTTGGACTTTCTACCCTCTGACATAAGGACATTTGGTATGGCAAACCTTTGACTAGATGTCCTAATCAATGGTTTGATTGACTCTCCCTTTGCACTTGCTTCAGCAACACATGTACTAATATTGGAATGATAATGTGAACATTAAATTGTCCCCTGCTCTAAAGGATGACACGCACATTCGTAAAGCATTCACTATTTTTGGCACATGACAGGACAGAAACTTTCTTAATTTGCAAGTCTTTATTTTTTAATACATGTTTTTTTAATGAAGATTGAAATTGTATGTTCATACATATTACACGACAACACAATACATTTTGCGCCAAATTCAACACTCATGCCTCAGGAGCCTTTTACTTGTGAGTCCTATTGACTGAATGAACAGCCCCCTCTCCTTCAATTTCTTGACTTGTACTTTTAGAAGTGGCACGCTTCTTTTGTTTTTTTATCCCATTTTACCAAACTCCGTATTATCAGTTTCCACCTTGTTGTGCACTCCAGCGTAAACTGCTTTAAGGTGCTATTTGCAAACATTGTTCTGAACTACAGCTTTACTTGCTTCTAGGCCTTAGTCTTTAATTGGGGCTGAGCAGTGTACTCTGGCTTTGGCTGCTTTTAGTTGGTTGGTTTCTTTTTTGATTTCTGTAACTTTCAAAGAGTCCCATTGTGAAATACCGTTGTCAGAATGTGCTACAGTGCATGAAAACTTAAAATAAATGGTTGTGAGAGGGAGAGGGGGAGGGAGGGGGCGGGGGGAGAAAGAGAGCGGGCGGGAGGGGGGAAGGTTAAGGAGGGAGGGAGAGAGAGAGAGAGAGAGAGAGAGAGAGAGAGAGAGAGAGAGAGAGAGAGAGAAAAAACAAAGAAAATATGGTATTCGGGGGGGGCTATGTTTTTACATGGAAAAGATTTTAGGCTTTTAATCAAGTGGAAAGAGGCTCTGTGGCTGGTATCTCAGCCTGTTGATGCTTTGTTGAGTTGCTTGGAACATGCAACAAAGGTGACCTGAAGCACTCCCGACCAGGTTGCATGTCTCTAATTTACTGAAATCCCACAGACCTCCTCCGTGTGCCACAAAGTACCTGAGCTCTGCAGTTGTTCCCCACAAGTCGCCAAGCTCCCCAGATTTACTTTCTCAGAGTTGCTAGTTACTGCTGCCCCACCTCGACCACTATATTTTCCCCAGATACTTGCTACTGTGCAGAAAGCAGGGCTAAGAGAGAGGGAGAAGGGGTGTGCCTATGCAAATCATCTGCCAGGATCATTCCTGGGAGGTCATTCCATCCCACCAAATGACACCCGAGCAGCGGCACATAATTTGGAGAACAGAAATATTCGGACAGGCCACAAAGCAAAGGCTGGGCCGTTGATTGAGGAACCCTTTAGCCATGTCTCCCTAAGTTACCGAGGTCCAGAAAAATTCCACCCTCAGCTCTCATAGAGAGGTCATTGGCCGATCGTGGCCGATCAGGGCCGTGAAGGGTCGGGGTGACTGCACACTGCCTCACCTTTTCACTGCTTTCTACAGCGGTAATGCTTTTGCAGAAGGGACCTGTACAAGTGATTTTATTCTGCGCTGTGGGAAAGTGACATTTAACCACTGGCATTAACCAAACGACTTGCGCTGCTCAACGCACATACATGCAGAGAAATCATTTCATGTTTTTTGGGGAAGGTCTAGAGGGTCCTGCTGATTATTTATGAAGCTGTACGCTACTCTTGCTTTTACAGAGAGTCTTCCCTGCCCAGGAATGTTTAAGGCATACTGTATATCCCTCCCTTACAATGAAAACTCTGTTAAAAGCACAGAGGTACATAGGAATGGATCTGTTAAGAAATGAAACGAAAAAACTGGACAAAATGTCGAAACGGGTAGGATTTGGACTTAGCACATCTGACTGTGAGTCAGTTAATTGTATCTCTTCACCCACTGACCCCCTTTCCTTTTGTGTAATCCTTTTGCTCTCAATAGGATTTTCCAAAGTGGCTTTCATATAAAAGATCATAGACCTGCATTTTGTGGCACACAAGCCTCATATCCCGTTGCTCTTTATAAATTCACATCATCTCCCACCAATACAAGCTGTAAAAGGTTTTCAGGGCTTAGCCAAGCAAACTAGACTTGGGTCGAAGGTTAAGCAATCCTTAAATCAGCAGCAGAGTTAACATTGAAATCAGCCTCAGAATCTCTTAAAGGATGGTCCAACATCTGTTGCTTGCAGCACGCAATGGGGCAACCTGGGTGCTGACAGCTTAAGCCAGCTCCTGTTCTTGCCTTGTCCTTGATCCAGCCATGGGCCCACATGCACTCAGAGGAATAGAGTGTTTCTCGTGTCTATGGGTCTGCCGTGATGCTCTCACGCTTGCATCACCCAGCCTTCGTGATGGGGAGGGTGTGTCAATTTGCAAGCACCCTGCAGCATGAATCTGTTTATCTTTAAATATAATTGCCATTAAACCAACCCTTTAGGACCGGATCAATACGGCAGAAAAAGAATGCTGATGTATTGCTGTTTGCCTCTTAATTTCATACCATCCAACATATAAATGGTGTTTGGTCAATGATTTGCCATATCAAATGTCCTTATGTCACAGGCAGAAAGTTCAGAGGTCCTAATCATTGGTTTGGTTGGCTCTCCCTTTGCGCTTGCCTTAAGGCGCCAGCACCAGAGGCTGCCCGATTGCGCCCTGAAAGCAACCAATGTTGACCCATCCTTTAAGAGATTCTGAGGCTGATTTCAATGTTATTTTTGCTGCTGATTTAACGATTGCTCAACCTTCGACCCACGTCTAGTTTCCTTGGCTATGCCCTTGACATCTTTTACAGCTTGCATTGGTGGGAGATGATGTGAGTTTATCGAGAGCAACGGGATATGAGGCATGTGGGCCATAAAAAACAGCTCTGGGATTTTTTTTTAATAAGAAAGCCCCTTTAAGTAGGGAACTTTGGATGGACAGCCCTGCTGAGAGCAAAAGGATTACACAAAAGATAAGGGGGTCAGTGGGTCAAGGGATAGCACATCTGACTGTGAGTCAGTTTATTGTTAGTCCAAATCCTACCTGTTTCAACATTTTTCCAGGCTTTTTGTTTAATTTCTTAACAGATCCATTCCTATGTAGCTCAGCAACACATGTACTAATATTGGAATGATAATGGGAACATTGAATTGGCCCCTGCTCTGAAGGATGACACGTACATTTGTAAAGCATTCACTATTTTTAGCACATGACGGGACAGAAACTTTGTTAATTTGCAAGTCTTTATTTTGTAATTCATCTTTTTTGATGAAGATTGAAATTGTATGTTCATAGGGGCTGACGCCTGGGCAGCGGCAGGCAATTTGGAGAACAGAAATATTATTCATACATATTAAACAACAACACAATACATTTTGCGCCAAATTCAACACTAATGCCTCAGGAGCCTTTTACTTGTGAGTCCTAGTGACTGAATGAACAGCCCCGTCCCCTTCAATTTCTTGACTTGTACTTTTAGAAGTGGCACGGTTCCCATTCGACCAAATTCAGTATTATCACTTTCCCCATTGTTGTGCACGCCAGCGTAAACTGCTTTAAGGTGCTATTTGCAAACATCGCTCTGAACTACAGCTGTATTTGCTTCTAGGCATTTATCTTTAATTGGGGCTGAGTAGTGTACTCTGGATTTGGCTGCTTTTAGTTGGTTGATTTCTTTTTTGATTTCTGTAACCTTCAAAGAGTCCCGTTGTGAAATACCATTGTCAGAATATGCTACAGTGCATGAAAACTTAAAATAAATGGTTGTGAGAGGGAGAGGGGGAGGGAGGGGGCGGGGGGAGAAAGAGAGCGGGCGGGATGGAGGAAGGAGGGAGGGAAGGAGGAAGGGAGAGAGAGAGAGAGACAGAGAGAGAGGAAACAAAGAAAATATGGTATTCGGGGGTTGGGGGGCTATGTTTTTACATGGAAAAGATTTTAGGCTTTTAATCAAGTGGAAATGGCTCTGTGGCTGGTATCTCAGCCTGTTGATGCTTTGTTGAGTTGCTTGGAACATGCAAGGAAGGAGACCTGAAGCACTCCCAACCAGGTTGCATGTCTCCAAGTTACTGAAATCCCACAGACCTCCTCCCTGTGCCACAAAGTTCTGGGCACTGAGCTCTGTAGTTCCCCACAAGTCGCAAAGCACCCCAGATTTACTTTCTCAAAGTTGCTAGTGACTGCTACCCCACCTCGACCACTATATTTTCCCCAGATACTTGCTACTGTGGAGTAAGCAGGGCTAATAAAGAGGGAGAGGGGGTTTGCCTATGCAAATCATCTGCCAGGATCCTACCTGGCAGGTCATTCCATCTTACCAGCTGACACCTGGGCAGCGGGAGGTAATTTGGAGAACAGACATATACGGACAGGCCACAAAGCAAAGGTTGGGCCGTTGATTGAGGATCCCTTTAGCCATGCCTCCCTAAGTTACCGAGGTCCAGAAAAATTCCACCCTCAGCTCTCATAGAGAGGTCCTTGGCCGATCGTGGCCGATCAGGGGAGTAAAGGGTCGGGGGTGACTGCACACTGCCTCACCTTTTCACTGCTTTCTACAGTGGTAATGCTTTTGCAGAAGGGGCCAGTACAAGTGATTTTGTTCTGCGCTGTGGGAAAGTGGTTAATGTCAGTGGATAAATGTCAAACTACTTGCGCTGTTCAACACACATACATGCAGAGAAATAATGTTATGTTTCTTGGGGAAGATCTTGAGGGTCCTGCTGATGATTTATTAAACTGTCTGCTACTCTTTCTTTTACATAGTCTTCCCTGCCCAGGAATGTTTAAGGCATATTGTATGTCCCTCCCTTACAATGAAAACTCTGTTGAAAGCACAGAGGTACATAGGAATGGATCTGTTAAGAAATGAAACAAAAAGCCTGGAAAATGTCGAACCAGGTAGTATTTGGACTTACAAAAGACGGACTCACAGTCAAATGTGCTATCCGTTGACCCACTGACCCCCTTACCTTTTGTGTAATACTTTTGCTCTCAGTAGGGTTGTCCAAAGTTCTCTTCTTAAAGCGGCTTTCTTATAAAAAATCCTAGACCTGCTTTTTGTGGCACACATGCCTCATATCCCGTTGCTCTTGATAAACTCACATCATCTCCCCCCAATACAAGCTGTAAAAGATTTCCAGGCCTTATCCGAGCAAACTAGACGTGGGTCGAAGGTTCAGCAATCCTTAAATCAGCAGTAAAGTTAACATTGAAATCAGCCTCAGAATCTCTTCAAGGATGGTCCAACATCTATTGCTTACAGGGCTCAATCGGACAGCTTCTGGCACTGATGCCTTAAGCCACCTCCTGTTGTTGCCTTGTCCTTGATACAGCCATGGGCCCACATACACTCAGTGGTACAGAGTTTTTCTCATGTCTATGGGTCTATTGTGATGCTCTCAGGCTTGCATCACCCAGCCATTGTGATGGGGAGGGGTGTCATTTTGCAAGCACCCTGGAGCATGAATCTGTATATCTTCAAATATAATTGGCATTAAACCAAACCCTTTAGGACCAGATCAATACAGCAGCAAAGAATGCTTATTCATTGTTGTTTGCCTCTTCATTTCATACCACCCGATATTTAAATGGTGTTTGGACTTTCTACCCTCTGACATAAGGACATTTGGTATGGCAAACCTTTGACTAGATGTCCTAATCAATGGTTTGATTGACTCTCCCTTTGCACTTGCTTCAGCAACACATGTACTAATATTGGAATGATAATGTGAACATTAAATTGTCCCCTGCTCTAAAGGATGACACGCACATTCGTAAAGCATTCACTATTTTTGGCACATGACAGGACAGAAACTTTCTTAATTTGCAAGTCTTTATTTTTTAATACATGTTTTTTTAATGAAGATTGAAATTGTATGTTCATACATATTACACGACAACACAATACATTTTGCGCCAAATTCAACACTCATGCCTCAGGAGCCTTTTACTTGTGAGTCCTATTGACTGAATGAACAGCCCCCTCTCCTTCAATTTCTTGACTTGTACTTTTAGAAGTGGCACGCTTCTTTTGTTATTTTATCCCATTTTACCAAACTCCGTATTATCAGTTTCCACCTTGTTGTGCACTCCAGCGTAAACTGCTTTAAGGTGCTATTTGCAAACATTGTTCTGAACTACAGCTTTACTTGCTTCTAGGCCTTAGTCTTTAATTGGGGCTGAGCAGTGTACTCTGGCTTTGGCTGCTTTTAGTTGGTTGGTTTCTTTTTTGATTTCTGTAACTTTCAAAGAGTCCCATTGTGAAATACCGTTGTCAGAATGTGCTACAGTGCATGAAAACTTAAAATAAATGGTTGTGAGAGGGAGAGGGGGAGGGAGGGGGCGGGGGGAGAAAGAGAGCGGGCGGGAGGGGGGAAGGTTAAGGAGGGAGGGAGAGAGAGAGAGAGAGAGAGAGAGAGAGAGAGAGAGAGAGAGAGAGAGAGAGAGAGAAAAAACAAAGAAAATATGGTATTCGGGGGGGGCTATGTTTTTACATGGAAAAGATTTTAGGCTTTTAATCAAGTGGAAAGAGGCTCTGTGGCTGGTATCTCAGCCTGTTGATGCTTTGTTGAGTTGCTTGGAACATGCAACAAAGGTGACCTGAAGCACTCCCGACCAGGTTGCATGTCTCTAATTTACTGAAATCCCACAGACCTCCTCCGTGTGCCACAAAGTACCTGAGCTCTGCAGTTGTTCCCCACAAGTCGCCAAGCTCCCCAGATTTACTTTCTCAGAGTTGCTAGTTACTGCTGCCCCACCTCGACCACTATATTTTCCCCAGATACTTGCTACTGTGCAGAAAGCAGGGCTAAGAGAGAGGGAGAAGGGGTGTGCCTATGCAAATCATCTGCCAGGATCATTCCTGGGAGGTCATTCCATCCCACCAAATGACACCCGAGCAGCGGCACATAATTTGGAGAACAGAAATATTCGGACAGGCCACAAAGCAAAGGCTGGGCCGTTGATTGAGGAACCCTTTAGCCATGTCTCCCTAAGTTACCGAGGTCCAGAAAAATTCCACCCTCAGCTCTCATAGAGAGGTCATTGGCCGATCGTGGCCGATCAGGGCCGTGAAGGGTCGGGGTGACTGCACACTGCCTCACCTTTTCACTGCTTTCTACAGCGGTAATGCTTTTGCAGAAGGGACCTGTACAAGTGATTTTATTCTGCGCTGTGGGAAAGTGACATTTAACCACTGGCATTAACCAAACGACTTGCGCTGCTTAACGCACATACATGCAGAGAAATCATTTCATGTTTTTTGGGGAAGGTCTAGAGGGTCCTGCTGATTATTTATGAAGCTGTACGCTACTCTTGCTTTTACAGAGAGTCTTCCCTGCCCAGGAATGTTTAAGGCATACTGTATATCCCTCCCTTACAATGAAAACTCTGTTAAAAGCACAGAGGTACATAGGAATGGATCTGTTAAGAAATGAAACGAAAAACCTGGACAAAATGTCGAAACGGGTAGGATTTGGACTTAGCACATCTGACTGTGAGTCAGTTAATTGTATCTCTTCACCCACTGACCCCTTTCCTTTTGTGTAATCCTTTTGCTCTCAATAGGATTTTCCAAAGTGGCTTTCATATAAAAGATCATAGACCTGCATTTTGTGGCACACAAGCCTCATATCCCGTTGCTCTTTATAAATTCACATCATCTCCCACCAATACAAGCTGTAAAAGGTTTTCAGGGCTTAGCCAAGCAAACTAGACTTGGGTCGAAGGTTAAGCAATCCTTAAATCAGCAGCAGAGTTAACATTGAAATCAGCCTCAGAATCTCTTAAAGGATGGTCCAACATCTGTTGCTTGCAGCACGCAATGGGGCAGCCTGGGTGCTGACAGCTTAAGCCAGCTCCTGTTCTTGCCTTGTCCTTGATCCAGCCATGGGCCCACATGCACTCAGAGGAATAGTGTTTCTCGTGTCTATGGGTCTGCCGTGATGCTCTCACGCTTGCATCACCCAGCCTTCGTGATGGGGAGGGTGTGTCAATTTGCAAGCACCCTGCAGCATGAATCTGTTTATCTTTAAATATAATTGCCATTAAACCAAACCCTTTAGGACCGGATCAATACGGCAGAAAAAGAATGCTGATGTATTGCTGTTTGCCTCTTAATTTCATACCATCCAACATATAAATGGTGTTTGGTCAATGATTTGCCATATCAAATGTCCTTATGTCACAGGCAGAAAGTTCAGAGGTCCTAATCAATGGTTTGGTTGGCTCTCCCTTTGCGCTTGCCTTAAGGCGCCAGCACCAGAGGCTGCCCGATTGCGCCCTGAAAGCAACCAATGTTGACCCATCCTTTAAGAGATTCTGAGGCTGATTTCAATGTTATTTTTGCTGCTGATTTAACGATTGCTCAACCTTCGACCCACGTCTAGTTTCCTTGGCTATGCCCTTGACATCTTTTACAGCTTGCATTGGTGGGAGATGATGTGAGTTTATCGAGAGCAACGGGATATGAGGCATGTGGGCCATAAAAAACAGCTCTGGGATTTTCTTTTAATAAGAAAGCCCCTTTAAGTAGGGAACTTTGGATGGACAGCCCTGCTGAGAGCAAAAGGATTACACAAAAGATAAGGGGGTCAGTGGGTCAAGGGATAGCACATCTGACTGTGAGTCAGTTTATTGTTAGTCCAAATCCTACCTGTTTCAACATTTTTCCAGGCTTTTTGTTTAATTTCTTAACAGATCCATTCCTATGTAGCTCAGCAACACATGTACTAATATTGGAATGATAATGGGAACATTGAATTGGCCCCTGCTCTGAAGGATGACACGTACATTTGTAAAGCATTCACTATTTTTAGCACATGACGGGACAGAAACTTTGTTAATTTGCAAGTCTTTATTTTTTAATTCATCTTTTTTGATGAAGATTGAAATTGTATGTTCATAGGGGCTGACGCCTGTGCAGCGGCAGGCAATTTGGAGAACAGAAATATTATTCATACATATTAAACAACAACACAATACATTTTGCGCCAAATTCAACACTAATGCCTCAGGAGCCTTTTACTTGTGAGTCCTAGTGACTGAATGAACAGCCCCGTCCCCTTCAATTTCTTGACTTGTACTTTTAGAAGTGGCACGGTTCCCATTCGACCAAATTCAGTATTATCACTTTCCCCATTGTTGTGCACGCCAGCGTAAACTGCTTTAAGGTGCTATTTGCAAACATCGCTCTGAACTACAGCTTTATTTGCTTCTAGGCCTTTATCTTTAATTGGGGCTGAGCAGTGTACTCTGGATTTGGCTGCTTTTAGTTGGTTGATTTCTTTTTCGATTTCTGTAACCTTCAAAGAGTCCCATTGTGAAATACCATTGTCAGAATATGCTACAGTGCATGAAAACTTAAAATAAATGGTTGTGAGAGGGAGAGGGAGAGGGGGAGGGAGGGGGCGGGGGGAGAAAGAGAGCGGGCGGGAGGGAGGAAGGAGGGAGGGAAGGAGGAAGGGAGAGAGAGAGAGAGACAGAGAGAGAGGAAACAAAGAAAATATGGTATTCGGGGGTTGGGGGGCTATGTTTTTACATGGAAAAGATTTTAGGCTTTTAATCAAGTGGAAATGGCTCTGTGGCTGGTATCTCAGCCTGGTGATGCTTTGTTGAGTTGCTTGGAACATGCAAGGAAGGAGACCTGAAGCACTCCCAACCAGGTTGCATGTCTCCAAGTTACTGAAATCCCACAGACCTCCTCCCTGTGCCACAAAGTTCTGGGCACTGAGCTCTGTAGTTCCCCACAAGTCGCAAAGCACCCCAGATTTACTTTCTCAAAGTTGCTAGTGACTGCTACCCCACCTCGACCACTATATTTTCCCCAGATACTTGCTACTGTGGAGTAAGCAGGGCTAATAAAGAGGGAGAGGGGGTTTGCCTATGCAAATCATCTGCCAGGATCCTACCTGGCAGGTCATTCCATCTTACCAGCTGACACCTGGGCAGCGGCAGGTAATTTGGAGAACAGACATATACGGACAGGCCACAAAGCAAAGGTTGGGCCGTTGATTGAGGATCCCTTTAGCCATGCCTCCCTAAGTTACCGAGGTCCAGAAAAATTCCACCCTCAGCTCTCATAGAGAGGTCCTTGGCCGATCGTGGCCGATCAGGGGAGTAAAGGGTCAGGGGTGACTGCACACTGCCTCACCTTTTCACTGCTTTCTACAGTGGTAATGCTTTTGCAGAAGGGGCCAGTACAAGTGATTTTGTTCTGCGCTGTGGGAAAGTGGTTAATGTCAGTGGATAAATGTCAAACTACTTGCGCTGTTCAACACACATACATGCAGAGAAATAATGTTATGTTTTTTGGGGAAGATCTAGAGGGTCCTGCTGATGATTTATTAAACTGTCTGCTACTCTTTCTTTTACATAGAGTCTTCCCTGCCCAGGAATGTTTAAGGCATATTGTATGTCCCTCCCTTACAATGAAAACTCTGTTGAAAGCACAGAGGTACATAGGAATGGATCTGTTAAGAAATGAAACAAAAAGCCTGGAAAATGTCGAACTAGGTAGTATTTGGACTTACAAAAGACGGACTCACAGTCAAATGTGCTATCCGTTGACCCACTTACCCCCTTACCTTTTGTGTAAGACTTTTGCTCTCAGTAGGGTTGTCCAAAGTTCTCTTCTTAAAGCGGCTTTCTTATAAAAAATCCTAGACCTGCTTTTTGTGGCACACATGCCTCATATCCCGTTGCTCTTGATAAACTCACATCATCTCCCCCCAATACAAGCTGTAAAAGATTTCCAGGCCTTATCCGAGCAAACTAGACGTGGGTCGAAGGTTCAGCAATCCTTAAATCAGCAGTAAAGTTAACATTGAAATCAGCCTCAGAATCTCTTCAAGGATGGTCCAACATCTATTGCTTACAGGGCTCAATCGGACAGCTTCTGGCACTGATGCCTTAAGCCACCTCCTGTTGTTGCCTTGTCCTTGATACAGCCATGGGCCCACATACACTCAGTGGTACAGAGTTTTTCTCATGTCTATGGGTCTATTGTGATGCTCTCAGGCTTGCATCACCCAGCCATTGTGATGGGGAGGGGTGTCATTTTGCAAGCACCCTGGAGCATGAATCTGTATATCTTCAAATATAATTGGCATTAAACCAAACCCTTTAGGACCAGATCAATACAGCAGCAAAGAATGCTTATTCATTGTTGTTTCCCTCTTCATTTCATACCACCCGATATTTAAATGGTGTTTGGACTTTCTACCCTCTGACATAAGGACATTTGGTATGGCAAACCTTTGACTAGATGTCCTAATCAATGGTTTGATTGACTCTCCCTTTGCACTTGCTTCAGCAACACATGTACTAATATTGGAATGATAATGTGAACATTAAATTGTCCCCTGCTCTAAAGGATGACACGCACATTCGTAAAGCATTCACTATTTTTGGCACATGACAGGACAGAAACTTTCTTAATTTGCAAGTCTTTAATTTTTAATACATGTTTTTTTAATGAAGATTGAAATTGTATGTTCATACATATTACACGACAACACAATACATTTTGCGCCAAATTCAACACTCATGCCTCAGGAGCCTTTTACTTGTGAGTCCTATTGACTGAATGAACAGCCCCCTCTCCTTCAATTTCTTGACTTGTACTTTTAGAAGTGGCACGCTTCTTTTGTTTTTTTATCCCATTTTACCAAACTCGGTATTATCAGTTTCCACCTTGTTGTGCACTCCAGCGTAAACTGCTTTAAGGTGCTATTTGCAAACATTGTTCTGAACTACAGCTTTACTTGCTTCTAGGCCTTAATCTTTAATTGGGGCTGAGCAGTGTACTCTGGCTTTGGCTGCTTTTAGTTGGTTGGTTTCTTTTTTGATTTCTGTAACTTTCAAAGAGTCCCATTGTGAAATACCGTTGTCAGAATGTGCTACAGTGCATGAAAACTTAAAATAAATGGTTGTGAGAGGGAGAGGGGGAGGGAGGGGGCGGGGGGAGAAAGAGAGCGGGCGGGAGGGGGGAAGGTTAAGGAGGGAGGGAGAGAGAGAGAGAGAGAGAAAAAACAAAGAAAATATGGTATTCGGGGGGGGCTATGTTTTTACATGGAAAAGATTTTAGGCTTTTAATCAAGTGGAAAGAGGCTCTGTGGCTGGTATCTCAGCCTGTTGATGCTTTGTTGAGTTGCTTGGAACATGCAACAAAGGTGACCTGAAGCACTCCCGACCAGGTTGCATGTCTCTAATTTACTGAAATCCCACAGACCTCCTCCGTGTGCCACAAAGTACCTGAGCTCTGCAGTTGTTCCCCACAAGTCGCCAAGCTCCCCAGATTTACTTTCTCAGAGTTGCTAGTTACTGCTACCCTACCTCGACCACTATATTTTCCCCAGATACTTGCTACTGTGCAGAAAGCAGGGCTAAGAGAGAAGGAGAAGGGGTGTGCCTATGCAAATCATCTGCCAGGATCATTCCTGGGAGGTCATTCCATCCCACCAAATGACACCCGAGCAGCGGCACATAATTTGGAGAACAGAAATATTCGGACAGGCCACAAAGCAAAGGCTGGGCCGTTGATTGAGGAACCCTTTAGCCATGTCTCCCTAAGTTACCGAGGTCCAGAAAAATTCCACCCTCAGCTCTCATAGAGAGGTCCTTGGCCGATCGTGGCTGATCAGGGCCGTGAAGGGTCGGGGTGACTGCACACTGCCTCACCTTTTCACTGCTTTCTACAGCGGTAATGCTTTTGCAGAAGGGACCTGTACAAGTGATTTTATTCTGCGCTGTGGGAAAGTGACATTTAACCACTGGCATTAACCAAACGACTTGCGCTGCTCAACGCACATACATGCAGAGAAATCATTTCATGTTTTTTGGGGAAGGTCTAGAGGGTCTTGCTGATTATTTATGAAGCTGTACGCTACTCTTGCTTTTACAGAGAGTCTTCCCTGCCCAGGAATGTTTAAGGCATACTGTATATCCCTCCCTTACAATGAAAACTCTGTTAAAAGCACAGAGGTACATAGGAATGGATCTGTTAAGAAATGAAACGAAAAACCTGGACAAAATGTCGAAACGGGTAGGATTTGGACTTAGCACATCTGACTGTGAGTCAGTTAATTGTATCTCTTCACCCACTGACCCCCTTTCCTTTTGTGTAATCCTTTTGCTCTCAATAGGATTTTCCAAAGTGGCTTTCATATAAAAGATCATAGACCTGCATTTTGTGGCACACAAGCCTCATATCCCGTTGCTCTTTATAAATTCACATCATCTCCCACCAATACAAGCTGTAAAAGGTTTTCAGGGCTTAGCCAAGCAAACTAGACTTGGGTCGAAGGTTAAGCAATCCTTAAATCAGCAGCAGAGTTAACATTGAAATCAGCCTCAGAATCTCTTAAAGGATGGTCCAACATCTGTTGCTTGCAGCACGCAATGGGGCAGCCTGGGTGCTGACAGCTTAAGCCAGCTCCTGTTCTTGCCTTGTCCTTGATCCAGCCATGGGCCCACATGCACTCAGAGGAATAGAGTGTTTCTCGTGTCTATGGGTCTGCCGTGATGCTCTCACGCTTGCATCACCCAGCCTTCGTGATGGGGAGGGTGTGTCAATTTGCAAGCACCCTGCAGCATGAATCTGTTTATCTTTAAATATAATTGCTATTAAACCAAACCCTTTAGGACCGGATCAATACGGCAGAAAAAGAATGCTGATGTATTGCTGTTTGCCTCTTAATTTCATACCATCCAACATATAAATGGTGTTTGGTCAATGATTTGCCATATCAAATGTCCTTATGTCACAGGCAGAAAGTTCAGAGGTCCTAATCAATGGTTTGGTTGGCTCTCCCTTTGCGCTTGCCTTAAGGCGCCAGCACCAGAGGCTGCCCGATTGCGCCCTGAAAGCAACCAATGTTGACCCATCCTTTAAGAGATTCTGAGGCTGATTTCAATGTTATTTTTGCTGCTGATTTAACGATTGCTCAACCTTCGACCCACGTCTAGTTTCCTTGGCTATGCCCTTGACATCTTTTACAGCTTGCATTGGTGGGAGATGATGTGAGTTTATCGAGAGCAACGGGATATGAGGCATGTGGGCCATAAAAAACAGCTCTGGGATTTTTTTTTAATAAGAAAGCCCCTTTAAGTAGGGAACTTTGGATGGACAGCCCTGCTGAGAGCAAAAGGATTACACAAAAGATAAGGGGGTCAGTGGGTCAAGGGATAGCACATCTGACTGTGAGTCAGTTTATTGTTAGTCCAAATCCTACCTGTTTCAACATTTTTCCAGGCTTTTTGTTTAATTTCTTAACAGATCCATTCCTATGTAGCTCAGCAACACATGTACTAATATTGGAATGATAATGGGAACATTGAATTGGCCCCTGCTCTGAAGGATGACACGTACATTTGTAAAGCATTCACTATTTTTAGCACATGACGGGACAGAAACTTTGTTAATTTGCAAGTCTTTATTTTTTAATTCATCTTTTTTGATGAAGATTGAAATTGTATGTTCATAGGGGCTGACGCCTGGGCAGCGGCAGGCAATTTGGAGAACAGAAATATTATTCATACATATTAAACAACAACACAATACATTTTGCGCCAAATTCAACACTAATGCCTCAGGAGCCTTTTACTTGTGAGTCCTAGTGACTGAATGAACAGCCCCGTCCCCTTCAATTTCTTGACTTGTACTTTTAGAAGTAGCACGGTTCCCATTCGACCAAATTCAGTATTATCACTTTCCCCATTGGTGTGCACGCCAGCGTAAACTGCTTTAAGGTGCTATTTGCAAACATCGCTCTGAACTACAGCTTTATTTGCTTCTAGGCCTTTATCTTTAATTGGGGCTGAGCAGTGTACTCTGGATTTGGCTGCTTTTAGTTGGTTGATTTCTTTTTTGATTTCTGTAACCTTCAAAGAGTCCCATTGTGAAATACCATTGTCAGAATATGCTACAGTGCATGAAAACTTAAAATAAATGGTTGTGAGAGGGAGAGGGAGAGGGGGAGGGAGGGGGCGGGGGGAGAAAGAGAGCGGGCGGGAGGGAGGAAGGAGGGAGGGAAGGAGGAAGGGAGAGAGAGAGAGAGACAGAGAGAGAGGAAACAAAGAAAATATGGTATTCGGGGGTTGGGGGGCTATGTTTTTACATGGAAAAGATTTTAGGCTTTTAATCAAGTGGAAATGGCTCTGTGGCTGGTATCTCAGCCTGTTGATGCTTTGTTGAGTTGCTTGGAACATGCAAGGAAGGAGACCTGAATCATTCCCAACCAGGTTGCATGTCTCCAAGTTACTGAAATCCCACAGACCTCCTCCCTGTGCCACAAAGTTCTGGGCACTGAGCTCTGTAGTTCCCCACAAGTCGCAAAGCACCCCAGATTTACTTTCTCAAAGTTGCTAGTGACTGCTACCCCACCTCGACCACTATATTTTCCCCAGATACTTGCTACTGTGGAGTAAGCAGGGCTAATAAAGAGGGAGAGGGGGTTTGCCTATGCAAATCATCTGCCAGGATCCTACCTGGCAGGTCATTCCATCTTACCAGCTGACACCTGGGCAGCGGCAGGTAATTTGGAGAACAGACATATACGGACAGGCCACAAAGCAAAGGTTGGGCCGTTGATTGAGGATCCCTTTAGCCATGCCTCCCTAAGTTACCGAGGTCCAGAAAAATTCCACCCTCAGCTCTCATAGAGAGGTCCTTGGCCGATCGTGGCCGATCAGGGGAGTAAAGGGTCGGGGGTGACTGCACACTGCCTCACCTTTTCACTGCTTTCTACAGTGGTAATGCTTTTGCAGAAGGGGCCAGTACAAGTGATTTTGTTCTGCGCTGTGGGAAAGTGGTTAATGTCAGTGGATAAATGTCAAACTACTTGCGCTGTTCAACACACATACATGCAGAGAAATAATGTTATGTTTTTTGGGGAAGATCTAGAGGGTCCTGCTGATGATTTATTAAACTGTCTGCTACTCTTTCTTTTACATAGAGTCTTCCCTGCCCAGGAATGTTTAAGGCATATTGTATGTCCCTCCCTTACAATGAAAACTCTGTTGAAAGCACAGAGGTACATAGGAATGGATCTGTTAAGAAATGAAACAAAAAGCCTGGAAAATGTCGAACCAGGTAGTATTTGGACTTACAAAAGACGGACTCACAGTCAAATGTGCTATCCGTTGACCCACTGACCCCCTTACCTTTTGTGTAAGACTTTTGCTCTCAGTAGGGTTGTCCAAAGTTCTCTTCTTAAAGCGGCTTTCTTATAAAAAATCCTAGACCTGCTTTTTGTGGCACACATGCCTCATATCCCGTTGCTCTTGATAAACTCACATCATCTCCCCCCAATACAAGCTGTAAAAGATTTCCAGGCCTTATCCGAGCAAACTAGACGTGGGTCGAAGGTTCAGCAATCCTTAAATCAGCAGTAAAGTTAACATTGAAATCAGCCTCAGAATCTCTTCAAGGATGGTCCAACATCTATTGCTTACAGGGCTCAATCGGACAGCTTCTGGCACTGATGCCTTAAGCCACCTCCTGTTGTTGCCTTGTCCTTGATACAGCCATGGGCCCACATACACTCAGTGGTACAGAGTTTTTCTCATGTCTATGGGTCTATTGTGATGCTCTCAGGCTTGCATCACCCAGCCATTGTGATGGGGAGGGGTGTCATTTTGCAAGCACCCTGGAGCATGAATCTGTATATCTTCAAATATAATTGGCATTAAACCAAACCCTTTAGGACCAGATCAATACAGCAGCAAAGAATGCTTATTCATTGTTGTTTCCCTCTTCATTTCATACCACCCGATATTTAAATGGTGTTTGGACTTTCTACCCTCTGACATAAGGACATTTGGTATGGCAAACCTTTGACTAGATGTCCTAATCAATGGTTTGATTGACTCTCCCTTTGCACTTGCTTCAGCAACACATGTACTAATATTGGAATGATAATGTGAACATTAAATTGTCCCCTGCTCTAAAGGATGACACGCACATTCGTAAAGCATTCACTATTTTTGGCACATGACAGGACAGAAACTTTCTTAATTTGCAAGTCTTTATTTTTTAATACATGTTTTTTTAATGAAGATTGAAATTGTATGTTCATACATATTACACGACAACACAATACATTTTGCGCCAAATTCAACACTCATGCCTCAGGAGCCTTTTACTTGTGAGTCCTATTGACTGAATGAACAGCCCCCTCTCCTTCAATTTCTTGACTTGTACTTTTAGAAGTGGCACGCTTCTTTTGTTTTTTTATCCCATTTTACCAAACTCGGTATTATCAGTTTCCACCTTGTTGTGCACTCCAGCGTAAACTGCTTTAAGGTGCTATTTGCAAACATTGTTCTGAACTACAGCTTTACTTGCTTCTAGGCCTTAATCTTTAATTGGGGCTAAGCAGTGTACTCTGGCTTTGGCTGCTTTTAGTTGGTTGGTTTCTTTTTTGATTTCTGTAACTTTCAAAGAGTCCCATTGTGAAATACCGTTGTCAGAATGTGCTACAGTGCATGAAAACTTAAAATAAATGGTTGTGAGAGGGGGAGGGAGGGGGCGGGGGGAGAAAGAGAGCGGGCGGGAGGGGGGAAGGTTAAGGAGGGAGGGAGAGAGAGAGAGAGAGAGAGAGAGAGAGAGAGAGAGAAAAAACAAAGAAAATATGGTATTCGGGGGGGGCTATGTTTTTACATGGAAAAGATTTTAGGCTTTTAATCAAGTGGAAAGAGGCTCTGTGGCTGGTATCTCAGCCTGTTGATGCTTTGTTGAGTTGCTTGGAACATGCAACAAAGGTGACCTGAAGCACTCCCGACCAGGTTGCATGTCTCTAATTTACTGAAATCCCACAGACCTCCTCCGTGTGCCACAAAGTACCTGAGCTCTGCAGTTGTTCCCCACAAGTCGCCAAGCTCCCCAGATTTACTTTCTCAGAGTTGCTAGTTACTGCTACCCTACCTCGACCACTATATTTTCCCCAGATACTTGCTACTGTGCAGAAAGCAGGGCTAAGAGAGAGGGAGAAGGGGTGTGCCTATGCAAATCATCTGCCAGGATCATTCCTGGGAGGTCATTCCATCCCACCAAATGACACCCGAGCAGCGGCACATAATTTGGAGAACAGAAATATTCGGACAGGCCACAAAGCAAAGGCTGGGCCGTTGATTGAGGAACCCTTTAGCCATGTCTCCCTAAGTTACCGAGGTCCAGAAAAATTCCACCCTCAGCTCTCATAGAGAGGTCCTTGGCCGATCGTGGCCGATCAGGGCCGTGAAGGGTCGGGGTGACTGCACACTGCCTCACCTTTTCACTGCTTTCTACAGCGGTAATGCTTTTGCAGAAGGGACCTGTACAAGTGATTTTATTCTGCGCTGTGGGAAAGTGACATTTAACCACTGGCATTAACCAAACGACTTGCGCTGCTCAACGCACATACATGCAGAGAAATCATTTCATGTTTTTTGGGGAAGGTCTAGAGGGTCTTGCTGATTATTTATGAAGCTGTACGCTACTCTTGCTTTTACAGAGAGTCTTCCCTGCCCAGGAATGTTTAAGGCATACTGTATATCCCTCCCTTACAATGAAAACTCTGTTAAAAGCACAGAGGTACATAGGAATGGATCTGTTAAGAAATGAAACGAAAAACCTGGACAAAATGTCGAAACGGGTAGGATTTGGACTTAGCACATCTGACTGTGAGTCAGTTAATTGTATCTCTTCACCCACTGACCCCCTTTCCTTTTGTGTAATACTTTTGCTCTCAATAGGATTTTCCAAAGTGGCTTTCATATAAAAGATCATAGACCTGCATTTTGTGGCACACAAGCCTCATATCCCGTTGCTCTTTATAAATTCACATCATCTCCCACCAATACAAGCTGTAAAAGGTTTTCAGGGCTTAGCCAAGCAAACTAGACTTGGGTCGAAGGTTAAGCAATCCTTAAATCAGCAGCAGAGTTAACATTGAAATCAGCCTCAGAATCTCTTAAAGGATGGTCCAACATCTGTTGCTTGCAGCACGCAATGGGGCAGCCTGGGTGCTGACAGCTTAAGCCAGCTCCTGTTCTTGCCTTGTCCTTGATCCAGCCATGGGCCCACATGCACTCAGAGGAATAGAGTGTTTCTCGTGTCTATGGGTCTGCCGTGATGCTCTCACGCTTGCATCACCCAGCCTTCGTGATGGGGAGGGTGTGTCAATTTGCAAGCACCCTGCAGCATGAATCTGTTTATCTTTAAATATAATTGCTATTAAACCAAACCCTTTAGGACCGGATCAATACGGCAGAAAAAGAATGCTGATGTATTGCTGTTTGCCTCTTAATTTCATACCATCCAACATATAAATGGTGTTTGGTCAATGATTTGCCATATCAAATGTCCTTATGTCACAGGCAGAAAGTTCAGAGGTCCTAATCAATGGTTTGGTTGGCTCTCCCTTTGCGCTTGCCTTAAGGCGCCAGCACCAGAGGCTGCCCGATTGCGCCCTGAAAGCAACCAATGTTGACCCATCCTTTAAGAGATTCTGAGGCTGATTTCAATGTTATTTTTGCTGCTGATTTAACGATTGCTCAACCTTCGACCCACGTCTAGTTTCCTTGGCTATGCCCTTGACATCTTTTACAGCTTGCATTGGTGGGAGATGATGTGAGTTTATCGAGAGCAACGGGATATGAGGCATGTGGGCCATAAAAAACAGCTCTGGGATTTTCTTTTAATAAGAAAGCCCCTTTAAGTAGGGAACTTTGGATGGACAGCCCTGCTGAGAGCAAAAGGATTACACAAAAGATAAGGGGGTCAGTGGGTCAAGGGATAGCACATCTGACTGTGAGTCAGTTTATTGTTAGTCCAAATCCTACCTGTTTCAACATTTTTCCAGGCTTTTTGTTTAATTTCTTAACAGATCCATTCCTATGTAGCTCAGCAACACATGTACTAATATTGGAATGATAATGGGAACATTGAATTGGCCCCTGCTCTGAAGGATGACACGTACATTTGTAAAGCATTCACTATTTTTAGCACATGACGGGACAGAAACTTTGTTAATTTGCAAGTCTTTATTTTTTAATTCATCTTTTTTGATGAAGATTGAAATTGTATGTTCATAGGGGCTGACGCCTGGGCAGCGGCAGGCAATTTGGAGAACAGAAATATTATTCATACATATTAAACAACAACACAATACATTTTGCGCCAAATTCAACACTAATGCCTCAGGAGCCTTTTACTTGTGAGTCCTAGTGACTGAATGAACAGCCCCGTCCCCTTCAATTTCTTGACTTGTACTTTTAGAAGTGGCACGGTTCCCATTCGACCAAATTCAGTATTATCACTTTCCCCATTGTTGTGCACGCCAGCGTAAACTGCTTTAAGGTGCTATTTGCAAACATCGCTCTGAACTACAGCTTTATTTGCTTCTAGGCCTTTATCTTTAATTGGGGCTGAGCAGTGTACTCTGGATTTGGCTGCTTTTAGTTGGTTGATTTCTTTTTTGATTTCTGTAACCTTCAAAGAGTCCCATTGTGAAATACCATTGTCAGAATATGCTACAGTGCATGAAAACTTAAAATAAATGGTTGTGAGAGGGAGAGGGAGAGGGGGAGGGAGGGGGCGGGGGGAGAAAGAGAGCGGGCTGGAGGGAGGAAGGAGGGAGGGAAGGAGGAAGGGAGAGAGAGAGAGAGACAGAGAGAGAGGAAACAAAGAAAATATGGTATTCGGGGGTTGGGGGGCTATGTTTTTACATGGAAAAGATTTTAGGCTTTTAATCAAGTGGAAATGGCTCTGTGGCTGGTATCTCAGCCTGTTGATGCTTTGTTGAGTTGCTTGGAACATGCAAGGAAGGAGACCTGAAGCACTCCCAACCAGGTTGCATGTCTCCAAGTTACTGAAATCCCACAGACCTCCTCCCTGTGCCACAAAGTTCTGGGCACTGAGCTCTGTAGTTCCCCACAAGTCGCAAAGCACCCCAGATTTACTTTCTCAAAGTTGCTAGTGACTGCTACCCCACCTCGACCACTATATTTTCCCCAGATACTTGCTACTGTGGAGTAAGCAGGGCTAATAAAGAGGGAGAGGGGGTTTGCCTATGCAAATCATCTGCCAGGATCCTACCTGGCAGGTCATTCCATCTTACCAGCTGACACCTGGGCAGCGGCAGGTAATTTGGAGAACAGACATATACGGACAGGCCACAAAGCAAAGGTTGGGCCGTTGATTGAGGATCCCTTTAGCCATGCCTCCCTAAGTTACCGAGGTCCAGAAAAATTCCACCCTCAGCTCTCATAGAGAGGTCCTTGGCCGATCGTGGCCGATCAGGGGAGTAAAGGGTCGGGGGTGACTGCACACTGCCTCACCTTTTCACTGCTTTCTACAGTGGTAATGCTTTTGCAGAAGGGGCCAGTACAAGTGATTTTGTTCTGCGCTGTGGGAAAGTGGTTAATGTCAGTGGATAAATGTCAAACTACTTGCGCTGTTCAACACACATACATGCAGAGAAATAATGTTATGTTTTTTGGGGAAGATCTAGAGGGTCCTGCTGATGATTTATTAAACTGTCTGCTACTCTTTCTTTTACATAGAGTCTTCCCTGCCCAGGAATGTTTAAGGCATATTGTATGTCCCTCCCTTACAATGAAAACTCTGTTGAAAGCACAGAGGTACATAGGAATGGATCTGTTAAGAAATGAAACAAAAAGCCTGGAAAATGTCGAACCAGGTAGTATTTGGACTTACAAAAGACGGACTCACAGTCAAATGTGCTATCCGTTGACCCACTGACCCCCTTACCTTTTGTGTAAGACTTTTGCTCTCAGTAGGGTTGTCCAAAGTTCTCTTCTTAAAGCGGCTTTCTTATAAAAAATCCTAGACCTGCTTTTTGTGGCACACATGCCTCATATCCCGTTGCTCTTGATAAACTCACATCATCTCCCCCCAATACAAGCTGTAAAAGATTTCCAGGCCTTATCCGAGCAAACTAGACGTGGGTCGAAGGTTCAGCAATCCTTAAATCAGCAGTAAAGTTAACATTGAAATCAGCCTCAGAATCTCTTCAAGGATGGTCCAACATCTATTGCTTACAGGGCTCAATCGGACAGCTTCTGGCACTGATGCCTTAAGCCACCTCCTGTTGTTGCCTTGTCCTTGATACAGCCATGGGCCCACATACACTCAGTGGTACAGAGTTTTTCTCATGTCTATGGGTCTATTGTGATGCTCTCAGGCTTGCATCACCCAGCCATTGTGATGGGGAGGGGTGTCATTTTGCAAGCACCCTGGAGCATGAATCTGTATATCTTCAAATATAATTGGCATTAAACCAAACCCTTTAGGACCAGATCAATACAGCAGCAAAGAATGCTTATTCATTGTTGTTTCCCTCTTCATTTCATACCACCCGATATTTAAATGGTGTTTGGACTTTCTACCCTCTGACATAAGGACATTTGGTATGGCAAACCTTTGACTAGATGTCCTAATCAATGGTTTGATTGACTCTCCCTTTGCACTTGCTTCAGCAACACATGTACTAATATTGGAATGATAATGTGAACATTAAATTGTCCCCTGCTCTAAAGGATGACACGCACATTCGTAAAGCATTCACTATTTTTGGCACATGACAGGACAGAAACTTTCTTAATTTGCAAGTCTTCATTTTTTAATACATGTTTTTTTAATGAAGATTGAAATTGTATGTTCATACATATTACACGACAACACAATACATTTTGCGCCAAATTCAACACTCATGCCTCAGGAGCCTTTTACTTGTGAGTCCTATTGACTGAATGAACAGCCCCCTCTCCTTCAATTTCTTGACTTGTACTTTTAGAAGTGGCACGCTTCTTTTGTTTTTTTATCCCATTTTACCAAACTCGGTATTATCAGTTTCCACCTTGTTGTGCACTCCAGCGTAAACTGCTTTAAGGTGCTATTTGCAAACATTGTTCTGAACTACAGCTTTACTTGCTTCTAGGCCTTAATCTTTAATTGGGGCTGAGCAGTGTACTCTGGCTTTGGCTGCTTTTAGTTGGTTGGTTTCTTTTTTGATTTCTGTAACTTTCAAAGAGTCCCATTGTGAAATACCGTTGTCAGAATGTGCTACAGTGCATGAAAACTTAAAATAAATGGTTGTGAGAGGGGGAGGGAGGGGGCGGGGGGAGAAAGAGAGCGGGCGGGAGGGGGGAAGGTTAAGGAGGGAGGGAGAGAGAGAGAGAGAGAGAGAGAGAGAGAGAGAAAAAACAAAGAAAATATGGTATTCGGGGGGGGCTATGTTTTTACATGGAAAAGATTTTAGGCTTTTAATCAAGTGGAAAGAGGCTCTGTGGCTGGTATCTCAGCCTGTTGATGCTTTGTTGAGTTGCTTGGAACATGCAACAAAGGTGACCTGAAGCACTCCCGACCAGGTTGCATGTCTCTAATTTACTGAAATCCCACAGACCTCCTCCGTGTGCCACAAAGTACCTGAGCTCTGCAGTTGTTCCCCACAAGTCGCCAAGCTCCCCAGATTTACTTTCTCAGAGTTGCTAGTTACTGCTACCCTACCTCGACCACTATATTTTCCCCAGATACTTGCTACTGTGCAGAAAGCAGGGCTAAGAGAGAGGGAGAAGGGGTGTGCCTATGCAAATCATCTGCCAGGATCATTCCTGGGAGGTCATTCCATCCCACCAAATGACACCCGAGCAGCGGCACATAATTTGGAGAACAGAAATATTCGGACAGGCCACAAAGCAAAGGCTGGGCCGTTGATTGAGGAACCCTTTAGCCATGTCTCCCTAAGTTACCGAGGTCCAGAAAAATTCCACCCTCAGCTCTCATAGAGAGGTCCTTGGCCGATCGTGGCCGATCAGGGCCGTGAAGGGTCGGGGTGACTGCACACTGCCTCACCTTTTCACTGCTTTCTACAGCGGTAATGCTTTTGCAGAAGGGACCTGTACAAGTGATTTTATTCTGCGCTGTGGGAAAGTGACATTTAACCACTGGCATTAACCAAACGACTTGCGCTGCTCAACGCACATACATGCAGAGAAATCATTTCATGTTTTTTGGGGAAGGTCTAGAGGGTCTTGCTGATTATTTATGAAGCTGTACGCTACTCTTGCTTTTACAGAGAGTCTTCCCTGCCCAGGAATGTTTAAGGCATACTGTATATCCCTCCCTTACAATGAAAACTCTGTTAAAAGCACAGAGGTACATAGGAATGGATCTGTTAAGAAATGAAACGAAAAACCTGGACAAAATGTCGAAACGGGTAGGATTTGGACTTAGCACATCTGACTGTGAGTCAGTTAATTGTATCTCTTCACCCACTGACCCCCTTTCCTTTTGTGTAATCCTTTTGCTCTCAATAGGATTTTCCAAAGTGGCTTTCATATAAAAGATCATAGACCTGCATTTTGTGGCACACAAGCCTCATATCCCGTTGCTCTTTATAAATTCACATCATCTCCCACCAATACAAGCTGTAAAAGGTTTTCAGGGCTTAGCCAAGCAAACTAGACTTGGGTCGAAGGTTAAGCAATCCTTAAATCAGCAGCAGAGTTAACATTGAAATCAGCCTCAGAATCTCTTAAAGGATGGTCCAACATCTGTTGCTTGCAGCACGCAATGGGGCAGCCTGGGTGCTGACAGCTTAAGCCAGCTCCTGTTCTTGCCTTGTCCTTGATCCAGCCATGGGCCCACATGCACTCAGAGGAATAGAGTGTTTCTCGTGTCTATGGGTCTGCCGTGATGCTCTCACGCTTGCATCACCCAGCCTTCGTGATGGGGAGGGTGTGTCAATTTGCAAGCACCCTGCAGCATGAATCTGTTTATCTTTAAATATAATTGCTATTAAACCAAACCCTTTAGGACCGGATCAATACGGCAGAAAAAGAATGCTGATGTATTGCTGTTTGCCTCTTAATTTCATACCATCCAACATATAAATGGTGTTTGGTCAATGATTTGCCATATCAAATGTCCTTATGTCACAGGCAGAAAGTTCAGAGGTCCTAATCAATGGTTTGGTTGGCTCTCCCTTTGCGCTTGCCTTAAGGCGCCAGCACCAGAGGCTGCCCGATTGCGCCCTGAAAGCAACCAATGTTGACCCATCCTTTAAGAGATTCTGAGGCTGATTTCAATGTTATTTTTGCTGCTGATTTAACGATTGCTCAACCTTCGACCCACGTCTAGTTTCCTTGGCTATGCCCTTGACATCTTTTACAGCTTGCATTGGTGGGAGATGATGTGAGTTTATCGAGAGCAACGGGATATGAGGCATGTGGGCCATAAAAAACAGCTCTGGGATTTTCTTTTAATAAGAAAGCCCCTTTAAGTAGGGAACTTTGGATGGACAGCCCTGCTGAGAGCAAAAGGATTACACAAAAGATAAGGGGGTCAGTGGGTCAAGGGATAGCACATCTGACTGTGAGTCAGTTTATTGTTAGTCCAAATCCTACCTGTTTCAACATTTTTCCAGGCTTTTTGTTTAATTTCTTAACAGATCCATTCCTATGTAGCTCAGCAACACATGTACTAATATTGGAATGATAATGGGAACATTGAATTGGCCCCTGCTCTGAAGGATGACACGTACATTTGTAAAGCATTCACTATTTTTAGCACATGACGGGACAGAAACTTTGTTAATTTGCAAGTCTTTATTTTTTAATTCATCTTTTTTGATGAAGATTGAAATTGTATGTTCATAGGGGCTGACGCCTGGGCAGCGGCAGGCAATTTGGAGAACAGAAATATTATTCATACATATTAAACAACAACACAATACATTTTGCGCCAAATTCAACACTAATGCCTCAGGAGCCTTTTACTTGTGAGTCCTAGTGACTGAATGAACAGCCCCGTCCCCTTCAATTTCTTGACTTGTACTTTTAGAAGTGGCACGGTTCCCATTCGACCAAATTCACTATTATCACTTTCCCCATTGTTGTGCACGCCAGCGTAAACTGCTTTAAGGTGCTATTTGCAAACATCGCTCTGAACTACAGCTTTATTTGCTTCTAGGCCTTTATCTTTAATTGGGGCTGAGCAGTGTACTCTGGATTTGGCTGCTTTTAGTTGGTTGATTTCTTTTTTGATTTCTGTAACCTTCAAAGAGTCCCATTGTGAAATACCATTGTCAGAATATGCTACAGTGCATGAAAACTTAAAATAAATGGTTGGGAGAGGGAGAGGGGGAGGGAGGGGGCGGGGGGAGAAAGAGAGCGGGCGGGAGGGAGGAAGGAGGGAGGGAAGGAGGAAGGGAGAGAGAGAGAGAGACAGAGAGAGAGGAAACAAAGAAAATATGGTATTCGGGGGTTGGGGGGCTATGTTTTTACATGGAAAAGATTTTAGGCTTTTAATCAAGTGGAAATGGCTCTGTGGCTGGTATCTCAGCCTGTTGATGCTTTGTTGAGTTGCTTGGAACATGCAAGGAAGGAGACCTGAAGCACTCCCAACCAGGTTGCATGTCTCCAAGTTACTGAAATCCCACAGACCTCCTCCCTGTGCCACAAAGTTCTGGGCACTGAGCTCTGTAGTTCCCCACAAGTCGCAAAGCACCCCAGATTTACTTTCTCAAAGTTGCTAGTGACTGCTACCCCACCTCGACCACTATATTTTCCCCAGATACTTGCTACTGTGGAGTAAGCAGGGCTAATAAAGAGGGAGAGGGGGTTTGCCTATGCAAATCATCTGCCAGGATCCTACCTGGCAGGTCATTCCATCTTACCAGCTGACACCTGGGCAGCGGCAGGTAATTTGGAGAACAGACATATACGGACAGGCCACAAAGCAAAGGTTGGGCCGTTGATTGAGGATCCCTTTAGCCATGCCTCCCTAAGTTACCGAGGTCCAGAAAAATTCCACCCTCAGCTCTCATAGAGAGGTCCTTGGCCGATCGTGGCCGATCAGGGGAGTAAAGGGTCGGGGGTGACTGCACACTGCCTCACCTTTTCACTGCTTTCTACAGTGGTAATGCTTTTGCAGAAGGGGCCAGTACAAGTGATTTTGTTCTGCGCTGTGGGAAAGTGGTTAATGTCAGTGGATAAATGTCAAACTACTTGCGCTGTTCAACACACATACATGCAGAGAAATAATGTTATGTTTTTTGGGGAAGATCTAGAGGGTCCTGCTGATGATTTATTAAACTGTCTGCTACTCTTTCTTTTACATAGAGTCTTCCCTGCCCAGGAATGTTTAAGGCATATTGTATGTCCCTCCCTTACAATGAAAACTCTGTTGAAAGCACAGAGGTACATAGGAATGGATCTGTTAAGAAATGAAACAAAAAGCCTGGAAAATGTCGAACCAGGTAGTATTTGGACTTACAAAAGACGGACTCACAGTCAAATGTGCTATCCGTTGACCCACTGACCCCCTTACCTTTTGTGTAAGACTTTTGCTCTCAGTAGGGTTGTCCAAAGTTCTCTTCTTAAAGCGGCTTTCTTATAAAAAATCCTAGACCTGCTTTTTGTGGCACACATGCCTCATATCCCGTTGCTCTTGATAAACTCACATCATCTCCCCCCAATACAAGCTGTAAAAGATTTCCAGGCCTTATCCGAGCAAACTAGACGTGGGTCGAAGGTTCAGCAATCCTTAAATCAGCAGTAAAGTTAACATTGAAATCAGCCTCAGAATCTCTTCAAGGATGGTCCAACATCTATTGCTTACAGGGCTCAATCGGACAGCTTCTGGCACTGATGCCTTCAGCCACCTCCTGTTGTTGCCTTGTCCTTGATACAGCAATGGGCCCACATACACTCAGTGGTACAGAGTTTTTCTCATGTCTATGGGTCTATTGTGATGCTCTCAGGCTTGCATCACCCAGCCATTGTGATGGGGAGGGGTGTCATTTTGCAAGCACCCTGGAGCATGAATCTGTATATCTTCAAATATAATTGGCATTAAACCAAACCCTTTAGGACCAGATCAATACAGCAGCAAAGAATGCTTATTCATTGTTGTTTCCCTCTTCATTTCATACCACCCGATATTTAAATGGTGTTTGGACTTTCTACCCTCTGACATAAGGACATTTGGTATGGCAAACCTTTGACTAGATGTCCTAATCAATGGTTTGATTGACTCTCCCTTTGCACTTGCTTCAGCAACACATGTACTAATATTGGAATGATAATGTGAACATTAAATTGTCCCCTGCTCTAAAGGATGACACGCACATTCGTAAAGCATTCACTATTTTTGGCACATGACAGGACAGAAACTTTCTTAATTTGCAAGTCTTTATTTTTTAATACATGTTTTTTTAATGAAGATTGAAATTGTATGTTCATACATATTACACGACAACACAATACATTTTGCGCCAAATTCAACACTCATGCCTCAGGAGCCTTTTACTTGTGAGTCCTATTGACTGAATGAACAGCCCCCTCTCCTTCAATTTCTTGACTTGTACTTTTAGAAGTGGCACGCTTCTTTTGTTTTTTTATCCCATTTTACCAAACTCGGTATTATCAGTTTCCACCTTGTTGTGCACTCCAGCGTAAACTGCTTTAAGGTGCTATTTGCAAACATTGTTCTGAACTACAGCTTTACTTGCTTCTAGGCCTTAATCTTTAATTGGGGCTGAGCAGTGTACTCTGGCTTTGGCTGCTTTTAGTTGGTTGGTTTCTTTTTTGATTTCTGTAACTTTCAAAGAGTCCCATTGTGAAATACCGTTGTCAGAATGTGCTACAGTGCATGAAAACTTAAAATAAATGGTTGTGAGAGGGGGAGGGAGGGGGCGGGGGGAGAAAGAGAGCGGGCGGGAGGGGGGAAGGTTAAGGAGGGAGGGAGAGAGAGAGAGAGAGAGAGAGAGAGAGAGAGAGAAAAAACAAAGAAAATATGGTATTCGGGGGGGGCTATGTTTTTACATGGAAAAGATTTTAGGCTTTTAATCAAGTGGAAAGAGGCTCTGTGGCTGGTATCTCAGCCTGTTGATGCTTTGTTGAGTTGCTTGGAACATGCAACAAAGGTGACCTGAAGCACTCCCGACCAGGTTGCATGTCTCTAATTTACTGAAATCCCACAGACCTCCTCCGTGTGCCACAAAGTACCTGAGCTCTGCAGTTGTTCCCCACAAGTCGCCAAGCTCCCCAGATTTACTTTCTCAGAGTTGCTAGTTACTGCTACCCTACCTCGACCACTATATTTTCCCCAGATACTTGCTACTGTGCAGAAAGCAGGGCTAAGAGAGAGGGAGAAGGGGTGTGCCTATGCAAATCATCTGCCAGGATCATTCCTGGGAGGTCATTCCATCCCACCAAATGACACCCGAGCAGCGGCACATAATTTGGAGAACAGAAATATTCGGACAGGCCACAAAGCAAAGGCTGGGCCGTTGATTGAGGAACCCTTTAGCCATGTCTCCCTAAGTTACCGAGGTCCAGAAAAATTCCACCCTCAGCTCTCATAGAGAGGTCCTTGGCCGATCGTGGCCGATCAGGGCCGTGAAGGGTCGGGGTGACTGCACACTGCCTCACCTTTTCACTGCTTTCTACAGCGGTAATGCTTTTGCAGAAGGGACCTGTACAAGTGATTTTATTCTGCGCTGTGGGAAAGTGACATTTAACCACTGGCATTAACCAAACGACTTGCGCTGCTCAACGCACATACATGCAGAGAAATCATTTCATGTTTTTTGGGGAAGGTCTAGAGGGTCTTGCTGATTATTTATGAAGCTGTACGCTACTCTTGCTTTTACAGAGAGTCTTCCCTGCCCAGGAATGTTTAAGGCATACTGTATATCCCTCCCTTACAATGAAAACTCTGTTAAAAGCACAGAGGTACATAGGAATGGATCTGTTAAGAAATGAAACGAAAAACCTGGACAAAATGTCGAAACGGGTAGGATTTGGACTTAGCACATCTGACTGTGAGTCAGTTAATTGTATCTCTTCACCCACTGACCCCCTTTCCTTTTGTGTAATCCTTTTGCTCTCAATAGGATTTTCCAAAGTGGCTTTCATATAAAAGATCATAGACCTGCATTTTGTGGCACACAAGCCTCATATCCCGTTGCTCTTTATAAATTCACATCATCTCCCACCAATACAAGCTGTAAAAGGTTTTCAGGGCTTAGCCAAGCAAACTAGACTTGGGTCGAAGGTTAAGCAATCCTTAAATCAGCAGCAGAGTTAACATTGAAATCAGCCTCAGAATCTCTTAAAGGATGGTCCAACATCTGTTGCTTGCAGCACGCAATGGGGCAGCCTGGGTGCTGACAGCTTAAGCCAGCTCCTGTTCTTGCCTTGTCCTTGATCCAGCCATGGGCCCACATGCACTCAGAGGAATAGAGTGTTTCTCGTGTCTATGGGTCTGCCGTGATGCTCTCACGCTTGCATCACCCAGCCTTCGTGATGGGGAGGGTGTGTCAATTTGCAAGCACCCTGCAGCATGAATCTGTTTATCTTTAAATATAATTGCTATTAAACCAAACCCTTTAGGACCGGATCAATACGGCAGAAAAAGAATGCTGATGTATTGCTGTTTGCCTCTTAATTTCATACCATCCAACATATAAATGGTGTTTGGTCAATGATTTGCCATATCAAATGTCCTTATGTCACAGGCAGAAAGTTCAGAGGTCCTAATCAATGGTTTGGTTGGCTCTCCCTTTGCGCTTGCCTTAAGGCGCCAGCACCAGAGGCTGCCCGATTGCGCCCTGAAAGCAACCAATGTTGACCCATCCTTTAAGAGATTCTGAGGCTGATTTCAATGTTATTTTTGCTGCTGATTTAACGATTGCTCAACCTTCGACCCACGTCTAGTTTCCTTGGCTATGCCCTTGACATCTTTTACAGCTTGCATTGGTGGGAGATGATGTGAGTTTATCGAGAGCAACGGGATATGAGGCATGTGGGCCATAAAAAACAGCTCTGGGATTTTCTTTTAATAAGAAAGCCCCTTTAAGTAGGGAACTTTGGATGGACAGCCCTGCTGAGAGCAAAAGGATTACACAAAAGATAAGGGGGTCAGTGGGTCAAGGGATAGCACATCTGACTGTGAGTCAGTTTATTGTTAGTCCAAATCCTACCTGTTTCAACATTTTTCCAGGCTTTTTGTTTAATTTCTTAACAGATCCATTCCTATGTAGCTCAGCAACACATGTACTAATATTGGAATGATAATGGGAACATTGAATTGGCCCCTGCTCTGAAGGATGACACGTACATTTGTAAAGCATTCACTATTTTTAGCACATGACGGGACAGAAACTTTGTTAATTTGCAAGTCTTTATTTTTTAATTCATCTTTTTTGATGAAGATTGAAATTGTATGTTCATAGGGGCTGACGCCTGGGCAGCGGCAGGCAATTTGGAGAACAGAAATATTATTCATACATATTAAACAACAACACAATACATTTTGCGCCAAATTCAACACTAATGCCTCAGGAGCCTTTTACTTGTGAGTCCTAGTGACTGAATGAACAGCCCCGTCCCCTTCAATTTCTTGACTTGTACTTTTAGAAGTGGCACGGTTCCCATTCGACCAAATTCAGTATTATCACTTTCCCCATTGTTGTGCACGCCAGCGTAAACTGCTTTAAGGTGCTATTTGCAAACATCGCTCTGAACTACAGCTTTATTTGCTTCTAGGCCTTTATCTTTAATTGGGGCTGAGCAGTGTACTCTGGATTTGGCTGCTTTTAGTTGGTTGATTTCTTTTTTGATTTCTGTAACCTTCAAAGAGTCCCATTGTGAAATACCATTGTCAGAATATGCTACAGTGCATGAAAACTTAAAATAAATGGTTGTGAGAGGGAGAGGGAGAGGGGGAGGGAGGGGGCGGGGGGAGAAAGAGAGCGGGCTGGAGGGAGGAAGGAGGGAGGGAAGGAGGAAGGGAGAGAGAGAGAGAGACAGAGAGAGAGGAAACAAAGAAAATATGGTATTCGGGGGTTGGGGGGCTATGTTTTTACATGGAAAAGATTTTAGGCTTTTAATCAAGTGGAAATGGCTCTGTGGCTGGTATCTCAGCCTGTTGATGCTTTGTTGAGTTGCTTGGAACATGCAAGGAAGGAGACCTGAAGCACTCCCAACCAGGTTGCATGTCTCCAAGTTACTGAAATCCCACAGACCTCCTCCCTGTGCCACAAAGTTCTGGGCACTGAGCTCTGTAGTTCCCCACAAGTCGCAAAGCACCCCAGATTTACTTTCTCAAAGTTGCTAGTGACTGCTACCCCACCTCGACCACTATATTTTCCCCAGATACTTGCTACTGTGGAGTAAGCAGGGCTAATAAAGAGGGAGAGGGGGTTTGCCTATGCAAATCATCTGCCAGGATCCTACCTGGCAGGTCATTCCATCTTACCAGCTGACACCTGGGCAGCGGCAGGTAATTTGGAGAACAGACATATACGGACAGGCCACAAAGCAAAGGTTGGGCCGTTGATTGAGGATCCCTTTAGCCATGCCTCCCTAAGTTACCGAGGTCCAGAAAAATTCCACCCTCAGCTCTCATAGAGAGGTCCTTGGCCGATCGTGGCCGATCAGGGGAGTAAAGGGTCGGGGGTGACTGCACACTGCCTCACCTTTTCACTGCTTTCTACAGTGGTAATGCTTTTGCAGAAGGGGCCAGTACAAGTGATTTTGTTCTGCGCTGTGGGAAAGTGGTTAATGTCAGTGGATAAATGTCAAACTACTTGCGCTGTTCAACACACATACATGCAGAGAAATAATGTTATGTTTTTTGGGGAAGATCTAGAGGGTCCTGCTGATGATTTATTAAACTGTCTGCTACTCTTTCTTTTACATAGAGTCTTCCCTGCCCAGGAATGTTTAAGGCATATTGTATGTCCCTCCCTTACAATGAAAACTCTGTTGAAAGCACAGAGGTACATAGGAATGGATCTGTTAAGAAATGAAACAAAAAGCCTGGAAAATGTCGAACCAGGTAGTATTTGGACTTACAAAAGACGGACTCACAGTCAAATGTGCTATCCGTTGACCCACTGACCCCCTTACCTTTTGTGTAAGACTTTTGCTCTCAGTAGGGTTGTCCAAAGTTCTCTTCTTAAAGCGGCTTTCTTATAAAAAATCCTAGACCTGCTTTTTGTGGCACACATGCCTCATATCCCGTTGCTCTTGATAAACTCACATCATCTCCCCCCAATACAAGCTGTAAAAGATTTCCAGGCCTTATCCGAGCAAACTAGACGTGGGTCGAAGGTTCAGCAATCCTTAAATCAGCAGTAAAGTTAACATTGAAATCAGCCTCAGAATCTCTTCAAGGATGGTCCAACATCTATTGCTTACAGGGCTCAATCGGACAGCTTCTGGCACTGATGCCTTAAGCCACCTCCTGTTGTTGCCTTGTCCTTGATACAGCCATGGGCCCACATACACTCAGTGGTACAGAGTTTTTCTCATGTCTATGGGTCTATTGTGATGCTCTCAGGCTTGCATCACCCAGCCATTGTGATGGGGAGGGGTGTCATTTTGCAAGCACCCTGGAGCATGAATCTGTATATCTTCAAATATAATTGGCATTAAACCAAACCCTTTAGGACCAGATCAATACAGCAGCAAAGAATGCTTATTCATTGTTGTTTCCCTCTTCATTTCATACCACCCGATATTTAAATGGTGTTTGGACTTTCTACCCTCTGACATAAGGACATTTGGTATGGCAAACCTTTGACTAGATGTCCTAATCAATGGTTTGATTGACTCTCCCTTTGCACTTGCTTCAGCAACACATGTACTAATATTGGAATGATAATGTGAACATTAAATTGTCCCCTGCTCTAAAGGATGACACGCACATTCGTAAAGCATTCACTATTTTTGGCACATGACAGGACAGAAACTTTCTTAATTTGCAAGTCTTTATTTTTTAATACATGTTTTTTTAATGAAGATTGAAATTGTATGTTCATACATATTACACGACAACACAATACATTTTGCGCCAAATTCAACACTCATGCCTCAGGAGCCTTTTACTTGTGAGTCCTATTGACTGAATGAACAGCCCCCTCTCCTTCAATTTCTTGACTTGTACTTTTAGAAGTGGCACGCTTCTTTTGTTTTTTTATCCCATTTTACCAAACTCGGTATTATCAGTTTCCACCTTGTTGTGCACTCCAGCGTAAACTGCTTTAAGGTGCTATTTGCAAACATTGTTCTGAACTACAGCTTTACTTGCTTCTAGGCCTTAATCTTTAATTGGGGCTGAGCAGTGTACTCTGGCTTTGGCTGCTTTTAGTTGGTTGGTTTCTTTTTTGATTTCTGTAACTTTCAAAGAGTCCCATTGTGAAATACCGTTGTCAGAATGTGCTACAGTGCATGAAAACTTAAAATAAATGGTTGTGAGAGGGGGAGGGAGGGGGCGGGGGGAGAAAGAGAGCGGGCGGGAGGGGGGAAGGTTAAGGAGGGAGGGAGAGAGAGAGAGAGAGAGAGAGAGAGAGAGAGAGAGAGAAAAAACAAAGAAAATATGGTATTCGGGGGGGGCTATGTTTTTACATGGAAAAGATTTTAGGCTTTTAATCAAGTGGAAAGAGGCTCTGTGGCTGGTATCTCAGCCTGTTGATGCTTTGTTGAGTTGCTTGGAACATGCAACAAAGGTGACCTGAAGCACTCCCGACCAGGTTGCATGTCTCTAATTTACTGAAATCCCACAGACCTCCTCCGTGTGCCACAAAGTACCTGAGCTCTGCAGTTGTTCCCCACAAGTCGCCAAGCTCCCCAGATTTACTTTCTCAGAGTTGCTAGTTACTGCTACCCTACCTCGACCACTATATTTTCCCCAGATACTTGCTACTGTGCAGAAAGCAGGGCTAAGAGAGAGGGAGAAGGGGTGTGCCTATGCAAATCATCTGCCAGGATCATTCCTGGGAGGTCATTCCATCCCACCAAATGACACCCGAGCAGCGGCACATAATTTGGAGAACAGAAATATTCGGACAGGCCACAAAGCAAAGGCTGGGCCGTTGATTGAGGAACCCTTTAGCCATGTCTCCCTAAGTTACCGAGGTCCAGAAAAATTCCACCCTCAGCTCTCATAGAGAGGTCCTTGGCCGATCGTGGCCGATCAGGGCCGTGAAGGGTCGGGGTGACTGCACACTGCCTCACCTTTTCACTGCTTTCTACAGCGGTAATGCTTTTGCAGAAGGGACCTGTACAAGTGATTTTATTCTGCGCTGTGGGAAAGTGACATTTAACCACTGGCATTAACCAAACGACTTGCGCTGCTCAACGCACATACATGCAGAGAAATCATTTCATGTTTTTTGGGGAAGGTCTAGAGGGTCTTGCTGATTATTTATGAAGCTGTACGCTACTCTTGCTTTTACAGAGAGTCTTCCCTGCCCAGGAATGTTTAAGGCATACTGTATATCCCTCCCTTACAATGAAAACTCTGTTAAAAGCACAGAGGTACATAGGAATGGATCTGTTAAGAAATGAAACGAAAAACCTGGACAAAATGTCGAAACGGGTAGGATTTGGACTTAGCACATCTGACTGTGAGTCAGTTAATTGTATCTCTTCACCCACTGACCCCCTTTCCTTTTGTGTAATCCTTTTGCTCTCAATAGGATTTTCCAAAGTGGCTTTCATATAAAAGATCATAGACCTGCATTTTGTGGCACACAAGCCTCATATCCCGTTGCTCTTTATAAATTCACATCATCTCCCACCAATACAAGCTGTAAAAGGTTTTCAGGGCTTAGCCAAGCAAACTAGACTTGGGTCGAAGGTTAAGCAATCCTTAAATCAGCAGCAGAGTTAACATTGAAATCAGCCTCAGAATCTCTTAAAGGATGGTCCAACATCTGTTGCTTGCAGCACGCAATGGGGCAGCCTGGGTGCTGACAGCTTAAGCCAGCTCCTGTTCTTGCCTTGTCCTTGATCCAGCCATGGGCCCACATGCACTCAGAGGAATAGAGTGTTTCTCGTGTCTATGGGTCTGCCGTGATGCTCTCACGCTTGCATCACCCAGCCTTCGTGATGGGGAGGGTGTGTCAATTTGCAAGCACCCTGCAGCATGAATCTGTTTATCTTTAAATATAATTGCTATTAAACCAAACCCTTTAGGACCGGATCAATACGGCAGAAAAAGAATGCTGATGTATTGCTGTTTGCCTCTTAATTTCATACCATCCAACATATAAATGGTGTTTGGTCAATGATTTGCCATATCAAATGTCCTTATGTCACAGGCAGAAAGTTCAGAGGTCCTAATCAATGGTTTGGTTGGCTCTCCCTTTGCGCTTGCCTTAAGGCGCCAGCACCAGAGGCTGCCCGATTGCGCCCTGAAAGCAACCAATGTTGACCCATCCTTTAAGAGATTCTGAGGCTGATTTCAATGTTATTTTTGCTGCTGATTTAACGATTGCTCAACCTTCGACCCACGTCTAGTTTCCTTGGCTATGCCCTTGACATCTTTTACAGCTTGCATTGGTGGGAGATGATGTGAGTTTATCGAGAGCAACGGGATATGAGGCATGTGGGCCATAAAAAACAGCTCTGGGATTTTCTTTTAATAAGAAAGCCCCTTTAAGTAGGGAACTTTGGATGGACAGCCCTGCTGAGAGCAAAAGGATTACACAAAAGATAAGGGGGTCAGTGGGTCAAGGGATAGCACATCTGACTGTGAGTCAGTTTATTGTTAGTCCAAATCCTACCTGTTTCAACATTTTTCCAGGCTTTTTGTTTAATTTCTTAACAGATCCATTCCTATGTAGCTCAGCAACACATGTACTAATATTGGAATGATAATGGGAACATTGAATTGGCCCCTGCTCTGAAGGATGACACGTACATTTGTAAAGCATTCACTATTTTTAGCACATGACGGGACAGAAACTTTGTTAATTTGCAAGTCTTTATTTTTTAATTCATCTTTTTTGATGAAGATTGAAATTGTATGTTCATAGGGGCTGACGCCTGGGCAGCGGCAGGCAATTTGGAGAACAGAAATATTATTCATACATATTAAACAACAACACAATACATTTTGCGCCAAATTCAACACTAATGCCTCAGGAGCCTTTTACTTGTGAGTCCTAGTGACTGAATGAACAGCCCCGTCCCCTTCAATTTCTTGACTTGTACTTTTAGAAGTGGCACGGTTCCCATTCGACCAAATTCAGTATTATCACTTTCCCCATTGTTGTGCACGCCAGCGTAAACTGCTTTAAGGTGCTATTTGCAAACATCGCTCTGAACTACAGCTTTATTTGCTTCTAGGCCTTTATCTTTAATTGGGGCTGAGCAGTGTACTCTGGATTTGGCTGCTTTTAGTTGGTTGATTTCTTTTTTGATTTCTGTAACCTTCAAAGAGTCCCATTGTGAAATACCATTGTCAGAATATGCTACAGTGCATGAAAACTTAAAATAAATGGTTGGGAGAGGGAGAGGGGGAGGGAGGGGGCGGGGGGAGAAAGAGAGCGGGCGGGAGGGAGGAAGGAGGGAGGGAAGGAGGAAGGGAGAGAGAGAGAGAGACAGAGAGAGAGGAAACAAAGAAAATATGGTATTCGGGGGTTGGGGGGCTATGTTTTTACATGGAAAAGATTTTAGGCTTTTAATCAAGTGGAAATGGCTCTGTGGCTGGTATCTCAGCCTGTTGATGCTTTGTTGAGTTGCTTGGAACATGCAAGGAAGGAGACCTGAAGCACTCCCAACCAGGTTGCATGTCTCCAAGTTACTGAAATCCCACAGACCTCCTCCCTGTGCCACAAAGTTCTGGGCACTGAGCTCTGTAGTTCCCCACAAGTCGCAAAGCACCCCAGATTTACTTTCTCAAAGTTGCTAGTGACTGCTACCCCACCTCGACCACTATATTTTCCCCAGATACTTGCTACTGTGGAGTAAGCAGGGCTAATAAAGAGGGAGAGGGGGTTTGCCTATGCAAATCATCTGCCAGGATCCTACCTGGCAGGTCATTCCATCTTACCAGCTGACACCTGGGCAGCGGCAGGTAATTTGGAGAACAGACATATACGGACAGGCCACAAAGCAAAGGTTGGGCCGTTGATTGAGGATCCCTTTAGCCATGCCTCCCTAAGTTACCGAGGTCCAGAAAAATTCCACCCTCAGCTCTCATAGAGAGGTCCTTGGCCGATCGTGGCCGATCAGGGGAGTAAAGGGTCGGGGGTGACTGCACACTGCCTCACCTTTTCACTGCTTTCTACAGTGGTAATGCTTTTGCAGAAGGGGCCAGTACAAGTGATTTTGTTCTGCGCTGTGGGAAAGTGGTTAATGTCAGTGGATAAATGTCAAACTACTTGCGCTGTTCAACACACATACATGCAGAGAAATAATGTTATGTTTTTTGGGGAAGATCTAGAGGGTCCTGCTGATGATTTATTAAACTGTCTGCTACTCTTTCTTTTACATAGAGTCTTCCCTGCCCAGGAATGTTTAAGGCATATTGTATGTCCCTCCCTTACAATGAAAACTCTGTTGAAAGCACAGAGGTACATAGGAATGGATCTGTTAAGAAATGAAACAAAAAGCCTGGAAAATGTCGAACCAGGTAGTATTTGGACTTACAAAAGACGGACTCACAGTCAAATGTGCTATCCGTTGACCCACTGACCCCCTTACCTTTTGTGTAAGACTTTTGCTCTCAGTAGGGTTGTCCAAAGTTCTCTTCTTAAAGCGGCTTTCTTATAAAAAATCCTAGACCTGCTTTTTGTGGCACACATGCCTCATATCCCGTTGCTCTTGATAAACTCACATCATCTCCCCCCAATACAAGCTGTAAAAGATTTCCAGGCCTTATCCGAGCAAACTAGACGTGGGTCGAAGGTTCAGCAATCCTTAAATCAGCAGTAAAGTTAACATTGAAATCAGCCTCAGAATCTCTTCAAGGATGGTCCAACATCTATTGCTTACAGGGCTCAATCGGACAGCTTCTGGCACTGATGCCTTCAGCCACCTCCTGTTGTTGCCTTGTCCTTGATACAGCAATGGGCCCACATACACTCAGTGGTACAGAGTTTTTCTCATGTCTATGGGTCTATTGTGATGCTCTCAGGCTTGCATCACCCAGCCATTGTGATGGGGAGGGGTGTCATTTTGCAAGCACCCTGGAGCATGAATCTGTATATCTTCAAATATAATTGGCATTAAACCAAACCCTTTAGGACCAGATCAATACAGCAGCAAAGAATGCTTATTCATTGTTGTTTCCCTCTTCATTTCATACCACCCGATATTTAAATGGTGTTTGGACTTTCTACCCTCTGACATAAGGACATTTGGTATGGCAAACCTTTGACTAGATGTCCTAATCAATGGTTTGATTGACTCTCCCTTTGCACTTGCTTCAGCAACACATGTACTAATATTGGAATGATAATGTGAACATTAAATTGTCCCCTGCTCTAAAGGATGACACGCACATTCGTAAAGCATTCACTATTTTTGGCACATGACAGGACAGAAACTTTCTTAATTTGCAAGTCTTTATTTTTTAATACATGTTTTTTTAATGAAGATTGAAATTGTATGTTCATACATATTACACGACAACACAATACATTTTGCGCCAAATTCAACACTCATGCCTCAGGAGCCTTTTACTTGTGAGTCCTATTGACTGAATGAACAGCCCCCTCTCCTTCAATTTCTTGACTTGTACTTTTAGAAGTGGCACGCTTCTTTTGTTTTTTTATCCCATTTTACCAAACTCGGTATTATCAGTTTCCACCTTGTTGTGCACTCCAGCGTAAACTGCTTTAAGGTGCTATTTGCAAACATTGTTCTGAACTACAGCTTTACTTGCTTCTAGGCCTTAATCTTTAATTGGGGCTGAGCAGTGTACTCTGGCTTTGGCTGCTTTTAGTTGGTTGGTTTCTTTTTTGATTTCTGTAACTTTCAAAGAGTCCCATTGTGAAATACCGTTGTCAGAATGTGCTACAGTGCATGAAAACTTAAAATAAATGGTTGTGAGAGGGGGAGGGAGGGGGCGGGGGGAGAAAGAGAGCGGGCGGGAGGGGGGAAGGTTAAGGAGGGAGGGAGAGAGAGAGAGAGAGAGAGAGAGAGAGAGAGAGAAAAAACAAAGAAAATATGGTATTCGGGGGGGGCTATGTTTTTACATGGAAAAGATTTTAGGCTTTTAATCAAGTGGAAAGAGGCTCTGTGGCTGGTATCTCAGCCTGTTGATGCTTTGTTGAGTTGCTTGGAACATGCAACAAAGGTGACCTGAAGCACTCCCGACCAGGTTGCATGTCTCTAATTTACTGAAATCCCACAGACCTCCTCCGTGTGCCACAAAGTACCTGAGCTCTGCAGTTGTTCCCCACAAGTCGCCAAGCTCCCCAGATTTACTTTCTCAGAGTTGCTAGTTACTGCTACCCTACCTCGACCACTATATTTTCCCCAGATACTTGCTACTGTGCAGAAAGCAGGGCTAAGAGAGAGGGAGAAGGGGTGTGCCTATGCAAATCATCTGCCAGGATCATTCCTGGGAGGTCATTCCATCCCACCAAATGACACCCGAGCAGCGGCACATAATTTGGAGAACAGAAATATTCGGACAGGCCACAAAGCAAAGGCTGGGCCGTTGATTGAGGAACCCTTTAGCCATGTCTCCCTAAGTTACCGAGGTCCAGAAAAATTCCACCCTCAGCTCTCATAGAGAGGTCCTTGGCCGATCGTGGCCGATCAGGGCCGTGAAGGGTCGGGGTGACTGCACACTGCCTCACCTTTTCACTGCTTTCTACAGCGGTAATGCTTTTGCAGAAGGGACCTGTACAAGTGATTTTATTCTGCGCTGTGGGAAAGTGACATTTAACCACTGGCATTAACCAAACGACTTGCGCTGCTCAACGCACATACATGCAGAGAAATCATTTCATGTTTTTTGGGGAAGGTCTAGAGGGTCTTGCTGATTATTTATGAAGCTGTACGCTACTCTTGCTTTTACAGAGAGTCTTCCCTGCCCAGGAATGTTTAAGGCATACTGTATATCCCTCCCTTACAATGAAAACTCTGTTAAAAGCACAGAGGTACATAGGAATGGATCTGTTAAGAAATGAAACGAAAAACCTGGACAAAATGTCGAAACGGGTAGGATTTGGACTTAGCACATCTGACTGTGAGTCAGTTAATTGTATCTCTTCACCCACTGACCCCCTTTCCTTTTGTGTAATCCTTTTGCTCTCAATAGGATTTTCCAAAGTGGCTTTCATATAAAAGATCATAGACCTGCATTTTGTGGCACACAAGCCTCATATCCCGTTGCTCTTTATAAATTCACATCATCTCCCACCAATACAAGCTGTAAAAGGTTTTCAGGGCTTAGCCAAGCAAACTAGACTTGGGTCGAAGGTTAAGCAATCCTTAAATCAGCAGCAGAGTTAACATTGAAATCAGCCTCAGAATCTCTTAAAGGATGGTCCAACATCTGTTGCTTGCAGCACGCAATGGGGCAGCCTGGGTGCTGACAGCTTAAGCCAGCTCCTGTTCTTGCCTTGTCCTTGATCCTGCCATGGGCCCACATGCACTCAGAGGAATAGAGTGTTTCTCGTGTCTATGGGTCTGCCGTGATGCTCTCACGCTTGCATCACCCAGCCTTCGTGATGGGGAGGGTGTGTCAATTTGCAAGCACCCTGCAGCATGAATCTGTTTATCTTTAAATATAATTGCTATTAAACCAAACCCTTTAGGACCGGATCAATACGGCAGAAAAAGAATGCTGATGTATTGCTGTTTGCCTCTTAATTTCATACCATCCAACATATAAATGGTGTTTGGTCAATGATTTGCCATATCAAATGTCCTTATGTCACAGGCAGAAAGTTCAGAGGTCCTAATCAATGGTTTGGTTGGCTCTCCCTTTGCGCTTGCCTTAAGGCGCCAGCACCAGAGGCTGCCCGATTGCGCCCTGAAAGCAACCAATGTTGACCCATCCTTTAAGAGATTCTGAGGCTGATTTCAATGTTATTTTTGCTGCTGATTTAACGATTGCTCAACCTTCGACCCACGTCTAGTTTCCTTGGCTATGCCCTTGACATCTTTTACAGCTTGCATTGGTGGGAGATGATGTGAGTTTATCGAGAGCAACGGGATATGAGGCATGTGGGCCATAATCTGGGATTTTCTTTTAATAAGAAAGCCCCTTTAAGTAGGGAACTTTGGATGGACAGCCCTGCTGAGAGCAAAAGGATTACACAAAAGATAAGGGGGTCAGTGGGTCAAGGGATAGCACATCTGACTGTGAGTCAGTTTATTGTTAGTCCAAATCCTACCTGTTTCAACATTTTTCCAGGCTTTTTGTTTAATTTCTTAACAGATCCATTCCTATGTAGCTCAGCAACACATGTACTAATATTGGAATGATAATGGGAACATTGAATTGGCCCCTGCTCTGAAGGATGACACGTACATTTGTAAAGCATTCACTATTTTTAGCACATGACGGGACAGAAACTTTGTTAATTTGCAAGTCTTTATTTTTTAATTCATCTTTTTTGATGAAGATTGAAATTGTATGTTCATAGGGGCTGACGCCTGGGCAGCGGCAGGCAATTTGGAGAACAGAAATATTATTCATACATATTAAACAACAACACAATACATTTTGCGCCAAATTCAACACTAATGCCTCAGGAGCCTTTTACTTGTGAGTCCTAGTGACTGAATGAACAGCCCCGTCCCCTTCAATTTCTTGACTTGTACTTTTAGAAGTGGCACGGTTCCCATTCGACCAAATTCAGTATTATCACTTTCCCCATTGTTGTGCACGCCAGCGTAAACTGCTTTAAGGTGCTATTTGCAAACATCGCTCTGAACTACAGCTTTATTTGCTTCTAGGCCTTTATCTTTAATTGGGGCTGAGCAGTGTACTCTGGATTTGGCTGCTTTTAGTTGGTTGATTTCTTTTTTGATTTCTGTAACCTTCAAAGAGTCCCATTGTGAAATACCATTGTCAGAATATGCTACAGTGCATGAAAACTTAAAATAAATGGTTGGGAGAGGGAGAGGGGGAGGGAGGGGGCGGGGGGAGAAAGAGAGCGGGCGGGAGGGAGGAAGGAGGGAGGGAAGGAGGAAGGGAGAGAGAGAGAGAGACAGAGAGAGAGGAAACAAAGAAAATATGGTATTCGGGGGTTGGGGGGCTATGTTTTTACATGGAAAAGATTTTAGGCTTTTAATCAAGTGGAAATGGCTCTGTGGCTGGTATCTCAGCCTGTTGATGCTTTGTTGAGTTGCTTGGAACATGCAAGGAAGGAGACCTGAAGCACTCCCAACCAGGTTGCATGTCTCCAAGTTACTGAAATCCCACAGACCTCCTCCCTGTGCCACAAAGTTCTGGGCACTGAGCTCTGTAGTTCCCCACAAGTCGCAAAGCACCCCAGATTTACTTTCTCAAAGTTGCTAGTGACTGCTACCCCACCTCGACCACTATATTTTCCCCAGATACTTGCTACTGTGGAGTAAGCAGGGCTAATAAAGAGGGAGAGGGGGTTTGCCTATGCAAATCATCTGCCAGGATCCTACCTGGCAGGTCATTCCATCTTACCAGCTGACACCTGGGCAGCGGCAGGTAATTTGGAGAACAGACATATACGGACAGGCCACAAAGCAAAGGTTGGGCCGTTGATTGAGGATCCCTTTAGCCATGCCTCCCTAAGTTACCGAGGTCCAGAAAAATTCCACCCTCAGCTCTCATAGAGAGGTCCTTGGCCGATCGTGGCCGATCAGGGGAGTAAAGGGTCGGGGGTGACTGCACACTGCCTCACCTTTTCACTGCTTTCTACAGTGGTAATGCTTTTGCAGAAGGGGCCAGTACAAGTGATTTTGTTCTGCGCTGTGGGAAAGTGGTTAATGTCAGTGGATAAATGTCAAACTACTTGCGCTGTTCAACACACATACATGCAGAGAAATAATGTTATGTTTTTTGGGGAAGATCTAGAGGGTCCTGCTGATGATTTATTAAACTGTCTGCTACTCTTTCTTTTACATAGAGTCTTCCCTGCCCAGGAATGTTTAAGGCATATTGTATGTCCCTCCCTTACAATGAAAACTCTGTTGAAAGCACAGAGGTACATAGGAATGGATCTGTTAAGAAATGAAACAAAAAGCCTGGAAAATGTCGAACCAGGTAGTATTTGGACTTACAAAAGACGGACTCACAGTCAAATGTGCTATCCGTTGACCCACTGACCCCCTTACCTTTTGTGTAAGACTTTTGCTCTCAGTAGGGTTGTCCAAAGTTCTCTTCTTAAAGCGGCTTTCTTATAAAAAATCCTAGACCTGCTTTTTGTGGCACACATGCCTCATATCCCGTTGCTCTTGATAAACTCACATCATCTCCCCCCAATACAAGCTGTAAAAGATTTCCAGGCCTTATCCGAGCAAACTAGACGTGGGTCGAAGGTTCAGCAATCCTTAAATCAGCAGTAAAGTTAACATTGAAATCAGCCTCAGAATCTCTTCAAGGATGGTCCAACATCTATTGCTTACAGGGCTCAATCGGACAGCTTCTGGCACTGATGCCTTAAGCCACCTCCTGTTGTTGCCTTGTCCTTGATACAGCCATGGGCCCACATACACTCAGTGGTACAGAGTTTTTCTCATGTCTATGGGTCTATTGTGATGCTCTCAGGCTTGCATCACCCAGCCATTGTGATGGGGAGGGGTGTCATTTTGCAAGCACCCTGGAGCATGAATCTGTATATCTTCAAATATAATTGGCATTAAACCAAACCCTTTAGGACCAGATCAATACAGCAGCAAAGAATGCTTATTCATTGTTGTTTCCCTCTTCATTTCATACCACCCGATATTTAAATGGTGTTTGGACTTTCTACCCTCTGACATAAGGACATTTGGTATGGCAAACCTTTGACTAGATGTCCTAATCAATGGTTTGATTGACTCTCCCTTTGCACTTGCTTCAGCAACACATGTACTAATATTGGAATGATAATGTGAACATTAAATTGTCCCCTGCTCTAAAGGATGACACGCACATTCGTAAAGCATTCACTATTTTTGGCACATGACAGGACAGAAACTTTCTTAATTTGCAAGTCTTTATTTTTTAATACATGTTTTTTTAATGAAGATTGAAATTGTATGTTCATACATATTACACGACAACACAATACATTTTGCGCCAAATTCAACACTCATGCCTCAGGAGCCTTTTACTTGTGAGTCCTATTGACTGAATGAACAGCCCCCTCTCCTTCAATTTCTTGACTTGTACTTTTAGAAGTGGCACGCTTCTTTTGTTTTTTTATCCCATTTTACCAAACTCGGTATTATCAGTTTCCACCTTGTTGTGCACTCCAGCGTAAACTGCTTTAAGGTGCTATTTGCAAACATTGTTCTGAACTACAGCTTTACTTGCTTCTAGGCCTTAATCTTTAATTGGGGCTAAGCAGTGTACTCTGGCTTTGGCTGCTTTTAGTTGGTTGGTTTCTTTTTTGATTTCTGTAACTTTCAAAGAGTCCCATTGTGAAATACCGTTGTCAGAATGTGCTACAGTGCATGAAAACTTAAAATAAATGGTTGTGAGAGGGGGAGGGAGGGGGCGGGGGGAGAAAGAGAGCGGGCGGGAGGGGGGAAGGTTAAGGAGGGAGAGAGAGAGAGAGAGAGAGAGAGAGAGAGAGAGAGAGAGAGAGAGAGAAAAAACAAAGAAAATATGGTATTCGGGGGGGGCTATGTTTTTACATGGAAAAGATTTTAGGCTTTTAATCAAGTGGAAAGAGGCTCTGTGGCTGGTATCTCAGCCTGTTGATGCTTTGTTGAGTTGCTTGGAACATGCAACAAAGGTGACCTGAAGCACTCCCGACCAGGTTGCATGTCTCTAATTTACTGAAATCCCACAGACCTCCTCCGTGTGCCACAAAGTACCTGAGCTCTGCAGTTGTTCCCCACAAGTCGCCAAGCTCCCCAGATTTACTTTCTCAGAGTTGCTAGTTACTGCTACCCTACCTCGACCACTATATTTTCCCCAGATACTTGCTACTGTGCAGAAAGCAGGGCTAAGAGAGAGGGAGAAGGGGTGTGCCTATGCAAATCATCTGCCAGGATCATTCCTGGGAGGTCATTCCATCCCACCAAATGACACCCGAGCAGCGGCACATAATTTGGAGAACAGAAATATTCGGACAGGCCACAAAGCAAAGGCTGGGCCGTTGATTGAGGAACCCTTTAGCCATGTCTCCCTAAGTTACCGAGGTCCAGAAAAATTCCACCCTCAGCTCTCATAGAGAGGTCCTTGGCCGATCGTGGCCGATCAGGGCCGTGAAGGGTCGGGGTGACTGCACACTGCCTCACCTTTTCACTGCTTTCTACAGCGGTAATGCTTTTGCAGAAGGGACCTGTACAAGTGATTTTATTCTGCGCTGTGGGAAAGTGACATTTAACCACTGGCATTAACCAAACGACTTGCGCTGCTCAACGCACATACATGCAGAGAAATCATTTCATGTTTTTTGGGGAAGGTCTAGAGGGTCTTGCTGATTATTTATGAAGCTGTACGCTACTCTTGCTTTTACAGAGAGTCTTCCCTGCCCAGGAATGTTTAAGGCATACTGTATATCCCTCCCTTACAATGAAAACTCTGTTAAAAGCACAGAGGTACATAGGAATGGATCTGTTAAGAAATGAAACGAAAAACCTGGACAAAATGTCGAAACGGGTAGGATTTGGACTTAGCACATCTGACTGTGAGTCAGTTAATTGTATCTCTTCACCCACTGACCCCCTTTCCTTTTGTGTAATCCTTTTGCTCTCAATAGGATTTTCCAAAGTGGCTTTCATATAAAAGATCATAGACCTGCATTTTGTGGCACACAAGCCTCATATCCCGTTGCTCTTTATAAATTCACATCATCTCCCACCAATACAAGCTGTAAAAGGTTTTCAGGGCTTAGCCAAGCAAACTAGACTTGGGTCGAAGGTTAAGCAATCCTTAAATCAGCAGCAGAGTTAACATTGAAATCAGCCTCAGAATCTCTTAAAGGATGGTCCAACATCTGTTGCTTGCAGCACGCAATGGGGCAGCCTGGGTGCTGACAGCTTAAGCCAGCTCCTGTTCTTGCCTTGTCCTTGATCCAGCCATGGGCCCACATGCACTCAGAGGAATAGAGTGTTTCTCGTGTCTATGGGTCTGCCGTGATGCTCTCACGCTTGCATCACCCAGCCTTCGTGATGGGGAGGGTGTGTCAATTTGCAAGCACCCTGCAGCATGAATCTGTTTATCTTTAAATATAATTGCTATTAAACCAAACCCTTTAGGACCGGATCAATACGGCAGAAAAAGAATGCTGATGTATTGCTGTTTGCCTCTTAATTTCATACCATCCAACATATAAATGGTGTTTGGTCAATGATTTGCCATATCAAATGTCCTTATGTCACAGGCAGAAAGTTCAGAGGTCCTAATCAATGGTTTGGTTGGCTCTCCCTTTGCGCTTGCCTTAAGGCGCCAGCACCAGAGGCTGCCCGATTGCGCCCTGAAAGCAACCAATGTTGACCCATCCTTTAAGAGATTCTGAGGCTGATTTCAATGTTATTTTTGCTGCTGATTTAACGATTGCTCAACCTTCGACCCACGTCTAGTTTCCTTGGCTATGCCCTTGACATCTTTTACAGCTTGCATTGGTGGGAGATGATGTGAGTTTATCGAGAGCAACGGGATATGAGGCATGTGGGCCATAAAAAACAGCTCTGGGATTTTCTTTTAATAAGAAAGCCCCTTTAAGTAGGGAACTTTGGATGGACAGCCCTGCTGAGAGCAAAAGGATTACACAAAAGATAAGGGGGTCAGTGGGTCAAGGGATAGCACATCTGACTGTGAGTCAGTTTATTGTTAGTCCAAATCCTACCTGTTTCAACATTTTTCCAGGCTTTTTGTTTAATTTCTTAACAGATCCATTCCTATGTAGCTCAGCAACACATGTACTAATATTGGAATGATAATGGGAACATTGAATTGGCCCCTGCTCTGAAGGATGACACGTACATTTGTAAAGCATTCACTATTTTTAGCACATGACGGGACAGAAACTTTGTTAATTTGCAAGTCTTTATTTTTTAATTCATCTTTTTTGATGAAGATTGAAATTGTATGTTCATAGGGGCTGACGCCTGGGCAGCGGCAGGCAATTTGGAGAACAGAAATATTATTCATACATATTAAACAACAACACAATACATTTTGCGCCAAATTCAACACTAATGCCTCAGGAGCCTTTTACTTGTGAGTCCTAGTGACTGAATGAACAGCCCCGTCCCCTTCAATTTCTTGACTTGTACTTTTAGAAGTGGCACGGTTCCCATTCGACCAAATTCAGTATTATCACTTTCCCCATTGTTGTGCACGCCAGCGTAAACTGCTTTAAGGTGCTATTTGCAAACATCGCTCTGAACTACAGCTTTATTTGCTTCTAGGCCTTTATCTTTAATTGGGGCTGAGCAGTGTACTCTGGATTTGGCTGCTTTTAGTTGGTTGATTTCTTTTTTGATTTCTGTAACCTTCAAAGAGTCCCATTGTGAAATACCATTGTCAGAATATGCTACAGTGCATGAAAACTTAAAATAAATGGTTGGGAGAGGGAGAGGGGGAGGGAGGGGGCGGGGGGAGAAAGAGAGCGGGCGGGAGGGAGGAAGGAGGGAGGGAAGGAGGAAGGGAGAGAGAGAGAGAGACAGAGAGAGAGGAAACAAAGAAAATATGGTATTCGGGGGTTGGGGGGCTATGTTTTTACATGGAAAAGATTTTAGGCTTTTAATCAAGTGGAAATGGCTCTGTGGCTGGTATCTCAGCCTGTTGATGCTTTGTTGAGTTGCTTGGAACATGCAAGGAAGGAGACCTGAAGCACTCCCAACCAGGTTGCATGTCTCCAAGTTACTGAAATCCCACAGACCTCCTCCCTGTGCCACAAAGTTCTGGGCACTGAGCTCTGTAGTTCCCCACAAGTCGCAAAGCACCCCAGATTTACTTTCTCAAAGTTGCTAGTGACTGCTACCCCACCTCGACCACTATATTTTCCCCAGATACTTGCTACTGTGGAGTAAGCAGGGCTAATAAAGAGGGAGAGGGGGTTTGCCTATGCAAATCATCTGCCAGGATCCTACCTGGCAGGTCATTCCATCTTACCAGCTGACACCTGGGCAGCGGCAGGTAATTTGGAGAACAGACATATACGGACAGGCCACAAAGCAAAGGTTGGGCCGTTGATTGAGGATCCCTTTAGCCATGCCTCCCTAAGTTACCGAGGTCCAGAAAAATTCCACCCTCAGCTCTCATAGAGAGGTCCTTGGCCGATCGTGGCCGATCAGGGGAGTAAAGGGTCGGGGGTGACTGCACACTGCCTCACCTTTTCACTGCTTTCTACAGTGGTAATGCTTTTGCAGAAGGGGCCAGTACAAGTGATTTTGTTCTGCGCTGTGGGAAAGTGGTTAATGTCAGTGGATAAATGTCAAACTACTTGCGCTGTTCAACACACATACATGCAGAGAAATAATGTTATGTTTTTTGGGGAAGATCTAGAGGGTCCTGCTGATGATTTATTAAACTGTCTGCTACTCTTTCTTTTACATAGAGTCTTCCCTGCCCAGGAATGTTTAAGGCATATTGTATGTCCCTCCCTTACAATGAAAACTCTGTTGAAAGCACAGAGGTACATAGGAATGGATCTGTTAAGAAATGAAACAAAAAGCCTGGAAAATGTCGAACCAGGTAGTATTTGGACTTACAAAAGACGGACTCACAGTCAAATGTGCTATCCGTTGACCCACTGACCCCCTTACCTTTTGTGTAAGACTTTTGCTCTCAGTAGGGTTGTCCAAAGTTCTCTTCTTAAAGCGGCTTTCTTATAAAAAATCCTAGACCTGCTTTTTGTGGCACACATGCCTCATATCCCGTTGCTCTTGATAAACTCACATCATCTCCCCCCAATACAAGCTGTAAAAGATTTCCAGGCCTTATCCGAGCAAACTAGACGTGGGTCGAAGGTTCAGCAATCCTTAAATCAGCAGTAAAGTTAACATTGAAATCAGCCTCAGAATCTCTTCAAGGATGGTCCAACATCTATTGCTTACAGGGCTCAATCGGACAGCTTCTGGCACTGATGCCTTCAGCCACCTCCTGTTGTTGCCTTGTCCTTGATACAGCAATGGGCCCACATACACTCAGTGGTACAGAGTTTTTCTCATGTCTATGGGTCTATTGTGATGCTCTCAGGCTTGCATCACCCAGCCATTGTGATGGGGAGGGGTGTCATTTTGCAAGCACCCTGGAGCATGAATCTGTATATCTTCAAATATAATTGGCATTAAACCAAACCCTTTAGGACCAGATCAATACAGCAGCAAAGAATGCTTATTCATTGTTGTTTCCCTCTTCATTTCATACCACCCGATATTTAAATGGTGTTTGGACTTTCTACCCTCTGACATAAGGACATTTGGTATGGCAAACCTTTGACTAGATGTCCTAATCAATGGTTTGATTGACTCTCCCTTTGCACTTGCTTCAGCAACACATGTACTAATATTGGAATGATAATGTGAACATTAAATTGTCCCCTGCTCTAAAGGATGACACGCACATTCGTAAAGCATTCACTATTTTTGGCACATGACAGGACAGAAACTTTCTTAATTTGCAAGTCTTTATTTTTTAATACATGTTTTTTTAATGAAGATTGAAATTGTATGTTCATACATATTACACGACAACACAATACATTTTGCGCCAAATTCAACACTCATGCCTCAGGAGCCTTTTACTTGTGAGTCCTATTGACTGAATGAACAGCCCCCTCTCCTTCAATTTCTTGACTTGTACTTTTAGAAGTGGCACGCTTCTTTTGTTTTTTTATCCCATTTTACCAAACTCGGTATTATCAGTTTCCACCTTGTTGTGCACTCCAGCGTAAACTGCTTTAAGGTGCTATTTGCAAACATTGTTCTGAACTACAGCTTTACTTGCTTCTAGGCCTTAATCTTTAATTGGGGCTGAGCAGTGTACTCTGGCTTTGGCTGCTTTTAGTTGGTTGGTTTCTTTTTTGATTTCTGTAACTTTCAAAGAGTCCCATTGTGAAATACCGTTGTCAGAATGTGCTACAGTGCATGAAAACTTAAAATAAATGGTTGTGAGAGGGGGAGGGAGGGGGCGGGGGGAGAAAGAGAGCGGGCGGGAGGGGGGAAGGTTAAGGAGGGAGGAGAGAGAGAGAGAGAGAGAGAGAGAGAGAGAGAGAGAAAAAACAAAGAAAATATGGTATTCGGGGGGGGCTATGTTTTTACATGGAAAAGATTTTAGGCTTTTAATCAAGTGGAAAGAGGCTCTGTGGCTGGTATCTCAGCCTGTTGATGCTTTGTTGAGTTGCTTGGAACATGCAACAAAGGTGACCTGAAGCACTCCCGACCAGGTTGCATGTCTCTAATTTACTGAAATCCCACAGACCTCCTCCGTGTGCCACAAAGTACCTGAGCTCTGCAGTTGTTCCCCACAAGTCGCCAAGCTCCCCAGATTTACTTTCTCAGAGTTGCTAGTTACTGCTACCCTACCTCGACCACTATATTTTCCCCAGATACTTGCTACTGTGCAGAAAGCAGGGCTAAGAGAGAGGGAGAAGGGGTGTGCCTATGCAAATCATCTGCCAGGATCATTCCTGGGAGGTCATTCCATCCCACCAAATGACACCCGAGCAGCGGCACATAATTTGGAGAACAGAAATATTCGGACAGGCCACAAAGCAAAGGCTGGGCCGTTGATTGAGGAACCCTTTAGCCATGTCTCCCTAAGTTACCGAGGTCCAGAAAAATTCCACCCTCAGCTCTCATAGAGAGGTCCTTGGCCGATCGTGGCCGATCAGGGCCGTGAAGGGTCGGGGTGACTGCACACTGCCTCACCTTTTCACTGCTTTCTACAGCGGTAATGCTTTTGCAGAAGGGACCTGTACAAGTGATTTTATTCTGCGCTGTGGGAAAGTGACATTTAACCACTGGCATTAACCAAACGACTTGCGCTGCTCAACGCACATACATGCAGAGAAATCATTTCATGTTTTTTGGGGAAGGTCTAGAGGGTCTTGCTGATTATTTATGAAGCTGTACGCTACTCTTGCTTTTACAGAGAGTCTTCCCTGCCCAGGAATGTTTAAGGCATACTGTATATCCCTCCCTTACAATGAAAACTCTGTTAAAAGCACAGAGGTACATAGGAATGGATCTGTTAAGAAATGAAACGAAAAACCTGGACAAAATGTCGAAACGGGTAGGATTTGGACTTAGCACATCTGACTGTGAGTCAGTTAATTGTATCTCTTCACCCACTGACCCCCTTTCCTTTTGTGTAATCCTTTTGCTCTCAATAGGATTTTCCAAAGTGGCTTTCATATAAAAGATCATAGACCTGCATTTTGTGGCACACAAGCCTCATATCCCGTTGCTCTTTATAAATTCACATCATCTCCCACCAATACAAGCTGTAAAAGGTTTTCAGGGCTTAGCCAAGCAAACTAGACTTGGGTCGAAGGTTAAGCAATCCTTAAATCAGCAGCAGAGTTAACATTGAAATCAGCCTCAGAATCTCTTAAAGGATGGTCCAACATCTGTTGCTTGCAGCACGCAATGGGGCAGCCTGGGTGCTGACAGCTTAAGCCAGCTCCTGTTCTTGCCTTGTCCTTGATCCTGCCATGGGCCCACATGCACTCAGAGGAATAGAGTGTTTCTCGTGTCTATGGGTCTGCCGTGATGCTCTCACGCTTGCATCACCCAGCCTTCGTGATGGGGAGGGTGTGTCAATTTGCAAGCACCCTGCAGCATGAATCTGTTTATCTTTAAATATAATTGCTATTAAACCAAACCCTTTAGGACCGGATCAATACGGCAGAAAAAGAATGCTGATGTATTGCTGTTTGCCTCTTAATTTCATACCATCCAACATATAAATGGTGTTTGGTCAATGATTTGCCATATCAAATGTCCTTATGTCACAGGCAGAAAGTTCAGAGGTCCTAATCAATGGTTTGGTTGGCTCTCCCTTTGCGCTTGCCTTAAGGCGCCAGCACCAGAGGCTGCCCGATTGCGCCCTGAAAGCAACCAATGTTGACCCATCCTTTAAGAGATTCTGAGGCTGATTTCAATGTTATTTTTGCTGCTGATTTAACGATTGCTCAACCTTCGACCCACGTCTAGTTTCCTTGGCTATGCCCTTGACATCTTTTACAGCTTGCATTGGTGGGAGATGATGTGAGTTTATCGAGAGCAACGGGATATGAGGCATGTGGGCCATAAAAAACAGCTCTGGGATTTTCTTTTAATAAGAAAGCCCCTTTAAGTAGGGAACTTTGGATGGACAGCCCTGCTGAGAGCAAAAGGATTACACAAAAGATAAGGGGGTCAGTGGGTCAAGGGATAGCACATCTGACTGTGAGTCAGTTTATTGTTAGTCCAAATCCTACCTGTTTCAACATTTTTCCAGGCTTTTTGTTTAATTTCTTAACAGATCCATTCCTATGTAGCTCAGCAACACATGTACTAATATTGGAATGATAATGGGAACATTGAATTGGCCCCTGCTCTGAAGGATGACACGTACATTTGTAAAGCATTCACTATTTTTAGCACATGACGGGACAGAAACTTTGTTAATTTGCAAGTCTTTATTTTTTAATTCATCTTTTTTGATGAAGATTGAAATTGTATGTTCATAGGGGCTGACGCCTGGGCAGCGGCAGGCAATTTGGAGAACAGAAATATTATTCATACATATTAAACAACAACACAATACATTTTGCGCCAAATTCAACACTAATGCCTCAGGAGCCTTTTACTTGTGAGTCCTAGTGACTGAATGAACAGCCCCGTCCCCTTCAATTTCTTGACTTGTACTTTTAGAAGTGGCACGGTTCCCATTCGACCAAATTCAGTATTATCACTTTCCCCATTGTTGTGCACGCCAGCGTAAACTGCTTTAAGGTGCTATTTGCAAACATCGCTCTGAACTACAGCTTTATTTGCTTCTAGGCCTTTATCTTTAATTGGGGCTGAGCAGTGTACTCTGGATTTGGCTGCTTTTAGTTGGTTGATTTCTTTTTTGATTTCTGTAACCTTCAAAGAGTCCCATTGTGAAATACCATTGTCAGAATATGCTACAGTGCATGAAAACTTAAAATAAATGGTTGGGAGAGGGAGAGGGGGAGGGAGGGGGCGGGGGGAGAAAGAGAGCGGGCGGGAGGGAGGAAGGAGGGAGGGAAGGAGGAAGGGAGAGAGAGAGAGAGACAGAGAGAGAGGAAACAAAGAAAATATGGTATTCGGGGGTTGGGGGGCTATGTTTTTACATGGAAAAGATTTTAGGCTTTTAATCAAGTGGAAATGGCTCTGTGGCTGGTATCTCAGCCTGTTGATGCTTTGTTGAGTTGCTTGGAACATGCAAGGAAGGAGACCTGAAGCACTCCCAACCAGGTTGCATGTCTCCAAGTTACTGAAATCCCACAGACCTCCTCCCTGTGCCACAAAGTTCTGGGCACTGAGCTCTGTAGTTCCCCACAAGTCGCAAAGCACCCCAGATTTACTTTCTCAAAGTTGCTAGTGACTGCTACCCCACCTCGACCACTATATTTTCCCCAGATACTTGCTACTGTGGAGTAAGCAGGGCTAATAAAGAGGGAGAGGGGGTTTGCCTATGCAAATCATCTGCCAGGATCCTACCTGGCAGGTCATTCCATCTTACCAGCTGACACCTGGGCAGCGGCAGGTAATTTGGAGAACAGACATATACGGACAGGCCACAAAGCAAAGGTTGGGCCGTTGATTGAGGATCCCTTTAGCCATGCCTCCCTAAGTTACCGAGGTCCAGAAAAATTCCACCCTCAGCTCTCATAGAGAGGTCCTTGGCCGATCGTGGCCGATCAGGGGAGTAAAGGGTCGGGGGTGACTGCACACTGCCTCACCTTTTCACTGCTTTCTACAGTGGTAATGCTTTTGCAGAAGGGGCCAGTACAAGTGATTTTGTTCTGCGCTGTGGGAAAGTGGTTAATGTCAGTGGATAAATGTCAAACTACTTGCGCTGTTCAACACACATACATGCAGAGAAATAATGTTATGTTTTTTGGGGAAGATCTAGAGGGTCCTGCTGATGATTTATTAAACTGTCTGCTACTCTTTCTTTTACATAGAGTCTTCCCTGCCCAGGAATGTTTAAGGCATATTGTATGTCCCTCCCTTACAATGAAAACTCTGTTGAAAGCACAGAGGTACATAGGAATGGATCTGTTAAGAAATGAAACAAAAAGCCTGGAAAATGTCGAACCAGGTAGTATTTGGACTTACAAAAGACGGACTCACAGTCAAATGTGCTATCCGTTGACCCACTGACCCCCTTACCTTTTGTGTAAGACTTTTGCTCTCAGTAGGGTTGTCCAAAGTTCTCTTCTTAAAGCGGCTTTCTTATAAAAAATCCTAGACCTGCTTTTTGTGGCACACATGCCTCATATCCCGTTGCTCTTGATAAACTCACATCATCTCCCCCCAATACAAGCTGTAAAAGATTTCCAGGCCTTATCCGAGCAAACTAGACGTGGGTCGAAGGTTCAGCAATCCTTAAATCAGCAGTAAAGTTAACATTGAAATCAGCCTCAGAATCTCTTCAAGGATGGTCCAACATCTATTGCTTACAGGGCTCAATCGGACAGCTTCTGGCACTGATGCCTTAAGCCACCTCCTGTTGTTGCCTTGTCCTTGATACAGCCATGGGCCCACATACACTCAGTGGTACAGAGTTTTTCTCATGTCTATGGGTCTATTGTGATGCTCTCAGGCTTGCATCACCCAGCCATTGTGATGGGGAGGGGTGTCATTTTGCAAGCACCCTGGAGCATGAATCTGTATATCTTCAAATATAATTGGCATTAAACCAAACCCTTTAGGACCAGATCAATACAGCAGCAAAGAATGCTTATTCATTGTTGTTTCCCTCTTCATTTCATACCACCCGATATTTAAATGGTGTTTGGACTTTCTACCCTCTGACATAAGGACATTTGGTATGGCAAACCTTTGACTAGATGTCCTAATCAATGGTTTGATTGACTCTCCCTTTGCACTTGCTTCAGCAACACATGTACTAATATTGGAATGATAATGTGAACATTAAATTGTCCCCTGCTCTAAAGGATGACACGCACATTCGTAAAGCATTCACTATTTTTGGCACATGACAGGACAGAAACTTTCTTAATTTGCAAGTCTTTATTTTTTAATACATGTTTTTTTAATGAAGATTGAAATTGTATGTTCATACATATTACACGACAACACAATACATTTTGCGCCAAATTCAACACTCATGCCTCAGGAGCCTTTTACTTGTGAGTCCTATTGACTGAATGAACAGCCCCCTCTCCTTCAATTTCTTGACTTGTACTTTTAGAAGTGGCACGCTTCTTTTGTTTTTTTATCCCATTTTACCAAACTCGGTATTATCAGTTTCCACCTTGTTGTGCACTCCAGCGTAAACTGCTTTAAGGTGCTATTTGCAAACATTGTTCTGAACTACAGCTTTACTTGCTTCTAGGCCTTAATCTTTAATTGGGGCTAAGCAGTGTACTCTGGCTTTGGCTGCTTTTAGTTGGTTGGTTTCTTTTTTGATTTCTGTAACTTTCAAAGAGTCCCATTGTGAAATACCGTTGTCAGAATGTGCTACAGTGCATGAAAACTTAAAATAAATGGTTGTGAGAGGGGGAGGGAGGGGGCGGGGGGAGAAAGAGAGCGGGCGGGAGGGGGGAAGGTTAAGGAGGGAGAGAGAGAGAGAGAGAGAGAGAGAGAGAGAGAGAGAGAGAGAAAAAACAAAGAAAATATGGTATTCGGGGGGGGCTATGTTTTTACATGGAAAAGATTTTAGGCTTTTAATCAAGTGGAAAGAGGCTCTGTGGCTGGTATCTCAGCCTGTTGATGCTTTGTTGAGTTGCTTGGAACATGCAACAAAGGTGACCTGAAGCACTCCCGACCAGGTTGCATGTCTCTAATTTACTGAAATCCCACAGACCTCCTCCGTGTGCCACAAAGTACCTGAGCTCTGCAGTTGTTCCCCACAAGTCGCCAAGCTCCCCAGATTTACTTTCTCAGAGTTGCTAGTTACTGCTACCCTACCTCGACCACTATATTTTCCCCAGATACTTGCTACTGTGCAGAAAGCAGGGCTAAGAGAGAGGGAGAAGGGGTGTGCCTATGCAAATCATCTGCCAGGATCATTCCTGGGAGGTCATTCCATCCCACCAAATGACACCCGAGCAGCGGCACATAATTTGGAGAACAGAAATATTCGGACAGGCCACAAAGCAAAGGCTGGGCCGTTGATTGAGGAACCCTTTAGCCATGTCTCCCTAAGTTACCGAGGTCCAGAAAAATTCCACCCTCAGCTCTCATAGAGAGGTCCTTGGCCGATCGTGGCCGATCAGGGCCGTGAAGGGTCGGGGTGACTGCACACTGCCTCACCTTTTCACTGCTTTCTACAGCGGTAATGCTTTTGCAGAAGGGACCTGTACAAGTGATTTTATTCTGCGCTGTGGGAAAGTGACATTTAACCACTGGCATTAACCAAACGACTTGCGCTGCTCAACGCACATACATGCAGAGAAATCATTTCATGTTTTTTGGGGAAGGTCTAGAGGGTCTTGCTGATTATTTATGAAGCTGTACGCTACTCTTGCTTTTACAGAGAGTCTTCCCTGCCCAGGAATGTTTAAGGCATACTGTATATCCCTCCCTTACAATGAAAACTCTGTTAAAAGCACAGAGGTACATAGGAATGGATCTGTTAAGAAATGAAACGAAAAACCTGGACAAAATGTCGAAACGGGTAGGATTTGGACTTAGCACATCTGACTGTGAGTCAGTTAATTGTATCTCTTCACCCACTGACCCCCTTTCCTTTTGTGTAATCCTTTTGCTCTCAATAGGATTTTCCAAAGTGGCTTTCATATAAAAGATCATAGACCTGCATTTTGTGGCACACAAGCCTCATATCCCGTTGCTCTTTATAAATTCACATCATCTCCCACCAATACAAGCTGTAAAAGGTTTTCAGGGCTTAGCCAAGCAAACTAGACTTGGGTCGAAGGTTAAGCAATCCTTAAATCAGCAGCAGAGTTAACATTGAAATCAGCCTCAGAATCTCTTAAAGGATGGTCCAACATCTGTTGCTTGCAGCACGCAATGGGGCAGCCTGGGTGCTGACAGCTTAAGCCAGCTCCTGTTCTTGCCTTGTCCTTGATCCAGCCATGGGCCCACATGCACTCAGAGGAATAGAGTGTTTCTCGTGTCTATGGGTCTGCCGTGATGCTCTCACGCTTGCATCACCCAGCCTTCGTGATGGGGAGGGTGTGTCAATTTGCAAGCACCCTGCAGCATGAATCTGTTTATCTTTAAATATAATTGCTATTAAACCAAACCCTTTAGGACCGGATCAATACGGCAGAAAAAGAATGCTGATGTATTGCTGTTTGCCTCTTAATTTCATACCATCCAACATATAAATGGTGTTTGGTCAATGATTTGCCATATCAAATGTCCTTATGTCACAGGCAGAAAGTTCAGAGGTCCTAATCAATGGTTTGGTTGGCTCTCCCTTTGCGCTTGCCTTAAGGCGCCAGCACCAGAGGCTGCCCGATTGCGCCCTGAAAGCAACCAATGTTGACCCATCCTTTAAGAGATTCTGAGGCTGATTTCAATGTTATTTTTGCTGCTGATTTAACGATTGCTCAACCTTCGACCCACGTCTAGTTTCCTTGGCTATGCCCTTGACATCTTTTACAGCTTGCATTGGTGGGAGATGATGTGAGTTTATCGAGAGCAACGGGATATGAGGCATGTGGGCCATAAAAAACAGCTCTGGGATTTTCTTTTAATAAGAAAGCCCCTTTAAGTAGGGAACTTTGGATGGACAGCCCTGCTGAGAGCAAAAGGATTACACAAAAGATAAGGGGGTCAGTGGGTCAAGGGATAGCACATCTGACTGTGAGTCAGTTTATTGTTAGTCCAAATCCTACCTGTTTCAACATTTTTCCAGGCTTTTTGTTTAATTTCTTAACAGATCCATTCCTATGTAGCTCAGCAACACATGTACTAATATTGGAATGATAATGGGAACATTGAATTGGCCCCTGCTCTGAAGGATGACACGTACATTTGTAAAGCATTCACTATTTTTAGCACATGACGGGACAGAAACTTTGTTAATTTGCAAGTCTTTATTTTTTAATTCATCTTTTTTGATGAAGATTGAAATTGTATGTTCATAGGGGCTGACGCCTGGGCAGCGGCAGGCAATTTGGAGAACAGAAATATTATTCATACATATTAAACAACAACACAATACATTTTGCGCCAAATTCAACACTAATGCCTCAGGAGCCTTTTACTTGTGAGTCCTAGTGACTGAATGAACAGCCCCGTCCCCTTCAATTTCTTGACTTGTACTTTTAGAAGTGGCACGGTTCCCATTCGACCAAATTCAGTATTATCACTTTCCCCATTGTTGTGCACGCCAGCGTAAACTGCTTTAAGGTGCTATTTGCAAACATCGCTCTGAACTACAGCTTTATTTGCTTCTAGGCCTTTATCTTTAATTGGGGCTGAGCAGTGTACTCTGGATTTGGCTGCTTTTAGTTGGTTGATTTCTTTTTTGATTTCTGTAACCTTCAAAGAGTCCCATTGTGAAATACCATTGTCAGAATATGCTACAGTGCATGAAAACTTAAAATAAATGGTTGGGAGAGGGAGAGGGGGAGGGAGGGGGCGGGGGGAGAAAGAGAGCGGGCGGGAGGGAGGAAGGAGGGAGGGAAGGAGGAAGGGAGAGAGAGAGAGAGACAGAGAGAGAGGAAACAAAGAAAATATGGTATTCGGGGGTTGGGGGGCTATGTTTTTACATGGAAAAGATTTTAGGCTTTTAATCAAGTGGAAATGGCTCTGTGGCTGGTATCTCAGCCTGTTGATGCTTTGTTGAGTTGCTTGGAACATGCAAGGAAGGAGACCTGAAGCACTCCCAACCAGGTTGCATGTCTCCAAGTTACTGAAATCCCACAGACCTCCTCCCTGTGCCACAAAGTTCTGGGCACTGAGCTCTGTAGTTCCCCACAAGTCGCAAAGCACCCCAGATTTACTTTCTCAAAGTTGCTAGTGACTGCTACCCCACCTCGACCACTATATTTTCCCCAGATACTTGCTACTGTGGAGTAAGCAGGGCTAATAAAGAGGGAGAGGGGGTTTGCCTATGCAAATCATCTGCCAGGATCCTACCTGGCAGGTCATTCCATCTTACCAGCTGACACCTGGGCAGCGGCAGGTAATTTGGAGAACAGACATATACGGACAGGCCACAAAGCAAAGGTTGGGCCGTTGATTGAGGATCCCTTTAGCCATGCCTCCCTAAGTTACCGAGGTCCAGAAAAATTCCACCCTCAGCTCTCATAGAGAGGTCCTTGGCCGATCGTGGCCGATCAGGGGAGTAAAGGGTCGGGGGTGACTGCACACTGCCTCACCTTTTCACTGCTTTCTACAGTGGTAATGCTTTTGCAGAAGGGGCCAGTACAAGTGATTTTGTTCTGCGCTGTGGGAAAGTGGTTAATGTCAGTGGATAAATGTCAAACTACTTGCGCTGTTCAACACACATACATGCAGAGAAATAATGTTATGTTTTTTGGGGAAGATCTAGAGGGTCCTGCTGATGATTTATTAAACTGTCTGCTACTCTTTCTTTTACATAGAGTCTTCCCTGCCCAGGAATGTTTAAGGCATATTGTATGTCCCTCCCTTACAATGAAAACTCTGTTGAAAGCACAGAGGTACATAGGAATGGATCTGTTAAGAAATGAAACAAAAAGCCTGGAAAATGTCGAACCAGGTAGTATTTGGACTTACAAAAGACGGACTCACAGTCAAATGTGCTATCCGTTGACCCACTGACCCCCTTACCTTTTGTGTAAGACTTTTGCTCTCAGTAGGGTTGTCCAAAGTTCTCTTCTTAAAGCGGCTTTCTTATAAAAAATCCTAGACCTGCTTTTTGTGGCACACATGCCTCATATCCCGTTGCTCTTGATAAACTCACATCATCTCCCCCCAATACAAGCTGTAAAAGATTTCCAGGCCTTATCCGAGCAAACTAGACGTGGGTCGAAGGTTCAGCAATCCTTAAATCAGCAGTAAAGTTAACATTGAAATCAGCCTCAGAATCTCTTCAAGGATGGTCCAACATCTATTGCTTACAGGGCTCAATCGGACAGCTTCTGGCACTGATGCCTTCAGCCACCTCCTGTTGTTGCCTTGTCCTTGATACAGCAATGGGCCCACATACACTCAGTGGTACAGAGTTTTTCTCATGTCTATGGGTCTATTGTGATGCTCTCAGGCTTGCATCACCCAGCCATTGTGATGGGGAGGGGTGTCATTTTGCAAGCACCCTGGAGCATGAATCTGTATATCTTCAAATATAATTGGCATTAAACCAAACCCTTTAGGACCAGATCAATACAGCAGCAAAGAATGCTTATTCATTGTTGTTTCCCTCTTCATTTCATACCACCCGATATTTAAATGGTGTTTGGACTTTCTACCCTCTGACATAAGGACATTTGGTATGGCAAACCTTTGACTAGATGTCCTAATCAATGGTTTGATTGACTCTCCCTTTGCACTTGCTTCAGCAACACATGTACTAATATTGGAATGATAATGTGAACATTAAATTGTCCCCTGCTCTAAAGGATGACACGCACATTCGTAAAGCATTCACTATTTTTGGCACATGACAGGACAGAAACTTTCTTAATTTGCAAGTCTTTATTTTTTAATACATGTTTTTTTAATGAAGATTGAAATTGTATGTTCATACATATTACACGACAACACAATACATTTTGCGCCAAATTCAACACTCATGCCTCAGGAGCCTTTTACTTGTGAGTCCTATTGACTGAATGAACAGCCCCCTCTCCTTCAATTTCTTGACTTGTACTTTTAGAAGTGGCACGCTTCTTTTGTTTTTTTATCCCATTTTACCAAACTCGGTATTATCAGTTTCCACCTTGTTGTGCACTCCAGCGTAAACTGCTTTAAGGTGCTATTTGCAAACATTGTTCTGAACTACAGCTTTACTTGCTTCTAGGCCTTAATCTTTAATTGGGGCTGAGCAGTGTACTCTGGCTTTGGCTGCTTTTAGTTGGTTGGTTTCTTTTTTGATTTCTGTAACTTTCAAAGAGTCCCATTGTGAAATACCGTTGTCAGAATGTGCTACAGTGCATGAAAACTTAAAATAAATGGTTGTGAGAGGGGGAGGGAGGGGGCGGGGGGAGAAAGAGAGCGGGCGGGAGGGGGGAAGGTTAAGGAGGGAGGGAGAGAGAGAGAGAGAGAGAGAGAGAGAGAGAGAGAGAGAAAAAACAAAGAAAATATGGTATTCGGGGGGGGCTATGTTTTTACATGGAAAAGATTTTAGGCTTTTAATCAAGTGGAAAGAGGCTCTGTGGCTGGTATCTCAGCCTGTTGATGCTTTGTTGAGTTGCTTGGAACATGCAACAAAGGTGACCTGAAGCACTCCCGACCAGGTTGCATGTCTCTAATTTACTGAAATCCCACAGACCTCCTCCGTGTGCCACAAAGTACCTGAGCTCTGCAGTTGTTCCCCACAAGTCGCCAAGCTCCCCAGATTTACTTTCTCAGAGTTGCTAGTTACTGCTACCCTACCTCGACCACTATATTTTCCCCAGATACTTGCTACTGTGCAGAAAGCAGGGCTAAGAGAGAGGGAGAAGGGGTGTGCCTATGCAAATCATCTGCCAGGATCATTCCTGGGAGGTCATTCCATCCCACCAAATGACACCCGAGCAGCGGCACATAATTTGGAGAACAGAAATATTCGGACAGGCCACAAAGCAAAGGCTGGGCCGTTGATTGAGGAACCCTTTAGCCATGTCTCCCTAAGTTACCGAGGTCCAGAAAAATTCCACCCTCAGCTCTCATAGAGAGGTCCTTGGCCGATCGTGGCCGATCAGGGCCGTGAAGGGTCGGGGTGACTGCACACTGCCTCACCTTTTCACTGCTTTCTACAGCGGTAATGCTTTTGCAGAAGGGACCTGTACAAGTGATTTTATTCTGCGCTGTGGGAAAGTGACATTTAACCACTGGCATTAACCAAACGACTTGCGCTGCTCAACGCACATACATGCAGAGAAATCATTTCATGTTTTTTGGGGAAGGTCTAGAGGGTCTTGCTGATTATTTATGAAGCTGTACGCTACTCTTGCTTTTACAGAGAGTCTTCCCTGCCCAGGAATGTTTAAGGCATACTGTATATCCCTCCCTTACAATGAAAACTCTGTTAAAAGCACAGAGGTACATAGGAATGGATCTGTTAAGAAATGAAACGAAAAACCTGGACAAAATGTCGAAACGGGTAGGATTTGGACTTAGCACATCTGACTGTGAGTCAGTTAATTGTATCTCTTCACCCACTGACCCCCTTTCCTTTTGTGTAATCCTTTTGCTCTCAATAGGATTTTCCAAAGTGGCTTTCATATAAAAGATCATAGACCTGCATTTTGTGGCACACAAGCCTCATATCCCGTTGCTCTTTATAAATTCACATCATCTCCCACCAATACAAGCTGTAAAAGGTTTTCAGGGCTTAGCCAAGCAAACTAGACTTGGGTCGAAGGTTAAGCAATCCTTAAATCAGCAGCAGAGTTAACATTGAAATCAGCCTCAGAATCTCTTAAAGGATGGTCCAACATCTGTTGCTTGCAGCACGCAATGGGGCAGCCTGGGTGCTGACAGCTTAAGCCAGCTCCTGTTCTTGCCTTGTCCTTGATCCTGCCATGGGCCCACATGCACTCAGAGGAATAGAGTGTTTCTCGTGTCTATGGGTCTGCCGTGATGCTCTCACGCTTGCATCACCCAGCCTTCGTGATGGGGAGGGTGTGTCAATTTGCAAGCACCCTGCAGCATGAATCTGTTTATCTTTAAATATAATTGCTATTAAACCAAACCCTTTAGGACCGGATCAATACGGCAGAAAAAGAATGCTGATGTATTGCTGTTTGCCTCTTAATTTCATACCATCCAACATATAAATGGTGTTTGGTCAATGATTTGCCATATCAAATGTCCTTATGTCACAGGCAGAAAGTTCAGAGGTCCTAATCAATGGTTTGGTTGGCTCTCCCTTTGCGCTTGCCTTAAGGCGCCAGCACCAGAGGCTGCCCGATTGCGCCCTGAAAGCAACCAATGTTGACCCATCCTTTAAGAGATTCTGAGGCTGATTTCAATGTTATTTTTGCTGCTGATTTAACGATTGCTCAACCTTCGACCCACGTCTAGTTTCCTTGGCTATGCCCTTGACATCTTTTACAGCTTGCATTGGTGGGAGATGATGTGAGTTTATCGAGAGCAACGGGATATGAGGCATGTGGGCCATAAAAAACAGCTCTGGGATTTTCTTTTAATAAGAAAGCCCCTTTAAGTAGGGAACTTTGGATGGACAGCCCTGCTGAGAGCAAAAGGATTACACAAAAGATAAGGGGGTCAGTGGGTCAAGGGATAGCACATCTGACTGTGAGTCAGTTTATTGTTAGTCCAAATCCTACCTGTTTCAACATTTTTCCAGGCTTTTTGTTTAATTTCTTAACAGATCCATTCCTATGTAGCTCAGCAACACATGTACTAATATTGGAATGATAATGGGAACATTGAATTGGCCCCTGCTCTGAAGGATGACACGTACATTTGTAAAGCATTCACTATTTTTAGCACATGACGGGACAGAAACTTTGTTAATTTGCAAGTCTTTATTTTTTAATTCATCTTTTTTGATGAAGATTGAAATTGTATGTTCATAGGGGCTGACGCCTGGGCAGCGGCAGGCAATTTGGAGAACAGAAATATTATTCATACATATTAAACAACAACACAATACATTTTGCGCCAAATTCAACACTAATGCCTCAGGAGCCTTTTACTTGTGAGTCCTAGTGACTGAATGAACAGCCCCGTCCCCTTCAATTTCTTGACTTGTACTTTTAGAAGTGGCACGGTTCCCATTCGACCAAATTCAGTATTATCACTTTCCCCATTGTTGTGCACGCCAGCGTAAACTGCTTTAAGGTGCTATTTGCAAACATCGCTCTGAACTACAGCTTTATTTGCTTCTAGGCCTTTATCTTTAATTGGGGCTGAGCAGTGTACTCTGGATTTGGCTGCTTTTAGTTGGTTGATTTCTTTTTTGATTTCTGTAACCTTCAAAGAGTCCCATTGTGAAATACCATTGTCAGAATATGCTACAGTGCATGAAAACTTAAAATAAATGGTTGGGAGAGGGAGAGGGGGAGGGAGGGGGCGGGGGGAGAAAGAGAGCGGGCGGGAGGGAGGAAGGAGGGAGGGAAGGAGGAAGGGAGAGAGAGAGAGAGACAGAGAGAGAGGAAACAAAGAAAATATGGTATTCGGGGGTTGGGGGGCTATGTTTTTACATGGAAAAGATTTTAGGCTTTTAATCAAGTGGAAATGGCTCTGTGGCTGGTATCTCAGCCTGTTGATGCTTTGTTGAGTTGCTTGGAACATGCAAGGAAGGAGACCTGAAGCACTCCCAACCAGGTTGCATGTCTCCAAGTTACTGAAATCCCACAGACCTCCTCCCTGTGCCACAAAGTTCTGGGCACTGAGCTCTGTAGTTCCCCACAAGTCGCAAAGCACCCCAGATTTACTTTCTCAAAGTTGCTAGTGACTGCTACCCCACCTCGACCACTATATTTTCCCCAGATACTTGCTACTGTGGAGTAAGCAGGGCTAATAAAGAGGGAGAGGGGGTTTGCCTATGCAAATCATCTGCCAGGATCCTACCTGGCAGGTCATTCCATCTTACCAGCTGACACCTGGGCAGCGGCAGGTAATTTGGAGAACAGACATATACGGACAGGCCACAAAGCAAAGGTTGGGCCGTTGATTGAGGATCCCTTTAGCCATGCCTCCCTAAGTTACCGAGGTCCAGAAAAATTCCACCCTCAGCTCTCATAGAGAGGTCCTTGGCCGATCGTGGCCGATCAGGGGAGTAAAGGGTCGGGGGTGACTGCACACTGCCTCACCTTTTCACTGCTTTCTACAGTGGTAATGCTTTTGCAGAAGGGGCCAGTACAAGTGATTTTGTTCTGCGCTGTGGGAAAGTGGTTAATGTCAGTGGATAAATGTCAAACTACTTGCGCTGTTCAACACACATACATGCAGAGAAATAATGTTATGTTTTTTGGGGAAGATCTAGAGGGTCCTGCTGATGATTTATTAAACTGTCTGCTACTCTTTCTTTTACATAGAGTCTTCCCTGCCCAGGAATGTTTAAGGCATATTGTATGTCCCTCCCTTACAATGAAAACTCTGTTGAAAGCACAGAGGTACATAGGAATGGATCTGTTAAGAAATGAAACAAAAAGCCTGGAAAATGTCGAACCAGGTAGTATTTGGACTTACAAAAGACGGACTCACAGTCAAATGTGCTATCCGTTGACCCACTGACCCCCTTACCTTTTGTGTAAGACTTTTGCTCTCAGTAGGGTTGTCCAAAGTTCTCTTCTTAAAGCGGCTTTCTTATAAAAAATCCTAGACCTGCTTTTTGTGGCACACATGCCTCATATCCCGTTGCTCTTGATAAACTCACATCATCTCCCCCCAATACAAGCTGTAAAAGATTTCCAGGCCTTATCCGAGCAAACTAGACGTGGGTCGAAGGTTCAGCAATCCTTAAATCAGCAGTAAAGTTAACATTGAAATCAGCCTCAGAATCTCTTCAAGGATGGTCCAACATCTATTGCTTACAGGGCTCAATCGGACAGCTTCTGGCACTGATGCCTTAAGCCACCTCCTGTTGTTGCCTTGTCCTTGATACAGCCATGGGCCCACATACACTCAGTGGTACAGAGTTTTTCTCATGTCTATGGGTCTATTGTGATGCTCTCAGGCTTGCATCACCCAGCCATTGTGATGGGGAGGGGTGTCATTTTGCAAGCACCCTGGAGCATGAATCTGTATATCTTCAAATATAATTGGCATTAAACCAAACCCTTTAGGACCAGATCAATACAGCAGCAAAGAATGCTTATTCATTGTTGTTTCCCTCTTCATTTCATACCACCCGATATTTAAATGGTGTTTGGACTTTCTACCCTCTGACATAAGGACATTTGGTATGGCAAACCTTTGACTAGATGTCCTAATCAATGGTTTGATTGACTCTCCCTTTGCACTTGCTTCAGCAACACATGTACTAATATTGGAATGATAATGTGAACATTAAATTGTCCCCTGCTCTAAAGGATGACACGCACATTCGTAAAGCATTCACTATTTTTGGCACATGACAGGACAGAAACTTTCTTAATTTGCAAGTCTTTATTTTTTAATACATGTTTTTTTAATGAAGATTGAAATTGTATGTTCATACATATTACACGACAACACAATACATTTTGCGCCAAATTCAACACTCATGCCTCAGGAGCCTTTTACTTGTGAGTCCTATTGACTGAATGAACAGCCCCCTCTCCTTCAATTTCTTGACTTGTACTTTTAGAAGTGGCACGCTTCTTTTGTTTTTTTATCCCATTTTACCAAACTCGGTATTATCAGTTTCCACCTTGTTGTGCACTCCAGCGTAAACTGCTTTAAGGTGCTATTTGCAAACATTGTTCTGAACTACAGCTTTACTTGCTTCTAGGCCTTAATCTTTAATTGGGGCTAAGCAGTGTACTCTGGCTTTGGCTGCTTTTAGTTGGTTGGTTTCTTTTTTGATTTCTGTAACTTTCAAAGAGTCCCATTGTGAAATACCGTTGTCAGAATGTGCTACAGTGCATGAAAACTTAAAATAAATGGTTGTGAGAGGGGGAGGGAGGGGGCGGGGGGAGAAAGAGAGCGGGCGGGAGGGGGGAAGGTTAAGGAGGGAGGGAGAGAGAGAGAGAGAGAGAGAGAGAGAGAGAGAGAGAAAAAACAAAGAAAATATGGTATTCGGGGGGGGGCTATGTTTTTACATGGAAAAGATTTTAGGCTTTTAATCAAGTGGAAAGAGGCTCTGTGGCTGGTATCTCAGCCTGTTGATGCTTTGTTGAGTTGCTTGGAACATGCAACAAAGGTGACCTGAAGCACTCCCGACCAGGTTGCATGTCTCTAATTTACTGAAATCCCACAGACCTCCTCCGTGTGCCACAAAGTACCTGAGCTCTGCAGTTGTTCCCCACAAGTCGCCAAGCTCCCCAGATTTACTTTCTCAGAGTTGCTAGTTACTGCTACCCTACCTCGACCACTATATTTTCCCCAGATACTTGCTACTGTGCAGAAAGCAGGGCTAAGAGAGAGGGAGAAGGGGTGTGCCTATGCAAATCATCTGCCAGGATCATTCCTGGGAGGTCATTCCATCCCACCAAATGACACCCGAGCAGCGGCACATAATTTGGAGAACAGAAATATTCGGACAGGCCACAAAGCAAAGGCTGGGCCGTTGATTGAGGAACCCTTTAGCCATGTCTCCCTAAGTTACCGAGGTCCAGAAAAATTCCACCCTCAGCTCTCATAGAGAGGTCCTTGGCCGATCGTGGCCGATCAGGGCCGTGAAGGGTCGGGGTGACTGCACACTGCCTCACCTTTTCACTGCTTTCTACAGCGGTAATGCTTTTGCAGAAGGGACCTGTACAAGTGATTTTATTCTGCGCTGTGGGAAAGTGACATTTAACCACTGGCATTAACCAAACGACTTGCGCTGCTCAACGCACATACATGCAGAGAAATCATTTCATGTTTTTTGGGGAAGGTCTAGAGGGTCTTGCTGATTATTTATGAAGCTGTACGCTACTCTTGCTTTTACAGAGAGTCTTCCCTGCCCAGGAATGTTTAAGGCATACTGTATATCCCTCCCTTACAATGAAAACTCTGTTAAAAGCACAGAGGTACATAGGAATGGATCTGTTAAGAAATGAAACGAAAAACCTGGACAAAATGTCGAAACGGGTAGGATTTGGACTTAGCACATCTGACTGTGAGTCAGTTAATTGTATCTCTTCACCCACTGACCCCCTTTCCTTTTGTGTAATCCTTTTGCTCTCAATAGGATTTTCCAAAGTGGCTTTCATATAAAAGATCATAGACCTGCATTTTGTGGCACACAAGCCTCATATCCCGTTGCTCTTTATAAATTCACATCATCTCCCACCAATACAAGCTGTAAAAGGTTTTCAGGGCTTAGCCAAGCAAACTAGACTTGGGTCGAAGGTTAAGCAATCCTTAAATCAGCAGCAGAGTTAACATTGAAATCAGCCTCAGAATCTCTTAAAGGATGGTCCAACATCTGTTGCTTGCAGCACGCAATGGGGCAGCCTGGGTGCTGACCGCTTAAGCCAGCTCCTGTTCTTGCCTTGTCCTTGATCCAGCCATGGGCCCACATGCACTCAGAGGAATAGAGTGTTTCTCGTGTCTATGGGTCTGCCGTGATGCTCTCACGCTTGCATCACCCAGCCTTCGTGATGGGGAGGGTGTGTCAATTTGCAAGCACCCTGCAGCATGAATCTGTTTATCTTTAAATATAATTGCTATTAAACCAAACCCTTTAGGACCGGATCAATACGGCAGAAAAAGAATGCTGATGTATTGCTGTTTGCCTCTTAATTTCATACCATCCAACATATAAATGGTGTTTGGTCAATGATTTGCCATATCAAATGTCCTTATGTCACAGGCAGAAAGTTCAGAGGTCCTAATCAATGGTTTGGTTGGCTCTCCCTTTGCGCTTGCCTTAAGGCGCCAGCACCAGAGGCTGCCCGATTGCGCCCTGAAAGCAACCAATGTTGACCCATCCTTTAAGAGATTCTGAGGCTGATTTCAATGTTATTTTTGCTGCTGATTTAACGATTGCTCAACCTTCGACCCACGTCTAGTTTCCTTGGCTATGCCCTTGACATCTTTTACAGCTTGCATTGGTGGGAGATGATGTGAGTTTATCGAGAGCAACGGGATATGAGGCATGTGGGCCATAAAAAACAGCTCTGGGATTTTCTTTTAATAAGAAAGCCCCTTTAAGTAGGGAACTTTGGATGGACAGCCCTGCTGAGAGCAAAAGGATTACACAAAAGATAAGGGGGTCAGTGGGTCAAGGGATAGCACATCTGACTGTGAGTCAGTTTATTGTTAGTCCAAATCCTACCTGTTTCAACATTTTTCCAGGCTTTTTGTTTAATTTCTTAACAGATCCATTCCTATGTAGCTCAGCAACACATGTACTAATATTGGAATGATAATGGGAACATTGAATTGGCCCCTGCTCTGAAGGATGACACGTACATTTGTAAAGCATTCACTATTTTTAGCACATGACGGGACAGAAACTTTGTTAATTTGCAAGTCTTTATTTTTTAATTCATCTTTTTTGATGAAGATTGAAATTGTATGTTCATAGGGGCTGACGCCTGGGCAGCGGCAGGCAATTTGGAGAACAGAAATATTATTCATACATATTAAACAACAACACAATACATTTTGCGCCAAATTCAACACTAATGCCTCAGGAGCCTTTTACTTGTGAGTCCTAGTGACTGAATGAACAGCCCCGTCCCCTTCAATTTCTTGACTTGTACTTTTAGAAGTGGCACGGTTCCCATTCGACCAAATTCAGTATTATCACTTTCCCCATTGTTGTGCACGCCAGCGTAAACTGCTTTAAGGTGCTATTTGCAAACATCGCTCTGAACTACAGCTTTATTTGCTTCTAGGCCTTTATCTTTAATTGGGGCTGAGCAGTGTACTCTGGATTTGGCTGCTTTTAGTTGGTTGATTTCTTTTTTGATTTCTGTAACCTTCAAAGAGTCCCATTGTGAAATACCATTGTCAGAATATGCTACAGTGCATGAAAACTTAAAATAAATGGTTGGGAGAGGGAGAGGGGGAGGGAGGGGGCGGGGGGAGAAAGAGAGCGGGCGGGAGGGAGGAAGGAGGGAGGGAAGGAGGAAGGGAGAGAGAGAGAGAGACAGAGAGAGAGGAAACAAAGAAAATATGGTATTCGGGGGTTGGGGGGCTATGTTTTTACATGGAAAAGATTTTAGGCTTTTAATCAAGTGGAAATGGCTCTGTGGCTGGTATCTCAGCCTGTTGATGCTTTGTTGAGTTGCTTGGAACATGCAAGGAAGGAGACCTGAAGCACTCCCAACCAGGTTGCATGTCTCCAAGTTACTGAAATCCCACAGACCTCCTCCCTGTGCCACAAAGTTCTGGGCACTGAGCTCTGTAGTTCCCCACAAGTCGCAAAGCACCCCAGATTTACTTTCTCAAAGTTGCTAGTGACTGCTACCCCACCTCGACCACTATATTTTCCCCAGATACTTGCTACTGTGGAGTAAGCAGGGCTAATAAAGAGGGAGAGGGGGTTTGCCTATGCAAATCATCTGCCAGGATCCTACCTGGCAGGTCATTCCATCTTACCAGCTGACACCTGGGCAGCGGCAGGTAATTTGGAGAACAGACATATACGGACAGGCCACAAAGCAAAGGTTGGGCCGTTGATTGAGGATCCCTTTAGCCATGCCTCCCTAAGTTACCGAGGTCCAGAAAAATTCCACCCTCAGCTCTCATAGAGAGGTCCTTGGCCGATCGTGGCCGATCAGGGGAGTAAAGGGTCGGGGGTGACTGCACACTGCCTCACCTTTTCACTGCTTTCTACAGTGGTAATGCTTTTGCAGAAGGGGCCAGTACAAGTGATTTTGTTCTGCGCTGTGGGAAAGTGGTTAATGTCAGTGGATAAATGTCAAACTACTTGCGCTGTTCAACACACATACATGCAGAGAAATAATGTTATGTTTTTTGGGGAAGATCTAGAGGGTCCTGCTGATGATTTATTAAACTGTCTGCTACTCTTTCTTTTACATAGAGTCTTCCCTGCCCAGGAATGTTTAAGGCATATTGTATGTCCCTCCCTTACAATGAAAACTCTGTTGAAAGCACAGAGGTACATAGGAATGGATCTGTTAAGAAATGAAACAAAAAGCCTGGAAAATGTCGAACCAGGTAGTATTTGGACTTACAAAAGACGGACTCACAGTCAAATGTGCTATCCGTTGACCCACTGACCCCCTTACCTTTTGTGTAAGACTTTTGCTCTCAGTAGGGTTGTCCAAAGTTCTCTTCTTAAAGCGGCTTTCTTATAAAAAATCCTAGACCTGCTTTTTGTGGCACACATGCCTCATATCCCGTTGCTCTTGATAAACTCACATCATCTCCCCCCAATACAAGCTGTAAAAGATTTCCAGGCCTTATCCGAGCAAACTAGACGTGGGTCGAAGGTTCAGCAATCCTTAAATCAGCAGTAAAGTTAACATTGAAATCAGCCTCAGAATCTCTTCAAGGATGGTCCAACATCTATTGCTTACAGGGCTCAATCGGACAGCTTCTGGCACTGATGCCTTAAGCCACCTCCTGTTGTTGCCTTGTCCTTGATACAGCCATGGGCCCACATACACTCAGTGGTACAGAGTTTTTCTCATGTCTATGGGTCTATTGTGATGCTCTCAGGCTTGCATCACCCAGCCATTGTGATGGGGAGGGGTGTCATTTTGCAAGCACCCTGGAGCATGAATCTGTATATCTTCAAATATAATTGGCATTAAACCAAACCCTTTAGGACCAGATCAATACAGCAGCAAAGAATGCTTATTCATTGTTGTTTCCCTCTTCATTTCATACCACCCGATATTTAAATGGTGTTTGGACTTTCTACCCTCTGACATAAGGACATTTGGTATGGCAAACCTTTGACTAGATGTCCTAATCAATGGTTTGATTGACTCTCCCTTTGCACTTGCTTCAGCAACACATGTACTAATATTGGAATGATAATGTGAACATTAAATTGTCCCCTGCTCTAAAGGATGACACGCACATTCGTAAAGCATTCACTATTTTTGGCACATGACAGGACAGAAACTTTCTTAATTTGCAAGTCTTTATTTTTTAATACATGTTTTTTTAATGAAGATTGAAATTGTATGTTCATACATATTACACGACAACACAATACATTTTGCGCCAAATTCAACACTCATGCCTCAGGAGCCTTTTACTTGTGAGTCCTATTGACTGAATGAACAGCCCCCTCTCCTTCAATTTCTTGACTTGTACTTTTAGAAGTGGCACGCTTCTTTTGTTTTTTTATCCCATTTTACCAAACTCGGTATTATCAGTTTCCACCTTGTTGTGCACTCCAGCGTAAACTGCTTTAAGGTGCTATTTGCAAACATTGTTCTGAACTACAGCTTTACTTGCTTCTAGGCCTTAATCTTTAATTGGGGCTAAGCAGTGTACTCTGGCTTTGGCTGCTTTTAGTTGGTTGGTTTCTTTTTTGATTTCTGTAACTTTCAAAGAGTCCCATTGTGAAATACCGTTGTCAGAATGTGCTACAGTGCATGAAAACTTAAAATAAATGGTTGTGAGAGGGGGAGGGAGGGGGCGGGGGGAGAAAGAGAGCGGGCGGGAGGGGGGAAGGTTAAGGAGGGAGGGAGAGAGAGAGAGAGAGAGAGAGAGAGAGAGAGAGAGAGAGAGAGAGAAAAAACAAAGAAAATATGGTATTCGGGGGGGGCTATGTTTTTACATGGAAAAGATTTTAGGCTTTTAATCAAGTGGAAAGAGGCTCTGTGGCTGGTATCTCAGCCTGTTGATGCTTTGTTGAGTTGCTTGGAACATGCAACAAAGGTGACCTGAAGCACTCCCGACCAGGTTGCATGTCTCTAATTTACTGAAATCCCACAGACCTCCTCCGTGTGCCACAAAGTACCTGAGCTCTGCAGTTGTTCCCCACAAGTCGCCAAGCTCCCCAGATTTACTTTCTCAGAGTTGCTAGTTACTGCTACCCTACCTCGACCACTATATTTTCCCCAGATACTTGCTACTGTGCAGAAAGCAGGGCTAAGAGAGAGGGAGAAGGGGTGTGCCTATGCAAATCATCTGCCAGGATCATTCCTGGGAGGTCATTCCATCCCACCAAATGACACCCGAGCAGCGGCACATAATTTGGAGAACAGAAATATTCGGACAGGCCACAAAGCAAAGGCTGGGCCGTTGATTGAGGAACCCTTTAGCCATGTCTCCCTAAGTTACCGAGGTCCAGAAAAATTCCACCCTCAGCTCTCATAGAGAGGTCCTTGGCCGATCGTGGCCGATCAGGGCCGTGAAGGGTCGGGGTGACTGCACACTGCCTCACCTTTTCACTGCTTTCTACAGCGGTAATGCTTTTGCAGAAGGGACCTGTACAAGTGATTTTATTCTGCGCTGTGGGAAAGTGACATTTAACCACTGGCATTAACCAAACGACTTGCGCTGCTCAACGCACATACATGCAGAGAAATCATTTCATGTTTTTTGGGGAAGGTCTAGAGGGTCTTGCTGATTATTTATGAAGCTGTACGCTACTCTTGCTTTTACAGAGAGTCTTCCCTGCCCAGGAATGTTTAAGGCATACTGTATATCCCTCCCTTACAATGAAAACTCTGTTAAAAGCACAGAGGTACATAGGAATGGATCTGTTAAGAAATGAAACGAAAAACCTGGACAAAATGTCGAAACGGGTAGGATTTGGACTTAGCACATCTGACTGTGAGTCAGTTAATTGTATCTCTTCACCCACTGACCCCCTTTCCTTTTGTGTAATCCTTTTGCTCTCAATAGGATTTTCCAAAGTGGCTTTCATATAAAAGATCATAGACCTGCATTTTGTGGCACACAAGCCTCATATCCCGTTGCTCTTTATAAATTCACATCATCTCCCACCAATACAAGCTGTAAAAGGTTTTCAGGGCTTAGCCAAGCAAACTAGACTTGGGTCGAAGGTTAAGCAATCCTTAAATCAGCAGCAGAGTTAACATTGAAATCAGCCTCAGAATCTCTTAAAGGATGGTCCAACATCTGTTGCTTGCAGCACGCAATGGGGCAGCCTGGGTGCTGACAGCTTAAGCCAGCTCCTGTTCTTGCCTTGTCCTTGATCCTGCCATGGGCCCACATGCACTCAGAGGAATAGAGTGTTTCTCGTGTCTATGGGTCTGCCGTGATGCTCTCACGCTTGCATCACCCAGCCTTCGTGATGGGGAGGGTGTGTCAATTTGCAAGCACCCTGCAGCATGAATCTGTTTATCTTTAAATATAATTGCTATTAAACCAAACCCTTTAGGACCGGATCAATACGGCAGAAAAAGAATGCTGATGTATTGCTGTTTGCCTCTTAATTTCATACCATCCAACATATAAATGGTGTTTGGTCAATGATTTGCCATATCAAATGTCCTTATGTCACAGGCAGAAAGTTCAGAGGTCCTAATCAATGGTTTGGTTGGCTCTCCCTTTGCGCTTGCCTTAAGGCGCCAGCACCAGAGGCTGCCCGATTGCGCCCTGAAAGCAACCAATGTTGACCCATCCTTTAAGAGATTCTGAGGCTGATTTCAATGTTATTTTTGCTGCTGATTTAACGATTGCTCAACCTTCGACCCACGTCTAGTTTCCTTGGCTATGCCCTTGACATCTTTTACAGCTTGCATTGGTGGGAGATGATGTGAGTTTATCGAGAGCAACGGGATATGAGGCATGTGGGCCATAAAAAACAGCTCTGGGATTTTCTTTTAATAAGAAAGCCCCTTTAAGTAGGGAACTTTGGATGGACAGCCCTGCTGAGAGCAAAAGGATTACACAAAAGATAAGGGGGTCAGTGGGTCAAGGGATAGCACATCTGACTGTGAGTCAGTTTATTGTTAGTCCAAATCCTACCTGTTTCAACATTTTTCCAGGCTTTTTGTTTAATTTCTTAACAGATCCATTCCTATGTAGCTCAGCAACACATGTACTAATATTGGAATGATAATGGGAACATTGAATTGGCCCCTGCTCTGAAGGATGACACGTACATTTGTAAAGCATTCACTATTTTTAGCACATGACGGGACAGAAACTTTGTTAATTTGCAAGTCTTTATTTTTTAATTCATCTTTTTTGATGAAGATTGAAATTGTATGTTCATAGGGGCTGACGCCTGGGCAGCGGCAGGCAATTTGGAGAACAGAAATATTATTCATACATATTAAACAACAACACAATACATTTTGCGCCAAATTCAACACTAATGCCTCAGGAGCCTTTTACTTGTGAGTCCTAGTGACTGAATGAACAGCCCCGTCCCCTTCAATTTCTTGACTTGTACTTTTAGAAGTGGCACGGTTCCCATTCGACCAAATTCAGTATTATCACTTTCCCCATTGTTGTGCACGCCAGCGTAAACTGCTTTAAGGTGCTATTTGCAAACATCGCTCTGAACTACAGCTTTATTTGCTTCTAGGCCTTTATCTTTAATTGGGGCTGAGCAGTGTACTCTGGATTTGGCTGCTTTTAGTTGGTTGATTTCTTTTTTGATTTCTGTAACCTTCAAAGAGTCCCATTGTGAAATACCATTGTCAGAATATGCTACAGTGCATGAAAACTTAAAATAAATGGTTGTGAGAGGGAGAGGGAGAGGGGGAGGGAGGGGGCGGGGGGAGAAAGAGAGCGGGCTGGAGGGAGGAAGGAGGGAGGGAAGGAGGAAGGGAGAGAGAGAGAGAGACAGAGAGAGAGGAAACAAAGAAAATATGGTATTCGGGGGTTGGGGGGCTATGTTTTTACATGGAAAAGATTTTAGGCTTTTAATCAAGTGGAAATGGCTCTGTGGCTGGTATCTCAGCCTGTTGATGCTTTGTTGAGTTGCTTGGAACATGCAAGGAAGGAGACCTGAAGCACTCCCAACCAGGTTGCATGTCTCCAAGTTACTGAAATCCCACAGACCTCCTCCCTGTGCCACAAAGTTCTGGGCACTGAGCTCTGTAGTTCCCCACAAGTCGCAAAGCACCCCAGATTTACTTTCTCAAAGTTGCTAGTGACTGCTACCCCACCTCGACCACTATATTTTCCCCAGATACTTGCTACTGTGGAGTAAGCAGGGCTAATAAAGAGGGAGAGGGGGTTTGCCTATGCAAATCATCTGCCAGGATCCTACCTGGCAGGTCATTCCATCTTACCAGCTGACACCTGGGCAGCGGCAGGTAATTTGGAGAACAGACATATACGGACAGGCCACAAAGCAAAGGTTGGGCCGTTGATTGAGGATCCCTTTAGCCATGCCTCCCTAAGTTACCGAGGTCCAGAAAAATTCCACCCTCAGCTCTCATAGAGAGGTCCTTGGCCGATCGTGGCCGATCAGGGGAGTAAAGGGTCGGGGGTGACTGCACACTGCCTCACCTTTTCACTGCTTTCTACAGTGGTAATGCTTTTGCAGAAGGGGCCAGTACAAGTGATTTTGTTCTGCGCTGTGGGAAAGTGGTTAATGTCAGTGGATAAATGTCAAACTACTTGCGCTGTTCAACACACATACATGCAGAGAAATAATGTTATGTTTTTTGGGGAAGATCTAGAGGGTCCTGCTGATGATTTATTAAACTGTCTGCTACTCTTTCTTTTACATAGAGTCTTCCCTGCCCAGGAATGTTTAAGGCATATTGTATGTCCCTCCCTTACAATGAAAACTCTGTTGAAAGCACAGAGGTACATAGGAATGGATCTGTTAAGAAATGAAACAAAAAGCCTGGAAAATGTCGAACCAGGTAGTATTTGGACTTACAAAAGACGGACTCACAGTCAAATGTGCTATCCGTTGACCCACTGACCCCCTTACCTTTTGTGTAAGACTTTTGCTCTCAGTAGGGTTGTCCAAAGTTCTCTTCTTAAAGCGGCTTTCTTATAAAAAATCCTAGACCTGCTTTTTGTGGCACACATGCCTCATATCCCGTTGCTCTTGATAAACTCACATCATCTCCCCCCAATACAAGCTGTAAAAGATTTCCAGGCCTTATCCGAGCAAACTAGACGTGGGTCGAAGGTTCAGCAATCCTTAAATCAGCAGTAAAGTTAACATTGAAATCAGCCTCAGAATCTCTTCAAGGATGGTCCAACATCTATTGCTTACAGGGCTCAATCGGACAGCTTCTGGCACTGATGCCTTAAGCCACCTCCTGTTGTTGCCTTGTCCTTGATACAGCCATGGGCCCACATACACTCAGTGGTACAGAGTTTTTCTCATGTCTATGGGTCTATTGTGATGCTCTCAGGCTTGCATCACCCAGCCATTGTGATGGGGAGGGGTGTCATTTTGCAAGCACCCTGGAGCATGAATCTGTATATCTTCAAATATAATTGGCATTAAACCAAACCCTTTAGGACCAGATCAATACAGCAGCAAAGAATGCTTATTCATTGTTGTTTCCCTCTTCATTTCATACCACCCGATATTTAAATGGTGTTTGGACTTTCTACCCTCTGACATAAGGACATTTGGTATGGCAAACCTTTGACTAGATGTCCTAATCAATGGTTTGATTGACTCTCCCTTTGCACTTGCTTCAGCAACACATGTACTAATATTGGAATGATAATGTGAACATTAAATTGTCCCCTGCTCTAAAGGATGACACGCACATTCGTAAAGCATTCACTATTTTTGGCACATGACAGGACAGAAACTTTCTTAATTTGCAAGTCTTTATTTTTTAATACATGTTTTTTTAATGAAGATTGAAATTGTATGTTCATACATATTACACGACAACACAATACATTTTGCGCCAAATTCAACACTCATGCCTCAGGAGCCTTTTACTTGTGAGTCCTATTGACTGAATGAACAGCCCCCTCTCCTTCAATTTCTTGACTTGTACTTTTAGAAGTGGCACGCTTCTTTTGTTTTTTTATCCCATTTTACCAAACTCGGTATTATCAGTTTCCACCTTGTTGTGCACTCCAGCGTAAACTGCTTTAAGGTGCTATTTGCAAACATTGTTCTGAACTACAGCTTTACTTGCTTCTAGGCCTTAATCTTTAATTGGGGCTGAGCAGTGTACTCTGGCTTTGGCTGCTTTTAGTTGGTTGGTTTCTTTTTTGATTTCTGTAACTTTCAAAGAGTCCCATTGTGAAATACCGTTGTCAGAATGTGCTACAGTGCATGAAAACTTAAAATAAATGGTTGTGAGAGGGGGAGGGAGGGGGCGGGGGGAGAAAGAGAGCGGGCGGGAGGGGGGAAGGTTAAGGAGGGAGGGAGAGAGAGAGAGAGAGAGAGAGAGAGAGAGAGAAAAAACAAAGAAAATATGGTATTCGGGGGGGGCTATGTTTTTACATGGAAAAGATTTTAGGCTTTTAATCAAGTGGAAAGAGGCTCTGTGGCTGGTATCTCAGCCTGTTGATGCTTTGTTGAGTTGCTTGGAACATGCAACAAAGGTGACCTGAAGCACTCCCGACCAGGTTGCATGTCTCTAATTTACTGAAATCCCACAGACCTCCTCCGTGTGCCACAAAGTACCTGAGCTCTGCAGTTGTTCCCCACAAGTCGCCAAGCTCCCCAGATTTACTTTCTCAGAGTTGCTAGTTACTGCTACCCTACCTCGACCACTATATTTTCCCCAGATACTTGCTACTGTGCAGAAAGCAGGGCTAAGAGAGAGGGAGAAGGGGTGTGCCTATGCAAATCATCTGCCAGGATCATTCCTGGGAGGTCATTCCATCCCACCAAATGACACCCGAGCAGCGGCACATAATTTGGAGAACAGAAATATTCGGACAGGCCACAAAGCAAAGGCTGGGCCGTTGATTGAGGAACCCTTTAGCCATGTCTCCCTAAGTTACCGAGGTCCAGAAAAATTCCACCCTCAGCTCTCATAGAGAGGTCCTTGGCCGATCGTGGCCGATCAGGGCCGTGAAGGGTCGGGGTGACTGCACACTGCCTCACCTTTTCACTGCTTTCTACAGCGGTAATGCTTTTGCAGAAGGGACCTGTACAAGTGATTTTATTCTGCGCTGTGGGAAAGTGACATTTAACCACTGGCATTAACCAAACGACTTGCGCTGCTCAACGCACATACATGCAGAGAAATCATTTCATGTTTTTTGGGGAAGGTCTAGAGGGTCTTGCTGATTATTTATGAAGCTGTACGCTACTCTTGCTTTTACAGAGAGTCTTCCCTGCCCAGGAATGTTTAAGGCATACTGTATATCCCTCCCTTACAATGAAAACTCTGTTAAAAGCACAGAGGTACATAGGAATGGATCTGTTAAGAAATGAAACGAAAAACCTGGACAAAATGTCGAAACGGGTAGGATTTGGACTTAGCACATCTGACTGTGAGTCAGTTAATTGTATCTCTTCACCCACTGACCCCCTTTCCTTTTGTGTAATCCTTTTGCTCTCAATAGGATTTTCCAAAGTGGCTTTCATATAAAAGATCATAGACCTGCATTTTGTGGCACACAAGCCTCATATCCCGTTGCTCTTTATAAATTCACATCATCTCCCACCAATACAAGCTGTAAAAGGTTTTCAGGGCTTAGCCAAGCAAACTAGACTTGGGTCGAAGGTTAAGCAATCCTTAAATCAGCAGCAGAGTTAACATTGAAATCAGCCTCAGAATCTCTTAAAGGATGGTCCAACATCTGTTGCTTGCAGCACGCAATGGGGCAGCCTGGGTGCTGACAGCTTAAGCCAGCTCCTGTTCTTGCCTTGTCCTTGATCCAGCCATGGGCCCACATGCACTCAGAGGAATAGAGTGTTTCTCGTGTCTATGGGTCTGCCGTGATGCTCTCACGCTTGCATCACCCAGCCTTCGTGATGGGGAGGGTGTGTCAATTTGCAAGCACCCTGCAGCATGAATCTGTTTATCTTTAAATATAATTGCTATTAAACCAAACCCTTTAGGACCGGATCAATACGGCAGAAAAAGAATGCTGATGTATTGCTGTTTGCCTCTTAATTTCATACCATCCAACATATAAATGGTGTTTGGTCAATGATTTGCCATATCAAATGTCCTTATGTCACAGGCAGAAAGTTCAGAGGTCCTAATCAATGGTTTGGTTGGCTCTCCCTTTGCGCTTGCCTTAAGGCGCCAGCACCAGAGGCTGCCCGATTGCGCCCTGAAAGCAACCAATGTTGACCCATCCTTTAAGAGATTCTGAGGCTGATTTCAATGTTATTTTTGCTGCTGATTTAACGATTGCTCAACCTTCGACCCACGTCTAGTTTCCTTGGCTATGCCCTTGACATCTTTTACAGCTTGCATTGGTGGGAGATGATGTGAGTTTATCGAGAGCAACGGGATATGAGGCATGTGGGCCATAAAAAACAGCTCTGGGATTTTCTTTTAATAAGAAAGCCCCTTTAAGTAGGGAACTTTGGATGGACAGCCCTGCTGAGAGCAAAAGGATTACACAAAAGATAAGGGGGTCAGTGGGTCAAGGGATAGCACATCTGACTGTGAGTCAGTTTATTGTTAGTCCAAATCCTACCTGTTTCAACATTTTTCCAGGCTTTTTGTTTAATTTCTTAACAGATCCATTCCTATGTAGCTCAGCAACACATGTACTAATATTGGAATGATAATGGGAACATTGAATTGGCCCCTGCTCTGAAGGATGACACGTACATTTGTAAAGCATTCACTATTTTTAGCACATGACGGGACAGAAACTTTGTTAATTTGCAAGTCTTTATTTTTTAATTCATCTTTTTTGATGAAGATTGAAATTGTATGTTCATAGGGGCTGACGCCTGGGCAGCGGCAGGCAATTTGGAGAACAGAAATATTATTCATACATATTAAACAACAACACAATACATTTTGCGCCAAATTCAACACTAATGCCTCAGGAGCCTTTTACTTGTGAGTCCTAGTGACTGAATGAACAGCCCCGTCCCCTTCAATTTCTTGACTTGTACTTTTAGAAGTGGCACGGTTCCCATTCGACCAAATTCAGTATTATCACTTTCCCCATTGTTGTGCACGCCAGCGTAAACTGCTTTAAGGTGCTATTTGCAAACATCGCTCTGAACTACAGCTTTATTTGCTTCTAGGCCTTTATCTTTAATTGGGGCTGAGCAGTGTACTCTGGATTTGGCTGCTTTTAGTTGGTTGATTTCTTTTTTGATTTCTGTAACCTTCAAAGAGTCCCATTGTGAAATACCATTGTCAGAATATGCTACAGTGCATGAAAACTTAAAATAAATGGTTGGGAGAGGGAGAGGGGGAGGGAGGGGGCGGGGGGAGAAAGAGAGCGGGCGGGAGGGAGGAAGGAGGGAGGGAAGGAGGAAGGGAGAGAGAGAGAGAGACAGAGAGAGAGGAAACAAAGAAAATATGGTATTCGGGGGTTGGGGGGCTATGTTTTTACATGGAAAAGATTTTAGGCTTTTAATCAAGTGGAAATGGCTCTGTGGCTGGTATCTCAGCCTGTTGATGCTTTGTTGAGTTGCTTGGAACATGCAAGGAAGGAGACCTGAAGCACTCCCAACCAGGTTGCATGTCTCCAAGTTACTGAAATCCCACAGACCTCCTCCCTGTGCCACAAAGTTCTGGGCACTGAGCTCTGTAGTTCCCCACAAGTCGCAAAGCACCCCAGATTTACTTTCTCAAAGTTGCTAGTGACTGCTACCCCACCTCGACCACTATATTTTCCCCAGATACTTGCTACTGTGGAGTAAGCAGGGCTAATAAAGAGGGAGAGGGGGTTTGCCTATGCAAATCATCTGCCAGGATCCTACCTGGCAGGTCATTCCATCTTACCAGCTGACACCTGGGCAGCGGCAGGTAATTTGGAGAACAGACATATACGGACAGGCCACAAAGCAAAGGTTGGGCCGTTGATTGAGGATCCCTTTAGCCATGCCTCCCTAAGTTACCGAGGTCCAGAAAAATTCCACCCTCAGCTCTCATAGAGAGGTCCTTGGCCGATCGTGGCCGATCAGGGGAGTAAAGGGTCGGGGGTGACTGCACACTGCCTCACCTTTTCACTGCTTTCTACAGTGGTAATGCTTTTGCAGAAGGGGCCAGTACAAGTGATTTTGTTCTGCGCTGTGGGAAAGTGGTTAATGTCAGTGGATAAATGTCAAACTACTTGCGCTGTTCAACACACATACATGCAGAGAAATAATGTTATGTTTTTTGGGGAAGATCTAGAGGGTCCTGCTGATGATTTATTAAACTGTCTGCTACTCTTTCTTTTACATAGAGTCTTCCCTGCCCAGGAATGTTTAAGGCATATTGTATGTCCCTCCCTTACAATGAAAACTCTGTTGAAAGCACAGAGGTACATAGGAATGGATCTGTTAAGAAATGAAACAAAAAGCCTGGAAAATGTCGAACCAGGTAGTATTTGGACTTACAAAAGACGGACTCACAGTCAAATGTGCTATCCGTTGACCCACTGACCCCCTTACCTTTTGTGTAAGACTTTTGCTCTCAGTAGGGTTGTCCAAAGTTCTCTTCTTAAAGCGGCTTTCTTATAAAAAATCCTAGACCTGCTTTTTGTGGCACACATGCCTCATATCCCGTTGCTCTTGATAAACTCACATCATCTCCCCCCAATACAAGCTGTAAAAGATTTCCAGGCCTTATCCGAGCAAACTAGACGTGGGTCGAAGGTTCAGCAATCCTTAAATCAGCAGTAAAGTTAACATTGAAATCAGCCTCAGAATCTCTTCAAGGATGGTCCAACATCTATTGCTTACAGGGCTCAATCGGACAGCTTCTGGCACTGATGCCTTAAGCCACCTCCTGTTGTTGCCTTGTCCTTGATACAGCCATGGGCCCACATACACTCAGTGGTACAGAGTTTTTCTCATGTCTATGGGTCTATTGTGATGCTCTCAGGCTTGCATCACCCAGCCATTGTGATGGGGAGGGGTGTCATTTTGCAAGCACCCTGGAGCATGAATCTGTATATCTTCAAATATAATTGGCATTAAACCAAACCCTTTAGGACCAGATCAATACAGCAGCAAAGAATGCTTATTCATTGTTGTTTCCCTCTTCATTTCATACCACCCGATATTTAAATGGTGTTTGGACTTTCTACCCTCTGACATAAGGACATTTGGTATGGCAAACCTTTGACTAGATGTCCTAATCAATGGTTTGATTGACTCTCCCTTTGCACTTGCTTCAGCAACACATGTACTAATATTGGAATGATAATGTGAACATTAAATTGTCCCCTGCTCTAAAGGATGACACGCACATTCGTAAAGCATTCACTATTTTTGGCACATGACAGGACAGAAACTTTCTTAATTTGCAAGTCTTTATTTTTTAATACATGTTTTTTTAATGAAGATTGAAATTGTATGTTCATACATATTACACGACAACACAATACATTTTGCGCCAAATTCAACACTCATGCCTCAGGAGCCTTTTACTTGTGAGTCCTATTGACTGAATGAACAGCCCCCTCTCCTTCAATTTCTTGACTTGTACTTTTAGAAGTGGCACGCTTCTTTTGTTTTTTTATCCCATTTTACCAAACTCGGTATTATCAGTTTCCACCTTGTTGTGCACTCCAGCGTAAACTGCTTTAAGGTGCTATTTGCAAACATTGTTCTGAACTACAGCTTTACTTGCTTCTAGGCCTTAATCTTTAATTGGGGCTGAGCAGTGTACTCTGGCTTTGGCTGCTTTTAGTTGGTTGGTTTCTTTTTTGATTTCTGTAACTTTCAAAGAGTCCCATTGTGAAATACCGTTGTCAGAATGTGCTACAGTGCATGAAAACTTAAAATAAATGGTTGTGAGAGGGGGAGGGAGGGGGCGGGGGGAGAAAGAGAGCGGGCGGGAGGGGGGAAGGTTAAGGAGGGAGGGAGAGAGAGAGAGAGAGAGAGAGAGAGAGAGAGAAAAAACAAAGAAAATATGGTATTCGGGGGGGGCTATGTTTTTACATGGAAAAGATTTTAGGCTTTTAATCAAGTGGAAAGAGGCTCTGTGGCTGGTATCTCAGCCTGTTGATGCTTTGTTGAGTTGCTTGGAACATGCAACAAAGGTGACCTGAAGCACTCCCGACCAGGTTGCATGTCTCTAATTTACTGAAATCCCACAGACCTCCTCCGTGTGCCACAAAGTACCTGAGCTCTGCAGTTGTTCCCCACAAGTCGCCAAGCTCCCCAGATTTACTTTCTCAGAGTTGCTAGTTACTGCTACCCTACCTCGACCACTATATTTTCCCCAGATACTTGCTACTGTGCAGAAAGCAGGGCTAAGAGAGAGGGAGAAGGGGTGTGCCTATGCAAATCATCTGCCAGGATCATTCCTGGGAGGCCATTCCATCCCACCAAATGACACCCGAGCAGCGGCACATAATTTGGAGAACAGAAATATTCGGACAGGCCACAAAGCAAAGGCTGGGCCGTTGATTGAGGAACCCTTTAGCCATGTCTCCCTAAGTTACCGAGGTCCAGAAAAATTCCACCCTCAGCTCTCATAGAGAGGTCCTTGGCCGATCGTGGCCGATCAGGGCCGTGAAGGGTCGGGGTGACTGCACACTGCCTCACCTTTTCACTGCTTTCTACAGCGGTAATGCTTTTGCAGAAGGGACCTGTACAAGTGATTTTATTCTGCGCTGTGGGAAAGTGACATTTAACCACTGGCATTAACCAAACGACTTGCGCTGCTCAACGCACATACATGCAGAGAAATCATTTCATGTTTTTTGGGGAAGGTCTAGAGGGTCTTGCTGATTATTTATGAAGCTGTACGCTACTCTTGCTTTTACAGAGAGTCTTCCCTGCCCAGGAATGTTTAAGGCATACTGTATATCCCTCCCTTACAATGAAAACTCTGTTAAAAGCACAGAGGTACATAGGAATGGATCTGTTAAGAAATGAAACGAAAAACCTGGACAAAATGTCGAAACGGGTAGGATTTGGACTTAGCACATCTGACTGTGAGTCAGTTAATTGTATCTCTTCACCCACTGACCCCCTTTCCTTTTGTGTAATCCTTTTGCTCTCAATAGGATTTTCCAAAGTGGCTTTCATATAAAAGATCATAGACCTGCATTTTGTGGCACACAAGCCTCATATCCCGTTGCTCTTTATAAATTCACATCATCTCCCACCAATACAAGCTGTAAAAGGTTTTCAGGGCTTAGCCAAGCAAACTAGACTTGGGTCGAAGGTTAAGCAATCCTTAAATCAGCAGCAGAGTTAACATTGAAATCAGCCTCAGAATCTCTTAAAGGATGGTCCAACATCTGTTGCTTGCAGCACGCAATGGGGCAGCCTGGGTGCTGACAGCTTAAGCCAGCTCCTGTTCTTGCCTTGTCCTTGATCCTGCCATGGGCCCACATGCACTCAGAGGAATAGAGTGTTTCTCGTGTCTATGGGTCTGCCGTGATGCTCTCACGCTTGCATCACCCAGCCTTCGTGATGGGGAGGGTGTGTCAATTTGCAAGCACCCTGCAGCATGAATCTGTTTATCTTTAAATATAATTGCTATTAAACCAAACCCTTTAGGACCGGATCAATACGGCAGAAAAAGAATGCTGATGTATTGCTGTTTGCCTCTTAATTTCATACCATCCAACATATAAATGGTGTTTGGTCAATGATTTGCCATATCAAATGTCCTTATGTCACAGGCAGAAAGTTCAGAGGTCCTAATCAATGGTTTGGTTGGCTCTCCCTTTGCGCTTGCCTTAAGGCGCCAGCACCAGAGGCTGCCCGATTGCGCCCTGAAAGCAACCAATGTTGACCCATCCTTTAAGAGATTCTGAGGCTGATTTCAATGTTATTTTTGCTGCTGATTTAACGATTGCTCAACCTTCGACCCACGTCTAGTTTCCTTGGCTATGCCCTTGACATCTTTTACAGCTTGCATTGGTGGGAGATGATGTGAGTTTATCGAGAGCAACGGGATATGAGGCATGTGGGCCATAAAAAACAGCTCTGGGATTTTCTTTTAATAAGAAAGCCCCTTTAAGTAGGGAACTTTGGATGGACAGCCCTGCTGAGAGCAAAAGGATTACACAAAAGATAAGGGGGTCAGTGGGTCAAGGGATAGCACATCTGACTGTGAGTCAGTTTATTGTTAGTCCAAATCCTACCTGTTTCAACATTTTTCCAGGCTTTTTGTTTAATTTCTTAACAGATCCATTCCTATGTAGCTCAGCAACACATGTACTAATATTGGAATGATAATGGGAACATTGAATTGGCCCCTGCTCTGAAGGATGACACGTACATTTGTAAAGCATTCACTATTTTTAGCACATGACGGGACAGAAACTTTGTTAATTTGCAAGTCTTTATTTTTTAATTCATCTTTTTTGATGAAGATTGAAATTGTATGTTCATAGGGGCTGACGCCTGGGCAGCGGCAGGCAATTTGGAGAACAGAAATATTATTCATACATATTAAACAACAACACAATACATTTTGCGCCAAATTCAACACTAATGCCTCAGGAGCCTTTTACTTGTGAGTCCTAGTGACTGAATGAACAGCCCCGTCCCCTTCAATTTCTTGACTTGTACTTTTAGAAGTGGCACGGTTCCCATTCGACCAAATTCAGTATTATCACTTTCCCCATTGTTGTGCACGCCAGCGTAAACTGCTTTAAGGTGCTATTTGCAAACATCGCTCTGAACTACAGCTTTATTTGCTTCTAGGCCTTTATCTTTAATTGGGGCTGAGCAGTGTACTCTGGATTTGGCTGCTTTTAGTTGGTTGATTTCTTTTTTGATTTCTGTAACCTTCAAAGAGTCCCATTGTGAAATACCATTGTCAGAATATGCTACAGTGCATGAAAACTTAAAATAAATGGTTGTGAGAGGGAGAGGGAGAGGGGGAGGGAGGGGGCGGGGGGAGAAAGAGAGCGGGCTGGAGGGAGGAAGGAGGGAGGGAAGGAGGAAGGGAGAGAGAGAGAGAGACAGAGAGAGAGGAAACAAAGAAAATATGGTATTCGGGGGTTGGGGGGCTATGTTTTTACATGGAAAAGATTTTAGGCTTTTAATCAAGTGGAAATGGCTCTGTGGCTGGTATCTCAGCCTGTTGATGCTTTGTTGAGTTGCTTGGAACATGCAAGGAAGGAGACCTGAAGCACTCCCAACCAGGTTGCATGTCTCCAAGTTACTGAAATCCCACAGACCTCCTCCCTGTGCCACAAAGTTCTGGGCACTGAGCTCTGTAGTTCCCCACAAGTCGCAAAGCACCCCAGATTTACTTTCTCAAAGTTGCTAGTGACTGCTACCCCACCTCGACCACTATATTTTCCCCAGATACTTGCTACTGTGGAGTAAGCAGGGCTAATAAAGAGGGAGAGGGGGTTTGCCTATGCAAATCATCTGCCAGGATCCTACCTGGCAGGTCATTCCATCTTACCAGCTGACACCTGGGCAGCGGCAGGTAATTTGGAGAACAGACATATACGGACAGGCCACAAAGCAAAGGTTGGGCCGTTGATTGAGGATCCCTTTAGCCATGCCTCCCTAAGTTACCGAGGTCCAGAAAAATTCCACCCTCAGCTCTCATAGAGAGGTCCTTGGCCGATCGTGGCCGATCAGGGGAGTAAAGGGTCGGGGGTGACTGCACACTGCCTCACCTTTTCACTGCTTTCTACAGTGGTAATGCTTTTGCAGAAGGGGCCAGTACAAGTGATTTTGTTCTGCGCTGTGGGAAAGTGGTTAATGTCAGTGGATAAATGTCAAACTACTTGCGCTGTTCAACACACATACATGCAGAGAAATAATGTTATGTTTTTTGGGGAAGATCTAGAGGGTCCTGCTGATGATTTATTAAACTGTCTGCTACTCTTTCTTTTACATAGAGTCTTCCCTGCCCAGGAATGTTTAAGGCATATTGTATGTCCCTCCCTTACAATGAAAACTCTGTTGAAAGCACAGAGGTACATAGGAATGGATCTGTTAAGAAATGAAACAAAAAGCCTGGAAAATGTCGAACCAGGTAGTATTTGGACTTACAAAAGACGGACTCACAGTCAAATGTGCTATCCGTTGACCCACTGACCCCCTTACCTTTTGTGTAAGACTTTTGCTCTCAGTAGGGTTGTCCAAAGTTCTCTTCTTAAAGCGGCTTTCTTATAAAAAATCCTAGACCTGCTTTTTGTGGCACACATGCCTCATATCCCGTTGCTCTTGATAAACTCACATCATCTCCCCCCAATACAAGCTGTAAAAGATTTCCAGGCCTTATCCGAGCAAACTAGACGTGGGTCGAAGGTTCAGCAATCCTTAAATCAGCAGTAAAGTTAACATTGAAATCAGCCTCAGAATCTCTTCAAGGATGGTCCAACATCTATTGCTTACAGGGCTCAATCGGACAGCTTCTGGCACTGATGCCTTAAGCCACCTCCTGTTGTTGCCTTGTCCTTGATACAGCCATGGGCCCACATACACTCAGTGGTACAGAGTTTTTCTCATGTCTATGGGTCTATTGTGATGCTCTCAGGCTTGCATCACCCAGCCATTGTGATGGGGAGGGGTGTCATTTTGCAAGCACCCTGGAGCATGAATCTGTATATCTTCAAATATAATTGGCATTAAACCAAACCCTTTAGGACCAGATCAATACAGCAGCAAAGAATGCTTATTCATTGTTGTTTCCCTCTTCATTTCATACCACCCGATATTTAAATGGTGTTTGGACTTTCTACCCTCTGACATAAGGACATTTGGTATGGCAAACCTTTGACTAGATGTCCTAATCAATGGTTTGATTGACTCTCCCTTTGCACTTGCTTCAGCAACACATGTACTAATATTGGAATGATAATGTGAACATTAAATTGTCCCCTGCTCTAAAGGATGACACGCACATTCGTAAAGCATTCACTATTTTTGGCACATGACAGGACAGAAACTTTCTTAATTTGCAAGTCTTTATTTTTTAATACATGTTTTTTTAATGAAGATTGAAATTGTATGTTCATACATATTACACGACAACACAATACATTTTGCGCCAAATTCAACACTCATGCCTCAGGAGCCTTTTACTTGTGAGTCCTATTGACTGAATGAACAGCCCCCTCTCCTTCAATTTCTTGACTTGTACTTTTAGAAGTGGCACGCTTCTTTTGTTTTTTTATCCCATTTTACCAAACTCGGTATTATCAGTTTCCACCTTGTTGTGCACTCCAGCGTAAACTGCTTTAAGGTGCTATTTGCAAACATTGTTCTGAACTACAGCTTTACTTGCTTCTAGGCCTTAATCTTTAATTGGGGCTGAGCAGTGTACTCTGGCTTTGGCTGCTTTTAGTTGGTTGGTTTCTTTTTTGATTTCTGTAACTTTCAAAGAGTCCCATTGTGAAATACCGTTGTCAGAATGTGCTACAGTGCATGAAAATTTAAAATAAATGGTTGTGAGAGGGGGAGGGAGGGGGCGGGGGGAGAAAGAGAGCGGGCGGGAGGGGGGAAGGTTAAGGAGGGAGGGAGAGAGAGAGAGAGAGAGAGAGAGAGAGAGAAAAAACAAAGAAAATATGGTATTCGGGGGGGGCTATGTTTTTACATGGAAAAGATTTTAGGCTTTTAATCAAGTGGAAAGAGGCTCTGTGGCTGGTATCTCAGCCTGTTGATGCTTTGTTGAGTTGCTTGGAACATGCAACAAAGGTGACCTGAAGCACTCCCGACCAGGTTGCATGTCTCTAATTTACTGAAATCCCACAGACCTCCTCCGTGTGCCACAAAGTACCTGAGCTCTGCAGTTGTTCCCCACAAGTCGCCAAGCTCCCCAGATTTACTTTCTCAGAGTTGCTAGTTACTGCTACCCTACCTCGACCACTATATTTTCCCCAGATACTTGCTACTGTGCAGAAAGCAGGGCTAAGAGAGAGGGAGAAGGGGTGTGCCTATGCAAATCATCTGCCAGGATCATTCCTGGGAGGTCATTCCATCCCACCAAATGACACCCGAGCAGCGGCACATAATTTGGAGAACAGAAATATTCGGACAGGCCACAAAGCAAAGGCTGGGCCGTTGATTGAGGAACCCTTTAGCCATGTCTCCCTAAGTTACCGAGGTCCAGAAAAATTCCACCCTCAGCTCTCATAGAGAGGTCCTTGGCCGATCGTGGCCGATCAGGGCCGTGAAGGGTCGGGGTGACTGCACACTGCCTCACCTTTTCACTGCTTTCTACAGCGGTAATGCTTTTGCAGAAGGGACCTGTACAAGTGATTTTATTCTGCGCTGTGGGAAAGTGACATTTAACCACTGGCATTAACCAAACGACTTGCGCTGCTCAACGCACATACATGCAGAGAAATCATTTCATGTTTTTTGGGGAAGGTCTAGAGGGTCTTGCTGATTATTTATGAAGCTGTACGCTACTCTTGCTTTTACAGAGAGTCTTCCCTGCCCAGGAATGTTTAAGGCATACTGTATATCCCTCCCTTACAATGAAAACTCTGTTAAAAGCACAGAGGTACATAGGAATGGATCTGTTAAGAAATGAAACGAAAAACCTGGACAAAATGTCGAAACGGGTAGGATTTGGACTTAGCACATCTGACTGTGAGTCAGTTAATTGTATCTCTTCACCCACTGACCCCCTTTCCTTTTGTGTAATCCTTTTGCTCTCAATAGGATTTTCCAAAGTGGCTTTCATATAAAAGATCATAGACCTGCATTTTGTGGCACACAAGCCTCATATCCCGTTGCTCTTTATAAATTCACATCATCTCCCACCAATACAAGCTGTAAAAGGTTTTCAGGGCTTAGCCAAGCAAACTAGACTTGGGTCGAAGGTTAAGCAATCCTTAAATCAGCAGCAGAGTTAACATTGAAATCAGCCTCAGAATCTCTTAAAGGATGGTCCAACATCTGTTGCTTGCAGCACGCAATGGGGCAGCCTGGGTGCTGACAGCTTAAGCCAGCTCCTGTTCTTGCCTTGTCCTTGATCCTGCCATGGGCCCACATGCACTCAGAGGAATAGAGTGTTTCTCGTGTCTATGGGTCTGCCGTGATGCTCTCACGCTTGCATCACCCAGCCTTCGTGATGGGGAGGGTGTGTCAATTTGCAAGCACCCTGCAGCATGAATCTGTTTATCTTTAAATATAATTGCTATTAAACCAAACCCTTTAGGACCGGATCAATACGGCAGAAAAAGAATGCTGATGTATTGCTGTTTGCCTCTTAATTTCATACCATCCAACATATAAATGGTGTTTGGTCAATGATTTGCCATATCAAATGTCCTTATGTCACAGGCAGAAAGTTCAGAGGTCCTAATCAATGGTTTGGTTGGCTCTCCCTTTGCGCTTGCCTTAAGGCGCCAGCACCAGAGGCTGCCCGATTGCGCCCTGAAAGCAACCAATGTTGACCCATCCTTTAAGAGATTCTGAGGCTGATTTCAATGTTATTTTTGCTGCTGATTTAACGATTGCTCAACCTTCGACCCACGTCTAGTTTCCTTGGCTATGCCCTTGACATCTTTTACAGCTTGCATTGGTGGGAGATGATGTGAGTTTATCGAGAGCAACGGGATATGAGGCATGTGGGCCATAAAAAACAGCTCTGGGATTTTCTTTTAATAAGAAAGCCCCTTTAAGTAGGGAACTTTGGATGGACAGCCCTGCTGAGAGCAAAAGGATTACACAAAAGATAAGGGGGTCAGTGGGTCAAGGGATAGCACATCTGACTGTGAGTCAGTTTATTGTTAGTCCAAATCCTACCTGTTTCAACATTTTTCCAGGCTTTTTGTTTAATTTCTTAACAGATCCATTCCTATGTAGCTCAGCAACACATGTACTAATATTGGAATGATAATGGGAACATTGAATTGGCCCCTGCTCTGAAGGATGACACGTACATTTGTAAAGCATTCACTATTTTTAGCACATGACGGGACAGAAACTTTGTTAATTTGCAAGTCTTTATTTTTTAATTCATCTTTTTTGATGAAGATTGAAATTGTATGTTCATAGGGGCTGACGCCTGGGCAGCGGCAGGCAATTTGGAGAACAGAAATATTATTCATACATATTAAACAACAACACAATACATTTTGCGCCAAATTCAACACTAATGCCTCAGGAGCCTTTTACTTGTGAGTCCTAGTGACTGAATGAACAGCCCCGTCCCCTTCAATTTCTTGACTTGTACTTTTAGAAGTGGCACGGTTCCCATTCGACCAAATTCAGTATTATCACTTTCCCCATTGTTGTGCACGCCAGCGTAAACTGCTTTAAGGTGCTATTTGCAAACATCGCTCTGAACTACAGCTTTATTTGCTTCTAGGCCTTTATCTTTAATTGGGGCTGAGCAGTGTACTCTGGATTTGGCTGCTTTTAGTTGGTTGATTTCTTTTTTGATTTCTGTAACCTTCAAAGAGTCCCATTGTGAAATACCATTGTCAGAATATGCTACAGTGCATGAAAACTTAAAATAAATGGTTGTGAGAGGGAGAGGGAGAGGGGGAGGGAGGGGGCGGGGGGAGAAAGAGAGCGGGCTGGAGGGAGGAAGGAGGGAGGGAAGGAGGAAGGGAGAGAGAGAGAGAGACAGAGAGAGAGGAAACAAAGAAAATATGGTATTCGGGGGTTGGGGGGCTATGTTTTTACATGGAAAAGATTTTAGGCTTTTAATCAAGTGGAAATGGCTCTGTGGCTGGTATCTCAGCCTGTTGATGCTTTGTTGAGTTGCTTGGAACATGCAAGGAAGGAGACCTGAAGCACTCCCAACCAGGTTGCATGTCTCCAAGTTACTGAAATCCCACAGACCTCCTCCCTGTGCCACAAAGTTCTGGGCACTGAGCTCTGTAGTTCCCCACAAGTCGCAAAGCACCCCAGATTTACTTTCTCAAAGTTGCTAGTGACTGCTACCCCACCTCGACCACTATATTTTCCCCAGATACTTGCTACTGTGGAGTAAGCAGGGCTAATAAAGAGGGAGAGGGGGTTTGCCTATGCAAATCATCTGCCAGGATCCTACCTGGCAGGTCATTCCATCTTACCAGCTGACACCTGGGCAGCGGCAGGTAATTTGGAGAACAGACATATACGGACAGGCCACAAAGCAAAGGTTGGGCCGTTGATTGAGGATCCCTTTAGCCATGCCTCCCTAAGTTACCGAGGTCCAGAAAAATTCCACCCTCAGCTCTCATAGAGAGGTCCTTGGCCGATCGTGGCCGATCAGGGGAGTAAAGGGTCGGGGGTGACTGCACACTGCCTCACCTTTTCACTGCTTTCTACAGTGGTAATGCTTTTGCAGAAGGGGCCAGTACAAGTGATTTTGTTCTGCGCTGTGGGAAAGTGGTTAATGTCAGTGGATAAATGTCAAACTACTTGCGCTGTTCAACACACATACATGCAGAGAAATAATGTTATGTTTTTTGGGGAAGATCTAGAGGGTCCTGCTGATGATTTATTAAACTGTCTGCTACTCTTTCTTTTACATAGAGTCTTCCCTGCCCAGGAATGTTTAAGGCATATTGTATGTCCCTCCCTTACAATGAAAACTCTGTTGAAAGCACAGAGGTACATAGGAATGGATCTGTTAAGAAATGAAACAAAAAGCCTGGAAAATGTCGAACCAGGTAGTATTTGGACTTACAAAAGACGGACTCACAGTCAAATGTGCTATCCGTTGACCCACTGACCCCCTTACCTTTTGTGTAAGACTTTTGCTCTCAGTAGGGTTGTCCAAAGTTCTCTTCTTAAAGCGGCTTTCTTATAAAAAATCCTAGACCTGCTTTTTGTGGCACACATGCCTCATATCCCGTTGCTCTTGATAAACTCACATCATCTCCCCCCAATACAAGCTGTAAAAGATTTCCAGGCCTTATCCGAGCAAACTAGACGTGGGTCGAAGGTTCAGCAATCCTTAAATCAGCAGTAAAGTTAACATTGAAATCAGCCTCAGAATCTCTTCAAGGATGGTCCAACATCTATTGCTTACAGGGCTCAATCGGACAGCTTCTGGCACTGATGCCTTAAGCCACCTCCTGTTGTTGCCTTGTCCTTGATACAGCCATGGGCCCACATACACTCAGTGGTACAGAGTTTTTCTCATGTCTATGGGTCTATTGTGATGCTCTCAGGCTTGCATCACCCAGCCATTGTGATGGGGAGGGGTGTCATTTTGCAAGCACCCTGGAGCATGAATCTGTATATCTTCAAATATAATTGGCATTAAACCAAACCCTTTAGGACCAGATCAATACAGCAGCAAAGAATGCTTATTCATTGTTGTTTCCCTCTTCATTTCATACCACCCGATATTTAAATGGTGTTTGGACTTTCTACCCTCTGACATAAGGACATTTGGTATGGCAAACCTTTGACTAGATGTCCTAATCAATGGTTTGATTGACTCTCCCTTTGCACTTGCTTCAGCAACACATGTACTAATATTGGAATGATAATGTGAACATTAAATTGTCCCCTGCTCTAAAGGATGACACGCACATTCGTAAAGCATTCACTATTTTTGGCACATGACAGGACAGAAACTTTCTTAATTTGCAAGTCTTTATTTTTTAATACATGTTTTTTTAATGAAGATTGAAATTGTATGTTCATACATATTACACGACAACACAATACATTTTGCGCCAAATTCAACACTCATGCCTCAGGAGCCTTTTACTTGTGAGTCCTATTGACTGAATGAACAGCCCCCTCTCCTTCAATTTCTTGACTTGTACTTTTAGAAGTGGCACGCTTCTTTTGTTTTTTTATCCCATTTTACCAAACTCGGTATTATCAGTTTCCACCTTGTTGTGCACTCCAGCGTAAACTGCTTTAAGGTGCTATTTGCAAACATTGTTCTGAACTACAGCTTTACTTGCTTCTAGGCCTTAATCTTTAATTGGGGCTGAGCAGTGTACTCTGGCTTTGGCTGCTTTTAGTTGGTTGGTTTCTTTTTTGATTTCTGTAACTTTCAAAGAGTCCCATTGTGAAATACCGTTGTCAGAATGTGCTACAGTGCATGAAAACTTAAAATAAATGGTTGTGAGAGGGGGAGGGAGGGGGCGGGGGGAGAAAGAGAGCGGGCGGGAGGGGGGAAGGTTAAGGAGGGAGGGAGAGAGAGAGAGAGAGAGAGAGAGAGAGAGAGAGAGAAAAAACAAAGAAAATATGGTATTCGGGGGGGGCTATGTTTTTACATGGAAAAGATTTTAGGCTTTTAATCAAGTGGAAAGAGGCTCTGTGGCTGGTATCTCAGCCTGTTGATGCTTTGTTGAGTTGCTTGGAACATGCAACAAAGGTGACCTGAAGCACTCCCGACCAGGTTGCATGTCTCTAATTTACTGAAATCCCACAGACCTCCTCCGTGTGCCACAAAGTACCTGAGCTCTGCAGTTGTTCCCCACAAGTCGCCAAGCTCCCCAGATTTACTTTCTCAGAGTTGCTAGTTACTGCTACCCTACCTCGACCACTATATTTTCCCCAGATACTTGCTACTGTGCAGAAAGCAGGGCTAAGAGAGAGGGAGAAGGGGTGTGCCTATGCAAATCATCTGCCAGGATCATTCCTGGGAGGTCATTCCATCCCACCAAATGACACCCGAGCAGCGGCACATAATTTGGAGAACAGAAATATTCGGACAGGCCACAAAGCAAAGGCTGGGCCGTTGATTGAGGAACCCTTTAGCCATGTCTCCCTAAGTTACCGAGGTCCAGAAAAATTCCACCCTCAGCTCTCATAGAGAGGTCCTTGGCCGATCGTGGCCGATCAGGGCCGTGAAGGGTCGGGGTGACTGCACACTGCCTCACCTTTTCACTGCTTTCTACAGCGGTAATGCTTTTGCAGAAGGGACCTGTACAAGTGATTTTATTCTGCGCTGTGGGAAAGTGACATTTAACCACTGGCATTAACCAAACGACTTGCGCTGCTCAACGCACATACATGCAGAGAAATCATTTCATGTTTTTTGGGGAAGGTCTAGAGGGTCTTGCTGATTATTTATGAAGCTGTACGCTACTCTTGCTTTTACAGAGAGTCTTCCCTGCCCAGGAATGTTTAAGGCATACTGTATATCCCTCCCTTACAATGAAAACTCTGTTAAAAGCACAGAGGTACATAGGAATGGATCTGTTAAGAAATGAAACGAAAAACCTGGACAAAATGTCGAAACGGGTAGGATTTGGACTTAGCACATCTGACTGTGAGTCAGTTAATTGTATCTCTTCACCCACTGACCCCCTTTCCTTTTGTGTAATCCTTTTGCTCTCAATAGGATTTTCCAAAGTGGCTTTCATATAAAAGATCATAGACCTGCATTTTGTGGCACACAAGCCTCATATCCCGTTGCTCTTTATAAATTCACATCATCTCCCACCAATACAAGCTGTAAAAGGTTTTCAGGGCTTAGCCAAGCAAACTAGACTTGGGTCGAAGGTTAAGCAATCCTTAAATCAGCAGCAGAGTTAACATTGAAATCAGCCTCAGAATCTCTTAAAGGATGGTCCAACATCTGTTGCTTGCAGCACGCAATGGGGCAGCCTGGGTGCTGACAGCTTAAGCCAGCTCCTGTTCTTGCCTTGTCCTTGATCCAGCCATGGGCCCACATGCACTCAGAGGAATAGAGTGTTTCTCGTGTCTATGGGTCTGCCGTGATGCTCTCACGCTTGCATCACCCAGCCTTCGTGATGGGGAGGGTGTGTCAATTTGCAAGCACCCTGCAGCATGAATCTGTTTATCTTTAAATATAATTGCTATTAAACCAAACCCTTTAGGACCGGATCAATACGGCAGAAAAAGAATGCTGATGTATTGCTGTTTGCCTCTTAATTTCATACCATCCAACATATAAATGGTGTTTGGTCAATGATTTGCCATATCAAATGTCCTTATGTCACAGGCAGAAAGTTCAGAGGTCCTAATCAATGGTTTGGTTGGCTCTCCCTTTGCGCTTGCCTTAAGGCGCCAGCACCAGAGGCTGCCCGATTGCGCCCTGAAAGCAACCAATGTTGACCCATCCTTTAAGAGATTCTGAGGCTGATTTCAATGTTATTTTTGCTGCTGATTTAACGATTGCTCAACCTTCGACCCACGTCTAGTTTCCTTGGCTATGCCCTTGACATCTTTTACAGCTTGCATTGGTGGGAGATGATGTGAGTTTATCGAGAGCAACGGGATATGAGGCATGTGGGCCATAAAAAACAGCTCTGGGATTTTCTTTTAATAAGAAAGCCCCTTTAAGTAGGGAACTTTGGATGGACAGCCCTGCTGAGAGCAAAAGGATTACACAAAAGATAAGGGGGTCAGTGGGTCAAGGGATAGCACATCTGACTGTGAGTCAGTTTATTGTTAGTCCAAATCCTACCTGTTTCAACATTTTTCCAGGCTTTTTGTTTAATTTCTTAACAGATCCATTCCTATGTAGCTCAGCAACACATGTACTAATATTGGAATGATAATGGGAACATTGAATTGGCCCCTGCTCTGAAGGATGACACGTACATTTGTAAAGCATTCACTATTTTTAGCACATGACGGGACAGAAACTTTGTTAATTTGCAAGTCTTTATTTTTTAATTCATCTTTTTTGATGAAGATTGAAATTGTATGTTCATAGGGGCTGACGCCTGGGCAGCGGCAGGCAATTTGGAGAACAGAAATATTATTCATACATATTAAACAACAACACAATACATTTTGCGCCAAATTCAACACTAATGCCTCAGGAGCCTTTTACTTGTGAGTCCTAGTGACTGAATGAACAGCCCCGTCCCCTTCAATTTCTTGACTTGTACTTTTAGAAGTGGCACGGTTCCCATTCGACCAAATTCAGTATTATCACTTTCCCCATTGTTGTGCACGCCAGCGTAAACTGCTTTAAGGTGCTATTTGCAAACATCGCTCTGAACTACAGCTTTATTTGCTTCTAGGCCTTTATCTTTAATTGGGGCTGAGCAGTGTACTCTGGATTTGGCTGCTTTTAGTTGGTTGATTTCTTTTTTGATTTCTGTAACCTTCAAAGAGTCCCATTGTGAAATACCATTGTCAGAATATGCTACAGTGCATGAAAACTTAAAATAAATGGTTGGGAGAGGGAGAGGGGGAGGGAGGGGGCGGGGGGAGAAAGAGAGCGGGCGGGAGGGAGGAAGGAGGGAGGGAAGGAGGAAGGGAGAGAGAGAGAGAGACAGAGAGAGAGGAAACAAAGAAAATATGGTATTCGGGGGTTGGGGGGCTATGTTTTTACATGGAAAAGATTTTAGGCTTTTAATCAAGTGGAAATGGCTCTGTGGCTGGTATCTCAGCCTGTTGATGCTTTGTTGAGTTGCTTGGAACATGCAAGGAAGGAGACCTGAAGCACTCCCAACCAGGTTGCATGTCTCCAAGTTACTGAAATCCCACAGACCTCCTCCCTGTGCCACAAAGTTCTGGGCACTGAGCTCTGTAGTTCCCCACAAGTCGCAAAGCACCCCAGATTTACTTTCTCAAAGTTGCTAGTGACTGCTACCCCACCTCGACCACTATATTTTCCCCAGATACTTGCTACTGTGGAGTAAGCAGGGCTAATAAAGAGGGAGAGGGGGTTTGCCTATGCAAATCATCTGCCAGGATCCTACCTGGCAGGTCATTCCATCTTACCAGCTGACACCTGGGCAGCGGCAGGTAATTTGGAGAACAGACATATACGGACAGGCCACAAAGCAAAGGTTGGGCCGTTGATTGAGGATCCCTTTAGCCATGCCTCCCTAAGTTACCGAGGTCCAGAAAAATTCCACCCTCAGCTCTCATAGAGAGGTCCTTGGCCGATCGTGGCCGATCAGGGGAGTAAAGGGTCGGGGGTGACTGCACACTGCCTCACCTTTTCACTGCTTTCTACAGTGGTAATGCTTTTGCAGAAGGGGCCAGTACAAGTGATTTTGTTCTGCGCTGTGGGAAAGTGGTTAATGTCAGTGGATAAATGTCAAACTACTTGCGCTGTTCAACACACATACATGCAGAGAAATAATGTTATGTTTTTTGGGGAAGATCTAGAGGGTCCTGCTGATGATTTATTAAACTGTCTGCTACTCTTTCTTTTACATAGAGTCTTCCCTGCCCAGGAATGTTTAAGGCATATTGTATGTCCCTCCCTTACAATGAAAACTCTGTTGAAAGCACAGAGGTACATAGGAATGGATCTGTTAAGAAATGAAACAAAAAGCCTGGAAAATGTCGAACCAGGTAGTATTTGGACTTACAAAAGACGGACTCACAGTCAAATGTGCTATCCGTTGACCCACTGACCCCCTTACCTTTTGTGTAAGACTTTTGCTCTCAGTAGGGTTGTCCAAAGTTCTCTTCTTAAAGCGGCTTTCTTATAAAAAATCCTAGACCTGCTTTTTGTGGCACACATGCCTCATATCCCGTTGCTCTTGATAAACTCACATCATCTCCCCCCAATACAAGCTGTAAAAGATTTCCAGGCCTTATCCGAGCAAACTAGACGTGGGTCGAAGGTTCAGCAATCCTTAAATCAGCAGTAAAGTTAACATTGAAATCAGCCTCAGAATCTCTTCAAGGATGGTCCAACATCTATTGCTTACAGGGCTCAATCGGACAGCTTCTGGCACTGATGCCTTAAGCCACCTCCTGTTGTTGCCTTGTCCTTGATACAGCCATGGGCCCACATACACTCAGTGGTACAGAGTTTTTCTCATGTCTATGGGTCTATTGTGATGCTCTCAGGCTTGCATCACCCAGCCATTGTGATGGGGAGGGGTGTCATTTTGCAAGCACCCTGGAGCATGAATCTGTATATCTTCAAATATAATTGGCATTAAACCAAACCCTTTAGGACCAGATCAATACAGCAGCAAAGAATGCTTATTCATTGTTGTTTCCCTCTTCATTTCATACCACCCGATATTTAAATGGTGTTTGGACTTTCTACCCTCTGACATAAGGACATTTGGTATGGCAAACCTTTGACTAGATGTCCTAATCAATGGTTTGATTGACTCTCCCTTTGCACTTGCTTCAGCAACACATGTACTAATATTGGAATGATAATGTGAACATTAAATTGTCCCCTGCTCTAAAGGATGACACGCACATTCGTAAAGCATTCACTATTTTTGGCACATGACAGGACAGAAACTTTCTTAATTTGCAAGTCTTTATTTTTTAATACATGTTTTTTTAATGAAGATTGAAATTGTATGTTCATACATATTACACGACAACACAATACATTTTGCGCCAAATTCAACACTCATGCCTCAGGAGCCTTTTACTTGTGAGTCCTATTGACTGAATGAACAGCCCCCTCTCCTTCAATTTCTTGACTTGTACTTTTAGAAGTGGCACGCTTCTTTTGTTTTTTTATCCCATTTTACCAAACTCGGTATTATCAGTTTCCACCTTGTTGTGCACTCCAGCGTAAACTGCTTTAAGGTGCTATTTGCAAACATTGTTCTGAACTACAGCTTTACTTGCTTCTAGGCCTTAATCTTTAATTGGGGCTGAGCAGTGTACTCTGGCTTTGGCTGCTTTTAGTTGGTTGGTTTCTTTTTTGATTTCTGTAACTTTCAAAGAGTCCCATTGTGAAATACCGTTGTCAGAATGTGCTACAGTGCATGAAAACTTAAAATAAATGGTTGTGAGAGGGGGAGGGAGGGGGCGGGGGGAGAAAGAGAGCGGGCGGGAGGGGGGAAGGTTAAGGAGGGAGGGAGAGAGAGAGAGAGAGAGAGAGAGAGAGAGAGAGAGAAAAAACAAAGAAAATATGGTATTCGGGGGGGGCTATGTTTTTACATGGAAAAGATTTTAGGCTTTTAATCAAGTGGAAAGAGGCTCTGTGGCTGGTATCTCAGCCTGTTGATGCTTTGTTGAGTTGCTTGGAACATGCAACAAAGGTGACCTGAAGCACTCCCGACCAGGTTGCATGTCTCTAATTTACTGAAATCCCACAGACCTCCTCCGTGTGCCACAAAGTACCTGAGCTCTGCAGTTGTTCCCCACAAGTCGCCAAGCTCCCCAGATTTACTTTCTCAGAGTTGCTAGTTACTGCTACCCTACCTCGACCACTATATTTTCCCCAGATACTTGCTACTGTGCAGAAAGCAGGGCTAAGAGAGAGGGAGAAGGGGTGTGCCTATGCAAATCATCTGCCAGGATCATTCCTGGGAGGTCATTCCATCCCACCAAATGACACCCGAGCAGCGGCACATAATTTGGAGAACAGAAATATTCGGACAGGCCACAAAGCAAAGGCTGGGCCGTTGATTGAGGAACCCTTTAGCCATGTCTCCCTAAGTTACCGAGGTCCAGAAAAATTCCACCCTCAGCTCTCATAGAGAGGTCCTTGGCCGATCGTGGCCGATCAGGGCCGTGAAGGGTCGGGGTGACTGCACACTGCCTCACCTTTTCACTGCTTTCTACAGCGGTAATGCTTTTGCAGAAGGGACCTGTACAAGTGATTTTATTCTGCGCTGTGGGAAAGTGACATTTAACCACTGGCATTAACCAAACGACTTGCGCTGCTCAACGCACATACATGCAGAGAAATCATTTCATGTTTTTTGGGGAAGGTCTAGAGGGTCTTGCTGATTATTTATGAAGCTGTACGCTACTCTTGCTTTTACAGAGAGTCTTCCCTGCCCAGGAATGTTTAAGGCATACTGTATATCCCTCCCTTACAATGAAAACTCTGTTAAAAGCACAGAGGTACATAGGAATGGATCTGTTAAGAAATGAAACGAAAAACCTGGACAAAATGTCGAAACGGGTAGGATTTGGACTTAGCACATCTGACTGTGAGTCAGTTAATTGTATCTCTTCACCCACTGACCCCCTTTCCTTTTGTGTAATCCTTTTGCTCTCAATAGGATTTTCCAAAGTGGCTTTCATATAAAAGATCATAGACCTGCATTTTGTGGCACACAAGCCTCATATCCCGTTGCTCTTTATAAATTCACATCATCTCCCACCAATACAAGCTGTAAAAGGTTTTCAGGGCTTAGCCAAGCAAACTAGACTTGGGTCGAAGGTTAAGCAATCCTTAAATCAGCAGCAGAGTTAACATTGAAATCAGCCTCAGAATCTCTTAAAGGATGGTCCAACATCTGTTGCTTGCAGCACGCAATGGGGCAGCCTGGGTGCTGACAGCTTAAGCCAGCTCCTGTTCTTGCCTTGTCCTTGATCCAGCCATGGGCCCACATGCACTCAGAGGAATAGAGTGTTTCTCGTGTCTATGGGTCTGCCGTGATGCTCTCACGCTTGCATCACCCAGCCTTCGTGATGGGGAGGGTGTGTCAATTTGCAAGCACCCTGCAGCATGAATCTGTTTATCTTTAAATATAATTGCTATTAAACCAAACCCTTTAGGACCGGATCAATACGGCAGAAAAAGAATGCTGATGTATTGCTGTTTGCCTCTTAATTTCATACCATCCAACATATAAATGGTGTTTGGTCAATGATTTGCCATATCAAATGTCCTTATGTCACAGGCAGAAAGTTCAGAGGTCCTAATCAATGGTTTGGTTGGCTCTCCCTTTGCGCTTGCCTTAAGGCGCCAGCACCAGAGGCTGCCCGATTGCGCCCTGAAAGCAACCAATGTTGACCCATCCTTTAAGAGATTCTGAGGCTGATTTCAATGTTATTTTTGCTGCTGATTTAACGATTGCTCAACCTTCGACCCACGTCTAGTTTCCTTGGCTATGCCCTTGACATCTTTTACAGCTTGCATTGGTGGGAGATGATGTGAGTTTATCGAGAGCAACGGGATATGAGGCATGTGGGCCATAAAAAACAGCTCTGGGATTTTCTTTTAATAAGAAAGCCCCTTTAAGTAGGGAACTTTGGATGGACAGCCCTGCTGAGAGCAAAAGGATTACACAAAAGATAAGGGGGTCAGTGGGTCAAGGGATAGCACATCTGACTGTGAGTCAGTTTATTGTTAGTCCAAATCCTACCTGTTTCAACATTTTTCCAGGCTTTTTGTTTAATTTCTTAACAGATCCATTCCTATGTAGCTCAGCAACACATGTACTAATATTGGAATGATAATGGGAACATTGAATTGGCCCCTGCTCTGAAGGATGACACGTACATTTGTAAAGCATTCACTATTTTTAGCACATGACGGGACAGAAACTTTGTTAATTTGCAAGTCTTTATTTTTTAATTCATCTTTTTTGATGAAGATTGAAATTGTATGTTCATAGGGGCTGACGCCTGGGCAGCGGCAGGCAATTTGGAGAACAGAAATATTATTCATACATATTAAACAACAACACAATACATTTTGCGCCAAATTCAACACTAATGCCTCAGGAGCCTTTTACTTGTGAGTCCTAGTGACTGAATGAACAGCCCCGTCCCCTTCAATTTCTTGACTTGTACTTTTAGAAGTGGCACGGTTCCCATTCGACCAAATTCAGTATTATCACTTTCCCCATTGTTGTGCACGCCAGCGTAAACTGCTTTAAGGTGCTATTTGCAAACATCGCTCTGAACTACAGCTTTATTTGCTTCTAGGCCTTTATCTTTAATTGGGGCTGAGCAGTGTACTCTGGATTTGGCTGCTTTTAGTTGGTTGATTTCTTTTTTGATTTCTGTAACCTTCAAAGAGTCCCATTGTGAAATACCATTGTCAGAATATGCTACAGTGCATGAAAACTTAAAATAAATGGTTGGGAGAGGGAGAGGGGGAGGGAGGGGGCGGGGGGAGAAAGAGAGCGGGCGGGAGGGAGGAAGGAGGGAGGGAAGGAGGAAGGGAGAGAGAGAGAGAGACAGAGAGAGAGGAAACAAAGAAAATATGGTATTCGGGGGTTGGGGGGCTATGTTTTTACATGGAAAAGATTTTAGGCTTTTAATCAAGTGGAAATGGCTCTGTGGCTGGTATCTCAGCCTGTTGATGCTTTGTTGAGTTGCTTGGAACATGCAAGGAAGGAGACCTGAAGCACTCCCAACCAGGTTGCATGTCTCCAAGTTACTGAAATCCCACAGACCTCCTCCCTGTGCCACAAAGTTCTGGGCACTGAGCTCTGTAGTTCCCCACAAGTCGCAAAGCACCCCAGATTTACTTTCTCAAAGTTGCTAGTGACTGCTACCCCACCTCGACCACTATATTTTCCCCAGATACTTGCTACTGTGGAGTAAGCAGGGCTAATAAAGAGGGAGAGGGGGTTTGCCTATGCAAATCATCTGCCAGGATCCTACCTGGCAGGTCATTCCATCTTACCAGCTGACACCTGGGCAGCGGCAGGTAATTTGGAGAACAGACATATACGGACAGGCCACAAAGCAAAGGTTGGGCCGTTGATTGAGGATCCCTTTAGCCATGCCTCCCTAAGTTACCGAGGTCCAGAAAAATTCCACCCTCAGCTCTCATAGAGAGGTCCTTGGCCGATCGTGGCCGATCAGGGGAGTAAAGGGTCGGGGGTGACTGCACACTGCCTCACCTTTTCACTGCTTTCTACAGTGGTAATGCTTTTGCAGAAGGGGCCAGTACAAGTGATTTTGTTCTGCGCTGTGGGAAAGTGGTTAATGTCAGTGGATAAATGTCAAACTACTTGCGCTGTTCAACACACATACATGCAGAGAAATAATGTTATGTTTTTTGGGGAAGATCTAGAGGGTCCTGCTGATGATTTATTAAACTGTCTGCTACTCTTTCTTTTACATAGAGTCTTCCCTGCCCAGGAATGTTTAAGGCATATTGTATGTCCCTCCCTTACAATGAAAACTCTGTTGAAAGCACAGAGGTACATAGGAATGGATCTGTTAAGAAATGAAACAAAAAGCCTGGAAAATGTCGAACCAGGTAGTATTTGGACTTACAAAAGACGGACTCACAGTCAAATGTGCTATCCGTTGACCCACTGACCCCCTTACCTTTTGTGTAAGACTTTTGCTCTCAGTAGGGTTGTCCAAAGTTCTCTTCTTAAAGCGGCTTTCTTATAAAAAATCCTAGACCTGCTTTTTGTGGCACACATGCCTCATATCCCGTTGCTCTTGATAAACTCACATCATCTCCCCCCAATACAAGCTGTAAAAGATTTCCAGGCCTTATCCGAGCAAACTAGACGTGGGTCGAAGGTTCAGCAATCCTTAAATCAGCAGTAAAGTTAACATTGAAATCAGCCTCAGAATCTCTTCAAGGATGGTCCAACATCTATTGCTTACAGGGCTCAATCGGACAGCTTCTGGCACTGATGCCTTAAGCCACCTCCTGTTGTTGCCTTGTCCTTGATACAGCCATGGGCCCACATACACTCAGTGGTACAGAGTTTTTCTCATGTCTATGGGTCTATTGTGATGCTCTCAGGCTTGCATCACCCAGCCATTGTGATGGGGAGGGGTGTCATTTTGCAAGCACCCTGGAGCATGAATCTGTATATCTTCAAATATAATTGGCATTAAACCAAACCCTTTAGGACCAGATCAATACAGCAGCAAAGAATGCTTATTCATTGTTGTTTCCCTCTTCATTTCATACCACCCGATATTTAAATGGTGTTTGGACTTTCTACCCTCTGACATAAGGACATTTGGTATGGCAAACCTTTGACTAGATGTCCTAATCAATGGTTTGATTGACTCTCCCTTTGCACTTGCTTCAGCAACACATGTACTAATATTGGAATGATAATGTGAACATTAAATTGTCCCCTGCTCTAAAGGATGACACGCACATTCGTAAAGCATTCACTATTTTTGGCACATGACAGGACAGAAACTTTCTTAATTTGCAAGTCTTTATTTTTTAATACATGTTTTTTTAATGAAGATTGAAATTGTATGTTCATACATATTACACGACAACACAATACATTTTGCGCCAAATTCAACACTCATGCCTCAGGAGCCTTTTACTTGTGAGTCCTATTGACTGAATGAACAGCCCCCTCTCCTTCAATTTCTTGACTTGTACTTTTAGAAGTGGCACGCTTCTTTTGTTTTTTTATCCCATTTTACCAAACTCGGTATTATCAGTTTCCACCTTGTTGTGCACTCCAGCGTAAACTGCTTTAAGGTGCTATTTGCAAACATTGTTCTGAACTACAGCTTTACTTGCTTCTAGGCCTTAATCTTTAATTGGGGCTGAGCAGTGTACTCTGGCTTTGGCTGCTTTTAGTTGGTTGGTTTCTTTTTTGATTTCTGTAACTTTCAAAGAGTCCCATTGTGAAATACCGTTGTCAGAATGTGCTACAGTGCATGAAAACTTAAAATAAATGGTTGTGAGAGGGGGAGGGAGGGGGCGGGGGGAGAAAGAGAGCGGGCGGGAGGGGGGAAGGTTAAGGAGGGAGGGAGAGAGAGAGAGAGAGAGAGAGAGAGAGAGAGAGAGAAAAAACAAAGAAAATATGGTATTCGGGGGGGGCTATGTTTTTACATGGAAAAGATTTTAGGCTTTTAATCAAGTGGAAAGAGGCTCTGTGGCTGGTATCTCAGCCTGTTGATGCTTTGTTGAGTTGCTTGGAACATGCAACAAAGGTGACCTGAAGCACTCCCGACCAGGTTGCATGTCTCTAATTTACTGAAATCCCACAGACCTCCTCCGTGTGCCACAAAGTACCTGAGCTCTGCAGTTGTTCCCCACAAGTCGCCAAGCTCCCCAGATTTACTTTCTCAGAGTTGCTAGTTACTGCTACCCTACCTCGACCACTATATTTTCCCCAGATACTTGCTACTGTGCAGAAAGCAGGGCTAAGAGAGAGGGAGAAGGGGTGTGCCTATGCAAATCATCTGCCAGGATCATTCCTGGGAGGTCATTCCATCCCACCAAATGACACCCGAGCAGCGGCACATAATTTGGAGAACAGAAATATTCGGACAGGCCACAAAGCAAAGGCTGGGCCGTTGATTGAGGAACCCTTTAGCCATGTCTCCCTAAGTTACCGAGGTCCAGAAAAATTCCACCCTCAGCTCTCATAGAGAGGTCCTTGGCCGATCGTGGCCGATCAGGGCCGTGAAGGGTCGGGGTGACTGCACACTGCCTCACCTTTTCACTGCTTTCTACAGCGGTAATGCTTTTGCAGAAGGGACCTGTACAAGTGATTTTATTCTGCGCTGTGGGAAAGTGACATTTAACCACTGGCATTAAGCAAACGACTTGCGCTGCTCAACGCACATACATGCAGAGAAATCATTTCATGTTTTTTGGGGAAGGTCTAGAGGGTCCTGCTGATTATTTATGAAGCTGTACGCTACTCTTGCTTTTACAGAGAGTCTTCCCTGCCCAGGAATGTTTAAGGCATACTGTATATCCCTCCCTTACAATGAAAACTCTCTTAAAAGCACAGAGGTACATAGGAATGGATCTGTTAAGAAATGAAACGAAAAACCTGGACAAAATGTCGAAACGGGTAGGATTTGGACTTAGCACATCTGACTGTGAGTCAGTTAATTGTATCTCTTCACCCACTGACCCCCTTTCCTTTTGTGTAATCCTTTTGCTCTCAATAGGATTTTCCAAAGTGGCTTTCATATAAAAGATCATAGACCTGCATTTTGTGGCACACAAGCCTCATATCCCGTTGCTCTTTATAAATTCACATCATCTCCCACCAATACAAGCTGTAAAAGGTTTTCAGGGCTTAGCCAAGCAAACTAGACTTGGGTCGAAGGTTAAGCAATCCTTAAATCAGCAGCAGAGTTAACATTGAAATCAGCCTCAGAATCTCTTAAAGGATGGTCCAACATCTGTTGCTTGCAGCACGCAATGGGGCAGCCTGGGTGCTGACAGCTTAAGCCAGCTCCTGTTCTTGCCTTGTCCTTGATCCAGCCATGGGCCCACATGCACTCAGAGGAATAGAGTGTTTCTCGTGTCTATGGGTCTGCCGTGATGCTCTCACGCTTGCATCACCCAGCCTTCGTGATGGGGAGGGTGTGTCAATTTGCAAGCACCCTGCAGCATGAATCTGTTTATCTTTAAATATAATTGCTATTAAACCAAACCCTTTAGGACCGGATCAATACGGCAGAAAAAGAATGCTGATGTATTGCTGTTTGCCTCTTAATTTCATACCATCCAACATATAAATGGTGTTTGGTCAATGATTTGCCATATCAAATGTCCTTATGTCACAGGCAGAAAGTTCAGAGGTCCTAATCAATGGTTTGGTTGGCTCTCCCTTTGCGCTTGCCTTAAGGCGCCAGCACCAGAGGCTGCCCGATTGCGCCCTGAAAGCAACCAATGTTGACCCATCCTTTAAGAGATTCTGAGGCTGATTTCAATGTTATTTTTGCTGCTGATTTAACGATTGCTCAACCTTCGACCCACGTCTAGTTTCCTTGGCTATGCCCTTGACATCTTTTACAGCTTGCATTGGTGGGAGATGATGTGAGTTTATCGAGAGCAACGGGATATGAGGCATGTGGGCCATAAAAAACAGCTCTGGGATTTTCTTTTAATAAGAAAGCCCCTTTAAGTAGGGAACTTTGGATGGACAGCCCTGCTGAGAGCAAAAGGATTACACAAAAGATAAGGGGGTCAGTGGGTCAAGGGATAGCACATCTGACTGTGAGTCAGTTTATTGTTAGTCCAAATCCTACCTGTTTCAACATTTTTCCAGGCTTTTTGTTTAATTTCTTAACAGATCCATTCCTATGTAGCTCAGCAACACATGTACTAATATTGGAATGATAATGGGAACATTGAATTGGCCCCTGCTCTGAAGGATGACACGTACATTTGTAAAGCATTCACTATTTTTAGCACATGACGGGACAGAAACTTTGTTAATTTGCAAGTCTTTATTTTTTAATTCATCTTTTTTGATGAAGATTGAAATTGTATGTTCATAGGGGCTGACGCCTGGGCAGCGGCAGGCAATTTGGAGAACAGAAATATTATTCATACATATTAAACAACAACACAATACATTTTGCGCCAAATTCAACACTAATGCCTCAGGAGCCTTTTACTTGTGAGTCCTAGTGACTGAATGAACAGCCCCGTCCCCTTCAATTTCTTGACTTGTACTTTTAGAAGTGGCACGGTTCCCATTCGACCAAATTCAGTATTATCACTTTCCCCATTGTTGTGCACGCCAGCGTAAACTGCTTTAAGGTGCTATTTGCAAACATCGCTCTGAACTACAGCTTTATTTGCTTCTAGGCCTTTATCTTTAATTGGGGCTGAGCAGTGTACTCTGGATTTGGCTGCTTTTAGTTGGTTGATTTCTTTTTTGATTTCTGTAACCTTCAAAGAGTCCCATTGTGAAATACCATTGTCAGAATATGCTACAGTGCATGAAAACTTAAAATAAATGGTTGGGAGAGGGAGAGGGGGAGGGAGGGGGCGGGGGGAGAAAGAGAGCGGGCGGGAGGGAGGAAGGAGGGAGGGAAGGAGGAAGGGAGAGAGAGAGAGAGACAGAGAGAGAGGAAACAAAGAAAATATGGTATTCGGGGGTTGGGGGGCTATGTTTTTACATGGAAAAGATTTTAGGCTTTTAATCAAGTGGAAATGGCTCTGTGGCTGGTATCTCAGCCTGTTGATGCTTTGTTGAGTTGCTTGGAACATGCAAGGAAGGAGACCTGAAGCACTCCCAACCAGGTTGCATGTCTCCAAGTTACTGAAATCCCACAGACCTCCTCCCTGTGCCACAAAGTTCTGGGCACTGAGCTCTGTAGTTCCCCACAAGTCGCAAAGCACCCCAGATTTACTTTCTCAAAGTTGCTAGTGACTGCTACCCCACCTCGACCACTATATTTTCCCCAGATACTTGCTACTGTGGAGTAAGCAGGGCTAATAAAGAGGGAGAGGGGGTTTGCCTATGCAAATCATCTGCCAGGATCCTACCTGGCAGGTCATTCCATCTTACCAGCTGACACCTGGGCAGCGGCAGGTAATTTGGAGAACAGACATATACGGACAGGCCACAAAGCAAAGGTTGGGCCGTTGATTGAGGATCCCTTTAGCCATGCCTCCCTAAGTTACCGAGGTCCAGAAAAATTCCACCCTCAGCTCTCATAGAGAGGTCCTTGGCCGATCGTGGCCGATCAGGGGAGTAAAGGGTCGGGGGTGACTGCACACTGCCTCACCTTTTCACTGCTTTCTACAGTGGTAATGCTTTTGCAGAAGGGGCCAGTACAAGTGATTTTGTTCTGCGCTGTGGGAAAGTGGTTAATGTCAGTGGATAAATGTCAAACTACTTGCGCTGTTCAACACACATACATGCAGAGAAATAATGTTATGTTTTTTGGGGAAGATCTAGAGGGTCCTGCTGATGATTTATTAAACTGTCTGCTACTCTTTCTTTTACATAGAGTCTTCCCTGCCCAGGAATGTTTAAGGCATATTGTATGTCCCTCCCTTACAATGAAAACTCTGTTGAAAGCACAGAGGTACATAGGAATGGATCTGTTAAGAAATGAAACAAAAAGCCTGGAAAATGTCGAACCAGGTAGTATTTGGACTTACAAAAGACGGACTCACAGTCAAATGTGCTATCCGTTGACCCACTGACCCCCTTACCTTTTGTGTAAGACTTTTGCTCTCAGTAGGGTTGTCCAAAGTTCTCTTCTTAAAGCGGCTTTCTTATAAAAAATCCTAGACCTGCTTTTTGTGGCACACATGCCTCATATCCCGTTGCTCTTGATAAACTCACATCATCTCCCCCCAATACAAGCTGTAAAAGATTTCCAGGCCTTATCCGAGCAAACTAGACGTGGGTCGAAGGTTCAGCAATCCTTAAATCAGCAGTAAAGTTAACATTGAAATCAGCCTCAGAATCTCTTCAAGGATGGTCCAACATCTATTGCTTACAGGGCTCAATCGGACAGCTTCTGGCACTGATGCCTTAAGCCACCTCCTGTTGTTGCCTTGTCCTTGATACAGCCATGGGCCCACATACACTCAGTGGTACAGAGTTTTTCTCATGTCTATGGGTCTATTGTGATGCTCTCAGGCTTGCATCACCCAGCCATTGTGATGGGGAGGGGTGTCATTTTGCAAGCACCCTGGAGCATGAATCTGTATATCTTCAAATATAATTGGCATTAAACCAAACCCTTTAGGACCAGATCAATACAGCAGCAAAGAATGCTTATTCATTGTTGTTTCCCTCTTCATTTCATACCACCCGATATTTAAATGGTGTTTGGACTTTCTACCCTCTGACATAAGGACATTTGGTATGGCAAACCTTTGACTAGATGTCCTAATCAATGGTTTGATTGACTCTCCCTTTGCACTTGCTTCAGCAACACATGTACTAATATTGGAATGATAATGTGAACATTAAATTGTCCCCTGCTCTAAAGGATGACACGCACATTCGTAAAGCATTCACTATTTTTGGCACATGACAGGACAGAAACTTTCTTAATTTGCAAGTCTTTATTTTTTAATACATGTTTTTTTAATGAAGATTGAAATTGTATGTTCATACATATTACACGACAACACAATACATTTTGCGCCAAATTCAACACTCATGCCTCAGGAGCCTTTTACTTGTGAGTCCTATTGACTGAATGAACAGCCCCCTCTCCTTCAATTTCTTGACTTGTACTTTTAGAAGTGGCACGCTTCTTTTGTTTTTTTATCCCATTTTACCAAACTCGGTATTATCAGTTTCCACCTTGTTGTGCACTCCAGCGTAAACTGCTTTAAGGTGCTATTTGCAAACATTGTTCTGAACTACAGCTTTACTTGCTTCTAGGCCTTAATCTTTAATTGGGGCTGAGCAGTGTACTCTGGCTTTGGCTGCTTTTAGTTGGTTGGTTTCTTTTTTGATTTCTGTAACTTTCAAAGAGTCCCATTGTGAAATACCGTTGTCAGAATGTGCTACAGTGCATGAAAACTTAAAATAAATGGTTGTGAGAGGGGGAGGGAGGGGGCGGGGGGAGAAAGAGAGCGGGCGGGAGGGGGGAAGGTTAAGGAGGGAGGGAGAGAGAGAGAGAGAGAGAGAGAGAGAGAGAGAGAGAAAAAACAAAGAAAATATGGTATTCGGGGGGGGCTATGTTTTTACATGGAAAAGATTTTAGGCTTTTAATCAAGTGGAAAGAGGCTCTGTGGCTGGTATCTCAGCCTGTTGATGCTTTGTTGAGTTGCTTGGAACATGCAACAAAGGTGACCTGAAGCACTCCCGACCAGGTTGCATGTCTCTAATTTACTGAAATCCCACAGACCTCCTCCGTGTGCCACAAAGTACCTGAGCTCTGCAGTTGTTCCCCACAAGTCGCCAAGCTCCCCAGATTTACTTTCTCAGAGTTGCTAGTTACTGCTACCCTACCTCGACCACTATATTTTCCCCAGATACTTGCTACTGTGCAGAAAGCAGGGCTAAGAGAGAGGGAGAAGGGGTGTGCCTATGCAAATCATCTGCCAGGATCATTCCTGGGAGGTCATTCCATCCCACCAAATGACACCCGAGCAGCGGCACATAATTTGGAGAACAGAAATATTCGGACAGGCCACAAAGCAAAGGCTGGGCCGTTGATTGAGGAACCCTTTAGCCATGTCTCCCTAAGTTACCGAGGTCCAGAAAAATTCCACCCTCAGCTCTCATAGAGAGGTCCTTGGCCGATCGTGGCCGATCAGGGCCGTGAAGGGTCGGGGTGACTGCACACTGCCTCACCTTTTCACTGCTTTCTACAGCGGTAATGCTTTTGCAGAAGGGACCTGTACAAGTGATTTTATTCTGCGCTGTGGGAAAGTGACATTTAACCACTGGCATTAACCAAACGACTTGCGCTGCTCAACGCACATACATGCAGAGAAATCATTTCATGTTTTTTGGGGAAGGTCTAGAGGGTCTTGCTGATTATTTATGAAGCTGTACGCTACTCTTGCTTTTACAGAGAGTCTTCCCTGCCCAGGAATGTTTAAGGCATACTGTATATCCCTCCCTTACAATGAAAACTCTGTTAAAAGCACAGAGGTACATAGGAATGGATCTGTTAAGAAATGAAACGAAAAACCTGGACAAAATGTCGAAACGGGTAGGATTTGGACTTAGCACATCTGACTGTGAGTCAGTTAATTGTATCTCTTCACCCACTGACCCCCTTTCCTTTTGTGTAATCCTTTTGCTCTCAATAGGATTTTCCAAAGTGGCTTTCATATAAAAGATCATAGACCTGCATTTTGTGGCACACAAGCCTCATATCCCGTTGCTCTTTATAAATTCACATCATCTCCCACCAATACAAGCTGTAAAAGGTTTTCAGGGCTTAGCCAAGCAAACTAGACTTGGGTCGAAGGTTAAGCAATCCTTAAATCAGCAGCAGAGTTAACATTGAAATCAGCCTCAGAATCTCTTAAAGGATGGTCCAACATCTGTTGCTTGCAGCACGCAATGGGGCAGCCTGGGTGCTGACAGCTTAAGCCAGCTCCTGTTCTTGCCTTGTCCTTGATCCAGCCATGGGCCCACATGCACTCAGAGGAATAGAGTGTTTCTCGTGTCTATGGGTCTGCCGTGATGCTCTCACGCTTGCATCACCCAGCCTTCGTGATGGGGAGGGTGTGTCAATTTGCAAGCACCCTGCAGCATGAATCTGTTTATCTTTAAATATAATTGCTATTAAACCAAACCCTTTAGGACCGGATCAATACGGCAGAAAAAGAATGCTGATGTATTGCTGTTTGCCTCTTAATTTCATACCATCCAACATATAAATGGTGTTTGGTCAATGATTTGCCATATCAAATGTCCTTATGTCACAGGCAGAAAGTTCAGAGGTCCTAATCAATGGTTTGGTTGGCTCTCCCTTTGCGCTTGCCTTAAGGCGCCAGCACCAGAGGCTGCCCGATTGCGCCCTGAAAGCAACCAATGTTGACCCATCCTTTAAGAGATTCTGAGGCTGATTTCAATGTTATTTTTGCTGCTGATTTAACGATTGCTCAACCTTCGACCCACGTCTAGTTTCCTTGGCTATGCCCTTGACATCTTTTACAGCTTGCATTGGTGGGAGATGATGTGAGTTTATCGAGAGCAACGGGATATGAGGCATGTGGGCCATAAAAAACAGCTCTGGGATTTTCTTTTAATAAGAAAGCCCCTTTAAGTAGGGAACTTTGGATGGACAGCCCTGCTGAGAGCAAAAGGATTACACAAAAGATAAGGGGGTCAGTGGGTCAAGGGATAGCACATCTGACTGTGAGTCAGTTTATTGTTAGTCCAAATCCTACCTGTTTCAACATTTTTCCAGGCTTTTTGTTTAATTTCTTAACAGATCCATTCCTATGTAGCTCAGCAACACATGTACTAATATTGGAATGATAATGGGAACATTGAATTGGCCCCTGCTCTGAAGGATGACACGTACATTTGTAAAGCATTCACTATTTTTAGCACATGACGGGACAGAAACTTTGTTAATTTGCAAGTCTTTATTTTTTAATTCATCTTTTTTGATGAAGATTGAAATTGTATGTTCATAGGGGCTGACGCCTGGGCAGCGGCAGGCAATTTGGAGAACAGAAATATTATTCATACATATTAAACAACAACACAATACATTTTGCGCCAAATTCAACACTAATGCCTCAGGAGCCTTTTACTTGTGAGTCCTAGTGACTGAATGAACAGCCCCGTCCCCTTCAATTTCTTGACTTGTACTTTTAGAAGTGGCACGGTTCCCATTCGACCAAATTCAGTATTATCACTTTCCCCATTGTTGTGCACGCCAGCGTAAACTGCTTTAAGGTGCTATTTGCAAACATCGCTCTGAACTACAGCTTTATTTGCTTCTAGGCCTTTATCTTTAATTGGGGCTGAGCAGTGTACTCTGGATTTGGCTGCTTTTAGTTGGTTGATTTCTTTTTTGATTTCTGTAACCTTCAAAGAGTCCCATTGTGAAATACCATTGTCAGAATATGCTACAGTGCATGAAAACTTAAAATAAATGGTTGTGAGAGGGAGAGGGAGAGGGGGAGGGAGGGGGCGGGGGGAGAAAGAGAGCGGGCTGGAGGGAGGAAGGAGGGAGGGAAGGAGGAAGGGAGAGAGAGAGAGAGACAGAGAGAGAGGAAACAAAGAAAATATGGTATTCGGGGGTTGGGGGGCTATGTTTTTACATGGAAAAGATTTTAGGCTTTTAATCAAGTGGAAATGGCTCTGTGGCTGGTATCTCAGCCTGTTGATGCTTTGTTGAGTTGCTTGGAACATGCAAGGAAGGAGACCTGAAGCACTCCCAACCAGGTTGCATGTCTCCAAGTTACTGAAATCCCACAGACCTCCTCCCTGTGCCACAAAGTTCTGGGCACTGAGCTCTGTAGTTCCCCACAAGTCGCAAAGCACCCCAGATTTACTTTCTCAAAGTTGCTAGTGACTGCTACCCCACCTCGACCACTATATTTTCCCCAGATACTTGCTACTGTGGAGTAAGCAGGGCTAATAAAGAGGGAGAGGGGGTTTGCCTATGCAAATCATCTGCCAGGATCCTACCTGGCAGGTCATTCCATCTTACCAGCTGACACCTGGGCAGCGGCAGGTAATTTGGAGAACAGACATATACGGACAGGCCACAAAGCAAAGGTTGGGCCGTTGATTGAGGATCCCTTTAGCCATGCCTCCCTAAGTTACCGAGGTCCAGAAAAATTCCACCCTCAGCTCTCATAGAGAGGTCCTTGGCCGATCGTGGCCGATCAGGGGAGTAAAGGGTCGGGGGTGACTGCACACTGCCTCACCTTTTCACTGCTTTCTACAGTGGTAATGCTTTTGCAGAAGGGGCCAGTACAAGTGATTTTGTTCTGCGCTGTGGGAAAGTGGTTAATGTCAGTGGATAAATGTCAAACTACTTGCGCTGTTCAACACACATACATGCAGAGAAATAATGTTATGTTTTTTGGGGAAGATCTAGAGGGTCCTGCTGATGATTTATTAAACTGTCTGCTACTCTTTCTTTTACATAGAGTCTTCCCTGCCCAGGAATGTTTAAGGCATATTGTATGTCCCTCCCTTACAATGAAAACTCTGTTGAAAGCACAGAGGTACATAGGAATGGATCTGTTAAGAAATGAAACAAAAAGCCTGGAAAATGTCGAACCAGGTAGTATTTGGACTTACAAAAGACGGACTCACAGTCAAATGTGCTATCCGTTGACCCACTGACCCCCTTACCTTTTGTGTAAGACTTTTGCTCTCAGTAGGGTTGTCCAAAGTTCTCTTCTTAAAGCGGCTTTCTTATAAAAAATCCTAGACCTGCTTTTTGTGGCACACATGCCTCATATCCCGTTGCTCTTGATAAACTCACATCATCTCCCCCCAATACAAGCTGTAAAAGATTTCCAGGCCTTATCCGAGCAAACTAGACGTGGGTCGAAGGTTCAGCAATCCTTAAATCAGCAGTAAAGTTAACATTGAAATCAGCCTCAGAATCTCTTCAAGGATGGTCCAACATCTATTGCTTACAGGGCTCAATCGGACAGCTTCTGGCACTGATGCCTTAAGCCACCTCCTGTTGTTGCCTTGTCCTTGATACAGCCATGGGCCCACATACACTCAGTGGTACAGAGTTTTTCTCATGTCTATGGGTCTATTGTGATGCTCTCAGGCTTGCATCACCCAGCCATTGTGATGGGGAGGGGTGTCATTTTGCAAGCACCCTGGAGCATGAATCTGTATATCTTCAAATATAATTGGCATTAAACCAAACCCTTTAGGACCAGATCAATACAGCAGCAAAGAATGCTTATTCATTGTTGTTTCCCTCTTCATTTCATACCACCCGATATTTAAATGGTGTTTGGACTTTCTACCCTCTGACATAAGGACATTTGGTATGGCAAACCTTTGACTAGATGTCCTAATCAATGGTTTGATTGACTCTCCCTTTGCACTTGCTTCAGCAACACATGTACTAATATTGGAATGATAATGTGAACATTAAATTGTCCCCTGCTCTAAAGGATGACACGCACATTCGTAAAGCATTCACTATTTTTGGCACATGACAGGACAGAAACTTTCTTAATTTGCAAGTCTTTATTTTTTAATACATGTTTTTTTAATGAAGATTGAAATTGTATGTTCATACATATTACACGACAACACAATACATTTTGCGCCAAATTCAACACTCATGCCTCAGGAGCCTTTTACTTGTGAGTCCTATTGACTGAATGAACAGCCCCCTCTCCTTCAATTTCTTGACTTGTACTTTTAGAAGTGGCACGCTTCTTTTGTTTTTTTATCCCATTTTACCAAACTCGGTATTATCAGTTTCCACCTTGTTGTGCACTCCAGCGTAAACTGCTTTAAGGTGCTATTTGCAAACATTGTTCTGAACTACAGCTTTACTTGCTTCTAGGCCTTAATCTTTAATTGGGGCTGAGCAGTGTACTCTGGCTTTGGCTGCTTTTAGTTGGTTGGTTTCTTTTTTGATTTCTGTAACTTTCAAAGAGTCCCATTGTGAAATACCGTTGTCAGAATGTGCTACAGTGCATGAAAACTTAAAATAAATGGTTGTGAGAGGGGGAGGGAGGGGGCGGGGGGAGAAAGAGAGCGGGCGGGAGGGGGGAAGGTTAAGGAGGGAGGGAGAGAGAGAGAGAGAGAGAGAGAGAGAGAGAGAGAGAAAAAACAAAGAAAATATGGTATTCGGGGGGGGCTATGTTTTTACATGGAAAAGATTTTAGGCTTTTAATCAAGTGGAAAGAGGCTCTGTGGCTGGTATCTCAGCCTGTTGATGCTTTGTTGAGTTGCTTGGAACATGCAACAAAGGTGACCTGAAGCACTCCCGACCAGGTTGCATGTCTCTAATTTACTGAAATCCCACAGACCTCCTCCGTGTGCCACAAAGTACCTGAGCTCTGCAGTTGTTCCCCACAAGTCGCCAAGCTCCCCAGATTTACTTTCTCAGAGTTGCTAGTTACTGCTACCCTACCTCGACCACTATATTTTCCCCAGATACTTGCTACTGTGCAGAAAGCAGGGCTAAGAGAGAGGGAGAAGGGGTGTGCCTATGCAAATCATCTGCCAGGATCATTCCTGGGAGGTCATTCCATCCCACCAAATGACACCCGAGCAGCGGCACATAATTTGGAGAACAGAAATATTCGGACAGGCCACAAAGCAAAGGCTGGGCCGTTGATTGAGGAACCCTTTAGCCATGTCTCCCTAAGTTACCGAGGTCCAGAAAAATTCCACCCTCAGCTCTCATAGAGAGGTCCTTGGCCGATCGTGGCCGATCAGGGCCGTGAAGGGTCGGGGTGACTGCACACTGCCTCACCTTTTCACTGCTTTCTACAGCGGTAATGCTTTTGCAGAAGGGACCTGTACAAGTGATTTTATTCTGCGCTGTGGGAAAGTGACATTTAACCACTGGCATTAACCAAACGACTTGCGCTGCTCAACGCACATACATGCAGAGAAATCATTTCATGTTTTTTGGGGAAGGTCTAGAGGGTCTTGCTGATTATTTATGAAGCTGTACGCTACTCTTGCTTTTACAGAGAGTCTTCCCTGCCCAGGAATGTTTAAGGCATACTGTATATCCCTCCCTTACAATGAAAACTCTGTTAAAAGCACAGAGGTACATAGGAATGGATCTGTTAAGAAATGAAACGAAAAACCTGGACAAAATGTCGAAACGGGTAGGATTTGGACTTAGCACACCTGACTGTGAGTCAGTTAATTGTATCTCTTCACCCACTGACCCCCTTTCCTTTTGTGTAATCCTTTTGCTCTCAATAGGATTTTCCAAAGTGGCTTTCATATAAAAGATCATAGACCTGCATTTTGTGGCACACAAGCCTCATATCCCGTTGCTCTTTATAAATTCACATCATCTCCCACCAATACAAGCTGTAAAAGGTTTTCAGGGCTTAGCCAAGCAAACTAGACTTGGGTCGAAGGTTAAGCAATCCTTAAATCAGCAGCAGAGTTAACATTGAAATCAGCCTCAGAATCTCTTAAAGGATGGTCCAACATCTGTTGCTTGCAGCACGCAATGGGGCAGCCTGGGTGCTGACAGCTTAAGCCAGCTCCTGTTCTTGCCTTGTCCTTGATCCAGCCATGGGCCCACATGCACTCAGAGGAATAGAGTGTTTCTCGTGTCTATGGGTCTGCCGTGATGCTCTCACGCTTGCATCACCCAGCCTTCGTGATGGGGAGGGTGTGTCAATTTGCAAGCACCCTGCAGCATGAATCTGTTTATCTTTAAATATAATTGCTATTAAACCAAACCCTTTAGGACCGGATCAATATGGCAGAAAAAGAATGCTGATGTATTGCTGTTTGCCTCTTAATTTCATACCATCCAACATATAAATGGTGTTTGGTCAATGATTTGCCATATCAAATGTCCTTATGTCACAGGCAGAAAGTTCAGAGGTCCTAATCAATGGTTTGGTTGGCTCTCCCTTTGCGCTTGCCTTAAGGCGCCAGCACCAGAGGCTGCCCGATTGCGCCCTGAAAGCAACCAATGTTGACCCATCCTTTAAGAGATTCTGAGGCTGATTTCAATGTTATTTTTGCTGCTGATTTAACGATTGCTCAACCTTCGACCCACGTCTAGTTTCCTTGGCTATGCCCTTGACATCTTTTACAGCTTGCATTGGTGGGAGATGATGTGAGTTTATCGAGAGCAACGGGATATGAGGCATGTGGGCCATAAAAAACAGCTCTGGGATTTTCTTTTAATAAGAAAGCCCCTTTAAGTAGGGAACTTTGGATGGACAGCCCTGCTGAGAGCAAAAGGATTACACAAAAGATAAGGGGGTCAGTGGGTCAAGGGATAGCACATCTGACTGTGAGTCAGTTTATTGTTAGTCCAAATCCTACCTGTTTCAACATTTTTCCAGGCTTTTTGTTTAATTTCTTAACAGATCCATTCCTATGTAGCTCAGCAACACATGTACTAATATTGGAATGATAATGGGAACATTGAATTGGCCCCTGCTCTGAAGGATGACACGTACATTTGTAAAGCATTCACTATTTTTAGCACATGACGGGACAGAAACTTTGTTAATTTGCAAGTCTTTATTTTTTAATTCATCTTTTTTGATGAAGATTGAAATTGTATGTTCATAGGGGCTGACGCCTGGGCAGCGGCAGGCAATTTGGAGAACAGAAATATTATTCATACATATTAAACAACAACACAATACATTTTGCGCCAAATTCAACACTAATGCCTCAGGAGCCTTTTACTTGTGAGTCCTAGTGACTGAATGAACAGCCCCGTCCCCTTCAATTTCTTGACTTGTACTTTTAGAAGTGGCACGGTTCCCATTCGACCAAATTCAGTATTATCACTTTCCCCATTGTTGTGCACGCCAGCGTAAACTGCTTTAAGGTGCTATTTGCAAACATCGCTCTGAACTACAGCTTTATTTGCTTCTAGGCCTTTATCTTTAATTGGGGCTGAGCAGTGTACTCTGGATTTGGCTGCTTTTAGTTGGTTGATTTCTTTTTTGATTTCTGTAACCTTCAAAGAGTCCCATTATGAAATACCATTGTCAGAATATGCTACAGTGCATGAAAACTTAAAATAAATGGTTGGGAGAGGGAGAGGGAGAGGGGGAGGGAGGGGGCGGGGGGAGAAAGAGAGCGGGCGGGAGGGAGGAAGGAGGGAGGGAAGGAGGAAGGGAGAGAGAGAGAGAGACAGAGAGAGAGGAAACAAAGAAAATATGGTATTCGGGGGTTGGGGGGCTATGTTTTTACATGGAAAAGATTTTAGGCTTTTAATCAAGTGGAAATGGCTCTGTGGCTGGTATCTCAGCCTGTTGATGCTTTGTTGAGTTGCTTGGAACATGCAAGGAAGGAGACCTGAAGCACTCCCAACCAGGTTGCATGTCTCCAAGTTACTGAAATCCCACAGACCTCCTCCCTGTGCCACAAAGTTCTGGGCACTGAGCTCTGTAGTTCCCCACAAGTCGCAAAGCACCCCAGATTTACTTTCTCAAAGTTGCTAGTGACTGCTACCCCACCTCGACCACTATATTTTCCCCAGATACTTGCTACTGTGGAGTAAGCAGGGCTAATAAAGAGGGAGAGGGGGTTTGCCTATGCAAATCATCTGCCAGGATCCTACCTGGCAGGTCATTCCATCTTACCAGCTGACACCTGGGCAGCAGCAGGTAATTTGGAGAACAGACATATACGGACAGGCCACAAAGCAAAGGTTGGGCCGTTGATTGAGGATCCCTTTAGCCATGCCTCCCTAAGTTACCGAGGTCCAGAAAAATTCCACCCTCAGCTCTCATAGAGAGGTCCTTGGCCGATCGTGGCCGATCAGGGGAGTAAAGGGTCGGGGGTGACTGCACACTGCCTCACCTTTTCACTGCTTTCTACAGTGGTAATGCTTTTGCAGAAGGGGCCAGTACAAGTGATTTTGTTCTGCGCTGTGGGAAAGTGGTTAATGTCAGTGGATAAATGTCAAACTACTTGCGCTGTTCAACACACATACATGCAGAGAAATAATGTTATGTTTTTTGGGGGAAGATCTAGAGGGTCCTGCTGATGATTTATTAAACTGTCTGCTACTCTTTCTTTTACATAGAGTCTTCCCTGCCCAGGAATGTTTAAGGCATATTGTATGTCCCTCCCTTACAATGAAAACTCTGTTGAAAGCACAGAGGTACATAGGAATGGATCTGTTAAGAAATGAAACAAAAAGCCTGGAAAATGTCGAACCAGGTAGTATTTGGACTTACAAAAGACGGACTCACAGTCAAATGTGCTATCCGTTGACCCACTGACCCCCTTACCTTTTGTGTAATACTTTTGCTCTCAGTAGGGTTGTCCAAAGTTCTCTTCTTAAAGCGGCTTTCTTATAAAAAATCCTAGACCTGCTTTTTGTGGCACACATGCCTCATATCCCGTTGCTCTTGATAAACTCACATCATCTCCCCCCAATACAAGCTGTAAAAGATTTCCAGGCCTTATCTGAGCAAACTAGACGTGGGTCGAAGGTTCAGCAATCCTTAAATCAGCAGTAAAGTTAACATTGAAATCAGCCTCAGAATCTCTTCAAGGATGGTCCCACATCTATTGCTTACAGGGCTCAATCGGACAGCTTCTGGCACTGATGCCTTAAGCCACTTCCTGTTGTTGCCTTGTCCTTGATACAGCCATGGGCCCACATACACTCAGTGGTACAGAGTTTTTCTCAAGTCTATGGGTCTATTGTGATGCTCTCAGGCTTGCATCACCCAGCCATTGTGATGGGGAGGGGTGTCATTTTGCAAGCACCCTGGAGCATGAATCTGTATATCTTCAAATATAATTGGCATTAAACCAAACCCTTTAGGACCAGATCAATACAGCAGCAAAGAATGCTTATTCATTGTTGTTTCCCTCTTCATTTCATACCACCCGATATTTAAATGGTGTTTGGACTTTCTACCCTCTGACATAAGGACATTTGGTATGGCAAACCTTTGACTAGATGTCCTAATCAATGGTTTGATTGACTCTCCCTTTGCACTTGCTTCAGCAACACATGTACTAATATTGGAATGATAATGTGAACATTTAATTGTCCCCTGCTCTAAAGGATGACACGCACATTCGTAAAGCATTCACTATTTTTGGCACATGACAGGACAGAAACTTTCTTAATTTGCAAGTCTTTATTTTTTAATACATGTTTTTTTAATGAAGATTGAAATTGTATGTTCATACATATTACACGACAACACAATACATTTTGCGCCAAATTCAACACTCATGCCTCAGGAGCCTTTTACTTGTGAGTCCTATTGACTGAATGAACAGCCCCCTCTCCTTCAATTTCTTGACTTGTACTTTTAGAAGTGGCACGCTTCTTTTGTTTTTTTATCCCATTTTACCAAACTCGGTATTATCAGTTTCCACCTTGTTGTGCACTCCAGCGTAAACTGCTTTAAGGTGCTATTTGCAAACATTGTTCTGAACTACAGCTTTACTTGCTTCTAGGCCTTAATCTTTAATTGGGGCTGAGCAGTGTACTCTGGCTTTGGCTGCTTTTAGTTGGTTGGTTTCTTTTTTGATTTCTGTAACTTTCAAAGAGTCCCATTGTGAAATACCGTTGTCAGAATGTGCTACAGTGCATGAAAACTTAAAATAAATGGTTGTGAGAGGGGGAGGGAGGGGGCGGGGGGAGAAAGAGAGCGGGCGGGAGGGGGGAAGGTTAAGGAGGGAGGGAGAGAGAGAGAGAGAGAGAGAGAGAGAGAGAGAGAGAGAGAAAAAACAAAGAAAATATGGTATTCGGGGGGGGCTATGTTTTTACATGGAAAAGATTTTAGGCTTTTAATCAAGTGGAAAGAGGCTCTGTGGCTGGTATCTCAGCCTGTTGATGCTTTGTTGAGTTGCTTGGAACATGCAACAAAGGTGACCTGAAGCACTCCCGACCAGGTTGCATGTCTCTAATTTACTGAAATCCCACAGACCTCCTCCGTGTGCCACAAAGTACCTGAGCTCTGCAGTTGTTCCCCACAAGTCGCCAAGCTCCCCAGATTTACTTTCTCAGAGTTGCTAGTTACTGCTACCCTACCTCGACCACTATATTTTCCCCAGATACTTGCTACTGTGCAGAAAGCAGGGCTAAGAGAGAGGGAGAAGGGGTGTGCCTATGCAAATCATCTGCCAGGATCATTCCTGGGAGGTCGTTCCATCCCACCAAATGACACCCGAGCAGCGGCACATAATTTGGAGAACAGAAATATTCGGACAGGCCACAAAGCAAAGGCTGGGCCGTTGATTGAGGAACCCTTTAGCCATGTCTCCCTAAGTTACCGAGGTCCAGAAAAATTCCACCCTCAGCTCTCATAGAGAGGTCCTTGGCCGATCGTGGCCGATCAGGGCCGTGAAGGGTCGGGGTGACTGCACACTGCCTCACCTTTTCACTGCTTTCTACAGCGGTAATGCTTTTGCAGAAGGGACCTGTACAAGTGATTTTATTCTGCGCTGTGGGAAAGTGACATTTAACCACTGGCATTAACCAAACGACTTGTGCTGCTCAACGCACATACATGCAGAGAAATCATTTCATGTTTTTTGGGGAAGGTCTAGAGGGTCCTGCTGATTATTTATGAAGCTGTACGCTACTCTTGCTTTTACAGAGAGTCTTCCCTGCCCAGGAATGTTTAAGGCATACTGTATATCCCTCCCTTACAATGAAAACTCTGTTAAAAGCACAGAGGTACATAGGAATGGATCTGTTAAGAAATGAAACGAAAAACCTGGACAAAATGTCGAAACGGGTAGGATTTGGACTTAGCACATCTGACTGTGAGTCAGTTAATTGTATCTCTTCACCCACTGACCCCCTTTCCTTTTGTGTAATCCTTTTGCTCTCAATAGGATTTTCCAAAGTGGCTTTCATATAAAAGATCATAGACCTGCATTTTGTGGCACACAAGCCTCATATCCCGTTGCTCTTTATAAATTCACATCATCTCCCACCAATACAAGCTGTAAAAGGTTTTCAGGGCTTAGCCAAGCAAACTAGACTCGGGTCGAAGGTTAAGCAATCCTTAAATCAGCAGCAGAGTTAACATTGAAATCAGCCTCAGAATCTCTTAAAGGATGGTCCAACATCTGTTGCTTGCAGCACGCAATGGGGCAGCCTGGGTGCTGACAGCTTAAGCCAGCTCCTGTTCTTGCCTTGTCCTTGATCCAGCCATGGGCCCACATGCACTCAGAGGAATAGAGTGTTTCTCGTGTCTATGGGTCTGCCGTGATGCTCTCACGCTTGCATCACCCAGCCTTCGTGATGGGGAGGGTGTGTCAATTTGCAAGCACCCTGCAGCATGAATCTGTTTATCTTTAAATATAATTGCTATTAAACCAAACCCTTTAGGACCGGATCAATACGGCAGAAAAAGAATGCTGATGTATTGCTGTTTGCCTCTTAATTTCATACCATCCAACATATAAATGGTGTTTGGTCAATGATTTGCCATATCAAATGTCCTTATGTCACAGGCAGAAAGTTCAGAGGTCCTAATCAATGGTTTGGTTGGCTCTCCCTTTGCGCTTGCCTTAAGGCGCCAGCACCAGAGGCTGCCCGATTGCGCCCTGAAAGCAACCAATGTTGACCCATCCTTTAAGAGATTCTGAGGCTGATTTCAATGTTATTTTTGCTGCTGATTTAACGATTGCTCAACCTTCGACCCACGTCTAGTTTCCTTGGCTATGCCCTTGACATCTTTTACAGCTTGCATTGGTGGGAGATGATGTGAGTTTATCGAGAGCAACGGGATATGAGGCATGTGGGCCATAAAAAACAGCTCTGGGATTTTTTTTTAATAAGAAAGCCCCTTTAAGTAGGGAACTTTGGATGGACAGCCCTGCTGAGAGCAAAAGGATTACACAAAAGATAAGGGGGTCAGTGGGTCAAGGGATAGCACATCTGACTGTGAGTCAGTTTATTGTTAGTCCAAATCCTACCTGTTTCAACATTTTTCCAGGCTTTTTGTTTAATTTCTTAACAGATCCATTCCTATGTAGCTCAGCAACACATGTACTAATATTGGAATGATAATGGGAACATTGAATTGGCCCCTGCTCTGAAGGATGACACGTACATTTGTAAAGCATTCACTATTTTTAGCACATGACGGGACAGAAACTTTGTTAATTTGCAAGTCTTTATTTTTTAATTCATCTTTTTTGATGAAGATTGAAATTGTATGTTCATAGGGGCTGACGCCTGGGCAGCGGCAGGCAATTTGGAGAACAGAAATATTATTCATACATATTAAACAACAACACAATACATTTTGCGCCAAATTCAACACTAATGCCTCAGGAGCCTTTTACTTGTGAGTCCTAGTGACTGAATGAACAGCCCCGTCCCCTTCAATTTCTTGACTTGTACTTTTAGAAGTGGCACGGTTCCCATTCGACCAAATTCAGTATTATCACTTTCCCCATTGTTGTGCACGCCAGCGTAAACTGCTTTAAGGTGCTATTTGCAAACATCGCTCTGAACTACAGCTTTATTTGCTTCTAGGCCTTTATCTTTAATTGGGGCTGAGCAGTGTACTCTGGATTTGGCTGCTTTTAGTTGGTTGATTTCTTTTTTGATTTCTGTAACCTTCAAAGAGTCCCATTATGAAATACCATTGTCAGAATATGCTACAGTGCATGAAAACTTAAAATAAATGGTTGTGAGAGGGAGAGGGAGAGGGGGAGGGAGGGGGCGGGGGGAGAAAGAGAGCGGGCGGGAGGGAGGAAGGAGGGAGGGAAGGAGGAAGGGAGAGAGAGAGAGAGACAGAGAGAGAGGAAACAAAGAAAATATGGTATTCGGGGGTTGGGGGGCTATGTTTTTACATGGAAAAGATTTTAGGCTTTTAATCAAGTGGAAATGGCTCTGTGGCTGGTATCTCAGCCTGTTGATGCTTTGTTGAGTTGCTTGGAACATGCAAGGAAGGAGACCTGAAGCACTCCCAACCAGGTTGCATGTCTCCAAGTTACTGAAATCCCACAGACCTCCTCCCTGTGCCACAAAGTTCTGGGCACTGAGCTCTGTAGTTCCCCACAAGTCGCAAAGCACCCCAGATTTACTTTCTCAAAGTTGCTAGTGACTGCTACCCCACCTCGACCACTATATTTTCCCCAGATACTTGCTACTGTGGAGTAAGCAGGGCTAATAAAGAGGGAGAGGGGGTTTGCCTATGCAAATCATCTGCCAGGATCCTACCTGGCAGGTCATTCCATCTTACCAGCTGACACCTGGGCAGCAGCAGGTAATTTGGAGAACAGACATATACGGACAGGCCACAAAGCAAAGGTTGGGCCGTTGATTGAGGATCCCTTTAGCCATGCCTCCCTAAGTTACCGAGGTCCAGAAAAATTCCACCCTCAGCTCTCATAGAGAGGTCCTTGGCCGATCGTGGCCGATCAGGGGAGTAAAGGGTCGGGGGTGACTGCACACTGCCTCACCTTTTCACTGCTTTCTACAGTGGTAATGCTTTTGCAGAAGGGGCCAGTACAAGTGATTTTGTTCTGCGCTGTGGGAAAGTGGTTAATGTCAGTGGATAAATGTCAAACTACTTGCGCTGTTCAACACACATACATGCAGAGAAATAATGTTATGTTTTTTGGGGGAAGATCTAGAGGGTCCTGCTGATGATTTATTAAACTGTCTGCTACTCTTTCTTTTACATAGAGTCTTCCCTGCCCAGGAATGTTTAAGGCATATTGTATGTCCCTCCCTTACAATGAAAACTCTGTTGAAAGCACAGAGGTACATAGGAATGGATCTGTTAAGAAATGAAACAAAAAGCCTGGAAAATGTCGAACCAGGTAGTATTTGGACTTACAAAAGACGGACTCACAGTCAAATGTGCTATCCGTTGACCCACTGACCCCCTTACCTTTTGTGTAATACTTTTGCTCTCAGTAGGGTTGTCCAAAGTTCTCTTCTTAAAGCGGCTTTCTTATAAAAAATCCTAGACCTGCTTTTTGTGGCACACATGCCTCATATCCCGTTGCTCTTGATAAACTCACATCATCTCCCCCCAATACAAGCTGTAAAAGATTTCCAGGCCTTATCCGAGCAAACTAGACGTGGGTCGAAGGTTCAGCAATCCTTAAATCAGCAGTAAAGTTAACATTGAAATCAGCCTCAGAATCTCTTCAAGGATGGTCCCACATCTATTGCTTACAGGGCTCAATCGGACAGCTTCTGGCACTGATGCCTTAAGCCACTTCCTGTTGTTGCCTTGTCCTTGATACAGCCATGGGCCCACATACACTCAGTGGTACAGAGTTTTTCTCAAGTCTATGGGTCTATTGTGATGCTCTCAGGCTTGCATCACCCAGCCATTGTGATGGGGAGGGGTGTCATTTTGCAAGCACCCTGGAGCATGAATCTGTATATCTTCAAATATAATTGGCATTAAACCAAACCCTTTAGGACCAGATCAATACAGCAGCAAAGAATGCTTATTCATTGTTGTTTCCCTCTTCATTTCATACCACCCGATATTTAAATGGTGTTTGGACTTTCTACCCTCTGACATAAGGACATTTGGTATGGCAAACCTTTGACTAGATGTCCTAATCAATGGTTTGATTGACTCTCCCTTTGCACTTGCTTCAGCAACACATGTACTAATATTGGAATGATAATGTGAACATTTAATTGTCCCCTGCTCTAAAGGATGACACGCACATTCGTAAAGCATTCACTATTTTTGGCACATGACAGGACAGAAACTTTCTTAATTTGCAAGTCTTTATTTTTTAATACATGTTTTTTTAATGAAGATTGAAATTGTATGTTCATACATATTACACGACAACACAATACATTTTGCGCCAAATTCAACACTCATGCCTCAGGAGCCTTTTACTTGTGAGTCCTATTGACTGAATGAACAGCCCCCTCTCCTTCAATTTCTTGACTTGTACTTTTAGAAGTGGCACGCTTCTTTTGTTTTTTTATCCCATTTTACCAAACTCGGTATTATCAGTTTCCACCTTGTTGTGCACTCCAGCGTAAACTGCTTTAAGGTGCTATTTGCAAACATTGTTCTGAACTACAGCTTTACTTGCTTCTAGGCCTTAATCTTTAATTGGGGCTGAGCAGTGTACTCTGGCTTTGGCTGCTTTTAGTTGGTTGGTTTCTTTTTTGATTTCTGTAACTTTCAAAGAGTCCCATTGTGAAATACCGTTGTCAGAATGTGCTACAGTGCATGAAAACTTAAAATAAATGGTTGTGAGAGGGGGAGGGAGGGGGCGGGGGGAGAAAGAGAGCGGGCAGGAGGGGGGAAGGTTAAGGAGGGAGGGAGAGAGAGAGAGAGAGAGAGAGAGAGAAAAAACAAAGAAAATATGGTATTCGGGGGGGGCTATGTTTTTACATGGAAAAGATTTTAGGCTTTTAATCAAGTGGAAAGAGGCTCTGTGGCTGGTATCTCAGCCTGTTGATGCTTTGTTGAGTTGCTTGGAACATGCAACAAAGGTGACCTGAAGCACTCCCGACCAGGTTGCATGTCTCTAATTTACTGAAATCCCACAGACCTCCTCCGTGTGCCACAAAGTACCTGAGCTCTGCAGTTGTTCCCCACAAGTCGCCAAGCTCCCCAGATTTACTTTCTCAGAGTTGCTAGTTACTGCTACCCTACCTCGACCACTATATTTTCCCCAGATACTTGCTACTGTGCAGAAAGCAGGGCTAAGAGAGAGGGAGAAGGGGTGTGCCTATGCAAATCATCTGCCAGGATCATTCCTGGGAGGTCATTCCATCCCACCAAATGACACCCGAGCAGCGGCACATAATTTGGAGAACAGAAATATTCGGACAGGCCACAAAGCAAAGGCTGGGCCGTTGATTGAGGAACCCTTTAGCCATGTCTCCCTAAGTTACCGAGGTCCAGAAAAATTCCACCCTCAGCTCTCATAGAGAGGTCCTTGGCCGATCGTGGCCGATCAGGGCCGTGAAGGGTCGGGGTGACTGCACACTGCCTCACCTTTTCACTGCTTTCTACAGCGGTAATGCTTTTGCAGAAGGGACCTGTACAAGTGATTTTATTCTGTGCTGTGGGAAAGTGACATTTAACCACTGGCATTAACCAAACGACTTGCGCTGCTCAACGCACATACATGCAGAGAAATCATTTCATGTTTTTTGGGGAAGGTCTAGAGGGTCCTGCTGATTATTTATGAAGCTGTACGCTACTCTTGCTTTTACAGAGAGTCTTCCCTGCCCAGGAATGTTTAAGGCATACTGTATATCCCTCCCTTACAATGAAAACTCTGTTAAAAGCACAGAGGTACATAGGAATGGATCTGTTAAGAAATGAAACGAAAAACCTGGACAAAATGTCGAAACGGGTAGGATTTGGACTTAGCACATCTGACTGTGAGTCAGTTAATTGTATCTCTTCACCCACTGACCCCCTTTCCTTTTGTGTAATCCTTTTGCTCTCAATAGGATTTTCCAAAGTGGCTTTCATATAAAAGATCATAGACCTGCATTTTGTGGCACACAAGCCTCATATCCCGTTGCTCTTTATAAATTCACATCATCTCCCACCAATACAAGCTGTAAAAGGTTTTCAGGGCTTAGCCAAGCAAACTAGACTCGGGTCGAAGGTTAAGCAATCCTTAAATCAGCAGCAGAGTTAACATTGAAATCAGCCTCAGAATCTCTTAAAGGATGGTCCAACATCTGTTGCTTGCAGCACGCAATGGGGCAGCCTGGGTGCTGACAGCTTAAGCCAGCTCCTGTTCTTGCCTTGTCCTTGATCCAGCCATGGGCCCACATGCACTCAGAGGAATAGAGTGTTTCTCGTGTCTATGGGTCTGCCGTGATGCTCTCACGCTTGCATCACCCAGCCTTCGTGATGGGGAGGGTGTGTCAATTTGCAAGCACCCTGCAGCATGAATCTGTTTATCTTTAAATATAATTGCTATTAAACCAAACCCTTTAGGACCGGATCAATACGGCAGAAAAAGAATGCTGATGTATTGCTGTTTGCCTCTTAATTTCATACCATCCAACATATAAATGGTGTTTGGTCAATGATTTACCATATCAAATGTCCTTATGTCACAGGCAGAAAGTTCAGAGGTCCTAATCAATGGTTTGGTTGGCTCTCCCTTTGCACTTGCCTTAAGGCGCCAGCACCAGAGGCTGCCCGATTGCGCCCTGAAAGCAACCAATGTTGACCCATCCTTTAAGAGATTCTGAGGCTGATTTCAATGTTATTTTTGCTGCTGATTTAACGATTGCTCAACCTTCGACCCACGTCTAGTTTCCTTGGCTATGCCCTTGACATCTTTTACAGCTTGCATTGGTGGGAGATGATGTGAGTTTATCGAGAGCAACGGGATATGAGGCATGTGGGCCATAAAAAACAGCTCTGGGATTTTTTTTTAATAAGAAAGCCCCTTTAAGTAGGGAACTTTGGATGGACAGCCCTGCTGAGAGCAAAAGGATTACACAAAAGATAAGGGGGTCAGTGGGTCAAGGGATAGCACATCTGACTGTGAGTCAGTTTATTGTTAGTCCAAATCCTACCTGTTTCAACATTTTTCCAGGCTTTTTGTTTAATTTCTTAACAGATCCATTCCTATGTAGCTCAGCAACACATGTACTAATATTGGAATGATAATGGGAACATTGAATTGGCCCCTGCTCTGAAGGATGACACGTACATTTGTAAAGCATTCACTATTTTTAGCACATGACGGGACAGAAACTTTGTTAATTTGCAAGTCTTTATTTTTTAATTCATCTTTTTTGATGAAGATTGAAATTGTATGTTCATAGGGGCTGACGCCTGGGCAGCGGCAGGCAATTTGGAGAACAGAAATATTATTCATACATATTAAACAACAACACAATACATTTTGCGCCAAATTCAACACTAATGCCTCAGGAGCCTTTTACTTGTGAGTCCTAGTGACTGAATGAACAGCCCCGTCCCCTTCAATTTCTTGACTTGTACTTTTAGAAGTAGCACGGTTCCCATTCGACCAAATTCAGTATTATCACTTTCCCCATTGTTGTGCACGCCAGCGTAAACTGCTTTAAGGTGCTATTTGCAAACATCGCTCTGAACTACAGCTTTATTTGCTTCTAGGCCTTTATCTTTAATTGGGGCTGAGCAGTGTACTCTGGATTTGGCTGCTTTTAGTTGGTTGATTTCTTTTTTGATTTCTGTTACCTTCAAAGAGTCCCATTATGAAATACCATTGTCAGAATATGCTACAGTGCATGAAAACTTAAAATAAATGGTTGTGAGAGGGAGAGGGAGAGGGGGAGGGAGGGGGCGGGGGGAGAAAGAGAGCGGGCGGGAGGGAGGAAGGAGGGAGGGAAGGAGGAAGGGAGAGAGAGAGAGAGACAGAGAGAGAGGAAACAAAGAAAATATGGTATTCGGGGGTTGGGGGGCTATGTTTTTACATGGAAAAGATTTTAGGCTTTTAATCAAGTGGAAATGGCTCTGTGGCTGGTATCTCAGCCTGTTGATGCTTTGTTGAGTTGCTTGGAACATGCAAGGAAGGAGACCTGAAGCACTCCCAACCAGGTTGCATGTCTCCAAGTTACTGAAATCCCACAGACCTCCTCCCTGTGCCACAAAGTTCTGGGCACTGAGCTCTGTAGTTCCCCACAAGTCGCAAAGCACCCCAGATTTACTTTCTCAAAGTTGCTAGTGACTGCTACCCCACCTCGACCACTATATTTTCCCCAGATACTTGCTACTGTGGAGTAAGCAGGGCTAATAAAGAGGGAGAGGGGGTTTGCCTATGCAAATCATCTGCCAGGATCCTACCTGGCAGGTCATTCCATCTTACCAGCTGACACCTGGGCAGCAGCAGGTAATTTGGAGAACAGACATATACGGACAGGCCACAAAGCAAAGGTTGGGCCGTTGATTGAGGATCCCTTTAGCCATGCCTCCCTAAGTTACCGAGGTCCAGAAAAATTCCACCCTCAGCTCTCATAGAGAGGTCCTTGGCCGATCGTGGCCGATCAGGGGAGTAAAGGGTCGGGGGTGACTGCACACTGCCTCACCTTTTCACTGCTTTCTACAGTGGTAATGCTTTTGCAGAAGGGGCCAGTACAAGTGATTTTGTTCTGCGCTGTGGGAAAGTGGTTAATGTCAGTGGATAAATGTCAAACTACTTGCGCTGTTCAACACACATACATGCAGAGAAATAATGTTATGTTTTTTGGGGAAGATCTAGAGGGTCCTGCTGATGATTTATTAAACTGTCTGCTACTCTTTCTTTTACATAGAGTCTTCCCTGCCCAGGAATGTTTAAGGCATATTGTATGTCCCTCCCTTACAATGAAAACTCTGTTGAAAGCACAGAGGTACATAGGAATGGATCTGTTAAGAAATGAAACAAAAAGCCTGGAAAATGTCGAACCAGGTAGTATTTGGACTTACAAAAGACGGACTCACAGTCAAATGTGCTATCCGTTGACCCACTGACCCCCTTACCTTTTGTGTAATACTTTTGCTCTCAGTAGGGTTGTCCAAAGTTCTCTTCTTAAAGCGGCTTTCTTATAAAAAATCCTAGACCTGCTTTTTGTGGCACACATGCCTCATATCCCGTTGCTCTTGATAAACTCACATCATCTCCCCCCAATACAAGCTGTAAAAGATTTCCAGGCCTTATCCGAGCAAACTAGACGTGGGTCGAAGGTTCAGCAATCCTTAAATCAGCAGTAAAGTTAACATTGAAATCAGCCTCAGAATCTCTTCAAGGATGGTCCCACATCTATTGCTTACAGGGCTCAATCGGACAGCTTCTGGCACTGATGCCTTAAGCCACTTCCTGATGTTGCCTTGTCCTTGATACAGCCATGGGCCCACATACACTCAGTGGTACAGAGTTTTTCTCAAGTCTATGGGTCTATTGTGATGCTCTCAGGCTTGCATCACCCAGCCATTGTGATGGGGAGGGGTGTCATTTTGCAAGCACCCTGGAGCATGAATCTGTATATCTTCAAATATAATTGGCATTAAACCAAACCCTTTAGGACCAGATCAATACAGCAGCAAAGAATGCTTATTCATTGTTGTTTCCCTCTTCATTTCATACCACCCGATATTTAAATGGTGTTTGGACTTTCTACCCTCTGACATAAGGACATTTGGTATGGCAAACCTTTGACTAGATGTCCTAATCAATGGTTTGATTGACTCTCCCTTTGCACTTGCTTCAGCAACACATGTACTAATATTGGAATGATAATGTGAACATTTAATTGTCCCCTGCTCTAAAGGATGACACGCACATTCGTAAAGCATTCACTATTTTTGGCACATGACAGGACAGAAACTTTCTTAATTTGCAAGTCTTTATTTTTTAATACATGTTTTTTTAATGAAGATTGAAATTGTATGTTCATACATATTACACGACAACACAATACATTTTGCGCCAAATTCAACACTCATGCCTCAGGAGCCTTTTACTTGTGAGTCCTATTGACTGAATGAACAGCCCCCTCTCCTTCAATTTCTTGACTTGTACTTTTAGAAGTGGCACGCTTCTTTTGTTTTTTTATCCCATTTTACCAAACTCCGTATTATCAGTTTCCACCTTGTTGTGCACTCCAGCGTAAACTGCTTTAAGGTGCTATTTGCAAACATTGTTCTGAACTACAGCTTTACTTGCTTCTAGGCCTTAATCTTTAATTGGGGCTGAGCAGTGTACTCTGGCTTTGGCTGCTTTTAGTTGGTTGGTTTCTTTTTTGATTTCTGTAACTTTCAAAGAGTCCCATTGTGAAATACCGTTGTCAGAATGTGCTACAGTGCATGAAAACTTAAAATAAATGGTTGTGAGAGGGGGAGGGAGGGGGCGGGGGGAGAAAGAGAGCGGGCGGGAGGGGGGAAGGTTAAGGAGGGAGGGAGAGAGAGAGAGAGAGAGAGAGAGAGAGAGAGAAAAAACAAAGAAAATATGGTATTCGGGGGGGGCTATGTTTTTACATGGAAAAGATTTTAGGCTTTTAATCAAGTGGAAAGAGGCTCTGTGGCTGGTATCTCAGCCTGTTGATGCTTTGTTGAGTTGCTTGGAACATGCAACAAAGGTGACCTGAAGCACTCCCGACCAGGTTGCATGTCTCTAATTTACTGAAATCCCACAGACCTCCTCCGTGTGCCACAAAGTACCTGAGCTCTGCAGTTGTTCCCCACAAGTCGCCAAGCTCCCCAGATTTACTTTCTCAGAGTTGCTAGTTACTGCTACCCTACCTCGACCACTATATTTTCCCCAGATACTTGCTACTGTGCAGAAAGCAGGGCTAAGAGAGAGGGAGAAGGGGTGTGCCTATGCAAATCATCTGCCAGGATCATTCCTGGGAGGTCATTCCATCCCACCAAATGACACCCGAGCAGCGGCACATAATTTGGAGAACAGAAATATTCGGACAGGCCACAAAGCAAAGGCTGGGCCGTTGATTGAGGAACCCTTTAGCCATGTCTCCCTAAGTTACCGAGGTCCAGAAAAATTCCACCCTCAGCTCTCATAGAGAGGTCCTTGGCCGATCGTGGCCGATCAGGGCCGTGAAGGGTCGGGGTGACTGCACACTGCCTCACCTTTTCACTGCTTTCTACAGCGGTAATGCTTTTGCAGAAGGGACCTGTACAAGTGATTTTATTCTGCGCTGTGGGAAAGTGACATTTAACCACTGGCATTAACCAAACGACTTGTGCTGCTCAACGCACATACATGCAGAGAAATCATTTCATGTTTTTTGGGGAAGGTCTAGAGGGTCCTGCTGATTATTTATGAAGCTGTACGCTACTCTTGCTTTTACAGAGAGTCTTCCCTGCCCAGGAATGTTTAAGGCATACTGTATATCCCTCCCTTACAATGAAAACTCTGTTAAAAGCACAGAGGTACATAGGAATGGATCTGTTAAGAAATGAAACGAAAAACCTGGACAAAATGTCGAAACGGGTAGGATTTGGACTTAGCACATCTGACTGTGAGTCAGTTAATTGTATCTCTTCACCCACTGACCCCCTTTCCTTTTGTGTAATCCTTTTGCTCTCAATAGGATTTTCCAAAGTGGCTTTCATATAAAAGATCATAGACCTGCATTTTGTGGCACACAAGCCTCATATCCCGTTGCTCTTTATAAATTCACATCATCTCCCACCAATACAAGCTGTAAAAGGTTTTCAGGGCTTAGCCAAGCAAACTAGACTCGGGTCGAAGGTTAAGCAATCCTTAAATCAGCAGCAGAGTTAACATTGAAATCAGCCTCAGAATCTCTTAAAGGATGGTCCAACATCTGTTGCTTGCAGCACGCAATGGGGCAGCCTGGGTGCTGACAGCTTAAGCCAGCTCCTGTTCTTGCCTTGTCCTTGATCCAGCCATGGGCCCACATGCACTCAGAGGAATAGAGTGTTTCTCGTGTCTATGGGTCTGCCGTGATGCTCTCACGCTTGCATCACCCAGCCTTCGTGATGGGGAGGGTGTGTCAATTTGCAAGCACCCTGCAGCATGAATCTGTTTATCTTTAAATATAATTGCTATTAAACCAAACCCTTTAGGACCGGATCAATACGGCAGAAAAAGAATGCTGATGTATTGCTGTTTGCCTCTTAATTTCATACCATCCAACATATAAATGGTGTTTGGTCAATGATTTGCCATATCAAATGTCCTTATGTCACAGGCAGAAAGTTCAGAGGTCCTAATCAATGGTTTGGTTGGCTCTCCCTTTGCGCTTGCCTTAAGGCGCCAGCACCAGAGGCTGCCCGATTGCGCCCTGAAAGCAACCAATGTTGACCCATCCTTTAAGAGATTCTGAGGCTGATTTCAATGTTATTTTTGCTGCTGATTTAACGATTGCTCAACCTTCGACCCACGTCTAGTTTCCTTGGCTATGCCCTTGACATCTTTTACAGCTTGCATTGGTGGGAGATGATGTGAGTTTATCGAGAGCAACGGGATATGAGGCATGTGGGCCATAAAAAACAGCTCTGGGATTTTTTTTTAATAAGAAAGCCCCTTTAAGTAGGGAACTTTGGATGGACAGCCCTGCTGAGAGCAAAAGGATTACACAAAAGATAAGGGGGTCAGTGGGTCAAGGGATAGCACATCTGACTGTGAGTCAGTTTATTGTTAGTCCAAATCCTACCTGTTTCAACATTTTTCCAGGCTTTTTGTTTAATTTCTTAACAGATCCATTCCTATGTAGCTCAGCAACACATGTACTAATATTGGAATGATAATGGGAACATTGAATTGGCCCCTGCTCTGAAGGATGACACGTACATTTGTAAAGCATTCACTATTTTTAGCACATGACGGGACAGAAACTTTGTTAATTTGCAAGTCTTTATTTTTTAATTCATCTTTTTTGATGAAGATTGAAATTGTATGTTCATAGGGGCTGACGCCTGGGCAGCGGCAGGCAATTTGGAGAACAGAAATATTATTCATACATATTAAACAACAACACAATACATTTTGCGCCAAATTCAACACTAATGCCTCAGGAGCCTTTTACTTGTGAGTCCTAGTGACTGAATGAACAGCCCCGTCCCCTTCAATTTCTTGACTTGTACTTTTAGAAGTAGCACGGTTCCCATTCGACCAAATTCAGTATTATCACTTTCCCCATTGTTGTGCACGCCAGCGTAAACTGCTTTAAGGTGCTATTTGCAAACATCGCTGTGAACTACAGCTTTATTTGCTTCTAGGCCTTTATCTTTAATTGGGGCTGAGCAGTGTACTCTGGATTTGGCTGCTTTTAGTTGGTTGATTTCTTTTTTGATTTCTGTAACCTTCAAAGAGTCCCATTATGAAATACCATTGTCAGAATATGCTACAGTGCATGAAAACTTAAAATAAATGGTTGTGAGAGGGAGAGGGAGAGGGGGAGGGAGGGGGCGGGGGGAGAAAGAGAGCGGGCGGGAGGGAGGAAGGAGGGAGGGAAGGAGGAAGGGAGAGAGAGAGAGAGACAGAGAGAGAGGAAACAAAGAAAATATGGTATTCGGGGGTTGGGGGGCTATGTTTTTACATGGAAAAGATTTTAGGCTTTTAATCAAGTGGAAATGGCTCTGTGGCTGGTATCTCAGCCTGTTGATGCTTTGTTGAGTTGCTTGGAACATGCAAGGAAGGAGACCTGAAGCACTCCCAACCAGGTTGCATGTCTCCAAGTTACTGAAATCCCACAGACCTCCTCCCTGTGCCACAAAGTTCTGGGCACTGAGCTCTGTAGTTCCCCACAAGTCGCAAAGCACCCCAGATTTACTTTCTCAAAGTTGCTAGTGACTGCTACCCCACCTCGACCACTATATTTTCCCCAGATACTTGCTACTGTGGAGTAAGCAGGGCTAATAAAGAGGGAGAGGGGGTTTGCCTATGCAAATCATCTGCCAGGATCCTACCTGGCAGGTCATTCCATCTTACCAGCTGACACCTGGGCAGCAGCAGGTAATTTGGAGAACAGACATATACGGACAGGCCACAAAGCAAAGGTTGGGCCGTTGATTGAGGATCCCTTTAGCCATGCCTCCCTAAGTTACCGAGGTCCAGAAAAATTCCACCCTCAGCTCTCATAGAGAGGTCCTTGGCCGATCGTGGCCGATCAGGGGAGTAAAGGGTCGGGGGTGACTGCACACTGCCTCACCTTTTCACTGCTTTCTACAGTGGTAATGCTTTTGCAGAAGGGGCCAGTACAAGTGATTTTGTTCTGCGCTGTGGGAAAGTGGTTAATGTCAGTGGATAAATGTCAAACTACTTGCGCTGTTCAACACACATACATGCAGAGAAATAATGTTATGTTTTTTGGGGAAGATCTAGAGGGTCCTGCTGATGATTTATTAAACTGTCTGCTACTCTTTCTTTTACATAGAGTCTTCCCTGCCCAGGAATGTTTAAGGCATATTGTATGTCCCTCCCTTACAATGAAAACTCTGTTGAAAGCACAGAGGTACATAGGAATGGATCTGTTAAGAAATGAAACAAAAAGCCTGGAAAATGTCGAACCAGGTAGTATTTGGACTTACAAAAGACGGACTCACAGTCAAATGTGCTATCCGTTGACCCACTGACCCCCTTACCTTTTGTGTAATACTTTTGCTCTCAGTAGGGTTGTCCAAAGTTCTCTTCTTAAAGCGGCTTTCTTATAAAAAATCCTAGACCTGCTTTTTGTGGCACACATGCCTCATATCCCGTTGCTCTTGATAAACTCACATCATCTCCCCCCAATACAAGCTGTAAAAGATTTCCAGGCCTTATCCGAGCAAACTAGACGTGGGTCGAAGGTCCAGCAATCCTTAAATCAGCAGTAAAGTTAACATTGAAATCAGCCTCAGAATCTCTTCAAGGATGGTCCCACATCTATTGCTTACAGGGCTCAATCGGACAGCTTCTGGCACTGATGCCTTAAGCCACTTCCTGTTGTTGCCTTGTCCTTGATACAGCCATGGGCCCACATACACTCAGTGGTACAGAGTTTTTCTCAAGTCTATGGGTCTATTGTGATGCTCTCAGGCTTGCATCACCCAGCCATTGTGATGGGGAGGGGTGTCATTTTGCAAGCACCCTGGAGCATGAATCTGTATATCTTCAAATATAATTGGCATTAAACCAAACCCTTTAGGACCAGATCAATACAGCAGCAAAGAATGCTTATTCATTGTTGTTTCCCTCTTCATTTCATACCACCCGATATTTAAATGGTGTTTGGACTTTCTACCCTCTGACATAAGGACATTTGGTATGGCAAACCTTTGACTAGATGTCCTAATCAATGGTTTGATTGACTCTCCCTTTGCACTTGCTTCAGCAACACATGTACTAATATTGGAATGATAATGTGAACATTTAATTGTCCCCTGCTCTAAAGGATGACACGCACATTCGTAAAGCATTCACTATTTTTGGCACATGACAGGACAGAAACTTTCTTAATTTGCAAGTCTTTATTTTTTAATACATGTTTTTTTAATGAAGATTGAAATTGTATGTTCATACATATTACACGACAACACAATACATTTTGCGCCAAATTCAACACTCATGCCTCAGGAGCCTTTTACTTGTGAGTCCTATTGACTGAATGAACAGCCCCCTCTCCTTCAATTTCTTGACTTGTACTTTTAGAAGTGGCACGCTTCTTTTGTTTTTTTATCCCATTTTACCAAACTCGGTATTATCAGTTTCCACCTTGTTGTGCACTCCAGCGTAAACTGCTTTAAGGTGCTATTTGCAAACATTGTTCTGAACTACAGCTTTACTTGCTTCTAGGCCTTAATCTTTAATTGGGGCTGAGCAGTGTACTCTGGCTTTGGCTGCTTTTAGTTGGTTGGTTTCTTTTTTGATTTCTGTAACTTTCAAAGAGTCCCATTGTGAAATACCGTTGTCAGAATGTGCTACAGTGCATGAAAACTTAAAATAAATGGTTGTGAGAGGGGGAGGGAGGGGGCGGGGGGAGAAAGAGAGCGGGCAGGAGGGGGGAAGGTTAAGGAGGGAGGGAGAGAGAGAGAGAGAGAGAAAAAACAAAGAAAATATGGTATTCGGGGGGGGCTATGTTTTTACATGGAAAAGATTTTAGGCTTTTAATCAAGTGGAAAGAGGCTCTGTGGCTGGTATCTCAGCCTGTTGATGCTTTGTTGAGTTGCTTGGAACATGCAACAAAGGTGACCTGAAGCACTCCCGACCAGGTTGCATGTCTCTAATTTACTGAAATCCCACAGACCTCCTCCGTGTGCCACAAAGTACCTGAGCTCTGCAGTTGTTCCCCACAAGTCGCCAAGCTCCCCAGATTTACTTTCTCAGAGTTGCTAGTTACTGCTACCCTACCTCGACCACTATATTTTCCCCAGATACTTGCTACTGTGCAGAAAGCAGGGCTAAGAGAGAGGGAGAAGGGGTGTGCCTATGCAAATCATCTGCCAGGATCATTCCTGGGAGGTCATTCCATCCCACCAAATGACACCCGAGCAGCGGCACATAATTTGGAGAACAGAAATATTCGGACAGGCCACAAAGCAAAGGCTGGGCCGTTGATTGAGGAACCCTTTAGCCATGTCTCCCTAAGTTACCGAGGTCCAGAAAAATTCCACCCTCAGCTCTCATAGAGAGGTCCTTGGCCGATCGTGGCCGATCAGGGCCGTGAAGGGTCGGGGTGACTGCACACTGCCTCACCTTTTCACTGCTTTCTACAGCGGTAATGCTTTTGCAGAAGGGACCTGTACAAGTGATTTTATTCTGCGCTGTGGGAAAGTGATATTTAACCACTGGCATTAACCAAACGACTTGCGCTGCTCAACGCACATACATGCAGAGAAATCATTTCATGTTTTTTGGGGAAGGTCTAGAGGGTCCTGCTGATTATTTATGAAGCTGTACGCTACTCTTGCTTTTACAGAGAGTCTTCCCTGCCCAGGAATGTTTAAGGCATACTGTATATCCCTCCCTTACAATGAAAACTCTGTTAAAAGCACAGAGGTACATAGGAATGGATCTGTTAAGAAATGAAACGAAAAACCTGGACAAAATGTCGAAACGGGTAGGATTTGGACTTAGCACATCTGACTGTGAGTCAGTTAATTGTATCTCTTCACCCACTGACCCCCTTTCCTTTTGTGTAATCCTTTTGCTCTCAATAGGATTTTCCAAAGTGGCTTTCATATAAAAGATCATAGACCTGCATTTTGTGGCACACAAGCCTCATATCCCGTTGCTCTTTATAAATTCACATCATCTCCCACCAATACAAGCTGTAAAAGGTTTTCAGGGCTTAGCCAAGCAAACTAGACTCGGGTCGAAGGTTAAGCAATCCTTAAATCAGCAGCAGAGTTAACATTGAAATCAGCCTCAGAATCTCTTAAAGGATGGTCCAACATCTGTTGCTTGCAGCACGCAATGGGGCAGCCTGGGTGCTGACAGCTTAAGCCAGCTCCTGTTCTTGCCTTGTCCTTGATCCAGCCATGGGCCCACATGCACTCAGAGGAATAGAGTGTTTCTCGTGTCTATGGGTCTGCCGTGATGCTCTCACGCTTGCATCACCCAGCCTTCGTGATGGGGAGGGTGTGTCAATTTGCAAGCACCCTGCAGCATGAATCTGTTTATCTTTAAATATAATTGCTATTAAACCAAACCCTTTAGGACCGGATCAATACGGCAGAAAAAGAATGCTGATGTATTGCTGTTTGCCTCTTAATTTCATACCATCCAACATATAAATGGTGTTTGGTCAATGATTTGCCATATCAAATGTCCTTATGTCACAGGCAGAAAGTTCAGAGGTCCTAATCAATGGTTTGGTTGGCTCTCCCTTTGCGCTTGCCTTAAGGCGCCAGCACCAGAGGCTGCCCGATTGCGCCCTGAAAGCAACCAATGTTGACCCATCCTTTAAGAGATTCTGAGGCTGATTTCAATGTTATTTTTGCTGCTGATTTAACGATTGCTCAACCTTCGACCCACGTCTAGTTTCCTTGGCTATGCCCTTGACATCTTTTACAGCTTGCATTGGTGGGAGATGATGTGAGTTTATCGAGAGCAACGGGATATGAGGCATGTGGGCCATAAAAAACAGCTCTGGGATTTTTTTTTAATAAGAAAGCCCCTTTAAGTAGGGAACTTTGGATGGACAGCCCTGCTGAGAGCAAAAGGATTACACAAAAGATAAGGGGGTCAGTGGGTCAAGGGATAGCACATCTGACTGTGAGTCAGTTTATTGTTAGTCCAAATCCTACCTGTTTCAACATTTTTCCAGGCTTTTTGTTTAATTTCTTAACAGATCCATTCCTATGTAGCTCAGCAACACATGTACTAATATTGGAATGATAATGGGAACATTGAATTGGCCCCTGCTCTGAAGGATGACACGTACATTTGTAAAGCATTCACTATTTTTAGCACATGACGGGACAGAAACTTTGTTAATTTGCAAGTCTTTATTTTTTAATTCATCTTTTTTGATGAAGATTGAAATTGTATGTTCATAGGGGCTGACGCCTGGGCAGCGGCAGGCAATTTGGAGAACAGAAATATTATTCATACATATTAAACAACAACACAATACATTTTGCGCCAAATTCAACACTAATGCCTCAGGAGCCTTTTACTTGTGAGTCCTAGTGACTGAATGAACAGCCCCGTCCCCTTCAATTTCTTGACTTGTACTTTTAGAAGTAGCACGGTTCCCATTCGACCAAATTCAGTATTATCACTTTCCCCATTGTTGTGCACGCCAGCGTAAACTGCTTTAAGGTGCTATTTGCAAACATCGCTCTGAACTACAGCTTTATTTGCTTCTAGGCCTTTATCTTTAATTGGGGCTGAGCAGTGTACTCTGGATTTGGCTGCTTTTAGTTGGTTGATTTCTTTTTTGATTTCTGTAACCTTCAAAGAGTCCCATTATGAAATACCATTGTCAGAATATGCTACAGTGCATGAAAACTTAAAATAAATGGTTGTGAGAGGGAGAGGGAGAGGGGGAGGGAGGGGGCGGGGGGAGAAAGAGAGCGGGCGGGAGGGAGGAAGGAGGGAGGGAAGGAGGAAGGGAGAGAGAGAGAGAGACAGAGAGAGAGGAAACAAAGAAAATATGGTATTCGGGGTTTGGGGGGCTATGTTTTTACATGGAAAAGATTTTAGGCTTTTAATCAAGTGGAAATGGCTCTGTGGCTGGTATCTCAGCCTGTTGATGCTTTGTTGAGTTGCTTGGAACATGCAAGGAAGGAGACCTGAAGCACTCCCAACCAGGTTGCATGTCTCCAAGTTACTGAAATCCCACAGACCTCCTCCCTGTGCCACAAAGTTCTGGGCACTGAGCTCTGTAGTTCCCCACAAGTCGCAAAGCACCCCAGATTTACTTTCTCAAAGTTGCTAGTGACTGCTACCCCACCTCGACCACTATATTTTCCCCAGATACTTGCTACTGTGGAGTAAGCAGGGCTAATAAAGAGGGAGAGGGGGTTTGCCTATGCAAATCATCTGCCAGGATCCTACCTGGCAGGTCATTCCATCTTACCAGCTGACACCTGGGCAGCAGCAGGTAATTTGGAGAACAGACATATACGGACAGGCCACAAAGCAAAGGTTGGGCCGTTGATTGAGGATCCCTTTAGCCATGCCTCCCTAAGTTACCGAGGTCCAGAAAAATTCCACCCTCAGCTCTCATAGAGAGGTCCTTGGCCGATCGTGGCCGATCAGGGGAGTAAAGGGTCGGGGGTGACTGCACACTGCCTCACCTTTTCACTGCTTTCTACAGTGGTAATGCTTTTGCAGAAGGGGCCAGTACAAGTGATTTTGTTCTGCGCTGTGGGAAAGTGGTTAATGTCAGTGGATAAATGTCAAACTACTTGCGCTGTTCAACACACATACATGCAGAGAAATAATGTTATGTTTTTTGGGGAAGATCTAGAGGGTCCTGCTGATGATTTATTAAACTGTCTGCTACTCTTTCTTTTACATAGAGTCTTCCCTGCCCAGGAATGTTTAAGGCATATTGTATGTCCCTCCCTTACAATGAAAACTCTGTTGAAAGCACAGAGGTACATAGGAATGGATCTGTTAAGAAATGAAACAAAAAGCCTGGAAAATGTCGAACCAGGTAGTATTTGGACTTACAAAAGACGGACTCACAGTCAAATGTGCTATCCGTTGACCCACTGACCCCCTTACCTTTTGTGTAATACTTTTGCTCTCAGTAGGGTTGTCCAAAGTTCTCTTCTTAAAGCGGCTTTCTTATAAAAAATCCTAGACCTGCTTTTTGTGGCACACATGCCTCATATCCCGTTGCTCTTGATAAACTCACATCATCTCCCCCCAATACAAGCTGTAAAAGATTTCCAGGCCTTATCCGAGCAAACTAGACGTGGGTCGAAGGTTCAGCAATCCTTAAATCAGCAGTAAAGTTAACATTGAAATCAGCCTCAGAATCTCTTCAAGGATGGTCCCACATCTATTGCTTACAGGGCTCAATCGGACAGCTTCTGGCACTGATGCCTTAAGCCACTTCCTGTTGTTGCCTTGTCCTTGATACAGCCATGGGCCCACATACACTCAGTGGTACAGAGTTTTTCTCAAGTCTATGGGTCTATTGTGATGCTCTCAGGCTTGCATCACCCAGCCATTGTGATGGGGAGGGGTGTCATTTTGCAAGCACCCTGGAGCATGAATCTGTATATCTTCAAATATAATTGGCATTAAACCAAACCCTTTAGGACCAGATCAATACAGCAGCAAAGAATGCTTATTCATTGTTGTTTCCCTCTTCATTTCATACCACCCGATATTTAAATGGTGTTTGGACTTTCTACCCTCTGACATAAGGACATTTGGTATGGCAAACCTTTGACTAGATGTCCTAATCAATGGTTTGATTGACTCTCCCTTTGCACTTGCTTCAGCAACACATGTACTAATATTGGAATGATAATGTGAACATTTAATTGTCCCCTGCTCTAAAGGATGACACGCACATTCGTAAAGCATTCACTATTTTTGGCACATGACAGGACAGAAACTTTCTTAATTTGCAAGTCTTTATTTTTTAATACATGTTTTTTTAATGAAGATTGAAATTGTATGTTCATACATATTACACGACAACACAATACATTTTGCGCCAAATTCAACACTCATGCCTCAGGAGCCTTTTACTTGTGAGTCCTATTGACTGAATGAACAGCCCCCTCTCCTTCAATTTCTTGACTTGTACTTTTAGAAGTGGCACGCTTCTTTTGTTTTTTTATCCCATTTTACCAAACTCGGTATTATCAGTTTCCACCTTGTTGTGCACTCCAGCGTAAACTGCTTTAAGGTGCTATTTGCAAACATTGTTCTGAACTACAGCTTTACTTGCTTCTAGGCCTTAATCTTTAATTGGGGCTGAGCAGTGTACTCTGGCTTTGGCTGCTTTTAGTTGGTTGGTTTCTTTTTTGATTTCTGTAACTTTCAAAGAGTCCCATTGTGAAATACCGTTGTCAGAATGTGCTACAGTGCATGAAAACTTAAAATAAATGGTTGTGAGAGGGGGAGGGAGGGGGCGGGGGGAGAAAGAGAGCGGGCAGGAGGGGGGAAGGTTAAGGAGGGAGGGAGAGAGAGAGAGAGAGAGAGAGAGAGAAAAAACAAAGAAAATATGGTATTCGGGGGGGGCTATGTTTTTACATGGAAAAGATTTTAGGCTTTTAATCAAGTGGAAAGAGGCTCTGTGGCTGGTATCTCAGCCTGTTGATGCTTTGTTGAGTTGCTTGGAACATGCAACAAAGGTGACCTGAAGCACTCCCGACCAGGTTGCATGTCTCTAATTTACTGAAATCCCACAGACCTCCTCCGTGTGCCACAAAGTACCTGAGCTCTGCAGTTGTTCCCCACAAGTCGCCAAGCTCCCCAGATTTACTTTCTCAGAGTTGCTAGTTACTGCTACCCTACCTCGACCACTATATTTTCCCCAGATACTTGCTACTGTGCAGAAAGCAGGGCTAAGAGAGAGGGAGAAGGGGTGTGCCTATGCAAATCATCTGCCAGGATCATTCCTGGGAGGTCATTCCATCCCACCAAATGACACCCGAGCAGCGGCACATAATTTGGAGAACAGAAATATTCGGACAGGCCACAAAGCAAAGGCTGGGCCGTTGATTGAGGAACCCTTTAGCCATGTCTCCCTAAGTTACCGAGGTCCAGAAAAATTCCACCCTCAGCTCTCATAGAGAGGTCCTTGGCCGATCGTGGCCGATCAGGGCCGTGAAGGGTCGGGGTGACTGCACACTGCCTCACCTTTTCACTGCTTTCTACAGCGGTAATGCTTTTGCAGAAGGGACCTGTACAAGTGATTTTATTCTGCGCTGTGGGAAAGTGACATTTAACCACTGGCATTAACCAAACGACTTGCGCTGCTCAACGCACATACATGCAGAGAAATCATTTCATGTTTTTTGGGGAAGGTCTAGAGGGTCCTGCTGATTATTTATGAAGCTGTACGCTACTCTTGCTTTTACAGAGAGTCTTCCCTGCCCAGGAATGTTTAAGGCATACTGTATATCCCTCCCTTACAATGAAAACTCTGTTAAAAGCACAGAGGTACATAGGAATGGATCTGTTAAGAAATGAAACGAAAAACCTGGACAAAATGTCGAAACGGGTAGGATTTGGACTTAGCACATCTGACTGTGAGTCAGTTAATTGTATCTCTTCACCCACTGACCCCCTTTCCTTTTGTGTAATCCTTTTGCTCTCAATAGGATTTTCCAAAGTGGCTGTCATATAAAAGATCATAGACCTGCATTTTGTGGCACACAAGCCTCATATCCCGTTGCTCTTTATAAATTCACATCATCTCCCACCAATACAAGCTGTAAAAGGTTTTCAGGGCTTAGCCAAGCAAACTAGACTCGGGTCGAAGGTTAAGCAATCCTTAAATCAGCAGCAGAGTTAACATTGAAATCAGCCTCAGAATCTCTTAAAGGATGGTCCAACATCTGTTGCTTGCAGCACGCAATGGGGCAGCCTGGGTGCTGACAGCTTAAGCCAGCTCCTGTTCTTGCCTTGTCCTTGATCCAGCCATGGGCCCACATGCACTCAGAGGAATAGAGTGTTTCTCGTGTCTATGGGTCTGCCGTGATGCTCTCACGCTTGCATCACCCAGCCTTCGTGATGGGGAGGGTGTGTCAATTTGCAAGCACCCTGCAGCATGAATCTGTTTATCTTTAAATATAATTGCTATTAAACCAAACCCTTTAGGACCGGATCAATACGGCAGAAAAAGAATGCTGATGTATTGCTGTTTGCCTCTTAATTTCATACCATCCAACATATAAATGGTGTTTGGTCAATGATTTGCCATATCAAATGTCCTTATGTCACAGGCAGAAAGTTCAGAGGTCCTAATCAATGGTTTGGTTGGCTCTCCCTTTGCGCTTGCCTTAAGGCGCCAGCACCAGAGGCTGCCCGATTGCGCCCTGAAAGCAACCAATGTTGACCCATCCTTTAAGAGATTCTGAGGCTGATTTCAATGTTATTTTTGCTGCTGATTTAACGATTGCTCAACCTTCGACCCACGTCTAGTTTCCTTGGCTATGCCCTTGACATCTTTTACAGCTTGCATTGGTGGGAGATGATGTGAGTTTATCGAGAGCAACGGGATATGAGGCATGTGGGCCATAAAAAACAGCTCTGGGATTTTTTTTTAATAAGAAAGCCCCTTTAAGTAGGGAACTTTGGATGGACAGCCCTGCTGAGAGCAAAAGGATTACACAAAAGATAAGGGGGTCAGTGGGTCAAGGGATAGCACATCTGACTGTGAGTCAGTTTATTGTTAGTCCAAATCCTACCTGTTTCAACATTTTTCCAGGCTTTTTGTTTAATTTCTTAACAGATCCATTCCTATGTAGCTCAGCAACACATGTACTAATATTGGAATGATAATGGGAACATTGAATTGGCCCCTGCTCTGAAGGATGACACGTACATTTGTAAAGCATTCACTATTTTTAGCACATGACGGGACAGAAACTTTGTTAATTTGCAAGTCTTTATTTTTTAATTCATCTTTTTTGATGAAGATTGAAATTGTATGTTCATAGGGGCTGACGCCTGGGCAGCGGCAGGCAATTTGGAGAACAGAAATATTATTCATACATATTAAACAACAACACAATACATTTTGCGCCAAATTCAACACTAATGCCTCAGGAGCCTTTTACTTGTGAGTCCTAGTGACTGAATGAACAGCCCCGTCCCCTTCAATTTCTTGACTTGTACTTTTAGAAGTAGCACGGTTCCCATTCGACCAAATTCAGTATTATCACTTTCCCCATTGTTGTGCACGCCAGCGTAAACTGCTTTAAGGTGCTATTTGCAAACATCGCTCTGAACTACAGCTTTATTTGCTTCTAGGCCTTTATCTTTAATTGGGGCTGAGCAGTGTACTCTGGATTTGGCTGCTTTTAGTTGGTTGATTTCTTTTTTGATTTCTGTAACCTTCAAAGAGTCCCATTATGAAATACCATTGTCAGAATATGCTACAGTGCATGAAAACTTAAAATAAATGGTTGTGAGAGGGAGAGGGAGAGGGGGAGGGAGGGGGCGGGGGGAGAAAGAGAGCGGGCGGGAGGGAGGAAGGAGGGAGGGAAGGAGGAAGGGAGAGAGAGAGAGAGACAGAGAGAGAGGAAACAAAGAAAATATGGTATTCGGGGGTTGGGGGGCTATGTTTTTACATGGAAAAGATTTTAGGCTTTTAATCAAGTGGAAATGGCTCTGTGGCTGGTATCTCAGCCTGTTGATGCTTTGTTGAGTTGCTTGGAACATGCAAGGAAGGAGACCTGAAGCACTCCCAACCAGGTTGCATGTCTCCAAGTTACTGAAATCCCACAGACCTCCTCCCTGTGCCACAAAGTTCTGGGCACTGAGCTCTGTAGTTCCCCACAAGTCGCAAAGCACCCCAGATTTACTTTCTCAAAGTTGCTAGTGACTGCTACCCCACCTCGACCACTATATTTTCCCCAGATACTTGCTACTGTGGAGTAAGCAGGGCTAATAAAGAGGGAGAGGGGGTTTGCCTATGCAAATCATCTGCCAGGATCCTACCTGGCAGGTCATTCCATCTTACCAGCTGACACCTGGGCAGCAGCAGGTAATTTGGAGAACAGACATATACGGACAGGCCACAAAGCAAAGGTTGGGCCGTTGATTGAGGATCCCTTTAGCCATGCCTCCCTAAGTTACCGAGGTCCAGAAAAATTCCACCCTCAGCTCTCATAGAGAGGTCCTTGGCCGATCGTGGCCGATCAGGGGAGTAAAGGGTCGGGGGTGACTGCACACTGCCTCACCTTTTCACTGCTTTCTACAGTGGTAATGCTTTTGCAGAAGGGGCCAGTACAAGTGATTTTGTTCTGCGCTGTGGGAAAGTGGTTAATGTCAGTGGATAAATGTCAAACTACTTGCGCTGTTCAACACACATACATGCAGAGAAATAATGTTATGTTTTTTGGGGAAGATCTAGAGGGTCCTGCTGATGATTTATTAAACTGTCTGCTACTCTTTCTTTTACATAGAGTCTTCCCTGCCCAGGAATGTTTAAGGCATATTGTATGTCCCTCCCTTACAATGAAAACTCTGTTGAAAGCACAGAGGTACATAGGAATGGATCTGTTAAGAAATGAAACAAAAAGCCTGGAAAATGTCGAACCAGGTAGTATTTGGACTTACAAAAGACGGACTCACAGTCAAATGTGCTATCCGTTGACCCACTGACCCCCTTACCTTTTGTGTAATACTTTTGCTCTCAGTAGGGTTGTCCAAAGTTCTCTTCTTAAAGCGGCTTTCTTATAAAAAATCCTAGACCTGCTTTTTGTGGCACACATGCCTCATATCCCGTTGCTCTTGATAAACTCACATCATCTCCCCCCAATACAAGCTGTAAAAGATTTCCAGGCCTTATCCGAGCAAACTAGACGTGGGTCGAAGGTTCAGCAATCCTTAAATCAGCAGTAAAGTTAACATTGAAATCAGCCTCAGAATCTCTTCAAGGATGGTCCCACATCTATTGCTTACAGGGCTCAATCGGACAGCTTCTGGCACTGATGCCTTAAGCCACTTCCTGTTGTTGCCTTGTCCTTGATACAGCCATGGGCCCACATACACTCAGTGGTACAGAGTTTTTCTCAAGTCTATGGGTCTATTGTGATGCTCTCAGGCTTGCATCACCCAGCCATTGTGATGGGGAGGGGTGTCATTTTGCAAGCACCCTGGAGCATGAATCTGTATATCTTCAAATATAATTGGCATTAAACCAAACCCTTTAGGACCAGATCAATACAGCAGCAAAGAATGCTTATTCATTGTTGTTTCCCTCTTCATTTCATACCACCCGATATTTAAATGGTGTTTGGACTTTCTACCCTCTGACATAAGGACATTTGGTATGGCAAACCTTTGACTAGATGTCCTAATCAATGGTTTGATTGACTCTCCCTTTGCACTTGCTTCAGCAACACATGTACTAATATTGGAATGATAATGTGAACATTTAATTGTCCCCTGCTCTAAAGGATGACACGCACATTCGTAAAGCATTCACTATTTTTGGCACATGACAGGACAGAAACTTTCTTAATTTGCAAGTCTTTATTTTTTAATACATGTTTTTTTAATGAAGATTGAAATTGTATGTTCATACATATTACACGACAACACAATACATTTTGCGCCAAATTCAACACTCATGCCTCAGGAGCCTTTTACTTGTGAGTCCTATTGACTGAATGAACAGCCCCCTCTCCTTCAATTTCTTGACTTGTACTTTTAGAAGTGGCACGCTTCTTTTGTTTTTTTATCCCATTTTACCAAACTCGGTATTATCAGTTTCCACCTTGTTGTGCACTCCAGCGTAAACTGCTTTAAGGTGCTATTTGCAAACATTGTTCTGAACTACAGCTTTACTTGCTTCTAGGCCTTAATCTTTAATTGGGGCTGAGCAGTGTACTCTGGCTTTGGCTGCTTTTAGTTGGTTGGTTTCTTTTTTGATTTCTGTAACTTTCAAAGAGTCCCATTGTGAAATACCGTTGTCAGAATGTGCTACAGTGCATGAAAACTTAAAATAAATGGTTGTGAGAGGGGGAGGGAGGGGGCGGGGGGAGAAAGAGAGCGGGCAGGAGGGGGGAAGGTTAAGGAGGGAGGGAGAGAGAGAGAGAGAGAGAGAGAGAGAAAAAACAAAGAAAATATGGTATTCGGGGGGGGCTATGTTTTTACATGGAAAAGATTTTAGGCTTTTAATCAAGTGGAAAGAGGCTCTGTGGCTGGTATCTCAGCCTGTTGATGCTTTGTTGAGTTGCTTGGAACATGCAACAAAGGTGACCTGAAGCACTCCCGACCAGGTTGCATGTCTCTAATTTACTGAAATCCCACAGACCTCCTCCGTGTGCCACAAAGTACCTGAGCTCTGCAGTTGTTCCCCACAAGTCGCCAAGCTCCCCAGATTTACTTTCTCAGAGTTGCTAGTTACTGCTACCCTACCTCGACCACTATATTTTCCCCAGATACTTGCTACTGTGCAGAAAGCAGGGCTAAGAGAGAGGGAGAAGGGGTGTGCCTATGCAAATCATCTGCCAGGATCATTCCTGGGAGGTCATTCCATCCCACCAAATGACACCCGAGCAGCGGCACATAATTTGGAGAACAGAAATATTCGGACAGGCCACAAAGCAAAGGCTGGGCCGTTGATTGAGGAACCCTTTAGCCATGTCTCCCTAAGTTACCGAGGTCCAGAAAAATTCCACCCTCAGCTCTCATAGAGAGGTCCTTGGCCGATCGTGGCCGATCAGGGCCGTGAAGGGTCGGGGTGACTGCACACTGCCTCACCTTTTCACTGCTTTCTACAGCGGTAATGCTTTTGCAGAAGGGACCTGTACAAGTGATTTTATTCTGCGCTGTGGGAAAGTGACATTTAACCACTGGCATTAACCAAACGACTTGCGCTGCTCAACGCACATACATGCAGAGAAATCATTTCATGTTTTTTGGGGAAGGTCTAGAGGGTCCTGCTGATTATTTATGAAGCTGTACGCTACTCTTGCTTTTACAGAGAGTCTTCCCTGCCCAGGAATGTTTAAGGCATACTGTATATCCCTCCCTTACAATGAAAACTCTGTTAAAAGCACAGAGGTACATAGGAATGGATCTGTTAAGAAATGAAACGAAAAACCTGGACAAAATGTCGAAACGGGTAGGATTTGGACTTAGCACATCTGACTGTGAGTCAGTTAATTGTATCTCTTCACCCACTGACCCCCTTTCCTTTTGTGTAATCCTTTTGCTCTCAATAGGATTTTCCAAAGTGGCTGTCATATAAAAGATCATAGACCTGCATTTTGTGGCACACAAGCCTCATATCCCGTTGCTCTTTATAAATTCACATCATCTCCCACCAATACAAGCTGTAAAAGGTTTTCAGGGCTTAGCCAAGCAAACTAGACTCGGGTCGAAGGTTAAGCAATCCTTAAATCAGCAGCAGAGTTAACATTGAAATCAGCCTCAGAATCTCTTAAAGGATGGTCCAACATCTGTTGCTTGCAGCATGCAATGGGGCAGCCTGGGTGCTGACAGCTTAAGCCAGCTCCTGTTCTTGCCTTGTCCTTGATCCAGCCATGGGCCCACATGCACTGAGAGGAATAGAGTGTTTCTCGTGTCTATGGGTCTGCCGTGATGCTCTCACGCTTGCATCACCCAGCCTTCGTGATGGGGAGGGTGTGTCAATTTGCAAGCACCCTGCAGCATGAATCTGTTTATCTTTAAATATAATTGCTATTAAACCAAACCCTTTAGGACCGGATCAATACGGCAGAAAAAGAATGCTGATGTATTGCTGTTTGCCTCTTAATTTCATACCATCCAACATATAAATGGTGTTTGGTCAATGATTTGCCATATCAAATGTCCTTATGTCACAGGCAGAAAGTTCAGAGGTCCTAATCAATGGTTTGGTTGGCTCTCCCTTTGCGCTTGCCTTAAGGCGCCAGCACCAGAGGCTGCCCGATTGCGCCCTGAAAGCAACCAATGTTGACCCATCCTTTAAGAGATTCTGAGGCTGATTTCAATGTTATTTTTGCTGCTGATTTAACGATTGCTCAACCTTCGACCCACGTCTAGTTTCCTTGGCTATGCCCTTGACATCTTTTACAGCTTGCATTGGTGGGAGATGATGTGAGTTTATCGAGAGCAACGGGATATGAGGCATGTGGGCCATAAAAAACAGCTCTGGGATTTTTTTTTAATAAGAAAGCCCCTTTAAGTAGGGAACTTTGGATGGACAGCCCTGCTGAGAGCAAAAGGATTACACAAAAGATAAGGGGGTCAGTGGGTCAAGGGATAGCACATCTGACTGTGAGTCAGTTTATTGTTAGTCCAAATCCTACCTGTTTCAACATTTTTCCAGGCTTTTTGTTTAATTTCTTAACAGATCCATTCCTATGTAGCTCAGCAACACATGTACTAATATTGGAATGATAATGGGAACATTGAATTGGCCCCTGCTCTGAAGGATGACACGTACATTTGTAAAGCATTCACTATTTTTAGCACATGACGGGACAGAAACTTTGTTAATTTGCAAGTCTTTATTTTTTAATTCATCTTTTTTGATGAAGATTGAAATTGTATGTTCATAGGGGCTGACGCCTGGGCAGCGGCAGGCAATTTGGAGAACAGAAATATTATTCATACATATTAAACAACAACACAATACATTTTGCGCCAAATTCAACACTAATGCCTCAGGAGCCTTTTACTTGTGAGTCCTAGTGACTGAATGAACAGCCCCGTCCCCTTCAATTTCTTGACTTGTACTTTTAGAAGTAGCACGGTTCCCATTCGACCAAATTCAGTATTATCACTTTCCCCATTGTTGTGCACGCCAGCGTAAACTGCTTTAAGGTGCTATTTGCAAACATCGCTCTGAACTACAGCTTTATTTGCTTCTAGGCCTTTATCTTTAATTGGGGCTGAGCAGTGTACTCTGGATTTGGCTGCTTTTAGTTGGTTGATTTCTTTTTTGATTTCTGTAACCTTCAAAGAGTCCCATTATGAAATACCATTGTCAGAATATGCTACAGTGCATGAAAACTTAAAATAAATGGTTGTGAGAGGGAGAGGGAGAGGGGGAGGGAGGGGGCGGGGGGAGAAAGAGAGCGGGCGGGAGGGAGGAAGGAGGGAGGGAAGGAGGAAGGGAGAGAGAGAGAGAGACAGAGAGAGAGGAAACAAAGAAAATATGGTATTCGGGGGTTGGGGGGCTATGTTTTTACATGGAAAAGATTTTAGGCTTTTAATCAAGTGGAAATGGCTCTGTGGCTGGTATCTCAGCCTGTTGATGCTTTGTTGAGTTGCTTGGAACATGCAAGGAAGGAGACCTGAAGCACTCCCAACCAGGTTGCATGTCTCCAAGTTACTGAAATCCCACAGACCTCCTCCCTGTGCCACAAAGTTCTGGGCACTGAGCTCTGTAGTTCCCCACAAGTCGCAAAGCACCCCAGATTTACTTTCTCAAAGTTGCTAGTGACTGCTACCCCACCTCGACCACTATATTTTCCCCAGATACTTGCTACTGTGGAGTAAGCAGGGCTAATAAAGAGGGAGAGGGGGTTTGCCTATGCAAATCATCTGCCAGGATCCTACCTGGCAGGTCATTCCATCTTACCAGCTGACACCTGGGCAGCAGCAGGTAATTTGGAGAACAGACATATACGGACAGGCCACAAAGCAAAGGTTGGGCCGTTGATTGAGGATCCCTTTAGCCATGCCTCCCTAAGTTACCGAGGTCCAGAAAAATTCCACCCTCAGCTCTCATAGAGAGGTCCTTGGCCGATCGTGGCCGATCAGGGGAGTAAAGGGTCGGGGGTGACTGCACACTGCCTCACCTTTTCACTGCTTTCTACAGTGGTAATGCTTTTGCAGAAGGGGCCAGTACAAGTGATTTTGTTCTGCGCTGTGGGAAAGTGGTTAATGTCAGTGGATAAATGTCAAACTACTTGCGCTGTTCAACACACATACATGCAGAGAAATAATGTTATGTTTTTTGGGGAAGATCTAGAGGGTCCTGCTGATGATTTATTAAACTGTCTGCTACTCTTTCTTTTACATAGAGTCTTCCCTGCCCAGGAATGTTTAAGGCATATTGTATGTCCCTCCCTTACAATGAAAACTCTGTTGAAAGCACAGAGGTACATAGGAATGGATCTGTTAAGAAATGAAACAAAAAGCCTGGAAAATGTCGAACCAGGTAGTATTTGGACTTACAAAAGACGGACTCACAGTCAAATGTGCTATCCGTTGACCCACTGACCCCCTTACCTTTTGTGTAATACTTTTGCTCTCAGTAGGGTTGTCCAAAGTTCTCTTCTTAAAGCGGCTTTCTTATAAAAAATCCTAGACCTGCTTTTTGTGGCACACATGCCTCATATCCCGTTGCTCTTGATAAACTCACATCATCTCCCCCCAATACAAGCTGTAAAAGATTTCCAGGCCTTATCCGAGCAAACTAGACGTGGGTCGAAGGTCCAGCAATCCTTAAATCAGCAGTAAAGTTAACATTGAAATCAGCCTCAGAATCTCTTCAAGGATGGTCCCACATCTATTGCTTACAGGGCTCAATCGGACAGCTTCTGGCACTGATGCCTTAAGCCACTTCCTGTTGTTGCCTTGTCCTTGATACAGCCATGGGCCCACATACACTCAGTGGTACAGAGTTTTTCTCAAGTCTATGGGTCTATTGTGATGCTCTCAGGCTTGCATCACCCAGCCATTGTGATGGGGAGGGGTGTCATTTTGCAAGCACCCTGGAGCATGAATCTGTATATCTTCAAATATAATTGGCATTAAACCAAACCCTTTAGGACCAGATCAATACAGCAGCAAAGAATGCTTATTCATTGTTGTTTCCCTCTTCATTTCATACCACCCGATATTTAAATGGTGTTTGGACTTTCTACCCTCTGACATAAGGACATTTGGTATGGCAAACCTTTGACTAGATGTCCTAATCAATGGTTTGATTGACTCTCCCTTTGCACTTGCTTCAGCAACACATGTACTAATATTGGAATGATAATGTGAACATTTAATTGTCCCCTGCTCTAAAGGATGACACGCACATTCGTAAAGCATTCACTATTTTTGGCACATGACAGGACAGAAACTTTCTTAATTTGCAAGTCTTTATTTTTTAATACATGTTTTTTTAATGAAGATTGAAATTGTATGTTCATACATATTACACGACAACACAATACATTTTGCGCCAAATTCAACACTCATGCCTCAGGAGCCTTTTACTTGTGAGTCCTATTGACTGAATGAACAGCCCCCTCTCCTTCAATTTCTTGACTTGTACTTTTAGAAGTGGCACGCTTCTTTTGTTTTTTTATCCCATTTTACCAAACTCGGTATTATCAGTTTCCACCTTGTTGTGCACTCCAGCGTAAACTGCTTTAAGGTGCTATTTGCAAACATTGTTCTGAACTACAGCTTTACTTGCTTCTAGGCCTTAATCTTTAATTGGGGCTGAGCAGTGTACTCTGGCTTTGGCTGCTTTTAGTTGGTTGGTTTCTTTTTTGATTTCTGTAACTTTCAAAGAGTCCCATTGTGAAATACCGTTGTCAGAATGTGCTACAGTGCATGAAAACTTAAAATAAATGGTTGTGAGAGGGGGAGGGAGGGGGCGGGGGGAGAAAGAGAGCGGGCAGGAGGGGGGAAGGTTAAGGAGGGAGGGAGAGAGAGAGAGAGAGAGAAAAAACAAAGAAAATATGGTATTCGGGGGGGGCTATGTTTTTACATGGAAAAGATTTTAGGCTTTTAATCAAGTGGAAAGAGGCTCTGTGGCTGGTATCTCAGCCTGTTGATGCTTTGTTGAGTTGCTTGGAACATGCAACAAAGGTGACCTGAAGCACTCCCGACCAGGTTGCATGTCTCTAATTTACTGAAATCCCACAGACCTCCTCCGTGTGCCACAAAGTACCTGAGCTCTGCAGTTGTTCCCCACAAGTCGCCAAGCTCCCCAGATTTACTTTCTCAGAGTTGCTAGTTACTGCTACCCTACCTCGACCACTATATTTTCCCCAGATACTTGCTACTGTGCAGAAAGCAGGGCTAAGAGAGAGGGAGAAGGGGTGTGCCTATGCAAATCATCTGCCAGGATCATTCCTGGGAGGTCATTCCATCCCACCAAATGACACCCGAGCAGCGGCACATAATTTGGAGAACAGAAATATTCGGACAGGCCACAAAGCAAAGGCTGGGCCGTTGATTGAGGAACCCTTTAGCCATGTCTCCCTAAGTTACCGAGGTCCAGAAAAATTCCACCCTCAGCTCTCATAGAGAGGTCCTTGGCCGATCGTGGCCGATCAGGGCCGTGAAGGGTCGGGGTGACTGCACACTGCCTCACCTTTTCACTGCTTTCTACAGCGGTAATGCTTTTGCAGAAGGGACCTGTACAAGTGATTTTATTCTGCGCTGTGGGAAAGTGATATTTAACCACTGGCATTAACCAAACGACTTGCGCTGCTCAACGCACATACATGCAGAGAAATCATTTCATGTTTTTTGGGGAAGGTCTAGAGGGTCCTGCTGATTATTTATGAAGCTGTACGCTACTCTTGCTTTTACAGAGAGTCTTCCCTGCCCAGGAATGTTTAAGGCATACTGTATATCCCTCCCTTACAATGAAAACTCTGTTAAAAGCACAGAGGTACATAGGAATGGATCTGTTAAGAAATGAAACGAAAAACCTGGACAAAATGTCGAAACGGGTAGGATTTGGACTTAGCACATCTGACTGTGAGTCAGTTAATTGTATCTCTTCACCCACTGACCCCCTTTCCTTTTGTGTAATCCTTTTGCTCTCAATAGGATTTTCCAAAGTGGCTTTCATATAAAAGATCATAGACCTGCATTTTGTGGCACACAAGCCTCATATCCCGTTGCTCTTTATAAATTCACATCATCTCCCACCAATACAAGCTGTAAAAGGTTTTCAGGGCTTAGCCAAGCAAACTAGACTCGGGTCGAAGGTTAAGCAATCCTTAAATCAGCAGCAGAGTTAACATTGAAATCAGCCTCAGAATCTCTTAAAGGATGGTCCAACATCTGTTGCTTGCAGCACGCAATGGGGCAGCCTGGGTGCTGACAGCTTAAGCCAGCTCCTGTTCTTGCCTTGTCCTTGATCCAGCCATGGGCCCACATGCACTCAGAGGAATAGAGTGTTTCTCGTGTCTATGGGTCTGCCGTGATGCTCTCACGCTTGCATCACCCAGCCTTCGTGATGGGGAGGGTGTGTCAATTTGCAAGCACCCTGCAGCATGAATCTGTTTATCTTTAAATATAATTGCTATTAAACCAAACCCTTTAGGACCGGATCAATACGGCAGAAAAAGAATGCTGATGTATTGCTGTTTGCCTCTTAATTTCATACCATCCAACATATAAATGGTGTTTGGTCAATGATTTGCCATATCAAATGTCCTTATGTCACAGGCAGAAAGTTCAGAGGTCCTAATCAATGGTTTGGTTGGCTCTCCCTTTGCGCTTGCCTTAAGGCGCCAGCACCAGAGGCTGCCCGATTGCGCCCTGAAAGCAACCAATGTTGACCCATCCTTTAAGAGATTCTGAGGCTGATTTCAATGTTATTTTTGCTGCTGATTTAACGATTGCTCAACCTTCGACCCACGTCTAGTTTCCTTGGCTATGCCCTTGACATCTTTTACAGCTTGCATTGGTGGGAGATGATGTGAGTTTATCGAGAGCAACGGGATATGAGGCATGTGGGCCATAAAAAACAGCTCTGGGATTTTTTTTTAATAAGAAAGCCCCTTTAAGTAGGGAACTTTGGATGGACAGCCCTGCTGAGAGCAAAAGGATTACACAAAAGATAAGGGGGTCAGTGGGTCAAGGGATAGCACATCTGACTGTGAGTCAGTTTATTGTTAGTCCAAATCCTACCTGTTTCAACATTTTTCCAGGCTTTTTGTTTAATTTCTTAACAGATCCATTCCTATGTAGCTCAGCAACACATGTACTAATATTGGAATGATAATGGGAACATTGAATTGGCCCCTGCTCTGAAGGATGACACGTACATTTGTAAAGCATTCACTATTTTTAGCACATGACGGGACAGAAACTTTGTTAATTTGCAAGTCTTTATTTTTTAATTCATCTTTTTTGATGAAGATTGAAATTGTATGTTCATAGGGGCTGACGCCTGGGCAGCGGCAGGCAATTTGGAGAACAGAAATATTATTCATACATATTAAACAACAACACAATACATTTTGCGCCAAATTCAACACTAATGCCTCAGGAGCCTTTTACTTGTGAGTCCTAGTGACTGAATGAACAGCCCCGTCCCCTTCAATTTCTTGACTTGTACTTTTAGAAGTAGCACGGTTCCCATTCGACCAAATTCAGTATTATCACTTTCCCCATTGTTGTGCACGCCAGCGTAAACTGCTTTAAGGTGCTATTTGCAAACATCGCTCTGAACTACAGCTTTATTTGCTTCTAGGCCTTTATCTTTAATTGGGGCTGAGCAGTGTACTCTGGATTTGGCTGCTTTTAGTTGGTTGATTTCTTTTTTGATTTCTGTAACCTTCAAAGAGTCCCATTATGAAATACCATTGTCAGAATATGCTACAGTGCATGAAAACTTAAAATAAATGGTTGTGAGAGGGAGAGGGAGAGGGGGAGGGAGGGGGCGGGGGGAGAAAGAGAGCGGGCGGGAGGGAGGAAGGAGGGAGGGAAGGAGGAAGGGAGAGAGAGAGAGAGACAGAGAGAGAGGAAACAAAGAAAATATGGTATTCGGGGGTTGGGGGGCTATGTTTTTACATGGAAAAGATTTTAGGCTTTTAATCAAGTGGAAATGGCTCTGTGGCTGGTATCTCAGCCTGTTGATGCTTTGTTGAGTTGCTTGGAACATGCAAGGAAGGAGACCTGAAGCACTCCCAACCAGGTTGCATGTCTCCAAGTTACTGAAATCCCACAGACCTCCTCCCTGTGCCACAAAGTTCTGGGCACTGAGCTCTGTAGTTCCCCACAAGTCGCAAAGCACCCCAGATTTACTTTCTCAAAGTTGCTAGTGACTGCTACCCCACCTCGACCACTATATTTTCCCCAGATACTTGCTACTGTGGAGTAAGCAGGGCTAATAAAGAGGGAGAGGGGGTTTGCCTATGCAAATCATCTGCCAGGATCCTACCTGGCAGGTCATTCCATCTTACCAGCTGACACCTGGGCAGCAGCAGGTAATTTGGAGAACAGACATATACGGACAGGCCACAAAGCAAAGGTTGGGCCGTTGATTGAGGATCCCTTTAGCCATGCCTCCCTAAGTTACCGAGGTCCAGAAAAATTCCACCCTCAGCTCTCATAGAGAGGTCCTTGGCCGATCGTGGCCGATCAGGGGAGTAAAGGGTCGGGGGTGACTGCACACTGCCTCACCTTTTCACTGCTTTCTACAGTGGTAATGCTTTTGCAGAAGGGGCCAGTACAAGTGATTTTGTTCTGCGCTGTGGGAAAGTGGTTAATGTCAGTGGATAAATGTCAAACTACTTGCGCTGTTCAACACACATACATGCAGAGAAATAATGTTATGTTTTTTGGGGAAGATCTAGAGGGTCCTGCTGATGATTTATTAAACTGTCTGCTACTCTTTCTTTTACATAGAGTCTTCCCTGCCCAGGAATGTTTAAGGCATATTGTATGTCCCTCCCTTACAATGAAAACTCTGTTGAAAGCACAGAGGTACATAGGAATGGATCTGTTAAGAAATGAAACAAAAAGCCTGGAAAATGTCGAACCAGGTAGTATTTGGACTTACAAAAGACGGACTCACAGTCAAATGTGCTATCCGTTGACCCACTGACCCCCTTACCTTTTGTGTAATACTTTTGCTCTCAGTAGGGTTGTCCAAAGTTCTCTTCTTAAAGCGGCTTTCTTATAAAAAATCCTAGACCTGCTTTTTGTGGCACACATGCCTCATATCCCGTTGCTCTTGATAAACTCACATCATCTCCCCCCAATACAAGCTGTAAAAGATTTCCAGGCCTTATCCGAGCAAACTAGACGTGGGTCGAAGGTTCAGCAATCCTTAAATCAGCAGTAAAGTTAACATTGAAATCAGCCTCAGAATCTCTTCAAGGATGGTCCCACATCTATTGCTTACAGGGCTCAATCGGACAGCTTCTGGCACTGATGCCTTAAGCCACTTCCTGTTGTTGCCTTGTCCTTGATACAGCCATGGGCCCACATACACTCAGTGGTACAGAGTTTTTCTCAAGTCTATGGGTCTATTGTGATGCTCTCAGGCTTGCATCACCCAGCCATTGTGATGGGGAGGGGTGTCATTTTGCAAGCACCCTGGAGCATGAATCTGTATATCTTCAAATATAATTGGCATTAAACCAAACCCTTTAGGACCAGATCAATACAGCAGCAAAGAATGCTTATTCATTGTTGTTTCCCTCTTCATTTCATACCACCCGATATTTAAATGGTGTTTGGACTTTCTACCCTCTGACATAAGGACATTTGGTATGGCAAACCTTTGACTAGATGTCCTAATCAATGGTTTGATTGACTCTCCCTTTGCACTTGCTTCAGCAACACATGTACTAATATTGGAATGATAATGTGAACATTTAATTGTCCCCTGCTCTAAAGGATGACACGCACATTCGTAAAGCATTCACTATTTTTGGCACATGACAGGACAGAAACTTTCTTAATTTGCAAGTCTTTATTTTTTAATACATGTTTTTTTAATGAAGATTGAAATTGTATGTTCATACATATTACACGACAACACAATACATTTTGCGCCAAATTCAACACTCATGCCTCAGGAGCCTTTTACTTGTGAGTCCTATTGACTGAATGAACAGCCCCCTCTCCTTCAATTTCTTGACTTGTACTTTTAGAAGTGGCACGCTTCTTTTGTTTTTTTATCCCATTTTACCAAACTCGGTATTATCAGTTTCCACCTTGTTGTGCACTCCAGCGTAAACTGCTTTAAGGTGCTATTTGCAAACATTGTTCTGAACTACAGCTTTACTTGCTTCTAGGCCTTAATCTTTAATTGGGGCTGAGCAGTGTACTCTGGCTTTGGCTGCTTTTAGTTGGTTGGTTTCTTTTTTGATTTCTGTAACTTTCAAAGAGTCCCATTGTGAAATACCGTTGTCAGAATGTGCTACAGTGCATGAAAACTTAAAATAAATGGTTGTGAGAGGGGGAGGGAGGGGGCGGGGGGAGAAAGAGAGCGGGCAGGAGGGGGGAAGGTTAAGGAGGGAGGGAGAGAGAGAGAGAGAGAGAGAGAGAGAAAAAACAAAGAAAATATGGTATTCGGGGGGGGCTATGTTTTTACATGGAAAAGATTTTAGGCTTTTAATCAAGTGGAAAGAGGCTCTGTGGCTGGTATCTCAGCCTGTTGATGCTTTGTTGAGTTGCTTGGAACATGCAACAAAGGTGACCTGAAGCACTCCCGACCAGGTTGCATGTCTCTAATTTACTGAAATCCCACAGACCTCCTCCGTGTGCCACAAAGTACCTGAGCTCTGCAGTTGTTCCCCACAAGTCGCCAAGCTCCCCAGATTTACTTTCTCAGAGTTGCTAGTTACTGCTACCCTACCTCGACCACTATATTTTCCCCAGATACTTGCTACTGTGCAGAAAGCAGGGCTAAGAGAGAGGGAGAAGGGGTGTGCCTATGCAAATCATCTGCCAGGATCATTCCTGGGAGGTCATTCCATCCCACCAAATGACACCCGAGCAGCGGCACATAATTTGGAGAACAGAAATATTCGGACAGGCCACAAAGCAAAGGCTGGGCCGTTGATTGAGGAACCCTTTAGCCATGTCTCCCTAAGTTACCGAGGTCCAGAAAAATTCCACCCTCAGCTCTCATAGAGAGGTCCTTGGCCGATCGTGGCCGATCAGGGCCGTGAAGGGTCGGGGTGACTGCACACTGCCTCACCTTTTCACTGCTTTCTACAGCGGTAATGCTTTTGCAGAAGGGACCTGTACAAGTGATTTTATTCTGCGCTGTGGGAAAGTGACATTTAACCACTGGCATTAAGCAAACGACTTGCGCTGCTCAACGCACATACATGCAGAGAAATCATTTCATGTTTTTTGGGGAAGGTCTAGAGGGTCCTGCTGATTATTTATGAAGCTGTACGCTACTCTTGCTTTTACAGAGAGTCTTCCCTGCCCAGGAATGTTTAAGGCATACTGTATATCCCTCCCTTACAATGAAAACTCTGTTAAAAGCACAGAGGTACATAGGAATGGATCTGTTAAGAAATGAAACGAAAAACCTGGACAAAATGTCGAAACGGGTAGGATTTGGACTTAGCACATCTGACTGTGAGTCAGTTAATTGTATCTCTTCACCCACTGACCCCCTTTCCTTTTGTGTAATCCTTTTGCTCTCAATAGGATTTTCCAAAGTGGCTTTCATATAAAAGATCATAGACCTGCATTTTGTGGCACACAAGCCTCATATCCCGTTGCTCTTTATAAATTCACATCATCTCCCACCAATACAAGCTGTAAAAGATTTTCAGGGCTTAGCCAAGCAAACTAGACTCGGGTCGAAGGTTAAGCAATCCTTAAATCAGCAGCAGAGTTAACATTGAAATCAGCCTCAGAATCTCTTAAAGGATGGTCCAACATCTGTTGCTTGCAGCACGCAATGGGGCAGCCTGGGTGCTGACAGCTTAAGCCAGCTCCTGTTCTTGCCTTGTCCTTGATCCAGCCATGGGCCCACATGCACTCAGGGGAATAGAGTGTTTCTCGTGTCTATGGGTCTGCCGTGATGCTCTCACGCTTGCATCACCCAGCCTTCGTGATGGGGAGGGTGTGTCAATTTGCAAGCACCCTGCAGCATGAATCTGTTTATCTTTAAATATAATTGCCATTAAACCAAACCCTTTAGGACCGGATCAATACGGCAGAAAAAGAATGCTGATGTATTGCTGTTTGCCTCTTAATTTCATACCATCCAACATATAAATGGTGTTTGGTCAATGATTTGCCATATCAAATGTCCTTATGTCACAGGCAGAAAGTTCAGAGGTCCTAATCAATGGTTTGGTTGGCTCTCCCTTTGCGCTTGCCTTAAGGCGCCAGCACCAGAGGCTGCCCGATTGCGCCCTGAAAGCAACCAATGTTGACCCATCCTTTAAGAGATTCTGAGGCTGATTTCAATGTTATTTTTGCTGCTGATTTAACGATTGCTCAACCTTCGACCCACGTCTAGTTTCCTTGGCTATGCCCTTGACATCTTTTACAGCTTGCATTGGTGGGAGATGATGTGAGTTTATCGAGAGCAACGGGATATGAGGCATGTGGGCCATAAAAAACAGCTCTGGGATTTTTTTTTAATAAGAAAGCCCCTTTAAGTAGGGAACTTTGGATGGACAGCCCTGCTGAGAGCAAAAGGATTACACAAAAGATAAGGGGGTCAGTGGGTCAAGGGATAGCACATCTGACTGTGAGTCAGTTTATTGTTAGTCCAAATCCTACCTGTTTCAACATTTTCCCAGGCTTTTTGTTTAATTTCTTAACAGATCCATTCCTATGTAGCTCAGCAACACATGTACTAATATTGGAATGATAATGGGAACATTGAATTGGCCCCTGCTCTGAAGGATGACACGTACATTTGTAAAGCATTCACTATTTTTAGCACATGACGGGACAGAAACTTTGTTAATTTGCAAGTCTTTATTTTTTAATTCATCTTTTTTGATGAAGATTGAAATTGTATGTTCATAGGGGCTGACGCCTGGGCAGCGGCAGGCAATTTGGAGAACAGAAATATTATTCATACATATTAAACAACAACACAATACATTTTGCGCCAAATTCAACACTAATGCCTCAGGAGCCTTTTACTTGTGAGTCCTAGTGACTGAATGAACAGCCCCGTCCCCTTCAATTTCTTGACTTGTACTTTTAGAAGTAGCACGGTTCCCATTCGACCAAATTCAGTATTATCACTTTCCCCATTGTTGTGCACGCCAGCGTAAACTGCTTTAAGGTGCTATTTGCAAACATCGCTCTGAACTACAGCTTTATTTGCTTCTAGGCCTTTATCTTTAATTGGGGCTGAGCAGTGTACTCTGGATTTGGCTGCTTTTAGTTGGTTGATTTCTTTTTTGATTTCTGTAACCTTCAAAGAGTCCCATTATGAAATACCATTGTCAGAATATGCTACAGTGCATGAAAACTTAAAATAAATGGTTGTGAGAGGGAGAGGGAGAGGGGGAGGGAGGGGGCGGGGGGAGAAAGAGAGCGGGCGGGAGGGAGGAAGGAGGGAGGGAAGGAGGAAGGGAGAGAGAGAGAGAGACAGAGAGAGAGGAAACAAAGAAAATATGGTATTCGGGGGTTGGGGGGCTATGTTTTTACATGGAAAAGATTTTAGGCTTTTAATCAAGTGGAAATGGCTCTGTGGCTGGTATCTCAGCCTGTTGATGCTTTGTTGAGTTGCTTGGAACATGCAAGGAAGGAGACCTGAAGCACTCCCAACCAGGTTGCATGTCTCCAAGTTACTGAAATCCCACAGACCTCCTCCCTGTGCCACAAAGTTCTGGGCACTGAGCTCTGTAGTTCCCCACAAGTCGCAAAGCACCCCAGATTTACTTTCTCAAAGTTGCTAGTGACTGCTACCCCACCTCGACCACTATATTTTCCCCAGATACTTGCTACTGTGGAGTAAGCAGGGCTAATAAAGAGGGAGAGGGGGTTTGCCTATGCAAATCATCTGCCAGGATCCTACCTGGCAGGTCATTCCATCTTACCAGCTGACACCTGGGCAGCAGCAGGTAATTTGGAGAACAGACATATACGGACAGGCCACAAAGCAAAGGTTGGGCCGTTGATTGAGGATCCCTTTAGCCATGCCTCCCTAAGTTACCGAGGTCCAGAAAAATTCCACCCTCAGCTCTCATAGAGAGGTCCTTGGCCGATCGTGGCCGATCAGGGGAGTAAAGGGTCGGGGGTGACTGCACACTGCCTCACCTTTTCACTGCTTTCTACAGTGGTAATGCTTTTGCAGAAGGGGCCAGTACAAGTGATTTTGTTCTGCGCTGTGGGAAAGTGGTTAATGTCAGTGGATAAATGTCAAACTACTTGCGCTGTTCAACACACATACATGCAGAGAAATAATGTTATGTTTTTTGGGGAAGATCTAGAGGGTCCTGCTGATGATTTATTAAACTGTCTGCTACTCTTTCTTTTACATAGAGTCTTCCCTGCCCAGGAATGTTTAAGGCATATTGTATGTCCCTCCCTTACAATGAAAACTCTGTTGAAAGCACAGAGGTACATAGGAATGGATCTGTTAAGAAATGAAACAAAAAGCCTGGAAAATGTCGAACCAGGTAGTATTTGGACTTACAAAAGACGGACTCACAGTCAAATGTGCTATCCGTTGACCCACTGACCCCCTTACCTTTTGTGTAATACTTTTGCTCTCAGTAGGGTTGTCCAAAGTTCTCTTCTTAAAGCGGCTTTCTTATAAAAAATCCTAGACCTGCTTTTTGTGGCACACATGCCTCATATCCCGTTGCTCTTGATAAACTCACATCATCTCCCCCCAATACAAGCTGTAAAAGATTTCCAGGCCTTATCCGAGCAAACTAGACGTGGGTCGAAGGTTCAGCAATCCTTAAATCAGCAGTAAAGTTAACATTGAAATCAGCCTCAGAATCTCTTCAAGGATGGTCCCACATCTATTGCTTACAGGGCTCAATCGGACAGCTTCTGGCACTGATGCCTTAAGCCACTTCCTGTTGTTGCCTTGTCCTTGATACAGCCATGGGCCCACATACACTCAGTGGTACAGAGTTTTTCTCAAGTCTATGGGTCTATTGTGATGCTCTCAGGCTTGCATCACCCAGCCATTGTGATGGGGAGGGGTGTCATTTTGCAAGCACCCTGGAGCATGAATCTGTATATCTTCAAATATAATTGGCATTAAACCAAACCCTTTAGGACCAGATCAATACAGCAGCAAAGAATGCTTATTCATTGTTGTTTCCCTCTTCATTTCATACCACCCGATATTTAAATGGTGTTTGGACTTTCTACCCTCTGACATAAGGACATTTGGTATGGCAAACCTTTGACTAGATGTCCTAATCAATGGTTTGATTGACTCTCCCTTTGCACTTGCTTCAGCAACACATGTACTAATATTGGAATGATAATGTGAACATTTAATTGTCCCCTGCTCTAAAGGATGACACGCACATTCGTAAAGCATTCACTATTTTTGGCACATGACAGGACAGAAACTTTCTTAATTTGCAAGTCTTTATTTTTTAATACATGTTTTTTTAATGAAGATTGAAATTGTATGTTCATACATATTACACGACAACACAATACATTTTGCGCCAAATTCAACACTCATGCCTCAGGAGCCTTTTACTTGTGAGTCCTATTGACTGAATGAACAGCCCCCTCTCCTTCAATTTCTTGACTTGTACTTTTAGAAGTGGCACGCTTCTTTTGTTTTTTTATCCCATTTTACCAAACTCGGTATTATCAGTTTCCACCTTGTTGTGCACTCCAGCGTAAACTGCTTTAAGGTGCTATTTGCAAACATTGTTCTGAACTACAGCTTTACTTGCTTCTAGGCCTTAATCTTTAATTGGGGCTGAGCAGTGTACTCTGGCTTTGGCTGCTTTTAGTTGGTTGGTTTCTTTTTTGATTTCTGTAACTTTCAAAGAGTCCCATTGTGAAATACCGTTGTCAGAATGTGCTACAGTGCATGAAAACTTAAAATAAATGGTTGTGAGAGGGGGAGGGAGGGGGCGGGGGGAGAAAGAGAGCGGGCAGGAGGGGGGAAGGTTAAGGAGGGAGGGAGAGAGAGAGAGAGAGAGAGAGAAAAAACAAAGAAAATATGGTATTCGGGGGGGGCTATGTTTTTACATGGAAAAGATTTTAGGCTTTTAATCAAGTGGAAAGAGGCTCTGTGGCTGGTATCTCAGCCTGTTGATGCTTTGTTGAGTTGCTTGGAACATGCAACAAAGGTGACCTGAAGCACTCCCGACCAGGTTGCATGTCTCTAATTTACTGAAATCCCACAGACCTCCTCCGTGTGCCACAAAGTACCTGAGCTCTGCAGTTGTTCCCCACAAGTCGCCAAGCTCCCCAGATTTACTTTCTCAGAGTTGCTAGTTACTGCTACCCTACCTCGACCACTATATTTTCCCCAGATACTTGCTACTGTGCAGAAAGCAGGGCTAAGAGAGAGGGAGAAGGGGTGTGCCTATGCAAATCATCTGCCAGGATCATTCCTGGGAGGTCATTCCATCCCACCAAATGACACCCGAGCAGCGGCACATAATTTGGAGAACAGAAATATTCGGACAGGCCACAAAGCAAAGGCTGGGCCGTTGATTGAGGAACCCTTTAGCCATGTCTCCCTAAGTTACCGAGGTCCAGAAAAATTCCACCCTCAGCTCTCATAGAGAGGTCCTTGGCCGATCGTGGCCGATCAGGGCCGTGAAGGGTCGGGGTGACTGCACACTGCCTCACCTTTTCACTGCTTTCTACAGCGGTAATGCTTTTGCAGAAGGGACCTGTACAAGTGATTTTATTCTGCGCTGTGGGAAAGTGACATTTAACCACTGGCATTAAGCAAACGACTTGCGCTGCTCAACGCACATACATGCAGAGAAATCATTTCATGTTTTTTGGGGAAGGTCTAGAGGGTCCTGCTGATTATTTATGAAGCTGTACGCTACTCTTGCTTTTACAGAGAGTCTTCCCTGCCCAGGAATGTTTAAGGCATACTGTATATCCCTCCCTTACAATGAAAACTCTCTTAAAAGCACAGAGGTACATAGGAATGGATCTGTTAAGAAATGAAACGAAAAACCTGGACAAAATGTCGAAACGGGTAGGATTTGGACTTAGCACATCTGACTGTGAGTCAGTTAATTGTATCTCTTCACCCACTGACCCCCTTTCCTTTTGTGTAATCCTTTTGCTCTCAATAGGATTTTCCAAAGTGGCTTTCATATAAAAGATCATAGACCTGCATTTTGTGGCACACAAGCCTCATATCCCGTTGCTCTTTATAAATTCACATCATCTCCCACCAATACAAGCTGTAAAAGATTTTCAGGGCTTAGCCAAGCAAACTAGACTCGGGTCGAAGGTTAAGCAATCCTTAAATCAGCAGCAGAGTTAACATTGAAATCAGCCTCAGAATCTCTTAAAGGATGGTCCAACATCTGTTGCTTGCAGCACGCAATGGGGCAGCCTGGGTGCTGACAGCTTAAGCCAGCTCCTGTTCTTGCCTTGTCCTTGATCCAGCCATGGGCCCACATGCACTCAGGGGAATAGAGTGTTTCTCGTGTCTATGGGTCTGCCGTGATGCTCTCACGCTTGCATCACCCAGCCTTCGTGATGGGGAGGGTGTGTCAATTTGCAAGCACCCTGCAGCATGAATCTGTTTATCTTTAAATATAATTGCCATTAAACCAAACCCTTTAGGACCGGATCAATACGGCAGAAAAAGAATGCTGATGTATTGCTGTTTGCCTCTTAATTTCATACCATCCAACATATAAATGGTGTTTGGTCAATGATTTGCCATATCAAATGTCCTTATGTCACAGGCAGAAAGTTCAGAGGTCCTAATCAATGGTTTGGTTGGCTCTCCCTTTGCGCTTGCCTTAAGGCGCCAGCACCAGAGGCTGCCCGATTGCGCCCTGAAAGCAACCAATGTTGACCCATCCTTTAAGAGATTCTGAGGCTGATTTCAATGTTATTTTTGCTGCTGATTTAACGATTGCTCAACCTTCGACCCACGTCTAGTTTCCTTGGCTATGCCCTTGACATCTTTTACAGCTTGCATTGGTGGGAGATGATGTGAGTTTATCGAGAGCAACGGGATATGAGGCATGTGGGCCATAAAAAACAGCTCTGGGATTTTTTTTTAATAAGAAAGCCCCTTTAAGTAGGGAACTTTGGATGGACAGCCCTGCTGAGAGCAAAAGGATTACACAAAAGATAAGGGGGTCAGTGGGTCAAGGGATAGCACATCTGACTGTGAGTCAGTTTATTGTTAGTCCAAATCCTACCTGTTTCAACATTTTCCCAGGCTTTTTGTTTAATTTCTTAACAGATCCATTCCTATGTAGCTCAGCAACACATGTACTAATATTGGAATGATAATGGGAACATTGAATTGGCCCCTGCTCTGAAGGATGACACGTACATTTGTAAAGCATTCACTATTTTTAGCACATGACGGGACAGAAACTTTGTTAATTTGCAAGTCTTTATTTTTTAATTCATCTTTTTTGATGAAGATTGAAATTGTATGTTCATAGGGGCTGACGCCTGGGCAGCGGCAGGCAATTTGGAGAACAGAAATATTATTCATACATATTAAACAACAACACAATACATTTTGCGCCAAATTCAACACTAATGCCTCAGGAGCCTTTTACTTGTGAGTCCTAGTGACTGAATGAACAGCCCCGTCCCCTTCAATTTCTTGACTTGTACTTTTAGAAGTAGCACGGTTCCCATTCGACCAAATTCAGTATTATCACTTTCCCCATTGTTGTGCACGCCAGCGTAAACTGCTTTAAGGTGCTATTTGCAAACATCGCTCTGAACTACAGCTTTATTTGCTTCTAGGCCTTTATCTTTAATTGGGGCTGAGCAGTGTACTCTGGATTTGGCTGCTTTTAGTTGGTTGATTTCTTTTTTGATTTCTGTAACCTTCAAAGAGTCCCATTATGAAATACCATTGTCAGAATATGCTACAGTGCATGAAAACTTAAAATAAATGGTTGTGAGAGGGAGAGGGAGAGGGGGAGGGAGGGGGCGGGGGGAGAAAGAGAGCGGGCGGGAGGGAGGAAGGAGGGAGGGAAGGAGGAAGGGAGAGAGAGAGAGAGACAGAGAGAGAGGAAACAAAGAAAATATGGTATTCGGGGGTTGGGGGGCTATGTTTTTACATGGAAAAGATTTTAGGCTTTTAATCAAGTGGAAATGGCTCTGTGGCTGGTATCTCAGCCTGTTGATGCTTTGTTGAGTTGCTTGGAACATGCAAGGAAGGAGACCTGAAGCACTCCCAACCAGGTTGCATGTCTCCAAGTTACTGAAATCCCACAGACCTCCTCCCTGTGCCACAAAGTTCTGGGCACTGAGCTCTGTAGTTCCCCACAAGTCGCAAAGCACCCCAGATTTACTTTCTCAAAGTTGCTAGTGACTGCTACCCCACCTCGACCACTATATTTTCCCCAGATACTTGCTACTGTGGAGTAAGCAGGGCTAATAAAGAGGGAGAGGGGGTTTGCCTATGCAAATCATCTGCCAGGATCCTACCTGGCAGGTCATTCCATCTTACCAGCTGACACCTGGGCAGCAGCAGGTAATTTGGAGAACAGACATATACGGACAGGCCACAAAGCAAAGGTTGGGCCGTTGATTGAGGATCCCTTTAGCCATGCCTCCCTAAGTTACCGAGGTCCAGAAAAATTCCACCCTCAGCTCTCATAGAGAGGTCCTTGGCCGATCGTGGCCGATCAGGGGAGTAAAGGGTCGGGGGTGACTGCACACTGCCTCACCTTTTCACTGCTTTCTACAGTGGTAATGCTTTTGCAGAAGGGGCCAGTACAAGTGATTTTGTTCTGCGCTGTGGGAAAGTGGTTAACGTCAGTGGATAAATGTCAAACTACTTGCGCTGTTCAACACACATACATGCAGAGAAATAATGTTATGTTTTTTGGGGAAGATCTAGAGGGTCCTGCTGATGATTTATTAAACTGTCTGCTACTCTTTCTTTTACATAGAGTCTTCCCTGCCCAGGAATGTTTAAGGCATATTGTATGTCCCTCCCTTACAATGAAAACTCTGTTGAAAGCACAGAGGTACATAGGAATGGATCTGTTAAGAAATGAAACAAAAAGCCTGGAAAATGTCGAACCAGGTAGTATTTGGACTTACAAAAGACGGACTCACAGTCAAATGTGCTATCCGTTGACCCACTGACCCCCTTACCTTTTGTGTAATACTTTTGCTCTCAGTAGGGTTGTCCAAAGTTCTCTTCTTAAAGCGGCTTTCTTATAAAAAATCCTAGACCTGCTTTTTGTGGCACACATGCCTCATATCCCGTTGCTCTTGATAAACTCACATCATCTCCCCCCAATACAAGCTGTAAAAGATTTCCAGGCCTTATCCGAGCAAACTAGACGTGGGTCGAAGGTTCAGCAATCCTTAAATCAGCAGTAAAGTTAACATTGAAATCAGCCTCAGAATCTCTTCAAGGATGGTCCCACATCTATTGCTTACAGGGCTCAATCGGACAGCTTCTGGCACTGATGCCTTAAGCCACTTCCTGTTGTTGCCTTGTCCTTGATACAGCCATGGGCCCACATACACTCAGTGGTACAGAGTTTTTCTCAAGTCTATGGGTCTATTGTGATGCTCTCAGGCTTGCATCACCCAGCCATTGTGATGGGGAGGGGTGTCATTTTGCAAGCACCCTGGAGCATGAATCTGTATATCTTCAAATATAATTGGCATTAAACCAAACCCTTTAGGACCAGATCAATACAGCAGCAAAGAATGCTTATTCATTGTTGTTTCCCTCTTCATTTCATACCACCCGATATTTAAATGGTGTTTGGACTTTCTACCCTCTGACATAAGGACATTTGGTATGGCAAACCTTTGACTAGATGTCCTAATCAATGGTTTGATTGACTCTCCCTTTGCACTTGCTTCAGCAACACATGTACTAATATTGGAATGATAATGTGAACATTTAATTGTCCCCTGCTCTAAAGGATGACACGCACATTCGTAAAGCATTCACTATTTTTGGCACATGACAGGACAGAAACTTTCTTAATTTGCAAGTCTTTATTTTTTAATACATGTTTTTTTAATGAAGATTGAAATTGTATGTTCATACATATTACACGACAACACAATACATTTTGCGCCAAATTCAACACTCATGCCTCAGGAGCCTTTTACTTGTGAGTCCTATTGACTGAATGAACAGCCCCCTCTCCTTCAATTTCTTGACTTGTACTTTTAGAAGTGGCACGCTTCTTTTGTTTTTTTATCCCATTTTACCAAACTCGGTATTATCAGTTTCCACCTTGTTGTGCACTCCAGCGTAAACTGCTTTAAGGTGCTATTTGCAAACATTGTTCTGAACTACAGCTTTACTTGCTTCTAGGCCTTAATCTTTAATTGGGGCTGAGCAGTGTACTCTGGCTTTGGCTGCTTTTAGTTGGTTGGTTTCTTTTTTGATTTCTGTAACTTTCAAAGAGTCCCATTGTGAAATACCGTTGTCAGAATGTGCTACAGTGCATGAAAACTTAAAATAAATGGTTGTGAGAGGGGGAGGGAGGGGGCGGGGGGAGAAAGAGAGCGGGCAGGAGGGGGGAAGGTTAAGGAGGGAGGGAGAGAGAGAGAGAGAGAGAGAGAGAGAAAAAACAAAGAAAATATGGTATTCGGGGGGGGCTATGTTTTTACATGGAAAAGATTTTAGGCTTTTAATCAAGTGGAAAGAGGCTCTGTGGCTGGTATCTCAGCCTGTTGATGCTTTGTTGAGTTGCTTGGAACATGCAACAAAGGTGACCTGAAGCACTCCCGACCAGGTTGCATGTCTCTAATTTACTGAAATCCCACAGACCTCCTCCGTGTGCCACAAAGTACCTGAGCTCTGCAGTTGTTCCCCACAAGTCGCCAAGCTCCCCAGATTTACTTTCTCAGAGTTGCTAGTTACTGCTACCCTACCTCGACCACTATATTTTCCCCAGATACTTGCTACTGTGCAGAAAGCAGGGCTAAGAGAGAGGGAGAAGGGGTGTGCCTATGCAAATCATCTGCCAGGATCATTCCTGGGAGGTCATTCCATCCCACCAAATGACACCCGAGCAGCGGCACATAATTTGGAGAACAGAAATATTCGGACAGGCCACAAAGCAAAGGCTGGGCCGTTGATTGAGGAACCCTTTAGCCATGTCTCCCTAAGTTACCGAGGTCCAGAAAAATTCCACCCTCAGCTCTCATAGAGAGGTCCTTGGCCGATCGTGGCCGATCAGGGCCGTGAAGGGTCGGGGTGACTGCACACTGCCTCACCTTTTCACTGCTTTCTACAGCGGTAATGCTTTTGCAGAAGGGACCTGTACAAGTGATTTTATTCTGCGCTGTGGGAAAGTGACATTTAACCACTGGCATTAACCAAACGACTTGCGCTGCTCAACGCACATACATGCAGAGAAATCATTTCATGTTTTTTGGGGAAGGTCTAGAGGGTCCTGCTGATTATTTATGAAGCTGTACGCTACTCTTGCTTTTACAGAGAGTCTTCCCTGCCCAGGAATGTTTAAGGCATACTGTATATCCCTCCCTTACAATGAAAACTCTGTTAAAAGCACAGAGGTACATAGGAATGGATCTGTTAAGAAATGAAACGAAAAACCTGGACAAAATGTCGAAACGGGTAGGATTTGGACTTAGCACATCTGACTGTGAGTCAGTTAATTGTATCTCTTCACCCACTGACCCCCTTTCCTTTTGTGTAATCCTTTTGCTCTCAATAGGATTTTCCAAAGTGGCTTTCATATAAAAGATCATAGACCTGCATTTTGTGGCACACAAGCCTCATATCCCGTTGCTCTTTATAAATTCACATCATCTCCCACCAATACAAGCTGTAAAAGATTTTCAGGGCTTAGCCAAGCAAACTAGACTCGGGTCAAAGGTTAAGCAATCCTTAAATCAGCAGCAGAGTTAACATTGAAATCAGCCTCAGAATCTCTTAAAGGATGGTCCAACATCTGTTGCTTGCAGCACGCAATGGGGCAGCCTGGGTGCTGACAGCTTAAGCCAGCTCCTGTTCTTGCCTTGTCCTTGATCCAGCCATGGGCCCACATGCACTCAGGGGAATAGAGTGTTTCTCGTGTCTATGGGTCTGCCGTGATGCTCTCACGCTTGCATCACCCAGCCTTCGTGATGGGGAGGGTGTGTCAATTTGCAAGCACCCTGCAGCATGAATCTGTTTATCTTTAAATATAATTGCCATTAAACCAAACCCTTTAGGACCGGATCAATACGGCAGAAAAAGAATGCTGATGTATTGCTGTTTGCCTCTTAATTTCATACCATCCAACATATAAATGGTGTTTGGTCAATGATTTGCCATATCAAATGTCCTTATGTCACAGGCAGAAAGTTCAGAGGTCCTAATCAATGGTTTGGTTGGCTCTCCCTTTGCGCTTGCCTTAAGGCGCCAGCACCAGAGGCTGCCCGATTGCGCCCTGAAAGCAACCAATGTTGACCCATCCTTTAAGAGATTCTGAGGCTGATTTCAATGTTATTTTTGCTGCTGATTTAACGATTGCTCAACCTTCGACCCACGTCTAGTTTCCTTGGCTATGCCCTTGACATCTTTTACAGCTTGCATTGGTGGGAGATGATGTGAGTTTATCGAGAGCAACGGGATATGAGGCATGTGGGCCATAAAAAACAGCTCTGGGATTTTTTTTTAATAAGAAAGCCCCTTTAAGTAGGGAACTTTGGATGGACAGCCCTGCTGAGAGCAAAAGGATTACACAAAAGATAAGGGGGTCAGTGGGTCAAGGGATAGCACATCTGACTGTGAGTCAGTTTATTGTTAGTCCAAATCCTACCTGTTTCAACATTTTCCCAGGCTTTTTGTTTAATTTCTTAACAGATCCATTCCTATGTAGCTCAGCAACACATGTACTAATATTGGAATGATAATGGGAACATTGAATTGGCCCCTGCTCTGAAGGATGACACGTACATTTGTAAAGCATTCACTATTTTTAGCACATGACGGGACAGAAACTTTGTTAATTTGCAAGTCTTTATTTTTTAATTCATCTTTTTTGATGAAGATTGAAATTGTATGTTCATAGGGGCTGACGCCTGGGCAGCGGCAGGCAATTTGGAGAACAGAAATATTATTCATACATATTAAACAACAACACAATACATTTTGCGCCAAATTCAACACTAATGCCTCAGGAGCCTTTTACTTGTGAGTCCTAGTGACTGAATGAACAGCCCCGTCCCCTTCAATTTCTTGACTTGTACTTTTAGAAGTAGCACGGTTCCCATTCGACCAAATTCAGTATTATCACTTTCCCCATTGTTGTGCACGCCAGCGTAAACTGCTTTAAGGTGCTATTTGCAAACATCGCTCTGAACTACAGCTTTATTTGCTTCTAGGCCTTTATCTTTAATTGGGGCTGAGCAGTGTACTCTGGATTTGGCTGCTTTTAGTTGGTTGATTTCTTTTTTGATTTCTGTAACCTTCAAAGAGTCCCATTATGAAATACCATTGTCAGAATATGCTACAGTGCATGAAAACTTAAAATAAATGGTTGTGAGAGGGAGAGGGAGAGGGGGAGGGAGGGGGCGGGGGGAGAAAGAGAGCGGGCGGGAGGGAGGAAGGAGGGAGGGAAGGAGGAAGGGAGAGAGAGAGAGAGACAGAGAGAGAGGAAACAAAGAAAATATGGTATTCGGGGGTTGGGGGGCTATGTTTTTACATGGAAAAGATTTTAGGCTTTTAATCAAGTGGAAATGGCTCTGTGGCTGGTATCTCAGCCTGTTGATGCTTTGTTGAGTTGCTTGGAACATGCAAGGAAGGAGACCTGAAGCACTCCCAACCAGGTTGCATGTCTCCAAGTTACTGAAATCCCACAGACCTCCTCCCTGTGCCACAAAGTTCTGGGCACTGAGCTCTGTAGTTCCCCACAAGTCGCAAAGCACCCCAGATTTACTTTCTCAAAGTTGCTAGTGACTGCTACCCCACCTCGACCACTATATTTTCCCCAGATACTTGCTACTGTGGAGTAAGCAGGGCTAATAAAGAGGGAGAGGGGGTTTGCCTATGCAAATCATCTGCCAGGATCCTACCTGGCAGGTCATTCCATCTTACCAGCTGACACCTGGGCAGCAGCAGGTAATTTGGAGAACAGACATATACGGACAGGCCACAAAGCAAAGGTTGGGCCGTTGATTGAGGATCCCTTTAGCCATGCCTCCCTAAGTTACCGAGGTCCAGAAAAATTCCACCCTCAGCTCTCATAGAGAGGTCCTTGGCCGATCGTGGCCGATCAGGGGAGTAAAGGGTCGGGGGTGACTGCACACTGCCTCACCTTTTCACTGCTTTCTACAGTGGTAATGCTTTTGCAGAAGGGGCCAGTACAAGTGATTTTGTTCTGCGCTGTGGGAAAGTGGTTAATGTCAGTGGATAAATGTCAAACTACTTGCGCTGTTCAACACACATACATGCAGAGAAATAATGTTATGTTTTTTGGGGAAGATCTAGAGGGTCCTGCTGATGATTTATTAAACTGTCTGCTACTCTTTCTTTTACATAGAGTCTTCCCTGCCCAGGAATGTTTAAGGCATATTGTATGTCCCTCCCTTACAATGAAAACTCTGTTGAAAGCACAGAGGTACATAGGAATGGATCTGTTAAGAAATGAAACAAAAAGCCTGGAAAATGTCGAACCAGGTAGTATTTGGACTTACAAAAGACGGACTCACAGTCAAATGTGCTATCCGTTGACCCACTGACCCCCTTACCTTTTGTGTAATACTTTTGCTCTCAGTAGGGTTGTCCAAAGTTCTCTTCTTAAAGCGGCTTTCTTATAAAAAATCCTAGACCTGCTTTTTGTGGCACACATGCCTCATATCCCGTTGCTCTTGATAAACTCACATCATCTCCCCCCAATACAAGCTGTAAAAGATTTCCAGGCCTTATCCGAGCAAACTAGACGTGGGTCGAAGGTTCAGCAATCCTTAAATCAGCAGTAAAGTTAACATTGAAATCAGCCTCAGAATCTCTTCAAGGATGGTCCCACATCTATTGCTTACAGGGCTCAATCGGACAGCTTCTGGCACTGATGCCTTAAGCCACTTCCTGTTGTTGCCTTGTCCTTGATACAGCCATGGGCCCACATACACTCAGTGGTACAGAGTTTTTCTCAAGTCTATGGGTCTATTGTGATGCTCTCAGGCTTGCATCACCCAGCCATTGTGATGGGGAGGGGTGTCATTTTGCAAGCACCCTGGAGCATGAATCTGTATATCTTCAAATATAATTGGCATTAAACCAAACCCTTTAGGACCAGATCAATACAGCAGCAAAGAATGCTTATTCATTGTTGTTTCCCTCTTCATTTCATACCACCCGATATTTAAATGGTGTTTGGACTTTCTACCCTCTGACATAAGGACATTTGGTATGGCAAACCTTTGACTAGATGTCCTAATCAATGGTTTGATTGACTCTCCCTTTGCACTTGCTTCAGCAACACATGTACTAATATTGGAATGATAATGTGAACATTTAATTGTCCCCTGCTCTAAAGGATGACACGCACATTCGTAAAGCATTCACTATTTTTGGCACATGACAGGACAGAAACTTTCTTAATTTGCAAGTCTTTATTTTTTAATACATGTTTTTTTAATGAAGATTGAAATTGTATGTTCATACATATTACACGACAACACAATACATTTTGCGCCAAATTCAACACTCATGCCTCAGGAGCCTTTTACTTGTGAGTCCTATTGACTGAATGAACAGCCCCCTCTCCTTCAATTTCTTGACTTGTACTTTTAGAAGTGGCACGCTTCTTTTGTTTTTTTATCCCATTTTACCAAACTCGGTATTATCAGTTTCCACCTTGTTGTGCACTCCAGCGTAAACTGCTTTAAGGTGCTATTTGCAAACATTGTTCTGAACTACAGCTTTACTTGCTTCTAGGCCTTAATCTTTAATTGGGGCTGAGCAGTGTACTCTGGCTTTGGCTGCTTTTAGTTGGTTGGTTTCTTTTTTGATTTCTGTAACTTTCAAAGAGTCCCATTGTGAAATACCGTTGTCAGAATGTGCTACAGTGCATGAAAACTTAAAATAAATGGTTGTGAGAGGGGGAGGGAGGGGGCGGGGGGAGAAAGAGAGCGGGCAGGAGGGGGGAAGGTTAAGGAGGGAGGGAGAGAGAGAGAGAGAGAGAGAGAAAAAACAAAGAAAATATGGTATTCGGGGGGGGCTATGTTTTTACATGGAAAAGATTTTAGGCTTTTAATCAAGTGGAAAGAGGCTCTGTGGCTGGTATCTCAGCCTGTTGATGCTTTGTTGAGTTGCTTGGAACATGCAACAAAGGTGACCTGAAGCACTCCCGACCAGGTTGCATGTCTCTAATTTACTGAAATCCCACAGACCTCCTCCGTGTGCCACAAAGTACCTGAGCTCTGCAGTTGTTCCCCACAAGTCGCCAAGCTCCCCAGATTTACTTTCTCAGAGTTGCTAGTTACTGCTACCCTACCTCGACCACTATATTTTCCCCAGATACTTGCTACTGTGCAGAAAGCAGGGCTAAGAGAGAGGGAGAAGGGGTGTGCCTATGCAAATCATCTGCCAGGATCATTCCTGGGAGGTCATTCCATCCCACCAAATGACACCCGAGCAGCGGCACATAATTTGGAGAACAGAAATATTCGGACAGGCCACAAAGCAAAGGCTGGGCCGTTGATTGAGGAACCCTTTAGCCATGTCTCCCTAAGTTACCGAGGTCCAGAAAAATTCCACCCTCAGCTCTCATAGAGAGGTCCTTGGCCGATCGTGGCCGATCAGGGCCGTGAAGGGTCGGGGTGACTGCACACTGCCTCACCTTTTCACTGCTTTCTACAGCGGTAATGCTTTTGCAGAAGGGACCTGTACAAGTGATTTTATTCTGCGCTGTGGGAAAGTGACATTTAACCACTGGCATTAAGCAAACGACTTGCGCTGCTCAACGCACATACATGCAGAGAAATCATTTCATGTTTTTTGGGGAAGGTCTAGAGGGTCCTGCTGATTATTTATGAAGCTGTACGCTACTCTTGCTTTTACAGAGAGTCTTCCCTGCCCAGGAATGTTTAAGGCATACTGTATATCCCTCCCTTACAATGAAAACTCTCTTAAAAGCACAGAGGTACATAGGAATGGATCTGTTAAGAAATGAAACGAAAAACCTGGACAAAATGTCGAAACGGGTAGGATTTGGACTTAGCACATCTGACTGTGAGTCAGTTAATTGTATCTCTTCACCCACTGACCCCCTTTCCTTTTGTGTAATCCTTTTGCTCTCAATAGGATTTTCCAAAGTGGCTTTCATATAAAAGATCATAGACCTGCATTTTGTGGCACACAAGCCTCATATCCCGTTGCTCTTTATAAATTCACATCATCTCCCACCAATACAAGCTGTAAAAGATTTTCAGGGCTTAGCCAAGCAAACTAGACTCGGGTCGAAGGTTAAGCAATCCTTAAATCAGCAGCAGAGTTAACATTGAAATCAGCCTCAGAATCTCTTAAAGGATGGTCCAACATCTGTTGCTTGCAGCACGCAATGGGGCAGCCTGGGTGCTGACAGCTTAAGCCAGCTCCTGTTCTTGCCTTGTCCTTGATCCAGCCATGGGCCCACATGCACTCAGGGGAATAGAGTGTTTCTCGTGTCTATGGGTCTGCCGTGATGCTCTCACGCTTGCATCACCCAGCCTTCGTGATGGGGAGGGTGTGTCAATTTGCAAGCACCCTGCAGCATGAATCTGTTTATCTTTAAATATAATTGCCATTAAACCAAACCCTTTAGGACCGGATCAATACGGCAGAAAAAGAATGCTGATGTATTGCTGTTTGCCTCTTAATTTCATACCATCCAACATATAAATGGTGTTTGGTCAATGATTTGCCATATCAAATGTCCTTATGTCACAGGCAGAAAGTTCAGAGGTCCTAATCAATGGTTTGGTTGGCTCTCCCTTTGCGCTTGCCTTAAGGCGCCAGCACCAGAGGCTGCCCGATTGCGCCCTGAAAGCAACCAATGTTGACCCATCCTTTAAGAGATTCTGAGGCTGATTTCAATGTTATTTTTGCTGCTGATTTAACGATTGCTCAACCTTCGACCCACGTCTAGTTTCCTTGGCTATGCCCTTGACATCTTTTACAGCTTGCATTGGTGGGAGATGATGTGAGTTTATCGAGAGCAACGGGATATGAGGCATGTGGGCCATAAAAAACAGCTCTGGGATTTTTTTTTAATAAGAAAGCCCCTTTAAGTAGGGAACTTTGGATGGACAGCCCTGCTGAGAGCAAAAGGATTACACAAAAGATAAGGGGGTCAGTGGGTCAAGGGATAGCACATCTGACTGTGAGTCAGTTTATTGTTAGTCCAAATCCTACCTGTTTCAACATTTTCCCAGGCTTTTTGTTTAATTTCTTAACAGATCCATTCCTATGTAGCTCAGCAACACATGTACTAATATTGGAATGATAATGGGAACATTGAATTGGCCCCTGCTCTGAAGGATGACACGTACATTTGTAAAGCATTCACTATTTTTAGCACATGACGGGACAGAAACTTTGTTAATTTGCAAGTCTTTATTTTTTAATTCATCTTTTTTGATGAAGATTGAAATTGTATGTTCATAGGGGCTGACGCCTGGGCAGCGGCAGGCAATTTGGAGAACAGAAATATTATTCATACATATTAAACAACAACACAATACATTTTGCGCCAAATTCAACACTAATGCCTCAGGAGCCTTTTACTTGTGAGTCCTAGTGACTGAATGAACAGCCCCGTCCCCTTCAATTTCTTGACTTGTACTTTTAGAAGTAGCACGGTTCCCATTCGACCAAATTCAGTATTATCACTTTCCCCATTGTTGTGCACGCCAGCGTAAACTGCTTTAAGGTGCTATTTGCAAACATCGCTCTGAACTACAGCTTTATTTGCTTCTAGGCCTTTATCTTTAATTGGGGCTGAGCAGTGTACTCTGGATTTGGCTGCTTTTAGTTGGTTGATTTCTTTTTTGATTTCTGTAACCTTCAAAGAGTCCCATTATGAAATACCATTGTCAGAATATGCTACAGTGCATGAAAACTTAAAATAAATGGTTGTGAGAGGGAGAGGGAGAGGGGGAGGGAGGGGGCGGGGGGAGAAAGAGAGCGGGCGGGAGGGAGGAAGGAGGGAGGGAAGGAGGAAGGGAGAGAGAGAGAGAGACAGAGAGAGAGGAAACAAAGAAAATATGGTATTCGGGGGTTGGGGGGCTATGTTTTTACATGGAAAAGATTTTAGGCTTTTAATCAAGTGGAAATGGCTCTGTGGCTGGTATCTCAGCCTGTTGATGCTTTGTTGAGTTGCTTGGAACATGCAAGGAAGGAGACCTGAAGCACTCCCAACCAGGTTGCATGTCTCCAAGTTACTGAAATCCCACAGACCTCCTCCCTGTGCCACAAAGTTCTGGGCACTGAGCTCTGTAGTTCCCCACAAGTCGCAAAGCACCCCAGATTTACTTTCTCAAAGTTGCTAGTGACTGCTACCCCACCTCGACCACTATATTTTCCCCAGATACTTGCTACTGTGGAGTAAGCAGGGCTAATAAAGAGGGAGAGGGGGTTTGCCTATGCAAATCATCTGCCAGGATCCTACCTGGCAGGTCATTCCATCTTACCAGCTGACACCTGGGCAGCAGCAGGTAATTTGGAGAACAGACATATACGGACAGGCCACAAAGCAAAGGTTGGGCCGTTGATTGAGGATCCCTTTAGCCATGCCTCCCTAAGTTACCGAGGTCCAGAAAAATTCCACCCTCCGCTCTCATAGAGAGGTCCTTGGCCGATCGTGGCCGATCAGGGGAGTAAAGGGTCGGGGGTGACTGCACACTGCCTCACCTTTTCACTGCTTTCTACAGTGGTAATGCTTTTGCAGAAGGGGCCAGTACAAGTGATTTTGTTCTGCGCTGTGGGAAAGTGGTTAACGTCAGTGGATAAATGTCAAACTACTTGCGCTGTTCAACACACATACATGCAGAGAAATAATGTTATGTTTTTTGGGGAAGATCTAGAGGGTCCTGCTGATGATTTATTAAACTGTCTGCTACTCTTTCTTTTACATAGAGTCTTCCCTGCCCAGGAATGTTTAAGGCATATTGTATGTCCCTCCCTTACAATGAAAACTCTGTTGAAAGCACAGAGGTACATAGGAATGGATCTGTTAAGAAATGAAACAAAAAGCCTGGAAAATGTCGAACCAGGTAGTATTTGGACTTACAAAAGACGGACTCACAGTCAAATGTGCTATCCGTTGACCCACTGACCCCCTTACCTTTTGTGTAATACTTTTGCTCTCAGTAGGGTTGTCCAAAGTTCTCTTCTTAAAGCGGCTTTCTTATAAAAAATCCTAGACCTGCTTTTTGTGGCACACATGCCTCATATCCCGTTGCTCTTGATAAACTCACATCATCTCCCCCCAATACAAGCTGTAAAAGATTTCCAGGCCTTATCCGAGCAAACTAGACGTGGGTCGAAGGTTCAGCAATCCTTAAATCAGCAGTAAAGTTAACATTGAAATCAGCCTCAGAATCTCTTCAAGGATGGTCCCACATCTATTGCTTACAGGGCTCAATCGGACAGCTTCTGGCACTGATGCCTTAAGCCACTTCCTGTTGTTGCCTTGTCCTTGATACAGCCATGGGCCCACATACACTCAGTGGTACAGAGTTTTTCTCAAGTCTATGGGTCTATTGTGATGCTCTCAGGCTTGCATCACCCAGCCATTGTGATGGGGAGGGGTGTCATTTTGCAAGCACCCTGGAGCATGAATCTGTATATCTTCAAATATAATTGGCATTAAACCAAACCCTTTAGGACCAGATCAATACAGCAGCAAAGAATGCTTATTCATTGTTGTTTCCCTCTTCATTTCATACCACCCGATATTTAAATGGTGTTTGGACTTTCTACCCTCTGACATAAGGACATTTGGTATGGCAAACCTTTGACTAGATGTCCTAATCAATGGTTTGATTGACTCTCCCTTTGCACTTGCTTCAGCAACACATGTACTAATATTGGAATGATAATGTGAACATTTAATTGTCCCCTGCTCTAAAGGATGACACGCACATTCGTAAAGCATTCACTATTTTTGGCACATGACAGGACAGAAACTTTCTTAATTTGCAAGTCTTTATTTTTTAATACATGTTTTTTTAATGAAGATTGAAATTGTATGTTCATACATATTACACGACAACACAATACATTTTGCGCCAAATTCAACACTCATGCCTCAGGAGCCTTTTACTTGTGAGTCCTATTGACTGAATGAACAGCCCCCTCTCCTTCAATTTCTTGACTTGTACTTTTAGAAGTGGCACGCTTCTTTTGTTTTTTTATCCCATTTTACCAAACTCGGTATTATCAGTTTCCACCTTGTTGTGCACTCCAGCGTAAACTGCTTTAAGGTGCTATTTGCAAACATTGTTCTGAACTACAGCTTTACTTGCTTCTAGGCCTTAATCTTTAATTGGGGCTGAGCAGTGTACTCTGGCTTTGGCTGCTTTTAGTTGGTTGGTTTCTTTTTTGATTTCTGTAACTTTCAAAGAGTCCCATTGTGAAATACCGTTGTCAGAATGTGCTACAGTGCATGAAAACTTAAAATAAATGGTTGTGAGAGGGGGAGGGAGGGGGCGGGGGGAGAAAGAGAGCGGGCAGGAGGGGGGAAGGTTAAGGAGGGAGGGAGAGAGAGAGAGAGAGAGAGAGAGAGAAAAAACAAAGAAAATATGGTATTCGGGGGGGGCTATGTTTTTACATGGAAAAGATTTTAGGCTTTTAATCAAGTGGAAAGAGGCTCTGTGGCTGGTATCTCAGCCTGTTGATGCTTTGTTGAGTTGCTTGGAACATGCAACAAAGGTGACCTGAAGCACTCCCGACCAGGTTGCATGTCTCTAATTTACTGAAATCCCACAGACCTCCTCCGTGTGCCACAAAGTACCTGAGCTCTGCAGTTGTTCCCCACAAGTCGCCAAGCTCCCCAGATTTACTTTCTCAGAGTTGCTAGTTACTGCTACCCTACCTCGACCACTATATTTTCCCCAGATACTTGCTACTGTGCAGAAAGCAGGGCTAAGAGAGAGGGAGAAGGGGTGTGCCTATGCAAATCATCTGCCAGGATCATTCCTGGGAGGTCATTCCATCCCACCAAATGACACCCGAGCAGCGGCACATAATTTGGAGAACAGAAATATTCGGACAGGCCACAAAGCAAAGGCTGGGCCGTTGATTGAGGAACCCTTTAGCCATGTCTCCCTAAGTTACCGAGGTCCAGAAAAATTCCACCCTCAGCTCTCATAGAGAGGTCCTTGGCCGATCGTGGCCGATCAGGGCCGTGAAGGGTCGGGGTGACTGCACACTGCCTCACCTTTTCACTGCTTTCTACAGCGGTAATGCTTTTGCAGAAGGGACCTGTACAAGTGATTTTATTCTGCGCTGTGGGAAAGTGACATTTAACCACTGGCATTAACCAAACGACTTGCGCTGCTCAACGCACATACATGCAGAGAAATCATTTCATGTTTTTTGGGGAAGGTCTAGAGGGTCCTGCTGATTATTTATGAAGCTGTACGCTACTCTTGCTTTTACAGAGAGTCTTCCCTGCCCAGGAATGTTTAAGGCATACTGTATATCCCTCCCTTACAATGAAAACTCTGTTAAAAGCACAGAGGTACATAGGAATGGATCTGTTAAGAAATGAAACGAAAAACCTGGACAAAATGTCGAAACGGGTAGGATTTGGACTTAGCACATCTGACTGTGAGTCAGTTAATTGTATCTCTTCACCCACTGACCCCCTTTCCTTTTGTGTAATCCTTTTGCTCTCAATAGGATTTTCCAAAGTGGCTTTCATATAAAAGATCATAGACCTGCATTTTGTGGCACACAAGCCTCATATCCCGTTGCTCTTTATAAATTCACATCATCTCCCACCAATACAAGCTGTAAAAGATTTTCAGGGCTTAGCCAAGCAAACTAGACTCGGGTCGAAGGTTAAGCAATCCTTAAATCAGCAGCAGAGTTAACATTGAAATCAGCCTCAGAATCTCTTAAAGGATGGTCCAACATCTGTTGCTTGCAGCACGCAATGGGGCAGCCTGGGTGCTGACAGCTTAAGCCAGCTCCTGTTCTTGCCTTGTCCTTGATCCAGCCATGGGCCCACATGCACTCAGGGGAATAGAGTGTTTCTCGTGTCTATGGGTCTGCCGTGATGCTCTCACGCTTGCATCACCCAGCCTTCGTGATGGGGAGGGTGTGTCAATTTGCAAGCACCCTGCAGCATGAATCTGTTTATCTTTAAATATAATTGCCATTAAACCAAACCCTTTAGGACCGGATCAATACGGCAGAAAAAGAATGCTGATGTATTGCTGTTTGCCTCTTAATTTCATACCATCCAACATATAAATGGTGTTTGGTCAATGATTTGCCATATCAAATGTCCTTATGTCACAGGCAGAAAGTTCAGAGGTCCTAATCAATGGTTTGGTTGGCTCTCCCTTTGCGCTTGCCTTAAGGCGCCAGCACCAGAGGCTGCCCGATTGCGCCCTGAAAGCAACCAATGTTGACCCATCCTTTAAGAGATTCTGAGGCTGATTTCAATGTTATTTTTGCTGCTGATTTAACGATTGCTCAACCTTCGACCCACGTCTAGTTTCCTTGGCTATGCCCTTGACATCTTTTACAGCTTGCATTGGTGGGAGATGATGTGAGTTTATCGAGAGCAACGGGATATGAGGCATGTGGGCCATAAAAAACAGCTCTGGGATTTTTTTTTAATAAGAAAGCCCCTTTAAGTAGGGAACTTTGGATGGACAGCCCTGCTGAGAGCAAAAGGATTACACAAAAGATAAGGGGGTCAGTGGGTCAAGGGATAGCACATCTGACTGTGAGTCAGTTTATTGTTAGTCCAAATCCTACCTGTTTCAACATTTTCCCAGGCTTTTTGTTTAATTTCTTAACAGATCCATTCCTATGTAGCTCAGCAACACATGTACTAATATTGGAATGATAATGGGAACATTGAATTGGCCCCTGCTCTGAAGGATGACACGTACATTTGTAAAGCATTCACTATTTTTAGCACATGACGGGACAGAAACTTTGTTAATTTGCAAGTCTTTATTTTTTAATTCATCTTTTTTGATGAAGATTGAAATTGTATGTTCATAGGGGCTGACGCCTGGGCAGCGGCAGGCAATTTGGAGAACAGAAATATTATTCATACATATTAAACAACAACACAATACATTTTGCGCCAAATTCAACACTAATGCCTCAGGAGCCTTTTACTTGTGAGTCCTAGTGACTGAATGAACAGCCCCGTCCCCTTCAATTTCTTGACTTGTACTTTTAGAAGTAGCACGGTTCCCATTCGACCAAATTCAGTATTATCACTTTCCCCATTGTTGTGCACGCCAGCGTAAACTGCTTTAAGGTGCTATTTGCAAACATCGCTCTGAACTACAGCTTTATTTGCTTCTAGGCCTTTATCTTTAATTGGGGCTGAGCAGTGTACTCTGGATTTGGCTGCTTTTAGTTGGTTGATTTCTTTTTTGATTTCTGTAACCTTCAAAGAGTCCCATTATGAAATACCATTGTCAGAATATGCTACAGTGCATGAAAACTTAAAATAAATGGTTGTGAGAGGGAGAGGGAGAGGGGGAGGGAGGGGGCGGGGGGAGAAAGAGAGCGGGCGGGAGGGAGGAAGGAGGGAGGGAAGGAGGAAGGGAGAGAGAGAGAGAGACAGAGAGAGAGGAAACAAAGAAAATATGGTATTCGGGGGTTGGGGGGCTATGTTTTTACATGGAAAAGATTTTAGGCTTTTAATCAAGTGGAAATGGCTCTGTGGCTGGTATCTCAGCCTGTTGATGCTTTGTTGAGTTGCTTGGAACATGCAAGGAAGGAGACCTGAAGCACTCCCAACCAGGTTGCATGTCTCCAAGTTACTGAAATCCCACAGACCTCCTCCCTGTGCCACAAAGTTCTGGGCACTGAGCTCTGTAGTTCCCCACAAGTCGCAAAGCACCCCAGATTTACTTTCTCAAAGTTGCTAGTGACTGCTACCCCACCTCGACCACTATATTTTCCCCAGATACTTGCTACTGTGGAGTAAGCAGGGCTAATAAAGAGGGAGAGGGGGTTTGCCTATGCAAATCATCTGCCAGGATCCTACCTGGCAGGTCATTCCATCTTACCAGCTGACACCTGGGCAGCAGCAGGTAATTTGGAGAACAGACATATACGGACAGGCCACAAAGCAAAGGTTGGGCCGTTGATTGAGGATCCCTTTAGCCATGCCTCCCTAAGTTACCGAGGTCCAGAAAAATTCCACCCTCAGCTCTCATAGAGAGGTCCTTGGCCGATCGTGGCCGATCAGGGGAGTAAAGGGTCGGGGGTGACTGCACACTGCCTCACCTTTTCACTGCTTTCTACAGTGGTAATGCTTTTGCAGAAGGGGCCAGTACAAGTGATTTTGTTCTGCGCTGTGGGAAAGTGGTTAATGTCAGTGGATAAATGTCAAACTACTTGCGCTGTTCAACACACATACATGCAGAGAAATAATGTTATGTTTTTTGGGGAAGATCTAGAGGGTCCTGCTGATGATTTATTAAACTGTCTGCTACTCTTTCTTTTACATAGAGTCTTCCCTGCCCAGGAATGTTTAAGGCATATTGTATGTCCCTCCCTTACAATGAAAACTCTGTTGAAAGCACAGAGGTACATAGGAATGGATCTGTTAAGAAATGAAACAAAAAGCCTGGAAAATGTCGAACCAGGTAGTATTTGGACTTACAAAAGACGGACTCACAGTCAAATGTGCTATCCGTTGACCCACTGACCCCCTTACCTTTTGTGTAATACTTTTGCTCTCAGTAGGGTTGTCCAAAGTTCTCTTCTTAAAGCGGCTTTCTTATAAAAAATCCTAGACCTGCTTTTTGTGGCACACATGCCTCATATCCCGTTGCTCTTGATAAACTCACATCATCTCCCCCCAATACAAGCTGTAAAAGATTTCCAGGCCTTATCCGAGCAAACTAGACGTGGGTCGAAGGTTCAGCAATCCTTAAATCAGCAGTAAAGTTAACATTGAAATCAGCCTCAGAATCTCTTCAAGGATGGTCCCACATCTATTGCTTACAGGGCTCAATCGGACAGCTTCTGGCACTGATGCCTTAAGCCACTTCCTGTTGTTGCCTTGTCCTTGATACAGCCATGGGCCCACATACACTCAGTGGTACAGAGTTTTTCTCAAGTCTATGGGTCTATTGTGATGCTCTCAGGCTTGCATCACCCAGCCATTGTGATGGGGAGGGGTGTCATTTTGCAAGCACCCTGGAGCATGAATCTGTATATCTTCAAATATAATTGGCATTAAACCAAACCCTTTAGGACCAGATCAATACAGCAGCAAAGAATGCTTATTCATTGTTGTTTCCCTCTTCATTTCATACCACCCGATATTTAAATGGTGTTTGGACTTTCTACCCTCTGACATAAGGACATTTGGTATGGCAAACCTTTGACTAGATGTCCTAATCAATGGTTTGATTGACTCTCCCTTTGCACTTGCTTCAGCAACACATGTACTAATATTGGAATGATAATGTGAACATTTAATTGTCCCCTGCTCTAAAGGATGACACGCACATTCGTAAAGCATTCACTATTTTTGGCACATGACAGGACAGAAACTTTCTTAATTTGCAAGTCTTTATTTTTTAATACATGTTTTTTTAATGAAGATTGAAATTGTATGTTCATACATATTACACGACAACACAATACATTTTGCGCCAAATTCAACACTCATGCCTCAGGAGCCTTTTACTTGTGAGTCCTATTGACTGAATGAACAGCCCCCTCTCCTTCAATTTCTTGACTTGTACTTTTAGAAGTGGCACGCTTCTTTTGTTTTTTTATCCCATTTTACCAAACTCGGTATTATCAGTTTCCACCTTGTTGTGCACTCCAGCGTAAACTGCTTTAAGGTGCTATTTGCAAACATTGTTCTGAACTACAGCTTTACTTGCTTCTAGGCCTTAATCTTTAATTGGGGCTGAGCAGTGTACTCTGGCTTTGGCTGCTTTTAGTTGGTTGGTTTCTTTTTTGATTTCTGTAACTTTCAAAGAGTCCCATTGTGAAATACCGTTGTCAGAATGTGCTACAGTGCATGAAAACTTAAAATAAATGGTTGTGAGAGGGGGAGGGAGGGGGCGGGGGGAGAAAGAGAGCGGGCAGGAGGGGGGAAGGTTAAGGAGGGAGGGAGAGAGAGAGAGAGAGAGAAAAAACAAAGAAAATATGGTATTCGGGGGGGGCTATGTTTTTACATGGAAAAGATTTTAGGCTTTTAATCAAGTGGAAAGAGGCTCTGTGGCTGGTATCTCAGCCTGTTGATGCTTTGTTGAGTTGCTTGGAACATGCAACAAAGGTGACCTGAAGCACTCCCGACCAGGTTGCATGTCTCTAATTTACTGAAATCCCACAGACCTCCTCCGTGTGCCACAAAGTACCTGAGCTCTGCAGTTGTTCCCCACAAGTCGCCAAGCTCCCCAGATTTACTTTCTCAGAGTTGCTAGTTACTGCTACCCTACCTCGACCACTATATTTTCCCCAGATACTTGCTACTGTGCAGAAAGCAGGGCTAAGAGAGAGGGAGAAGGGGTGTGCCTATGCAAATCATCTGCCAGGATCATTCCTGGGAGGTCATTCCATCCCACCAAATGACACCCGAGCAGCGGCACATAATTTGGAGAACAGAAATATTCGGACAGGCCACAAAGCAAAGGCTGGGCCGTTGATTGAGGAACCCTTTAGCCATGTCTCCCTAAGTTACCGAGGTCCAGAAAAATTCCACCCTCAGCTCTCATAGAGAGGTCCTTGGCCGATCGTGGCCGATCAGGGCCGTGAAGGGTCGGGGTGACTGCACACTGCCTCACCTTTTCACTGCTTTCTACAGCGGTAATGCTTTTGCAGAAGGGACCTGTACAAGTGATTTTATTCTGCGCTGTGGGAAAGTGACATTTAACCACTGGCATTAAGCAAACGACTTGCGCTGCTCAACGCACATACATGCAGAGAAATCATTTCATGTTTTTTGGGGAAGGTCTAGAGGGTCCTGCTGATTATTTATGAAGCTGTACGCTACTCTTGCTTTTACAGAGAGTCTTCCCTGCCCAGGAATGTTTAAGGCATACTGTATATCCCTCCCTTACAATGAAAACTCTCTTAAAAGCACAGAGGTACATAGGAATGGATCTGTTAAGAAATGAAACGAAAAACCTGGACAAAATGTCGAAACGGGTAGGATTTGGACTTAGCACATCTGACTGTGAGTCAGTTAATTGTATCTCTTCACCCACTGACCCCCTTTCCTTTTGTGTAATCCTTTTGCTCTCAATAGGATTTTCCAAAGTGGCTTTCATATAAAAGATCATAGACCTGCATTTTGTGGCACACAAGCCTCATATCCCGTTGCTCTTTATAAATTCACATCATCTCCCACCAATACAAGCTGTAAAAGATTTTCAGGGCTTAGCCAAGCAAACTAGACTCGGGTCGAAGGTTAAGCAATCCTTAAATCAGCAGCAGAGTTAACATTGAAATCAGCCTCAGAATCTCTTAAAGGATGGTCCAACATCTGTTGCTTGCAGCACGCAATGGGGCAGCCTGGGTGCTGACAGCTTAAGCCAGCTCCTGTTCTTGCCTTGTCCTTGATCCAGCCATGGGCCCACATGCACTCAGGGGAATAGAGTGTTTCTCGTGTCTATGGGTCTGCCGTGATGCTCTCACGCTTGCATCACCCAGCCTTCGTGATGGGGAGGGTGTGTCAATTTGCAAGCACCCTGCAGCATGAATCTGTTTATCTTTAAATATAATTGCCATTAAACCAAACCCTTTAGGACCGGATCAATACGGCAGAAAAAGAATGCTGATGTATTGCTGTTTGCCTCTTAATTTCATACCATCCAACATATAAATGGTGTTTGGTCAATGATTTGCCATATCAAATGTCCTTATGTCACAGGCAGAAAGTTCAGAGGTCCTAATCAATGGTTTGGTTGGCTCTCCCTTTGCGCTTGCCTTAAGGCGCCAGCACCAGAGGCTGCCCGATTGCGCCCTGAAAGCAACCAATGTTGACCCATCCTTTAAGAGATTCTGAGGCTGATTTCAATGTTATTTTTGCTGCTGATTTAACGATTGCTCAACCGTCGACCCACGTCTAGTTTCCTTGGCTATGCCCTTGACATCTTTTACAGCTTGCATTGGTGGGAGATGATGTGAGTTTATCGAGAGCAACGGGATATGAGGCATGTGGGCCATAAAAAACAGCTCTGGGATTTTTTTTTAATAAGAAAGCCCCTTTAAGTAGGGAACTTTGGATGGACAGCCCTGCTGAGAGCAAAAGGATTACACAAAAGATAAGGGGGTCAGTGGGTCAAGGGATAGCACATCTGACTGTGAGTCAGTTTATTGTTAGTCCAAATCCTACCTGTTTCAACATTTTCCCAGGCTTTTTGTTTAATTTCTTAACAGATCCATTCCTATGTAGCTCAGCAACACATGTACTAATATTGGAATGATAATGGGAACATTGAATTGGCCCCTGCTCTGAAGGATGACACGTACATTTGTAAAGCATTCACTATTTTTAGCACATGACGGGACAGAAACTTTGTTAATTTGCAAGTCTTTATTTTTTAATTCATCTTTTTTGATGAAGATTGAAATTGTATGTTCATAGGGGCTGACGCCTGGGCAGCGGCAGGCAATTTGGAGAACAGAAATATTATTCATACATATTAAACAACAACACAATACATTTTGCGCCAAATTCAACACTAATGCCTCAGGAGCCTTTTACTTGTGAGTCCTAGTGACTGAATGAACAGCCCCGTCCCCTTCAATTTCTTGACTTGTACTTTTAGAAGTAGCACGGTTCCCATTCGACCAAATTCAGTATTATCACTTTCCCCATTGTTGTGCACGCCAGCGTAAACTGCTTTAAGGTGCTATTTGCAAACATCGCTCTGAACTACAGCTTTATTTGCTTCTAGGCCTTTATCTTTAATTGGGGCTGAGCAGTGTACTCTGGATTTGGCTGCTTTTAGTTGGTTGATTTCTTTTTTGATTTCTGTAACCTTCAAAGAGTCCCATTATGAAATACCATTGTCAGAATATGCTACAGTGCATGAAAACTTAAAATAAATGGTTGTGAGAGGGAGAGGGAGAGGGGGAGGGAGGGGGCGGGGGGAGAAAGAGAGCGGGCGGGAGGGAGGAAGGAGGGAGGGAAGGAGGAAGGGAGAGAGAGAGAGAGACAGAGAGAGAGGAAACAAAGAAAATATGGTATTCGGGGGTTGGGGGGCTATGTTTTTACATGGAAAAGATTTTAGGCTTTTAATCAAGTGGAAATGGCTCTGTGGCTGGTATCTCAGCCTGTTGATGCTTTGTTGAGTTGCTTGGAACATGCAAGGAAGGAGACCTGAAGCACTCCCAACCAGGTTGCATGTCTCCAAGTTACTGAAATCCCACAGACCTCCTCCCTGTGCCACAAAGTTCTGGGCACTGAGCTCTGTAGTTCCCCACAAGTCGCAAAGCACCCCAGATTTACTTTCTCAAAGTTGCTAGTGACTGCTACCCCACCTCGACCACTATATTTTCCCCAGATACTTGCTACTGTGGAGTAAGCAGGGCTAATAAAGAGGGAGAGGGGGTTTGCCTATGCAAATCATCTGCCAGGATCCTACCTGGCAGGTCATTCCATCTTACCAGCTGACACCTGGGCAGCAGCAGGTAATTTGGAGAACAGACATATACGGACAGGCCACAAAGCAAAGGTTGGGCCGTTGATTGAGGATCCCTTTAGCCATGCCTCCCTAAGTTACCGAGGTCCAGAAAAATTCCACCCTCAGCTCTCATAGAGAGGTCCTTGGCCGATCGTGGCCGATCAGGGGAGTAAAGGGTCGGGGGTGACTGCACACTGCCTCACCTTTTCACTGCTTTCTACAGTGGTAATGCTTTTGCAGAAGGGGCCAGTACAAGTGATTTTGTTCTGCGCTGTGGGAAAGTGGTTAATGTCAGTGGATAAATGTCAAACTACTTGCGCTGTTCAACACACATACATGCAGAGAAATAATGTTATGTTTTTTGGGGAAGATCTAGAGGGTCCTGCTGATGATTTATTAAACTGTCTGCTACTCTTTCTTTTACATAGAGTCTTCCCTGCCCAGGAATGTTTAAGGCATATTGTATGTCCCTCCCTTACAATGAAAACTCTGTTGAAAGCACAGAGGTACATAGGAATGGATCTGTTAAGAAATGAAACAAAAAGCCTGGAAAATGTCGAACCAGGTAGTATTTGGACTTACAAAAGACGGACTCACAGTCAAATGTGCTATCCGTTGACCCACTGACCCCCTTACCTTTTGTGTAATACTTTTGCTCTCAGTAGGGTTGTCCAAAGTTCTCTTCTTAAAGCGGCTTTCTTATAAAAAATCCTAGACCTGCTTTTTGTGGCACACATGCCTCATATCCCGTTGCTCTTGATAAACTCACATCATCTCCCCCCAATACAAGCTGTAAAAGATTTCCAGGCCTTATCCGAGCAAACTAGACGTGGGTCGAAGGTTCAGCAATCCTTAAATCAGCAGTAAAGTTAACATTGAAATCAGCCTCAGAATCTCTTCAAGGATGGTCCCACATCTATTGCTTACAGGGCTCAATCGGACAGCTTCTGGCACTGATGCCTTAAGCCACTTCCTGTTGTTGCCTTGTCCTTGATACAGCCATGGGCCCACATACACTCAGTGGTACAGAGTTTTTCTCAAGTCTATGGGTCTATTGTGATGCTCTCAGGCTTGCATCACCCAGCCATTGTGATGGGGAGGGGTGTCATTTTGCAAGCACCCTGGAGCATGAATCTGTATATCTTCAAATATAATTGGCATTAAACCAAACCCTTTAGGACCAGATCAATACAGCAGCAAAGAATGCTTATTCATTGTTGTTTCCCTCTTCATTTCATACCACCCGATATTTAAATGGTGTTTGGACTTTCTACCCTCTGACATAAGGACATTTGGTATGGCAAACCTTTGACTAGATGTCCTAATCAATGGTTTGATTGACTCTCCCTTTGCACTTGCTTCAGCAACACATGTACTAATATTGGAATGATAATGTGAACATTTAATTGTCCCCTGCTCTAAAGGATGACACGCACATTCGTAAAGCATTCACTATTTTTGGCACATGACAGGACAGAAACTTTCTTAATTTGCAAGTCTTTATTTTTTAATACATGTTTTTTTAATGAAGATTGAAATTGTATGTTCATACATATTACACGACAACACAATACATTTTGCGCCAAATTCAACACTCATGCCTCAGGAGCCTTTTACTTGTGAGTCCTATTGACTGAATGAACAGCCCCCTCTCCTTCAATTTCTTGACTTGTACTTTTAGAAGTGGCACGCTTCTTTTGTTTTTTTATCCCATTTTACCAAACTCGGTATTATCAGTTTCCACCTTGTTGTGCACTCCAGCGTAAACTGCTTTAAGGTGCTATTTGCAAACATTGTTCTGAACTACAGCTTTACTTGCTTCTAGGCCTTAATCTTTAATTGGGGCTGAGCAGTGTACTCTGGCTTTGGCTGCTTTTAGTTGGTTGGTTTCTTTTTTGATTTCTGTAACTTTCAAAGAGTCCCATTGTGAAATACCGTTGTCAGAATGTGCTACAGTGCATGAAAACTTAAAATAAATGGTTGTGAGAGGGGGAGGGAGGGGGCGGGGGGAGAAAGAGAGCGGGCAGGAGGGGGGAAGGTTAAGGAGGGAGGGAGAGAGAGAGAGAGAGAGAAAAAACAAAGAAAATATGGTATTCGGGGGGGGCTATGTTTTTACATGGAAAAGATTTTAGGCTTTTAATCAAGTGGAAAGAGGCTCTGTGGCTGGTATCTCAGCCTGTTGATGCTTTGTTGAGTTGCTTGGAACATGCAACAAAGGTGACCTGAAGCACTCCCGACCAGGTTGCATGTCTCTAATTTACTGAAATCCCACAGACCTCCTCCGTGTGCCACAAAGTACCTGAGCTCTGCAGTTGTTCCCCACAAGTCGCCAAGCTCCCCAGATTTACTTTCTCAGAGTTGCTAGTTACTGCTACCCTACCTCGACCACTATATTTTCCCCAGATACTTGCTACTGTGCAGAAAGCAGGGCTAAGAGAGAGGGAGAAGGGGTGTGCCTATGCAAATCATCTGCCAGGATCATTCCTGGGAGGTCATTCCATCCCACCAAATGACACCCGAGCAGCGGCACATAATTTGGAGAAAAGAAATATTCGGACAGGCCACAAAGCAAAGGCTGGGCCGTTGATTGAGGAACCCTTTAGCCATGTCTCCCTAAGTTACCGAGGTCCAGAAAAATTCCACCCTCAGCTCTCATAGAGAGGTCCTTGGCCGATCGTGGCCGATCAGGGCCGTGAAGGGTCGGGGTGACTGCACACTGCCTCACCTTTTCACTGCTTTCTACAGCGGTAATGCTTTTGCAGAAGGGACCTGTACAAGTGATTTTATTCTGCGCTGTGGGAAAGTGACATTTAACCACTGGCATTAAGCAAACGACTTGCGCTGCTCAACGCACATACATGCAGAGAAATCATTTCATGTTTTTTGGGGAAGGTCTAGAGGGTCCTGCTGATTATTTATGAAGCTGTACGCTACTCTTGCTTTTACAGAGAGTCTTCCCTGCCCAGGAATGTTTAAGGCATACTGTATATCCCTCCCTTACAATGAAAACTCTCTTAAAAGCACAGAGGTACATAGGAATGGATCTGTTAAGAAATGAAACGAAAAACCTGGACAAAATGTCGAAACGGGTAGGATTTGGACTTAGCACATCTGACTGTGAGTCAGTTAATTGTATCTCTTCACCCACTGACCCCCTTTCCTTTTGTGTAATCCTTTTGCTCTCAATAGGATTTTCCAAAGTGGCTTTCATATAAAAGATCATAGACCTGCATTTTGTGGCACACAAGCCTCATATCCCGTTGCTCTTTATAAATTCACATCATCTCCCACCAATACAAGCTGTAAAAGATTTTCAGGGCTTAGCCAAGCAAACTAGACTCGGGTCGAAGGTTAAGCAATCCTTAAATCAGCAGCAGAGTTAACATTGAAATCAGCCTCAGAATCTCTTAAAGGATGGTCCAACATCTGTTGCTTGCAGCACGCAATGGGGCAGCCTGGGTGCTGACAGCTTAAGCCAGCTCCTGTTCTTGCCTTGTCCTTGATCCAGCCATGGGCCCACATGCACTCAGGGGAATAGAGTGTTTCTCGTGTCTATGGGTCTGCCGTGATGCTCTCACGCTTGCATCACCCAGCCTTCGTGATGGGGAGGGTGTGTCAATTTGCAAGCACCCTGCAGCATGAATCTGTTTATCTTTAAATATAATTGCCATTAAACCAAACCCTTTAGGACCGGATCAATACGGCAGAAAAAGAATGCTGATGTATTGCTGTTTGCCTCTTAATTTCATACCATCCAACATATAAATGGTGTTTGGTCAATGATTTGCCATATCAAATGTCCTTATGTCACAGGCAGAAAGTTCAGAGGTCCTAATCAATGGTTTGGTTGGCTCTCCCTTTGCGCTTGCCTTAAGGCGCCAGCACCAGAGGCTGCCCGATTGCGCCCTGAAAGCAACCAATGTTGACCCATCCTTTAAGAGATTCTGAGGCTGATTTCAATGTTATTTTTGCTGCTGATTTAACGATTGCTCAACCTTCGACCCACGTCTAGTTTCCTTGGCTATGCCCTTGACATCTTTTACAGCTTGCATTGGTGGGAGATGATGTGAGTTTATCGAGAGCAACGGGATATGAGGCATGTGGGCCATAAAAAACAGCTCTGGGATTTTTTTTTAATAAGAAAGCCCCTTTAAGTAGGGAACTTTGGATGGACAGCCCTGCTGAGAGCAAAAGGATTACACAAAAGATAAGGGGGTCAGTGGGTCAAGGGATAGCACATCTGACTGTGAGTCAGTTTATTGTTAGTCCAAATCCTACCTGTTTCAACATTTTCCCAGGCTTTTTGTTTAATTTCTTAACAGATCCATTCCTATGTAGCTCAGCAACACATGTACTAATATTGGAATGATAATGGGAACATTGAATTGGCCCCTGCTCTGAAGGATGACACGTACATTTGTAAAGCATTCACTATTTTTAGCACATGACGGGACAGAAACTTTGTTAATTTGCAAGTCTTTATTTTTTAATTCATCTTTTTTGATGAAGATTGAAATTGTATGTTCATAGGGGCTGACGCCTGGGCAGCGGCAGGCAATTTGGAGAACAGAAATATTATTCATACATATTAAACAACAACACAATACATTTTGCGCCAAATTCAACACTAATGCCTCAGGAGCCTTTTACTTGTGAGTCCTAGTGACTGAATGAACAGCCCCGTCCCCTTCAATTTCTTGACTTGTACTTTTAGAAGTAGCACGGTTCCCATTCGACCAAATTCAGTATTATCACTTTCCCCATTGTTGTGCACGCCAGCGTAAACTGCTTTAAGGTGCTATTTGCAAACATCGCTCTGAACTACAGCTTTATTTGCTTCTAGGCCTTTATCTTTAATTGGGGCTGAGCAGTGTACTCTGGATTTGGCTGCTTTTAGTTGGTTGATTTCTTTTTTGATTTCTGTAACCTTCAAAGAGTCCCATTATGAAATACCATTGTCAGAATATGCTACAGTGCATGAAAACTTAAAATAAATGGTTGTGAGAGGGAGAGGGAGAGGGGGAGGGAGGGGGCGGGGGGAGAAAGAGAGCGGGCGGGAGGGAGGAAGGAGGGAGGGAAGGAGGAAGGGAGAGAGAGAGAGAGACAGAGAGAGAGGAAACAAAGAAAATATGGTATTCGGGGGTTGGGGGGCTATGTTTTTACATGGAAAAGATTTTAGGCTTTTAATCAAGTGGAAATGGCTCTGTGGCTGGTATCTCAGCCTGTTGATGCTTTGTTGAGTTGCTTGGAACATGCAAGGAAGGAGACCTGAAGCACTCCCAACCAGGTTGCATGTCTCCAAGTTACTGAAATCCCACAGACCTCCTCCCTGTGCCACAAAGTTCTGGGCACTGAGCTCTGTAGTTCCCCACAAGTCGCAAAGCACCCCAGATTTACTTTCTCAAAGTTGCTAGTGACTGCTACCCCACCTCGACCACTATATTTTCCCCAGATACTTGCTACTGTGGAGTAAGCAGGGCTAATAAAGAGGGAGAGGGGGTTTGCCTATGCAAATCATCTGCCAGGATCCTACCTGGCAGGTCATTCCATCTTACCAGCTGACACCTGGGCAGCAGCAGGTAATTTGGAGAACAGACATATACGGACAGGCCACAAAGCAAAGGTTGGGCCGTTGATTGAGGATCCCTTTAGCCATGCCTCCCTAAGTTACCGAGGTCCAGAAAAATTCCACCCTCAGCTCTCATAGAGAGGTCCTTGGCCGATCGTGGCCGATCAGGGGAGTAAAGGGTCGGGGGTGACTGCACACTGCCTCACCTTTTCACTGCTTTCTACAGTGGTAATGCTTTTGCAGAAGGGGCCAGTACAAGTGATTTTGTTCTGCGCTGTGGGAAAGTGGTTAATGTCAGTGGATAAATGTCAAACTACTTGCGCTGTTCAACACACATACATGCAGAGAAATAATGTTATGTTTTTTGGGGAAGATCTAGAGGGTCCTGCTGATGATTTATTAAACTGTCTGCTACTCTTTCTTTTACATAGAGTCTTCCCTGCCCAGGAATGTTTAAGGCATATTGTATGTCCCTCCCTTACAATGAAAACTCTGTTGAAAGCACAGAGGTACATAGGAATGGATCTGTTAAGAAATGAAACAAAAAGCCTGGAAAATGTCGAACCAGGTAGTATTTGGACTTACAAAAGACGGACTCACAGTCAAATGTGCTATCCGTTGACCCACTGACCCCCTTACCTTTTGTGTAATACTTTTGCTCTCAGTAGGGTTGTCCAAAGTTCTCTTCTTAAAGCGGCTTTCTTATAAAAAATCCTAGACCTGCTTTTTGTGGCACACATGCCTCATATCCCGTTGCTCTTGATAAACTCACATCATCTCCCCCCAATACAAGCTGTAAAAGATTTCCAGGCCTTATCCGAGCAAACTAGACGTGGGTCGAAGGTTCAGCAATCCTTAAATCAGCAGTAAAGTTAACATTGAAATCAGCCTCAGAATCTCTTCAAGGATGGTCCCACATCTATTGCTTACAGGGCTCAATCGGACAGCTTCTGGCACTGATGCCTTAAGCCACTTCCTGTTGTTGCCTTGTCCTTGATACAGCCATGGGCCCACATACACTCAGTGGTACAGAGTTTTTCTCAAGTCTATGGGTCTATTGTGATGCTCTCAGGCTTGCATCACCCAGCCATTGTGATGGGGAGGGGTGTCATTTTGCAAGCACCCTGGAGCATGAATCTGTATATCTTCAAATATAATTGGCATTAAACCAAACCCTTTAGGACCAGATCAATACAGCAGCAAAGAATGCTTATTCATTGTTGTTTCCCTCTTCATTTCATACCACCCGATATTTAAATGGTGTTTGGACTTTCTACCCTCTGACATAAGGACATTTGGTATGGCAAACCTTTGACTAGATGTCCTAATCAATGGTTTGATTGACTCTCCCTTTGCACTTGCTTCAGCAACACATGTACTAATATTGGAATGATAATGTGAACATTTAATTGTCCCCTGCTCTAAAGGATGACACGCACATTCGTAAAGCATTCACTATTTTTGGCACATGACAGGACAGAAACTTTCTTAATTTGCAAGTCTTTATTTTTTAATACATGTTTTTTTAATGAAGATTGAAATTGTATGTTCATACATATTACACGACAACACAATACATTTTGCGCCAAATTCAACACTCATGCCTCAGGAGCCTTTTACTTGTGAGTCCTATTGACTGAATGAACAGCCCCCTCTCCTTCAATTTCTTGACTTGTACTTTTAGAAGTGGCACGCTTCTTTTGTTTTTTTATCCCATTTTACCAAACTCGGTATTATCAGTTTCCACCTTGTTGTGCACTCCAGCGTAAACTGCTTTAAGGTGCTATTTGCAAACATTGTTCTGAACTACAGCTTTACTTGCTTCTAGGCCTTAATCTTTAATTGGGGCTGAGCAGTGTACTCTGGCTTTGGCTGCTTTTAGTTGGTTGGTTTCTTTTTTGATTTCTGTAACTTTCAAAGAGTCCCATTGTGAAATACCGTTGTCAGAATGTGCTACAGTGCATGAAAACTTAAAATAAATGGTTGTGAGAGGGGGAGGGAGGGGGCGGGGGGAGAAAGAGAGCGGGCAGGAGGGGGGAAGGTTAAGGAGGGAGGGAGAGAGAGAGAGAGAGAGAGAGAGAGAGAAAAAACAAAGAAAATATGGTATTCGGGGGGGGCTATGTTTTTACATGGAAAAGATTTTAGGCTTTTAATCAAGTGGAAAGAGGCTCTGTGGCTGGTATCTCAGCCTGTTGATGCTTTGTTGAGTTGCTTGGAACATGCAACAAAGCTGACCTGAAGCACTCCCGACCAGGTTGCATGTCTCTAATTTACTGAAATCCCACAGACCTCCTCCGTGTGCCACAAAGTACCTGAGCTCTGCAGTTGTTCCCCACAAGTCGCCAAGCTCCCCAGATTTACTTTCTCAGAGTTGCTAGTTACTGCTACCCTACCTCGACCACTATATTTTCCCCAGATACTTGCTACTGTGCAGAAAGCAGGGCTAAGAGAGAGGGAGAAGGGGTGTGCCTATGCAAATCATCTGCCAGGATCATTCCTGGGAGGTCATTCCATCCCACCAAATGACACCCGAGCAGCGGCACATAATTTGGAGAAAAGAAATATTCGGACAGGCCACAAAGCAAAGGCTGGGCCGTTGATTGAGGAACCCTTTAGCCATGTCTCCCTAAGTTACCGAGGTCCAGAAAAATTCCACCCTCAGCTCTCATAGAGAGGTCCTTGGCCGATCGTGGCCGATCAGGGCCGTGAAGGGTCGGGGTGACTGCACACTGCCTCACCTTTTCACTGCTTTCTACAGCGGTAATGCTTTTGCAGAAGGGACCTGTACAAGTGATTTTATTCTGCGCTGTGGGAAAGTGACATTTAACCACTGGCATTAAGCAAACGACTTGCGCTGCTCAACGCACATACATGCAGAGAAATCATTTCATGTTTTTTGGGGAAGGTCTAGAGGGTCCTGCTGATTATTTATGAAGCTGTACGCTACTCTTGCTTTTACAGAGAGTCTTCCCTGCCCAGGAATGTTTAAGGCATACTGTATATCCCTCCCTTACAATGAAAACTCTCTTAAAAGCACAGAGGTACATAGGAATGGATCTGTTAAGAAATGAAACGAAAAACCTGGACAAAATGTCGAAACGGGTAGGATTTGGACTTAGCACATCTGACTGTGAGTCAGTTAATTGTATCTCTTCACCCACTGACCCCCTTTCCTTTTGTGTAATCCTTTTGCTCTCAATAGGATTTTCCAAAGTGGCTTTCATATAAAAGATCATAGACCTGCATTTTGTGGCACACAAGCCTCATATCCCGTTGCTCTTTATAAATTCACATCATCTCCCACCAATACAAGCTGTAAAAGATTTTCAGGGCTTAGCCAAGCAAACTAGACTCGGGTCGAAGGTTAAGCAATCCTTAAATCAGCAGCAGAGTTAACATTGAAATCAGCCTCAGAATCTCTTAAAGGATGGTCCAACATCTGTTGCTTGCAGCACGCAATGGGGCAGCCTGGGTGCTGACAGCTTAAGCCAGCTCCTGTTCTTGCCTTGTCCTTGATCCAGCCATGGGCCCACATGCACTCAGGGGAATAGAGTGTTTCTCGTGTCTATGGGTCTGCCGTGATGCTCTCACGCTTGCATCACCCAGCCTTCGTGATGGGGAGGGTGTGTCAATTTGCAAGCACCCTGCAGCATGAATCTGTTTATCTTTAAATATAATTGCCATTAAACCAAACCCTTTAGGACCGGATCAATACGGCAGAAAAAGAATGCTGATGTATTGCTGTTTGCCTCTTAATTTCATACCATCCAACATATAAATGGTGTTTGGTCAATGATTTGCCATATCAAATGTCCTTATGTCACAGGCAGAAAGTTCAGAGGTCCTAATCAATGGTTTGGTTGGCTCTCCCTTTGCGCTTGCCTTAAGGCGCCAGCACCAGAGGCTGCCCGATTGCGCCCTGAAAGCAACCAATGTTGACCCATCCTTTAAGAGATTCTGAGGCTGATTTCAATGTTATTTTTGCTGCTGATTTAACGATTGCTCAACCTTCGACCCACGTCTAGTTTCCTTGGCTATGCCCTTGACATCTTTTACAGCTTGCATTGGTGGGAGATGATGTGAGTTTATCGAGAGCAACGGGATATGAGGCATGTGGGCCATAAAAAACAGCTCTGGGATTTTTTTTTAATAAGAAAGCCCCTTTAAGTAGGGAACTTTGGATGGACAGCCCTGCTGAGAGCAAAAGGATTACACAAAAGATAAGGGGGTCAGTGGGTCAAGGGATAGCACATCTGACTGTGAGTCAGTTTATTGTTAGTCCAAATCCTACCTGTTTCAACATTTTCCCAGGCTTTTTGTTTAATTTCTTAACAGATCCATTCCTATGTAGCTCAGCAACACATGTACTAATATTGGAATGATAATGGGAACATTGAATTGGCCCCTGCTCTGAAGGATGACACGTACATTTGTAAAGCATTCACTATTTTTAGCACATGACGGGACAGAAACTTTGTTAATTTGCAAGTCTTTATTTTTTAATTCATCTTTTTTGATGAAGATTGAAATTGTATGTTCATAGGGGCTGACGCCTGGGCAGCGGCAGGCAATTTGGAGAACAGAAATATTATTCATACATATTAAACAACAACACAATACATTTTGCGCCAAATTCAACACTAATGCCTCAGGAGCCTTTTACTTGTGAGTCCTAGTGACTGAATGAACAGCCCCGTCCCCTTCAATTTCTTGACTTGTACTTTTAGAAGTAGCACGGTTCCCATTCGACCAAATTCAGTATTATCACTTTCCCCATTGTTGTGCACGCCAGCGTAAACTGCTTTAAGGTGCTATTTGCAAACATCGCTCTGAACTACAGCTTTATTTGCTTCTAGGCCTTTATCTTTAATTGGGGCTGAGCAGTGTACTCTGGATTTGGCTGCTTTTAGTTGGTTGATTTCTTTTTTGATTTCTGTAACCTTCAAAGAGTCCCATTATGAAATACCATTGTCAGAATATGCTACAGTGCATGAAAACTTAAAATAAATGGTTGTGAGAGGGAGAGGGAGAGGGGGAGGGAGGGGGCGGGGGGAGAAAGAGAGCGGGCGGGAGGGAGGAAGGAGGGAGGGAAGGAGGAAGGGAGAGAGAGAGAGAGACAGAGAGAGAGGAAACAAAGAAAATATGGTATTCGGGGGTTGGGGGGCTATGTTTTTACATGGAAAAGATTTTAGGCTTTTAATCAAGTGGAAATGGCTCTGTGGCTGGTATCTCAGCCTGTTGATGCTTTGTTGAGTTGCTTGGAACATGCAAGGAAGGAGACCTGAAGCACTCCCAACCAGGTTGCATGTCTCCAAGTTACTGAAATCCCACAGACCTCCTCCCTGTGCCACAAAGTTCTGGGCACTGAGCTCTGTAGTTCCCCACAAGTCGCAAAGCACCCCAGATTTACTTTCTCAAAGTTGCTAGTGACTGCTACCCCACCTCGACCACTATATTTTCCCCAGATACTTGCTACTGTGGAGTAAGCAGGGCTAATAAAGAGGGAGAGGGGGTTTGCCTATGCAAATCATCTGCCAGGATCCTACCTGGCAGGTCATTCCATCTTACCAGCTGACACCTGGGCAGCAGCAGGTAATTTGGAGAACAGACATATACGGACAGGCCACAAAGCAAAGGTTGGGCCGTTGATTGAGGATCCCTTTAGCCATGCCTCCCTAAGTTACCGAGGTCCAGAAAAATTCCACCCTCAGCTCTCATAGAGAGGTCCTTGGCCGATCGTGGCCGATCAGGGGAGTAAAGGGTCGGGGGTGACTGCACACTGCCTCACCTTTTCACTGCTTTCTACAGTGGTAATGCTTTTGCAGAAGGGGCCAGTACAAGTGATTTTGTTCTGCGCTGTGGGAAAGTGGTTAATGTCAGTGGATAAATGTCAAACTACTTGCGCTGTTCAACACACATACATGCAGAGAAATAATGTTATGTTTTTTGGGGAAGATCTAGAGGGTCCTGCTGATGATTTATTAAACTGTCTGCTACTCTTTCTTTTACATAGAGTCTTCCCTGCCCAGGAATGTTTAAGGCATATTGTATGTCCCTCCCTTACAATGAAAACTCTGTTGAAAGCACAGAGGTACATAGGAATGGATCTGTTAAGAAATGAAACAAAAAGCCTGGAAAATGTCGAACCAGGTAGTATTTGGACTTACAAAAGACGGACTCACAGTCAAATGTGCTATCCGTTGACCCACTGACCCCCTTACCTTTTGTGTAATACTTTTGCTCTCAGTAGGGTTGTCCAAAGTTCTCTTCTTAAAGCGGCTTTCTTATAAAAAATCCTAGACCTGCTTTTTGTGGCACACATGCCTCATATCCCGTTGCTCTTGATAAACTCACATCATCTCCCCCCAATACAAGCTGTAAAAGATTTCCAGGCCTTATCCGAGCAAACTAGACGTGGGTCGAAGGTTCAGCAATCCTTAAATCAGCAGTAAAGTTAACATTGAAATCAGCCTCAGAATCTCTTCAAGGATGGTCCCACATCTATTGCTTACAGGGCTCAATCGGACAGCTTCTGGCACTGATGCCTTAAGCCACTTCCTGTTGTTGCCTTGTCCTTGATACAGCCATGGGCCCACATACACTCAGTGGTACAGAGTTTTTCTCAAGTCTATGGGTCTATTGTGATGCTCTCAGGCTTGCATCACCCAGCCATTGTGATGGGGAGGGGTGTCATTTTGCAAGCACCCTGGAGCATGAATCTGTATATCTTCAAATATAATTGGCATTAAACCAAACCCTTTAGGACCAGATCAATACAGCAGCAAAGAATGCTTATTCATTGTTGTTTCCCTCTTCATTTCATACCACCCGATATTTAAATGGTGTTTGGACTTTCTACCCTCTGACATAAGGACATTTGGTATGGCAAACCTTTGACTAGATGTCCTAATCAATGGTTTGATTGACTCTCCCTTTGCACTTGCTTCAGCAACACATGTACTAATATTGGAATGATAATGTGAACATTTAATTGTCCCCTGCTCTAAAGGATGACACGCACATTCGTAAAGCATTCACTATTTTTGGCACATGACAGGACAGAAACTTTCTTAATTTGCAAGTCTTTATTTTTTAATACATGTTTTTTTAATGAAGATTGAAATTGTATGTTCATACATATTACACGACAACACAATACATTTTGCGCCAAATTCAACACTCATGCCTCAGGAGCCTTTTACTTGTGAGTCCTATTGACTGAATGAACAGCCCCCTCTCCTTCAATTTCTTGACTTGTACTTTTAGAAGTGGCACGCTTCTTTTGTTTTTTTATCCCATTTTACCAAACTCGGTATTATCAGTTTCCACCTTGTTGTGCACTCCAGCGTAAACTGCTTTAAGGTGCTATTTGCAAACATTGTTCTGAACTACAGCTTTACTTGCTTCTAGGCCTTAATCTTTAATTGGGGCTGAGCAGTGTACTCTGGCTTTGGCTGCTTTTAGTTGGTTGGTTTCTTTTTTGATTTCTGTAACTTTCAAAGAGTCCCATTGTGAAATACCGTTGTCAGAATGTGCTACAGTGCATGAAAACTTAAAATAAATGGTTGTGAGAGGGGGAGGGAGGGGGCGGGGGGAGAAAGAGAGCGGGCAGGAGGGGGGAAGGTTAAGGAGGGAGGGAGAGAGAGAGAGAGAGAGAAAAAACAAAGAAAATATGGTATTCGGGGGGGGCTATGTTTTTACATGGAAAAGATTTTAGGCTTTTAATCAAGTGGAAAGAGGCTCTGTGGCTGGTATCTCAGCCTGTTGATGCTTTGTTGAGTTGCTTGGAACATGCAACAAAGGTGACCTGAAGCACTCCCGACCAGGTTGCATGTCTCTAATTTACTGAAATCCCACAGACCTCCTCCGTGTGCCACAAAGTACCTGAGCTCTGCAGTTGTTCCCCACAAGTCGCCAAGCTCCCCAGATTTACTTTCTCAGAGTTGCTAGTTACTGCTACCCTACCTCGACCACTATATTTTCCCCAGATACTTGCTACTGTGCAGAAAGCAGGGCTAAGAGAGAGGGAGAAGGGGTGTGCCTATGCAAATCATCTGCCAGGATCATTCCTGGGAGGTCATTCCATCCCACCAAATGACACCCGAGCAGCGGCACATAATTTGGAGAACAGAAATATTCGGACAGGCCACAAAGCAAAGGCTGGGCCGTTGATTGAGGAACCCTTTAGCCATGTCTCCCTAAGTTACCGAGGTCCAGAAAAATTCCACCCTCAGCTCTCATAGAGAGGTCCTTGGCCGATCGTGGCCGATCAGGGCCGTGAAGGGTCGGGGTGACTGCACACTGCCTCACCTTTTCACTGCTTTCTACAGCGGTAATGCTTTTGCAGAAGGGACCTGTACAAGTGATTTTATTCTGCGCTGTGGGAAAGTGACATTTAACCACTGGCATTAAGCAAACGACTTGCGCTGCTCAACGCACATACATGCAGAGAAATCATTTCATGTTTTTTGGGGAAGGTCTAGAGGGTCCTGCTGATTATTTATGAAGCTGTACGCTACTCTTGCTTTTACAGAGAGTCTTCCCTGCCCAGGAATGTTTAAGGCATACTGTATATCCCTCCCTTACAATGAAAACTCTCTTAAAAGCACAGAGGTACATAGGAATGGATCTGTTAAGAAATGAAACGAAAAACCTGGACAAAATGTCGAAACGGGTAGGATTTGGACTTAGCACATCTGACTGTGAGTCAGTTAATTGTATCTCTTCACCCACTGACCCCCTTTCCTTTTGTGTAATCCTTTTGCTCTCAATAGGATTTTCCAAAGTGGCTTTCATATAAAAGATCATAGACCTGCATTTTGTGGCACACAAGCCTCATATCCCGTTGCTCTTTATAAATTCACATCATCTCCCACCAATACAAGCTGTAAAAGATTTTCAGGGCTTAGCCAAGCAAACTAGACTCGGGTCGAAGGTTAAGCAATCCTTAAATCAGCAGCAGAGTTAACATTGAAATCAGCCTCAGAATCTCTTAAAGGATGGTCCAACATCTGTTGCTTGCAGCACGCAATGGGGCAGCCTGGGTGCTGACAGCTTAAGCCAGCTCCTGTTCTTGCCTTGTCCTTGATCCAGCCATGGGCCCACATGCACTCAGGGGAATAGAGTGTTTCTCGTGTCTATGGGTCTGCCGTGATGCTCTCACGCTTGCATCACCCAGCCTTCGTGATGGGGAGGGTGTGTCAATTTGCAAGCACCCTGCAGCATGAATCTGTTTATCTTTAAATATAATTGCCATTAAACCAAACCCTTTAGGACCGGATCAATACGGCAGAAAAAGAATGCTGATGTATTGCTGTTTGCCTCTTAATTTCATACCATCCAACATATAAATGGTGTTTGGTCAATGATTTGCCATATCAAATGTCCTTATGTCACAGGCAGAAAGTTCAGAGGTCCTAATCAATGGTTTGGTTGGCTCTCCCTTTGCGCTTGCCTTAAGGCGCCAGCACCAGAGGCTGCCCGATTGCGCCCTGAAAGCAACCAATGTTGACCCATCCTTTAAGAGATTCTGAGGCTGATTTCAATGTTATTTTTGCTGCTGATTTAACGATTGCTCAACCGTCGACCCACGTCTAGTTTCCTTGGCTATGCCCTTGACATCTTTTACAGCTTGCATTGGTGGGAGATGATGTGAGTTTATCGAGAGCAACGGGATATGAGGCATGTGGGCCATAAAAAACAGCTCTGGGATTTTTTTTTAATAAGAAAGCCCCTTTAAGTAGGGAACTTTGGATGGACAGCCCTGCTGAGAGCAAAAGGATTACACAAAAGATAAGGGGGTCAGTGGGTCAAGGGATAGCACATCTGACTGTGAGTCAGTTTATTGTTAGTCCAAATCCTACCTGTTTCAACATTTTCCCAGGCTTTTTGTTTAATTTCTTAACAGATCCATTCCTATGTAGCTCAGCAACACATGTACTAATATTGGAATGATAATGGGAACATTGAATTGGCCCCTGCTCTGAAGGATGACACGTACATTTGTAAAGCATTCACTATTTTTAGCACATGACGGGACAGAAACTTTGTTAATTTGCAAGTCTTTATTTTTTAATTCATCTTTTTTGATGAAGATTGAAATTGTATGTTCATAGGGGCTGACGCCTGGGCAGCGGCAGGCAATTTGGAGAACAGAAATATTATTCATACATATTAAACAACAACACAATACATTTTGCGCCAAATTCAACACTAATGCCTCAGGAGCCTTTTACTTGTGAGTCCTAGTGACTGAATGAACAGCCCCGTCCCCTTCAATTTCTTGACTTGTACTTTTAGAAGTAGCACGGTTCCCATTCGACCAAATTCAGTATTATCACTTTCCCCATTGTTGTGCACGCCAGCGTAAACTGCTTTAAGGTGCTATTTGCAAACATCGCTCTGAACTACAGCTTTATTTGCTTCTAGGCCTTTATCTTTAATTGGGGCTGAGCAGTGTACTCTGGATTTGGCTGCTTTTAGTTGGTTGATTTCTTTTTTGATTTCTGTAACCTTCAAAGAGTCCCATTATGAAATACCATTGTCAGAATATGCTACAGTGCATGAAAACTTAAAATAAATGGTTGTGAGAGGGAGAGGGAGAGGGGGAGGGAGGGGGCGGGGGGAGAAAGAGAGCGGGCGGGAGGGAGGAAGGAGGGAGGGAAGGAGGAAGGGAGAGAGAGAGAGAGACAGAGAGAGAGGAAACAAAGAAAATATGGTATTCGGGGGTTGGGGGGCTATGTTTTTACATGGAAAAGATTTTAGGCTTTTAATCAAGTGGAAATGGCTCTGTGGCTGGTATCTCAGCCTGTTGATGCTTTGTTGAGTTGCTTGGAACATGCAAGGAAGGAGACCTGAAGCACTCCCAACCAGGTTGCATGTCTCCAAGTTACTGAAATCCCACAGACCTCCTCCCTGTGCCACAAAGTTCTGGGCACTGAGCTCTGTAGTTCCCCACAAGTCGCAAAGCACCCCAGATTTACTTTCTCAAAGTTGCTAGTGACTGCTACCCCACCTCGACCACTATATTTTCCCCAGATACTTGCTACTGTGGAGTAAGCAGGGCTAATAAAGAGGGAGAGGGGGTTTGCCTATGCAAATCATCTGCCAGGATCCTACCTGGCAGGTCATTCCATCTTACCAGCTGACACCTGGGCAGCAGCAGGTAATTTGGAGAACAGACATATACGGACAGGCCACAAAGCAAAGGTTGGGCCGTTGATTGAGGATCCCTTTAGCCATGCCTCCCTAAGTTACCGAGGTCCAGAAAAATTCCACCCTCAGCTCTCATAGAGAGGTCCTTGGCCGATCGTGGCCGATCAGGGGAGTAAAGGGTCGGGGGTGACTGCACACTGCCTCACCTTTTCACTGCTTTCTACAGTGGTAATGCTTTTGCAGAAGGGGCCAGTACAAGTGATTTTGTTCTGCGCTGTGGGAAAGTGGTTAATGTCAGTGGATAAATGTCAAACTACTTGCGCTGTTCAACACACATACATGCAGAGAAATAATGTTATGTTTTTTGGGGAAGATCTAGAGGGTCCTGCTGATGATTTATTAAACTGTCTGCTACTCTTTCTTTTACATAGAGTCTTCCCTGCCCAGGAATGTTTAAGGCATATTGTATGTCCCTCCCTTACAATGAAAACTCTGTTGAAAGCACAGAGGTACATAGGAATGGATCTGTTAAGAAATGAAACAAAAAGCCTGGAAAATGTCGAACCAGGTAGTATTTGGACTTACAAAAGACGGACTCACAGTCAAATGTGCTATCCGTTGACCCACTGACCCCCTTACCTTTTGTGTAATACTTTTGCTCTCAGTAGGGTTGTCCAAAGTTCTCTTCTTAAAGCGGCTTTCTTATAAAAAATCCTAGACCTGCTTTTTGTGGCACACATGCCTCATATCCCGTTGCTCTTGATAAACTCACATCATCTCCCCCCAATACAAGCTGTAAAAGATTTCCAGGCCTTATCCGAGCAAACTAGACGTGGGTCGAAGGTTCAGCAATCCTTAAATCAGCAGTAAAGTTAACATTGAAATCAGCCTCAGAATCTCTTCAAGGATGGTCCCACATCTATTGCTTACAGGGCTCAATCGGACAGCTTCTGGCACTGATGCCTTAAGCCACTTCCTGTTGTTGCCTTGTCCTTGATACAGCCATGGGCCCACATACACTCAGTGGTACAGAGTTTTTCTCAAGTCTATGGGTCTATTGTGATGCTCTCAGGCTTGCATCACCCAGCCATTGTGATGGGGAGGGGTGTCATTTTGCAAGCACCCTGGAGCATGAATCTGTATATCTTCAAATATAATTGGCATTAAACCAAACCCTTTAGGACCAGATCAATACAGCAGCAAAGAATGCTTATTCATTGTTGTTTCCCTCTTCATTTCATACCACCCGATATTTAAATGGTGTTTGGACTTTCTACCCTCTGACATAAGGACATTTGGTATGGCAAACCTTTGACTAGATGTCCTAATCAATGGTTTGATTGACTCTCCCTTTGCACTTGCTTCAGCAACACATGTACTAATATTGGAATGATAATGTGAACATTTAATTGTCCCCTGCTCTAAAGGATGACACGCACATTCGTAAAGCATTCACTATTTTTGGCACATGACAGGACAGAAACTTTCTTAATTTGCAAGTCTTTATTTTTTAATACATGTTTTTTTAATGAAGATTGAAATTGTATGTTCATACATATTACACGACAACACAATACATTTTGCGCCAAATTCAACACTCATGCCTCAGGAGCCTTTTACTTGTGAGTCCTATTGACTGAATGAACAGCCCCCTCTCCTTCAATTTCTTGACTTGTACTTTTAGAAGTGGCACGCTTCTTTTGTTTTTTTATCCCATTTTACCAAACTCGGTATTATCAGTTTCCACCTTGTTGTGCACTCCAGCGTAAACTGCTTTAAGGTGCTATTTGCAAACATTGTTCTGAACTACAGCTTTACTTGCTTCTAGGCCTTAATCTTTAATTGGGGCTGAGCAGTGTACTCTGGCTTTGGCTGCTTTTAGTTGGTTGGTTTCTTTTTTGATTTCTGTAACTTTCAAAGAGTCCCATTGTGAAATACCGTTGTCAGAATGTGCTACAGTGCATGAAAACTTAAAATAAATGGTTGTGAGAGGGGGAGGGAGGGGGCGGGGGGAGAAAGAGAGCGGGCAGGAGGGGGGAAGGTTAAGGAGGGAGGGAGAGAGAGAGAGAGAGAGAAAAAACAAAGAAAATATGGTATTCGGGGGGGGCTATGTTTTTACATGGAAAAGATTTTAGGCTTTTAATCAAGTGGAAAGAGGCTCTGTGGCTGGTATCTCAGCCTGTTGATGCTTTGTTGAGTTGCTTGGAACATGCAACAAAGGTGACCTGAAGCACTCCCGACCAGGTTGCATGTCTCTAATTTACTGAAATCCCACAGACCTCCTCCGTGTGCCACAAAGTACCTGAGCTCTGCAGTTGTTCCCCACAAGTCGCCAAGCTCCCCAGATTTACTTTCTCAGAGTTGCTAGTTACTGCTACCCTACCTCGACCACTATATTTTCCCCAGATACTTGCTACTGTGCAGAAAGCAGGGCTAAGAGAGAGGGAGAAGGGGTGTGCCTATGCAAATCATCTGCCAGGATCATTCCTGGGAGGTCATTCCATCCCACCAAATGACACCCGAGCAGCGGCACATAATTTGGAGAACAGAAATATTCGGACAGGCCACAAAGCAAAGGCTGGGCCGTTGATTGAGGAACCCTTTAGCCATGTCTCCCTAAGTTACCGAGGTCCAGAAAAATTCCACCCTCAGCTCTCATAGAGAGGTCCTTGGCCGATCGTGGCCGATCAGGGCCGTGAAGGGTCGGGGTGACTGCACACTGCCTCACCTTTTCACTGCTTTCTACAGCGGTAATGCTTTTGCAGAAGGGACCTGTACAAGTGATTTTATTCTGCGCTGTGGGAAAGTGACATTTAACCACTGGCATTAAGCAAACGACTTGCGCTGCTCAACGCACATACATGCAGAGAAATCATTTCATGTTTTTTGGGGAAGGTCTAGAGGGTCCTGCTGATTATTTATGAAGCTGTACGCTACTCTTGCTTTTACAGAGAGTCTTCCCTGCCCAGGAATGTTTAAGGCATACTGTATATCCCTCCCTTACAATGAAAACTCTCTTAAAAGCACAGAGGTACATAGGAATGGATCTGTTAAGAAATGAAACGAAAAACCTGGACAAAATGTCGAAACGGGTAGGATTTGGACTTAGCACATCTGACTGTGAGTCAGTTAATTGTATCTCTTCACCCACTGACCCCCTTTCCTTTTGTGTAATCCTTTTGCTCTCAATAGGATTTTCCAAAGTGGCTTTCATATAAAAGATCATAGACCTGCATTTTGTGGCACACAAGCCTCATATCCCGTTGCTCTTTATAAATTCACATCATCTCCCACCAATACAAGCTGTAAAAGATTTTCAGGGCTTAGCCAAGCAAACTAGACTCGGGTCGAAGGTTAAGCAATCCTTAAATCAGCAGCAGAGTTAACATTGAAATCAGCCTCAGAATCTCTTAAAGGATGGTCCAACATCTGTTGCTTGCAGCACGCAATGGGGCAGCCTGGGTGCTGACAGCTTAAGCCAGCTCCTGTTCTTGCCTTGTCCTTGATCCAGCCATGGGCCCACATGCACTCAGGGGAATAGAGTGTTTCTCGTGTCTATGGGTCTGCCGTGATGCTCTCACGCTTGCATCACCCAGCCTTCGTGATGGGGAGGGTGTGTCAATTTGCAAGCACCCTGCAGCATGAATCTGTTTATCTTTAAATATAATTGCCATTAAACCAAACCCTTTAGGACCGGATCAATACGGCAGAAAAAGAATGCTGATGTATTGCTGTTTGCCTCTTAATTTCATACCATCCAACATATAAATGGTGTTTGGTCAATGATTTGCCATATCAAATGTCCTTATGTCACAGGCAGAAAGTTCAGAGGTCCTAATCAATGGTTTGGTTGGCTCTCCCTTTGCGCTTGCCTTAAGGCGCCAGCACCAGAGGCTGCCCGATTGCGCCCTGAAAGCAACCAATGTTGACCCATCCTTTAAGAGATTCTGAGGCTGATTTCAATGTTATTTTTGCTGCTGATTTAACGATTGCTCAACCGTCGACCCACGTCTAGTTTCCTTGGCTATGCCCTTGACATCTTTTACAGCTTGCATTGGTGGGAGATGATGTGAGTTTATCGAGAGCAACGGGATATGAGGCATGTGGGCCATAAAAAACAGCTCTGGGATTTTTTTTTAATAAGAAAGCCCCTTTAAGTAGGGAACTTTGGATGGACAGCCCTGCTGAGAGCAAAAGGATTACACAAAAGATAAGGGGGTCAGTGGGTCAAGGGATAGCACATCTGACTGTGAGTCAGTTTATTGTTAGTCCAAATCCTACCTGTTTCAACATTTTCCCAGGCTTTTTGTTTAATTTCTTAACAGATCCATTCCTATGTAGCTCAGCAACACATGTACTAATATTGGAATGATAATGGGAACATTGAATTGGCCCCTGCTCTGAAGGATGACACGTACATTTGTAAAGCATTCACTATTTTTAGCACATGACGGGACAGAAACTTTGTTAATTTGCAAGTCTTTATTTTTTAATTCATCTTTTTTGATGAAGATTGAAATTGTATGTTCATAGGGGCTGACGCCTGGGCAGCGGCAGGCAATTTGGAGAACAGAAATATTATTCATACATATTAAACAACAACACAATACATTTTGCGCCAAATTCAACACTAATGCCTCAGGAGCCTTTTACTTGTGAGTCCTAGTGACTGAATGAACAGCCCCGTCCCCTTCAATTTCTTGACTTGTACTTTTAGAAGTAGCACGGTTCCCATTCGACCAAATTCAGTATTATCACTTTCCCCATTGTTGTGCACGCCAGCGTAAACTGCTTTAAGGTGCTATTTGCAAACATCGCTCTGAACTACAGCTTTATTTGCTTCTAGGCCTTTATCTTTAATTGGGGCTGAGCAGTGTACTCTGGATTTGGCTGCTTTTAGTTGGTTGATTTCTTTTTTGATTTCTGTAACCTTCAAAGAGTCCCATTATGAAATACCATTGTCAGAATATGCTACAGTGCATGAAAACTTAAAATAAATGGTTGTGAGAGGGAGAGGGAGAGGGGGAGGGAGGGGGCGGGGGGAGAAAGAGAGCGGGCGGGAGGGAGGAAGGAGGGAGGGAAGGAGGAAGGGAGAGAGAGAGAGAGACAGAGAGAGAGGAAACAAAGAAAATATGGTATTCGGGGGTTGGGGGGCTATGTTTTTACATGGAAAAGATTTTAGGCTTTTAATCAAGTGGAAATGGCTCTGTGGCTGGTATCTCAGCCTGTTGATGCTTTGTTGAGTTGCTTGGAACATGCAAGGAAGGAGACCTGAAGCACTCCCAACCAGGTTGCATGTCTCCAAGTTACTGAAATCCCACAGACCTCCTCCCTGTGCCACAAAGTTCTGGGCACTGAGCTCTGTAGTTCCCCACAAGTCGCAAAGCACCCCAGATTTACTTTCTCAAAGTTGCTAGTGACTGCTACCCCACCTCGACCACTATATTTTCCCCAGATACTTGCTACTGTGGAGTAAGCAGGGCTAATAAAGAGGGAGAGGGGGTTTGCCTATGCAAATCATCTGCCAGGATCCTACCTGGCAGGTCATTCCATCTTACCAGCTGACACCTGGGCAGCAGCAGGTAATTTGGAGAACAGACATATACGGACAGGCCACAAAGCAAAGGTTGGGCCGTTGATTGAGGATCCCTTTAGCCATGCCTCCCTAAGTTACCGAGGTCCAGAAAAATTCCACCCTCAGCTCTCATAGAGAGGTCCTTGGCCGATCGTGGCCGATCAGGGGAGTAAAGGGTCGGGGGTGACTGCACACTGCCTCACCTTTTCACTGCTTTCTACAGTGGTAATGCTTTTGCAGAAGGGGCCAGTACAAGTGATTTTGTTCTGCGCTGTGGGAAAGTGGTTAATGTCAGTGGATAAATGTCAAACTACTTGCGCTGTTCAACACACATACATGCAGAGAAATAATGTTATGTTTTTTGGGGAAGATCTAGAGGGTCCTGCTGATGATTTATTAAACTGTCTGCTACTCTTTCTTTTACATAGAGTCTTCCCTGCCCAGGAATGTTTAAGGCATATTGTATGTCCCTCCCTTACAATGAAAACTCTGTTGAAAGCACAGAGGTACATAGGAATGGATCTGTTAAGAAATGAAACAAAAAGCCTGGAAAATGTCGAACCAGGTAGTATTTGGACTTACAAAAGACGGACTCACAGTCAAATGTGCTATCCGTTGACCCACTGACCCCCTTACCTTTTGTGTAATACTTTTGCTCTCAGTAGGGTTGTCCAAAGTTCTCTTCTTAAAGCGGCTTTCTTATAAAAAATCCTAGACCTGCTTTTTGTGGCACACATGCCTCATATCCCGTTGCTCTTGATAAACTCACATCATCTCCCCCCAATACAAGCTGTAAAAGATTTCCAGGCCTTATCCGAGCAAACTAGACGTGGGTCGAAGGTTCAGCAATCCTTAAATCAGCAGTAAAGTTAACATTGAAATCAGCCTCAGAATCTCTTCAAGGATGGTCCCACATCTATTGCTTACAGGGCTCAATCGGACAGCTTCTGGCACTGATGCCTTAAGCCACTTCCTGTTGTTGCCTTGTCCTTGATACAGCCATGGGCCCACATACACTCAGTGGTACAGAGTTTTTCTCAAGTCTATGGGTCTATTGTGATGCTCTCAGGCTTGCATCACCCAGCCATTGTGATGGGGAGGGGTGTCATTTTGCAAGCACCCTGGAGCATGAATCTGTATATCTTCAAATATAATTGGCATTAAACCAAACCCTTTAGGACCAGATCAATACAGCAGCAAAGAATGCTTATTCATTGTTGTTTCCCTCTTCATTTCATACCACCCGATATTTAAATGGTGTTTGGACTTTCTACCCTCTGACATAAGGACATTTGGTATGGCAAACCTTTGACTAGATGTCCTAATCAATGGTTTGATTGACTCTCCCTTTGCACTTGCTTCAGCAACACATGTACTAATATTGGAATGATAATGTGAACATTTAATTGTCCCCTGCTCTAAAGGATGACACGCACATTCGTAAAGCATTCACTATTTTTGGCACATGACAGGACAGAAACTTTCTTAATTTGCAAGTCTTTATTTTTTAATACATGTTTTTTTAATGAAGATTGAAATTGTATGTTCATACATATTACACGACAACACAATACATTTTGCGCCAAATTCAACACTCATGCCTCAGGAGCCTTTTACTTGTGAGTCCTATTGACTGAATGAACAGCCCCCTCTCCTTCAATTTCTTGACTTGTACTTTTAGAAGTGGCACGCTTCTTTTGTTTTTTTATCCCATTTTACCAAACTCGGTATTATCAGTTTCCACCTTGTTGTGCACTCCAGCGTAAACTGCTTTAAGGTGCTATTTGCAAACATTGTTCTGAACTACAGCTTTACTTGCTTCTAGGCCTTAATCTTTAATTGGGGCTGAGCAGTGTACTCTGGCTTTGGCTGCTTTTAGTTGGTTGGTTTCTTTTTTGATTTCTGTAACTTTCAAAGAGTCCCATTGTGAAATACCGTTGTCAGAATGTGCTACAGTGCATGAAAACTTAAAATAAATGGTTGTGAGAGGGGGAGGGAGGGGGCGGGGGGAGAAAGAGAGCGGGCAGGAGGGGGGAAGGTTAAGGAGGGAGGGAGAGAGAGAGAGAGAGAGAGAGAAAAAACAAAGAAAATATGGTATTCGGGGGGGGCTATGTTTTTACATGGAAAAGATTTTAGGCTTTTAATCAAGTGGAAAGAGGCTCTGTGGCTGGTATCTCAGCCTGTTGATGCTTTGTTGAGTTGCTTGGAACATGCAACAAAGGTGACCTGAAGCACTCCCGACCAGGTTGCATGTCTCTAATTTACTGAAATCCCACAGACCTCCTCCGTGTGCCACAAAGTACCTGAGCTCTGCAGTTGTTCCCCACAAGTCGCCAAGCTCCCCAGATTTACTTTCTCAGAGTTGCTAGTTACTGCTACCCTACCTCGACCACTATATTTTCCCCAGATACTTGCTACTGTGCAGAAAGCAGGGCTAAGAGAGAGGGAGAAGGGGTGTGCCTATGCAAATCATCTGCCAGGATCATTCCTGGGAGGTCATTCCATCCCACCAAATGACACCCGAGCAGCGGCACATAATTTGGAGAAAAGAAATATTCGGACAGGCCACAAAGCAAAGGCTGGGCCGTTGATTGAGGAACCCTTTAGCCATGTCTCCCTAAGTTACCGAGGTCCAGAAAAATTCCACCCTCAGCTCTCATAGAGAGGTCCTTGGCCGATCGTGGCCGATCAGGGCCGTGAAGGGTCGGGGTGACTGCACACTGCCTCACCTTTTCACTGCTTTCTACAGCGGTAATGCTTTTGCAGAAGGGACCTGTACAAGTGATTTTATTCTGCGCTGTGGGAAAGTGACATTTAACCACTGGCATTAAGCAAACGACTTGCGCTGCTCAACGCACATACATGCAGAGAAATCATTTCATGTTTTTTGGGGAAGGTCTAGAGGGTCCTGCTGATTATTTATGAAGCTGTACGCTACTCTTGCTTTTACAGAGAGTCTTCCCTGCCCAGGAATGTTTAAGGCATACTGTATATCCCTCCCTTACAATGAAAACTCTCTTAAAAGCACAGAGGTACATAGGAATGGATCTGTTAAGAAATGAAACGAAAAACCTGGACAAAATGTCGAAACGGGTAGGATTTGGACTTAGCACATCTGACTGTGAGTCAGTTAATTGTATCTCTTCACCCACTGACCCCCTTTCCTTTTGTGTAATCCTTTTGCTCTCAATAGGATTTTCCAAAGTGGCTTTCATATAAAAGATCATAGACCTGCATTTTGTGGCACACAAGCCTCATATCCCGTTGCTCTTTATAAATTCACATCATCTCCCACCAATACAAGCTGTAAAAGATTTTCAGGGCTTAGCCAAGCAAACTAGACTCGGGTCGAAGGTTAAGCAATCCTTAAATCAGCAGCAGAGTTAACATTGAAATCAGCCTCAGAATCTCTTAAAGGATGGTCCAACATCTGTTGCTTGCAGCACGCAATGGGGCAGCCTGGGTGCTGACAGCTTAAGCCAGCTCCTGTTCTTGCCTTGTCCTTGATCCAGCCATGGGCCCACATGCACTCAGGGGAATAGAGTGTTTCTCGTGTCTATGGGTCTGCCGTGATGCTCTCACGCTTGCATCACCCAGCCTTCGTGATGGGGAGGGTGTGTCAATTTGCAAGCACCCTGCAGCATGAATCTGTTTATCTTTAAATATAATTGCCATTAAACCAAACCCTTTAGGACCGGATCAATACGGCAGAAAAAGAATGCTGATGTATTGCTGTTTGCCTCTTAATTTCATACCATCCAACATATAAATGGTGTTTGGTCAATGATTTGCCATATCAAATGTCCTTATGTCACAGGCAGAAAGTTCAGAGGTCCTAATCAATGGTTTGGTTGGCTCTCCCTTTGCGCTTGCCTTAAGGCGCCAGCACCAGAGGCTGCCCGATTGCGCCCTGAAAGCAACCAATGTTGACCCATCCTTTAAGAGATTCTGAGGCTGATTTCAATGTTATTTTTGCTGCTGATTTAACGATTGCTCAACCTTCGACCCACGTCTAGTTTCCTTGGCTATGCCCTTGACATCTTTTACAGCTTGCATTGGTGGGAGATGATGTGAGTTTATCGAGAGCAACGGGATATGAGGCATGTGGGCCATAAAAAACAGCTCTGGGATTTTTTTTTAATAAGAAAGCCCCTTTAAGTAGGGAACTTTGGATGGACAGCCCTGCTGAGAGCAAAAGGATTACACAAAAGATAAGGGGGTCAGTGGGTCAAGGGATAGCACATCTGACTGTGAGTCAGTTTATTGTTAGTCCAAATCCTACCTGTTTCAACATTTTCCCAGGCTTTTTGTTTAATTTCTTAACAGATCCATTCCTATGTAGCTCAGCAACACATGTACTAATATTGGAATGATAATGGGAACATTGAATTGGCCCCTGCTCTGAAGGATGACACGTACATTTGTAAAGCATTCACTATTTTTAGCACATGACGGGACAGAAACTTTGTTAATTTGCAAGTCTTTATTTTTTAATTCATCTTTTTTGATGAAGATTGAAATTGTATGTTCATAGGGGCTGACGCCTGGGCAGCGGCAGGCAATTTGGAGAACAGAAATATTATTCATACATATTAAACAACAACACAATACATTTTGCGCCAAATTCAACACTAATGCCTCAGGAGCCTTTTACTTGTGAGTCCTAGTGACTGAATGAACAGCCCCGTCCCCTTCAATTTCTTGACTTGTACTTTTAGAAGTAGCACGGTTCCCATTCGACCAAATTCAGTATTATCACTTTCCCCATTGTTGTGCACGCCAGCGTAAACTGCTTTAAGGTGCTATTTGCAAACATCGCTCTGAACTACAGCTTTATTTGCTTCTAGGCCTTTATCTTTAATTGGGGCTGAGCAGTGTACTCTGGATTTGGCTGCTTTTAGTTGGTTGATTTCTTTTTTGATTTCTGTAACCTTCAAAGAGTCCCATTATGAAATACCATTGTCAGAATATGCTACAGTGCATGAAAACTTAAAATAAATGGTTGTGAGAGGGAGAGGGAGAGGGGGAGGGAGGGGGCGGGGGGAGAAAGAGAGCGGGCGGGAGGGAGGAAGGAGGGAGGGAAGGAGGAAGGGAGAGAGAGAGAGAGACAGAGAGAGAGGAAACAAAGAAAATATGGTATTCGGGGGTTGGGGGGCTATGTTTTTACATGGAAAAGATTTTAGGCTTTTAATCAAGTGGAAATGGCTCTGTGGCTGGTATCTCAGCCTGTTGATGCTTTGTTGAGTTGCTTGGAACATGCAAGGAAGGAGACCTGAAGCACTCCCAACCAGGTTGCATGTCTCCAAGTTACTGAAATCCCACAGACCTCCTCCCTGTGCCACAAAGTTCTGGGCACTGAGCTCTGTAGTTCCCCACAAGTCGCAAAGCACCCCAGATTTACTTTCTCAAAGTTGCTAGTGACTGCTACCCCACCTCGACCACTATATTTTCCCCAGATACTTGCTACTGTGGAGTAAGCAGGGCTAATAAAGAGGGAGAGGGGGTTTGCCTATGCAAATCATCTGCCAGGATCCTACCTGGCAGGTCATTCCATCTTACCAGCTGACACCTGGGCAGCAGCAGGTAATTTGGAGAACAGACATATACGGACAGGCCACAAAGCAAAGGTTGGGCCGTTGATTGAGGATCCCTTTAGCCATGCCTCCCTAAGTTACCGAGGTCCAGAAAAATTCCACCCTCAGCTCTCATAGAGAGGTCCTTGGCCGATCGTGGCCGATCAGGGGAGTAAAGGGTCGGGGGTGACTGCACACTGCCTCACCTTTTCACTGCTTTCTACAGTGGTAATGCTTTTGCAGAAGGGGCCAGTACAAGTGATTTTGTTCTGCGCTGTGGGAAAGTGGTTAATGTCAGTGGATAAATGTCAAACTACTTGCGCTGTTCAACACACATACATGCAGAGAAATAATGTTATGTTTTTTGGGGAAGATCTAGAGGGTCCTGCTGATGATTTATTAAACTGTCTGCTACTCTTTCTTTTACATAGAGTCTTCCCTGCCCAGGAATGTTTAAGGCATATTGTATGTCCCTCCCTTACAATGAAAACTCTGTTGAAAGCACAGAGGTACATAGGAATGGATCTGTTAAGAAATGAAACAAAAAGCCTGGAAAATGTCGAACCAGGTAGTATTTGGACTTACAAAAGACGGACTCACAGTCAAATGTGCTATCCGTTGACCCACTGACCCCCTTACCTTTTGTGTAATACTTTTGCTCTCAGTAGGGTTGTCCAAAGTTCTCTTCTTAAAGCGGCTTTCTTATAAAAAATCCTAGACCTGCTTTTTGTGGCACACATGCCTCATATCCCGTTGCTCTTGATAAACTCACATCATCTCCCCCCAATACAAGCTGTAAAAGATTTCCAGGCCTTATCCGAGCAAACTAGACGTGGGTCGAAGGTTCAGCAATCCTTAAATCAGCAGTAAAGTTAACATTGAAATCAGCCTCAGAATCTCTTCAAGGATGGTCCCACATCTATTGCTTACAGGGCTCAATCGGACAGCTTCTGGCACTGATGCCTTAAGCCACTTCCTGTTGTTGCCTTGTCCTTGATACAGCCATGGGCCCACATACACTCAGTGGTACAGAGTTTTTCTCAAGTCTATGGGTCTATTGTGATGCTCTCAGGCTTGCATCACCCAGCCATTGTGATGGGGAGGGGTGTCATTTTGCAAGCACCCTGGAGCATGAATCTGTATATCTTCAAATATAATTGGCATTAAACCAAACCCTTTAGGACCAGATCAATACAGCAGCAAAGAATGCTTATTCATTGTTGTTTCCCTCTTCATTTCATACCACCCGATATTTAAATGGTGTTTGGACTTTCTACCCTCTGACATAAGGACATTTGGTATGGCAAACCTTTGACTAGATGTCCTAATCAATGGTTTGATTGACTCTCCCTTTGCACTTGCTTCAGCAACACATGTACTAATATTGGAATGATAATGTGAACATTTAATTGTCCCCTGCTCTAAAGGATGACACGCACATTCGTAAAGCATTCACTATTTTTGGCACATGACAGGACAGAAACTTTCTTAATTTGCAAGTCTTTATTTTTTAATACATGTTTTTTTAATGAAGATTGAAATTGTATGTTCATACATATTACACGACAACACAATACATTTTGCGCCAAATTCAACACTCATGCCTCAGGAGCCTTTTACTTGTGAGTCCTATTGACTGAATGAACAGCCCCCTCTCCTTCAATTTCTTGACTTGTACTTTTAGAAGTGGCACGCTTCTTTTGTTTTTTTATCCCATTTTACCAAACTCGGTATTATCAGTTTCCACCTTGTTGTGCACTCCAGCGTAAACTGCTTTAAGGTGCTATTTGCAAACATTGTTCTGAACTACAGCTTTACTTGCTTCTAGGCCTTAATCTTTAATTGGGGCTGAGCAGTGTACTCTGGCTTTGGCTGCTTTTAGTTGGTTGGTTTCTTTTTTGATTTCTGTAACTTTCAAAGAGTCCCATTGTGAAATACCGTTGTCAGAATGTGCTACAGTGCATGAAAACTTAAAATAAATGGTTGTGAGAGGGGGAGGGAGGGGGCGGGGGGAGAAAGAGAGCGGGCAGGAGGGGGGAAGGTTAAGGAGGGAGGGAGAGAGAGAGAGAGAGAGAGAGAAAAAACAAAGAAAATATGGTATTCGGGGGGGGCTATGTTTTTACATGGAAAAGATTTTAGGCTTTTAATCAAGTGGAAAGAGGCTCTGTGGCTGGTATCTCAGCCTGTTGATGCTTTGTTGAGTTGCTTGGAACATGCAACAAAGGTGACCTGAAGCACTCCCGACCAGGTTGCATGTCTCTAATTTACTGAAATCCCACAGACCTCCTCCGTGTGCCACAAAGTACCTGAGCTCTGCAGTTGTTCCCCACAAGTCGCCAAGCTCCCCAGATTTACTTTCTCAGAGTTGCTAGTTACTGCTACCCTACCTCGACCACTATATTTTCCCCAGATACTTGCTACTGTGCAGAAAGCAGGGCTAAGAGAGAGGGAGAAGGGGTGTGCCTATGCAAATCATCTGCCAGGATCATTCCTGGGAGGTCATTCCATCCCACCAAATGACACCCGAGCAGCGGCACATAATTTGGAGAACAGAAATATTCGGACAGGCCACAAAGCAAAGGCTGGGCCGTTGATTGAGGAACCCTTTAGCCATGTCTCCCTAAGTTACCGAGGTCCAGAAAAATTCCACCCTCAGCTCTCATAGAGAGGTCCTTGGCCGATCGTGGCCGATCAGGGCCGTGAAGGGTCGGGGTGACTGCACACTGCCTCACCTTTTCACTGCTTTCTACAGCGGTAATGCTTTTGCAGAAGGGACCTGTACAAGTGATTTTATTCTGCGCTGTGGGAAAGTGACATTTAACCACTGGCATTAAGCAAACGACTTGCGCTGCTCAACGCACATACATGCAGAGAAATCATTTCATGTTTTTTGGGGAAGGTCTAGAGGGTCCTGCTGATTATTTATGAAGCTGTACGCTACTCTTGCTTTTACAGAGAGTCTTCCCTGCCCAGGAATGTTTAAGGCATACTGTATATCCCTCCCTTACAATGAAAACTCTCTTAAAAGCACAGAGGTACATAGGAATGGATCTGTTAAGAAATGAAACGAAAAACCTGGACAAAATGTCGAAACGGGTAGGATTTGGATTTAGCACATCTGACTGTGAGTCAGTTAATTGTATCTCTTCACCCACTGACCCCCTTTCCTTTTGTGTAATCCTTTTGCTCTCAATAGGATTTTCCAAAGTGGCTTTCATATAAAAGATCATAGACCTGCATTTTGTGGCACACAAGCCTCATATCCCGTTGCTCTTTATAAATTCACATCATCTCCCACCAATACAAGCTGTAAAAGATTTTCAGGGCTTAGCCAAGCAAACTAGACTCGGGTCGAAGGTTAAGCAATCCTTAAATCAGCAGCAGAGTTAACATTGAAATCAGCCTCAGAATCTCTTAAAGGATGGTCCAACATCTGTTGCTTGCAGCACGCAATGGGGGCAGCCTGGGTGCTGACAGCTTAAGCCAGCTCCTGTTCTTGCCTTGTCCTTGATCCAGCCATGGGCCCACATGCACTCAGGGGAATAGAGTGTTTCTCGTGTCTATGGGTCTGCCGTGATGCTCTCACGCTTGCATCACCCAGCCTTCGTGATGGGGAGGGTGTGTCAATTTGCAAGCACCCTGCAGCATGAATCTGTTTATCTTTAAATATAATTGCCATTAAACCAAACCCTTTAGGACCGGATCAATACGGCAGAAAAAGAATGCTGATGTATTGCTGTTTGCCTCTTAATTTCATACCATCCAACATATAAATGGTGTTTGGTCAATGATTTGCCATATCAAATGTCCTTATGTCACAGGCAGAAAGTTCAGAGGTCCTAATCAATGGTTTGGTTGGCTCTCCCTTTGCGCTTGCCTTAAGGCGCCAGCACCAGAGGCTGCCCGATTGCGCCCTGAAAGCAACCAATGTTGACCCATCCTTTAAGAGATTCTGAGGCTGATTTCAATGTTATTTTTGCTGCTGATTTAACGATTGCTCAACCTTCGACCCACGTCTAGTTTCCTTGGCTATGCCCTTGACATCTTTTACAGCTTGCATTGGTGGGAGATGATGTGAGTTTATCGAGAGCAACGGGATATGAGGCATGTGGGCCATAAAAAACAGCTCTGGGATTTTTTTTTAATAAGAAAGCCCCTTTAAGTAGGGAACTTTGGATGGACAGCCCTGCTGAGAGCAAAAGGATTACACAAAAGATAAGGGGGTCAGTGGGTCAAGGGATAGCACATCTGACTGTGAGTCAGTTTATTGTTAGTCCAAATCCTACCTGTTTCAACATTTTCCCAGGCTTTTTGTTTAATTTCTTAACAGATCCATTCCTATGTAGCTCAGCAACACATGTACTAATATTGGAATGATAATGGGAACATTGAATTGGCCCCTGCTCTGAAGGATGACACGTACATTTGTAAAGCATTCACTATTTTTAGCACATGACGGGACAGAAACTTTGTTAATTTGCAAGTCTTTATTTTTTAATTCATCTTTTTTGATGAAGATTGAAATTGTATGTTCATAGGGGCTGACGCCTGGGCAGCGGCAGGCAATTTGGAGAACAGAAATATTATTCATACATATTAAACAACAACACAATACATTTTGCGCCAAATTCAACACTAATGCCTCAGGAGCCTTTTACTTGTGAGTCCTAGTGACTGAATGAACAGCCCCGTCCCCTTCAATTTCTTGACTTGTACTTTTAGAAGTAGCACGGTTCCCATTCGACCAAATTCAGTATTATCACTTTCCCCATTGTTGTGCACGCCAGCGTAAACTGCTTTAAGGTGCTATTTGCAAACATCGCTCTGAACTACAGCTTTATTTGCTTCTAGGCCTTTATCTTTAATTGGGGCTGAGCAGTGTACTCTGGATTTGGCTGCTTTTAGTTGGTTGATTTCTTTTTTGATTTCTGTAACCTTCAAAGAGTCCCATTATGAAATACCATTGTCAGAATATGCTACAGTGCATGAAAACTTAAAATAAATGGTTGTGAGAGGGAGAGGGAGAGGGGGAGGGAGGGGGCGGGGGGAGAAAGAGAGCGGGCGGGAGGGAGGAAGGAGGGAGGGAAGGAGGAAGGGAGAGAGAGAGAGAGACAGAGAGAGAGGAAACAAAGAAAATATGGTATTCGGGGGTTGGGGGGCTATGTTTTTACATGGAAAAGATTTTAGGCTTTTAATCAAGTGGAAATGGCTCTGTGGCTGGTATCTCAGCCTGTTGATGCTTTGTTGAGTTGCTTGGAACATGCAAGGAAGGAGACCTGAAGCACTCCCAACCAGGTTGCATGTCTCCAAGTTACTGAAATCCCACAGACCTCCTCCCTGTGCCACAAAGTTCTGGGCACTGAGCTCTGTAGTTCCCCACAAGTCGCAAAGCACCCCAGATTTACTTTCTCAAAGTTGCTAGTGACTGCTACCCCACCTCGACCACTATATTTTCCCCAGATACTTGCTACTGTGGAGTAAGCAGGGCTAATAAAGAGGGAGAGGGGGTTTGCCTATGCAAATCATCTGCCAGGATCCTACCTGGCAGGTCATTCCATCTTACCAGCTGACACCTGGGCAGCAGCAGGTAATTTGGAGAACAGACATATACGGACAGGCCACAAAGCAAAGGTTGGGCCGTTGATTGAGGATCCCTTTAGCCATGCCTCCCTAAGTTACCGAGGTCCAGAAAAATTCCACCCTCAGCTCTCATAGAGAGGTCCTTGGCCGATCGTGGCCGATCAGGGGAGTAAAGGGTCGGGGGTGACTGCACACTGCCTCACCTTTTCACTGCTTTCTACAGTGGTAATGCTTTTGCAGAAGGGGCCAGTACAAGTGATTTTGTTCTGCGCTGTGGGAAAGTGGTTAATGTCAGTGGATAAATGTCAAACTACTTGCGCTGTTCAACACACATACATGCAGAGAAATAATGTTATGTTTTTTGGGGAAGATCTAGAGGGTCCTGCTGATGATTTATTAAACTGTCTGCTACTCTTTCTTTTACATAGAGTCTTCCCTGCCCAGGAATGTTTAAGGCATATTGTATGTCCCTCCCTTACAATGAAAACTCTGTTGAAAGCACAGAGGTACATAGGAATGGATCTGTTAAGAAATGAAACAAAAAGCCTGGAAAATGTCGAACCAGGTAGTATTTGGACTTACAAAAGACGGACTCACAGTCAAATGTGCTATCCGTTGACCCACTGACCCCCTTACCTTTTGTGTAATACTTTTGCTCTCAGTAGGGTTGTCCAAAGTTCTCTTCTTAAAGCGGCTTTCTTATAAAAAATCCTAGACCTGCTTTTTGTGGCACACATGCCTCATATCCCGTTGCTCTTGATAAACTCACATCATCTCCCCCCAATACAAGCTGTAAAAGATTTCCAGGCCTTATCCGAGCAAACTAGACGTGGGTCGAAGGTTCAGCAATCCTTAAATCAGCAGTAAAGTTAACATTGAAATCAGCCTCAGAATCTCTTCAAGGATGGTCCAACATCTATTGCTTACAGGGCTCAATCGGACAGCTTCTGGCACTGATGCCTTAAGCCACTTCCTGTTGTTGCCTTGTCCTTGATACAGCCATGGGCCCACATACACTCAGTGGTACAGAGTTTTTCTCATGTCTATGGGTCTATTGTGATGCTCTCAGGCTTGCATCACCCAGCCATTGTGATGGGGAGGGGTGTCATTTTGCAAGCACCCTGGAGCATGAATCTGTATATCTTCAAATATAATTGGCATTAAACCAAACCCTTTAGGACCAGATCAATACAGCAGCAAAGAATGCTTATTCATTGTTGTTTCCCTCTTCATTTCATACCACCCGATATTTAAATGGTGTTTGGACTTTCTACCCTCTGACATAAGGACATTTGGTATGGCAAACCTTTGACTAGATGTCCTAATCAATGGTTTGATTGACTCTCCCTTTGCACTTGCTTCAGCAACACATGTACTAATATTGGAATGATAATGTGAACATTAAATTGTCCCCTGCTCTAAAGGATGACACGCACATTCGTAAAGCATTCACTATTTTTGGCACATGACAGGACAGAAACTTTCTTAATTTGCAAGTCTTTATTTTTTAATACATGTTTTTTTAATGAAGATTGAAATTGTATGTTCATACATATTACACGACAACACACTACATTTTGCGCCAAATTCAACACTCATGCCTCAGGAGCCTTTTACTTGTGAGTCCTATTGACTGAATGAACAGCCCCCTCTCCTTCAATTTCTTGACTTGTACTTTTAGAAGTGGCAAGCTTCTTTTGTTTTTTTATCCCATTTTACCAAACTCCGTTTTATCAGTTTCCACCTTGTTGTGCACTCCAGCGTAAACTGCTTTAAGGTGCTATTTGCAAACATTGTTCTGAACTACAGCTTTACTTGCTTCTAGGCCTTAATCTTTAATTGGGGCTGAGCAGTGTACTCTGGCTTTGGCTGCTTTTAGTTGGTTGGTTTCTTTTTTGATTTCTGTAACTTTCAAAGAGTCCCATTGTGAAATACCGTTGTCAGAATGTGCTACAGTGCATGAAAACTTAAAATAAATGGTTGTGAGAGGGAGAGGGGGAGGGAGGGGGCGGGGGGAGAAAGAGAGCGGGCGGGAGGGGGAAGGTTAAGGAGGGAGGGAGAGAGAGAGAGAGAGAGAGAGAGAGAGAGAGAGAGAGAGAGAGAGAGAGAGAAAAAACAAAGAAAATATGGTATTCGGGGGGGCTATGTTTTTACATGGAAAAGATTTTAGGCTTTTAATCAAGTGGAAAGAGGCTCTGTGGCTGGTATCTCAGCCTGTTGATGCTTTGTTGAGTTGCTTGGAACATGCAACAAAGGTGACCTGAAGCACTCCCGACCAGGTTGCATGTCTCTAATTTACTGAAATCCCACAGACCTCCTCCGTGTGCCACAAAGTACCTGAGCTCTGCAGTTGTTCCCCACAAGTCGCCAAGCTCCCCAGATTTACTTTCTCAGAGTTGCTAGTTACTGCTACCCCACCTCGACCACTATATTTTCCCCAGATACTTGCTACTGTGCAGAAAGCAGGGCTAAGAGAGAGGGAGAAGGGGTGTGCCTATGCAAATCATCTGCCAGGATCATTCCTGGGAGGTCATTCCATCCCACCAAATGACACCCGAGCAGCGGCACATAATTTGGAGAACAGAAATATTCGGACAGGCCACAAAGCAAAGGCTGGGCCGTTGATTGAGGAACCCTTTAGCCATGTCTCCCTAAGTTACCGAGGTCCAGAAAAATTCCACCCTCAGCTCTCATAGAGAGGTCCTTGGCCGATCGTGGCCGATCAGGGCCGTGAAGGGTCGGGGTGACTGCACACTGCCTCACCTTTTCACTGCTTTCTACAGCGGTAATGCTTTTGCAGAAGGGACCTGTACAAGTGATTTTATTCTGCGCTGTGGGAAAGTGACATTTAACCACTGGCATTAAGCAAACGACTTGCGCTGCTCAACGCACATACATGCAGAGAAATCATTTCATGTTTTTTGGGGAAGGTCTAGAGGGTCCTGCTGATTATTTATGAAGCTGTACGCTACTCTTGCTTTTACAGAGAGTCTTCCCTGCCCAGGAATGTTTAAGGCATACTGTATATCCCTCCCTTACAATGAAAACTCTGTTAAAAGCACAGAGGTACATAGGAATGGATCTGTTAAGAAATGAAACGAAAAACCTGGACAAAATGTCGAAACGGGTAGGATTTGGACTTAGCACATCTGACTGTGAGTCAGTTAATTGTATCTCTTCACCCACTGACCCCCTTTCCTTTTGTGTAATCCTTTTGCTCTCAATAGGATTTTCCAAAGTGGCTTTCATATAAAAGATCATAGACCTGCATTTTGTGGCACACAAGCCTCATATCCCGTTGCTCTTTATAAATTCACATCATCTCCCACCAATACAAGCTGTAAAAGATTTTCAGGGCTTAGCCAAGCAAACTAGACTTGGGTCGAAGGTTAAGCAATCCTTAAATCAGCAGCAGAGTTAACATTGAAATCAGCCTCAGAATCTCTTAAGGGATGGTCCAACATCTGTTGCTTGCAGCACGCAATGGGGCAGCCTGGGTGCTGACAGCTTAAGCCAGCTCCTGTTCTTGCCTTGTCCTTGATCCAGCCATGGGCCCACATGCACTCAGAGGAATAGAGTGTTTCTCGTGTCTATGGGTCTGCCGTGATGCTCTCACGCTTGCATCACCCAGCCTTCGTGATGGGGAGGGTGTGTCAATTTGCAAGCACCCTGCAGCATGAATCTGTTTATCTTTAAATATAATTGCCATTAAACCAAACCCTTTAGGACCGGATCAATATGGCAGAAAAAGAATGCTGATGTATTGCTGTTTGCCTCTTAATTTCATACCATCCAACATATAAATGGTGTTTGGTCAATGATTTGCCATATCAAATGTCCTTATGTCACAGGCAGAAAGTTCAGAGGTCCTAATCAATGGTTTGGTTGGCTCTCCCTTTGCGCTTGCCTTAAGGCGCCAGCACCAGAGGCTGCCCGATTGCGCCCTGAAAGCAACCAATGTTGACCCATCCTTTAAGAGATTCTGAGGCTGATTTCAATGTTATTTTTGCTGCTGATTTAACGATTGCTCAACCTTCGACCCACGTCTAGTTTCCTTGGCTATGCCCTTGACATCTTTTACAGCTTGCATTGGTGGGAGATGATGTGAGTTTATCGAGAGCAACGGGATATGAGGCATGTGGGCCATAAAAAACAGCTCTGGGATTTTTTTTTAATAAGAAAGCCCCTTTAAGTAGGGAACTTTGGATGGACAGCCCTGCTGAGAGCAAAAGGATTACACAAAAGATAAGGGGGTCAGTGGGTCAAGGGATAGCACATCTGACTGTGAGTCAGTTTATTGTTAGTCCAAATCCTACCTGTTTCAACATTTTTCCAGGCTTTTTGTTTAATTTCTTAACAGATCCATTCCTATGTAGCTCAGCAACACATGTACTAATATTGGAATGATAATGGGAACATTGAATTGGCCCCTGCTCTGAAGGATGACACGTACATTTGTAAAGCATTCACTATTTTTAGCACATGACGGGACAGAAACTTTGTTAATTTGCAAGTCTTTATTTTTTAATTCATCTTTATTGATGAAGATTGAAATTGTATGTTCATAGGGGCTGACGCCTGGGCAGCGGCAGGCAATTTGGAGAACAGAAATATTATTCATACATATTAAACAACAACACAATACATTTTGCGCCAAATTCAACACTAATGCCTCAGGAGCCTTTTACTTGTGAGTCCTAGTGACTGAATGAACAGCCCCGTCCCCTTCAATTTCTTGACTTGTACTTTTAGAAGTGGCACGGTTCCCATTCGACCAAATTCAGTATTATCACTTTCCCCATTGTTGTGCACGCCAGCGTAAACTGCTTTAAGGTGCTATTTGCAAACATCGCTCTGAACTACAGCTTTATTTGCTTCTAGGCCTTTATCTTTAATTGGGGCTGAGCAGTGTACTCTGGATTTGGCTGCTTTTAGTTGGTTGATTTCTTTTTTGATTTCTGTAACCTTCAAAGAGTCCCATTGTGAAATACCATTGTCAGAATATGCTACAGTGCATGAAAACTTAAAATAAATGGTTGTGAGAGGGAGAGGGAGAGGGGGAGGGAGGGGGCGGGGGGAGAAAGAGAGCGGGCGGGAGGGAGGAAGGAGGGAGGGAAGGAGGAAGGGAGAGAAAGAGAGAGACAGAGAGAGAGGAAACAAAGAAAATATGGTATTCGGGGGTTGGGGGGCTATGTTTTTACATGGAAAAGATTTTAGGCTTTTAATCAAGTGGAAATGGCTCTGCCTGTTGATGCTTTGTTGAGTTGCTTGGAACATGCAAGGAAGGAGACCTGAAGCACTCCCAACCAGGTTGCATGTCTCCAAGTTACTGAAATCCCACAGACCTCCTCCCTGTGCCACAAAGTTCTGGGCACTGAGCTCTGTAGTTCCCCACAAGTCGCAAAGCACCCCAGATTTACTTTCTCAAAGTTGCTAGTGACTGCTACCCCACCTCGACCACTATATTTTCCCCAGATACTTGCTACTGTGGAGTAAGCAGGGCTAATAAAGAGGGAGAGGGGGTTTGCCTATGCAAATCATCTGCCAGGATCCTACCTGGCAGGTCATTCCATCTTACCAGCTGACACCTGGGCAGCGGCAGGTAATTTGGAGAACAGACATATACGGACAGGCCACAAAGCAAAGGTTGGGCCGTTGATTGAGGATCCCTTTAGCCATGCCTCCCTAAGTTACCGAGGTCCAGAAAAATTCCACCCTCAGCTCTCATAGAGAGGTCCTTGGCCGATCGTGGCCGATCAGGGGAGTAAAGGGTCGGGGGTGACTGCACACTGCCTCACCTTTTCACTGCTTTCTACAGTGGTAATGCTTTTGCAGAAGGGGCCAGTACAAGTGATTTTGTTCTGCGCTGTGGGAAAGTGGTTAATGTCAGTGGATAAATGTCAAACTACTTGCGCTGTTCAACACACATACATGCAGAGAAATAATGTTATGTTTTTTGGGGAAGATCTAGAGGGTCCTGCTGATGATTTATTAAACTGTCTGCTACTCTTTCTTTTACATAGAGTCTTCCCTGCCCAGGAATGTTTAAGGCATATTGTATGTCCCTCCCTTACAATGAAAACTCTGTTGAAAGCACAGAGGTACATAGGAATGGATCTGTTAAGAAATGAAACAAAAAGCCTGGAAAATGTCGAACCAGGTAGTATTTGGACTTACAAAAGACGGACTCACAGTCAAATGTGCTATCCGTTGACCCACTGACCCCCTTACCTTTTGTGTAATACTTTTGCTCTCAGTAGGGTTGTCCAAAGTTCTCTTCTTAAAGCGGCTTTCTTATAAAAAATCCTAGACCTGCTTTTTGTGGCACACATGCCTCATATCCCGTTGCTCTTGATAAACTCACATAATCTCCCCCCAATACAAGCTGTAAAAGATTTCCAGGCCTTATCCGAGCAAACTAGACGTGGGTCGAAGGTTCAGCAATCCTTAAATCAGCAGTAAAGTTAACATTGAAATCAGCCTCAGAATCTCTTCAAGGATGGTCCAACATCTATTGCTTACAGGGCTCAATCGGACAGCTTCTGGCACTGATGCCTTAAGCCACTTCCTGTTGTTGCCTTGTCCTTGATACAGCCATGGGCCCACATACACTCAGTGGTACAGAGTTTTTCTCATGTCTATGGGTCTATTGTGATGCTCTCAGGCTTGCATCACCCAGCCATTGTGATGGGGAGGGGTGTCATTTTGCAAGCACCCTGGAGCATGAATCTGTATATCTTCAAATATAATTGGCATTAAACCAAACCCTTTAGGACCAGATCAATACAGCAGCAAAGAATGCTTATTCATTGTTGTTTCCCTCTTCATTTCATACCACCCGATATTTAAATGGTGTTTGGACTTTCTACCCTCTGACATAAGGACATTTGGTATGGCAAACCTTTGACTAGATGTCCTAATCAATGGTTTGATTGACTCTCCCTTTGCACTTGCTTCAGCAACACATGTACTAATATTGGAATGATAATGTGAACATTAAATTGTCCCCTGCTCTAAAGGATGACACGCACATTCGTAAAGCATTCACTATTTTTGGCACATGACAGGACAGAAACTTTCTTAATTTGCAAGTCTTTATTTTTTAATACATGTTTTTTTAATGAAGATTGAAATTGTATGTTCATACATATTACACGACAACACAATACATTTTGCGCCAAATTCAACACTCATGCCTCAGGAGCCTTTTACTTGTGAGTCCTATTGACTGAATGAACAGCCCCCTCTCCTTCAATTTCTTGACTTGTACTTTTAGAAGTGGCACGCTTCTTTTGTTTTTTTATCCCATTTTACCAAACTCCGTTTTATCAGTTTCCACCTTGTTGTGCACTCCAGCGTAAACTGCTTTAAGGTGCTATTTGCAAACATTGTTCTGAACTACAGCTTTACTTGCTTCTAGGCCTTAATCTTTAATTGGGGCTGAGCAGTGTACTCTGGCTTTGGCTGCTTTTAGTTGGTTGGTTTCTTTTTTGATTTCTGTAACTTTCAAAGAGTCCCATTGTGAAATACCGTTGTCAGAATGTGCTACAGTGCATGAAAACTTAAAATAAATGGTTGTGAGAGGGAGAGGGGGAGGGAGGGGGCGGGGGGAGAAAGAGAGCGGGCGGGAGGGGGAAGGTTAAGGAGGGAGGGAGAGAGAGAGAGAGAGAGAGAGAGAGAGAGAGAGAGAGAGAAAAAACAAAGAAAATATGGTATTCGGGGGGGCTATGTTTTTACATGGAAAAGATTTTAGGCTTTTAATCAAGTGGAAAGAGGCTCTGTGGCTGGTATCTCAGCCTGTTGATGCTTTGTTGAGTTGCTTGGAACATGCAACAAAGGTGACCTGAAGCACTCCCGACCAGGTTGCATGTCTCTAATTTACTGAAATCCCACAGACCTCCTCCATGTGCCACAAAGTACCTGAGCTCTGCAGTTGTTCCCCACAAGTCGCCAAGCTCCCCAGATTTACTTTCTCAGAGTTGCTAGTTACTGCTACACCACCTCGACCACTATATTTTCCCCAGATACTTGCTACTGTGCAGAAAGCAGGGCTAAGAGAGAGGGAGAAGGGGTGTGCCTATGCAAATCATCTGCCAGGATCATTCCTGGGAGGTCATTCCATCCCACCAAATGACACCCGAGCAGCGGCACATAATTTGGAGAACAGAAATATTCGGACAGGCCACAAAGCAAAGGCTGGGCCGTTGATTGAGGAACCCTTTAGCCATGTCTCCCTAAGTTACCGAGGTCCAGAAAAATTCCACCCTCAGCTCTCATAGAGAGGTCCTTGGCCGATCGTGGCCGATCAGGGCCGTGAAGGGTCGGGGTGACTGCACACTGCCTCACCTTTTCACTGCTTTCTACAGCGGTAATGCTTTTGCAGAAGGGACCTGTACAAGTGATTTTATTCTGCGCTGTGGGAAAGTGACATTTAACCACTGGCATTAAGCAAACGACTTGTGCTGCTCAACGCACATACATGCAGAGAAATCATTTCATGTTTTTTGGGGAAGGTCTAGAGGGTCCTGCTGATTATTTATGAAGCTGTACGCTACTCTTGCTTTTACAGAGAGTCTTCCCTGCCCAGGAATGTTTAAGGCATACTGTATATCCCTCCCTTACAATGAAAACTCTGTTAAAAGCACAGAGGTACATAGGAATGGATCTGTTAAGAAATGAAACGAAAAACCTGGACAAAATGTCGAAACGGGTAGGATTTGGACTTAGCACATCTGACTGTGAGTCAGTTAATTGTATCTCTTCACCCACTGACCCCCTTTCCTTTTGTGTAATCCTTTTGCTCTCAATAGGATTTTCCAAAGTGGCTTTCATATAAAAGATCATAGACCTGCATTTTGTGGCACACAAGCCTCATATCCCGTTGCTCTTTATAAATTCACATCATCTCCCACCAATACAAGCTGTAAAAGATTTTCAGGGCTTAGCCAAGCAAACTAGACTTGGGTCGAAGGTTAAGCAATCCTTAAATCAGCAGCAGAGTTAACATTGAAATCAGCCTCAGAATCTCTTAAGGGATGGTCCAACATCTGTTGCTTGCAGCACGCAATGGGGCAGCCTGGGTGCTGACAGCTTAAGCCAGCTCCTGTTCTTGCCTTGTCCTTGATCCAGCCATGGGCCCACATGCACTCAGAGGAATAGAGTGTTTCTCGTGTCTATGGGTCTGCCGTGATGCTCTCACGCTTGCATCACCCAGCCTTCGTGATGGGGAGGGTGTGTCAATTTGCAAGCACCCTGCAGCATGAATCTGTTTATCTTTAAATATAATTGCCATTAAACCAAACCCTTTAGGACCGGATCAATATGGCAGAAAAAGAATGCTGATGTATTGCTGTTTGCCTCTTAATTTCATACCATCCAACATATAAATGGTGTTTGGTCAATGATTTGCCATATCAAATGTCCTTATGTCACAGGCAGAAAGTTCAGAGGTCCTAATCAATGGTTTGGTTGGCTCTCCCTTTGCGCTTGCCTTAAGGCGCCAGCACCAGAGGCTGCCCGATTGCGCCCTGAAAGCAACCAATGTTGACCCATCCTTTAAGAGATTCTGAGGCTGATTTCAATGTTATTTTTGCTGCTGATTTAACGATTGCTCAACCTTCGACCCACGTCTAGTTTCCTTGGCTATGCCCTTGACATCTTTTACAGCTTGCATTGGTGGGAGATGATGTGAGTTTATCGAGAGCAACGGGATATGAGGCATGTGGGCCATAAAAAACAGCTCTGGGATTTTTTTTTAATAAGAAAGCCCCTTTAAGTAGGGAACTTTGGATGGACAGCCCTGCTGAGAGCAAAAGGATTACACAAAAGATAAGGGGGTCAGTGGGTCAAGGGATAGCACATCTGACTGTGAGTCAGTTTATTGTTAGTCCAAATCCTACCTGTTTCAACATTTTTCCAGGCTTTTTGTTTAATTTCTTAACAGATCCATTCCTATGTAGCTCAGCAACACATGTACTAATATTGGAATGATAATGGGAACATTGAATTGGCCCCTGCTCTGAAGGATGACACGTACATTTGTAAAGCATTCACTATTTTTAGCACATGACGGGACAGAAACTTTGTTAATTTGCAAGTCTTTATTTTTTAATTCATCTTTATTGATGAAGATTGAAATTGTATGTTCATAGGGGCTGACGCCTGGGCAGCGGCAGGCAATTTGGAGAACAGAAATATTATTCATACATATTAAACAACAACACAATACATTTTGCGCCAAATTCAACACTAATGCCTCAGGAGCCTTTTACTTGTGAGTCCTAGTGACTGAATGAACAGCCCCGTCCCCTTCAATTTCTTGACTTGTACTTTTAGAAGTGGCACGGTTCCCATTCGACCAAATTCAGTATTATCACTTTCCCCATTGTTGTGCACGCCAGCGTAAACTGCTTTAAGGTGCTATTTGCAAACATCGCTCTGAACTACAGCTTTATTTGCTTCTAGGCCTTTATCTTTAATTGGGGCTGAGCAGTGTACTCTGGATTTGGCTGCTTTTAGTTGGTTGATTTCTTTTTTGATTTCTGTAACCTTCAAAGAGTCCCATTGTGAAATACCATTGTCAGAATATGCTACAGTGCATGAAAACTTAAAATAAATGGTTGTGAGAGGGAGAGGGAGAGGGGGAGGGAGGGGGCGGGGGGAGAAAGAGAGCGGGCGGGAGGGAGGAAGGAGGGAGGGAAGGAGGAAGGGAGAGAAAGAGAGAGACAGAGAGAGAGGAAACAAAGAAAATATGGTATTCGGGGGTTGGGGGGCTATGTTTTTACATGGAAAAGATTTTAGGCTTTTAATCAAGTGGAAATGGCTCTGCCTGTTGATGCTTTGTTGAGTTGCTTGGAACATGCAAGGAAGGAGACCTGAAGCACTCCCAACCAGGTTGCATGTCTCCAAGTTACTGAAATCCCACAGACCTCCTCCCTGTGCCACAAAGTTCTGGGCACTGAGCTCTGTAGTTCCCCACAAGTCGCAAAGCACCCCAGATTTACTTTCTCAAAGTTGCTAGTGACTGCTACCCCACCTCGACCACTATATTTTCCCCAGATACTTGCTACTGTGGAGTAAGCAGGGCTAATAAAGAGGGAGAGGGGGTTTGCCTATGCAAATCATCTGCCAGGATCCTACCTGGCAGGTCATTCCATCTTACCAGCTGACACCTGGGCAGCGGCAGGTAATTTGGAGAACAGACATATACGGACAGGCCACAAAGCAAAGGTTGGGCCGTTGATTGAGGATCCCTTTAGCCATGCCTCCCTAAGTTACCGAGGTCCAGAAAAATTCCACCCTCAGCTCTCATAGAGAGGTCCTTGGCCGATCGTGGCCGATCAGGGGAGTAAAGGGTCGGGGGTGACTGCACACTGCCTCACCTTTTCACTGCTTTCTACAGTGGTAATGCTTTTGCAGAAGGGGCCAGTACAAGTGATTTTGTTCTGCGCTGTGGGAAAGTGGTTAATGTCAGTGGATAAATGTCAAACTACTTGCGCTGTTCAACACACATACATGCAGAGAAATAATGTTATGTTTTTTGGGGAAGATCTAGAGGGTCCTGCTGATGATTTATTAAACTGTCTGCTACTCTTTCTTTTACATAGAGTCTTCCCTGCCCAGGAATGTTTAAGGCATATTGTATGTCCCTCCCTTACAATGAAAACTCTGTTGAAAGCACAGAGGTACATAGGAATGGATCTGTTAAGAAATGAAACAAAAAGCCTGGAAAATGTCGAACCAGGTAGTATTTGGACTTACAAAAGACGGACTCACAGTCAAATGTGCTATCCGTTGACCCACTGACCCCCTTACCTTTTGTGTAATACTTTTGCTCTCAGTAGGGTTGTCCAAAGTTCTCTTCTTAAAGCGGCTTTCTTATAAAAAATCCTAGACCTGCTTTTTGTGGCACACATGCCTCATATCCCGTTGCTCTTGATAAACTCACATAATCTCCCCCCAATACAAGCTGTAAAAGATTTCCAGGCCTTATCCGAGCAAACTAGACGTGGGTCGAAGGTTCAGCAATCCTTAAATCAGCAGTAAAGTTAACATTGAAATCAGCCTCAGAATCTCTTCAAGGATGGTCCAACATCTATTGCTTACAGGGCTCAATCGGACAGCTTCTGGCACTGATGCCTTAAGCCACTTCCTGTTGTTGCCTTGTCCTTGATACAGCCATGGGCCCACATACACTCAGTGGTACAGAGTTTTTCTCATGTCTATGGGTCTATTGTGATGCTCTCAGGCTTGCATCACCCAGCCATTGTGATGGGGAGGGGTGTCATTTTGCAAGCACCCTGGAGCATGAATCTGTATATCTTCAAATATAATTGGCATTAAACCAAACCCTTTAGGACCAGATCAATACAGCAGCAAAGAATGCTTATTCATTGTTGTTTCCCTCTTCATTTCATACCACCCGATATTTAAATGGTGTTTGGACTTTCTACCCTCTGACATAAGGACATTTGGTATGGCAAACCTTTGACTAGATGTCCTAATCAATGGTTTGATTGACTCTCCCTTTGCACTTGCTTCAGCAACACATGTACTAATATTGGAATGATAATGTGAACATTAAATTGTCCCCTGCTCTAAAGGATGACACGCACATTCGTAAAGCATTCACTATTTTTGGCACATGACAGGACAGAAACTTTCTTAATTTGCAAGTCTTTATTTTTTAAAACATGTTTTTTTAATGAAGATTGAAATTGTATGTTCATACATATTACACGACAACACAATACATTTTGCGCCAAATTCAACACTCATGCCTCAGGAGCCTTTTACTTGTGAGTCCTATTGACTGAATGAACAGCCCCCTCTCCTTCAATTTCTTGACTTGTACTTTTAGAAGTGGCACGCTTCTTTTGTTTTTTTATCCCATTTTACCAAACTCCGTTTTATCAGTTTCCACCTTGTTGTGCACTCCAGCGTAAACTGCTTTAAGGTGCTATTTGCAAACATTGTTCTGAACTACAGCTTTACTTGCTTCTAGGCCTTAATCTTTAATTGGGGCTGAGCAGTGTACTCTGGCTTTGGCTGCTTTTAGTTGGTTGGTTTCTTTTTTGATTTCTGTAACTTTCAAAGAGTCCCATTGTGAAATACCGTTGTCAGAATGTGCTACAGTGCATGAAAACTTAAAATAAATGGTTGTGAGAGGGAGAGGGGGAGGGAGGGGGCGGGGGGAGAAAGAGAGCGGGCGGGAGGGGGAAGGTTAAGGAGGGAGGGAGAGAGAGAGAGAGAGAGAGAGAGAGAGAGAGAGAGAGAGAAAAAACAAAGAAAATATGGTATTCGGGGGGGCTATGTTTTTACATGGAAAAGATTTTAGGCTTTTAATCAAGTGGAAAGAGGCTCTGTGGCTGGTATCTCAGCCTGTTGATGCTTTGTTGAGTTGCTTGGAACATGCAACAAAGGTGACCTGAAGCACTCCCGACCAGGTTGCATGTCTCTAATTTACTGAAATCCCACAGACCTCCTCCGTGTGCCACAAAGTACCTGAGCTCTGCAGTTGTTCCCCACAAGTCGCCAAGCTCCCCAGATTTACTTTCTCAGAGTTGCTAGTTACTGCTACACCACCTCGACCACTATATTTTCCCCAGATACTTGCTACTGTGCAGAAAGCAGGGCTAAGAGAGAGGGAGAAGGGGTGTGCCTATGCAAATCATCTGCCAGGATCATTCCTGGGAGGTCATTCCATCCCACCAAATGACACCCGAGCAGCGGCACATAATTTGGAGAACAGAAATATTCGGACAGGCCACAAAGCAAAGGCTGGGCCGTTGATTGAGGAACCCTTTAGCCATGTCTCCCTAAGTTACCGAGGTCCAGAAAAATTCCACCCTCAGCTCTCATAGAGAGGTCCTTGGCCGATCGTGGCCGATCAGGGCCGTGAAGGGTCGGGGTGACTGCACACTGCCTCACCTTTTCACTGCTTTCTACAGCGGTAATGCTTTTGCAGAAGGGACCTGTACAAGTGATTTTATTCTGCGCTGTGGGAAAGTGACATTTAACCACTGGCATTAAGCAAACGACTTGCGCTGCTCAACGCACATACATGCAGAGAAATCATTTCATGTTTTTTGGGGAAGGTCTAGAGGGTCCTGCTGATTATTTATGAAGCTGTACGCTACTCTTGCTTTTACAGAGAGTCTTCCCTGCCCAGGAATGTTTAAGGCATACTGTATATCCCTCCCTTACAATGAAAACTCTGTTAAAAGCACAGAGGTACATAGGAATGGATCTGTTAAGAAATGAAACGAAAAACCTGGACAAAATGTCGAAACGGGTAGGATTTGGACTTAGCACATCTGACTGTGAGTCAGTTAATTGTATCTCTTCACCCACTGACCCCCTTTCCTTTTGTGTAATCCTTTTGCTCTCAATAGGATTTTCCAAAGTGGCTTTCATATAAAAGATCATAGACCTGCATTTTGTGGCACACAAGCCTCATATCCCGTTGCTCTTTATAAATTCACATCATCTCCCACCAATACAAGCTGTAAAAGATTTTCAGGGCTTAGCCAAGCAAACTAGACTTGGGTCGAAGGTTAAGCAATCCTTAAATCAGCAGCAGAGTTAACATTGAAATCAGCCTCAGAATCTCTTAAGGGATGGTCCAACATCTGTTGCTTGCAGCACGCAATGGGGCAGCCTGGGTGCTGACAGCTTAAGCCAGCTCCTGTTGTTGCCTTGTCCTTGATCCAGCCATGGGCCCACATGCACTCAGAGGAATAGAGTGTTTCTCGTGTCTATGGGTCTGCCGTGATGCTCTCACGCTTGCATCACCCAGCCTTCGTGATGGGGAGGGTGTGTCAATTTGCAAGCACCCTGCAGCATGAATCTGTTTATCTTTAAATATAATTGCCATTAAACCAAACCCTTTAGGACCGGATCAATACGGCAGAAAAAGAATGCTGATGTATTGCTGTTTGCCTCTTAATTTCATACCATCCAACATATAAATGGTGTTTGGTCAATGATTTGCCATATCAAATGTCCTTATGTCACAGGCAGAAAGTTCAGAGGTCCTAATCAATGGTTTGGTTGGCTCTCCCTTTGCGCTTGCCTTAAGGCGCCAGCACCAGAGGCTGCCCGATTGCGCCCTGAAAGCAACCAATGTTGACCCATCCTTTAAGAGATTCTGAGGCTGATTTCAATGTTATTTTTGCTGCTGATTTAACGATTGCTCAACCTTCGACCCACGTCTAGTTTCCTTGGCTATGCCCTTGACATCTTTTACAGCTTGCATTGGTGGGAGATGATGTGAGTTTATCGAGAGCAACGGGATATGAGGCATGTGGGCCATAAAAAACAGCTCTGGGATTTTTTTTTAATACGAAAGCCCCTTTAAGTAGGGAACTTTGGATGGACAGCCCTGCTGAGAGCAAAAGGATTACACAAAAGATAAGGGGGTCAGTGGGTCAAGGGATAGCACATCTGACTGTGAGTCAGTTTATTGTTAGTCCAAATCCTACCTGTTTCAACATTTTTCCAGGCTTTTTGTTTAATTTCTTAACAGATCCATTCCTATGTAGCTCAGCAACACATGTACTAATATTGGAATGATAATGGGAACATTGAATTGGCCCCTGCTCTGAAGGATGACACGTACATTTGTAAAGCATTCACTATTTTTAGCACATGACGGGACAGAAACTTTGTTAATTTGCAAGTCTTTATTTTTTAATTCATCTTTATTGATGAAGATTGAAATTGTATGTTCATAGGGGCTGACGCCTGGGCAGCGGCAGGCAATTTGGAGAACAGAAATATTATTCATACATATTAAACAACAACACAATACATTTTGCGCCAAATTCAACACTAATGCCTCAGGAGCCTTTTACTTGTGAGTCCTAGTGACTGAATGAACAGCCCCGTCCCCTTCAATTTCTTGACTTGTACTTTTAGAAGTGGCACGGTTCCCATTCGACCAAATTCAGTATTATCACTTTCCCCATTGTTGTGCACGCCAGCGTAAACTGCTTTAAGGTGCTATTTGCAAACATCGCTCTGAACTACAGCTTTATTTGTTTCTAGGCCTTTATCTTTAATTGGGGCTGAGCAGTGTACTCTGGATTTGGCTGCTTTTAGTTGGTTGATTTCTTTTTTGATTTCTGTAACCTTCAAAGAGTCCCATTGTGAAATACCATTGTCAGAATATGCTACAATGCATGAAAACTTAAAATAAATGGTTGTGAGAGGGAGAGGGAGAGGGGGAGGGAGGGGGCGGGGGGAGAAAGAGAGCGGGCGGGAGGGAGGAAGGAGGGAGGGAAGGAGGAAGGGAGAGAGAGAGACAAAGAGAGAGGAAACAAAGAAAATATGGTATTCGGGGGTTGGGGGGCTATGTTTTTACATGGAAAAGATTTTAGGCTTTTAATCAAGTGGAAATGGCTCTGCCTGTTGATGCTTTGTTGAGTTGCTTGGAACATGCAAGGAAGGAGACCTGAAGCACTCCCAACCAGATTGCATGTCTCCAAGTTACTGAAATCCCACAGACCTCCTCCCTGTGCCACAAAGTTCTGGGCACTGAGCTCTGTAGTTCCCCACAAGTCGCAAAGCACCCCAGATTTACTTTCTCAAAGTTGCTAGTGACTGCTACCCCACCTCGACCACTATATTTTCCCCAGATACTTGCTACTGTGGAGTAAGCAGGGCTAATAAAGAGGGAGAGGGGGTTTGCCTATGCAAATCATCGGCCAGGATCCTACCTGGCAGGTCATTCCATCTTACCAGCTGACACCTGGGCAGCGGCAGGTAATTTGGAGAACAGACATATACGGACAGGCCACAAAGCAAAGGTTGGGCCGTTGATTGAGGATCCCTTTAGCCATGCCTCCCTAAGTTACCGAGGTCCAGAAAAATTCCACCCTCAGCTCTCATAGAGAGGTCCTTGGCCGATCGTGGCCGATCAGGGGAGTAAAGGGTCGGGGGTGACTGCACACTGCCTCACCTTTTCACTGCTTTCTACAGTGGTAATGCTTTTGCAGAAGGGGCCAGTACAAGTGATTTTGTTCTGCGCTGTGGGAAAGTGGTTAATGTCAGTGGATAAATGTCAAACTACTTGCGCTGTTCAACACACATACATGCAGAGAAATAATGTTATGTTTTTTGGGGAAGATCTAGAGGGTCCTGCTGATGATTTATTAAACTGTCTGCTACTCTTTCTTTTACATAGAGTCTTCCCTGCCCAGGAATGTTTAAGGCATATTGTATGTCCCTCCCTTACAATGAAAACTCTGTTGAAAGCACAGAGGTACATAGGAATGGATCTGTTAAGAAATGAAACAAAAAGCCTGGAAAATGTCGAACCAGGTAGTATTTGGACTTACAAAAGACGGACTCACAGTCAAATGTGCTATCCGTTGACCCACTGACCCCCTTACCTTTTGTGTAATACTTTTGCTCTCAGTAGGGTTGTCCAAAGTTCTCTTCTTAAAGCGGCTTTCTTATAAAAAATCCTAGACCTGCTTTTTGTGGCACACATGCCTCATATCCCGTTGCTCTTGATAAACTCACATAATCTCCCCCCAATACAAGCTGTAAAAGATTTCCAGGCCTTATCCGAGCAAACTAGACGTGGGTCGAAGGTTCAGCAATCCTTAAATCAGCAGTAAAGTTAACATTGAAATCAGCCTCAGAATCTCTTCAAGGATGGTCCAACATCTATTGCTTACAGGGCTCAATCGGACAGCTTCTGGCACTGATGCCTTAAGCCACTTCCTGTTGTTGCCTTGTCCTTGATACAGCCATGGGCCCACATACACTCAGTGGTACAGAGTTTTTCTCATGTCTATGGGTCTATTGTGATGCTCTCAGGCTTGCATCACCCAGCCATTGTGATGGGGAGGGGTGTCATTTTGCAAGCACCCTGGAGCATGAATCTGTATATCTTCAAACATAATTGGCATTAAACCAAACCCTTTAGGACCAGATCAATACAGCAGCAAAGAATGCTTATTCATTGTTGTTTCCCTCTTCATTTCATACCACCCGATATTTAAATGGTGTTTGGACTTTCTACCCTCTGACATAAGGACATTTGGTATGGCAAACCTTTGACTAGATGTCCTAATCAATGGTTTGATTGACTCTCCCTTTGCACTTGCTTCAGCAACACATGTACTAATATTGGAATGATAATGTGAACATTAAATTGTCCCCTGCTCTAAAGGATGACACGCACATTCGTAAAGCATTCACTATTTTTGGCACATGACAGGACAGAAACTTTCTTAATTTGCAAGTCTTTATTTTTTAATACATGTTTTTTTAATGAAGATTGAAATTGTATGTTCATACATATTACACGACAACACAATACATTTTGCGCCAAATTCAACACTCATGCCTCAGGAGCCTTTTACTTGTGAGTCCTATTGACTGAATGAACAGCCCCCTCTCCTTCAATTTCTTGACTTGTACTTTTAGAAGTGGCACGCTTCTTTTGTTTTTTTATCCCATTTTACCAAACTCCGTTTTATCAGTTTCCACCTTGTTGTGCACTCCAGCGTAAACTGCTTTAAGGTGCTATTTGCAAACATTGTTCTGAACTACAGCTTTACTTGCTTCTAGGCCTTAATCTTTAATTGGGGCTGAGCAGTGTACTCTGGCTTTGGCTGCTTTTAGTTGGTTGGTTTCTTTTTTGATTTCTGTAACTTTCAAAGAGTCCCATTGTGCAATACCGTTGTCAGAATGTGCTACAGTGCATGAAAACTTAAAATAAATGGTTGTGAGAGGGAGAGGGGGCGGGGGGAGAAAGAGAGCGGGCGGGAGGGGGAAGGTTAAGGAGGGAGGGAGAGAGAGAGAGAGAGAGAGAGAGAGAGAGAGAGAGAGAGAGAGAGAGAGAGAGAGAGAGAGAGAGAGAGAGAGAGAGAGAGAGAGAGAGAGAGAGAAAACAAAGAAAATATGGTATTCGGGGGGGCTATGTTTTTACATGGAAAAGATTTTAGGCTTTTAATCAAGTGGAAAGAGGCTCTGTGGCTGGTATCTCAGCCTGTTGATGCTTTGTTGAGTTGCTTGGAACATGCAACAAAGGTGACCTGAAGCACTCCCGACCAGGTTGCATGTCTCTAATTTACTGAAATCCCACAGACCTCCTCCGTGTGCCACAAAGTACCTGAGCTCTGCAGTTGTTCCCCACAAGTCGCCAAGCTCCCCAGATTTACTTTCTCAGAGTTGCTAGTTACTGCTACCCCACCTCGACCACTATATTTTCCCCAGATACTTGCTACTGTGCAGAAAGCAGGGCTAAGAGAGAGGGAGAAGGGGTGTGCCTATGCAAATCATCTGCCAGGATCATTCCTGGGAGGTCATTCCATCCCACCAAATGACACCCGAGCAGCGGCACATAATTTGGAGAACAGAAATATTCGGACAGGCCACAAAGCAAAGGCTGGGCCGTTGATTGAGGAACCCTTTAGCCATGTATCCCTAAGTTACCGAGGTCCAGAAAAATTCCACCCTCAGCTCTCATAGAGAGGTCCTTGGCCGATCGTGGCCGATCAGGGCCGTGAAGGGTCGGGGTGACTGCACACTGCCTCACCTTTTCACTGCTTTCTACAGCGGTAATGCTTTTGCAGAAGGGACCTGTACAAGTGATTTTATTCTGCGCTGTGGGAAAGTGACATTTAACCACTGGCATTAAGCAAACGACTTGCGCTGCTCAACGCACATACATGCAGAGAAATAATGTTATGTTTTTTGGGGAAGATCTAGAGGGTCCTGCTGATGATTTATTAAACTGTCTGCTACTCTTTCTTTTACATAGAGTCTTCCCTGCCCAGGAATGTTTAAGGCATATTGTATGTCCCTCCCTTACAATGAAAACTCTGTTGAAAGCACAGAGGTACATAGGAATGGATCTGTTAAGAAATGAAACAAAAAGCCTGGAAAATGTCGAACCAGGTAGTATTTGGACTTACAAAAGACGGACTCACAGTCAAATGTGCTATCCGTTGACCCACTGACCCCCTTACCTTTTGTGTAATACTTTTGCTCTCAGTAGGGTTGTCCAAAGTTCTCTTCTTAAAGCGGCTTTCTTATAAAAAATCCTAGACCTGCTTTTTGTGGCACACATGCCTCATATCCCGTTGCTCTTGATAAACTCACATCATCTCCCCCCAATACAAGCTGTAAAAGATTTCCAGGCCTTATCCGAGCAAACTAGACGTGGGTCGAAGGTTCAGCAATCCTTAAATCAGCAGTAAAGTTAACATTGAAATCAGCCTCAGAATCTCTTCAAGGATGGTCCAACATCTATTGCTTACAGGGCTCAATCGGACAGCTTCTGGCACTGATGCCTTAAGCCACTTCCTGTTGTTGCCTTGTCCTTGATACAGCCATGGGCCCACATACACTCAGTGGTACAGAGTTTTTCTCATGTCTATGGGTCTATTGTGATGCTCTCAGGCTTGCATCACCCAGCCATTGTGATGGGGAGGGGTGTCATTTTGCAAGCACCCTGGAGCATGAATCTGTATATCTTCAAATATAATTGGCATTAAACCAAACCCTTTAGGACCAGATCAATACAGCAGCAAAGAATGCTTATTCATTGTTGTTTCCCTCTTCATTTCATACCACCCGATATTTAAATGGTGTTTGGACTTTCTACCCTCTGACATAAGGACATTTGGTATGGCAAACCTTTGACTAGATGTCCTAATCAATGGTTTGATTGACTCTCCCTTTGCACTTGCTTCAGCAACACATGTACTAATATTGGAATGATAATGTGAACATTAAATTGTCCCCTGCTCTAAAGGATGACACGCACATTCGTAAAGCATTCACTATTTTTGGCACATGACAGGACAGAAACTTTCTTAATTTGCAAGTCTTTATTTTTTAATACATGTTTTTTTAATGAAGATTGAAATTGTATGTTCATACATATTACACGACAACACACTACATTTTGCGCCAAATTCAACACTCATGCCTCAGGAGCCTTTTACTTGTGAGTCCTATTGACTGAATGAACAGCCCCCTCTCCTTCAATTTCTTGACTTGTACTTTTAGAAGTGGCAAGCTTCTTTTGTTTTTTTATCCCATTTTACCAAACTCCGTTTTATCAGTTTCCACCTTGTTGTGCACTCCAGCGTAAACTGCTTTAAGGTGCTATTTGCAAACATTGTTCTGAACTACAGCTTTACTTGCTTCTAGGCCTTAATCTTTAATTGGGGCTGAGCAGTGTACTCTGGCTTTGGCTGCTTTTAGTTGGTTGGTTTCTTTTTTGATTTCTGTAACTTTCAAAGAGTCCCATTGTGAAATACCGTTGTCAGAATGTGCTACAGTGCATGAAAACTTAAAATAAATGGTTGTGAGAGGGAGAGGGGGAGGGAGAGAGAGAGAGAGAGAGAGAGAGAGAGAGAGAAAAAACAAAGAAAATATGGTATTCGGGGGGGCTATGTTTTTACATGGAAAAGATTTTAGGCTTTTAATCAAGTGGAAAGAGGCTCTGTGGCTGGTATCTCAGCCTGTTGATGCTTTGTTGAGTTGCTTGGAACATGCAACAAAGGTGACCTGAAGCACTCCCGACCAGGTTGCATGTCTCTAATTTACTGAAATCCCACAGACCTCCTCCGTGTGCCACAAAGTACCTGAGCTCTGCAGTTGTTCCCCACAAGTCGCCAAGCTCCCCAGATTTACTTTCTCAGAGTTGCTAGTTACTGCTACCCCACCTCGACCACTATATTTTCCCCAGATACTTGCTACTGTGCAGAAAGCAGGGCTAAGAGAGAGGGAGAAGGGGTGTGCCTATGCAAATCATCTGCCAGGATCATTCCTGGGAGGTCATTCCATCCCACCAAATGACACCCGAGCAGCGGCACATAATTTGGAGAACAGAAATATTCGGACAGGCCACAAAGCAAAGGCTGGGCCGTTGATTGAGGAACCCTTTAGCCATGTCTCCCTAAGTTACCGAGGTCCAGAAAAATTCCACCCTCAGCTCTCATAGAGAGGTCCTTGGCCGATCGTGGCCGATCAGGGCCGTGAAGGGTCGGGGTGACTGCACACTGCCTCACCTTTTCACTGCTTTCTACAGCGGTAATGCTTTTGCAGAAGGGACCTGTACAAGTGATTTTATTCTGCGCTGTGGGAAAGTGACATTTAACCACTGGCATTAAGCAAACGACTTGCGCTGCTCAACGCACATACATGCAGAGAAATCATTTCATGTTTTTTGGGGAAGGTCTAGAGGGTCCTGCTGATTATTTATGAAGCTGTACGCTACTCTTGCTTTTACAGAGAGTCTTCCCTGCCCAGGAATGTTTAAGGCATACTGTATATCCCTCCCTTACAATGAAAACTCTGTTAAAAGCACAGAGGTACATAGGAATGGATCTGTTAAGAAATGAAACGAAAAACCTGGACAAAATGTCGAAACGGGTAGGATTTGGACTTAGCACATCTGACTGTGAGTCAGTTAATTGTATCTCTTCACCCACTGACCCCCTTTCCTTTTGTGTAATCCTTTTGCTCTCAATAGGATTTTCCAAAGTGGCTTTCATATAAAAGATCATAGACCTGCATTTTGTGGCACACAAGCCTCATATCCCGTTGCTCTTTATAAATTCACATCATCTCCCACCAATACAAGCTGTAAAAGATTTTCAGGGCTTAGCCAAGCAAACTAGACTTGGGTCGAAGGTTAAGCAATCCTTAAATCAGCAGCAGAGTTAACATTGAAATCAGCCTCAGAATCTCTTAAGGGATGGTCCAACATCTGTTGCTTGCAGCACGCAATGGGGCAGCCTGGGTGCTGACAGCTTAAGCCAGCTCCTGTTCTTGCCTTGTCCTTGATCCAGCCATGGGCCCACATGCACTCAGAGGAATAGAGTGTTTCTCGTGTCTATGGGTCTGCCGTGATGCTCTCACGCTTGCATCACCCAGCCTTCGTGATGGGGAGGGTGTGTCAATTTGCAAGCACCCTGCAGCATGAATCTGTTTATCTTTAAATATAATTGCCATTAAACCAAACCCTTTAGGACCGGATCAATACGGCAGAAAAAGAATGCTGATGTATTGCTGTTTGCCTCTTAATTTCATACCATCCAACATATAAATGGTGTTTGGTCAATGATTTGCCATATCAAATGTCCTTATGTCACAGGCAGAAAGTTCAGAGGTCCTAATCAATGGTTTGGTTGGCTCTCCCTTTGCGCTTGCCTTAAGGCGCCAGCACCAGAGGCTGCCCGATTGCGCCCTGAAAGCAACCAATGTTGACCCATCCTTTAAGAGATTCTGAGGCTGATTTCAATGTTATTTTTGCTGCTGATTTAACGATTGCTCAACCTTCGACCCACGTCTAGTTTCCTTGGCTATGCCCTTGACATCTTTTACAGCTTGCATTGGTGGGAGATGATGTGAGTTTATCGAGAGCAACGGGATATGAGGCATGTGGGCCATAAAAAACAGCTCTGGGATTTTTTTTTAATAAGAAAGCCCCTTTAAGTAGGGAACTTTGGATGGACAGCCCTGCTGAGAGCAAAAGGATTACACAAAAGATAAGGGGGTCAGTGGGTCAAGGGATAGCACATCTGACTGTGAGTCAGTTTATTGTTAGTCCAAATCCTACCTGTTTCAACATTTTTCCAGGCTTTTTGTTTAATTTCTTAACAGATCCATTCCTATGTAGCTCAGCAACACATGTACTAATATTGGAATGATAATGGGAACATTGAATTGGCCCCTGCTCTGAAGGATGACACGTACATTTGTAAAGCATTCACTATTTTTAGCACATGACGGGACAGAAACTTTGTTAATTTGCAAGTCTTTATTTTTTAATTCATCTTTATTGATGAAGATTGAAATTGTATGTTCATAGGGGCTGACGCCTGGGCAGCGGCAGGCAATTTGGAGAACAGAAATATTATTCATACATATTAAACAACAACACAATACATTTTGCGCCAAATTCAACACTAATGCCTCAGGAGCCTTTTACTTGTGAGTCCTAGTGACTGAATGAACAGCCCCGTCCCCTTCAATTTCTTGACTTGTACTTTTAGAAGTGGCACGGTTCCCATTCGACCAAATTCAGTATTATCACTTTCCCCATTGTTGTGCACGCCAGCGTAAACTGCTTTAAGGTGCTATTTGCAAACATCGCTCTGAACTACAGCTTTATTTGTTTCTAGGCCTTTATCTTTAATTGGGGCTGAGCAGTGTACTCTGGATTTGGCTGCTTTTAGTTGGTTGATTTCTTTTTTGATTTCTGTAACCTTCAAAGAGTCCCATTGTGAAATACCATTGTCAGAATATGCTACAGTGCATGAAAACTTAAAATAAATGGTTGTGAGAGGGAGAGGGAGAGGGGGAGGGAGGGGGCGGGGGGAGAAAGAGAGCGGGCGGGAGGGAGGAAGGAGGGAGGGAAGGAGGAAGGGAGAGAGAGAGACAGAGAGAGAGGAAACAAAGAAAATATGGTATTCGGGGGTTGGGGGGCTATGTTTTTACATGGAAAAGATTTTAGGCTTTTAATCAAGTGGAAATGGCTCTGCCTGTTGATGCTTTGTTGAGTTGCTTGGAACATGCAAGGAAGGAGACCTGAAGCACTCCCAACCAGATTGCATGTCTCCAAGTTACTGAAATCCCACAGACCTCCTCCCTGTGCCACAAAGTTCTGGGCACTGAGCTCTGTAGTTCCCCACAAGTCGCAAAGCACCCCAGATTTACTTTCTCAAAGTTGCTAGTGACTGCTACCCCACCTCGACCACTATATTTTCCCCAGATACTTGCTACTGTGGAGTAAGCAGGGCTAATAAAGAGGGAGAGGGGGTTTGCCTATGCAAATCATCGGCCAGGATCCTACCTGGCAGGTCATTCCATCTTACCAGCTGACACCTGGGCAGCGGCAGGTAATTTGGAGAACAGACATATACGGACAGGCCACAAAGCAAAGGTTGGGCCGTTGATTGAGGATCCCTTTAGCCATGCCTCCCTAAGTTACCGAGGTCCAGAAAAATTCCACCCTCAGCTCTCATAGAGAGGTCCTTGGCCGATCGTGGCCGATCAGGGGAGTAAAGGGTCGGGGGTGACTGCACACTGCCTCACCTTTTCACTGCTTTCTACAGTGGTAATGCTTTTGCAGAAGGGGCCAGTACAAGTGATTTTGTTCTGCGCTGTGGGAAAGTGGTTAATGTCAGTGGATAAATGTCAAACTACTTGCGCTGTTCAACACACATACATGCAGAGAAATAATGTTATGTTTTTTGGGGAAGATCTAGAGGGTCCTGCTGATGATTTATTAAACTGTCTGCTACTCTTTCTTTTACATAGAGTCTTCCCTGCCCAGGAATGTTTAAGGCATATTGTATGTCCCTCCCTTACAATGAAAACTCTGTTGAAAGCACAGAGGTACATAGGAATGGATCTGTTAAGAAATGAAACAAAAAGCCTGGAAAATGTCGAACCAGGTAGTATTTGGACTTACAAAAGACGGACTCACAGTCAAATGTGCTATCCGTTGACCCACTGACCCCCTTACCTTTTGTGTAATACTTTTGCTCTCAGTAGGGTTGTCCAAAGTTCTCTTCTTAAAGCGGCTTTCTTATAAAAAATCCTAGACCTGCTTTTTGTGGCACACATGCCTCATATCCCGTTGCTCTTGATAAACTCACATCATCTCCCCCCAATACAAGCTGTAAAAGATTTCCAGGCCTTATCCGAGCAAACTAGACGTGGGTCGAAGGTTCAGCAATCCTTAAATCAGCAGTAAAGTTAACATTGAAATCAGCCTCAGAATCTCTTCAAGGATGGTCCAACATCTATTGCTTACAGGGCTCAATCGGACAGCTTCTGGCACTGATGCCTTAAGCCACTTCCTGTTGTTGCCTTGTCCTTGATACAGCCATGGGCCCACATACACTCAGTGGTACAGAGTTTTTCTCATGTCTATGGGTCTATTGTGATGCTCTCAGGCTTGCATCACCCAGCCATTGTGATGGGGAGGGGTGTCATTTTGCAAGCACCCTGGAGCATGAATCTGTATATCTTCAAACATAATTGGCATTAAACCAAACCCTTTAGGACCAGATCAATACAGCAGCAAAGAATGCTTATTCATTGTTGTTTCCCTCTTCATTTCATACCACCCGATATTTAAATGGTGTTTGGACTTTCTACCCTCTGACATAAGGACATTTGGTATGGCAAACCTTTGACTAGATGTCCTAATCAATGGTTTGATTGACTCTCCCTTTGCACTTGCTTCAGCAACACATGTACTAATATTGGAATGATAATGTGAACATTAAATTGTCCCCTGCTCTAAAGGATGACACGCACATTCGTAAAGCATTCACTATTTTTGGCACATGACAGGACAGAAACTTTCTTAATTTGCAAGTCTTTATTTTTTAATACATGTTTTTTTAATGAAGATTGAAATTGTATGTTCATACATATTACACGACAACACAATACATTTTGCGCCAAATTCAACACTCATGCCTCAGGAGCCTTTTACTTGTGAGTCCTATTGACTGAATGAACAGCCCCCTCTCCTTCAATTTCTTGACTTGTACTTTTAGAAGTGGCACGCTTCTTTTGTTTTTTTATCCCATTTTACCAAACTCCGTTTTATCAGTTTCCACCTTGTTGTGCACTCCAGCGTAAACTGCTTTAAGGTGCTATTTGCAAACATTGTTCTGAACTACAGCTTTACTTGCTTCTAGGCCTTAATCTTTAATTGGGGCTGAGCAGTGTACTCTGGCTTTGGCTGCTTTTAGTTGGTTGGTTTCTTTTTTGATTTCTGTAACTTTCAAAGAGTCCCATTGTGCAATACCGTTGTCAGAATGTGCTACAGTGCATGAAAACTTAAAATAAATGGTTGTGAGAGGGAGAGGGGGAGGGAGGGGGCGGGGGGAGAAAGAGAGCGGGCGGGAGGGGGAAGGTTAAGGAGGGAGGGAGAGAGAGAGAGAGAGAGAGAGAGAGAGAGAGAGAGAGAGAGAGAGAGAGAGAGAGAGAGAGAGAGAGAGAGAGAGAGAGAGAGAGAGAGAGAGAGAGAGAGAGAAAACAAAGAAAATATGGTATTCGGGGGGGCTATGTTTTTACATGGAAAAGATTTTAGGCTTTTAATCAAGTGGAAAGAGGCTCTGTGGCTGGTATCTCAGCCTGTTGATGCTTTGTTGAGTTGCTTGGAACATGCAACAAAGGTGACCTGAAGCACTCCCGACCAGGTTGCATGTCTCTAATTTACTGCAATCCCACAGACCTCCTCCGTGTGCCACAAAGTACCTGAGCTCTGCAGTTGTTCCCCACAAGTCGCCAAGCTCCCCAGATTTACTTTCTCAGAGTTGCTAGTTACTGCTACCCCACCTCGACCACTATATTTTCCCCAGATACTTGCTACTGTGCAGAAAGCAGGGCTAAGAGAGAGGGAGAAGGGGTGTGCCTATGCAAATCATCTGCCAGGATCATTCCTGGGAGGTCATTCCATCCCACCAAATGACACCCGAGCAGCGGCACATAATTTGGAGAACAGAAATATTCGGACAGGCCACAAAGCAAAGGCTGGGCCGTTGATTGAGGAACCCTTTAGCCATGTATCCCTAAGTTACCGAGGTCCAGAAAAATTCCACCCTCAGCTCTCATAGAGAGGTCCTTGGCCGATCGTGGCCGATCAGGGCCGTGAAGGGTCGGGGTGACTGCACACTGCCTCACCTTTTCACTGCTTTCTACAGCGGTAATGCTTTTGCAGAAGGGACCTGTACAAGTGATTTTATTCTGCGCTGTGGGAAAGTGACATTTAACCACTGGCATTAAGCAAACGACTTGCGCTGCTCAACGCACATACATGCAGAGAAATAATGTTATGTTTTTTGGGGAAGATCTAGAGGGTCCTGCTGATGATTTATTAAACTGTCTGCTACTCTTTCTTTTACATAGAGTCTTCCCTGCCCAGGAATGTTTAAGGCATATTGTATGTCCCTCCCTTACAATGAAAACTCTGTTGAAAGCACAGAGGTACATAGGAATGGATCTGTTAAGAAATGAAACAAAAAGCCTGGAAAATGTCGAACCAGGTAGTATTTGGACTTACAAAAGACGGACTCACAGTCAAATGTGCTATCCGTTGACCCACTGACCCCCTTACCTTTTGTGTAATACTTTTGCTCTCAGTAGGGTTGTCCAAAGTTCTCTTCTTAAAGCGGCTTTCTTATAAAAAATCCTAGACCTGCTTTTTGTGGCACACATGCCTCATATCCCGTTGCTCTTGATAAACTCACATCATCTCCCCCCAATACAAGCTGTAAAAGATTTCCAGGCCTTATCCGAGCAAACTAGACGTGGGTCGAAGGTTCAGCAATCCTTAAATCAGCAGTAAAGTTAACATTGAAATCAGCCTCAGAATCTCTTCAAGGATGGTCCAACATCTATTGCTTACAGGGCTCAATCGGACAGCTTCTGGCACTGATGCCTTAAGCCACTTCCTGTTGTTGCCTTGTCCTTGATACAGCCATGGGCCCACATACACTCAGTGGTACAGAGTTTTTCTCATGTCTATGGGTCTATTGTGATGCTCTCAGGCTTGCATCACCCAGCCATTGTGATGGGGAGGGGTGTCATTTTGCAAGCACCCTGGAGCATGAATCTGTATATCTTCAAATATAATTGGCATTAAACCAAACCCTTTAGGACCAGATCAATACAGCAGCAAAGAATGCTTATTCATTGTTGTTTCCCTCTTCATTTCATACCACCCGATATTTAAATGGTGTTTGGACTTTCTACCCTCTGACATAAGGACATTTGGTATGGCAAACCTTTGACTAGATGTCCTAATCAATGGTTTGATTGACTCTCCCTTTGCACTTGCTTCAGCAACACATGTACTAATATTGGAATGATAATGTGAACATTAAATTGTCCCCTGCTCTAAAGGATGACACGCACATTCGTAAAGCATTCACTATTTTTGGCACATGACAGGACAGAAACTTTCTTAATTTGCAAGTCTTTATTTTTTAATACATGTTTTTTTAATGAAGATTGAAATTGTATGTTCATACATATTACACGACAACACACTACATTTTGCGCCAAATTCAACACTCATGCCTCAGGAGCCTTTTACTTGTGAGTCCTATTGACTGAATGAACAGCCCCCTCTCCTTCAATTTCTTGACTTGTACTTTTAGAAGTGGCAAGCTTCTTTTGTTTTTTTATCCCATTTTACCAAACTCCGTTTTATCAGTTTCCACCTTGTTGTGCACTCCAGCGTAAACTGCTTTAAGGTGCTATTTGCAAACATTGTTCTGAACTACAGCTTTACTTGCTTCTAGGCCTTAATCTTTAATTGGGGCTGAGCAGTGTACTCTGGCTTTGGCTGCTTTTAGTTGGTTGGTTTCTTTTTTGATTTCTGTAACTTTCAAAGAGTCCCATTGTGAAATACCGTTGTCAGAATGTGCTACAGTGCATGAAAACTTAAAATAAATGGTTGTGAGAGGGAGAGGGGGAGGGAGGGGGCGGGGGGAGAAAGAGAGCGGGCGGGAGGGGGAAGGTTAAGGAGGGAGGGAGAGAGAGAGAGAGAGAGAGAGAGAGAGAGAGAGAGAGAGAGAGAGAAAAAACAAAGAAAATATGGTATTCGGGGGGGCTATGTTTTTACATGGAAAAGATTTTAGGCTTTTAATCAAGTGGAAAGAGGCTCTGTGGCTGGTATCTCAGCCTGTTGATGCTTTGTTGAGTTGCTTGGAACATGCAACAAAGGTGACCTGAAGCACTCCCGACCAGGTTGCATGTCTCTAATTTACTGAAATCCCACAGACCTCCTCCGTGTGCCACAAAGTACCTGAGCTCTGCAGTTGTTCCCCACAAGTCGCCAAGCTCCCCAGATTTACTTTCTCAGAGTTGCTAGTTACTGCTACCCCACCTCGACCACTATATTTTCCCCAGATACTTGCTACTGTGCAGAAAGCAGGGCTAAGAGAGAGGGAGAAGGGGTGTGCCTATGCAAATCATCTGCCAGGATCATTCCTGGGAGGTCATTCCATCCCACCAAATGACACCCGAGCAGCGGCACATAATTTGGAGAACAGAAATATTCGGACAGGCCACAAAGCAAAGGCTGGGCCGTTGATTGAGGAACCCTTTAGCCATGTCTCCCTAAGTTACCGAGGTCCAGAAAAATTCCACCCTCAGCTCTCATAGAGAGGTCCTTGGCCGATCGTGGCCGATCAGGGCCGTGAAGGGTCGGGGTGACTGCACACTGCCTCACCTTTTCACTGCTTTCTACAGCGGTAATGCTTTTGCAGAAGGGACCTGTACAAGTGATTTTATTCTGCGCTGTGGGAAAGTGACATTTAACCACTGGCATTAAGCAAACGACTTGCGCTGCTCAACGCACATACATGCAGAGAAATCATTTCATGTTTTTTGGGGAAGGTCTAGAGGGTCCTGCTGATTATTTATGAAGCTGTACGCTACTCTTGCTTTTACAGAGAGTCTTCCCTGCCCAGGAATGTTTAAGGCATACTGTATATCCCTCCCTTACAATGAAAACTCTGTTAAAAGCACAGAGGTACATAGGAATGGATCTGTTAAGAAATGAAACGAAAAACCTGGACAAAATGTCGAAACGGGTAGGATTTGGACTTAGCACATCTGACTGTGAGTCAGTTAATTGTATCTCTTCACCCACTGACCCCCTTTCCTTTTGTGTAATCCTTTTGCTCTCAATAGGATTTTCCAAAGTGGCTTTCATATAAAAGATCATAGACCTGCATTTTGTGGCACACAAGCCTCATATCCCGTTGCTCTTTATAAATTCACATCATCTCCCACCAATACAAGCTGTAAAAGATTTTCAGGGCTTAGCCAAGCAAACTAGACTTGGGTCGAAGGTTAAGCAATCCTTAAATCAGCAGCAGAGTTAACATTGAAATCAGCCTCAGAATCTCTTAAGGGATGGTCCAACATCTGTTGCTTGCAGCACGCAATGGGGCAGCCTGGGTGCTGACAGCTTAAGCCAGCTCCTGTTCTTGCCTTGTCCTTGATCCAGCCATGGGCCCACATGCACTCAGAGGAATAGAGTGTTTCTCGTGTCTATGGGTCTGCCGTGATGCTCTCACGCTTGCATCACCCAGCCTTCGTGATGGGGAGGGTGTGTCAATTTGCAAGCACCCTGCAGCATGAATCTGTTTATCTTTAAATATAATTGCCATTAAACCAAACCCTTTAGGACCGGATCAATACGGCAGAAAAAGAATGCTGATGTATTGCTGTTTGCCTCTTAATTTCATACCATCCAACATATAAATGGTGTTTGGTCAATGATTTGCCATATCAAATGTCCTTATGTCACAGGCAGAAAGTTCAGAGGTCCTAATCAATGGTTTGGTTGGCTCTCCCTTTGCGCTTGCCTTAAGGCGCCAGCACCAGAGGCTGCCCGATTGCGCCCTGAAAGCAACCAATGTTGACCCATCCTTTAAGAGATTCTGAGGCTGATTTCAATGTTATTTTTGCTGCTGATTTAACGATTGCTCAACCTTCGACCCACGTCTAGTTTCCTTGGCTATGCCCTTGACATCTTTTACAGCTTGCATTGGTGGGAGATGATGTGAGTTTATCGAGAGCAACGGGATATGAGGCATGTGGGCCATAAAAAACAGCTCTGGGATTTTTTTTTAATAAGAAAGCCCCTTTAAGTAGGGAACTTTGGATGGACAGCCCTGCTGAGAGCAAAAGGATTACACAAAAGATAAGGGGGTCAGTGGGTCAAGGGATAGCACATCTGACTGTGAGTCAGTTTATTGTTAGTCCAAATCCTACCTGTTTCAACATTTTTCCAGGCTTTTTGTTTAATTTCTTAACAGATCCATTCCTATGTAGCTCAGCAACACATGTACTAATATTGGAATGATAATGGGAACATTGAATTGGCCCCTGCTCTGAAGGATGACACGTACATTTGTAAAGCATTCACTATTTTTAGCACATGACGGGACAGAAACTTTGTTAATTTGCAAGTCTTTATTTTTTAATTCATCTTTATTGATGAAGATTGAAATTGTATGTTCATAGGGGCTGACGCCTGGGCAGCGGCAGGCAATTTGGAGAACAGAAATATTATTCATACATATTAAACAACAACACAATACATTTTGCGCCAAATTCAACACTAATGCCTCAGGAGCCTTTTACTTGTGAGTCCTAGTGACTGAATGAACAGCCCCGTCCCCTTCAATTTCTTGACTTGTACTTTTAGAAGTGGCACGGTTCCCATTCGACCAAATTCAGTATTATCACTTTCCCCATTGTTGTGCACGCCAGCGTAAACTGCTTTAAGGTGCTATTTGCAAACATCGCTCTGAACTACAGCTTTATTTGCTTCTAGGCCTTTATCTTTAATTGGGGCTGAGCAGTGTACTCTGGATTTGGCTGCTTTTAGTTGGTTGATTTCTTTTTTGATTTCTGTAACCTTCAAAGAGTCCCATTGTGAAATACCATTGTCAGAATATGCTACAGTGCATGAAAACTTAAAATAAATGGTTGTGAGAGGGAGAGGGAGAGGGGGAGGGAGGGGGCGGGGGGAGAAAGAGAGCGGGCGGGAGGGAGGAAGGAGGGAGGGAAGGAGGAAGGGGGAGAGAGAGACAGAGAGAGAGGAAACAAAGAAAATATGGTATTCGGGGGTTGGGGGGCTATGTTTTTACATGGAAAAGATTTTAGGCTTTTAATCAAGTGGAAATGGCTCTGCCTGTTGATGCTTTGTTGAGTTGCTTGGAACATGCAAGGAAGGAGACCTGAAGCACTCCCAACCAGGTTGCATGTCTCCAAGTTACTGAAATCCCACAGACCTCCTCCCTGTGCCACAAAGTTCTGGGCACTGAGCTCTGTAGTTCCCCACAAGTCGCAAAGCACCCCAGATTTACTTTCTCAAAGTTGCTAGTGACTGCTACCCCACCTCGACCACTATATTTTCCCCAGATACTTGCTACTGTGGAGTAAGCAGGGCTAATAAAGAGGGAGAGGGGGTTTGCCTATGCAAATCATCTGCCAGGATCCTACCTGGCAGGTCATTCCATCTTACCAGCTGACACCTGGGCAGCGGCAGGTAATTTGGAGAACAGACATATACGGACAGGCCACAAAGCAAAGGTTGGGCCGTTGATTGAGGATCCCTTTAGCCATGCCTCCCTAAGTTACCGAGGTCCAGAAAAATTCCACCCTCAGCTCTCATAGAGAGGTCCTTGGCCGATCGTGGCCGATCAGGGGAGTAAAGGGTCGGGGGTGACTGCACACTGCCTCACCTTTTCACTGCTTTCTACAGTGGTAATGCTTTTGCAGAAGGGGCCAGTACAAGTGATTTTGTTCTGCGCTGTGGGAAAGTGGTTAATGTCAGTGGATAAATGTCAAACTACTTGCGCTGTTCAACACACATACATGCAGAGAAATAATGTTATGTTTTTTGGGGAAGATCTAGAGGGTCCTGCTGATGATTTATTAAACTGTCTGCTACTCTTTCTTTTACATAGAGTCTTCCCTGCCCAGGAATGTTTAAGGCATATTGTATGTCCCTCCCTTACAATGAAAACTCTGTTGAAAGCACAGAGGTACATAGGAATGGATCTGTTAAGAAATGAAACAAAAAGCCTGGAAAATGTCGAACCAGGTAGTATTTGGACTTACAAAAGACGGACTCACAGTCAAATGTGCTATCCGTTGACCCACTGACCCCCTTACCTTTTGTGTAATACTTTTGCTCTCAGTAGGGTTGTCCAAAGTTCTCTTCTTAAAGCGGCTTTCTTATAAAAAATCCTAGACCTGCTTTTTGTGGCACACATGCCTCATATCCCGTTGCTCTTGATAAACTCACATCATCTCCCCCCAATACAAGCTGTAAAAGATTTCCAGGCCTTATCCGAGCAAACTAGACGTGGGTCGAAGGTTCAGCAATCCTTAAATCAGCAGTAAAGTTAACATTGAAATCAGCCTCAGAATCTCTTCAAGGATGGTCCAACATCTATTGCTTACAGGGCTCAATCGGACAGCTTCTGGCACTGATGCCTTAAGCCACTTCCTGTTGTTGCCTTGTCCTTGATACAGCCATGGGCCCACATACACTCAGTGGTACAGAGTTTTTCTCATGTCTATGGGTCTATTGTGATGCTCTCAGTCTTGCATCACCCAGCCATTGTGATGGGGAGGGGTGTCATTTTGCAAGCACCCTGGAGCATGAATCTGTATATCTTCAAATATAATTGGCATTAAACCAAACCCTTTAGGACCAGATCAATACAGCAGCAAAGAATGCTTATTCATTGTTGTTTCCCTCTTCATTTCATACCACCCGATATTTAAATGGTGTTTGGACTTTCTACCCTCTGACATAAGGACATTTGGTATGGCAAACCTTTGACTAGATGTCCTAATCAATGGTTTGATTGACTCTCCCTTTGCACTTGCTTCAGCAACACATGTACTAATATTGGAATGATAATGTGAACATTAAATTGTCCCCTGCTCTGAAGGATGACACGCACATTCGTAAAGCATTCACTATTTTTGGCACATGACAGGACAGAAACTTTCTTAATTTGCAAGTCTTTATTTTTTAATACATGTTTTTTTAATGAAGATTGAAATTGTATGTTCATACATATTACACGACAACACAATACATTTTGCGCCAAATTCAACACTCATGCCTCAGGAGCCTTTTACTTGTGAGTCCTATTGACTGAATGAACAGCCCCCTCTCCTTCAATTTCTTGACTTGTACTTTTAGAAGTGGCAAGCTTCTTTTGTTTTTTTATCCCATTTTACCAAACTCCGTTTTATCAGTTTCCACCTTGTTGTGCACTCCAGCGTAAACTGCGTTAAGGTGCTATTTGCAAACATTGTTCTGAACTACAGCTTTACTTGCTTCTAGGCCTTAATCTTTAATTGGGGCTGAGCAGTGTACTCTGGCTTTGGCTGCTTTTAGTTGGTTGGTTTCTTTTTTGATTTCTGTAACTTTCAAAGAGTCCCATTGTGAAATACCGTTGTCAGAATGTGCTACAGTGCATGAAAACTTAAAATAAATGGTTGTGAGAGGGAGAGGGGGAGGGAGGGGGCGGGGGGAGAAAGAGAGCGGGCGGGAGGGGGAAGGTTAAGGAGGGAGGGAGAGAGAGAGAGAGAGAGAGAGAGAGAGAGAGAGAGAGAGAGAGAGAAAAAACAAAGAAAATATGGTATTCGGGGGGGCTATGTTTTTACATGGAAAAGATTTTAGGCTTTTAATCAAGTGGAAAGAGGCTCTGTGGCTGGTATCTCAGCCTGTTGATGCTTTGTTGAGTTGCTTGGAACATGCAACAAAGGTGACCTGAAGCACTCCCGACCAGGTTGCATGTCTCTAATTTACTGAAATCCCACAGACCTCCTCCGTGTGCCACAAAGTACCTGAGCTCTGCAGTTGTTCCCCACAAGTCGCCAAGCTCCCCAGATTTACTTTCTCAGAGTTGCTAGTTACTGCTACCCCACCTCGACCACTATATTTTCCCCAGATACTTGCTACTGTGCAGAAAGCAGGGCTAAGAGAGAGGGAGAAGGGGTGTGCCTATGCAAATCATCTGCCAGGATCATTCCTGGGAGGTCATTCCATCCCACCAAATGACACCCGAGCAGCGGCACATAATTTGGAGAACAGAAATATTCGGACAGGCCACAAAGCAAAGGCTGGGCCGTTGATTGAGGAACCCTTTAGCCATGTCTCCCTAAGTTACCGAGGTCCAGAAAAATTCCACCCTCAGCTCTCATAGAGAGGTCCTTGGCCGATCGTGGCCGATCAGGGCCGTGAAGGGTCGGGGTGACTGCACACTGCCTCACCTTTTCACTGCTTTCTACAGCGGTAATGCTTTTGCAGAAGGGACCTGTACAAGTGATTTTATTCTGCGCTGTGGGAAAGTGACATTTAACCACTGGCATTAAGCAAACGACTTGCGCTGCTCAACGCACATACATGCAGAGAAATCATTTCATGTTTTTTGGGGAAGGTCTAGAGGGTCCTGCTGATTATTTATGAAGCTGTACGCTACTCTTGCTTTTACAGAGAGTCTTCCCTGCCCAGGAATGTTTAAGGCATACTGTATATCCCTCCCTTACAATGAAAACTCTGTTAAAAGCACAGAGGTACATAGGAATGGATCTGTTAAGAAATGAAACGAAAAACCTGGACAAAATGTCGAAACGGGTAGGATTTGGACTTAGCACATCTGACTGTGAGTCAGTTAATTGTATCTCTTCACCCACTGACCCCCTTTCCTTTTGTGTAATCCTTTTGCTCTCAATAGGATTTTCCAAAGTGGCTTTCATATAAAAGATCATAGACCTGCATTTTGTGGCACACAAGCCTCATATCCCGTTGCTCTTTATAAATTCACATCATCTCCCACCAATACAAGCTGTAAAAGATTTTCAGGGCTTAGCCAAGCAAACTAGACTTGGGTCGAAGGTTAAGCAATCCTTAAATCAGCAGCAGAGTTAACATTGAAATCAGCCTCAGAATCTCTTAAGGGATGGTCCAACATCTGTTGCTTGCAGCACGCAATGGGGCAGCCTGGGTGCTGACAGCTTAAGCCAGCTCCTGTTCTTGCCTTGTCCTTGATCCAGCCATGGGCCCACATGCACTCAGAGGAATAGAGTGTTTCTCGTGTCTATGGGTCTGCCGTGATGCTCTCACGCTTGCATCACCCAGCCTTCGTGATGGGGAGGGTGTGTCAATTTGCAAGCACCCTGCAGCATGAATCTGTTTATCTTTAAATATAATTGCCATTAAACCAAACCCTTTAGGACCGGATCAATACGGCAGAAAAAGAATGCTGATGTATTGCTGTTTGCCTCTTAATTTCATACCATCCAACATATAAATGGTGTTTGGTCAATGATTTGCCATATCAAATGTCCTTATGTCACAGGCAGAAAGTTCAGAGGTCCTAATCAATGGTTTGGTTGGCTCTCCCTTTGCGCTTGCCTTAAGGCGCCAGCACCAGAGGCTGCCCGATTGCGCCCTGAAAGCAACCAATGTTGACCCATCCTTTAAGAGATTCTGAGGCTGATTTCAATGTTATTTTTGCTGCTGATTTAACGATTGCTCAACCTTCGACCCACGTCTAGTTTCCTTGGCTATGCCCTTGACATCTTTTACAGCTTGCATTGGTGGGAGATGATGTGAGTTTATCGAGAGCAACGGGATATGAGGCATGTGGGCCATAAAAAACAGCTCTGGGATTTTTTTTTAATAAGAAAGCCCCTTTAAGTAGGGAACTTTGGATGGACAGCCCTGCTGAGAGCAAAAGGATTACACAAAAGATAAGGGGGTCAGTGGGTCAAGGGATAGCACATCTGACTGTGAGTCAGTTTATTGTTAGTCCAAATCCTACCTGTTTCAACATTTTTCCAGGCTTTTTGTTTAATTTCTTAACAGATCCATTCCTATGTAGCTCAGCAACACATGTACTAATATTGGAATGATAATGGGAACATTGAATTGGCCCCTGCTCTGAAGGATGACACGTACATTTGTAAAGCATTCACTATTTTTAGCACATGACGGGACAGAAACTTTGTTAATTTGCAAGTCTTTATTTTTTAATTCATCTTTATTGATGAAGATTGAAATTGTATGTTCATAGGGGCTGACGCCTGGGCAGCGGCAGGCAATTTGGAGAACAGAAATATTATTCATACATATTAAACAACAACACAATACATTTTGCGCCAAATTCAACACTAATGCCTCAGGAGCCTTTTACTTGTGAGTCCTAGTGACTGAATGAACAGCCCCGTCCCCTTCAATTTCTTGACTTGTACTTTTAGAAGTGGCACGGTTCCCATTCGACCAAATTCAGTATTATCACTTTCCCCATTGTTGTGCACGCCAGCGTAAACTGCTTTAAGGTGCTATTTGCAAACATCGCTCTGAACTACAGCTTTATTTGTTTCTAGGCCTTTATCTTTAATTGGGGCTGAGCAGTGTACTCTGGATTTGGCTGCTTTTAGTTGGTTGATTTCTTTTTTGATTTCTGTAACCTTCAAAGAGTCCCATTGTGAAATACCATTGTCAGAATATGCTACAATGCATGAAAACTTAAAATAAATGGTTGTGAGAGGGAGAGGGAGAGGGGGAGGGAGGGGGCGGGGGGAGAAAGAGAGCGGGCGGGAGGGAGGAAGGAGGGAGGGAAGGAGGAAGGGAGAGAGAGAGACAAAGAGAGAGGAAACAAAGAAAATATGGTATTCGGGGGTTGGGGGGCTATGTTTTTACATGGAAAAGATTTTAGGCTTTTAATCAAGTGGAAATGGCTCTGCCTGTTGATGCTTTGTTGAGTTGCTTGGAACATGCAAGGAAGGAGACCTGAAGCACTCCCAACCAGATTGCATGTCTCCAAGTTACTGAAATCCCACAGACCTCCTCCCTGTGCCACAAAGTTCTGGGCACTGAGCTCTGTAGTTCCCCACAAGTCGCAAAGCACCCCAGATTTACTTTCTCAAAGTTGCTAGTGACTGCTACCCCACCTCGACCACTATATTTTCCCCAGATACTTGCTACTGTGGAGTAAGCAGGGCTAATAAAGAGGGAGAGGGGGTTTGCCTATGCAAATCATCGGCCAGGATCCTACCTGGCAGGTCATTCCATCTTACCAGCTGACACCTGGGCAGCGGCAGGTAATTTGGAGAACAGACATATACGGACAGGCCACAAAGCAAAGGTTGGGCCGTTGATTGAGGATCCCTTTAGCCATGCCTCCCTAAGTTACCGAGGTCCAGAAAAATTCCACCCTCAGCTCTCATAGAGAGGTCCTTGGCCGATCGTGGCCGATCAGGGGAGTAAAGGGTCGGGGGTGACTGCACACTGCCTCACCTTTTCACTGCTTTCTACAGTGGTAATGCTTTTGCAGAAGGGGCCAGTACAAGTGATTTTGTTCTGCGCTGTGGGAAAGTGGTTAATGTCAGTGGATAAATGTCAAACTACTTGCGCTGTTCAACACACATACATGCAGAGAAATAATGTTATGTTTTTTGGGGAAGATCTAGAGGGTCCTGCTGATGATTTATTAAACTGTCTGCTACTCTTTCTTTTACATAGAGTCTTCCCTGCCCAGGAATGTTTAAGGCATATTGTATGTCCCTCCCTTACAATGAAAACTCTGTTGAAAGCACAGAGGTACATAGGAATGGATCTGTTAAGAAATGAAACAAAAAGCCTGGAAAATGTCGAACCAGGTAGTATTTGGACTTACAAAAGACGGACTCACAGTCAAATGTGCTATCCGTTGACCCACTGACCCCCTTACCTTTTGTGTAATACTTTTGCTCTCAGTAGGGTTGTCCAAAGTTCTCTTCTTAAAGCGGCTTTCTTATAAAAAATCCTAGACCTGCTTTTTGTGGCACACATGCCTCATATCCCGTTGCTCTTGATAAACTCACATAATCTCCCCCCAATACAAGCTGTAAAAGATTTCCAGGCCTTATCCGAGCAAACTAGACGTGGGTCGAAGGTTCAGCAATCCTTAAATCAGCAGTAAAGTTAACATTGAAATCAGCCTCAGAATCTCTTCAAGGATGGTCCAACATCTATTGCTTACAGGGCTCAATCGGACAGCTTCTGGCACTGATGCCTTAAGCCACTTCCTGTTGTTGCCTTGTCCTTGATACAGCCATGGGCCCACATACACTCAGTGGTACAGAGTTTTTCTCATGTCTATGGGTCTATTGTGATGCTCTCAGGCTTGCATCACCCAGCCATTGTGATGGGGAGGGGTGTCATTTTGCAAGCACCCTGGAGCATGAATCTGTATATCTTCAAACATAATTGGCATTAAACCAAACCCTTTAGGACCAGATCAATACAGCAGCAAAGAATGCTTATTCATTGTTGTTTCCCTCTTCATTTCATACCACCCGATATTTAAATGGTGTTTGGACTTTCTACCCTCTGACATAAGGACATTTGGTATGGCAAACCTTTGACTAGATGTCCTAATCAATGGTTTGATTGACTCTCCCTTTGCACTTGCTTCAGCAACACATGTACTAATATTGGAATGATAATGTGAACATTAAATTGTCCCCTGCTCTAAAGGATGACACGCACATTCGTAAAGCATTCACTATTTTTGGCACATGACAGGACAGAAACTTTCTTAATTTGCAAGTCTTTATTTTTTAATACATGTTTTTTTAATGAAGATTGAAATTGTATGTTCATACATATTACACGACAACACAATACATTTTGCGCCAAATTCAACACTCATGCCTCAGGAGCCTTTTACTTGTGAGTCCTATTGACTGAATGAACAGCCCCCTCTCCTTCAATTTCTTGACTTGTACTTTTAGAAGTGGCACGCTTCTTTTGTTTTTTTATCCCATTTTACCAAACTCCGTTTTATCAGTTTCCACCTTGTTGTGCACTCCAGCGTAAACTGCTTTAAGGTGCTATTTGCAAACATTGTTCTGAACTACAGCTTTACTTGCTTCTAGGCCTTAATCTTTAATTGGGGCTGAGCAGTGTACTCTGGCTTTGGCTGCTTTTAGTTGGTTGGTTTCTTTTTTGATTTCTGTAACTTTCAAAGAGTCCCATTGTGCAATACCGTTGTCAGAATGTGCTACAGTGCATGAAAACTTAAAATAAATGGTTGTGAGAGGGAGAGGGGGCGGGGGGAGAAAGAGAGCGGGCGGGAGGGGGAAGGTTAAGGAGGGAGGGAGAGAGAGAGAGAGAGAGAGAGAGAGAGAGAGAGAGAGAGAGAGAGAGAAAACAAAGAAAATATGGTATTCGGGGGGGCTATGTTTTTACATGGAAAAGATTTTAGGCTTTTAATCAAGTGGAAAGAGGCTCTGTGGCTGGTATCTCAGCCTGTTGATGCTTTGTTGAGTTGCTTGGAACATGCAACAAAGGTGACCTGAAGCACTCCCGACCAGGTTGCATGTCTCTAATTTACTGAAATCCCACAGACCTCCTCCGTGTGCCACAAAGTACCTGAGCTCTGCAGTTGTTCCCCACAAGTCGCCAAGCTCCCCAGATTTACTTTCTCAGAGTTGCTAGTTACTGCTACCCCACCTCGACCACTATATTTTCCCCAGATACTTGCTACTGTGCAGAAAGCAGGGCTAAGAGAGAGGGAGAAGGGGTGTGCCTATGCAAATCATCTGCCAGGATCATTCCTGGGAGGTCATTCCATCCCACCAAATGACACCCGAGCAGCGGCACATAATTTGGAGAACAGAAATATTCGGACAGGCCACAAAGCAAAGGCTGGGCCGTTGATTGAGGAACCCTTTAGCCATGTATCCCTAAGTTACCGAGGTCCAGAAAAATTCCACCCTCAGCTCTCATAGAGAGGTCCTTGGCCGATCGTGGCCGATCAGGGCCGTGAAGGGTCGGGGTGACTGCACACTGCCTCACCTTTTCACTGCTTTCTACAGCGGTAATGCTTTTGCAGAAGGGACCTGTACAAGTGATTTTATTCTGCGCTGTGGGAAAGTGACATTTAACCACTGGCATTAAGCAAACGACTTGCGCTGCTCAACGCACATACATGCAGAGAAATAATGTTATGTTTTTTGGGGAAGATCTAGAGGGTCCTGCTGATGATTTATTAAACTGTCTGCTACTCTTTCTTTTACATAGTCTTCCCTGCCCAGGAATGTTTAAGGCATATTGTATGTCCCTCCCTTACAATGAAAACTCTGTTGAAAGCACAGAGGTACATAGGAATGGATCTGTTAAGAAATGAAACAAAAAGCCTGGAAAATGTCGAACCAGGTAGTATTTGGACTTACAAAAGACGGACTCACAGTCAAATGTGCTATCCGTTGACCCACTGACCCCCTTACCTTTTGTGTAATACTTTTGCTCTCAGTAGGGTTGTCCAAAGTTCTCTTCTTAAAGCGGCTTTCTTATAAAAAATCCTAGACCTGCTTTTTGTGGCACACATGCCTCATATCCCGTTGCTCTTGATAAACTCACATCATCTCCCCCCAATACAAGCTGTAAAAGATTTCCAGGCCTTATCCGAGCAAACTAGACGTGGGTCGAAGGTTCAGCAATCCTTAAATCAGCAGTAAAGTTAACATTGAAATCAGCCTCAGAATCTCTTCAAGGATGGTCCAACATCTATTGCTTACAGGGCTCAATCGGACAGCTTCTGGCACTGATGCCTTAAGCCACTTCCTGTTGTTGCCTTGTCCTTGATACAGCCATGGGCCCACATACACTCAGTGGTACAGAGTTTTTCTCATGTCTATGGGTCTATTGTGATGCTCTCAGGCTTGCATCACCCAGCCATTGTGATGGGGAGGGGTGTCATTTTGCAAGCACCCTGGAGCATGAATCTGTATATCTTCAAATATAATTGGCATTAAACCAAACCCTTTAGGACCAGATCAATACAGCAGCAAAGAATGCTTATTCATTGTTGTTTCCCTCTTCATTTCATACCACCCGATATTTAAATGGTGTTTGGACTTTCTACCCTCTGACATAAGGACATTTGGTATGGCAAACCTTTGACTAGATGTCCTAATCAATGGTTTGATTGACTCTCCCTTTGCACTTGCTTCAGCAACACATGTACTAATATTGGAATGATAATGTGAACATTAAATTGTCCCCTGCTCTAAAGGATGACACGCACATTCGTAAAGCATTCACTATTTTTGGCACATGACAGGACAGAAACTTTCTTAATTTGCAAGTCTTTATTTTTTAATACATGTTTTTTTAATGAAGATTGAAATTGTATGTTCATACATATTACACGACAACACACTACATTTTGCGCCAAATTCAACACTCATGCCTCAGGAGCCTTTTACTTGTGAGTCCTATTGACTGAATGAACAGCCCCCTCTCCTTCAATTTCTTGACTTGTACTTTTAGAAGTGGCAAGCTTCTTTTGTTTTTTTATCCCATTTTACCAAACTCCGTTTTATCAGTTTCCACCTTGTTGTGCACTCCAGCGTAAACTGCTTTAAGGTGCTATTTGCAAACATTGTTCTGAACTACAGCTTTACTTGCTTCTAGGCCTTAATCTTTAATTGGGGCTGAGCAGTGTACTCTGGCTTTGGCTGCTTTTAGTTGGTTGGTTTCTTTTTTGATTTCTGTAACTTTCAAAGAGTCCCATTGTGAAATACCGTTGTCAGAATGTGCTACAGTGCATGAAAACTTAAAATAAATGGTTGTGAGAGGGAGAGGGGGAGGGAGGGGGCGGGGGGAGAAAGAGAGCGGGCGGGAGGGGGAAGGTTAAGGAGGGAGGGAGAGAGAGAGAGAGAGAGAGAGAGAGAGAGAGAGAGAGAGAGAGAGAGAGAGAGAGAGAGAGAGAGAGAGAGAGAGAGAGAGAGAGAGAGAGAGAAAACAAAGAAAATATGGTATTCGGGGGGGCTATGTTTTTACATGGAAAAGATTTTAGGCTTTTAATCAAGTGGAAAGAGGCTCTGTGGCTGGTATCTCAGCCTGTTGATGCTTTGTTGAGTTGCTTGGAACATGCAACAAAGGTGACCTGAAGCACTCCCGACCAGGTTGCATGTCTCTAATTTACTGAAATCCCACAGACCTCCTCCGTGTGCCACAAAGTACCTGAGCTCTGCAGTTGTTCCCCACAAGTCGCCAAGCTCCCCAGATTTACTTTCTCAGAGTTGCTAGTTACTGCTACCCCACCTCGACCACTATATTTTCCCCAGATACTTGCTACTGTGCAGAAAGCAGGGCTAAGAGAGAGGGAGAAGGGGTGTGCCTATGCAAATCATCTGCCAGGATCATTCCTGGGAGGTCATTCCATCCCACCAAATGACACCCGAGCAGCGGCACATAATTTGGAGAACAGAAATATTCGGACAGGCCACAAAGCAAAGGCTGGGCCGTTGATTGAGGAACCCTTTAGCCATGTCTCCCTAAGTTACCGAGGTCCAGAAAAATTCCACCCTCAGCTCTCATAGAGAGGTCCTTGGCCGATCGTGGCCGATCAGGGCCGTGAAGGGTCGGGGTGACTGCACACTGCCTCACCTTTTCACTGCTTTCTACAGCGGTAATGCTTTTGCAGAAGGGACCTGTACAAGTGATTTTATTCTGCGCTGTGGGAAAGTGACATTTAACCACTGGCATTAAGCAAACGACTTGCGCTGCTCAACGCACATACATGCAGAGAAATCATTTCATGTTTTTTGGGGAAGGTCTAGAGGGTCCTGCTGATTATTTATGAAGCTGTACGCTACTCTTGCTTTTACAGAGAGTCTTCCCTGCCCAGGAATGTTTAAGGCATACTGTATATCCCTCCCTTACAATGAAAACTCTGTTAAAAGCACAGAGGTACATAGGAATGGATCTGTTAAGAAATGAAACGAAAAACCTGGACAAAATGTCGAAACGGGTAGGATTTGGACTTAGCACATCTGACTGTGAGTCAGTTAATTGTATCTCTTCACCCACTGACCCCCTTTCCTTTTGTGTAATCCTTTTGCTCTCAATAGGATTTTCCAAAGTGGCTTTCATATAAAAGATCATAGACCTGCATTTTGTGGCACACAAGCCTCATATCCCGTTGCTCTTTATAAATTCACATCATCTCCCACCAATACAAGCTGTAAAAGATTTTCAGGGCTTAGCCAAGCAAACTAGACTTGGGTCGAAGGTTAAGCAATCCTTAAATCAGCAGCAGAGTTAACATTGAAATCAGCCTCAGAATCTCTTAAGGGATGGTCCAACATCTGTTGCTTGCAGCACGCAATGGGGCAGCCTGGGTGCTGACAGCTTAAGCCAGCTCCTGTTCTTGCCTTGTCCTTGATACAGCCATGGGCCCACATGCACTCAGAGGAATAGAGTGTTTCTCGTGTCTATGGGTCTGCCGTGATGCTCTCACGCTTGCATCACCCAGCCTTCGTGATGGGGAGGGTGTGTCAATTTGCAAGCACCCTGCAGCATGAATCTGTTTATCTTTAAATATAATTGCCATTAAACCAAACCCTTTAGGACCGGATCAATACGGCAGAAAAAGAATGCTGATGTATTGCTGTTTGCCTCTTAATTTCATACCATCCAACATATAAATGGTGTTTGGTCAATGATTTGCCATATCAAATGTCCTTATGTCACAGGCAGAAAGTTCAGAGGTCCTAATCAATGGTTTGGTTGGCTCTCCCTTTGCGCTTGCCTTAAGGCGCCAGCACCAGAGGCTGCCCGATTGCGCCCTGAAAGCAACCAATGTTGACCCATCCTTTAAGAGATTCTGAGGCTGATTTCAATGTTATTTTTGCTGCTGATTTAACGATTGCTCAACCTTCGACCCACGTCTAGTTTCCTTGGCTATGCCCTTGACATCTTTTACAGCTTGCATTGGTGGGAGATGATGTGAGTTTATCGAGAGCAACGGGATATGAGGCATGTGGGCCATAAAAAACAGCTCTGGGATTTTTTTTTAATAAGAAAGCCCCTTTAAGTAGGGAACTTTGGATGGACAGCCCTGCTGAGAGCAAAAGGATTACACAAAAGATAAGGGGGTCAGTGGGTCAAGGGATAGCACATCTGACTGTGAGTCAGTTTATTGTTAGTCCAAATCCTACCTGTTTCAACATTTTTCCAGGCTTTTTGTTTAATTTCTTAACAGATCCATTCCTATGTAGCTCAGCAACACATGTACTAATATTGGAATGATAATGGGAACATTGAATTGGCCCCTGCTCTGAAGGATGACACGTACATTTGTAAAGCATTCACTATTTTTAGCACATGACGGGACAGAAACTTTGTTAATTTGCAAGTCTTTATTTTTTAATTCATCTTTATTGATGAAGATTGAAATTGTATGTTCATAGGGGCTGACGCCTGGGCAGCAGCAGGCAATTTGGAGAACAGAAATATTATTCATACATATTAAACAACAACACAATACATTTTGCGCCAAATTCAACACTAATGCCTCAGGAGCCTTTTACTTGTGAGTCCTAGTGACTGAATGAACAGCCCCGTCCCCTTCAATTTCTTGACTTGTACTTTTAGAAGTGGCACGGTTCCCATTCGACCAAATTCAGTATTATCACTTTCCCCATTGTTGTGCACGCCAGCGTAAACTGCTTTAAGGTGCTATTTGCAAACATCGCTCTGAACTACAGCTTTATTTGTTTCTAGGCCTTTATCTTTAATTGGGGCTGAGCAGTGTACTCTGGATTTGGCTGCTTTTAGTTGGTTGATTTCTTTTTTGATTTCTGTAACCTTCAAAGAGTCCCATTGTGAAATACCATTGTCAGAATATGCTACAGTGCATGAAAACTTAAAATAAATGGTTGTGAGAGGGAGAGGGAGAGGGGGAGGGAGGGGGCGGGGGGAGAAAGAGAGCGGGCGGGAGGGAGGAAGGAGGGAGGGAAGGAGGAAGGGAGAGAGAGAGACAGAGAGAGAGGAAACAAAGAAAATATGGTATTCGGGGGTTGGGGGGCTATGTTTTTACATGGAAAAGATTTTAGGCTTTTAATCAAGTGGAAATGGCTCTGCCTGTTGATGCTTTGTTGAGTTGCTTGGAACATGCAAGGAAGGAGACCTGAAGCACTCCCAACCAGATTGCATGTCTCCAAGTTACTGAAATCCCACAGACCTCCTCCCTGTGCCACAAAGTTCTGGGCACTGAGCTCTGTAGTTCCCCACAAGTCGCAAAGCACCCCAGATTTACTTTCTCAAAGTTGCTAGTGACTGCTACCCCACCTCGACCACTATATTTTCCCCAGATACTTGCTACTGTGGAGTAAGCAGGGCTAATAAAGAGGGAGAGGGGGTTTGCCTATGCAAATCATCGGCCAGGATCCTACCTGGCAGGTCATTCCATCTTACCAGCTGACACCTGGGCAGCGGCAGGTAATTTGGAGAACAGACATATACGGACAGGCCACAAAGCAAAGGTTGGGCCGTTGATTGAGGATCCCTTTAGCCATGCCTCCCTAAGTTACCGAGGTCCAGAAAAATTCCACCCTCAGCTCTCATAGAGAGGTCCTTGGCCGATCGTGGCCGATCAGGGGAGTAAAGGGTCGGGGGTGACTGCACACTGCCTCACCTTTTCACTGCTTTCTACAGTGGTAATGCTTTTGCAGAAGGGGCCAGTACAAGTGATTTTGTTCTGCGCTGTGGGAAAGTGGTTAATGTCAGTGGATAAATGTCAAACTACTTGCGCTGTTCAACACACATACATGCAGAGAAATAATGTTATGTTTTTTGGGGAAGATCTAGAGGGTCCTGCTGATGATTTATTAAACTGTCTGCTACTCTTTCTTTTACATAGAGTCTTCCCTGCCCAGGAATGTTTAAGGCATATTGTATGTCCCTCCCTTACAATGAAAACTCTGTTGAAAGCACAGAGGTACATAGGAATGGATCTGTTAAGAAATGAAACAAAAAGCCTGGAAAATGTCGAACCAGGTAGTATTTGGACTTACAAAAGACGGACTCACAGTCAAATGTGCTATCCGTTGACCCACTGACCCCCTTACCTTTTGTGTAATACTTTTGCTCTCAGTAGGGTTGTCCAAAGTTCTCTTCTTAAAGCGGCTTTCTTATAAAAAATCCTAGACCTGCTTTTTGTGGCACACATGCCTCATATCCCGTTGCTCTTGATAAACTCACATCATCTCCCCCCAATACAAGCTGTAAAAGATTTCCAGGCCTTATCCGAGCAAACTAGACGTGGGTCGAAGGTTCAGCAATCCTTAAATCAGCAGTAAAGTTAACATTGAAATCAGCCTCAGAATCTCTTCAAGGATGGTCCAACATCTATTGCTTACAGGGCTCAATCGGACAGCTTCTGGCACTGATGCCTTAAGCCACTTCCTGTTGTTGCCTTGTCCTTGATACAGCCATGGGCCCACATACACTCAGTGGTACAGAGTTTTTCTCATGTCTATGGGTCTATTGTGATGCTCTCAGGCTTGCATCACCCAGCCATTGTGATGGGGAGGGGTGTCATTTTGCAAGCACCCTGGAGCATGAATCTGTATATCTTCAAACATAATTGGCATTAAACCAAACCCTTTAGGACCAGATCAATACAGCAGCAAAGAATGCTTATTCATTGTTGTTTCCCTCTTCATTTCATACCACCCGATATTTAAATGGTGTTTGGACTTTCTACCCTCTGACATAAGGACATTTGGTATGGCAAACCTTTGACTAGATGTCCTAATCAATGGTTTGATTGACTCTCCCTTTGCACTTGCTTCAGCAACACATGTACTAATATTGGAATGATAATGTGAACATTAAATTGTCCCCTGCTCTAAAGGATGACACGCACATTCGTAAAGCATTCACTATTTTTGGCACATGACAGGACAGAAACTTTCTTAATTTGCAAGTCTTTATTTTTTAATACATGTTTTTTTAATGAAGATTGAAATTGTATGTTCATACATATTACACGACAACACAATACATTTTGCGCCAAATTCAACACTCATGCCTCAGGAGCCTTTTACTTGTGAGTCCTATTGACTGAATGAACAGCCCCCTCTCCTTCAATTTCTTGACTTGTACTTTTAGAAGTGGCACGCTTCTTTTGTTTTTTTATCCCATTTTACCAAACTCCGTTTTATCAGTTTCCACCTTGTTGTGCACTCCAGCGTAAACTGCTTTAAGGTGCTATTTGCAAACATTGTTCTGAACTACAGCTTTACTTGCTTCTAGGCCTTAATCTTTAATTGGGGCTGAGCAGTGTACTCTGGCTTTGGCTGCTTTTAGTTGGTTGGTTTCTTTTTTGATTTCTGTAACTTTCAAAGAGTCCCATTGTGCAATACCGTTGTCAGAATGTGCTACAGTGCATGAAAACTTAAAATAAATGGTTGTGAGAGGGAGAGGGGGAGGGAGGGGGCGGGGGGAGAAAGAGAGCGGGCGGGAGGGGGAAGGTTAAGGAGGGAGGGAGAGAGAGAGAGAGAGAGAGAGAGAGAGAGAGAGAGAGAGAGAGAGAGAGAGAGAGAGAGAGAGAGAGAGAGAGAGAGAGAGAGAGAGAGAGAGAGAAAACAAAGAAAATATGGTATTCGGGGGGGCTATGTTTTTACATGGAAAAGATTTTAGGCTTTTAATCAAGTGGAAAGAGGCTCTGTGGCTGGTATCTCAGCCTGTTGATGCTTTGTTGAGTTGCTTGGAACATGCAACAAAGGTGACCTGAAGCACTCCCGACCAGGTTGCATGTCTCTAATTTACTGAAATCCCACAGACCTCCTCCGTGTGCCACAAAGTACCTGAGCTCTGCAGTTGTTCCCCACAAGTCGCCAAGCTCCCCAGATTTACTTTCTCAGAGTTGCTAGTTACTGCTACCCCACCTCGACCACTATATTTTCCCCAGATACTTGCTACTGTGCAGAAAGCAGGGCTAAGAGAGAGGGAGAAGGGGTGTGCCTATGCAAATCATCTGCCAGGATCATTCCTGGGAGGTCATTCCATCCCACCAAATGACACCCGAGCAGCGGCACATAATTTGGAGAACAGAAATATTCGGACAGGCCACAAAGCAAAGGCTGGGCCGTTGATTGAGGAACCCTTTAGCCATGTATCCCTAAGTTACCGAGGTCCAGAAAAATTCCACCCTCAGCTCTCATAGAGAGGTCCTTGGCCGATCGTGGCCGATCAGGGCCGTGAAGGGTCGGGGTGACTGCACACTGCCTCACCTTTTCACTGCTTTCTACAGCGGTAATGCTTTTGCAGAAGGGACCTGTACAAGTGATTTTATTCTGCGCTGTGGGAAAGTGACATTTAACCACTGGCATTAAGCAAACGACTTGCGCTGCTCAACGCACATACATGCAGAGAAATAATGTTATGTTTTTTGGGGAAGATCTAGAGGGTCCTGCTGATGATTTATTAAACTGTCTGCTACTCTTTCTTTTACATAGAGTCTTCCCTGCCCAGGAATGTTTAAGGCATATTGTATGTCCCTCCCTTACAATGAAAACTCTGTTGAAAGCACAGAGGTACATAGGAATGGATCTGTTAAGAAATGAAACAAAAAGCCTGGAAAATGTCGAACCAGGTAGTATTTGGACTTACAAAAGACGGACTCACAGTCAAATGTGCTATCCGTTGACCCACTGACCCCCTTACCTTTTGTGTAATACTTTTGCTCTCAGTAGGGTTGTCCAAAGTTCTCTTCTTAAAGCGGCTTTCTTATAAAAAATCCTAGACCTGCTTTTTGTGGCACACATGCCTCATATCCCGTTGCTCTTGATAAACTCACATCATCTCCCCCCAATACAAGCTGTAAAAGATTTCCAGGCCTTATCCGAGCAAACTAGACGTGGGTCGAAGGTTCAGCAATCCTTAAATCAGCAGTAAAGTTAACATTGAAATCAGCCTCAGAATCTCTTCAAGGATGGTCCAACATCTATTGCTTACAGGGCTCAATCGGACAGCTTCTGGCACTGATGCCTTAAGCCACTTCCTGTTGTTGCCTTGTCCTTGATACAGCCATGGGCCCACATACACTCAGTGGTACAGAGTTTTTCTCATGTCTATGGGTCTATTGTGATGCTCTCAGGCTTGCATCACCCAGCCATTGTGATGGGGAGGGGTGTCATTTTGCAAGCACCCTGGAGCATGAATCTGTATATCTTCAAATATAATTGGCATTAAACCAAACCCTTTAGGACCAGATCAATACAGCAGCAAAGAATGCTTATTCATTGTTGTTTCCCTCTTCATTTCATACCACCCGATATTTAAATGGTGTTTGGACTTTCTACCCTCTGACATAAGGACATTTGGTATGGCAAACCTTTGACTAGATGTCCTAATCAATGGTTTGATTGACTCTCCCTTTGCACTTGCTTCAGCAACACATGTACTAATATTGGAATGATAATGTGAACATTAAATTGTCCCCTGCTCTAAAGGATGACACGCACATTCGTAAAGCATTCACTATTTTTGGCACATGACAGGACAGAAACTTTCTTAATTTGCAAGTCTTTATTTTTTAATACATGTTTTTTTAATGAAGATTGAAATTGTATGTTCATACATATTACACGACAACACACTACATTTTGCGCCAAATTCAACACTCATGCCTCAGGAGCCTTTTACTTGTGAGTCCTATTGACTGAATGAACAGCCCCCTCTCCTTCAATTTCTTGACTTGTACTTTTAGAAGTGGCAAGCTTCTTTTGTTTTTTTATCCCATTTTACCAAACTCCGTTTTATCAGTTTCCACCTTGTTGTGCACTCCAGCGTAAACTGCTTTAAGGTGCTATTTGCAAACATTGTTCTGAACTACAGCTTTACTTGCTTCTAGGCCTTAATCTTTAATTGGGGCTGAGCAGTGTACTCTGGCTTTGGCTGCTTTTAGTTGGTTGGTTTCTTTTTTGATTTCTGTAACTTTCAAAGAGTCCCATTGTGAAATACCGTTGTCAGAATGTGCTACAGTGCATGAAAACTTAAAATAAATGGTTGTGAGAGGGAGAGGGGGAGGGAGGGGGCGGGGGGAGAAAGAGAGCGGGCGGGAGGGGGAAGGTTAAGGAGGGAGGGAGAGAGAGAGAGAGAGAGAGAGAGAGAGAGAGAGAGAGAGAGAGAGAGAAAAAACAAAGAAAATATGGTATTCGGGGGGGCTATGTTTTTACATGGAAAAGATTTTAGGCTTTTAATCAAGTGGAAAGAGGCTCTGTGGCTGGTATCTCAGCCTGTTGATGCTTTGTTGAGTTGCTTGGAACATGCAACAAAGGTGACCTGAAGCACTCCCGACCAGGTTGCATGTCTCTAATTTACTGAAATCCCACAGACCTCCTCCGTGTGCCACAAAGTACCTGAGCTCTGCAGTTGTTCCCCACAAGTCGCCAAGCTCCCCAGATTTACTTTCTCAGAGTTGCTAGTTACTGCTACCCCACCTCGACCACTATATTTTCCCCAGATACTTGCTACTGTGCAGAAAGCAGGGCTAAGAGAGAGGGAGAAGGGGTGTGCCTATGCAAATCATCTGCCAGGATCATTCCTGGGAGGTCATTCCATCCCACCAAATGACACCCGAGCAGCGGCACATAATTTGGAGAACAGAAATATTCGGACAGGCCACAAAGCAAAGGCTGGGCCGTTGATTGAGGAACCCTTTAGCCATGTCTCCCTAAGTTACCGAGGTCCAGAAAAATTCCACCCTCAGCTCTCATAGAGAGGTCCTTGGCCGATCGTGGCCGATCAGGGCCGTGAAGGGTCGGGGTGACTGCACACTGCCTCACCTTTTCACTGCTTTCTACAGCGGTAATGCTTTTGCAGAAGGGACCTGTACAAGTGATTTTATTCTGCGCTGTGGGAAAGTGACATTTAACCACTGGCATTAAGCAAACGACTTGCGCTGCTCAACGCACATACATGCAGAGAAATCATTTCATGTTTTTTGGGGAAGGTCTAGAGGGTCCTGCTGATTATTTATGAAGCTGTACGCTACTCTTGCTTTTACAGAGAGTCTTCCCTGCCCAGGAATGTTTAAGGCATACTGTATATCCCTCCCTTACAATGAAAACTCTGTTAAAAGCACAGAGGTACATAGGAATGGATCTGTTAAGAAATGAAACGAAAAACCTGGACAAAATGTCGAAACGGGTAGGATTTGGACTTAGCACATCTGACTGTGAGTCAGTTAATTGTATCTCTTCACCCACTGACCCCCTTTCCTTTTGTGTAATCCTTTTGCTCTCAATAGGATTTTCCAAAGTGGCTTTCATATAAAAGATCATAGACCTGCATTTTGTGGCACACAAGCCTCATATCCCGTTGCTCTTTATAAATTCACATCATCTCCCACCAATACAAGCTGTAAAAGATTTTCAGGGCTTAGCCAAGCAAACTAGACTTGGGTCGAAGGTTAAGCAATCCTTAAATCAGCAGCAGAGTTAACATTGAAATCAGCCTCAGAATCTCTTAAGGGATGGTCCAACATCTGTTGCTTGCAGCACGCAATGGGGCAGCCTGGGTGCTGACAGCTTAAGCCAGCTCCTGTTCTTGCCTTGTCCTTGATCCAGCCATGGGCCCACATGCACTCAGAGGAATAGAGTGTTTCTCGTGTCTATGGGTCTGCCGTGATGCTCTCACGCTTGCATCACCCAGCCTTCGTGATGGGGAGGGTGTGTCAATTTGCAAGCACCCTGCAGCATGAATCTGTTTATCTTTAAATATAATTGCCATTAAACCAAACCCTTTAGGACCGGATCAATACGGCAGAAAAAGAATGCTGATGTATTGCTGTTTGCCTCTTAATTTCATACCATCCAACATATAAATGGTGTTTGGTCAATGATTTGCCATATCAAATGTCCTTATGTCACAGGCAGAAAGTTCAGAGGTCCTAATCAATGGTTTGGTTGGCTCTCCCTTTGCGCTTGCCTTAAGGCGCCAGCACCAGAGGCTGCCCGATTGCGCCCTGAAAGCAACCAATGTTGACCCATCCTTTAAGAGATTCTGAGGCTGATTTCAATGTTATTTTTGCTGCTGATTTAACGATTGCTCAACCTTCGACCCACGTCTAGTTTCCTTGGCTATGCCCTTGACATCTTTTACAGCTTGCATTGGTGGGAGATGATGTGAGTTTATCGAGAGCAACGGGATATGAGGCATGTGGGCCATAAAAAACAGCTCTGGGATTTTTTTTTAATAAGAAAGCCCCTTTAAGTAGGGAACTTTGGATGGACAGCCCTGCTGAGAGCAAAAGGATTACACAAAAGATAAGGGGGTCAGTGGGTCAAGGGATAGCACATCTGACTGTGAGTCAGTTTATTGTTAGTCCAAATCCTACCTGTTTCAACATTTTTCCAGGCTTTTTGTTTAATTTCTTAACAGATCCATTCCTATGTAGCTCAGCAACACATGTACTAATATTGGAATGATAATGGGAACATTGAATTGGCCCCTGCTCTGAAGGATGACACGTACATTTGTAAAGCATTCACTATTTTTAGCATATGACGGGACAGAAACTTTGTTAATTTGCAAGTCTTTATTTTTTAATTCATCTTTATTGATGAAGATTGAAATTGTATGTTCACAGGGGCTGACGCCTGGGCAGCGGCAGGCAATTTGGAGAACAGAAATATTATTCATACATATTAAACAACAACACAATACATTTTGCGCCAAATTCAACACTAATGCCTCAGGAGCCTTTTACTTGTGAGTCCTAGTGACTGAATGAACAGCCCCGTCCCCTTCAATTTCTTGACTTGTACTTTTAGAAGTGGCACGGTTCCCATTCGCCCAAATTCAGTATTATCACTTTCCCCATTGTTGTGCACGCCAGCGTAAACTGCTTTAAGGTGCTATTTGCAAACATCGCTCTGAACTACAGCTTTATTTGCTTCTAGGCCTTTATCTTTAATTGGGGCTGAGCAGTGTACTCTGGATTTGGCTGCTTTTAGTTGGTTGATTTCTTTTTTGATTTCTGTAACCTTCAAAGAGTCCCATTGTGAAATACCATTGTCAGAATATGCTACAGTGCATGAAAACTTAAAATAAATGGTTGTGAGAGGGAGAGGGAGAGGGGGAGGGAGGGGGCGGGGGGAGAAAGAGAGCGGGCGGGAGGGAGGAAGGAGGGAGGGAAGGAGGAAGGGGGAGAGAGAGACAGAGAGAGAGGAAACAAAGAAAATATGGTATTCGGGGGTTGGGGGGCTATGTTTTTACATGGAAAAGATTTTAGGCTTTTAATCAAGTGGAAATGGCTCTGCCTGTTGATGCTTTGTTGAGTTGCTTGGAACATGCAAGGAAGGAGACCTGAAGCACTCCCAACCAGGTTGCATGTCTCCAAGTTACTGAAATCCCACAGACCTCCTCCCTGTGCCACAAAGTTCTGGGCACTGAGCTCTGTAGTTCCCCACAAGTCGCAAAGCACCCCAGATTTACTTTCTCAAAGTTGCTAGTGACTGCTACCCCACCTCGACCACTATATTTTCCCCAGATACTTGCTACTGTGGAGTAAGCAGGGCTAATAAAGAGGGAGAGGGGGTTTGCCTATGCAAATCATCTGCCAGGATCCTACCTGGCAGGTCATTCCATCTTACCAGCTGACACCTGGGCAGCGGCAGGTAATTTGGAGAACAGACATATACGGACAGGCCACAAAGCAAAGGTTGGGCCGTTGATTGAGGATCCCTTTAGCCATGCCTCCCTAAGTTACCGAGGTCCAGAAAAATTCCACCCTCAGCTCTCATAGAGAGGTCCTTGGCCGATCGTGGCCGATCAGGGGAGTAAAGGGTCGGGGGTGACTGCACACTGCCTCACCTTTTCACTGCTTTCTACAGTGGTAATGCTTTTGCAGAAGGGGCCAGTACAAGTGATTTTGTTCTGCGCTGTGGGAAAGTGGTTAATGTCAGTGGATAAATGTCAAACTACTTGCGCTGTTCAACACACATACATGCAGAGAAATAATGTTATGTTTTTTGGGGAAGATCTAGAGGGTCCTGCTGATGATTTATTAAACTGTCTGCTACTCTTTCTTTTACATAGAGTCTTCCCTGCCCAGGAATGTTTAAGGCATATTGTATGTCCCTCCCTTACAATGAAAACTCTGTTGAAAGCACAGAGGTACATAGGAATGGATCTGTTAAGAAATGAAACAAAAAGCCTGGAAAATGTCGAACCAGGTAGTATTTGGACTTACAAAAGACGGACTCACAGTCAAATGTGCTATCCGTTGACCCACTGACCCCCTTACCTTTTGTGTAATACTTTTGCTCTCAGTAGGGTTGTCCAAAGTTCTCTTCTTAAAGCGGCTTTCTTATAAAAAATCCTAGACCTGCTTTTTGTGGCACACATGCCTCATATCCCGTTGCTCTTGATAAACTCACATCATCTCCCCCCAATACAAGCTGTAAAAGATTTCCAGGCCTTATCCGAGCAAACTAGACGTGGGTCGAAGGTTCAGCAATCCTTAAATCAGCAGTAAAGTTAACATTGAAATCAGCCTCAGAATCTCTTCAAGGATGGTCCAACATCTATTGCTTACAGGGCTCAATCGGACAGCTTCTGGCACTGATGCCTTAAGCCACTTCCTGTTGTTGCCTTGTCCTTGATACAGCCATGGGCCCACATACACTCAGTGGTACAGAGTTTTTCTCATGTCTATGGGTCTATTGTGATGCTCTCAGTCTTGCATCACCCAGCCATTGTGATGGGGAGGGGTGTCATTTTGCAAGCACCCTGGAGCATGAATCTGTATATCTTCAAATATAATTGGCATTAAACCAAACCCTTTAGGACCAGATCAATACAGCAGCAAAGAATGCTTATTCATTGTTGTTTCCCTCTTCATTTCATACCACCCGATATTTAAATGGTGTTTGGACTTTCTACCCTCTGACATAAGGACATTTGGTATGGCAAACCTTTGACTAGATGTCCTAATCAATGGTTTGATTGACTCTCCCTTTGCACTTGCTTCAGCAACACATGTACTAATATTGGAATGATAATGTGAACATTAAATTGTCCCCTGCTCTGAAGGATGACACGCACATTCGTAAAGCATTCACTATTTTTGGCACATGACAGGACAGAAACTTTCTTAATTTGCAAGTCTTTATTTTTTAATACATGTTTTTTTAATGAAGATTGAAATTGTATGTTCATACATATTACACGACAACACAATACATTTTGCGCCAAATTCAACACTCATGCCTCAGGAGCCTTTTACTTGTGAGTCCTATTGACTGAATGAACAGCCCCCTCTCCTTCAATTTCTTGACTTGTACTTTTAGAAGTGGCAAGCTTCTTTTGTTTTTTTATCCCATTTTACCAAACTCCGTTTTATCAGTTTCCACCTTGTTGTGCACTCCAGCGTAAACTGCGTTAAGGTGCTATTTGCAAACATTGTTCTGAACTACAGCTTTACTTGCTTCTAGGCCTTAATCTTTAATTGGGGCTGAGCAGTGTACTCTGGCTTTGGCTGCTTTTAGTTGGTTGGTTTCTTTTTTGATTTCTGTAACTTTCAAAGAGTCCCATTGTGAAATACCGTTGTCAGAATGTGCTACAGTGCATGAAAACTTAAAATAAATGGTTGTGAGAGGGAGAGGGGGAGGGAGGGGGCGGGGGGAGAAAGAGAGCGGGCGGGAGGGGGAAGGTTAAGGAGGGAGGGAGAGAGAGAGAGAGAGAGAGAGAGAGAGAGAGAGAGAGAGAGAAAAAACAAAGAAAATATGGTATTCGGGGGGGCTATGTTTTTACATGGAAAAGATTTTAGGCTTTTAATCAAGTGGAAAGAGGCTCTGTGGCTGGTATCTCAGCCTGTTGATGCTTTGTTGAGTTGCTTGGAACATGCAACAAAGGTGACCTGAAGCACTCCCGACCAGGTTGCATGTCTCTAATTTACTGAAATCCCACAGACCTCCTCCGTGTGCCACAAAGTACCTGAGCTCTGCAGTTGTTCCCCACAAGTCGCCAAGCTCCCCAGATTTACTTTCTCAGAGTTGCTAGTTACTGCTACCCCACCTCGACCACTATATTTTCCCCAGATACTTGCTACTGTGCAGAAAGCAGGGCTAAGAGAGAGGGAGAAGGGGTGTGCCTATGCAAATCATCTGCCAGGATCATTCCTGGGAGGTCATTCCATCCCACCAAATGACACCCGAGCAGCGGCACATAATTTGGAGAACAGAAATATTCGGACAGGCCACAAAGCAAAGGCTGGGCCGTTGATTGAGGAACCCTTTAGCCATGTCTCCCTAAGTTACCGAGGTCCAGAAAAATTCCACCCTCAGCTCTCATAGAGAGGTCCTTGGCCGATCGTGGCCGATCAGGGCCGTGAAGGGTCGGGGTGACTGCACACTGCCTCACCTTTTCACTGCTTTCTACAGCGGTAATGCTTTTGCAGAAGGGACCTGTACAAGTGATTTTATTCTGCGCTGTGGGAAAGTGACATTTAACCACTGGCATTAAGCAAACGACTTGCGCTGCTCAACGCACATACATGCAGAGAAATCATTTCATGTTTTTTGGGGAAGGTCTAGAGGGTCCTGCTGATTATTTATGAAGCTGTACGCTACTCTTGCTTTTACAGAGAGTCTTCCCTGCCCAGGAATGTTTAAGGCATACTGTATATCCCTCCCTTACAATGAAAACTCTGTTAAAAGCACAGAGGTACATAGGAATGGATCTGTTAAGAAATGAAACGAAAAACCTGGACAAAATGTCGAAACGGGTAGGATTTGGACTTAGCACATCTGACTGTGAGTCAGTTAATTGTATCTCTTCACCCACTGACCCCCTTTCCTTTTGTGTAATCCTTTTGCTCTCAATAGGATTTTCCAAAGTGGCTTTCATATAAAAGATCATAGACCTGCATTTTGTGGCACACAAGCCTCATATCCCGTTGCTCTTTATAAATTCACATCATCTCCCACCAATACAAGCTGTAAAAGATTTTCAGGGCTTAGCCAAGCAAACTAGACTTGGGTCGAAGGTTAAGCAATCCTTAAATCAGCAGCAGAGTTAACATTGAAATCAGCCTCAGAATCTCTTAAGGGATGGTCCAACATCTGTTGCTTGCAGCACGCAATGGGGCAGCCTGGGTGCTGACAGCTTAAGCCAGCTCCTGTTCTTGCCTTGTCCTTGATCCAGCCATGGGCCCACATGCACTCAGAGGAATAGAGTGTTTCTCGTGTCTATGGGTCTGCCGTGATGCTCTCACGCTTGCATCACCCAGCCTTCGTGATGGGGAGGGTGTGTCAATTTGCAAGCACCCTGCAGCATGAATCTGTTTATCTTTAAATATAATTGCCATTAAACCAAACCCTTTAGGACCGGATCAATACGGCAGAAAAAGAATGCTGATGTATTGCTGTTTGCCTCTTAATTTCATACCATCCAACATATAAATGGTGTTTGGTCAATGATTTGCCATATCAAATGTCCTTATGTCACAGGCAGAAAGTTCAGAGGTCCTAATCAATGGTTTGGTTGGCTCTCCCTTTGCGCTTGCCTTAAGGCGCCAGCACCAGAGGCTGCCCGATTGCGCCCTGAAAGCAACCAATGTTGACCCATCCTTTAAGAGATTCTGAGGCTGATTTCAATGTTATTTTTGCTGCTGATTTAACGATTGCTCAACCTTCGACCCACGTCTAGTTTCCTTGGCTATGCCCTTGACATCTTTTACAGCTTGCATTGGTGGGAGATGATGTGAGTTTATCGAGAGCAACGGGATATGAGGCATGTGGGCCATAAAAAACAGCTCTGGGATTTTTTTTTAATAAGAAAGCCCCTTTAAGTAGGGAACTTTGGATGGACAGCCCTGCTGAGAGCAAAAGGATTACACAAAAGATAAGGGGGTCAGTGGGTCAAGGGATAGCACATCTGACTGTGAGTCAGTTTATTGTTAGTCCAAATCCTACCTGTTTCAACATTTTTCCAGGCTTTTTGTTTAATTTCTTAACAGATCCATTCCTATGTAGCTCAGCAACACATGTACTAATATTGGAATGATAATGGGAACATTGAATTGGCCCCTGCTCTGAAGGATGACACGTACATTTGTAAAGCATTCACTATTTTTAGCACATGACGGGACAGAAACTTTGTTAATTTGCAAGTCTTTATTTTTTAATTCATCTTTATTGATGAAGATTGAAATTGTATCTTCATAGGGGCTGACGCCTGGGCAGCGGCAGGCAATTTGGAGAACAGAAATATTATTCATACATATTAAACAACAACACAATACATTTTGCGCCAAATTCAACACTAATGCCTCAGGAGCCTTTTACTTGTGAGTCCTAGTGACTGAATGAACAGCCCCGTCCCCTTCAATTTCTTGACTTGTACTTTTAGAAGTGGCACGGTTCCCATTCGACCAAATTCAGTATTATCACTTTCCCCATTGTTGTGCACGCCAGCGTAAACTGCTTTAAGGTGCTATTTGCAAACATCGCTCTGAACTACAGCTTTATTTGCTTCTAGGCCTTTATCTTTAATTGGGGCTGAGCAGTGTACTCTGGATTTGGCTGCTTTTAGTTGGTTGATTTCTTTTTTGATTTCTGTAACCTTCAAAGAGTCCCATTGTGAAATACCATTGTCAGAATATGCTACAGTGCATGAAAACTTAAAATAAATGGTTGTGAGAGGGAGAGGGAGAGGGGGAGGGAGGGGGCGGGGGGAGAAAGAGAGCGGGCGGGAGGGAGGAAGGAGGGAGGGAAGGAGGAAGGGAGAGAGAGAGACAGAGAGAGAGGAAACAAAGAAAATATGGTATTCGGGGGTTGGGGGGCTATGTTTTTACATGGAAAAGATTTTAGGCTTTTAATCAAGTGGAAATGGCTCTGCCTGTTGATGCTTTGTTGAGTTGCTTGGAACATGCAAGGAAGGAGACCTGAAGCACTCCCAACCAGGTTGCATGTCTCCAAGTTACTGAAATCCCACAGACCTCCTCCCTGTGCCACAAAGTTCTGGGCACTGAGCTCTGTAGTTCCCCACAAGTCGCAAAGCACCCCAGATTTACTTTCTCAAAGTTGCTAGTGACTGCTACCCCACCTCGACCACTATATTTTCCCCAGATACTTGCTACTGTGGAGTAAGCAGGGCTAATAAAGAGGGAGAGGGGGTTTGCCTATGCAAATCATCTGCCAGGATCCTACCTGGCAGGTCATTCCATCTTACCAGCTGACACCTGGGCAGCGGCAGGTAATTTGGAGAACAGACATATACGGACAGGCCACAAAGCAAAGGTTGGGCCGTTGATTGAGGATCCCTTTAGCCATGCCTCCCTAAGTTACCGAGGTCCAGAAAAATTCCACCCTCAGCTCTCATAGAGAGGTCCTTGGCCGATCGTGGCCGATCAGGGGAGTAAAGGGTCGGGGGTGACTGCACACTGCCTCACCTTTTCACTGCTTTCTACAGTGGTAATGCTTTTGCAGAAGGGGCCAGTACAAGTGATTTTGTTCTGCGCTGTGGGAAAGTGGTTAATGTCAGTGGATAAATGTCAAACTACTTGCGCTGTTCAACACACATACATGCAGAGAAATAATGTTATGTTTTTTGGGGAAGATCTAGAGGGTCCTGCTGATGATTTATTAAACTGTCTGCTACTCTTTCTTTTACATAGAGTCTTCCCTGCCCAGGAATGTTTAAGGCATATTGTATGTCCCTCCCTTACAATGAAAACTCTGTTGAAAGCACAGAGGTACATAGGAATGGATCTGTTAAGAAATGAAACAAAAAGCCTGGAAAATGTCGAACCAGGTAGTATTTGGACTTACAAAAGACGGACTCACAGTCAAATGTGCTATCCGTTGACCCACTGACCCCCTTACCTTTTGTGTAATACTTTTGCTCTCAGTAGGGTTGTCCAAAGTTCTCTTCTTAAAGCGGCTTTCTTATAAAAAATCCTAGACCTGCTTTTTGTGGCACACATGCCTCATATCCCGTTGCTCTTGATAAACTCACATCATCTCCCCCCAATACAAGCTGTAAAAGATTTCCAGGCCTTATCCGAGCAAACTAGACGTGGGTCGAAGGTTCAGCAATCCTTAAATCAGCAGTAAAGTTAACATTGAAATCAGCCTCAGAATCTCTTCAAGGATGGTCCAACATCTATTGCTTACAGGGCTCAATCGGACAGCTTCTGGCACTGATGCCTTAAGCCACTTCCTGTTGTTGCCTTGTCCTTGATACAGCCATGGGCCCACATACACTCAGTGGTACAGAGTTTTTCTCATGTCTATGGGTCTATTGTGATGCTCTCAGGCTTGCATCACCCAGCCATTGTGATGGGGAGGGGTGTCATTTTGCAAGCACCCTGGAGCATGAATCTGTATATCTTCAAATATAATTGGCATTAAACCAAACCCTTTAGGACCAGATCAATACAGCAGCAAAGAATGCTTATTCATTGTTGTTTCCCTCTTCATTTCATACCACCCGATATTTAAATGGTGTTTGGACTTTCTACCCTCTGACATAAGGACATTTGGTATGGCAAACCTTTGACTAGATGTCCTAATCAATGGTTTGATTGACTCTCCCTTTGCACTTGCTTCAGCAACACATGTACTAATATTGGAATGATAATGTGAACATTAAATTGTCCCCTGCTCTAAAGGATGACACGCACATTCGTAAAGCATTCACTATTTTTGGCACATGACAGGACAGAAACTTTCTTAATTTGCAAGTCTTTATTTTTTAATACATGTTTTTTTAATGAAGATTGAAATTGTATGTTCATACATATTACACGACAACACAATACATTTTGCGCCAAATTCAACACTCATGCCTCAGGAGCCTTTTACTTGTGAGTCCTATTGACTGAATGAACAGCCCCCTCTCCTTCAATTTCTTGACTTGTACTTTTAGAAGTGGCAAGCTTCTTTTGTTTTTTTATCCCATTTTACCAAACTCCGTTTTATCAGTTTCCACCTTGTTGTGCACTCCAGCGTAAACTGCGTTAAGGTGCTATTTGCAAACATTGTTCTGAACTACAGCTTTACTTGCTTCTAGGCCTTAATCTTTAATTGGGGCTGAGCAGTGTACTCTGGCTTTGGCTGCTTTTAGTTGGTTGGTTTCTTTTTTGATTTCTGTAACTTTCAAAGAGTCCCATTGTGAAATACCGTTGTCAGAATGTGCTACAGTGCATGAAAACTTAAAATAAATGGTTGTGAGAGGGAGAGGGGGAGGGAGGGGGCGGGGGGAGAAAGAGAGCGGGCGGGAGGGGGAAGGTTAAGGAGGGAGAGAGAGAGAGAGAGAGAGAGAGAGAGAGAGAGAGAGAGAGAGAGAGAGAAAAACAAAGAAAATATGGTATTCGGGGGGGCTATGTTTTTACATGGAAAAGATTTTAGGCTTTTAATCAAGTGGAAAGAGGCTCTGTGGCTGGTATCTCAGCCTGTTGATGCTTTGTTGAGTTGCTTGGAACATGCAACAAAGGTGACCTGAAGCACTCCCGACCAGGTTGCATGTCTCTAATTTACTGAAATCCCACAGACCTCCTCCGTGTGCCACAAAGTACCTGAGCTCTGCAGTTGTTCCCCACAAGTCGCCAAGCTCCCCAGATTTACTTTCTCAGAGTTGCTAGTTACTGCTACCCCACCTCGACCACTATATTTTCCCCAGATACTTGCTACTGTGCAGAAAGCAGGGCTAAGAGAGAGGGAGAAGGGGTGTGCCTATGCAAATCATCTGCCAGGATCATTCCTGGGAGGTCATTCCATCCCACCAAATGACACCCGAGCAGCGGCACATAATTTGGAGAACAGAAATATTCGGACAGGCCACAAAGCAAAGGCTGGGCCGTTGATTGAGGAACCCTTTAGCCATGTCTCCCTAAGTTACCGAGGTCCAGAAAAATTCCACCCTCAGCTCTCATAGAGAGGTCCTTGGCCGATCGTGGCCGATCAGGGCCGTGAAGGGTCGGGGTGACTGCACACTGCCTCACCTTTTCACTGCTTTCTACAGCGGTAATGCTTTTGCAGAAGGGACCTGTACAAGTGATTTTATTCTGCGCTGTGGGAAAGTGACATTTAACCACTGGCATTAAGCAAACGACTTGCGCTGCTCAACGCACATACATGCAGAGAAATCATTTCATGTTTTTTGGGGAAGGTCTAGAGGGTCCTGCTGATTATTTATGAAGCTGTACGCTACTCTTGCTTTTACAGAGAGTCTTCCCTGCCCAGGAATGTTTAAGGCATACTGTATATCCCTCCCTTACAATGAAAACTCTGTTAAAAGCACAGAGGTACATAGGAATGGATCTGTTAAGAAATGAAACGAAAAACCTGGACAAAATGTCGAAACGGGTAGGATTTGGACTTAGCACATCTGACTGTGAGTCAGTTAATTGTATCTCTTCACCCACTGACCCCCTTTCCTTTTGTGTAATCCTTTTGCTCTCAATAGGATTTTCCAAAGTGGCTTTCATATAAAAGATCATAGACCTGCATTTTGTGGCACACAAGCCTCATATCCCGTTGCTCTTTATAAATTCACATCATCTCCCACCAATACAAGCTGTAAAAGATTTTCAGGGCTTAGCCAAGCAAACTAGACTTGGGTCGAAGGTTAAGCAATCCTTAAATCAGCAGCAGAGTTAACATTGAAATCAGCCTCAGAATCTCTTAAGGGATGGTCCAACATCTGTTGCTTGCAGCACGCAATGGGGCAGCCTGGGTGCTGACAGCTTAAGCCAGCTCCTGTTCTTGCCTTGTCCTTGATCCAGCCATGGGCCCACATGCACTCAGAGGAATAGAGTGTTTCTCGTGTCTATGGGTCTGCCGTGATGCTCTCACGCTTGCATCACCCAGCCTTCGTGATGGGGAGGGTGTGTCAATTTGCAAGCACCCTGCAGCATGAATCTGTTTATCTTTAAATATAATTGCCATTAAACCAAACCCTTTAGGACCGGATCAATACGGCAGAAAAAGAATGCTGATGTATTGCTGTTTGCCTCTTAATTTCATACCATCCAACATATAAATGGTGTTTGGTCAATGATTTGCCATATCAAATGTCCTTATGTCACAGGCAGAAAGTTCAGAGGTCCTAATCAATGGTTTGGTTGGCTCTCCCTTTGCGCTTGCCTTAAGGCGCCAGCACCAGAGGCTGCCCGATTGCGCCCTGAAAGCAACCAATGTTGACCCATCCTTTAAGAGATTCTGAGGCTGATTTCAATGTTATTTTTGCTGCTGATTTAACGATTGCTCAACCTTCGACCCACGTCTAGTTTCCTTGGCTATGCCCTTGACATCTTTTACAGCTTGCATTGGTGGGAGATGATGTGAGTTTATCGAGAGCAACGGGATATGAGGCATGTGGGCCATAAAAAACAGCTCTGGGATTTTTTTTTAATAAGAAAGCCCCTTTAAGTAGGGAACTTTGGATGGACAGCCCTGCTGAGAGCAAAAGGATTACACAAAAGATAAGGGGGTCAGTGGGTCAAGGGATAGCACATCTGACTGTGAGTCAGTTTATTGTTAGTCCAAATCCTACCTGTTTCAACATTTTTCCAGGCTTTTTGTTTAATTTCTTAACAGATCCATTCCTATGTAGCTCAGCAACACATGTACTAATATTGGAATGATAATGGGAACATTGAATTGGCCCCTGCTCTGAAGGATGACACGTACATTTGTAAAGCATTCACTATTTTTAGCACATGACGGGACAGAAACTTTGTTAATTTGCAAGTCTTTATTTTTTAATTCATCTTTATTGATGAAGATTGAAATTGTATGTTCATAGGGGCTGACGCCTGGGCAGCGGCAGGCAATTTGGAGAACAGAAATATTATTCATACATATTAAACAACAACACAATACATTTTGCGCCAAATTCAACACTAATGCCTCAGGAGCCTTTTACTTGTGAGTCCTAGTGACTGAATGAACAGCCCCGTCCCCTTCAATTTCTTGACTTGTACTTTTAGAAGTGGCACGGTTCCCATTCGACCAAATTCAGTATTATCACTTTCCCCATTGTTGTGCACGCCAGCGTAAACTGCTTTAAGGTGCTATTTGCAAACATCGCTCTGAACTACAGCTTTATTTGCTTCTAGGCCTTTATCTTTAATTGGGGCTGAGCAGTGTACTCTGGATTTGGCTGCTTTTAGTTGGTTGATTTCTTTTTTGATTTCTGTAACCTTCAAAGAGTCCCATTGTGAAATACCATTGTCAGAATATGCTACAGTGCATGAAAACTTAAAATAAATGGTTGTGAGAGGGAGAGGGAGAGGGGGAGGGAGGGGGCGGGGGGAGAAAGAGAGCGGGCGGGAGGGAGGAAGGAGGGAGGGAAGGAGGAAGGGAGAGAGAGAGACAGAGAGAGAGGAAACAAAGAAAATATGGTATTCGGGGGTTGGGGGGCTATGTTTTTACATGGAAAAGATTTTAGGCTTTTAATCAAGTGGAAATGGCTCTGCCTGTTGATGCTTTGTTGAGTTGCTTGGAACATGCAAGGAAGGAGACCTGAAGCACTCCCAACCAGGTTGCATGTCTCCAAGTTACTGAAATCCCACAGACCTCCTCCCTGTGCCACAAAGTTCTGGGCACTGAGCTCTGTAGTTCCCCACAAGTCGCAAAGCACCCCAGATTTACTTTCTCAAAGTTGCTAGTGACTGCTACCCCACCTCGACCACTATATTTTCCCCAGATACTTGCTACTGTGGAGTAAGCAGGGCTAATAAAGAGGGAGAGGGGGTTTGCCTATGCAAATCATCTGCCAGGATCCTACCTGGCAGGTCATTCCATCTTACCAGCTGACACCTGGGCAGCGGCAGGTAATTTGGAGAACAGACATATACGGACAGGCCACAAAGCAAAGGTTGGGCCGTTGATTGAGGATCCCTTTAGCCATGCCTCCCTAAGTTACCGAGGTCCAGAAAAATTCCACCCTCAGCTCTCATAGAGAGGTCCTTGGCCGATCGTGGCCGATCAGGGGAGTAAAGGGTCGGGGGTGACTGCACACTGCCTCACCTTTTCACTGCTTTCTACAGTGGTAATGCTTTTGCAGAAGGGGCCAGTACAAGTGATTTTGTTCTGCGCTGTGGGAAAGTGGTTAATGTCAGTGGATAAATGTCAAACTACTTGCGCTGTTCAACACACATACATGCAGAGAAATAATGTTATGTTTTTTGGGGAAGATCTAGAGGGTCCTGCTGATGATTTATTAAACTGTCTGCTACTCTTTCTTTTACATAGAGTCTTCCCTGCCCAGGAATGTTTAAGGCATATTGTATGTCCCTCCCTTACAATGAAAACTCTGTTGAAAGCACAGAGGTACATAGGAATGGATCTGTTAAGAAATGAAACAAAAAGCCTGGAAAATGTCGAACCAGGTAGTATTTGGACTTACAAAAGACGGACTCACAGTCAAATGTGCTATCCGTTGACCCACTGACCCCCTTACCTTTTGTGTAATACTTTTGCTCTCAGTAGGGTTGTCCAAAGTTCTCTTCTTAAAGCGGCTTTCTTATAAAAAATCCTAGACCTGCTTTTTGTGGCACACATGCCTCATATCCCATTGCTCTTGATAAACTCACATCATCTCCCCCCAATACAAGCTGTAAAAGATTTCCAGGCCTTATCCGAGCAAACTAGACGTGGGTCGAAGGTTCAGCAATCCTTAAATCAGCAGTAAAGTTAACATTGAAATCAGCCTCAGAATCTCTTCAAGGATGGTCCAACATCTATTGCTTACAGGGCTCAATCGGACAGCTTCTGGCACTGATGCCTTAAGCCACTTCCTGTTGTTGCCTTGTCCTTGATACAGCCATGGGCCCACATACACTCAGTGGTACAGAGTTTTTCTCATGTCTATGGGTCTATTGTGATGCTCTCAGGCTTGCATCACCCAGCCATTGTGATGGGGAGGGGTGTCATTTTGCAAGCACCCTGGAGCATGAATCTGTATATCTTCAAATATAATTGGCATTAAACCAAACCCTTTAGGACCAGATCAATACAGCAGCAAAGAATGCTTATTCATTGTTGTTTCCCTCTTCATTTCATACCACCCGATATTTAAATGGTGTTTGGACTTTCTACCCTCTGACATAAGGACATTTGGTATGGCAAACCTTTGACTAGATGTCCTAATCAATGGTTTGATTGACTCTCCCTTTGCACTTGCTTCAGCAACACATGTACTAATATTGGAATGATAATGTGAACATTAAATTGTCCCCTGCTCTAAAGGATGACACGCACATTCGTAAAGCATTCACTATTTTTGGCACATGACAGGACAGAAACTTTCTTAATTTGCAAGTCTTTATTTTTTAATACATGTTTTTTTAATGAAGATTGAAATTGTATGTTCATACATATTACACGACAACACAATACATTTTGCGCCAAATTCAACACTCATGCCTCAGGAGCCTTTTACTTGTGAGTCCTATTGACTGAATGAACAGCCCCCTCTCCTTCAATTTCTTGACTTGTACTTTTAGAAGTGGCAAGCTTCTTTTGTTTTTTTATCCCATTTTACCAAACTCCGTTTTATCAGTTTCCACCTTGTTGTGCACTCCAGCGTAAACTGCGTTAAGGTGCTATTTGCAAACATTGTTCTGAACTACAGCTTTACTTGCTTCTAGGCCTTAATCTTTAATTGGGGCTGAGCAGTGTACTCTGGCTTTGGCTGCTTTTAGTTGGTTGGTTTCTTTTTTGATTTCTGTAACTTTCAAAGAGTCCCATTGTGAAATACCGTTGTCAGAATGTGCTACAGTGCATGAAAACTTAAAATAAATGGTTGTGAGAGGGAGAGGGGGAGGGAGGGGGCGGGGGGAGAAAGAGAGCGGGCGGGAGGGGGAAGGTTAAGGAGGGAGGGAGAGAGAGAGAGAGAGAGAGAGAGAGAGAGAGAGAGAGAGAGAGAGAGAGAAAAAACAAAGAAAATATGGTATTCGGGGGGGCTATGTTTTTACATGGAAAAGATTTTAGGCTTTTAATCAAGTGGAAAGAGGCTCTGTGGCTGGTATCTCAGCCTGTTGATGCTTTGTTGAGTTGCTTGGAACATGCAACAAAGGTGACCTGAAGCACTCCCGACCAGGTTGCATGTCTCTAATTTACTGAAATCCCACAGACCTCCTCCGTGTGCCACAAAGTACCTGAGCTCTGCAGTTGTTCCCCACAAGTCGCCAAGCTCCCCAGATTTACTTTCTCAGAGTTGCTAGTTACTGCTACCCCACCTCGACCACTATATTTTCCCCAGATACTTGCTACTGTGCAGAAAGCAGGGCTAAGAGAGAGGGAGAAGGGGTGTGCCTATGCAAATCATCTGCCAGGATCATTCCTGGGAGGTCATTCCATCCCACCAAATGACACCCGAGCAGCGGCACATAATTTGGAGAACAGAAATATTCGGACAGGCCACAAAGCAAAGGCTGGGCCGTTGATTGAGGAACCCTTTAGCCATGTCTCCCTAAGTTACCGAGGTCCAGAAAAATTCCACCCTCAGCTCTCATAGAGAGGTCCTTGGCCGATCGTGGCCGATCAGGGCCGTGAAGGGTCGGGGTGACTGCACACTGCCTCACCTTTTCACTGCTTTCTACAGCGGTAATGCTTTTGCAGAAGGGACCTGTACAAGTGATTTTATTCTGCGCTGTGGGAAAGTGACATTTAACCACTGGCATTAAGCAAACGACTTGCGCTGCTCAACGCACATACATGCAGAGAAATCATTTCATGTTTTTTGGGGAAGGTCTAGAGGGTCCTGCTGATTATTTATGAAGCTGTACGCTACTCTTGCTTTTACAGAGAGTCTTCCCTGCCCAGGAATGTTTAAGGCATACTGTATATCCCTCCCTTACAATGAAAACTCTGTTAAAAGCACAGAGGTACATAGGAATGGATCTGTTAAGAAATGAAACGAAAAACCTGGACAAAATGTCGAAACGGGTAGGATTTGGACTTAGCACATCTGACTGTGAGTCAGTTAATTGTATCTCTTCACCCACTGACCCCCTTTCCTTTTGTGTAATCCTTTTGCTCTCAATAGGATTTTCCAAAGTGGCTTTCATATAAAAGATCATAGACCTGCATTTTGTGGCACACAAGCCTCATATCCCGTTGCTCTTTATAAATTCACATCATCTCCCACCAATACAAGCTGTAAAAGATTTTCAGGGCTTAGCCAAGCAAACTAGACTTGGGTCGAAGGTTAAGCAATCCTTAAATCAGCAGCAGAGTTAACATTGAAATCAGCCTCAGAATCTCTTAAGGGATGGTCCAACATCTGTTGCTTGCAGCACGCAATGGGGCAGCCTGGGTGCTGACAGCTTAAGCCAGCTCCTGTTCTTGCCTTGTCCTTGATCCAGCCATGGGCCCACATGCACTCAGAGGAATAGAGTGTTTCTCGTGTCTATGGGTCTGCCGTGATGCTCTCACGCTTGCATCACCCAGCCTTCGTGATGGGGAGGGTGTGTCAATTTGCAAGCACCCTGCAGCATGAATCTGTTTATCTTTAAATATAATTGCCATTAAACCAAACCCTTTAGGACCGGATCAATACGGCAGAAAAAGAATGCTGATGTATTGCTGTTTGCCTCTTAATTTCATACCATCCAACATATAAATGGTGTTTGGTCAATGATTTGCCATATCAAATGTCCTTATGTCACAGGCAGAAAGTTCAGAGGTCCTAATCAATGGTTTGGTTGGCTCTCCCTTTGCGCTTGCCTTAAGGCGCCAGCACCAGAGGCTGCCCGATTGCGCCCTGAAAGCAACCAATGTTGACCCATCCTTTAAGAGATTCTGAGGCTGATTTCAATGTTATTTTTGCTGCTGATTTAACGATTGCTCAACCTTCGACCCACGTCTAGTTTCCTTGGCTATGCCCTTGACATCTTTTACAGCTTGCATTGGTGGGAGATGATGTGAGTTTATCGAGAGCAACGGGATATGAGGCATGTGGGCCATAAAAAACAGCTCTGGGATTTTTTTTTAATAAGAAAGCCCCTTTAAGTAGGGAACTTTGGATGGACAGCCCTGCTGAGAGCAAAAGGATTACACAAAAGATAAGGGGGTCAGTGGGTCAAGGGATAGCACATCTGACTGTGAGTCAGTTTATTGTTAGTCCAAATCCTACCTGTTTCAACATTTTTCCAGGCTTTTTGTTTAATTTCTTAACAGATCCATTCCTATGTAGCTCAGCAACACATGTACTAATATTGGAATGATAATGGGAACATTGAATTGGCCCCTGCTCTGAAGGATGACACGTACATTTGTAAAGCATTCACTATTTTTAGCACATGACGGGACAGAAACTTTGTTAATTTGCAAGTCTTTATTTTTTAATTCATCTTTATTGATGAAGATTGAAATTGTATGTTCATAGGGGCTGACGCCTGGGCAGCGGCAGGCAATTTGGAGAACAGAAATATTATTCATACATATTAAACAACAACACAATACATTTTGCGCCAAATTCAACACTAATGCCTCAGGAGCCTTTTACTTGTGAGTCCTAGTGACTGAATGAACAGCCCCGTCCCCTTCAATTTCTTGACTTGTACTTTTAGAAGTGGCACGGTTCCCATTCGACCAAATTCAGTATTATCACTTTCCCCATTGTTGTGCACGCCAGCGTAAACTGCTTTAAGGTGCTATTTGCAAACATCGCTCTGAACTACAGCTTTATTTGCTTCTAGGCCTTTATCTTTAATTGGGGCTGAGCAGTGTACTCTGGATTTGGCTGCTTTTAGTTGGTTGATTTCTTTTTTGATTTCTGTAACCTTCAAAGAGTCCCATTGTGAAATACCATTGTCAGAATATGCTACAGTGCATGAAAACTTAAAATAAATGGTTGTGAGAGGGAGAGGGAGAGGGGGAGGGAGGGGGCGGGGGGAGAAAGAGAGCGGGCGGGAGGGAGGAAGGAGGGAGGGAAGGAGGAAGGGAGAGAGAGAGACAGAGAGAGAGGAAACAAAGAAAATATGGTATTCGGGGGTTGGGGGGCTATGTTTTTACATGGAAAAGATTTTAGGCTTTTAATCAAGTGGAAATGGCTCTGCCTGTTGATGCTTTGTTGAGTTGCTTGGAACATGCAAGGAAGGAGACCTGAAGCACTCCCAACCAGGTTGCATGTCTCCAAGTTACTGAAATCCCACAGACCTCCTCCCTGTGCCACAAAGTTCTGGGCACTGAGCTCTGTAGTTCCCCACAAGTCGCAAAGCACCCCAGATTTACTTTCTCAAAGTTGCTAGTGACTGCTACCCCACCTCGACCACTATATTTTCCCCAGATACTTGCTACTGTGGAGTAAGCAGGGCTAATAAAGAGGGAGAGGGGGTTTGCCTATGCAAATCATCTGCCAGGATCCTACCTGGCAGGTCATTCCATCTTACCAGCTGACACCTGGGCAGCGGCAGGTAATTTGGAGAACAGACATATACGGACAGGCCACAAAGCAAAGGTTGGGCCGTTGATTGAGGATCCCTTTAGCCATGCCTCCCTAAGTTACCGAGGTCCAGAAAAATTCCACCCTCAGCTCTCATAGAGAGGTCCTTGGCCGATCGTGGCCGATCAGGGGAGTAAAGGGTCGGGGGTGACTGCACACTGCCTCACCTTTTCACTGCTTTCTACAGTGGTAATGCTTTTGCAGAAGGGGCCAGTACAAGTGATTTTGTTCTGCGCTGTGGGAAAGTGGTTAATGTCAGTGGATAAATGTCAAACTACTTGCGCTGTTCAACACACATACATGCAGAGAAATAATGTTATGTTTTTTGGGGAAGATCTAGAGGGTCCTGCTGATGATTTATTAAACTGTCTGCTACTCTTTCTTTTACATAGAGTCTTCCCTGCCCAGGAATGTTTAAGGCATATTGTATGTCCCTCCCTTACAATGAAAACTCTGTTGAAAGCACAGAGGTACATAGGAATGGATCTGTTAAGAAATGAAACAAAAAGCCTGGAAAATGTCGAACCAGGTAGTATTTGGACTTACAAAAGACGGACTCACAGTCAAATGTGCTATCCGTTGACCCACTGACCCCCTTACCTTTTGTGTAATACTTTTGCTCTCAGTAGGGTTGTCCAAAGTTCTCTTCTTAAAGCGGCTTTCTTATAAAAAATCCTAGACCTGCTTTTTGTGGCACACATGCCTCATATCCCGTTGCTCTTGATAAACTCACATCATCTCCCCCCAATACAAGCTGTAAAAGATTTCCAGGCCTTATCCGAGCAAACTAGACGTGGGTCGAAGGTTCAGCAATCCTTAAATCAGCAGTAAAGTTAACATTGAAATCAGCCTCAGAATCTCTTCAAGGATGGTCCAACATCTATTGCTTACAGGGCTCAATCGGACAGCTTCTGGCACTGATGCCTTAAGCCACTTCCTGTTGTTGCCTTGTCCTTGATACAGCCATGGGCCCACATACACTCAGTGGTACAGAGTTTTTCTCATGTCTATGGGTCTATTGTGATGCTCTCAGGCTTGCATCACCCAGCCATTGTGATGGGGAGGGGTGTCATTTTGCAAGCACCCTGGAGCATGAATCTGTATATCTTCAAATATAATTGGCATTAAACCAAACCCTTTAGGACCAGATCAATACAGCAGCAAAGAATGCTTATTCATTGTTGTTTCCCTCTTCATTTCATACCACCCGATATTTAAATGGTGTTTGGACTTTCTACCCTCTGACATAAGGACATTTGGTATGGCAAACCTTTGACTAGATGTCCTAATCAATGGTTTGATTGACTCTCCCTTTGCACTTGCTTCAGCAACACATGTACTAATATTGGAATGATAATGTGAACATTAAATTGTCCCCTGCTCTAAAGGATGACACGCACATTCGTAAAGCATTCACTATTTTTGGCACATGACAGGACAGAAACTTTCTTAATTTGCAAGTCTTTATTTTTTAATACATGTTTTTTTAATGAAGATTGAAATTGTATGTTCATACATATTACACGACAACACAATACATTTTGCGCCAAATTCAACACTCATGCCTCAGGAGCCTTTTACTTGTGAGTCCTATTGACTGAATGAACAGCCCCCTCTCCTTCAATTTCTTGACTTGTACTTTTAGAAGTGGCAAGCTTCTTTTGTTTTTTTATCCCATTTTACCAAACTCCGTTTTATCAGTTTCCACCTTGTTGTGCACTCCAGCGTAAACTGCGTTAAGGTGCTATTTGCAAACATTGTTCTGAACTACAGCTTTACTTGCTTCTAGGCCTTAATCTTTAATTGGGGCTGAGCAGTGTACTCTGGCTTTGGCTGCTTTTAGTTGGTTGGTTTCTTTTTTGATTTCTGTAACTTTCAAAGAGTCCCATTGTGAAATACCGTTGTCAGAATGTGCTACAGTGCATGAAAACTTAAAATAAATGGTTGTGAGAGGGAGAGGGGGAGGGAGGGGGCGGGGGGAGAAAGAGAGCGGGCGGGAGGGGGAAGGTTAAGGAGGGAGGAGAGAGAGAGAGAGAGAGAGAGAGAGAGAGAGAGAGAGAGAGAGAGAGAGAGAGAAAAACAAAGAAAATATGGTATTCGGGGGGGCTATGTTTTTACATGGAAAAGATTTTAGGCTTTTAATCAAGTGGAAAGAGGCTCTGTGGCTGGTATCTCAGCCTGTTGATGCTTTGTTGAGTTGCTTGGAACATGCAACAAAGGTGACCTGAAGCACTCCCGACCAGGTTGCATGTCTCTAATTTACTGAAATCCCACAGACCTCCTCCGTGTGCCACAAAGTACCTGAGCTCTGCAGTTGTTCCCCACAAGTCGCCAAGCTCCCCAGATTTACTTTCTCAGAGTTGCTAGTTACTGCTACCCCACCTCGACCACTATATTTTCCCCAGATACTTGCTACTGTGCAGAAAGCAGGGCTAAGAGAGAGGGAGAAGGGGTGTGCCTATGCAAATCATCTGCCAGGATCATTCCTGGGAGGTCATTCCATCCCACCAAATGACACCCGAGCAGCGGCACATAATTTGGAGAACAGAAATATTCGGACAGGCCACAAAGCAAAGGCTGGGCCGTTGATTGAGGAACCCTTTAGCCATGTCTCCCTAAGTTACCGAGGTCCAGAAAAATTCCACCCTCAGCTCTCATAGAGAGGTCCTTGGCCGATCGTGGCCGATCAGGGCCGTGAAGGGTCGGGGTGACTGCACACTGCCTCACCTTTTCACTGCTTTCTACAGCGGTAATGCTTTTGCAGAAGGGACCTGTACAAGTGATTTTATTCTGCGCTGTGGGAAAGTGACATTTAACCACTGGCATTAAGCAAACGACTTGCGCTGCTCAACGCACATACATGCAGAGAAATCATTTCATGTTTTTTGGGGAAGGTCTAGAGGGTCCTGCTGATTATTTATGAAGCTGTACGCTACTCTTGCTTTTACAGAGAGTCTTCCCTGCCCAGGAATGTTTAAGGCATACTGTATATCCCTCCCTTACAATGAAAACTCTGTTAAAAGCACAGAGGTACATAGGAATGGATCTGTTAAGAAATGAAACGAAAAACCTGGACAAAATGTCGAAACGGGTAGGATTTGGACTTAGCACATCTGACTGTGAGTCAGTTAATTGTATCTCTTCACCCACTGACCCCCTTTCCTTTTGTGTAATCCTTTTGCTCTCAATAGGATTTTCCAAAGTGGCTTTCATATAAAAGATCATAGACCTGCATTTTGTGGCACACAAGCCTCATATCCCGTTGCTCTTTATAAATTCACATCATCTCCCACCAATACAAGCTGTAAAAGATTTTCAGGGCTTAGCCAAGCAAACTAGACTTGGGTCGAAGGTTAAGCAATCCTTAAATCAGCAGCAGAGTTAACATTGAAATCAGCCTCAGAATCTCTTAAGGGATGGTCCAACATCTGTTGCTTGCAGCACGCAATGGGGCAGCCTGGGTGCTGACAGCTTAAGCCAGCTCCTGTTCTTGCCTTGTCCTTGATCCAGCCATGGGCCCACATGCACTCAGAGGAATAGAGTGTTTCTCGTGTCTATGGGTCTGCCGTGATGCTCTCACGCTTGCATCACCCAGCCTTCGTGATGGGGAGGGTGTGTCAATTTGCAAGCACCCTGCAGCATGAATCTGTTTATCTTTAAATATAATTGCCATTAAACCAAACCCTTTAGGACCGGATCAATACGGCAGAAAAAGAATGCTGATGTATTGCTGTTTGCCTCTTAATTTCATACCATCCAACATATAAATGGTGTTTGGTCAATGATTTGCCATATCAAATGTCCTTATGTCACAGGCAGAAAGTTCAGAGGTCCTAATCAATGGTTTGGTTGGCTCTCCCTTTGCGCTTGCCTTAAGGCGCCAGCACCAGAGGCTGCCCGATTGCGCCCTGAAAGCAACCAATGTTGACCCATCCTTTAAGAGATTCTGAGGCTGATTTCAATGTTATTTTTGCTGCTGATTTAACGATTGCTCAACCTTCGACCCACGTCTAGTTTCCTTGGCTATGCCCTTGACATCTTTTACAGCTTGCATTGGTGGGAGATGATGTGAGTTTATCGAGAGCAACGGGATATGAGGCATGTGGGCCATAAAAAACAGCTCTGGGATTTTTTTTTAATAAGAAAGCCCCTTTAAGTAGGGAACTTTGGATGGACAGCCCTGCTGAGAGCAAAAGGATTACACAAAAGATAAGGGGGTCAGTGGGTCAAGGGATAGCACATCTGACTGTGAGTCAGTTTATTGTTAGTCCAAATCCTACCTGTTTCAACATTTTTCCAGGCTTTTTGTTTAATTTCTTAACAGATCCATTCCTATGTAGCTCAGCAACACATGTACTAATATTGGAATGATAATGGGAACATTGAATTGGCCCCTGCTCTGAAGGATGACACGTACATTTGTAAAGCATTCACTATTTTTAGCACATGACGGGACAGAAACTTTGTTAATTTGCAAGTCTTTATTTTTTAATTCATCTTTATTGATGAAGATTGAAATTGTATGTTCATAGGGGCTGACGCCTGGGCAGCGGCAGGCAATTTGGAGAACAGAAATATTATTCATACATATTAAACAACAACACAATACATTTTGCGCCAAATTCAACACTAATGCCTCAGGAGCCTTTTACTTGTGAGTCCTAGTGACTGAATGAACAGCCCCGTCCCCTTCAATTTCTTGACTTGTACTTTTAGAAGTGGCACGGTTCCCATTCGACCAAATTCAGTATTATCACTTTCCCCATTGTTGTGCACGCCAGCGTAAACTGCTTTAAGGTGCTATTTGCAAACATCGCTCTGAACTACAGCTTTATTTGCTTCTAGGCCTTTATCTTTAATTGGGGCTGAGCAGTGTACTCTGGATTTGGCTGCTTTTAGTTGGTTGATTTCTTTTTTGATTTCTGTAACCTTCAAAGAGTCCCATTGTGAAATACCATTGTCAGAATATGCTACAGTGCATGAAAACTTAAAATAAATGGTTGTGAGAGGGAGAGGGAGAGGGGGAGGGAGGGGGCGGGGGGAGAAAGAGAGCGGGCGGGAGGGAGGAAGGAGGGAGGGAAGGAGGAAGGGAGAGAGAGAGACAGAGAGAGAGGAAACAAAGAAAATATGGTATTCGGGGGTTGGGGGGCTATGTTTTTACATGGAAAAGATTTTAGGCTTTTAATCAAGTGGAAATGGCTCTGCCTGTTGATGCTTTGTTGAGTTGCTTGGAACATGCAAGGAAGGAGACCTGAAGCACTCCCAACCAGGTTGCATGTCTCCAAGTTACTGAAATCCCACAGACCTCCTCCCTGTGCCACAAAGTTCTGGGCACTGAGCTCTGTAGTTCCCCACAAGTCGCAAAGCACCCCAGATTTACTTTCTCAAAGTTGCTAGTGACTGCTACCCCACCTCGACCACTATATTTTCCCCAGATACTTGCTACTGTGGAGTAAGCAGGGCTAATAAAGAGGGAGAGGGGGTTTGCCTATGCAAATCATCTGCCAGGATCCTACCTGGCAGGTCATTCCATCTTACCAGCTGACACCTGGGCAGCGGCAGGTAATTTGGAGAACAGACATATACGGACAGGCCACAAAGCAAAGGTTGGGCCGTTGATTGAGGATCCCTTTAGCCATGCCTCCCTAAGTTACCGAGGTCCAGAAAAATTCCACCCTCAGCTCTCATAGAGAGGTCCTTGGCCGATCGTGGCCGATCAGGGGAGTAAAGGGTCGGGGGTGACTGCACACTGCCTCACCTTTTCACTGCTTTCTACAGTGGTAATGCTTTTGCAGAAGGGGCCAGTACAAGTGATTTTGTTCTGCGCTGTGGGAAAGTGGTTAATGTCAGTGGATAAATGTCAAACTACTTGCGCTGTTCAACACACATACATGCAGAGAAATAATGTTATGTTTTTTGGGGAAGATCTAGAGGGTCCTGCTGATGATTTATTAAACTGTCTGCTACTCTTTCTTTTACATAGAGTCTTCCCTGCCCAGGAATGTTTAAGGCATATTGTATGTCCCTCCCTTACAATGAAAACTCTGTTGAAAGCACAGAGGTACATAGGAATGGATCTGTTAAGAAATGAAACAAAAAGCCTGGAAAATGTCGAACCAGGTAGTATTTGGACTTACAAAAGACGGACTCACAGTCAAATGTGCTATCCGTTGACCCACTGACCCCCTTACCTTTTGTGTAATACTTTTGCTCTCAGTAGGGTTGTCCAAAGTTCTCTTCTTAAAGCGGCTTTCTTATAAAAAATCCTAGACCTGCTTTTTGTGGCACACATGCCTCATATCCCGTTGCTCTTGATAAACTCACATCATCTCCCCCCAATACAAGCTGTAAAAGATTTCCAGGCCTTATCCGAGCAAACTAGACGTGGGTCGAAGGTTCAGCAATCCTTAAATCAGCAGTAAAGTTAACATTGAAATCAGCCTCAGAATCTCTTCAAGGATGGTCCAACATCTATTGCTTACAGGGCTCAATCGGACAGCTTCTGGCACTGATGCCTTAAGCCACTTCCTGTTGTTGCCTTGTCCTTGATACAGCCATGGGCCCACATACACTCAGTGGTACAGAGTTTTTCTCATGTCTATGGGTCTATTGTGATGCTCTCAGGCTTGCATCACCCAGCCATTGTGATGGGGAGGGGTGTCATTTTGCAAGCACCCTGGAGCATGAATCTGTATATCTTCAAATATAATTGGCATTAAACCAAACCCTTTAGGACCAGATCAATACAGCAGCAAAGAATGCTTATTCATTGTTGTTTCCCTCTTCATTTCATACCACCCGATATTTAAATGGTGTTTGGACTTTCTACCCTCTGACATAAGGACATTTGGTATGGCAAACCTTTGACTAGATGTCCTAATCAATGGTTTGATTGACTCTCCCTTTGCACTTGCTTCAGCAACACATGTACTAATATTGGAATGATAATGTGAACATTAAATTGTCCCCTGCTCTAAAGGATGACACGCACATTCGTAAAGCATTCACTATTTTTGGCACATGACAGGACAGAAACTTTCTTAATTTGCAAGTCTTTATTTTTTAATACATGTTTTTTTAATGAAGATTGAAATTGTATGTTCATACATATTACACGACAACACAATACATTTTGCGCCAAATTCAACACTCATGCCTCAGGAGCCTTTTACTTGTGAGTCCTATTGACTGAATGAACAGCCCCCTCTCCTTCAATTTCTTGACTTGTACTTTTAGAAGTGGCAAGCTTCTTTTGTTTTTTTATCCCATTTTACCAAACTCCGTTTTATCAGTTTCCACCTTGTTGTGCACTCCAGCGTAAACTGCGTTAAGGTGCTATTTGCAAACATTGTTCTGAACTACAGCTTTACTTGCTTCTAGGCCTTAATCTTTAATTGGGGCTGAGCAGTGTACTCTGGCTTTGGCTGCTTTTAGTTGGTTGGTTTCTTTTTTGATTTCTGTAACTTTCAAAGAGTCCCATTGTGAAATACCGTTGTCAGAATGTGCTACAGTGCATGAAAACTTAAAATAAATGGTTGTGAGAGGGAGAGGGGGAGGGAGGGGGCGGGGGGAGAAAGAGAGCGGGCGGGAGGGGGAAGGTTAAGGAGGGAGGGAGAGAGAGAGAGAGAGAGAGAGAGAGAGAGAGAGAGAGAGAGAGAGAGAGAAAAAACAAAGAAAATATGGTATTCGGGGGGGCTATGTTTTTACATGGAAAAGATTTTAGGCTTTTAATCAAGTGGAAAGAGGCTCTGTGGCTGGTATCTCAGCCTGTTGATGCTTTGTTGAGTTGCTTGGAACATGCAACAAAGGTGACCTGAAGCACTCCCGACCAGGTTGCATGTCTCTAATTTACTGAAATCCCACAGACCTCCTCCGTGTGCCACAAAGTACCTGAGCTCTGCAGTTGTTCCCCACAAGTCGCCAAGCTCCCCAGATTTACTTTCTCAGAGTTGCTAGTTACTGCTACCCCACCTCGACCACTATATTTTCCCCAGATACTTGCTACTGTGCAGAAAGCAGGGCTAAGAGAGAGGGAGAAGGGGTGTGCCTATGCAAATCATCTGCCAGGATCATTCCTGGGAGGTCATTCCATCCCACCAAATGACACCCGAGCAGCGGCACATAATTTGGAGAACAGAAATATTCGGACAGGCCACAAAGCAAAGGCTGGGCCGTTGATTGAGGAACCCTTTAGCCATGTCTCCCTAAGTTACCGAGGTCCAGAAAAATTCCACCCTCAGCTCTCATAGAGAGGTCCTTGGCCGATCGTGGCCGATCAGGGCCGTGAAGGGTCGGGGTGACTGCACACTGCCTCACCTTTTCACTGCTTTCTACAGCGGTAATGCTTTTGCAGAAGGGACCTGTACAAGTGATTTTATTCTGCGCTGTGGGAAAGTGACATTTAACCACTGGCATTAAGCAAACGACTTGCGCTGCTCAACGCACATACATGCAGAGAAATCATTTCATGTTTTTTGGGGAAGGTCTAGAGGGTCCTGCTGATTATTTATGAAGCTGTACGCTACTCTTGCTTTTACAGAGAGTCTTCCCTGCCCAGGAATGTTTAAGGCATACTGTATATCCCTCCCTTACAATGAAAACTCTGTTAAAAGCACAGAGGTACATAGGAATGGATCTGTTAAGAAATGAAACGAAAAACCTGGACAAAATGTCGAAACGGGTAGGATTTGGACTTAGCACATCTGACTGTGAGTCAGTTAATTGTATCTCTTCACCCACTGACCCCCTTTCCTTTTGTGTAATCCTTTTGCTCTCAATAGGATTTTCCAAAGTGGCTTTCATATAAAAGATCATAGACCTGCATTTTGTGGCACACAAGCCTCATATCCCGTTGCTCTTTATAAATTCACATCATCTCCCACCAATACAAGCTGTAAAAGATTTTCAGGGCTTAGCCAAGCAAACTAGACTTGGGTCGAAGGTTAAGCAATCCTTAAATCAGCAGCAGAGTTAACATTGAAATCAGCCTCAGAATCTCTTAAGGGATGGTCCAACATCTGTTGCTTGCAGCACGCAATGGGGCAGCCTGGGTGCTGACAGCTTAAGCCAGCTCCTGTTCTTGCCTTGTCCTTGATCCAGCCATGGGCCCACATGCACTCAGAGGAATAGAGTGTTTCTCGTGTCTATGGGTCTGCCGTGATGCTCTCACGCTTGCATCACCCAGCCTTCGTGATGGGGAGGGTGTGTCAATTTGCAAGCACCCTGCAGCATGAATCTGTTTATCTTTAAATATAATTGCCATTAAACCAAACCCTTTAGGACCGGATCAATACGGCAGAAAAAGAATGCTGATGTATTGCTGTTTGCCTCTTAATTTCATACCATCCAACATATAAATGGTGTTTGGTCAATGATTTGCCATATCAAATGTCCTTATGTCACAGGCAGAAAGTTCAGAGGTCCTAATCAATGGTTTGGTTGGCTCTCCCTTTGCGCTTGCCTTAAGGCGCCAGCACCAGAGGCTGCCCGATTGCGCCCTGAAAGCAACCAATGTTGACCCATCCTTTAAGAGATTCTGAGGCTGATTTCAATGTTATTTTTGCTGCTGATTTAACGATTGCTCAACCTTCGACCCACGTCTAGTTTCCTTGGCTATGCCCTTGACATCTTTTACAGCTTGCATTGGTGGGAGATGATGTGAGTTTATCGAGAGCAACGGGATATGAGGCATGTGGGCCATAAAAAACAGCTCTGGGATTTTTTTTTAATAAGAAAGCCCCTTTAAGTAGGGAACTTTGGATGGACAGCCCTGCTGAGAGCAAAAGGATTACACAAAAGATAAGGGGGTCAGTGGGTCAAGGGATAGCACATCTGACTGTGAGTCAGTTTATTGTTAGTCCAAATCCTACCTGTTTCAACATTTTTCCAGGCTTTTTGTTTAATTTCTTAACAGATCCATTCCTATGTAGCTCAGCAACACATGTACTAATATTGGAATGATAATGGGAACATTGAATTGGCCCCTGCTCTGAAGGATGACACGTACATTTGTAAAGCATTCACTATTTTTAGCACATGACGGGACAGAAACTTTGTTAATTTGCAAGTCTTTATTTTTTAATTCATCTTTATTGATGAAGATTGAAATTGTATCTTCATAGGGGCTGACGCCTGGGCAGCGGCAGGCAATTTGGAGAACAGAAATATTATTCATACATATTAAACAACAACACAATACATTTTGCGCCAAATTCAACACTAATGCCTCAGGAGCCTTTTACTTGTGAGTCCTAGTGACTGAATGAACAGCCCCGTCCCCTTCAATTTCTTGACTTGTACTTTTAGAAGTGGCACGGTTCCCATTCGACCAAATTCAGTATTATCACTTTCCCCATTGTTGTGCACGCCAGCGTAAACTGCTTTAAGGTGCTATTTGCAAACATCGCTCTGAACTACAGCTTTATTTGCTTCTAGGCCTTTATCTTTAATTGGGGCTGAGCAGTGTACTCTGGATTTGGCTGCTTTTAGTTGGTTGATTTCTTTTTTGATTTCTGTAACCTTCAAAGAGTCCCATTGTGAAATACCATTGTCAGAATATGCTACAGTGCATGAAAACTTAAAATAAATGGTTGTGAGAGGGAGAGGGAGAGGGGGAGGGAGGGGGCGGGGGGAGAAAGAGAGCGGGCGGGAGGGAGGAAGGAGGGAGGGAAGGAGGAAGGGAGAGAGAGAGACAGAGAGAGAGGAAACAAAGAAAATATGGTATTCGGGGGTTGGGGGGCTATGTTTTTACATGGAAAAGATTTTAGGCTTTTAATCAAGTGGAAATGGCTCTGCCTGTTGATGCTTTGTTGAGTTGCTTGGAACATGCAAGGAAGGAGACCTGAAGCACTCCCAACCAGGTTGCATGTCTCCAAGTTACTGAAATCCCACAGACCTCCTCCCTGTGCCACAAAGTTCTGGGCACTGAGCTCTGTAGTTCCCCACAAGTCGCAAAGCACCCCAGATTTACTTTCTCAAAGTTGCTAGTGACTGCTACCCCACCTCGACCACTATATTTTCCCCAGATACTTGCTACTGTGGAGTAAGCAGGGCTAATAAAGAGGGAGAGGGGGTTTGCCTATGCAAATCATCTGCCAGGATCCTACCTGGCAGGTCATTCCATCTTACCAGCTGACACCTGGGCAGCGGCAGGTAATTTGGAGAACAGACATATACGGACAGGCCACAAAGCAAAGGTTGGGCCGTTGATTGAGGATCCCTTTAGCCATGCCTCCCTAAGTTACCGAGGTCCAGAAAAATTCCACCCTCAGCTCTCATAGAGAGGTCCTTGGCCGATCGTGGCCGATCAGGGGAGTAAAGGGTCGGGGGTGACTGCACACTGCCTCACCTTTTCACTGCTTTCTACAGTGGTAATGCTTTTGCAGAAGGGGCCAGTACAAGTGATTTTGTTCTGCGCTGTGGGAAAGTGGTTAATGTCAGTGGATAAATGTCAAACTACTTGCGCTGTTCAACACACATACATGCAGAGAAATAATGTTATGTTTTTTGGGGAAGATCTAGAGGGTCCTGCTGATGATTTATTAAACTGTCTGCTACTCTTTCTTTTACATAGAGTCTTCCCTGCCCAGGAATGTTTAAGGCATATTGTATGTCCCTCCCTTACAATGAAAACTCTGTTGAAAGCACAGAGGTACATAGGAATGGATCTGTTAAGAAATGAAACAAAAAGCCTGGAAAATGTCGAACCAGGTAGTATTTGGACTTACAAAAGACGGACTCACAGTCAAATGTGCTATCCGTTGACCCACTGACCCCCTTACCTTTTGTGTAATACTTTTGCTCTCAGTAGGGTTGTCCAAAGTTCTCTTCTTAAAGCGGCTTTCTTATAAAAAATCCTAGACCTGCTTTTTGTGGCACACATGCCTCATATCCCGTTGCTCTTGATAAACTCACATCATCTCCCCCCAATACAAGCTGTAAAAGATTTCCAGGCCTTATCCGAGCAAACTAGACGTGGGTCGAAGGTTCAGCAATCCTTAAATCAGCAGTAAAGTTAACATTGAAATCAGCCTCAGAATCTCTTCAAGGATGGTCCAACATCTATTGCTTACAGGGCTCAATCGGACAGCTTCTGGCACTGATGCCTTAAGCCACTTCCTGTTGTTGCCTTGTCCTTGATACAGCCATGGGCCCACATACACTCAGTGGTACAGAGTTTTTCTCATGTCTATGGGTCTATTGTGATGCTCTCAGGCTTGCATCACCCAGCCATTGTGATGGGGAGGGGTGTCATTTTGCAAGCACCCTGGAGCATGAATCTGTATATCTTCAAATATAATTGGCATTAAACCAAACCCTTTAGGACCAGATCAATACAGCAGCAAAGAATGCTTATTCATTGTTGTTTCCCTCTTCATTTCATACCACCCGATATTTAAATGGTGTTTGGACTTTCTACCCTCTGACATAAGGACATTTGGTATGGCAAACCTTTGACTAGATGTCCTAATCAATGGTTTGATTGACTCTCCCTTTGCACTTGCTTCAGCAACACATGTACTAATATTGGAATGATAATGTGAACATTAAATTGTCCCCTGCTCTAAAGGATGACACGCACATTCGTAAAGCATTCACTATTTTTGGCACATGACAGGACAGAAACTTTCTTAATTTGCAAGTCTTTATTTTTTAATACATGTTTTTTTAATGAAGATTGAAATTGTATGTTCATACATATTACACGACAACACAATACATTTTGCGCCAAATTCAACACTCATGCCTCAGGAGCCTTTTACTTGTGAGTCCTATTGACTGAATGAACAGCCCCCTCTCCTTCAATTTCTTGACTTGTACTTTTAGAAGTGGCAAGCTTCTTTTGTTTTTTTATCCCATTTTACCAAACTCCGTTTTATCAGTTTCCACCTTGTTGTGCACTCCAGCGTAAACTGCGTTAAGGTGCTATTTGCAAACATTGTTCTGAACTACAGCTTTACTTGCTTCTAGGCCTTAATCTTTAATTGGGGCTGAGCAGTGTACTCTGGCTTTGGCTGCTTTTAGTTGGTTGGTTTCTTTTTTGATTTCTGTAACTTTCAAAGAGTCCCATTGTGAAATACCGTTGTCAGAATGTGCTACAGTGCATGAAAACTTAAAATAAATGGTTGTGAGAGGGAGAGGGGGAGGGAGGGGGCGGGGGGAGAAAGAGAGCGGGCGGGAGGGGGAAGGTTAAGGAGGGAGGGAGAGAGAGAGAGAGAGAGAGAGAGAGAGAGAGAGAGAGAGAGAGAGAAAAAACAAAGAAAATATGGTATTCGGGGGGGCTATGTTTTTACATGGAAAAGATTTTAGGCTTTTAATCAAGTGGAAAGAGGCTCTGTGGCTGGTATCTCAGCCTGTTGATGCTTTGTTGAGTTGCTTGGAACATGCAACAAAGGTGACCTGAAGCACTCCCGACCAGGTTGCATGTCTCTAATTTACTGAAATCCCACAGACCTCCTCCGTGTGCCACAAAGTACCTGAGCTCTGCAGTTGTTCCCCACAAGTCGCCAAGCTCCCCAGATTTACTTTCTCAGAGTTGCTAGTTACTGCTACCCCACCTCGACCACTATATTTTCCCCAGATACTTGCTACTGTGCAGAAAGCAGGGCTAAGAGAGAGGGAGAAGGGGTGTGCCTATGCAAATCATCTGCCAGGATCATTCCTGGGAGGTCATTCCATCCCACCAAATGACACCCGAGCAGCGGCACATAATTTGGAGAACAGAAATATTCGGACAGGCCACAAAGCAAAGGCTGGGCCGTTGATTGAGGAACCCTTTAGCCATGTCTCCCTAAGTTACCGAGGTCCAGAAAAATTCCACCCTCAGCTCTCATAGAGAGGTCCTTGGCCGATCGTGGCCGATCAGGGCCGTGAAGGGTCGGGGTGACTGCACACTGCCTCACCTTTTCACTGCTTTCTACAGCGGTAATGCTTTTGCAGAAGGGACCTGTACAAGTGATTTTATTCTGCGCTGTGGGAAAGTGACATTTAACCACTGGCATTAAGCAAACGACTTGCGCTGCTCAACGCACATACATGCAGAGAAATCATTTCATGTTTTTTGGGGAAGGTCTAGAGGGTCCTGCTGATTATTTATGAAGCTGTACGCTACTCTTGCTTTTACAGAGAGTCTTCCCTGCCCAGGAATGTTTAAGGCATACTGTATATCCCTCCCTTACAATGAAAACTCTGTTAAAAGCACAGAGGTACATAGGAATGGATCTGTTAAGAAATGAAACGAAAAACCTGGACAAAATGTCGAAACGGGTAGGATTTGGACTTAGCACATCTGACTGTGAGTCAGTTAATTGTATCTCTTCACCCACTGACCCCCTTTCCTTTTGTGTAATCCTTTTGCTCTCAATAGGATTTTCCAAAGTGGCTTTCATATAAAAGATCATAGACCTGCATTTTGTGGCACACAAGCCTCATATCCCGTTGCTCTTTATAAATTCACATCATCTCCCACCAATACAAGCTGTAAAAGATTTTCAGGGCTTAGCCAAGCAAACTAGACTTGGGTCGAAGGTTAAGCAATCCTTAAATCAGCAGCAGAGTTAACATTGAAATCAGCCTCAGAATCTCTTAAGGGATGGTCCAACATCTGTTGCTTGCAGCACGCAATGGGGCAGCCTGGGTGCTGACAGCTTAAGCCAGCTCCTGTTCTTGCCTTGTCCTTGATCCAGCCATGGGCCCACATGCACTCAGAGGAATAGAGTGTTTCTCGTGTCTATGGGTCTGCCGTGATGCTCTCACGCTTGCATCACCCAGCCTTCGTGATGGGGAGGGTGTGTCAATTTGCAAGCACCCTGCAGCATGAATCTGTTTATCTTTAAATATAATTGCCATTAAACCAAACCCTTTAGGACCGGATCAATACGGCAGAAAAAGAATGCTGATGTATTGCTGTTTGCCTCTTAATTTCATACCATCCAACATATAAATGGTGTTTGGTCAATGATTTGCCATATCAAATGTCCTTATGTCACAGGCAGAAAGTTCAGAGGTCCTAATCAATGGTTTGGTTGGCTCTCCCTTTGCGCTTGCCTTAAGGCGCCAGCACCAGAGGCTGCCCGATTGCGCCCTGAAAGCAACCAATGTTGACCCATCCTTTAAGAGATTCTGAGGCTGATTTCAATGTTATTTTTGCTGCTGATTTAACGATTGCTCAACCTTCGACCCACGTCTAGTTTCCTTGGCTATGCCCTTGACATCTTTTACAGCTTGCATTGGTGGGAGATGATGTGAGTTTATCGAGAGCAACGGGATATGAGGCATGTGGGCCATAAAAAACAGCTCTGGGATTTTTTTTTAATAAGAAAGCCCCTTTAAGTAGGGAACTTTGGATGGACAGCCCTGCTGAGAGCAAAAGGATTACACAAAAGATAAGGGGGTCAGTGGGTCAAGGGATAGCACATCTGACTGTGAGTCAGTTTATTGTTAGTCCAAATCCTACCTGTTTCAACATTTTTCCAGGCTTTTTGTTTAATTTCTTAACAGATCCATTCCTATGTAGCTCAGCAACACATGTACTAATATTGGAATGATAATGGGAACATTGAATTGGCCCCTGCTCTGAAGGATGACACGTACATTTGTAAAGCATTCACTATTTTTAGCACATGACGGGACAGAAACTTTGTTAATTTGCAAGTCTTTATTTTTTAATTCATCTTTATTGATGAAGATTGAAATTGTATGTTCATAGGGGCTGACGCCTGGGCAGCGGCAGGCAATTTGGAGAACAGAAATATTATTCATACATATTAAACAACAACACAATACATTTTGCGCCAAATTCAACACTAATGCCTCAGGAGCCTTTTACTTGTGAGTCCTAGTGACTGAATGAACAGCCCCGTCCCCTTCAATTTCTTGACTTGTACTTTTAGAAGTGGCACGGTTCCCATTCGACCAAATTCAGTATTATCACTTTCCCCATTGTTGTGCACGCCAGCGTAAACTGCTTTAAGGTGCTATTTGCAAACATCGCTCTGAACTACAGCTTTATTTGCTTCTAGGCCTTTATCTTTAATTGGGGCTGAGCAGTGTACTCTGGATTTGGCTGCTTTTAGTTGGTTGATTTCTTTTTTGATTTCTGTAACCTTCAAAGAGTCCCATTGTGAAATACCATTGTCAGAATATGCTACAGTGCATGAAAACTTAAAATAAATGGTTGTGAGAGGGAGAGGGAGAGGGGGAGGGAGGGGGCGGGGGGAGAAAGAGAGCGGGCGGGAGGGAGGAAGGAGGGAGGGAAGGAGGAAGGGAGAGAGAGAGACAGAGAGAGAGGAAACAAAGAAAATATGGTATTCGGGGGTTGGGGGGCTATGTTTTTACATGGAAAAGATTTTAGGCTTTTAATCAAGTGGAAATGGCTCTGCCTGTTGATGCTTTGTTGAGTTGCTTGGAACATGCAAGGAAGGAGACCTGAAGCACTCCCAACCAGGTTGCATGTCTCCAAGTTACTGAAATCCCACAGACCTCCTCCCTGTGCCACAAAGTTCTGGGCACTGAGCTCTGTAGTTCCCCACAAGTCGCAAAGCACCCCAGATTTACTTTCTCAAAGTTGCTAGTGACTGCTACCCCACCTCGACCACTATATTTTCCCCAGATACTTGCTACTGTGGAGTAAGCAGGGCTAATAAAGAGGGAGAGGGGGTTTGCCTATGCAAATCATCTGCCAGGATCCTACCTGGCAGGTCATTCCATCTTACCAGCTGACACCTGGGCAGCGGCAGGTAATTTGGAGAACAGACATATACGGACAGGCCACAAAGCAAAGGTTGGGCCGTTGATTGAGGATCCCTTTAGCCATGCCTCCCTAAGTTACCGAGGTCCAGAAAAATTCCACCCTCAGCTCTCATAGAGAGGTCCTTGGCCGATCGTGGCCGATCAGGGGAGTAAAGGGTCGGGGGTGACTGCACACTGCCTCACCTTTTCACTGCTTTCTACAGTGGTAATGCTTTTGCAGAAGGGGCCAGTACAAGTGATTTTGTTCTGCGCTGTGGGAAAGTGGTTAATGTCAGTGGATAAATGTCAAACTACTTGCGCTGTTCAACACACATACATGCAGAGAAATAATGTTATGTTTTTTGGGGAAGATCTAGAGGGTCCTGCTGATGATTTATTAAACTGTCTGCTACTCTTTCTTTTACATAGAGTCTTCCCTGCCCAGGAATGTTTAAGGCATATTGTATGTCCCTCCCTTACAATGAAAACTCTGTTGAAAGCACAGAGGTACATAGGAATGGATCTGTTAAGAAATGAAACAAAAAGCCTGGAAAATGTCGAACCAGGTAGTATTTGGACTTACAAAAGACGGACTCACAGTCAAATGTGCTATCCGTTGACCCACTGACCCCCTTACCTTTTGTGTAATACTTTTGCTCTCAGTAGGGTTGTCCAAAGTTCTCTTCTTAAAGCGGCTTTCTTATAAAAAATCCTAGACCTGCTTTTTGTGGCACACATGCCTCATATCCCATTGCTCTTGATAAACTCACATCATCTCCCCCCAATACAAGCTGTAAAAGATTTCCAGGCCTTATCCGAGCAAACTAGACGTGGGTCGAAGGTTCAGCAATCCTTAAATCAGCAGTAAAGTTAACATTGAAATCAGCCTCAGAATCTCTTCAAGGATGGTCCAACATCTATTGCTTACAGGGCTCAATCGGACAGCTTCTGGCACTGATGCCTTAAGCCACTTCCTGTTGTTGCCTTGTCCTTGATACAGCCATGGGCCCACATACACTCAGTGGTACAGAGTTTTTCTCATGTCTATGGGTCTATTGTGATGCTCTCAGGCTTGCATCACCCAGCCATTGTGATGGGGAGGGGTGTCATTTTGCAAGCACCCTGGAGCATGAATCTGTATATCTTCAAATATAATTGGCATTAAACCAAACCCTTTAGGACCAGATCAATACAGCAGCAAAGAATGCTTATTCATTGTTGTTTCCCTCTTCATTTCATACCACCCGATATTTAAATGGTGTTTGGACTTTCTACCCTCTGACATAAGGACATTTGGTATGGCAAACCTTTGACTAGATGTCCTAATCAATGGTTTGATTGACTCTCCCTTTGCACTTGCTTCAGCAACACATGTACTAATATTGGAATGATAATGTGAACATTAAATTGTCCCCTGCTCTAAAGGATGACACGCACATTCGTAAAGCATTCACTATTTTTGGCACATGACAGGACAGAAACTTTCTTAATTTGCAAGTCTTTATTTTTTAATACATGTTTTTTTAATGAAGATTGAAATTGTATGTTCATACATATTACACGACAACACAATACATTTTGCGCCAAATTCAACACTCATGCCTCAGGAGCCTTTTACTTGTGAGTCCTATTGACTGAATGAACAGCCCCCTCTCCTTCAATTTCTTGACTTGTACTTTTAGAAGTGGCAAGCTTCTTTTGTTTTTTTATCCCATTTTACCAAACTCCGTTTTATCAGTTTCCACCTTGTTGTGCACTCCAGCGTAAACTGCGTTAAGGTGCTATTTGCAAACATTGTTCTGAACTACAGCTTTACTTGCTTCTAGGCCTTAATCTTTAATTGGGGCTGAGCAGTGTACTCTGGCTTTGGCTGCTTTTAGTTGGTTGGTTTCTTTTTTGATTTCTGTAACTTTCAAAGAGTCCCATTGTGAAATACCGTTGTCAGAATGTGCTACAGTGCATGAAAACTTAAAATAAATGGTTGTGAGAGGGAGAGGGGGAGGGAGGGGGCGGGGGGAGAAAGAGAGCGGGCGGGAGGGGGAAGGTTAAGGAGGGAGGGAGAGAGAGAGAGAGAGAGAGAGAGAGAGAGAGAGAGAGAGAGAGAGAGAGAAAAAACAAAGAAAATATGGTATTCGGGGGGGCTATGTTTTTACATGGAAAAGATTTTAGGCTTTTAATCAAGTGGAAAGAGGCTCTGTGGCTGGTATCTCAGCCTGTTGATGCTTTGTTGAGTTGCTTGGAACATGCAACAAAGGTGACCTGAAGCACTCCCGACCAGGTTGCATGTCTCTAATTTACTGAAATCCCACAGACCTCCTCCGTGTGCCACAAAGTACCTGAGCTCTGCAGTTGTTCCCCACAAGTCGCCAAGCTCCCCAGATTTACTTTCTCAGAGTTGCTAGTTACTGCTACCCCACCTCGACCACTATATTTTCCCCAGATACTTGCTACTGTGCAGAAAGCAGGGCTAAGAGAGAGGGAGAAGGGGTGTGCCTATGCAAATCATCTGCCAGGATCATTCCTGGGAGGTCATTCCATCCCACCAAATGACACCCGAGCAGCGGCACATAATTTGGAGAACAGAAATATTCGGACAGGCCACAAAGCAAAGGCTGGGCCGTTGATTGAGGAACCCTTTAGCCATGTCTCCCTAAGTTACCGAGGTCCAGAAAAATTCCACCCTCAGCTCTCATAGAGAGGTCCTTGGCCGATCGTGGCCGATCAGGGCCGTGAAGGGTCGGGGTGACTGCACACTGCCTCACCTTTTCACTGCTTTCTACAGCGGTAATGCTTTTGCAGAAGGGACCTGTACAAGTGATTTTATTCTGCGCTGTGGGAAAGTGACATTTAACCACTGGCATTAAGCAAACGACTTGCGCTGCTCAACGCACATACATGCAGAGAAATCATTTCATGTTTTTTGGGGAAGGTCTAGAGGGTCCTGCTGATTATTTATGAAGCTGTACGCTACTCTTGCTTTTACAGAGAGTCTTCCCTGCCCAGGAATGTTTAAGGCATACTGTATATCCCTCCCTTACAATGAAAACTCTGTTAAAAGCACAGAGGTACATAGGAATGGATCTGTTAAGAAATGAAACGAAAAACCTGGACAAAATGTCGAAACGGGTAGGATTTGGACTTAGCACATCTGACTGTGAGTCAGTTAATTGTATCTCTTCACCCACTGACCCCCTTTCCTTTTGTGTAATCCTTTTGCTCTCAATAGGATTTTCCAAAGTGGCTTTCATATAAAAGATCATAGACCTGCATTTTGTGGCACACAAGCCTCATATCCCGTTGCTCTTTATAAATTCACATCATCTCCCACCAATACAAGCTGTAAAAGATTTTCAGGGCTTAGCCAAGCAAACTAGACTTGGGTCGAAGGTTAAGCAATCCTTAAATCAGCAGCAGAGTTAACATTGAAATCAGCCTCAGAATCTCTTAAGGGATGGTCCAACATCTGTTGCTTGCAGCACGCAATGGGGCAGCCTGGGTGCTGACAGCTTAAGCCAGCTCCTGTTCTTGCCTTGTCCTTGATCCAGCCATGGGCCCACATGCACTCAGAGGAATAGAGTGTTTCTCGTGTCTATGGGTCTGCCGTGATGCTCTCACGCTTGCATCACCCAGCCTTCGTGATGGGGAGGGTGTGTCAATTTGCAAGCACCCTGCAGCATGAATCTGTTTATCTTTAAATATAATTGCCATTAAACCAAACCCTTTAGGACCGGATCAATACGGCAGAAAAAGAATGCTGATGTATTGCTGTTTGCCTCTTAATTTCATACCATCCAACATATAAATGGTGTTTGGTCAATGATTTGCCATATCAAATGTCCTTATGTCACAGGCAGAAAGTTCAGAGGTCCTAATCAATGGTTTGGTTGGCTCTCCCTTTGCGCTTGCCTTAAGGCGCCAGCACCAGAGGCTGCCCGATTGCGCCCTGAAAGCAACCAATGTTGACCCATCCTTTAAGAGATTCTGAGGCTGATTTCAATGTTATTTTTGCTGCTGATTTAACGATTGCTCAACCTTCGACCCACGTCTAGTTTCCTTGGCTATGCCCTTGACATCTTTTACAGCTTGCATTGGTGGGAGATGATGTGAGTTTATCGAGAGCAACGGGATATGAGGCATGTGGGCCATAAAAAACAGCTCTGGGATTTTTTTTTAATAAGAAAGCCCCTTTAAGTAGGGAACTTTGGATGGACAGCCCTGCTGAGAGCAAAAGGATTACACAAAAGATAAGGGGGTCAGTGGGTCAAGGGATAGCACATCTGACTGTGAGTCAGTTTATTGTTAGTCCAAATCCTACCTGTTTCAACATTTTTCCAGGCTTTTTGTTTAATTTCTTAACAGATCCATTCCTATGTAGCTCAGCAACACATGTACTAATATTGGAATGATAATGGGAACATTGAATTGGCCCCTGCTCTGAAGGATGACACGTACATTTGTAAAGCATTCACTATTTTTAGCACATGACGGGACAGAAACTTTGTTAATTTGCAAGTCTTTATTTTTTAATTCATCTTTATTGATGAAGATTGAAATTGTATGTTCATAGGGGCTGACGCCTGGGCAGCGGCAGGCAATTTGGAGAACAGAAATATTATTCATACATATTAAACAACAACACAATACATTTTGCGCCAAATTCAACACTAATGCCTCAGGAGCCTTTTACTTGTGAGTCCTAGTGACTGAATGAACAGCCCCGTCCCCTTCAATTTCTTGACTTGTACTTTTAGAAGTGGCACGGTTCCCATTCGACCAAATTCAGTATTATCACTTTCCCCATTGTTGTGCACGCCAGCGTAAACTGCTTTAAGGTGCTATTTGCAAACATCGCTCTGAACTACAGCTTTATTTGCTTCTAGGCCTTTATCTTTAATTGGGGCTGAGCAGTGTACTCTGGATTTGGCTGCTTTTAGTTGGTTGATTTCTTTTTTGATTTCTGTAACCTTCAAAGAGTCCCATTGTGAAATACCATTGTCAGAATATGCTACAGTGCATGAAAACTTAAAATAAATGGTTGTGAGAGGGAGAGGGAGAGGGGGAGGGAGGGGGCGGGGGGAGAAAGAGAGCGGGCGGGAGGGAGGAAGGAGGGAGGGAAGGAGGAAGGGAGAGAGAGAGACAGAGAGAGAGGAAACAAAGAAAATATGGTATTCGGGGGTTGGGGGGCTATGTTTTTACATGGAAAAGATTTTAGGCTTTTAATCAAGTGGAAATGGCTCTGCCTGTTGATGCTTTGTTGAGTTGCTTGGAACATGCAAGGAAGGAGACCTGAAGCACTCCCAACCAGGTTGCATGTCTCCAAGTTACTGAAATCCCACAGACCTCCTCCCTGTGCCACAAAGTTCTGGGCACTGAGCTCTGTAGTTCCCCACAAGTCGCAAAGCACCCCAGATTTACTTTCTCAAAGTTGCTAGTGACTGCTACCCCACCTCGACCACTATATTTTCCCCAGATACTTGCTACTGTGGAGTAAGCAGGGCTAATAAAGAGGGAGAGGGGGTTTGCCTATGCAAATCATCTGCCAGGATCCTACCTGGCAGGTCATTCCATCTTACCAGCTGACACCTGGGCAGCGGCAGGTAATTTGGAGAACAGACATATACGGACAGGCCACAAAGCAAAGGTTGGGCCGTTGATTGAGGATCCCTTTAGCCATGCCTCCCTAAGTTACCGAGGTCCAGAAAAATTCCACCCTCAGCTCTCATAGAGAGGTCCTTGGCCGATCGTGGCCGATCAGGGGAGTAAAGGGTCGGGGGTGACTGCACACTGCCTCACCTTTTCACTGCTTTCTACAGTGGTAATGCTTTTGCAGAAGGGGCCAGTACAAGTGATTTTGTTCTGCGCTGTGGGAAAGTGGTTAATGTCAGTGGATAAATGTCAAACTACTTGCGCTGTTCAACACACATACATGCAGAGAAATAATGTTATGTTTTTTGGGGAAGATCTAGAGGGTCCTGCTGATGATTTATTAAACTGTCTGCTACTCTTTCTTTTACATAGAGTCTTCCCTGCCCAGGAATGTTTAAGGCATATTGTATGTCCCTCCCTTACAATGAAAACTCTGTTGAAAGCACAGAGGTACATAGGAATGGATCTGTTAAGAAATGAAACAAAAAGCCTGGAAAATGTCGAACCAGGTAGTATTTGGACTTACAAAAGACGGACTCACAGTCAAATGTGCTATCCGTTGACCCACTGACCCCCTTACCTTTTGTGTAATACTTTTGCTCTCAGTAGGGTTGTCCAAAGTTCTCTTCTTAAAGCGGCTTTCTTATAAAAAATCCTAGACCTGCTTTTTGTGGCACACATGCCTCATATCCCGTTGCTCTTGATAAACTCACATCATCTCCCCCCAATACAAGCTGTAAAAGATTTCCAGGCCTTATCCGAGCAAACTAGACGTGGGTCGAAGGTTCAGCAATCCTTAAATCAGCAGTAAAGTTAACATTGAAATCAGCCTCAGAATCTCTTCAAGGATGGTCCAACATCTATTGCTTACAGGGCTCAATCGGACAGCTTCTGGCACTGATGCCTTAAGCCACTTCCTGTTGTTGCCTTGTCCTTGATACAGCCATGGGCCCACATACACTCAGTGGTACAGAGTTTTTCTCATGTCTATGGGTCTATTGTGATGCTCTCAGGCTTGCATCACCCAGCCATTGTGATGGGGAGGGGTGTCATTTTGCAAGCACCCTGGAGCATGAATCTGTATATCTTCAAATATAATTGGCATTAAACCAAACCCTTTAGGACCAGATCAATACAGCAGCAAAGAATGCTTATTCATTGTTGTTTCCCTCTTCATTTCATACCACCCGATATTTAAATGGTGTTTGGACTTTCTACCCTCTGACATAAGGACATTTGGTATGGCAAACCTTTGACTAGATGTCCTAATCAATGGTTTGATTGACTCTCCCTTTGCACTTGCTTCAGCAACACATGTACTAATATTGGAATGATAATGTGAACATTAAATTGTCCCCTGCTCTAAAGGATGACACGCACATTCGTAAAGCATTCACTATTTTTGGCACATGACAGGACAGAAACTTTCTTAATTTGCAAGTCTTTATTTTTTAATACATGTTTTTTTAATGAAGATTGAAATTGTATGTTCATACATATTACACGACAACACAATACATTTTGCGCCAAATTCAACACTCATGCCTCAGGAGCCTTTTACTTGTGAGTCCTATTGACTGAATGAACAGCCCCCTCTCCTTCAATTTCTTGACTTGTACTTTTAGAAGTGGCAAGCTTCTTTTGTTTTTTTATCCCATTTTACCAAACTCCGTTTTATCAGTTTCCACCTTGTTGTGCACTCCAGCGTAAACTGCGTTAAGGTGCTATTTGCAAACATTGTTCTGAACTACAGCTTTACTTGCTTCTAGGCCTTAATCTTTAATTGGGGCTGAGCAGTGTACTCTGGCTTTGGCTGCTTTTAGTTGGTTGGTTTCTTTTTTGATTTCTGTAACTTTCAAAGAGTCCCATTGTGAAATACCGTTGTCAGAATGTGCTACAGTGCATGAAAACTTAAAATAAATGGTTGTGAGAGGGAGAGGGGGAGGGAGGGGGCGGGGGGAGAAAGAGAGCGGGCGGGAGGGGGAAGGTTAAGGAGGGAGGGAGAGAGAGAGAGAGAGAGAGAGAGAGAGAGAGAGAGAGAGAGAGAGAGAGAGAGAAAAACAAAGAAAATATGGTATTCGGGGGGGCTATGTTTTTACATGGAAAAGATTTTAGGCTTTTAATCAAGTGGAAAGAGGCTCTGTGGCTGGTATCTCAGCCTGTTGATGCTTTGTTGAGTTGCTTGGAACATGCAACAAAGGTGACCTGAAGCACTCCCGACCAGGTTGCATGTCTCTAATTTACTGAAATCCCACAGACCTCCTCCGTGTGCCACAAAGTACCTGAGCTCTGCAGTTGTTCCCCACAAGTCGCCAAGCTCCCCAGATTTACTTTCTCAGAGTTGCTAGTTACTGCTACCCCACCTCGACCACTATATTTTCCCCAGATACTTGCTACTGTGCAGAAAGCAGGGCTAAGAGAGAGGGAGAAGGGGTGTGCCTATGCAAATCATCTGCCAGGATCATTCCTGGGAGGTCATTCCATCCCACCAAATGACACCCGAGCAGCGGCACATAATTTGGAGAACAGAAATATTCGGACAGGCCACAAAGCAAAGGCTGGGCCGTTGATTGAGGAACCCTTTAGCCATGTCTCCCTAAGTTACCGAGGTCCAGAAAAATTCCACCCTCAGCTCTCATAGAGAGGTCCTTGGCCGATCGTGGCCGATCAGGGCCGTGAAGGGTCGGGGTGACTGCACACTGCCTCACCTTTTCACTGCTTTCTACAGCGGTAATGCTTTTGCAGAAGGGACCTGTACAAGTGATTTTATTCTGCGCTGTGGGAAAGTGACATTTAACCACTGGCATTAAGCAAACGACTTGCGCTGCTCAACGCACATACATGCAGAGAAATCATTTCATGTTTTTTGGGGAAGGTCTAGAGGGTCCTGCTGATTATTTATGAAGCTGTACGCTACTCTTGCTTTTACAGAGAGTCTTCCCTGCCCAGGAATGTTTAAGGCATACTGTATATCCCTCCCTTACAATGAAAACTCTGTTAAAAGCACAGAGGTACATAGGAATGGATCTGTTAAGAAATGAAACGAAAAACCTGGACAAAATGTCGAAACGGGTAGGATTTGGACTTAGCACATCTGACTGTGAGTCAGTTAATTGTATCTCTTCACCCACTGACCCCCTTTCCTTTTGTGTAATCCTTTTGCTCTCAATAGGATTTTCCAAAGTGGCTTTCATATAAAAGATCATAGACCTGCATTTTGTGGCACACAAGCCTCATATCCCGTTGCTCTTTATAAATTCACATCATCTCCCACCAATACAAGCTGTAAAAGATTTTCAGGGCTTAGCCAAGCAAACTAGACTTGGGTCGAAGGTTAAGCAATCCTTAAATCAGCAGCAGAGTTAACATTGAAATCAGCCTCAGAATCTCTTAAGGGATGGTCCAACATCTGTTGCTTGCAGCACGCAATGGGGCAGCCTGGGTGCTGACAGCTTAAGCCAGCTCCTGTTCTTGCCTTGTCCTTGATCCAGCCATGGGCCCACATGCACTCAGAGGAATAGAGTGTTTCTCGTGTCTATGGGTCTGCCGTGATGCTCTCACGCTTGCATCACCCAGCCTTCGTGATGGGGAGGGTGTGTCAATTTGCAAGCACCCTGCAGCATGAATCTGTTTATCTTTAAATATAATTGCCATTAAACCAAACCCTTTAGGACCGGATCAATACGGCAGAAAAAGAATGCTGATGTATTGCTGTTTGCCTCTTAATTTCATACCATCCAACATATAAATGGTGTTTGGTCAATGATTTGCCATATCAAATGTCCTTATGTCACAGGCAGAAAGTTCAGAGGTCCTAATCAATGGTTTGGTTGGCTCTCCCTTTGCGCTTGCCTTAAGGCGCCAGCACCAGAGGCTGCCCGATTGCGCCCTGAAAGCAACCAATGTTGACCCATCCTTTAAGAGATTCTGAGGCTGATTTCAATGTTATTTTTGCTGCTGATTTAACGATTGCTCAACCTTCGACCCACGTCTAGTTTCCTTGGCTATGCCCTTGACATCTTTTACAGCTTGCATTGGTGGGAGATGATGTGAGTTTATCGAGAGCAACGGGATATGAGGCATGTGGGCCATAAAAAACAGCTCTGGGATTTTTTTTTAATAAGAAAGCCCCTTTAAGTAGGGAACTTTGGATGGACAGCCCTGCTGAGAGCAAAAGGATTACACAAAAGATAAGGGGGTCAGTGGGTCAAGGGATAGCACATCTGACTGTGAGTCAGTTTATTGTTAGTCCAAATCCTACCTGTTTCAACATTTTTCCAGGCTTTTTGTTTAATTTCTTAACAGATCCATTCCTATGTAGCTCAGCAACACATGTACTAATATTGGAATGATAATGGGAACATTGAATTGGCCCCTGCTCTGAAGGATGACACGTACATTTGTAAAGCATTCACTATTTTTAGCACATGACGGGACAGAAACTTTGTTAATTTGCAAGTCTTTATTTTTTAATTCATCTTTATTGATGAAGATTGAAATTGTATGTTCATAGGGGCTGACGCCTGGGCAGCGGCAGGCAATTTGGAGAACAGAAATATTATTCATACATATTAAACAACAACACAATACATTTTGCGCCAAATTCAACACTAATGCCTCAGGAGCCTTTTACTTGTGAGTCCTAGTGACTGAATGAACAGCCCCGTCCCCTTCAATTTCTTGACTTGTACTTTTAGAAGTGGCACGGTTCCCATTCGACCAAATTCAGTATTATCACTTTCCCCATTGTTGTGCACGCCAGCGTAAACTGCTTTAAGGTGCTATTTGCAAACATCGCTCTGAACTACAGCTTTATTTGCTTCTAGGCCTTTATCTTTAATTGGGGCTGAGCAGTGTACTCTGGATTTGGCTGCTTTTAGTTGGTTGATTTCTTTTTTGATTTCTGTAACCTTCAAAGAGTCCCATTGTGAAATACCATTGTCAGAATATGCTACAGTGCATGAAAACTTAAAATAAATGGTTGTGAGAGGGAGAGGGAGAGGGGGAGGGAGGGGGCGGGGGGAGAAAGAGAGCGGGCGGGAGGGAGGAAGGAGGGAGGGAAGGAGGAAGGGAGAGAGAGAGACAGAGAGAGAGGAAACAAAGAAAATATGGTATTCGGGGGTTGGGGGGCTATGTTTTTACATGGAAAAGATTTTAGGCTTTTAATCAAGTGGAAATGGCTCTGCCTGTTGATGCTTTGTTGAGTTGCTTGGAACATGCAAGGAAGGAGACCTGAAGCACTCCCAACCAGGTTGCATGTCTCCAAGTTACTGAAATCCCACAGACCTCCTCCCTGTGCCACAAAGTTCTGGGCACTGAGCTCTGTAGTTCCCCACAAGTCGCAAAGCACCCCAGATTTACTTTCTCAAAGTTGCTAGTGACTGCTACCCCACCTCGACCACTATATTTTCCCCAGATACTTGCTACTGTGGAGTAAGCAGGGCTAATAAAGAGGGAGAGGGGGTTTGCCTATGCAAATCATCTGCCAGGATCCTACCTGGCAGGTCATTCCATCTTACCAGCTGACACCTGGGCAGCGGCAGGTAATTTGGAGAACAGACATATACGGACAGGCCACAAAGCAAAGGTTGGGCCGTTGATTGAGGATCCCTTTAGCCATGCCTCCCTAAGTTACCGAGGTCCAGAAAAATTCCACCCTCAGCTCTCATAGAGAGGTCCTTGGCCGATCGTGGCCGATCAGGGGAGTAAAGGGTCGGGGGTGACTGCACACTGCCTCACCTTTTCACTGCTTTCTACAGTGGTAATGCTTTTGCAGAAGGGGCCAGTACAAGTGATTTTGTTCTGCGCTGTGGGAAAGTGGTTAATGTCAGTGGATAAATGTCAAACTACTTGCGCTGTTCAACACACATACATGCAGAGAAATAATGTTATGTTTTTTGGGGAAGATCTAGAGGGTCCTGCTGATGATTTATTAAACTGTCTGCTACTCTTTCTTTTACATAGAGTCTTCCCTGCCCAGGAATGTTTAAGGCATATTGTATGTCCCTCCCTTACAATGAAAACTCTGTTGAAAGCACAGAGGTACATAGGAATGGATCTGTTAAGAAATGAAACAAAAAGCCTGGAAAATGTCGAACCAGGTAGTATTTGGACTTACAAAAGACGGACTCACAGTCAAATGTGCTATCCGTTGACCCACTGACCCCCTTACCTTTTGTGTAATACTTTTGCTCTCAGTAGGGTTGTCCAAAGTTCTCTTCTTAAAGCGGCTTTCTTATAAAAAATCCTAGACCTGCTTTTTGTGGCACACATGCCTCATATCCCGTTGCTCTTGATAAACTCACATCATCTCCCCCCAATACAAGCTGTAAAAGATTTCCAGGCCTTATCCGAGCAAACTAGACGTGGGTCGAAGGTTCAGCAATCCTTAAATCAGCAGTAAAGTTAACATTGAAATCAGCCTCAGAATCTCTTCAAGGATGGTCCAACATCTATTGCTTACAGGGCTCAATCGGACAGCTTCTGGCACTGATGCCTTAAGCCACTTCCTGTTGTTGCCTTGTCCTTGATACAGCCATGGGCCCACATACACTCAGTGGTACAGAGTTTTTCTCATGTCTATGGGTCTATTGTGATGCTCTCAGGCTTGCATCACCCAGCCATTGTGATGGGGAGGGGTGTCATTTTGCAAGCACCCTGGAGCATGAATCTGTATATCTTCAAATATAATTGGCATTAAACCAAACCCTTTAGGACCAGATCAATACAGCAGCAAAGAATGCTTATTCATTGTTGTTTCCCTCTTCATTTCATACCACCCGATATTTAAATGGTGTTTGGACTTTCTACCCTCTGACATAAGGACATTTGGTATGGCAAACCTTTGACTAGATGTCCTAATCAATGGTTTGATTGACTCTCCCTTTGCACTTGCTTCAGCAACACATGTACTAATATTGGAATGATAATGTGAACATTAAATTGTCCCCTGCTCTAAAGGATGACACGCACATTCGTAAAGCATTCACTATTTTTGGCACATGACAGGACAGAAACTTTCTTAATTTGCAAGTCTTTATTTTTTAATACATGTTTTTTTAATGAAGATTGAAATTGTATGTTCATACATATTACACGACAACACAATACATTTTGCGCCAAATTCAACACTCATGCCTCAGGAGCCTTTTACTTGTGAGTCCTATTGACTGAATGAACAGCCCCCTCTCCTTCAATTTCTTGACTTGTACTTTTAGAAGTGGCAAGCTTCTTTTGTTTTTTTATCCCATTTTACCAAACTCCGTTTTATCAGTTTCCACCTTGTTGTGCACTCCAGCGTAAACTGCGTTAAGGTGCTATTTGCAAACATTGTTCTGAACTACAGCTTTACTTGCTTCTAGGCCTTAATCTTTAATTGGGGCTGAGCAGTGTACTCTGGCTTTGGCTGCTTTTAGTTGGTTGGTTTCTTTTTTGATTTCTGTAACTTTCAAAGAGTCCCATTGTGAAATACCGTTGTCAGAATGTGCTACAGTGCATGAAAACTTAAAATAAATGGTTGTGAGAGGGAGAGGGGGAGGGAGGGGGCGGGGGGAGAAAGAGAGCGGGCGGGAGGGGGAAGGTTAAGGAGGGAGGGAGAGAGAGAGAGAGAGAGAGAGAGAGAGAGAGAGAGAGAGAGAGAGAGAGAAAAACAAAGAAAATATGGTATTCGGGGGGGCTATGTTTTTACATGGAAAAGATTTTAGGCTTTTAATCAAGTGGAAAGAGGCTCTGTGGCTGGTATCTCAGCCTGTTGATGCTTTGTTGAGTTGCTTGGAACATGCAACAAAGGTGACCTGAAGCACTCCCGACCAGGTTGCATGTCTCTAATTTACTGAAATCCCACAGACCTCCTCCGTGTGCCACAAAGTACCTGAGCTCTGCAGTTGTTCCCCACAAGTCGCCAAGCTCCCCAGATTTACTTTCTCAGAGTTGCTAGTTACTGCTACCCCACCTCGACCACTATATTTTCCCCAGATACTTGCTACTGTGCAGAAAGCAGGGCTAAGAGAGAGGGAGAAGGGGTGTGCCTATGCAAATCATCTGCCAGGATCATTCCTGGGAGGTCATTCCATCCCACCAAATGACACCCGAGCAGCGGCACATAATTTGGAGAACAGAAATATTCGGACAGGCCACAAAGCAAAGGCTGGGCCGTTGATTGAGGAACCCTTTAGCCATGTCTCCCTAAGTTACCGAGGTCCAGAAAAATTCCACCCTCAGCTCTCATAGAGAGGTCCTTGGCCGATCGTGGCCGATCAGGGCCGTGAAGGGTCGGGGTGACTGCACACTGCCTCACCTTTTCACTGCTTTCTACAGCGGTAATGCTTTTGCAGAAGGGACCTGTACAAGTGATTTTATTCTGCGCTGTGGGAAAGTGACATTTAACCACTGGCATTAAGCAAACGACTTGCGCTGCTCAACGCACATACATGCAGAGAAATCATTTCATGTTTTTTGGGGAAGGTCTAGAGGGTCCTGCTGATTATTTATGAAGCTGTACGCTACTCTTGCTTTTACAGAGAGTCTTCCCTGCCCAGGAATGTTTAAGGCATACTGTATATCCCTCCCTTACAATGAAAACTCTGTTAAAAGCACAGAGGTACATAGGAATGGATCTGTTAAGAAATGAAACGAAAAACCTGGACAAAATGTCGAAACGGGTAGGATTTGGACTTAGCACATCTGACTGTGAGTCAGTTAATTGTATCTCTTCACCCACTGACCCCCTTTCCTTTTGTGTAATCCTTTTGCTCTCAATAGGATTTTCCAAAGTGGCTTTCATATAAAAGATCATAGACCTGCATTTTGTGGCACACAAGCCTCATATCCCGTTGCTCTTTATAAATTCACATCATCTCCCACCAATACAAGCTGTAAAAGATTTTCAGGGCTTAGCCAAGCAAACTAGACTTGGGTCGAAGGTTAAGCAATCCTTAAATCAGCAGCAGAGTTAACATTGAAATCAGCCTCAGAATCTCTTAAGGGATGGTCCAACATCTGTTGCTTGCAGCACGCAATGGGGCAGCCTGGGTGCTGACAGCTTAAGCCAGCTCCTGTTCTTGCCTTGTCCTTGATCCAGCCATGGGCCCACATGCACTCAGAGGAATAGAGTGTTTCTCGTGTCTATGGGTCTGCCGTGATGCTCTCACGCTTGCATCACCCAGCCTTCGTGATGGGGAGGGTGTGTCAATTTGCAAGCACCCTGCAGCATGAATCTGTTTATCTTTAAATATAATTGCCATTAAACCAAACCCTTTAGGACCGGATCAATACGGCAGAAAAAGAATGCTGATGTATTGCTGTTTGCCTCTTAATTTCATACCATCCAACATATAAATGGTGTTTGGTCAATGATTTGCCATATCAAATGTCCTTATGTCACAGGCAGAAAGTTCAGAGGTCCTAATCAATGGTTTGGTTGGCTCTCCCTTTGCGCTTGCCTTAAGGCGCCAGCACCAGAGGCTGCCCGATTGCGCCCTGAAAGCAACCAATGTTGACCCATCCTTTAAGAGATTCTGAGGCTGATTTCAATGTTATTTTTGCTGCTGATTTAACGATTGCTCAACCTTCGACCCACGTCTAGTTTCCTTGGCTATGCCCTTGACATCTTTTACAGCTTGCATTGGTGGGAGATGATGTGAGTTTATCGAGAGCAACGGGATATGAGGCATGTGGGCCATAAAAAACAGCTCTGGGATTTTTTTTTAATAAGAAAGCCCCTTTAAGTAGGGAACTTTGGATGGACAGCCCTGCTGAGAGCAAAAGGATTACACAAAAGATAAGGGGGTCAGTGGGTCAAGGGATAGCACATCTGACTGTGAGTCAGTTTATTGTTAGTCCAAATCCTACCTGTTTCAACATTTTTCCAGGCTTTTTGTTTAATTTCTTAACAGATCCATTCCTATGCAGCTCAGCAACACATGTACTAATATTGGAATGATAATGGGAACATTGAATTGGCCCCTGCTCTGAAGGATGACACGTACATTTGTAAAGCATTCACTATTTTTAGCACATGACGGGACAGAAACTTTGTTAATTTGCAAGTCTTTATTTTTTAATTCATCTTTATTGATGAAGATTGAAATTGTATGTTCATAGGGGCTGACGCCTGGGCAGCGGCAGGCAATTTGGAGAACAGAAATATTATTCATACATATTAAACAACAACACAATACATTTTGCGCCAAATTCAACACTAATGCCTCAGGAGCCTTTTACTTGTGAGTCCTAGTGACTGAATGAACAGCCCCGTCCCCTTCAATTTCTTGACTTGTACTTTTAGAAGTGGCACGGTTCCCATTCGACCAAATTCAGTATTATCACTTTCCCCATTGTTGTGCACGCCAGCGTAAACTGCTTTAAGGTGCTATTTGCAAACATCGCTCTGAACTACAGCTTTATTTGCTTCTAGGCCTTTATCTTTAATTGGGGCTGAGCAGTGTACTCTGGATTTGGCTGCTTTTAGTTGGTTGATTTCTTTTTTGATTTCTGTAACCTTCAAAGAGTCCCATTGTGAAATACCATTGTCAGAATATGCTACAGTGCATGAAAACTTAAAATAAATGGTTGTGAGAGGGAGAGGGAGAGGGGGAGGGAGGGGGCGGGGGGAGAAAGAGAGCGGGCGGGAGGGAGGAAGGAGGGAGGGAAGGAGGAAGGGAGAGAAAGAGAGAGACAGAGAGAGAGGAAACAAAGAAAATATGGTATTCGGGGGTTGGGGGGCTATGTTTTTACATGGAAAAGATTTTAGGCTTTTAATCAAGTGGAAATGGCTCTGCCTGTTGATGCTTTGTTGAGTTGCTTGGAACATGCAAGGAAGGAGACCTGAAGCACTCCCAACCAGGTTGCATGTCTCCAAGTTACTGAAATCCCACAGACCTCCTCCCTGTGCCACAAAGTTCTGGGCACTGAGCTCTGTAGTTCCCCACAAGTCGCAAAGCACCCCAGATTTACTTTCTCAAAGTTGCTAGTGACTGCTACCCCACCTCGACCACTATATTTTCCCCAGATACTTGCTACTGTGGAGTAAGCAGGGCTAATAAAGAGGGAGAGGGGGTTTGCCTATGCAAATCATCTGCCAGGATCCTACCTGGCAGGTCATTCCATCTTACCAGCTGACACCTGGGCAGCGGCAGGTAATTTGGAGAACAGACATATACGGACAGGCCACAAAGCAAAGGTTGGGCCGTTGATTGAGGATCCCTTTAGCCATGCCTCCCTAAGTTACCGAGGTCCAGAAAAATTCCACCCTCAGCTCTCATAGAGAGGTCCTTGGCCGATCGTGGCCGATCAGGGGAGTAAAGGGTCGGGGGTGACTGCACACTGCCTCACCTTTTCACTGCTTTCTACAGTGGTAATGCTTTTGCAGAAGGGGCCAGTACAAGTGATTTTGTTCTGCGCTGTGGGAAAGTGGTTAATGTCAGTGGATAAATGTCAAACTACTTGCGCTGTTCAACACACATACATGCAGAGAAATAATGTTATGTTTTTTGGGGAGGATCTAGAGGGTCCTGCTGATGATTTATTAAACTGTCTGCTACTCTTTCTTTTACATAGAGTCTTCCCTGCCCAGGAATGTTTAAGGCATATTGTATGTCCCTCCCTTACAATGAAAACTCTGTTGAAAGCACAGAGGTACATAGGAATGGATCTGTTAAGAAATGAAACAAAAAGCCTGGAAAATGTCGAACCAGGTAGTATTTGGACTTACAAAAGACGGACTCACAGTCAAATGTGCTATCCGTTGACCCACTGACCCCCTTACCTTTTGTGTAATACTTTTGCTCTCAGTAGGGTTGTCCAAAGTTCTCTTCTTAAAGCGGCTTTCTTATAAAAAATCCTAGACCTGCTTTTTGTGGCACACATGCCTCATATCCCGTTGCTCTTGATAAACTCACATCATCTCCCCCCAATACAAGCTGTAAAAGATTTCCAGGCCTTATCCGAGCAAACTAGACGTGGGTCGAAGGTTCAGCAATCCTTAAATCAGCAGTAAAGTTAACATTGAAATCAGCCTCAGAATCTCTTCAAGGATGGTCCAACATCTATTGCTTACAGGGCTCAATCGGACAGCTTCTGGCACTGATGCCTTAAGCCACTTCCTGTTGTTGCCTTGTCCTTGATACAGCCATGGGCCCACATACACTCAGTGGTACAGAGTTTTTCTCATGTCTATGGGTCTATTGTGATGCTCTCAGGCTTGCATCACCCAGCCATTGTGATGGGGAGGGGTGTCATTTTGCAAGCACCCTGGAGCATGAATCTGTATATCTTCAAATATAATTGGCATTAAACCAAACCCTTTAGGACCAGATCAATACAGCAGCAAAGAATGCTTATTCATTGTTGTTTCCCTCTTCATTTCATACCACCCGATATTTAAATGGTGTTTGGACTTTCTACCCTCTGACATAAGGACATTTGGTATGGCAAACCTTTGACTAGATGTCCTAATCAATGGTTTGATTGACTCTCCCTTTGCACTTGCTTCAGCAACACATGTACTAATATTGGAATGATAATGTGAACATTAAATTGTCCCCTGCTCTAAAGGATGACACGCACATTCGTAAAGCATTCACTATTTTTGGCACATGACAGGACAGAAACTTTCTTAATTTGCAAGTCTTTATTTTTTAATACATGTTTTTTTAATGAAGATTGAAATTGTATGTTCATACATATTACACGACAACACAATACATTTTGCGCCAAATTCAACACTCATGCCTCAGGAGCCTTTTACTTGTGAGTCCTATTGACTGAATGAACAGCCCCCTCTCCTTCAATTTCTTGACTTGTACTTTTAGAAGTGGCACGCTTCTTTTGTTTTTTTATCCCATTTTACCAAACTCAGTTTTATCAGTTTCCACCTTGTTGTGCACTCCAGCGTAAACTGCTTTAAGGTGCTATTTGCAAACATTGTTCTGAACTACAGCTTTACTTGCTTCTAGGCCTTAATCTTTAATTGGGGCTGAGCAGTGTACTCTGGCTTTGGCTGCTTTTAGTTGGTTGGTTTCTTTTTTGATTTCTGTAACTTTCAAAGAGTCCCATTGTGAAATACCGTTGTCAGAATGTGCTACAGTGCATGAAAACTTAAAATAAATGGTTGTGAGAGGGAGAGGGGGAGGGAGGGGGCGGGGGGAGAAAGAGAGCGGGCGGGAGGGGGAAGGTTAAGGAGGGAGGGAGAGAGAGAGAGAGAGAGAGAGAGAGAGAGAGAGAGAGAGAGAGAGAGAGAGAGAGAGAGAGAGAGAGAGAGAGAGAGAGAGAGAGAGAGAGAGAGAGAGAGAGAAAACAAAGAAAATATGGTATTCGGGGGGGCTATGTTTTTACATGGAAAAGATTTTAGGCTTTTAATCAAGTGGAAAGAGGCTCTGTGGCTGGTATCTCAGCCTGTTGATGCTTTGTTGAGTTGCTTGGAACATGCAACAAAGGTGACCTGAAGCACTCCCGACCAGGTTGCATGTCTCTAATTTACTGAAATCCCACAGACCTCCTCCGTGTGCCACAAAGTACCTGAGCTCTGCAGTTGTTCCCCACAAGTCGCCAAGCTCCCCAGATTTACTTTCTCAGAGTTGCTAGTTACTGCTACCCCACCTCGACCACTATATTTTCCCCAGATACTTGCTACTGTGCAGAAAGCAGGGCTAAGAGAGAGGGAGAAGGGGTGTGCCTATGCAAATCATCTGCCAGGATCATTCCTGGGAGGTCATTCCATCCCACCAAATGACACCCGAGCAGCGGCACATAATTTGGAGAACAGAAATATTCGGACAGGCCACAAAGCAAAGGCTGGGCCGTTGATTGAGGAACCCTTTAGCCATGTCTCCCTAAGTTACCGAGGTCCAGAAAAATTCCACCCTCAGCTCTCATAGAGAGGTCCTTGGCCGATCGTGGCCGATCAGGGCCGTGAAGGGTCGGGGTGACTGCACACTGCCTCACCTTTTCACTGCTTTCTACAGCGGTAATGCTTTTGCAGAAGGGACCTGTACAAGTGATTTTATTCTGCGCTGTGGGAAAGTGACATTTAACCACTGGCATTAAGCAAACGACTTGCGCTGCTCAACGCACATACATGCAGAGAAATCATTTCATGTTTTTTGGGGAAGGTCTAGAGGGTCCTGCTGATTATTTATGAAGCTGTACGCTACTCTTGCTTTTACAGAGAGTCTTCCCTGCCCAGGAATGTTTAAGGCATACTGTATATCCCTCCCTTACAATGAAAACTCTGTTAAAAGCACAGAGGTACATAGGAATGGATCTGTTAAGAAATGAAACGAAAAACCTGGACAAAATGTCGAAACGGGTAGGATTTGGACTTAGCACATCTGACTGTGAGTCAGTTAATTGTATCTCTTCACCCACTGACCCCCTTTCCTTTTGTGTAATCCTTTTGCTCTCAATAGGATTTTCCAAAGTGGCTTTCATATAAAAGATCATAGACCTGCATTTTGTGGCACACAAGCCTCATATCCCGTTGCTCTTTATAAATTCACATCATCTCCCACCAATACAAGCTGTAAAAGATTTTCAGGGCTTAGCCAAGCAAACTAGACTTGGGTCGAAGGTTAAGCAATCCTTAAATCAGCAGCAGAGTTAACATTGAAATCAGCCTCAGAATCTCTTAAGGGATGGTCCAACATCTGTTGCTTGCAGCACGCAATGGGGCAGCCTGGGTGCTGACAGCTTAAGCCAGCTCCTGTTCTTGCCTTGTCCTTGATCCAGCCATGGGCCCACATGCACTCAGAGGAATAGAGTGTTTCTCGTGTCTATGGGTCTGCCGTGATGCTCTCACGCTTGCATCACCCAGCCTTCGTGATGGGGAGGGTGTGTCAATTTGCAAGCACCCTGCAGCATGAATCTGTTTATCTTTAAATATAATTGCCATTAAACCAAACCCTTTAGGACCGGATCAATACGGCAGAAAAAGAATGCTGATGTATTGCTGTTTGCCTCTTAATTTCATACCATCCAACATATAAATGGTGTTTGGTCAATGATTTGCCATATCAAATGTCCTTATGTCACAGGCAGAAAGTTCAGAGGTCCTAATCAATGGTTTGGTTGGCTCTCCCTTTGCGCTTGCCTTAAGGCGCCAGCACCAGAGGCTGCCCGATTGCGCCCTGAAAGCAACCAATGTTGACCCATCCTTTAAGAGATTCTGAGGCTGATTTCAATGTTATTTTTGCTGCTGATTTAACGATTGCTCAACCTTCGACCCACGTCTAGTTTCCTTGGCTATGCCCTTGACATCTTTTACAGCTTGCATTGGTGGGAGATGATGTGAGTTTATCGAGAGCAACGGGATATGAGGCATGTGGGCCATAAAAAACAGCTCTGGGATTTTTTTTTAATAAGAAAGCCCCTTTAAGTAGGGAACTTTGGATGGACAGCCCTGCTGAGAGCAAAAGGATTACACAAAAGATAAGGGGGTCAGTGGGTCAAGGGATAGCACATCTGACTGTGAGTCAGTTTATTGTTAGTCCAAATCCTACCTGTTTCAACATTTTTCCAGGCTTTTTGTTTAATTTCTTAACAGATCCATTCCTATGTAGCTCAGCAACACATGTACTAATATTGGAATGATAATGGGAACATTGAATTGGCCCCTGCTCTGAAGGATGACACGTACATTTGTAAAGCATTCACTATTTTTAGCACATGACGGGACAGAAACTTTGTTAATTTGCAAGTCTTTATTTTTTAATTCATCTTTATTGATGAAGATTGAAATTGTATGTTCATAGGGGCTGACGCCTGGGCAGCGGCAGGCAATTTGGAGAACAGAAATATTATTCATACATATTAAACAACAACACAATACATTTTGCGCCAAATTCAACACTAATGCCTCAGGAGCCTTTTACTTGTGAGTCCTAGTGACTGAATGAACAGCCCCGTCCCCTTCAATTTCTTGACTTGTACTTTTAGAAGTGGCACGGTTCCCATTCGACCAAATTCAGTATTATCACTTTCCCCATTGTTGTGCACGCCAGCGTAAACTGCTTTAAGGTGCTATTTGCAAACATCGCTCTGAACTACAGCTTTATTTGTTTCTAGGCCTTTATCTTTAATTGGGGCTGAGCAGTGTACTCTGGATTTGGCTGCTTTTAGTTGGTTGATTTCTTTTTTGATTTCTGTAACCTTCAAAGAGTCCCATTGTGAAATACCATTGTCAGAATATGCTACAGTGCATGAAAACTTAAAATAAATGGTTGTGAGAGGGAGAGGGAGAGGGGGAGGGAGGGGGCGGGGGGAGAAAGAGAGCGGGCGGGAGGGAGGAAGGAGGGAGGGAAGGAGGAAGGGAGAGAGAGAGACAGAGAGAGAGGAAACAAAGAAAATATGGTATTCGGGGGTTGGGGGGCTATGTTTTTACATGGAAAAGATTTTAGGCTTTTAATCAAGTGGAAATGGCTCTGCCTGTTGATGCTTTGTTGAGTTGCTTGGAACATGCAAGGAAGGAGACCTGAAGCACTCCCAACCAGATTGCATGTCTCCAAGTTACTGAAATCCCACAGACCTCCTCCCTGTGCCACAAAGTTCTGGGCACTGAGCTCTGTAGTTCCCCACAAGTCGCAAAGCACCCCAGATTTACTTTCTCAAAGTTGCTAGTGACTGCTACCCCACCTCGACCACTATATTTTCCCCAGATACTTGCTACTGTGGAGTAAGCAGGGCTAATAAAGAGGGAGAGGGGGTTTGCCTATGCAAATCATCTGCCAGGATCCTACCTGGCAGGTCATTCCATCTTACCAGCTGACACCTGGGCAGCGGCAGGTAATTTGGAGAACAGACATATACGGACAGGCCACAAAGCAAAGGTTGGGCCGTTGATTGAGGATCCCTTTAGCCATGCCTCCCTAAGTTACCGAGGTCCAGAAAAATTCCACCCTCAGCTCTCATAGAGAGGTCCTTGGCCGATCGTGGCCGATCAGGGGAGTAAAGGGTCGGGGGTGACTGCACACTGCCTCACCTTTTCACTGCTTTCTACAGTGGTAATGCTTTTGCAGAAGGGGCCAGTACAAGTGATTTTGTTCTGCGCTGTGGGAAAGTGGTTAATGTCAGTGGATAAATGTCAAACTACTTGCGCTGTTCAACACACATACATGCAGAGAAATAATGTTATGTTTTTTGGGGAAGATCTAGAGGGTCCTGCTGATGATTTATTAAACTGTCTGCTACTCTTTCTTTTACATAGAGTCTTCCCTGCCCAGGAATGTTTAAGGCATATTGTATGTCCCTCCCTTACAATGAAAACTCTGTTGAAAGCACAGAGGTACATAGGAATGGATCTGTTAAGAAATGAAACAAAAAGCCTGGAAAATGTCGAACCAGGTAGTATTTGGACTTACAAAAGACGGACTCACAGTCAAATGTGCTATCCGTTGACCCACTGACCCCCTTACCTTTTGTGTAATACTTTTGCTCTCAGTAGGGTTGTCCAAAGTTCTCTTCTTAAAGCGGCTTTCTTATAAAAAATCCTAGACCTGCTTTTTGTGGCACACATGCCTCATATCCCGTTGCTCTTGATAAACTCACATAATCTCCCCCCAATACAAGCTGTAAAAGATTTCCAGGCCTTATCCGAGCAAACTAGACGTGGGTCGAAGGTTCAGCAATCCTTAAATCAGCAGTAAAGTTAACATTGAAATCAGCCTCAGAATCTCTTCAAGGATGGTCCAACATCTATTGCTTACAGGGCTCAATCGGACAGCTTCTGGCACTGATGCCTTAAGCCACTTCCTGTTGTTGCCTTGTCCTTGATACAGCCATGGGCCCACATACACTCAGTGGTACAGAGTTTTTCTCATGTCTATGGGTCTATTGTGATGCTCTCAGGCTTGCATCACCCAGCCATTGTGATGGGGAGGGGTGTCATTTTGCAAGCACCCTGGAGCATGAATCTGTATATCTTCAAACATAATTGGCATTAAACCAAACCCTTTAGGACCAGATCAATACAGCAGCAAAGAATGCTTATTCATTGTTGTTTCCCTCTTCATTTCATACCACCCGATATTTAAATGGTGTTTGGACTTTCTACCCTCTGACATAAGGACATTTGGTATGGCAAACCTTTGACTAGATGTCCTAATCAATGGTTTGATTGACTCTCCCTTTGCACTTGCTTCAGCAACACATGTACTAATATTGGAATGATAATGTGAACATTAAATTGTCCCCTGCTCTAAAGGATGACACGCACATTCGTAAAGCATTCACTATTTTTGGCACATGACAGGACAGAAACTTTCTTAATTTGCAAGTCTTTATTTTTTAATACATGTTTTTTTAATGAAGATTGAAATTGTATGTTCATACATATTACACGACAACACAATACATTTTGCGCCAAATTCAACACTCATGCCTCAGGAGCCTTTTACTTGTGAGTCCTATTGACTGAATGAACAGCCCCCTCTCCTTCAATTTCTTGACTTGTACTTTTAGAAGTGGCACGCTTCTTTTGTTTTTTTATCCCATTTTACCAAACTCCGTTTTATCAGTTTCCACCTTGTTGTGCACTCCAGCGTAAACTGCTTTAAGGTGCTATTTGCAAACATTGTTCTGAACTACAGCTTTACTTGCTTCTAGGCCTTAATCTTTAATTGGGGCTGAGCAGTGTACTCTGGCTTTGGCTGCTTTTAGTTGGTTGGTTTCTTTTTTGATTTCTGTAACTTTCAAAGAGTCCCATTGTGCAATACCGTTGTCAGAATGTGCTACAGTGCATGAAAACTTAAAATAAATGGTTGTGAGAGGGAGAGGGGGAGGGAGGGGGCGGGGGGAGAAAGAGAGCGGGCGGGAGGGGGAAGGTTAAGGAGGGAGGGAGAGAGAGAGAGAGAGAGAGAGAGAGAGAGAGAGAGAGAGAGAGAGAGAGAGAGAGAGAGAGAGAGAGAGAGAGAGAGAGAGAGAGAGAGAGAGAAAACAAAGAAAATATGGTATTCGGGGGGGCTATGTTTTTACATGGAAAAGATTTTAGGCTTTTAATCAAGTGGAAAGAGGCTCTGTGGCTGGTATCTCAGCCTGTTGATGCTTTGTTGAGTTGCTTGGAACATGCAACAAAGGTGACCTGAAGCACTCCCGACCAGGTTGCATGTCTCTAATTTACTGAAATCCCACAGACCTCCTCCGTGTGCCACAAAGTACCTGAGCTCTGCAGTTGTTCCCCACAAGTCGCCAAGCTCCCCAGATTTACTTTCTCAGAGTTGCTAGTTACTGCTACCCCACCTCGACCACTATATTTTCCCCAGATACTTGCTACTGTGCAGAAAGCAGGGCTAAGAGAGAGGGAGAAGGGGTGTGCCTATGCAAATCATCTGCCAGGATCATTCCTGGGAGGTCATTCCATCCCACCAAATGACACCCGAGCAGCGGCACATAATTTGGAGAACAGAAATATTCGGACAGGCCACAAAGCAAAGGCTGGGCCGTTGATTGAGGAACCCTTTAGCCATGTATCCCTAAGTTACCGAGGTCCAGAAAAATTCCACCCTCAGCTCTCATAGAGAGGTCCTTGGCCGATCGTGGCCGATCAGGGCCGTGAAGGGTCGGGGTGACTGCACACTGCCTCACCTTTTCACTGCTTTCTACAGCGGTAATGCTTTTGCAGAAGGGACCTGTACAAGTGATTTTATTCTGCGCTGTGGGAAAGTGACATTTAACCACTGGCATTAAGCAAACGACTTGCGCTGCTCAACGCACATACATGCAGAGAAATAATGTTATGTTTTTTGGGGAAGATCTAGAGGGTCCTGCTGATGATTTATTAAACTGTCTGCTACTCTTTCTTTTACATAGAGTCTTCCCTGCCCAGGAATGTTTAAGGCATATTGTATGTCCCTCCCTTACAATGAAAACTCTGTTGAAAGCACAGAGGTACATAGGAATGGATCTGTTAAGAAATGAAACAAAAAGCCTGGAAAATGTCGAACCAGGTAGTATTTGGACTTACAAAAGACGGACTCACAGTCAAATGTGCTATCCGTTGACCCACTGACCCCCTTACCTTTTGTGTAATACTTTTGCTCTCAGTAGGGTTGTCCAAAGTTCTCTTCTTAAAGCGGCTTTCTTATAAAAAATCCTAGACCTGCTTTTTGTGGCACACATGCCTCATATCCCGTTGCTCTTGATAAACTCACATCATCTCCCCCCAATACAAGCTGTAAAAGATTTCCAGGCCTTATCCGAGCAAACTAGACGTGGGTCGAAGGTTCAGCAATCCTTAAATCAGCAGTAAAGTTAACATTGAAATCAGCCTCAGAATCTCTTCAAGGATGGTCCAACATCTATTGCTTACAGGGCTCAATCGGACAGCTTCTGGCACTGATGCCTTAAGCCACTTCCTGTTGTTGCCTTGTCCTTGATACAGCCATGGGCCCACATACACTCAGTGGTACAGAGTTTTTCTCATGTCTATGGGTCTATTGTGATGCTCTCAGGCTTGCATCACCCAGCCATTGTGATGGGGAGGGGTGTCATTTTGCAAGCACCCTGGAGCATGAATCTGTATATCTTCAAATATAATTGGCATTAAACCAAACCCTTTAGGACCAGATCAATACAGCAGCAAAGAATGCTTATTCATTGTTGTTTCCCTCTTCATTTCATACCACCCGATATTTAAATGGTGTTTGGACTTTCTACCCTCTGACATAAGGACATTTGGTATGGCAAACCTTTGACTAGATGTCCTAATCAATGGTTTGATTGACTCTCCCTTTGCACTTGCTTCAGCAACACATGTACTAATATTGGAATGATAATGTGAACATTAAATTGTCCCCTGCTCTAAAGGATGACACGCACATTCGTAAAGCATTCACTATTTTTGGCACATGACAGGACAGAAACTTTCTTAATTTGCAAGTCTTTATTTTTTAATACATGTTTTTTTAATGAAGATTGAAATTGTATGTTCATACATATTACACGACAACACACTACATTTTGCGCCAAATTCAACACTCATGCCTCAGGAGCCTTTTACTTGTGAGTCCTATTGACTGAATGAACAGCCCCCTCTCCTTCAATTTCTTGACTTGTACTTTTAGAAGTGGCAAGCTTCTTTTGTTTTTTTATCCCATTTTACCAAACTCCGTTTTATCAGTTTCCACCTTGTTGTGCACTCCAGCGTAAACTGCTTTAAGGTGCTATTTGCAAACATTGTTCTGAACTACAGCTTTACTTGCTTCTAGGCCTTAATCTTTAATTGGGGCTGAGCAGTGTACTCTGGCTTTGGCTGCTTTTAGTTGGTTGGTTTCTTTTTTGATTTCTGTAACTTTCAAAGAGTCCCATTGTGAAATACCGTTGTCAGAATGTGCTACAGTGCATGAAAACTTAAAATAAATGGTTGTGAGAGGGAGAGGGGGAGGGAGGGGGCGGGGGGAGAAAGAGAGCGGGCGGGAGGGGGGAAGGTTAAGGAGGGAGAGAGAGAGAGAGAGAGAGAGAGAGAGAGAGAGAGAGAGAAAAAACAAAGAAAATATGGTATTCGGGGGGGCTATGTTTTTACATGGAAAAGATTTTAGGCTTTTAATCAAGTGGAAAGAGGCTCTGTGGCTGGTATCTCAGCCTGTTGATGCTTTGTTGAGTTGCTTGGAACATGCAACAAAGGTGACCTGAAGCACTCCCGACCAGGTTGCATGTCTCTAATTTACTGAAATCCCACAGACCTCCTCCGTGTGCCACAAAGTACCTGAGCTCTGCAGTTGTTCCCCACAAGTCGCCAAGCTCCCCAGATTTACTTTCTCAGAGTTGCTAGTTACTGCTACCCCACCTCGACCACTATATTTTCCCCAGATACTTGCTACTGTGCAGAAAGCAGGGCTAAGAGAGAGGGAGAAGGGGTGTGCCTATGCAAATCATCTGCCAGGATCATTCCTGGGAGGTCATTCCATCCCACCAAATGACACCCGAGCAGCGGCACATAATTTGGAGAACAGAAATATTCGGACAGGCCACAAAGCAAAGGCTGGGCCGTTGATTGAGGAACCCTTTAGCCATGTCTCCCTAAGTTACCGAGGTCCAGAAAAATTCCACCCTCAGCTCTCATAGAGAGGTCCTTGGCCGATCGTGGCCGATCAGGGCCGTGAAGGGTCGGGGTGACTGCACACTGCCTCACCTTTTCACTGCTTTCTACAGCGGTAATGCTTTTGCAGAAGGGACCTGTACAAGTGATTTTATTCTGCGCTGTGGGAAAGTGACATTTAACCACTGGCATTAAGCAAACGACTTGCGCTGCTCAACGCACATACATGCAGAGAAATCATTTCATGTTTTTTGGGGAAGGTCTAGAGGGTCCTGCTGATTATTTATGAAGCTGTACGCTACTCTTGCTTTTACAGAGAGTCTTCCCTGCCCAGGAATGTTTAAGGCATACTGTATATCCCTCCCTTACAATGAAAACTCTGTTAAAAGCACAGAGGTACATAGGAATGGATCTGTTAAGAAATGAAACGAAAAACCTGGACAAAATGTCGAAACGGGTAGGATTTGGACTTAGCACATCTGACTGTGAGTCAGTTAATTGTATCTCTTCACCCACTGACCCCCTTTCCTTTTGTGTAATCCTTTTGCTCTCAATAGGATTTTCCAAAGTGGCTTTCATATAAAAGATCATAGACCTGCATTTTGTGGCACACAAGCCTCATATCCCGTTGCTCTTTATAAATTCACATCATCTCCCACCAATACAAGCTGTAAAAGATTTTCAGGGCTTAGCCAAGCAAACTAGACTTGGGTCGAAGGTTAAGCAATCCTTAAATCAGCAGCAGAGTTAACATTGAAATCAGCCTCAGAATCTCTTAAGGGATGGTCCAACATCTGTTGCTTGCAGCACGCAATGGGGCAGCCTGGGTGCTGACAGCTTAAGCCAGCTCCTGTTCTTGCCTTGTCCTTGATCCAGCCATGGGCCCACATGCACTCAGAGGAATAGAGTGTTTCTCGTGTCTATGGGTCTGCCGTGATGCTCTCACGCTTGCATCACCCAGCCTTCGTGATGGGGAGGGTGTGTCAATTTGCAAGCACCCTGCAGCATGAATCTGTTTATCTTTAAATATAATTGCCATTAAACCAAACCCTTTAGGACCGGATCAATACGGCAGAAAAAGAATGCTGATGTATTGCTGTTTGCCTCTTAATTTCATACCATCCAACATATAAATGGTGTTTGGTCAATGATTTGCCATATCAAATGTCCTTATGTCACAGGCAGAAAGTTCAGAGGTCCTAATCAATGGTTTGGTTGGCTCTCCCTTTGCGCTTGCCTTAAGGCGCCAGCACCAGAGGCTGCCCGATTGCGCCCTGAAAGCAACCAATGTTGACCCATCCTTTAAGAGATTCTGAGGCTGATTTCAATGTTATTTTTGCTGCTGATTTAACGATTGCTCAACCTTCGACCCACGTCTAGTTTCCTTGGCTATGCCCTTGACATCTTTTACAGCTTGCATTGGTGGGAGATGATGTGAGTTTATCGAGAGCAACGGGATATGAGGCATGTGGGCCATAAAAAACAGCTCTGGGATTTTTTTTTAATAAGAAAGCCCCTTTAAGTAGGGAACTTTGGATGGACAGCCCTGCTGAGAGCAAAAGGATTACACAAAAGATAAGGGGGTCAGTGGGTCAAGGGATAGCACATCTGACTGTGAGTCAGTTTATTGTTAGTCCAAATCCTACCTGTTTCAACATTTTTCCAGGCTTTTTGTTTAATTTCTTAACAGATCCATTCCTATGTAGCTCAGCAACACATGTACTAATATTGGAATGATAATGGGAACATTGAATTGGCCCCTGCTCTGAAGGATGACACGTACATTTGTAAAGCATTCACTATTTTTAGCACATGACGGGACAGAAACTTTGTTAATTTGCAAGTCTTTATTTTTTAATTCATCTTTATTGATGAAGATTGAAATTGTATGTTCATAGGGGCTGACGCCTGGGCAGCGGCAGGCAATTTGGAGAACAGAAATATTATTCATACATATTAAACAACAACACAATACATTTTGCGCCAAATTCAACACTAATGCCTCAGGAGCCTTTTACTTGTGAGTCCTAGTGACTGAATGAACAGCCCCGTCCCCTTCAATTTCTTGACTTGTACTTTTAGAAGTGGCACGGTTCCCATTCGACCAAATTCAGTATTATCACTTTCCCCATTGTTGTGCACGCCAGCGTAAACTGCTTTAAGGTGCTATTTGCAAACATCGCTCTGAACTACAGCTTTATTTGCTTCTAGGCCTTTATCTTTAATTGGGGCTGAGCAGTGTACTCTGGATTTGGCTGCTTTTAGTTGGTTGATTTCTTTTTTGATTTCTGTAACCTTCAAAGAGTCCCATTGTGAAATACCATTGTCAGAATATGCTACAGTGCATGAAAACTTAAAATAAATGGTTGTGAGAGGGAGAGGGAGAGGGGGAGGGAGGGGGCGGGGGGAGAAAGAGAGCGGGCGGGAGGGAGGAAGGAGGGAGGGAAGGAGGAAGGGAGAGAGAGAGACAGAGAGAGAGGAAACAAAGAAAATATGGTATTCGGGGGTTGGGGGGCTATGTTTTTACATGGAAAAGATTTTAGGCTTTTAATCAAGTGGAAATGGCTCTGCCTGTTGATGCTTTGTTGAGTTGCTTGGAACATGCAAGGAAGGAGACCTGAAGCACTCCCAACCAGGTTGCATGTCTCCAAGTTACTGAAATCCCACAGACCTCCTCCCTGTGCCACAAAGTTCTGGGCACTGAGCTCTGTAGTTCCCCACAAGTCGCAAAGCACCCCAGATTTACTTTCTCAAAGTTGCTAGTGACTGCTACCCCACCTCGACCACTATATTTTCCCCAGATACTTGCTACTGTGGAGTAAGCAGGGCTAATAAAGAGGGAGAGGGGGTTTGCCTATGCAAATCATCTGCCAGGATCCTACCTGGCAGGTCATTCCATCTTACCAGCTGACACCTGGGCAGCGGCAGGTAATTTGGAGAACAGACATATACGGACAGGCCACAAAGCAAAGGTTGGGCCGTTGATTGAGGATCCCTTTAGCCATGCCTCCCTAAGTTACCGAGGTCCAGAAAAATTCCACCCTCAGCTCTCATAGAGAGGTCCTTGGCCGATCGTGGCCGATCAGGGGAGTAAAGGGTCGGGGGTGACTGCACACTGCCTCACCTTTTCACTGCTTTCTACAGTGGTAATGCTTTTGCAGAAGGGGCCAGTACAAGTGATTTTGTTCTGCGCTGTGGGAAAGTGGTTAATGTCAGTGGATAAATGTCAAACTACTTGCGCTGTTCAACACACATACATGCAGAGAAATAATGTTATGTTTTTTGGGGAAGATCTAGAGGGTCCTGCTGATGATTTATTAAACTGTCTGCTACTCTTTCTTTTACATAGAGTCTTCCCTGCCCAGGAATGTTTAAGGCATATTGTATGTCCCTCCCTTACAATGAAAACTCTGTTGAAAGCACAGAGGTACATAGGAATGGATCTGTTAAGAAATGAAACAAAAAGCCTGGAAAATGTCGAACCAGGTAGTATTTGGACTTACAAAAGACGGACTCACAGTCAAATGTGCTATCCGTTGACCCACTGACCCCCTTACCTTTTGTGTAATACTTTTGCTCTCAGTAGGGTTGTCCAAAGTTCTCTTCTTAAAGCGGCTTTCTTATAAAAAATCCTAGACCTGCTTTTTGTGGCACACATGCCTCATATCCCGTTGCTCTTGATAAACTCACATCATCTCCCCCCAATACAAGCTGTAAAAGATTTCCAGGCCTTATCCGAGCAAACTAGACGTGGGTCGAAGGTTCAGCAATCCTTAAATCAGCAGTAAAGTTAACATTGAAATCAGCCTCAGAATCTCTTCAAGGATGGTCCAACATCTATTGCTTACAGGGCTCAATCGGACAGCTTCTGGCACTGATGCCTTAAGCCACTTCCTGTTGTTGCCTTGTCCTTGATACAGCCATGGGCCCACATACACTCAGTGGTACAGAGTTTTTCTCATGTCTATGGGTCTATTGTGATGCTCTCAGGCTTGCATCACCCAGCCATTGTGATGGGGAGGGGTGTCATTTTGCAAGCACCCTGGAGCATGAATCTGTATATCTTCAAATATAATTGGCATTAAACCAAACCCTTTAGGACCAGATCAATACAGCAGCAAAGAATGCTTATTCATTGTTGTTTCCCTCTTCATTTCATACCACCCGATATTTAAATGGTGTTTGGACTTTCTACCCTCTGACATAAGGACATTTGGTATGGCAAACCTTTGACTAGATGTCCTAATCAATGGTTTGATTGACTCTCCCTTTGCACTTGCTTCAGCAACACATGTACTAATATTGGAATGATAATGTGAACATTAAATTGTCCCCTGCTCTAAAGGATGACACGCACATTCGTAAAGCATTCACTATTTTTGGCACATGACAGGACAGAAACTTTCTTAATTTGCAAGTCTTTATTTTTTAATACATGTTTTTTTAATGAAGATTGAAATTGTATGTTCATACATATTACACGACAACACAATACATTTTGCGCCAAATTCAACACTCATGCCTCAGGAGCCTTTTACTTGTGAGTCCTATTGACTGAATGAACAGCCCCCTCTCCTTCAATTTCTTGACTTGTACTTTTAGAAGTGGCAAGCTTCTTTTGTTTTTTTATCCCATTTTACCAAACTCCGTTTTATCAGTTTCCACCTTGTTGTGCACTCCAGCGTAAACTGCGTTAAGGTGCTATTTGCAAACATTGTTCTGAACTACAGCTTTACTTGCTTCTAGGCCTTAATCTTTAATTGGGGCTGAGCAGTGTACTCTGGCTTTGGCTGCTTTTAGTTGGTTGGTTTCTTTTTTGATTTCTGTAACTTTCAAAGAGTCCCATTGTGAAATACCGTTGTCAGAATGTGCTACAGTGCATGAAAACTTAAAATAAATGGTTGTGAGAGGGAGAGGGGGAGGGAGGGGGCGGGGGGAGAAAGAGAGCGGGCGGGAGGGGGAAGGTTAAGGAGGGAGGGAGAGAGAGAGAGAGAGAGAGAGAGAGAGAGAGAGAGAGAGAGAGAGAGAGAAAAAACAAAGAAAATATGGTATTCGGGGGGGCTATGTTTTTACATGGAAAAGATTTTAGGCTTTTAATCAAGTGGAAAGAGGCTCTGTGGCTGGTATCTCAGCCTGTTGATGCTTTGTTGAGTTGCTTGGAACATGCAACAAAGGTGACCTGAAGCACTCCCGACCAGGTTGCATGTCTCTAATTTACTGAAATCCCACAGACCTCCTCCGTGTGCCACAAAGTACCTGAGCTCTGCAGTTGTTCCCCACAAGTCGCCAAGCTCCCCAGATTTACTTTCTCAGAGTTGCTAGTTACTGCTACCCCACCTCGACCACTATATTTTCCCCAGATACTTGCTACTGTGCAGAAAGCAGGGCTAAGAGAGAGGGAGAAGGGGTGTGCCTATGCAAATCATCTGCCAGGATCATTCCTGGGAGGTCATTCCATCCCACCAAATGACACCCGAGCAGCGGCACATAATTTGGAGAACAGAAATATTCGGACAGGCCACAAAGCAAAGGCTGGGCCGTTGATTGAGGAACCCTTTAGCCATGTCTCCCTAAGTTACCGAGGTCCAGAAAAATTCCACCCTCAGCTCTCATAGAGAGGTCCTTGGCCGATCGTGGCCGATCAGGGCCGTGAAGGGTCGGGGTGACTGCACACTGCCTCACCTTTTCACTGCTTTCTACAGCGGTAATGCTTTTGCAGAAGGGACCTGTACAAGTGATTTTATTCTGCGCTGTGGGAAAGTGACATTTAACCACTGGCATTAAGCAAACGACTTGCGCTGCTCAACGCACATACATGCAGAGAAATCATTTCATGTTTTTTGGGGAAGGTCTAGAGGGTCCTGCTGATTATTTATGAAGCTGTACGCTACTCTTGCTTTTACAGAGAGTCTTCCCTGCCCAGGAATGTTTAAGGCATACTGTATATCCCTCCCTTACAATGAAAACTCTGTTAAAAGCACAGAGGTACATAGGAATGGATCTGTTAAGAAATGAAACGAAAAACCTGGACAAAATGTCGAAACGGGTAGGATTTGGACTTAGCACATCTGACTGTGAGTCAGTTAATTGTATCTCTTCACCCACTGACCCCCTTTCCTTTTGTGTAATCCTTTTGCTCTCAATAGGATTTTCCAAAGTGGCTTTCATATAAAAGATCATAGACCTGCATTTTGTGGCACACAAGCCTCATATCCCGTTGCTCTTTATAAATTCACATCATCTCCCACCAATACAAGCTGTAAAAGATTTTCAGGGCTTAGCCAAGCAAACTAGACTTGGGTCGAAGGTTAAGCAATCCTTAAATCAGCAGCAGAGTTAACATTGAAATCAGCCTCAGAATCTCTTAAGGGATGGTCCAACATCTGTTGCTTGCAGCACGCAATGGGGCAGCCTGGGTGCTGACAGCTTAAGCCAGCTCCTGTTCTTGCCTTGTCCTTGATCCAGCCATGGGCCCACATGCACTCAGAGGAATAGAGTGTTTCTCGTGTCTATGGGTCTGCCGTGATGCTCTCACGCTTGCATCACCCAGCCTTCGTGATGGGGAGGGTGTGTCAATTTGCAAGCACCCTGCAGCATGAATCTGTTTATCTTTAAATATAATTGCCATTAAACCAAACCCTTTAGGACCGGATCAATACGGCAGAAAAAGAATGCTGATGTATTGCTGTTTGCCTCTTAATTTCATACCATCCAACATATAAATGGTGTTTGGTCAATGATTTGCCATATCAAATGTCCTTATGTCACAGGCAGAAAGTTCAGAGGTCCTAATCAATGGTTTGGTTGGCTCTCCCTTTGCGCTTGCCTTAAGGCGCCAGCACCAGAGGCTGCCCGATTGCGCCCTGAAAGCAACCAATGTTGACCCATCCTTTAAGAGATTCTGAGGCTGATTTCAATGTTATTTTTGCTGCTGATTTAACGATTGCTCAACCTTCGACCCACGTCTAGTTTCCTTGGCTATGCCCTTGACATCTTTTACAGCTTGCATTGGTGGGAGATGATGTGAGTTTATCGAGAGCAACGGGATATGAGGCATGTGGGCCATAAAAAACAGCTCTGGGATTTTTTTTTAATAAGAAAGCCCCTTTAAGTAGGGAACTTTGGATGGACAGCCCTGCTGAGAGCAAAAGGATTACACAAAAGATAAGGGGGTCAGTGGGTCAAGGGATAGCACATCTGACTGTGAGTCAGTTTATTGTTAGTCCAAATCCTACCTGTTTCAACATTTTTCCAGGCTTTTTGTTTAATTTCTTAACAGATCCATTCCTATGCAGCTCAGCAACACATGTACTAATATTGGAATGATAATGGGAACATTGAATTGGCCCCTGCTCTGAAGGATGACACGTACATTTGTAAAGCATTCACTATTTTTAGCACATGACGGGACAGAAACTTTGTTAATTTGCAAGTCTTTATTTTTTAATTCATCTTTATTGATGAAGATTGAAATTGTATGTTCATAGGGGCTGACGCCTGGGCAGCGGCAGGCAATTTGGAGAACAGAAATATTATTCATACATATTAAACAACAACACAATACATTTTGCGCCAAATTCAACACTAATGCCTCAGGAGCCTTTTACTTGTGAGTCCTAGTGACTGAATGAACAGCCCCGTCCCCTTCAATTTCTTGACTTGTACTTTTAGAAGTGGCACGGTTCCCATTCGACCAAATTCAGTATTATCACTTTCCCCATTGTTGTGCACGCCAGCGTAAACTGCTTTAAGGTGCTATTTGCAAACATCGCTCTGAACTACAGCTTTATTTGCTTCTAGGCCTTTATCTTTAATTGGGGCTGAGCAGTGTACTCTGGATTTGGCTGCTTTTAGTTGGTTGATTTCTTTTTTGATTTCTGTAACCTTCAAAGAGTCCCATTGTGAAATACCATTGTCAGAATATGCTACAGTGCATGAAAACTTAAAATAAATGGTTGTGAGAGGGAGAGGGAGAGGGGGAGGGAGGGGGCGGGGGGAGAAAGAGAGCGGGCGGGAGGGAGGAAGGAGGGAGGGAAGGAGGAAGGGAGAGAAAGAGAGAGACAGAGAGAGAGGAAACAAAGAAAATATGGTATTCGGGGGTTGGGGGGCTATGTTTTTACATGGAAAAGATTTTAGGCTTTTAATCAAGTGGAAATGGCTCTGCCTGTTGATGCTTTGTTGAGTTGCTTGGAACATGCAAGGAAGGAGACCTGAAGCACTCCCAACCAGGTTGCATGTCTCCAAGTTACTGAAATCCCACAGACCTCCTCCCTGTGCCACAAAGTTCTGGGCACTGAGCTCTGTAGTTCCCCACAAGTCGCAAAGCACCCCAGATTTACTTTCTCAAAGTTGCTAGTGACTGCTACCCCACCTCGACCACTATATTTTCCCCAGATACTTGCTACTGTGGAGTAAGCAGGGCTAATAAAGAGGGAGAGGGGGTTTGCCTATGCAAATCATCTGCCAGGATCCTACCTGGCAGGTCATTCCATCTTACCAGCTGACACCTGGGCAGCGGCAGGTAATTTGGAGAACAGACATATACGGACAGGCCACAAAGCAAAGGTTGGGCCGTTGATTGAGGATCCCTTTAGCCATGCCTCCCTAAGTTACCGAGGTCCAGAAAAATTCCACCCTCAGCTCTCATAGAGAGGTCCTTGGCCGATCGTGGCCGATCAGGGGAGTAAAGGGTCGGGGGTGACTGCACACTGCCTCACCTTTTCACTGCTTTCTACAGTGGTAATGCTTTTGCAGAAGGGGCCAGTACAAGTGATTTTGTTCTGCGCTGTGGGAAAGTGGTTAATGTCAGTGGATAAATGTCAAACTACTTGCGCTGTTCAACACACATACATGCAGAGAAATAATGTTATGTTTTTTGGGGAAGATCTAGAGGGTCCTGCTGATGATTTATTAAACTGTCTGCTACTCTTTCTTTTACATAGAGTCTTCCCTGCCCAGGAATGTTTAAGGCATATTGTATGTCCCTCCCTTACAATGAAAACTCTGTTGAAAGCACAGAGGTACATAGGAATGGATCTGTTAAGAAATGAAACAAAAAGCCTGGAAAATGTCGAACCAGGTAGTATTTGGACTTACAAAAGACGGACTCACAGTCAAATGTGCTATCCGTTGACCCACTGACCCCCTTACCTTTTGTGTAATACTTTTGCTCTCAGTAGGGTTGTCCAAAGTTCTCTTCTTAAAGCGGCTTTCTTATAAAAAATCCTAGACCTGCTTTTTGTGGCACACATGCCTCATATCCCGTTGCTCTTGATAAACTCACATCATCTCCCCCCAATACAAGCTGTAAAAGATTTCCAGGCCTTATCCGAGCAAACTAGACGTGGGTCGAAGGTTCAGCAATCCTTAAATCAGCAGTAAAGTTAACATTGAAATCAGCCTCAGAATCTCTTCAAGGATGGTCCAACATCTATTGCTTACAGGGCTCAATCGGACAGCTTCTGGCACTGATGCCTTAAGCCACTTCCTGTTGTTGCCTTGTCCTTGATACAGCCATGGGCCCACATACACTCAGTGGTACAGAGTTTTTCTCATGTCTATGGGTCTATTGTGATGCTCTCAGGCTTGCATCACCCAGCCATTGTGATGGGGAGGGGTGTCATTTTGCAAGCACCCTGGAGCATGAATCTGTATATCTTCAAATATAATTGGCATTAAACCAAACCCTTTAGGACCAGATCAATACAGCAGCAAAGAATGCTTATTCATTGTTGTTTCCCTCTTCATTTCATACCACCCGATATTTAAATGGTGTTTGGACTTTCTACCCTCTGACATAAGGACATTTGGTATGGCAAACCTTTGACTAGATGTCCTAATCAATGGTTTGATTGACTCTCCCTTTGCACTTGCTTCAGCAACACATGTACTAATATTGGAATGATAATGTGAACATTAAATTGTCCCCTGCTCTAAAGGATGACACGCACATTCGTAAAGCATTCACTATTTTTGGCACATGACAGGACAGAAACTTTCTTAATTTGCAAGTCTTTATTTTTTAATACATGTTTTTTTAATGAAGATTGAAATTGTATGTTCATACATATTACACGACAACACAATACATTTTGCGCCAAATTCAACACTCATGCCTCAGGAGCCTTTTACTTGTGAGTCCTATTGACTGAATGAACAGCCCCCTCTCCTTCAATTTCTTGACTTGTACTTTTAGAAGTGGCACGCTTCTTTTGTTTTTTTATCCCATTTTACCAAACTCAGTTTTATCAGTTTCCACCTTGTTGTGCACTCCAGCGTAAACTGCTTTAAGGTGCTATTTGCAAACATTGTTCTGAACTACAGCTTTACTTGCTTCTAGGCCTTAATCTTTAATTGGGGCTGAGCAGTGTACTCTGGCTTTGGCTGCTTTTAGTTGGTTGGTTTCTTTTTTGATTTCTGTAACTTTCAAAGAGTCCCATTGTGAAATACCGTTGTCAGAATGTGCTACAGTGCATGAAAACTTAAAATAAATGGTTGTGAGAGGGAGAGGGGGAGGGAGGGGGCGGGGGGAGAAAGAGAGCGGGCGGGAGGGGGAAGGTTAAGGAGGGAGGGAGAGAGAGAGAGAGAGAGAGAGAGAGAGAGAGAGAGAGAGAGAGAGAGAGAGAGAGAGAGAGAGAGAGAGAGAGAGAGAGAGAGAGAGAGAGAGAGAGAGAGAAAACAAAGAAAATATGGTATTCGGGGGGGCTATGTTTTTACATGGAAAAGATTTTAGGCTTTTAATCAAGTGGAAAGAGGCTCTGTGGCTGGTATCTCAGCCTGTTGATGCTTTGTTGAGTTGCTTGGAACATGCAACAAAGGTGACCTGAAGCACTCCCGACCAGGTTGCATGTCTCTAATTTACTGAAATCCCACAGACCTCCTCCGTGTGCCACAAAGTACCTGAGCTCTGCAGTTGTTCCCCACAAGTCGCCAAGCTCCCCAGATTTACTTTCTCAGAGTTGCTAGTTACTGCTACCCCACCTCGACCACTATATTTTCCCCAGATACTTGCTACTGTGCAGAAAGCAGGGCTAAGAGAGAGGGAGAAGGGGTGTGCCTATGCAAATCATCTGCCAGGATCATTCCTGGGAGGTCATTCCATCCCACCAAATGACACCCGAGCAGCGGCACATAATTTGGAGAACAGAAATATTCGGACAGGCCACAAAGCAAAGGCTGGGCCGTTGATTGAGGAACCCTTTAGCCATGTCTCCCTAAGTTACCGAGGTCCAGAAAAATTCCACCCTCAGCTCTCATAGAGAGGTCCTTGGCCGATCGTGGCCGATCAGGGCCGTGAAGGGTCGGGGTGACTGCACACTGCCTCACCTTTTCACTGCTTTCTACAGCGGTAATGCTTTTGCAGAAGGGACCTGTACAAGTGATTTTATTCTGCGCTGTGGGAAAGTGACATTTAACCACTGGCATTAAGCAAACGACTTGCGCTGCTCAACGCACATACATGCAGAGAAATCATTTCATGTTTTTTGGGGAAGGTCTAGAGGGTCCTGCTGATTATTTATGAAGCTGTACGCTACTCTTGCTTTTACAGAGAGTCTTCCCTGCCCAGGAATGTTTAAGGCATACTGTATATCCCTCCCTTACAATGAAAACTCTGTTAAAAGCACAGAGGTACATAGGAATGGATCTGTTAAGAAATGAAACGAAAAACCTGGACAAAATGTCGAAACGGGTAGGATTTGGACTTAGCACATCTGACTGTGAGTCAGTTAATTGTATCTCTTCACCCACTGACCCCCTTTCCTTTTGTGTAATCCTTTTGCTCTCAATAGGATTTTCCAAAGTGGCTTTCATATAAAAGATCATAGACCTGCATTTTGTGGCACACAAGCCTCATATCCCGTTGCTCTTTATAAATTCACATCATCTCCCACCAATACAAGCTGTAAAAGATTTTCAGGGCTTAGCCAAGCAAACTAGACTTGGGTCGAAGGTTAAGCAATCCTTAAATCAGCAGCAGAGTTAACATTGAAATCAGCCTCAGAATCTCTTAAGGGATGGTCCAACATCTGTTGCTTGCAGCACGCAATGGGGCAGCCTGGGTGCTGACAGCTTAAGCCAGCTCCTGTTCTTGCCTTGTCCTTGATCCAGCCATGGGCCCACATGCACTCAGAGGAATAGAGTGTTTCTCGTGTCTATGGGTCTGCCGTGATGCTCTCACGCTTGCATCACCCAGCCTTCGTGATGGGGAGGGTGTGTCAATTTGCAAGCACCCTGCAGCATGAATCTGTTTATCTTTAAATATAATTGCCATTAAACCAAACCCTTTAGGACCGGATCAATACGGCAGAAAAAGAATGCTGATGTATTGCTGTTTGCCTCTTAATTTCATACCATCCAACATATAAATGGTGTTTGGTCAATGATTTGCCATATCAAATGTCCTTATGTCACAGGCAGAAAGTTCAGAGGTCCTAATCAATGGTTTGGTTGGCTCTCCCTTTGCGCTTGCCTTAAGGCGCCAGCACCAGAGGCTGCCCGATTGCGCCCTGAAAGCAACCAATGTTGACCCATCCTTTAAGAGATTCTGAGGCTGATTTCAATGTTATTTTTGCTGCTGATTTAACGATTGCTCAACCTTCGACCCACGTCTAGTTTCCTTGGCTATGCCCTTGACATCTTTTACAGCTTGCATTGGTGGGAGATGATGTGAGTTTATCGAGAGCAACGGGATATGAGGCATGTGGGCCATAAAAAACAGCTCTGGGATTTTTTTTTAATAAGAAAGCCCCTTTAAGTAGGGAACTTTGGATGGACAGCCCTGCTGAGAGCAAAAGGATTACACAAAAGATAAGGGGGTCAGTGGGTCAAGGGATAGCACATCTGACTGTGAGTCAGTTTATTGTTAGTCCAAATCCTACCTGTTTCAACATTTTTCCAGGCTTTTTGTTTAATTTCTTAACAGATCCATTCCTATGTAGCTCAGCAACACATGTACTAATATTGGAATGATAATGGGAACATTGAATTGGCCCCTGCTCTGAAGGATGACACGTACATTTGTAAAGCATTCACTATTTTTAGCACATGACGGGACAGAAACTTTGTTAATTTGCAAGTCTTTATTTTTTAATTCATCTTTATTGATGAAGATTGAAATTGTATGTTCATAGGGGCTGACGCCTGGGCAGCGGCAGGCAATTTGGAGAACAGAAATATTATTCATACATATTAAACAACAACACAATACATTTTGCGCCAAATTCAACACTAATGCCTCAGGAGCCTTTTACTTGTGAGTCCTAGTGACTGAATGAACAGCCCCGTCCCCTTCAATTTCTTGACTTGTACTTTTAGAAGTGGCACGGTTCCCATTCGACCAAATTCAGTATTATCACTTTCCCCATTGTTGTGCACGCCAGCGTAAACTGCTTTAAGGTGCTATTTGCAAACATCGCTCTGAACTACAGCTTTATTTGTTTCTAGGCCTTTATCTTTAATTGGGGCTGAGCAGTGTACTCTGGATTTGGCTGCTTTTAGTTGGTTGATTTCTTTTTTGATTTCTGTAACCTTCAAAGAGTCCCATTGTGAAATACCATTGTCAGAATATGCTACAGTGCATGAAAACTTAAAATAAATGGTTGTGAGAGGGAGAGGGAGAGGGGGAGGGAGGGGGCGGGGGGAGAAAGAGAGCGGGCGGGAGGGAGGAAGGAGGGAGGGAAGGAGGAAGGGAGAGAGAGAGACAGAGAGAGAGGAAACAAAGAAAATATGGTATTCGGGGGTTGGGGGGCTATGTTTTTACATGGAAAAGATTTTAGGCTTTTAATCAAGTGGAAATGGCTCTGCCTGTTGATGCTTTGTTGAGTTGCTTGGAACATGCAAGGAAGGAGACCTGAAGCACTCCCAACCAGATTGCATGTCTCCAAGTTACTGAAATCCCACAGACCTCCTCCCTGTGCCACAAAGTTCTGGGCACTGAGCTCTGTAGTTCCCCACAAGTCGCAAAGCACCCCAGATTTACTTTCTCAAAGTTGCTAGTGACTGCTACCCCACCTCGACCACTATATTTTCCCCAGATACTTGCTACTGTGGAGTAAGCAGGGCTAATAAAGAGGGAGAGGGGGTTTGCCTATGCAAATCATCTGCCAGGATCCTACCTGGCAGGTCATTCCATCTTACCAGCTGACACCTGGGCAGCGGCAGGTAATTTGGAGAACAGACATATACGGACAGGCCACAAAGCAAAGGTTGGGCCGTTGATTGAGGATCCCTTTAGCCATGCCTCCCTAAGTTACCGAGGTCCAGAAAAATTCCACCCTCAGCTCTCATAGAGAGGTCCTTGGCCGATCGTGGCCGATCAGGGGAGTAAAGGGTCGGGGGTGACTGCACACTGCCTCACCTTTTCACTGCTTTCTACAGTGGTAATGCTTTTGCAGAAGGGGCCAGTACAAGTGATTTTGTTCTGCGCTGTGGGAAAGTGGTTAATGTCAGTGGATAAATGTCAAACTACTTGCGCTGTTCAACACACATACATGCAGAGAAATAATGTTATGTTTTTTGGGGAAGATCTAGAGGGTCCTGCTGATGATTTATTAAACTGTCTGCTACTCTTTCTTTTACATAGAGTCTTCCCTGCCCAGGAATGTTTAAGGCATATTGTATGTCCCTCCCTTACAATGAAAACTCTGTTGAAAGCACAGAGGTACATAGGAATGGATCTGTTAAGAAATGAAACAAAAAGCCTGGAAAATGTCGAACCAGGTAGTATTTGGACTTACAAAAGACGGACTCACAGTCAAATGTGCTATCCGTTGACCCACTGACCCCCTTACCTTTTGTGTAATACTTTTGCTCTCAGTAGGGTTGTCCAAAGTTCTCTTCTTAAAGCGGCTTTCTTATAAAAAATCCTAGACCTGCTTTTTGTGGCACACATGCCTCATATCCCGTTGCTCTTGATAAACTCACATAATCTCCCCCCAATACAAGCTGTAAAAGATTTGCAGGCCTTATCCGAGCAAACTAGACGTGGGTCGAAGGTTCAGCAATCCTTAAATCAGCAGTAAAGTTAACATTGAAATCAGCCTCAGAATCTCTTCAAGGATGGTCCAACATCTATTGCTTACAGGGCTCAATCGGACAGCTTCTGGCACTGATGCCTTAAGCCACTTCCTGTTGTTGCCTTGTCCTTGATACAGCCATGGGCCCACATACACTCAGTGGTACAGAGTTTTTCTCATGTCTATGGGTCTATTGTGATGCTCTCAGGCTTGCATCACCCAGCCATTGTGATGGGGAGGGGTGTCATTTTGCAAGCACCCTGGAGCATGAATCTGTATATCTTCAAACATAATTGGCATTAAACCAAACCCTTTAGGACCAGATCAATACAGCAGCAAAGAATGCTTATTCATTGTTGTTTCCCTCTTCATTTCATACCACCCGATATTTAAATGGTGTTTGGACTTTCTACCCTCTGACATAAGGACATTTGGTATGGCAAACCTTTGACTAGATGTCCTAATCAATGGTTTGATTGACTCTCCCTTTGCACTTGCTTCAGCAACACATGTACTAATATTGGAATGATAATGTGAACATTAAATTGTCCCCTGCTCTAAAGGATGACACGCACATTCGTAAAGCATTCACTATTTTTGGCACATGACAGGACAGAAACTTTCTTAATTTGCAAGTCTTTATTTTTTAATACATGTTTTTTTAATGAAGATTGAAATTGTATGTTCATACATATTACACGACAACACAATACATTTTGCGCCAAATTCAACACTCATGCCTCAGGAGCCTTTTACTTGTGAGTCCTATTGACTGAATGAACAGCCCCCTCTCCTTCAATTTCTTGACTTGTACTTTTAGAAGTGGCACGCTTCTTTTGTTTTTTTATCCCATTTTACCAAACTCCGTTTTATCAGTTTCCACCTTGTTGTGCACTCCAGCGTAAACTGCTTTAAGGTGCTATTTGCAAACATTGTTCTGAACTACAGCTTTACTTGCTTCTAGGCCTTAATCTTTAATTGGGGCTGAGCAGTGTACTCTGGCTTTGGCTGCTTTTAGTTGGTTGGTTTCTTTTTTGATTTCTGTAACTTTCAAAGAGTCCCATTGTGCAATACCGTTGTCAGAATGTGCTACAGTGCATGAAAACTTAAAATAAATGGTTGTGAGAGGGAGAGGGGGAGGGAGGGGGCGGGGGGAGAAAGAGAGCGGGCGGGAGGGGGAAGGTTAAGGAGGGAGGGAGAGAGAGAGAGAGAGAGAGAGAGAGAGAGAGAGAGAGAGAGAGAGAGAGAGAGAGAGAGAGAGAGAGAGAGAGAGAGAGAGAGAAAACAAAGAAAATATGGTATTCGGGGGGGCTATGTTTTTACATGGAAAAGATTTTAGGCTTTTAATCAAGTGGAAAGAGGCTCTGTGGCTGGTATCTCAGCCTGTTGATGCTTTGTTGAGTTGCTTGGAACATGCAACAAAGGTGACCTGAAGCACTCCCGACCAGGTTGCATGTCTCTAATTTACTGAAATCCCACAGACCTCCTCCGTGTGCCACAAAGTACCTGAGCTCTGCAGTTGTTCCCCACAAGTCGCCAAGCTCCCCAGATTTACTTTCTCAGAGTTGCTAGTTACTGCTACCCCACCTCGACCACTATATTTTCCCCAGATACTTGCTACTGTGCAGAAAGCAGGGCTAAGAGAGAGGGAGAAGGGGTGTGCCTATGCAAATCATCTGCCAGGATCATTCCTGGGAGGTCATTCCATCCCACCAAATGACACCCGAGCAGCGGCACATAATTTGGAGAACAGAAATATTCGGACAGGCCACAAAGCAAAGGCTGGGCCGTTGATTGAGGAACCCTTTAGCCATGTATCCCTAAGTTACCGAGGTCCAGAAAAATTCCACCCTCAGCTCTCATAGAGAGGTCCTTGGCCGATCGTGGCCGATCAGGGCCGTGAAGGGTCGGGGTGACTGCACACTGCCTCACCTTTTCACTGCTTTCTACAGCGGTAATGCTTTTGCAGAAGGGACCTGTACAAGTGATTTTATTCTGCGCTGTGGGAAAGTGACATTTAACCATTGGCATTAAGCAAACGACTTGCGCTGCTCAACGCACATACATGCAGAGAAATAATGTTATGTTTTTTGGGGAAGATCTAGAGGGTCCTGCTGATGATTTATTAAACTGTCTGCTACTCTTTCTTTTACATAGAGTCTTCCCTGCCCAGGAATGTTTAAGGCATATTGTATGTCCCTCCCTTACAATGAAAACTCTGTTGAAAGCACAGAGGTACATAGGAATGGATCTGTTAAGAAATGAAACAAAAAGCCTGGAAAATGTCGAACCAGGTAGTATTTGGACTTACAAAAGACGGACTCACAGTCAAATGTGCTATCCGTTGACCCACTGACCCCCTTACCTTTTGTGTAATACTTTTGCTCTCAGTAGGGTTGTCCAAAGTTCTCTTCTTAAAGCGGCTTTCTTATAAAAAATCCTAGACCTGCTTTTTGTGGCACACATGCCTCATATCCCGTTGCTCTTGATAAACTCACATCATCTCCCCCCAATACAAGCTGTAAAAGATTTCCAGGCCTTATCCGAGCAAACTAGACGTGGGTCGAAGGTTCAGCAATCCTTAAATCAGCAGTAAAGTTAACATTGAAATCAGCCTCAGAATCTCTTCAAGGATGGTCCAACATCTATTGCTTACAGGGCTCAATCGGACAGCTTCTGGCACTGATGCCTTAAGCCACTTCCTGTTGTTGCCTTGTCCTTGATACAGCCATGGGCCCACATACACTCAGTGGTACAGAGTTTTTCTCATGTCTATGGGTCTATTGTGATGCTCTCAGGCTTGCATCACCCAGCCATTGTGATGGGGAGGGGTGTCATTTTGCAAGCACCCTGGAGCATGAATCTGTATATCTTCAAATATAATTGGCATTAAACCAAACCCTTTAGGACCAGATCAATACAGCAGCAAAGAATGCTTATTCATTGTTGTTTCCCTCTTCATTTCATACCACCCGATATTTAAATGGTGTTTGGACTTTCTACCCTCTGACATAAGGACATTTGGTATGGCAAACCTTTGACTAGATGTCCTAATCAATGGTTTGATTGACTCTCCCTTTGCACTTGCTTCAGCAACACATGTACTAATATTGGAATGATAATGTGAACATTAAATTGTCCCCTGCTCTAAAGGATGACACGCACATTCGTAAAGCATTCACTATTTTTGGCACATGACAGGACAGAAACTTTCTTAATTTGCAAGTCTTTATTTTTTAATACATGTTTTTTTAATGAAGATTGAAATTGTATGTTCATACATATTACACGACAACACACTACATTTTGCGCCAAATTCAACACTCATGCCTCAGGAGCCTTTTACTTGTGAGTCCTATTGACTGAATGAACAGCCCCCTCTCCTTCAATTTCTTGACTTGTACTTTTAGAAGTGGCAAGCTTCTTTTGTTTTTTTATCCCATTTTACCAAACTCCGTTTTATCAGTTTCCACCTTGTTGTGCACTCCAGCGTAAACTGCTTTAAGGTGCTATTTGCAAACATTGTTCTGAACTACAGCTTTACTTGCTTCTAGGCCTTAATCTTTAATTGGGGCTGAGCAGTGTACTCTGGCTTTGGCTGCTTTTAGTTGGTTGGTTTCTTTTTTGATTTCTGTAACTTTCAAAGAGTCCCATTGTGAAATACCGTTGTCAGAATGTGCTACAGTGCATGAAAACTTAAAATAAATGGTTGTGAGAGGGAGAGGGGGAGGGAGGGGGCGGGGGGAGAAAGAGAGCGGGCGGGAGGGGGGAAGGTTAAGGAGGGAGAGAGAGAGAGAGAGAGAGAGAGAGAGAGAGAGAGAGAAAAAACAAAGAAAATATGGTATTCGGGGGGGCTATGTTTTTACATGGAAAAGATTTTAGGCTTTTAATCAAGTGGAAAGAGGCTCTGTGGCTGGTATCTCAGCCTGTTGATGCTTTGTTGAGTTGCTTGGAACATGCAACAAAGGTGACCTGAAGCACTCCCGACCAGGTTGCATGTCTCTAATTTACTGAAATCCCACAGACCTCCTCCGTGTGCCACAAAGTACCTGAGCTCTGCAGTTGTTCCCCACAAGTCGCCAAGCTCCCCAGATTTACTTTCTCAGAGTTGCTAGTTACTGCTACCCCACCTCGACCACTATATTTTCCCCAGATACTTGCTACTGTGCAGAAAGCAGGGCTAAGAGAGAGGGAGAAGGGGTGTGCCTATGCAAATCATCTGCCAGGATCATTCCTGGGAGGTCATTCCATCCCACCAAATGACACCCGAGCAGCGGCACATAATTTGGAGAACAGAAATATTCGGACAGGCCACAAAGCAAAGGCTGGGCCGTTGATTGAGGAACCCTTTAGCCATGTCTCCCTAAGTTACCGAGGTCCAGAAAAATTCCACCCTCAGCTCTCATAGAGAGGTCCTTGGCCGATCGTGGCCGATCAGGGCCGTGAAGGGTCGGGGTGACTGCACACTGCCTCACCTTTTCACTGCTTTCTACAGCGGTAATGCTTTTGCAGAAGGGACCTGTACAAGTGATTTTATTCTGCGCTGTGGGAAAGTGACATTTAACCACTGGCATTAAGCAAACGACTTGCGCTGCTCAACGCACATACATGCAGAGAAATCATTTCATGTTTTTTGGGGAAGGTCTAGAGGGTCCTGCTGATTATTTATGAAGCTGTACGCTACTCTTGCTTTTACAGAGAGTCTTCCCTGCCCAGGAATGTTTAAGGCATACTGTATATCCCTCCCTTACAATGAAAACTCTGTTAAAAGCACAGAGGTACATAGGAATGGATCTGTTAAGAAATGAAACGAAAAACCTGGACAAAATGTCGAAACGGGTAGGATTTGGACTTAGCACATCTGACTGTGAGTCAGTTAATTGTATCTCTTCACCCACTGACCCCCTTTCCTTTTGTGTAATCCTTTTGCTCTCAATAGGATTTTCCAAAGTGGCTTTCATATAAAAGATCATAGACCTGCATTTTGTGGCACACAAGCCTCATATCCCGTTGCTCTTTATAAATTCACATCATCTCCCACCAATACAAGCTGTAAAAGATTTTCAGGGCTTAGCCAAGCAAACTAGACTTGGGTCGAAGGTTAAGCAATCCTTAAATCAGCAGCAGAGTTAACATTGAAATCAGCCTCAGAATCTCTTAAGGGATGGTCCAACATCTGTTGCTTGCAGCACGCAATGGGGCAGCCTGGGTGCTGACAGCTTAAGCCAGCTCCTGTTCTTGCCTTGTCCTTGATCCAGCCATGGGCCCACATGCACTCAGAGGAATAGAGTGTTTCTCGTGTCTATGGGTCTGCCGTGATGCTCTCACGCTTGCATCACCCAGCCTTCGTGATGGGGAGGGTGTGTCAATTTGCAAGCACCCTGCAGCATGAATCTGTTTATCTTTAAATATAATTGCCATTAAACCAAACCCTTTAGGACCGGATCAATACGGCAGAAAAAGAATGCTGATGTATTGCTGTTTGCCTCTTAATTTCATACCATCCAACATATAAATGGTGTTTGGTCAATGATTTGCCATATCAAATGTCCTTATGTCACAGGCAGAAAGTTCAGAGGTCCTAATCAATGGTTTGGTTGGCTCTCCCTTTGCGCTTGCCTTAAGGCGCCAGCACCAGAGGCTGCCCGATTGCGCCCTGAAAGCAACCAATGTTGACCCATCCTTTAAGAGATTCTGAGGCTGATTTCAATGTTATTTTTGCTGCTGATTTAACGATTGCTCAACCTTCGACCCACGTCTAGTTTCCTTGGCTATGCCCTTGACATCTTTTACAGCTTGCATTGGTGGGAGATGATGTGAGTTTATCGAGAGCAACGGGATATGAGGCATGTGGGCCATAAAAAACAGCTCTGGGATTTTTTTTTAATAAGAAAGCCCCTTTAAGTAGGGAACTTTGGATGGACAGCCCTGCTGAGAGCAAAAGGATTACACAAAAGATAAGGGGGTCAGTGGGTCAAGGGATAGCACATCTGACTGTGAGTCAGTTTATTGTTAGTCCAAATCCTACCTGTTTCAACATTTTTCCAGGCTTTTTGTTTAATTTCTTAACAGATCCATTCCTATGTAGCTCAGCAACACATGTACTAATATTGGAATGATAATGGGAACATTGAATTGGCCCCTGCTCTGAAGGATGACACGTACATTTGTAAAGCATTCACTATTTTTAGCACATGACGGGACAGAAACTTTGTTAATTTGCAAGTCTTTATTTTTTAATTCATCTTTATTGATGAAGATTGAAATTGTATGTTCATAGGGGCTGACGCCTGGGCAGCGGCAGGCAATTTGGAGAACAGAAATATTATTCATACATATTAAACAACAACACAATACATTTTGCGCCAAATTCAACACTAATGCCTCAGGAGCCTTTTACTTGTGAGTCCTAGTGACTGAATGAACAGCCCCGTCCCCTTCAATTTCTTGACTTGTACTTTTAGAAGTGGCACGGTTCCCATTCGACCAAATTCAGTATTATCACTTTCCCCATTGTTGTGCACGCCAGCGTAAACTGCTTTAAGGTGCTATTTGCAAACATCGCTCTGAACTACAGCTTTATTTGCTTCTAGGCCTTTATCTTTAATTGGGGCTGAGCAGTGTACTCTGGATTTGGCTGCTTTTAGTTGGTTGATTTCTTTTTTGATTTCTGTAACCTTCAAAGAGTCCCATTGTGAAATACCATTGTCAGAATATGCTACAGTGCATGAAAACTTAAAATAAATGGTTGTGAGAGGGAGAGGGAGAGGGGGAGGGAGGGGGCGGGGGGAGAAAGAGAGCGGGCGGGAGGGAGGAAGGAGGGAGGGAAGGAGGAAGGGAGAGAGAGAGACAGAGAGAGAGGAAACAAAGAAAATATGGTATTCGGGGGTTGGGGGGCTATGTTTTTACATGGAAAAGATTTTAGGCTTTTAATCAAGTGGAAATGGCTCTGCCTGTTGATGCTTTGTTGAGTTGCTTGGAACATGCAAGGAAGGAGACCTGAAGCACTCCCAACCAGGTTGCATGTCTCCAAGTTACTGAAATCCCACAGACCTCCTCCCTGTGCCACAAAGTTCTGGGCACTGAGCTCTGTAGTTCCCCACAAGTCGCAAAGCACCCCAGATTTACTTTCTCAAAGTTGCTAGTGACTGCTACCCCACCTCGACCACTATATTTTCCCCAGATACTTGCTACTGTGGAGTAAGCAGGGCTAATAAAGAGGGAGAGGGGGTTTGCCTATGCAAATCATCTGCCAGGATCCTACCTGGCAGGTCATTCCATCTTACCAGCTGACACCTGGGCAGCGGCAGGTAATTTGGAGAACAGACATATACGGACAGGCCACAAAGCAAAGGTTGGGCCGTTGATTGAGGATCCCTTTAGCCATGCCTCCCTAAGTTACCGAGGTCCAGAAAAATTCCACCCTCAGCTCTCATAGAGAGGTCCTTGGCCGATCGTGGCCGATCAGGGGAGTAAAGGGTCGGGGGTGACTGCACACTGCCTCACCTTTTCACTGCTTTCTACAGTGGTAATGCTTTTGCAGAAGGGGCCAGTACAAGTGATTTTGTTCTGCGCTGTGGGAAAGTGGTTAATGTCAGTGGATAAATGTCAAACTACTTGCGCTGTTCAACACACATACATGCAGAGAAATAATGTTATGTTTTTTGGGGAAGATCTAGAGGGTCCTGCTGATGATTTATTAAACTGTCTGCTACTCTTTCTTTTACATAGAGTCTTCCCTGCCCAGGAATGTTTAAGGCATATTGTATGTCCCTCCCTTACAATGAAAACTCTGTTGAAAGCACAGAGGTACATAGGAATGGATCTGTTAAGAAATGAAACAAAAAGCCTGGAAAATGTCGAACCAGGTAGTATTTGGACTTACAAAAGACGGACTCACAGTCAAATGTGCTATCCGTTGACCCACTGACCCCCTTACCTTTTGTGTAATACTTTTGCTCTCAGTAGGGTTGTCCAAAGTTCTCTTCTTAAAGCGGCTTTCTTATAAAAAATCCTAGACCTGCTTTTTGTGGCACACATGCCTCATATCCCGTTGCTCTTGATAAACTCACATCATCTCCCCCCAATACAAGCTGTAAAAGATTTCCAGGCCTTATCCGAGCAAACTAGACGTGGGTCGAAGGTTCAGCAATCCTTAAATCAGCAGTAAAGTTAACATTGAAATCAGCCTCAGAATCTCTTCAAGGATGGTCCAACATCTATTGCTTACAGGGCTCAATCGGACAGCTTCTGGCACTGATGCCTTAAGCCACTTCCTGTTGTTGCCTTGTCCTTGATACAGCCATGGGCCCACATACACTCAGTGGTACAGAGTTTTTCTCATGTCTATGGGTCTATTGTGATGCTCTCAGGCTTGCATCACCCAGCCATTGTGATGGGGAGGGGTGTCATTTTGCAAGCACCCTGGAGCATGAATCTGTATATCTTCAAATATAATTGGCATTAAACCAAACCCTTTAGGACCAGATCAATACAGCAGCAAAGAATGCTTATTCATTGTTGTTTCCCTCTTCATTTCATACCACCCGATATTTAAATGGTGTTTGGACTTTCTACCCTCTGACATAAGGACATTTGGTATGGCAAACCTTTGACTAGATGTCCTAATCAATGGTTTGATTGACTCTCCCTTTGCACTTGCTTCAGCAACACATGTACTAATATTGGAATGATAATGTGAACATTAAATTGTCCCCTGCTCTAAAGGATGACACGCACATTCGTAAAGCATTCACTATTTTTGGCACATGACAGGACAGAAACTTTCTTAATTTGCAAGTCTTTATTTTTTAATACATGTTTTTTTAATGAAGATTGAAATTGTATGTTCATACATATTACACGACAACACAATACATTTTGCGCCAAATTCAACACTCATGCCTCAGGAGCCTTTTACTTGTGAGTCCTATTGACTGAATGAACAGCCCCCTCTCCTTCAATTTCTTGACTTGTACTTTTAGAAGTGGCAAGCTTCTTTTGTTTTTTTATCCCATTTTACCAAACTCCGTTTTATCAGTTTCCACCTTGTTGTGCACTCCAGCGTAAACTGCGTTAAGGTGCTATTTGCAAACATTGTTCTGAACTACAGCTTTACTTGCTTCTAGGCCTTAATCTTTAATTGGGGCTGAGCAGTGTACTCTGGCTTTGGCTGCTTTTAGTTGGTTGGTTTCTTTTTTGATTTCTGTAACTTTCAAAGAGTCCCATTGTGAAATACCGTTGTCAGAATGTGCTACAGTGCATGAAAACTTAAAATAAATGGTTGTGAGAGGGAGAGGGGGAGGGAGGGGGCGGGGGGAGAAAGAGAGCGGGCGGGAGGGGGAAGGTTAAGGAGGGAGGGAGAGAGAGAGAGAGAGAGAGAGAGAGAGAGAGAGAGAGAGAGAAAAAACAAAGAAAATATGGTATTCGGGGGGGCTATGTTTTTACATGGAAAAGATTTTAGGCTTTTAATCAAGTGGAAAGAGGCTCTGTGGCTGGTATCTCAGCCTGTTGATGCTTTGTTGAGTTGCTTGGAACATGCAACAAAGGTGACCTGAAGCACTCCCGACCAGGTTGCATGTCTCTAATTTACTGAAATCCCACAGACCTCCTCCGTGTGCCACAAAGTACCTGAGCTCTGCAGTTGTTCCCCACAAGTCGCCAAGCTCCCCAGATTTACTTTCTCAGAGTTGCTAGTTACTGCTACCCCACCTCGACCACTATATTTTCCCCAGATACTTGCTACTGTGCAGAAAGCAGGGCTAAGAGAGAGGGAGAAGGGGTGTGCCTATGCAAATCATCTGCCAGGATCATTCCTGGGAGGTCATTCCATCCCACCAAATGACACCCGAGCAGCGGCACATAATTTGGAGAACAGAAATATTCGGACAGGCCACAAAGCAAAGGCTGGGCCGTTGATTGAGGAACCCTTTAGCCATGTATCCCTAAGTTACCGAGGTCCAGAAAAATTCCACCCTCAGCTCTCATAGAGAGGTCCTTGGCCGATCGTGGCCGATCAGGGCCGTGAAGGGTCGGGGTGACTGCACACTGCCTCACCTTTTCACTGCTTTCTACAGCGGTAATGCTTTTGCAGAAGGGACCTGTACAAGTGATTTTATTCTGCGCTGTGGGAAAGTGACATTTAACCACTGGCATTAAGCAAACGACTTGCGCTGCTCAACGCACATACATGCAGAGAAATAATGTTATGTTTTTTGGGGAAGATCTAGAGGGTCCTGCTGATGATTTATTAAACTGTCTGCTACTCTTTCTTTTACATAGAGTCTTCCCTGCCCAGGAATGTTTAAGGCATATTGTATGTCCCTCCCTTACAATGAAAACTCTGTTGAAAGCACAGAGGTACATAGGAATGGATCTGTTAAGAAATGAAACAAAAAGCCTGGAAAATGTCGAACCAGGTAGTATTTGGACTTACAAAAGACGGACTCACAGTCAAATGTGCTATCCGTTGACCCACTGACCCCCTTACCTTTTGTGTAATACTTTTGCTCTCAGTAGGGTTGTCCAAAGTTCTCTTCTTAAAGCGGCTTTCTTATAAAAAATCCTAGACCTGCTTTTTGTGGCACACATGCCTCATATCCCGTTGCTCTTGATAAACTCACATCATCTCCCCCCAATACAAGCTGTAAAAGATTTCCAGGCCTTATCCGAGCAAACTAGACGTGGGTCGAAGGTTCAGCAATCCTTAAATCAGCAGTAAAGTTAACATTGAAATCAGCCTCAGAATCTCTTCAAGGATGGTCCAACATCTATTGCTTACAGGGCTCAATCGGACAGCTTCTGGCACTGATGCCTTAAGCCACTTCCTGTTGTTGCCTTGTCCTTGATACAGCCATGGGCCCACATACACTCAGTGGTACAGAGTTTTTCTCATGTCTATGGGTCTATTGTGATGCTCTCAGGCTTGCATCACCCAGCCATTGTGATGGGGAGGGGTGTCATTTTGCAAGCACCCTGGAGCATGAATCTGTATATCTTCAAATATAATTGGCATTAAACCAAACCCTTTAGGACCAGATCAATACAGCAGCAAAGAATGCTTATTCATTGTTGTTTCCCTCTTCATTTCATACCACCCGATATTTAAATGGTGTTTGGACTTTCTACCCTCTGACATAAGGACATTTGGTATGGCAAACCTTTGACTAGATGTCCTAATCAATGGTTTGATTGACTCTCCCTTTGCACTTGCTTCAGCAACACATGTACTAATATTGGAATGATAATGTGAACATTAAATTGTCCCCTGCTCTAAAGGATGACACGCACATTCGTAAAGCATTCACTATTTTTGGCACATGACAGGACAGAAACTTTCTTAATTTGCAAGTCTTTATTTTTTAATACATGTTTTTTTAATGAAGATTGAAATTGTATGTTCATACATATTACACGACAACACAATACATTTTGCGCCAAATTCAACACTCATGCCTCAGGAGCCTTTTACTTGTGAGTCCTATTGACTGAATGAACAGCCCCCTCTCCTTCAATTTCTTGACTTGTACTTTTAGAAGTGGCAAGCTTCTTTTGTTTTTTTATCCCATTTTACCAAACTCCGTTTTATCAGTTTCCACCTTGTTGTGCACTCCAGCGTAAACTGCGTTAAGGTGCTATTTGCAAACATTGTTCTGAACTACAGCTTTACTTGCTTCTAGGCCTTAATCTTTAATTGGGGCTGAGCAGTGTACTCTGGCTTTGGCTGCTTTTAGTTGGTTGGTTTCTTTTTTGATTTCTGTAACTTTCAAAGAGTCCCATTGTGAAATACCGTTGTCAGAATGTGCTACAGTGCATGAAAACTTAAAATAAATGGTTGTGAGAGGGAGAGGGGGAGGGAGGGGGCGGGGGGAGAAAGAGAGCGGGCGGGAGGGGGAAGGTTAAGGAGGGAGGGAGAGAGAGAGAGAGAGAGAGAGAGAGAGAGAGAGAGAGAGAGAAAAAACAAAGAAAATATGGTATTCGGGGGGGCTATGTTTTTACATGGAAAAGATTTTAGGCTTTTAATCAAGTGGAAAGAGGCTCTGTGGCTGGTATCTCAGCCTGTTGATGCTTTGTTGAGTTGCTTGGAACATGCAACAAAGGTGACCTGAAGCACTCCCGACCAGGTTGCATGTCTCTAATTTACTGAAATCCCACAGACCTCCTCCGTGTGCCACAAAGTACCTGAGCTCTGCAGTTGTTCCCCACAAGTCGCCAAGCTCCCCAGATTTACTTTCTCAGAGTTGCTAGTTACTGCTACCCCACCTCGACCACTATATTTTCCCCAGATACTTGCTACTGTGCAGAAAGCAGGGCTAAGAGAGAGGGAGAAGGGGTGTGCCTATGCAAATCATCTGCCAGGATCATTCCTGGGAGGTCATTCCATCCCACCAAATGACACCCGAGCAGCGGCACATAATTTGGAGAACAGAAATATTCGGACAGGCCACAAAGCAAAGGCTGGGCCGTTGATTGAGGAACCCTTTAGCCATGTCTCCCTAAGTTACCGAGGTCCAGAAAAATTCCACCCTCAGCTCTCATAGAGAGGTCCTTGGCCGATCGTGGCCGATCAGGGCCGTGAAGGGTCGGGGTGACTGCACACTGCCTCACCTTTTCACTGCTTTCTACAGCGGTAATGCTTTTGCAGAAGGGACCTGTACAAGTGATTTTATTCTGCGCTGTGGGAAAGTGACATTTAACCACTGGCATTAAGCAAACGACTTGCGCTGCTCAACGCACATACATGCAGAGAAATCATTTCATGTTTTTTGGGGAAGGTCTAGAGGGTCCTGCTGATTATTTATGAAGCTGTACGCTACTCTTGCTTTTACAGAGAGTCTTCCCTGCCCAGGAATGTTTAAGGCATACTGTATATCCCTCCCTTACAATGAAAACTCTGTTAAAAGCACAGAGGTACATAGGAATGGATCTGTTAAGAAATGAAACGAAAAACCTGGACAAAATGTCGAAACGGGTAGGATTTGGACTTAGCACATCTGACTGTGAGTCAGTTAATTGTATCTCTTCACCCACTGACCCCCTTTCCTTTTGTGTAATCCTTTTGCTCTCAATAGGATTTTCCAAAGTGGCTTTCATATAAAAGATCATAGACCTGCATTTTGTGGCACACAAGCCTCATATCCCGTTGCTCTTTATAAATTCACATCATCTCCCACCAATACAAGCTGTAAAAGATTTTCAGGGCTTAGCCAAGCAAACTAGACTTGGGTCGAAGGTTAAGCAATCCTTAAATCAGCAGCAGAGTTAACATTGAAATCAGCCTCAGAATCTCTTAAGGGATGGTCCAACATCTGTTGCTTGCAGCACGCAATGGGGCAGCCTGGGTGCTGACAGCTTAAGCCAGCTCCTGTTCTTGCCTTGTCCTTGATCCAGCCATGGGCCCACATGCACTCAGAGGAATAGAGTGTTTCTCGTGTCTATGGGTCTGCCGTGATGCTCTCACGCTTGCATCACCCAGCCTTCGTGATGGGGAGGGTGTGTCAATTTGCAAGCACCCTGCAGCATGAATCTGTTTATCTTTAAATATAATTGCCATTAAACCAAACCCTTTAGGACCGGATCAATACGGCAGAAAAAGAATGCTGATGTATTGCTGTTTGCCTCTTAATTTCATACCATCCAACATATAAATGGTGTTTGGTCAATGATTTGCCATATCAAATGTCCTTATGTCACAGGCAGAAAGTTCAGAGGTCCTAATCAATGGTTTGGTTGGCTCTCCCTTTGCGCTTGCCTTAAGGCGCCAGCACCAGAGGCTGCCCGATTGCGCCCTGAAAGCAACCAATGTTGACCCATCCTTTAAGAGATTCTGAGGCTGATTTCAATGTTATTTTTGCTGCTGATTTAACGATTGCTCAACCTTCGACCCACGTCTAGTTTCCTTGGCTATGCCCTTGACATCTTTTACAGCTTGCATTGGTGGGAGATGATGTGAGTTTATCGAGAGCAACGGGATATGAGGCATGTGGGCCATAAAAAACAGCTCTGGGATTTTTTTTTAATAAGAAAGCCCCTTTAAGTAGGGAACTTTGGATGGACAGCCCTGCTGAGAGCAAAAGGATTACACAAAAGATAAGGGGGTCAGTGGGTCAAGGGATAGCACATCTGACTGTGAGTCAGTTTATTGTTAGTCCAAATCCTACCTGTTTCAACATTTTTCCAGGCTTTTTGTTTAATTTCTTAACAGATCCATTCCTATGTAGCTCAGCAACACATGTACTAATATTGGAATGATAATGGGAACATTGAATTGGCCCCTGCTCTGAAGGATGACACGTACATTTGTAAAGCATTCACTATTTTTAGCACATGACGGGACAGAAACTTTGTTAATTTGCAAGTCTTTATTTTTTAATTCATCTTTATTGATGAAGATTGAAATTGTATGTTCATAGGGGCTGACGCCTGGGCAGCGGCAGGCAATTTGGAGAACAGAAATATTATTCATACATATTAAACAACAACACAATACATTTTGCGCCAAATTCAACACTAATGCCTCAGGAGCCTTTTACTTGTGAGTCCTAGTGACTGAATGAACAGCCCCGTCCCCTTCAATTTCTTGACTTGTACTTTTAGAAGTGGCACGGTTCCCATTCGACCAAATTCAGTATTATCACTTTCCCCATTGTTGTGCACGCCAGCGTAAACTGCTTTAAGGTGCTATTTGCAAACATCGCTCTGAACTACAGCTTTATTTGCTTCTAGGCCTTTATCTTTAATTGGGGCTGAGCAGTGTACTCTGGATTTGGCTGCTTTTAGTTGGTTGATTTCTTTTTTGATTTCTGTAACCTTCAAAGAGTCCCATTGTGAAATACCATTGTCAGAATATGCTACAGTGCATGAAAACTTAAAATAAATGGTTGTGAGAGGGAGAGGGAGAGGGGGAGGGAGGGGGCGGGGGGAGAAAGAGAGCGGGCGGGAGGGAGGAAGGAGGGAGGGAAGGAGGAAGGGAGAGAGAGAGACAGAGAGAGAGGAAACAAAGAAAATATGGTATTCGGGGGTTGGGGGGCTATGTTTTTACATGGAAAAGATTTTAGGCTTTTAATCAAGTGGAAATGGCTCTGCCTGTTGATGCTTTGTTGAGTTGCTTGGAACATGCAAGGAAGGAGACCTGAAGCACTCCCAACCAGGTTGCATGTCTCCAAGTTACTGAAATCCCACAGACCTCCTCCCTGTGCCACAAAGTTCTGGGCACTGAGCTCTGTAGTTCCCCACAAGTCGCAAAGCACCCCAGATTTACTTTCTCAAAGTTGCTAGTGACTGCTACCCCACCTCGACCACTATATTTTCCCCAGATACTTGCTACTGTGGAGTAAGCAGGGCTAATAAAGAGGGAGAGGGGGTTTGCCTATGCAAATCATCTGCCAGGATCCTACCTGGCAGGTCATTCCATCTTACCAGCTGACACCTGGGCAGCGGCAGGTAATTTGGAGAACAGACATATACGGACAGGCCACAAAGCAAAGGTTGGGCCGTTGATTGAGGATCCCTTTAGCCATGCCTCCCTAAGTTACCGAGGTCCAGAAAAATTCCACCCTCAGCTCTCATAGAGAGGTCCTTGGCCGATCGTGGCCGATCAGGGGAGTAAAGGGTCGGGGGTGACTGCACACTGCCTCACCTTTTCACTGCTTTCTACAGTGGTAATGCTTTTGCAGAAGGGGCCAGTACAAGTGATTTTGTTCTGCGCTGTGGGAAAGTGGTTAATGTCAGTGGATAAATGTCAAACTACTTGCGCTGTTCAACACACATACATGCAGAGAAATAATGTTATGTTTTTTGGGGAAGATCTAGAGGGTCCTGCTGATGATTTATTAAACTGTCTGCTACTCTTTCTTTTACATAGAGTCTTCCCTGCCCAGGAATGTTTAAGGCATATTGTATGTCCCTCCCTTACAATGAAAACTCTGTTGAAAGCACAGAGGTACATAGGAATGGATCTGTTAAGAAATGAAACAAAAAGCCTGGAAAATGTCGAACCAGGTAGTATTTGGACTTACAAAAGACGGACTCACAGTCAAATGTGCTATCCGTTGACCCACTGACCCCCTTACCTTTTGTGTAATACTTTTGCTCTCAGTAGGGTTGTCCAAAGTTCTCTTCTTAAAGCGGCTTTCTTATAAAAAATCCTCGACCTGCTTTTTGTGGCACACATGCCTCATATCCCGTTGCTCTTGATAAACTCACATAATCTCCCCCCAATACAAGCTGTAAAAGATTTCCAGGCCTTATCCGAGCAAACTAGACGTGGGTCGAAGGTTCAGCAATCCTTAAATCAGCAGTAAAGTTAACATTGAAATCAGCCTCAGAATCTCTTCAAGGATGGTCCAACATCTATTGCTTACAGGGCTCAATCGGACAGCTTCTGGCACTGATGCCTTAAGCCACTTCCTGTTGTTGCCTTGTCCTTGATACAGCCATGGGCCCACATACACTCAGTGGTACAGAGTTTTTCTCATGTCTATGGGTCTATTGTGATGCTCTCAGGCTTGCATCACCCAGCCATTGTGATGGGGAGGGGTGTCATTTTGCAAGCACCCTGGAGCATGAATCTGTATATCTTCAAATATAATTGGCATTAAACCAAACCCTTTAGGACCAGATCAATACAGCAGCAAAGAATGCTTATTCATTGTTGTTTCCCTCTTCATTTCATACCACCCGATATTTAAATGGTGTTTGGACTTTCTACCCTCTGACATAAGGACATTTGGTATGGCAAACCTTTGACTAGATGTCCTAATCAATGGTTTGATTGACTCTCCCTTTGCACTTGCTTCAGCAACACATGTACTAATATTGGAATGATAATGTGAACATTAAATTGTCCCCTGCTCTAAAGGATGACACGCACATTCGTAAAGCATTCACTATTTTTGGCACATGACAGGACAGAAACTTTCTTAATTTGCAAGTCTTTATTTTTTAATACATGTTTTTTTAATGAAGATTGAAATTGTATGTTCATACATATTACACGACAACACAATACATTTTGCGCCAAATTCAACACTCATGCCTCAGGAGCCTTTTACTTGTGAGTCCTATTGACTGAATGAACAGCCCCCTCTCCTTCAATTTCTTGACTTGTACTTTTAGAAGTGGCAAGCTTCTTTTGTTTTTTTATCCCATTTTACCAAACTCCGTTTTATCAGTTTCCACCTTGTTGTGCACTCCAGCGTAAACTGCGTTAAGGTGCTATTTGCAAACATTGTTCTGAACTACAGCTTTACTTGCTTCTAGGCCTTAATCTTTAATTGGGGCTGAGCAGTGTACTCTGGCTTTGGCTGCTTTTAGTTGGTTGGTTTCTTTTTTGATTTCTGTAACTTTCAAAGAGTCCCATTGTGAAATACCGTTGTCAGAATGTGCTACAGTGCATGAAAACTTAAAATAAATGGTTGTGAGAGGGAGAGGGGGAGGGAGGGGGCGGGGGGAGAAAGAGAGCGGGCGGGAGGGGGAAGGTTAAGGAGGGAGGGAGAGAGAGAGAGAGAGAGAGAGAGAGAGAGAGAGAGAGAGAGAGAGAGAGAGAAAAAACAAAGAAAATATGGTATTCGGGGGGGCTATGTTTTTACATGGAAAAGATTTTAGGCTTTTAATCAAGTGGAAAGAGGCTCTGTGGCTGGTATCTCAGCCTGTTGATGCTTTGTTGAGTTGCTTGGAACATGCAACAAAGGTGACCTGAAGCACTCCCGACCAGGTTGCATGTCTCTAATTTACTGAAATCCCACAGACCTCCTCCGTGTGCCACAAAGTACCTGAGCTCTGCAGTTGTTCCCCACAAGTCGCCAAGCTCCCCAGATTTACTTTCTCAGAGTTGCTAGTTACTGCTACCCCACCTCGACCACTATATTTTCCCCAGATACTTGCTACTGTGCAGAAAGCAGGGCTAAGAGAGAGGGAGAAGGGGTGTGCCTATGCAAATCATCTGCCAGGATCATTCCTGGGAGGTCATTCCATCCCACCAAATGACACCCGAGCAGCGGCACATAATTTGGAGAACAGAAATATTCGGACAGGCCACAAAGCAAAGGCTGGGCCGTTGATTGAGGAACCCTTTAGCCATGTCTCCCTAAGTTACCGAGGTCCAGAAAAATTCCACCCTCAGCTCTCATAGAGAGGTCCTTGGCCGATCGTGGCCGATCAGGGCCGTGAAGGGTCGGGGTGACTGCACACTGCCTCACCTTTTCACTGCTTTCTACAGCGGTAATGCTTTTGCAGAAGGGACCTGTACAAGTGATTTTATTCTGCGCTGTGGGAAAGTGACATTTAACCACTGGCATTAAGCAAACGACTTGCGCTGCTCAACGCACATACATGCAGAGAAATCATTTCATGTTTTTTGGGGAAGGTCTAGAGGGTCCTGCTGATTATTTATGAAGCTGTACGCTACTCTTGCTTTTACAGAGAGTCTTCCCTGCCCAGGAATGTTTAAGGCATACTGTATATCCCTCCCTTACAATGAAAACTCTGTTAAAAGCACAGAGGTACATAGGAATGGATCTGTTAAGAAATGAAACGAAAAACCTGGACAAAATGTCGAAACGGGTAGGATTTGGACTTAGCACATCTGACTGTGAGTCAGTTAATTGTATCTCTTCACCCACTGACCCCCTTTCCTTTTGTGTAATCCTTTTGCTCTCAATAGGATTTTCCAAAGTGGCTTTCATATAAAAGATCATAGACCTGCATTTTGTGGCACACAAGCCTCATATCCCGTTGCTCTTTATAAATTCACATCATCTCCCACCAATACAAGCTGTAAAAGATTTTCAGGGCTTAGCCAAGCAAACTAGACTTGGGTCGAAGGTTAAGCAATCCTTAAATCAGCAGCAGAGTTAACATTGAAATCAGCCTCAGAATCTCTTAAGGGATGGTCCAACATCTGTTGCTTGCAGCACGCAATGGGGCAGCCTGGGTGCTGACAGCTTAAGCCAGCTCCTGTTCTTGCCTTGTCCTTGATCCAGCCATGGGCCCACATGCACTCAGAGGAATAGAGTGTTTCTCGTGTCTATGGGTCTGCCGTGATGCTCTCACGCTTGCATCACCCAGCCTTCGTGATGGGGAGGGTGTGTCAATTTGCAAGCACCCTGCAGCATGAATCTGTTTATCTTTAAATATAATTGCCATTAAACCAAACCCTTTAGGACCGGATCAATACGGCAGAAAAAGAATGCTGATGTATTGCTGTTTGCCTCTTAATTTCATACCATCCAACATATAAATGGTGTTTGGTCAATGATTTGCCATATCAAATGTCCTTATGTCACAGGCAGAAAGTTCAGAGGTCCTAATCAATGGTTTGGTTGGCTCTCCCTTTGCGCTTGCCTTAAGGCGCCAGCACCAGAGGCTGCCCGATTGCGCCCTGAAAGCAACCAATGTTGACCCATCCTTTAAGAGATTCTGAGGCTGATTTCAATGTTATTTTTGCTGCTGATTTAACGATTGCTCAACCTTCGACCCACGTCTAGTTTCCTTGGCTATGCCCTTGACATCTTTTACAGCTTGCATTGGTGGGAGATGATGTGAGTTTATCGAGAGCAACGGGATATGAGGCATGTGGGCCATAAAAAACAGCTCTGGGATTTTTTTTTAATAAGAAAGCCCCTTTAAGTAGGGAACTTTGGATGGACAGCCCTGCTGAGAGCAAAAGGATTACACAAAAGATAAGGGGGTCAGTGGGTCAAGGGATAGCACATCTGACTGTGAGTCAGTTTATTGTTAGTCCAAATCCTACCTGTTTCAACATTTTTCCAGGCTTTTTGTTTAATTTCTTAACAGATCCATTCCTATGTAGCTCAGCAACACATGTACTAATATTGGAATGATAATGGGAACATTGAATTGGCCCCTGCTCTGAAGGATGACACGTACATTTGTAAAGCATTCACTATTTTTAGCACATGACGGGACAGAAACTTTGTTAATTTGCAAGTCTTTATTTTTTAATTCATCTTTATTGATGAAGATTGAAATTGTATGTTCATAGGGGCTGACGCCTGGGCAGCGGCAGGCAATTTGGAGAACAGAAATATTATTCATACATATTAAACAACAACACAATACATTTTGCGCCAAATTCAACACTAATGCCTCAGGAGCCTTTTACTTGTGAGTCCTAGTGACTGAATGAACAGCCCCGTCCCCTTCAATTTCTTGACTTGTACTTTTAGAAGTGGCACGGTTCCCATTCGACCAAATTCAGTATTATCACTTTCCCCATTGTTGTGCACGCCAGCGTAAACTGCTTTAAGGTGCTATTTGCAAACATCGCTCTGAACTACAGCTTTATTTGCTTCTAGGCCTTTATCTTTAATTGGGGCTGAGCAGTGTACTCTGGATTTGGCTGCTTTTAGTTGGTTGATTTCTTTTTTGATTTCTGTAACCTTCAAAGAGTCCCATTGTGAAATACCATTGTCAGAATATGCTACAGTGCATGAAAACTTAAAATAAATGGTTGTGAGAGGGAGAGGGAGAGGGGGAGGGAGGGGGCGGGGGGAGAAAGAGAGCGGGCGGGAGGGAGGAAGGAGGGAGGGAAGGAGGAAGGGAGAGAGAGAGACAGAGAGAGAGGAAACAAAGAAAATATGGTATTCGGGGGTTGGGGGGCTATGTTTTTACATGGAAAAGATTTTAGGCTTTTAATCAAGTGGAAATGGCTCTGCCTGTTGATGCTTTGTTGAGTTGCTTGGAACATGCAAGGAAGGAGACCTGAAGCACTCCCAACCAGGTTGCATGTCTCCAAGTTACTGAAATCCCACAGACCTCCTCCCTGTGCCACAAAGTTCTGGGCACTGAGCTCTGTAGTTCCCCACAAGTCGCAAAGCACCCCAGATTTACTTTCTCAAAGTTGCTAGTGACTGCTACCCCACCTCGACCACTATATTTTCCCCAGATACTTGCTACTGTGGAGTAAGCAGGGCTAATAAAGAGGGAGAGGGGGTTTGCCTATGCAAATCATCTGCCAGGATCCTACCTGGCAGGTCATTCCATCTTACCAGCTGACACCTGGGCAGCGGCAGGTAATTTGGAGAACAGACATATACGGACAGGCCACAAAGCAAAGGTTGGGCCGTTGATTGAGGATCCCTTTAGCCATGCCTCCCTAAGTTACCGAGGTCCAGAAAAATTCCACCCTCAGCTCTCATAGAGAGGTCCTTGGCCGATCGTGGCCGATCAGGGGAGTAAAGGGTCGGGGGTGACTGCACACTGCCTCACCTTTTCACTGCTTTCTACAGTGGTAATGCTTTTGCAGAAGGGGCCAGTACAAGTGATTTTGTTCTGCGCTGTGGGAAAGTGGTTAATGTCAGTGGATAAATGTCAAACTACTTGCGCTGTTCAACACACATACATGCAGAGAAATAATGTTATGTTTTTTGGGGAAGATCTAGAGGGTCCTGCTGATGATTTATTAAACTGTCTGCTACTCTTTCTTTTACATAGAGTCTTCCCTGCCCAGGAATGTTTAAGGCATATTGTATGTCCCTCCCTTACAATGAAAACTCTGTTGAAAGCACAGAGGTACATAGGAATGGATCTGTTAAGAAATGAAACAAAAAGCCTGGAAAATGTCGAACCAGGTAGTATTTGGACTTACAAAAGACGGACTCACAGTCAAATGTGCTATCCGTTGACCCACTGACCCCCTTACCTTTTGTGTAATACTTTTGCTCTCAGTAGGGTTGTCCAAAGTTCTCTTCTTAAAGCGGCTTTCTTATAAAAAATCCTAGACCTGCTTTTTGTGGCACACATGCCTCATATCCCGTTGCTCTTGATAAACTCACATCATCTCCCCCCAATACAAGCTGTAAAAGATTTCCAGGCCTTATCCGAGCAAACTAGACGTGGGTCGAAGGTTCAGCAATCCTTAAATCAGCAGTAAAGTTAACATTGAAATCAGCCTCAGAATCTCTTCAAGGATGGTCCAACATCTATTGCTTACAGGGCTCAATCGGACAGCTTCTGGCACTGATGCCTTAAGCCACTTCCTGTTGTTGCCTTGTCCTTGATACAGCCATGGGCCCACATACACTCAGTGGTACAGAGTTTTTCTCATGTCTATGGGTCTATTGTGATGCTCTCAGGCTTGCATCACCCAGCCATTGTGATGGGGAGGGGTGTCATTTTGCAAGCACCCTGGAGCATGAATCTGTATATCTTCAAATATAATTGGCATTAAACCAAACCCTTTAGGACCAGATCAATACAGCAGCAAAGAATGCTTATTCATTGTTGTTTCCCTCTTCATTTCATACCACCCGATATTTAAATGGTGTTTGGACTTTCTACCCTCTGACATAAGGACATTTGGTATGGCAAACCTTTGACTAGATGTCCTAATCAATGGTTTGATTGACTCTCCCTTTGCACTTGCTTCAGCAACACATGTACTAATATTGGAATGATAATGTGAACATTAAATTGTCCCCTGCTCTAAAGGATGACACGCACATTCGTAAAGCATTCACTATTTTTGGCACATGACAGGACAGAAACTTTCTTAATTTGCAAGTCTTTATTTTTTAATACATGTTTTTTTAATGAAGATTGAAATTGTATGTTCATACATATTACACGACAACACAATACATTTTGCGCCAAATTCAACACTCATGCCTCAGGAGCCTTTTACTTGTGAGTCCTATTGACTGAATGAACAGCCCCCTCTCCTTCAATTTCTTGACTTGTACTTTTAGAAGTGGCAAGCTTCTTTTGTTTTTTTATCCCATTTTACCAAACTCCGTTTTATCAGTTTCCACCTTGTTGTGCACTCCAGCGTAAACTGCGTTAAGGTGCTATTTGCAAACATTGTTCTGAACTACAGCTTTACTTGCTTCTAGGCCTTAATCTTTAATTGGGGCTGAGCAGTGTACTCTGGCTTTGGCTGCTTTTAGTTGGTTGGTTTCTTTTTTGATTTCTGTAACTTTCAAAGAGTCCCATTGTGAAATACCGTTGTCAGAATGTGCTACAGTGCATGAAAACTTAAAATAAATGGTTGTGAGAGGGAGAGGGGGAGGGAGGGGGCGGGGGGAGAAAGAGAGCGGGCGGGAGGGGGAAGGTTAAGGAGGGAGGGAGAGAGAGAGAGAGAGAGAGAGAGAGAGAGAGAGAGAGAGAGAGAGAGAGAAAAAACAAAGAAAATATGGTATTCGGGGGGGCTATGTTTTTACATGGAAAAGATTTTAGGCTTTTAATCAAGTGGAAAGAGGCTCTGTGGCTGGTATCTCAGCCTGTTGATGCTTTGTTGAGTTGCTTGGAACATGCAACAAAGGTGACCTGAAGCACTCCCGACCAGGTTGCATGTCTCTAATTTACTGAAATCCCACAGACCTCCTCCGTGTGCCACAAAGTACCTGAGCTCTGCAGTTGTTCCCCACAAGTCGCCAAGCTCCCCAGATTTACTTTCTCAGAGTTGCTAGTTACTGCTACCCCACCTCGACCACTATATTTTCCCCAGATACTTGCTACTGTGCAGAAAGCAGGGCTAAGAGAGAGGGAGAAGGGGTGTGCCTATGCAAATCATCTGCCAGGATCATTCCTGGGAGGTCATTCCATCCCACCAAATGACACCCGAGCAGCGGCACATAATTTGGAGAACAGAAATATTCGGACAGGCCACAAAGCAAAGGCTGGGCCGTTGATTGAGGAACCCTTTAGCCATGTCTCCCTAAGTTACCGAGGTCCAGAAAAATTCCACCCTCAGCTCTCATAGAGAGGTCCTTGGCCGATCGTGGCCGATCAGGGCCGTGAAGGGTCGGGGTGACTGCACACTGCCTCACCTTTTCACTGCTTTCTACAGCGGTAATGCTTTTGCAGAAGGGACCTGTACAAGTGATTTTATTCTGCGCTGTGGGAAAGTGACATTTAACCACTGGCATTAAGCAAACGACTTGCGCTGCTCAACGCACATACATGCAGAGAAATCATTTCATGTTTTTTGGGGAAGGTCTAGAGGGTCCTGCTGATTATTTATGAAGCTGTACGCTACTCTTGCTTTTACAGAGAGTCTTCCCTGCCCAGGAATGTTTAAGGCATACTGTATATCCCTCCCTTACAATGAAAACTCTGTTAAAAGCACAGAGGTACATAGGAATGGATCTGTTAAGAAATGAAACGAAAAACCTGGACAAAATGTCGAAACGGGTAGGATTTGGACTTAGCACATCTGACTGTGAGTCAGTTAATTGTATCTCTTCACCCACTGACCCCCTTTCCTTTTGTGTAATCCTTTTGCTCTCAATAGGATTTTCCAAAGTGGCTTTCATATAAAAGATCATAGACCTGCATTTTGTGGCACACAAGCCTCATATCCCGTTGCTCTTTATAAATTCACATCATCTCCCACCAATACAAGCTGTAAAAGATTTTCAGGGCTTAGCCAAGCAAACTAGACTTGGGTCGAAGGTTAAGCAATCCTTAAATCAGCAGCAGAGTTAACATTGAAATCAGCCTCAGAATCTCTTAAGGGATGGTCCAACATCTGTTGCTTGCAGCACGCAATGGGGCAGCCTGGGTGCTGACAGCTTAAGCCAGCTCCTGTTCTTGCCTTGTCCTTGATCCAGCCATGGGCCCACATGCACTCAGAGGAATAGAGTGTTTCTCGTGTCTATGGGTCTGCCGTGATGCTCTCACGCTTGCATCACCCAGCCTTCGTGATGGGGAGGGTGTGTCAATTTGCAAGCACCCTGCAGCATGAATCTGTTTATCTTTAAATATAATTGCCATTAAACCAAACCCTTTAGGACCGGATCAATACGGCAGAAAAAGAATGCTGATGTATTGCTGTTTGCCTCTTAATTTCATACCATCCAACATATAAATGGTGTTTGGTCAATGATTTGCCATATCAAATGTCCTTATGTCACAGGCAGAAAGTTCAGAGGTCCTAATCAATGGTTTGGTTGGCTCTCCCTTTGCGCTTGCCTTAAGGCGCCAGCACCAGAGGCTGCCCGATTGCGCCCTGAAAGCAACCAATGTTGACCCATCCTTTAAGAGATTCTGAGGCTGATTTCAATGTTATTTTTGCTGCTGATTTAACGATTGCTCAACCTTCGACCCACGTCTAGTTTCCTTGGCTATGCCCTTGACATCTTTTACAGCTTGCATTGGTGGGAGATGATGTGAGTTTATCGAGAGCAACGGGATATGAGGCATGTGGGCCATAAAAAACAGCTCTGGGATTTTTTTTTAATAAGAAAGCCCCTTTAAGTAGGGAACTTTGGATGGACAGCCCTGCTGAGAGCAAAAGGATTACACAAAAGATAAGGGGGTCAGTGGGTCAAGGGATAGCACATCTGACTGTGAGTCAGTTTATTGTTAGTCCAAATCCTACCTGTTTCAACATTTTTCCAGGCTTTTTGTTTAATTTCTTAACAGATCCATTCCTATGTAGCTCAGCAACACATGTACTAATATTGGAATGATAATGGGAACATTGAATTGGCCCCTGCTCTGAAGGATGACACGTACATTTGTAAAGCATTCACTATTTTTAGCACATGACGGGACAGAAACTTTGTTAATTTGCAAGTCTTTATTTTTTAATTCATCTTTATTGATGAAGATTGAAATTGTATGTTCATAGGGGCTGACGCCTGGGCAGCGGCAGGCAATTTGGAGAACAGAAATATTATTCATACATATTAAACAACAACACAATACATTTTGCGCCAAATTCAACACTAATGCCTCAGGAGCCTTTTACTTGTGAGTCCTAGTGACTGAATGAACAGCCCCGTCCCCTTCAATTTCTTGACTTGTACTTTTAGAAGTGGCACGGTTCCCATTCGACCAAATTCAGTATTATCACTTTCCCCATTGTTGTGCACGCCAGCGTAAACTGCTTTAAGGTGCTATTTGCAAACATCGCTCTGAACTACAGCTTTATTTGCTTCTAGGCCTTTATCTTTAATTGGGGCTGAGCAGTGTACTCTGGATTTGGCTGCTTTTAGTTGGTTGATTTCTTTTTTGATTTCTGTAACCTTCAAAGAGTCCCATTGTGAAATACCATTGTCAGAATATGCTACAGTGCATGAAAACTTAAAATAAATGGTTGTGAGAGGGAGAGGGAGAGGGGGAGGGAGGGGGCGGGGGGAGAAAGAGAGCGGGCGGGAGGGAGGAAGGAGGGAGGGAAGGAGGAAGGGAGAGAGAGAGACAGAGAGAGAGGAAACAAAGAAAATATGGTATTCGGGGGTTGGGGGGCTATGTTTTTACATGGAAAAGATTTTAGGCTTTTAATCAAGTGGAAATGGCTCTGCCTGTTGATGCTTTGTTGAGTTGCTTGGAACATGCAAGGAAGGAGACCTGAAGCACTCCCAACCAGGTTGCATGTCTCCAAGTTACTGAAATCCCACAGACCTCCTCCCTGTGCCACAAAGTTCTGGGCACTGAGCTCTGTAGTTCCCCACAAGTCGCAAAGCACCCCAGATTTACTTTCTCAAAGTTGCTAGTGACTGCTACCCCACCTCGACCACTATATTTTCCCCAGATACTTGCTACTGTGGAGTAAGCAGGGCTAATAAAGAGGGAGAGGGGGTTTGCCTATGCAAATCATCTGCCAGGATCCTACCTGGCAGGTCATTCCATCTTACCAGCTGACACCTGGGCAGCGGCAGGTAATTTGGAGAACAGACATATACGGACAGGCCACAAAGCAAAGGTTGGGCCGTTGATTGAGGATCCCTTTAGCCATGCCTCCCTAAGTTACCGAGGTCCAGAAAAATTCCACCCTCAGCTCTCATAGAGAGGTCCTTGGCCGATCGTGGCCGATCAGGGGAGTAAAGGGTCGGGGGTGACTGCACACTGCCTCACCTTTTCACTGCTTTCTACAGTGGTAATGCTTTTGCAGAAGGGGCCAGTACAAGTGATTTTGTTCTGCGCTGTGGGAAAGTGGTTAATGTCAGTGGATAAATGTCAAACTACTTGCGCTGTTCAACACACATACATGCAGAGAAATAATGTTATGTTTTTTGGGGAAGATCTAGAGGGTCCTGCTGATGATTTATTAAACTGTCTGCTACTCTTTCTTTTACATAGAGTCTTCCCTGCCCAGGAATGTTTAAGGCATATTGTATGTCCCTCCCTTACAATGAAAACTCTGTTGAAAGCACAGAGGTACATAGGAATGGATCTGTTAAGAAATGAAACAAAAAGCCTGGAAAATGTCGAACCAGGTAGTATTTGGACTTACAAAAGACGGACTCACAGTCAAATGTGCTATCCGTTGACCCACTGACCCCCTTACCTTTTGTGTAATACTTTTGCTCTCAGTAGGGTTGTCCAAAGTTCTCTTCTTAAAGCGGCTTTCTTATAAAAAATCCTAGACCTGCTTTTTGTGGCACACATGCCTCATATCCCGTTGCTCTTGATAAACTCACATCATCTCCCCCCAATACAAGCTGTAAAAGATTTCCAGGCCTTATCCGAGCAAACTAGACGTGGGTCGAAGGTTCAGCAATCCTTAAATCAGCAGTAAAGTTAACATTGAAATCAGCCTCAGAATCTCTTCAAGGATGGTCCAACATCTATTGCTTACAGGGCTCAATCGGACAGCTTCTGGCACTGATGCCTTAAGCCACTTCCTGTTGTTGCCTTGTCCTTGATACAGCCATGGGCCCACATACACTCAGTGGTACAGAGTTTTTCTCATGTCTATGGGTCTATTGTGATGCTCTCAGGCTTGCATCACCCAGCCATTGTGATGGGGAGGGGTGTCATTTTGCAAGCACCCTGGAGCATGAATCTGTATATCTTCAAATATAATTGGCATTAAACCAAACCCTTTAGGACCAGATCAATACAGCAGCAAAGAATGCTTATTCATTGTTGTTTCCCTCTTCATTTCATACCACCCGATATTTAAATGGTGTTTGGACTTTCTACCCTCTGACATAAGGACATTTGGTATGGCAAACCTTTGACTAGATGTCCTAATCAATGGTTTGATTGACTCTCCCTTTGCACTTGCTTCAGCAACACATGTACTAATATTGGAATGATAATGTGAACATTAAATTGTCCCCTGCTCTAAAGGATGACACGCACATTCGTAAAGCATTCACTATTTTTGGCACATGACAGGACAGAAACTTTCTTAATTTGCAAGTCTTTATTTTTTAATACATGTTTTTTTAATGAAGATTGAAATTGTATGTTCATACATATTACACGACAACACAATACATTTTGCGCCAAATTCAACACTCATGCCTCAGGAGCCTTTTACTTGTGAGTCCTATTGACTGAATGAACAGCCCCCTCTCCTTCAATTTCTTGACTTGTACTTTTAGAAGTGGCAAGCTTCTTTTGTTTTTTTATCCCATTTTACCAAACTCCGTTTTATCAGTTTCCACCTTGTTGTGCACTCCAGCGTAAACTGCGTTAAGGTGCTATTTGCAAACATTGTTCTGAACTACAGCTTTACTTGCTTCTAGGCCTTAATCTTTAATTGGGGCTGAGCAGTGTACTCTGGCTTTGGCTGCTTTTAGTTGGTTGGTTTCTTTTTTGATTTCTGTAACTTTCAAAGAGTCCCATTGTGAAATACCGTTGTCAGAATGTGCTACAGTGCATGAAAACTTAAAATAAATGGTTGTGAGAGGGAGAGGGGGAGGGAGGGGGCGGGGGGAGAAAGAGAGCGGGCGGGAGGGGGAAGGTTAAGGAGGGAGGGAGAGAGAGAGAGAGAGAGAGAGAGAGAGAGAGAGAGAGAGAGAGAAAAAACAAAGAAAATATGGTATTCGGGGGGGCTATGTTTTTACATGGAAAAGATTTTAGGCTTTTAATCAAGTGGAAAGAGGCTCTGTGGCTGGTATCTCAGCCTGTTGATGCTTTGTTGAGTTGCTTGGAACATGCAACAAAGGTGACCTGAAGCACTCCCGACCAGGTTGCATGTCTCTAATTTACTGAAATCCCACAGACCTCCTCCGTGTGCCACAAAGTACCTGAGCTCTGCAGTTGTTCCCCACAAGTCGCCAAGCTCCCCAGATTTACTTTCTCAGAGTTGCTAGTTACTGCTACCCCACCTCGACCACTATATTTTCCCCAGATACTTGCTACTGTGCAGAAAGCAGGGCTAAGAGAGAGGGAGAAGGGGTGTGCCTATGCAAATCATCTGCCAGGATCATTCCTGGGAGGTCATTCCATCCCACCAAATGACACCCGAGCAGCGGCACATAATTTGGAGAACAGAAATATTCGGACAGGCCACAAAGCAAAGGCTGGGCCGTTGATTGAGGAACCCTTTAGCCATGTATCCCTAAGTTACCGAGGTCCAGAAAAATTCCACCCTCAGCTCTCATAGAGAGGTCCTTGGCCGATCGTGGCCGATCAGGGCCGTGAAGGGTCGGGGTGACTGCACACTGCCTCACCTTTTCACTGCTTTCTACAGCGGTAATGCTTTTGCAGAAGGGACCTGTACAAGTGATTTTATTCTGCGCTGTGGGAAAGTGACATTTAACCACTGGCATTAAGCAAACGACTTGCGCTGCTCAACGCACATACATGCAGAGAAATAATGTTATGTTTTTTGGGGAAGATCTAGAGGGTCCTGCTGATGATTTATTAAACTGTCTGCTACTCTTTCTTTTACATAGAGTCTTCCCTGCCCAGGAATGTTTAAGGCATATTGTATGTCCCTCCCTTACAATGAAAACTCTGTTGAAAGCACAGAGGTACATAGGAATGGATCTGTTAAGAAATGAAACAAAAAGCCTGGAAAATGTCGAACCAGGTAGTATTTGGACTTACAAAAGACGGACTCACAGTCAAATGTGCTATCCGTTGACCCACTGACCCCCTTACCTTTTGTGTAATACTTTTGCTCTCAGTAGGGTTGTCCAAAGTTCTCTTCTTAAAGCGGCTTTCTTATAAAAAATCCTAGACCTGCTTTTTGTGGCACACATGCCTCATATCCCGTTGCTCTTGATAAACTCACATCATCTCCCCCCAATACAAGCTGTAAAAGATTTCCAGGCCTTATCCGAGCAAACTAGACGTGGGTCGAAGGTTCAGCAATCCTTAAATCAGCAGTAAAGTTAACATTGAAATCAGCCTCAGAATCTCTTCAAGGATGGTCCAACATCTATTGCTTACAGGGCTCAATCGGACAGCTTCTGGCACTGATGCCTTAAGCCACTTCCTGTTGTTGCCTTGTCCTTGATACAGCCATGGGCCCACATACACTCAGTGGTACAGAGTTTTTCTCATGTCTATGGGTCTATTGTGATGCTCTCAGGCTTGCATCACCCAGCCATTGTGATGGGGAGGGGTGTCATTTTGCAAGCACCCTGGAGCATGAATCTGTATATCTTCAAATATAATTGGCATTAAACCAAACCCTTTAGGACCAGATCAATACAGCAGCAAAGAATGCTTATTCATTGTTGTTTCCCTCTTCATTTCATACCACCCGATATTTAAATGGTGTTTGGACTTTCTACCCTCTGACATAAGGACATTTGGTATGGCAAACCTTTGACTAGATGTCCTAATCAATGGTTTGATTGACTCTCCCTTTGCACTTGCTTCAGCAACACATGTACTAATATTGGAATGATAATGTGAACATTAAATTGTCCCCTGCTCTAAAGGATGACACGCACATTCGTAAAGCATTCACTATTTTTGGCACATGACAGGACAGAAACTTTCTTAATTTGCAAGTCTTTATTTTTTAATACATGTTTTTTTAATGAAGATTGAAATTGTATGTTCATACATATTACACGACAACACAATACATTTTGCGCCAAATTCAACACTCATGCCTCAGGAGCCTTTTACTTGTGAGTCCTATTGACTGAATGAACAGCCCCCTCTCCTTCAATTTCTTGACTTGTACTTTTAGAAGTGGCAAGCTTCTTTTGTTTTTTTATCCCATTTTACCAAACTCCGTTTTATCAGTTTCCACCTTGTTGTGCACTCCAGCGTAAACTGCGTTAAGGTGCTATTTGCAAACATTGTTCTGAACTACAGCTTTACTTGCTTCTAGGCCTTAATCTTTAATTGGGGCTGAGCAGTGTACTCTGGCTTTGGCTGCTTTTAGTTGGTTGGTTTCTTTTTTGATTTCTGTAACTTTCAAAGAGTCCCATTGTGAAATACCGTTGTCAGAATGTGCTACAGTGCATGAAAACTTAAAATAAATGGTTGTGAGAGGGAGAGGGGGAGGGAGGGGGCGGGGGGAGAAAGAGAGCGGGCGGGAGGGGGAAGGTTAAGGAGGGAGGGAGAGAGAGAGAGAGAGAGAGAGAGAGAGAGAGAGAGAGAGAGAAAAAACAAAGAAAATATGGTATTCGGGGGGGCTATGTTTTTACATGGAAAAGATTTTAGGCTTTTAATCAAGTGGAAAGAGGCTCTGTGGCTGGTATCTCAGCCTGTTGATGCTTTGTTGAGTTGCTTGGAACATGCAACAAAGGTGACCTGAAGCACTCCCGACCAGGTTGCATGTCTCTAATTTACTGAAATCCCACAGACCTCCTCCGTGTGCCACAAAGTACCTGAGCTCTGCAGTTGTTCCCCACAAGTCGCCAAGCTCCCCAGATTTACTTTCTCAGAGTTGCTAGTTACTGCTACCCCACCTCGACCACTATATTTTCCCCAGATACTTGCTACTGTGCAGAAAGCAGGGCTAAGAGAGAGGGAGAAGGGGTGTGCCTATGCAAATCATCTGCCAGGATCATTCCTGGGAGGTCATTCCATCCCACCAAATGACACCCGAGCAGCGGCACATAATTTGGAGAACAGAAATATTCGGACAGGCCACAAAGCAAAGGCTGGGCCGTTGATTGAGGAACCCTTTAGCCATGTCTCCCTAAGTTACCGAGGTCCAGAAAAATTCCACCCTCAGCTCTCATAGAGAGGTCCTTGGCCGATCGTGGCCGATCAGGGCCGTGAAGGGTCGGGGTGACTGCACACTGCCTCACCTTTTCACTGCTTTCTACAGCGGTAATGCTTTTGCAGAAGGGACCTGTACAAGTGATTTTATTCTGCGCTGTGGGAAAGTGACATTTAACCACTGGCATTAAGCAAACGACTTGCGCTGCTCAACGCACATACATGCAGAGAAATCATTTCATGTTTTTTGGGGAAGGTCTAGAGGGTCCTGCTGATTATTTATGAAGCTGTACGCTACTCTTGCTTTTACAGAGAGTCTTCCCTGCCCAGGAATGTTTAAGGCATACTGTATATCCCTCCCTTACAATGAAAACTCTGTTAAAAGCACAGAGGTACATAGGAATGGATCTGTTAAGAAATGAAACGAAAAACCTGGACAAAATGTCGAAACGGGTAGGATTTGGACTTAGCACATCTGACTGTGAGTCAGTTAATTGTATCTCTTCACCCACTGACCCCCTTTCCTTTTGTGTAATCCTTTTGCTCTCAATAGGATTTTCCAAAGTGGCTTTCATATAAAAGATCATAGACCTGCATTTTGTGGCACACAAGCCTCATATCCCGTTGCTCTTTATAAATTCACATCATCTCCCACCAATACAAGCTGTAAAAGATTTTCAGGGCTTAGCCAAGCAAACTAGACTTGGGTCGAAGGTTAAGCAATCCTTAAATCAGCAGCAGAGTTAACATTGAAATCAGCCTCAGAATCTCTTAAGGGATGGTCCAACATCTGTTGCTTGCAGCACGCAATGGGGCAGCCTGGGTGCTGACAGCTTAAGCCAGCTCCTGTTCTTGCCTTGTCCTTGATCCAGCCATGGGCCCACATGCACTCAGAGGAATAGAGTGTTTCTCGTGTCTATGGGTCTGCCGTGATGCTCTCACGCTTGCATCACCCAGCCTTCGTGATGGGGAGGGTGTGTCAATTTGCAAGCACCCTGCAGCATGAATCTGTTTATCTTTAAATATAATTGCCATTAAACCAAACCCTTTAGGACCGGATCAATACGGCAGAAAAAGAATGCTGATGTATTGCTGTTTGCCTCTTAATTTCATACCATCCAACATATAAATGGTGTTTGGTCAATGATTTGCCATATCAAATGTCCTTATGTCACAGGCAGAAAGTTCAGAGGTCCTAATCAATGGTTTGGTTGGCTCTCCCTTTGCGCTTGCCTTAAGGCGCCAGCACCAGAGGCTGCCCGATTGCGCCCTGAAAGCAACCAATGTTGACCCATCCTTTAAGAGATTCTGAGGCTGATTTCAATGTTATTTTTGCTGCTGATTTAACGATTGCTCAACCTTCGACCCACGTCTAGTTTCCTTGGCTATGCCCTTGACATCTTTTACAGCTTGCATTGGTGGGAGATGATGTGAGTTTATCGAGAGCAACGGGATATGAGGCATGTGGGCCATAAAAAACAGCTCTGGGATTTTTTTTTAATAAGAAAGCCCCTTTAAGTAGGGAACTTTGGATGGACAGCCCTGCTGAGAGCAAAAGGATTACACAAAAGATAAGGGGGTCAGTGGGTCAAGGGATAGCACATCTGACTGTGAGTCAGTTTATTGTTAGTCCAAATCCTACCTGTTTCAACATTTTTCCAGGCTTTTTGTTTAATTTCTTAACAGATCCATTCCTATGTAGCTCAGCAACACATGTACTAATATTGGAATGATAATGGGAACATTGAATTGGCCCCTGCTCTGAAGGATGACACGTACATTTGTAAAGCATTCACTATTTTTAGCACATGACGGGACAGAAACTTTGTTAATTTGCAAGTCTTTATTTTTTAATTCATCTTTATTGATGAAGATTGAAATTGTATGTTCATAGGGGCTGACGCCTGGGCAGCGGCAGGCAATTTGGAGAACAGAAATATTATTCATACATATTAAACAACAACACAATACATTTTGCGCCAAATTCAACACTAATGCCTCAGGAGCCTTTTACTTGTGAGTCCTAGTGACTGAATGAACAGCCCCGTCCCCTTCAATTTCTTGACTTGTACTTTTAGAAGTGGCACGGTTCCCATTCGACCAAATTCAGTATTATCACTTTCCCCATTGTTGTGCACGCCAGCGTAAACTGCTTTAAGGTGCTATTTGCAAACATCGCTCTGAACTACAGCTTTATTTGCTTCTAGGCCTTTATCTTTAATTGGGGCTGAGCAGTGTACTCTGGATTTGGCTGCTTTTAGTTGGTTGATTTCTTTTTTGATTTCTGTAACCTTCAAAGAGTCCCATTGTGAAATACCATTGTCAGAATATGCTACAGTGCATGAAAACTTAAAATAAATGGTTGTGAGAGGGAGAGGGAGAGGGGGAGGGAGGGGGCGGGGGGAGAAAGAGAGCGGGCGGGAGGGAGGAAGGAGGGAGGGAAGGAGGAAGGGAGAGAGAGAGACAGAGAGAGAGGAAACAAAGAAAATATGGTATTCGGGGGTTGGGGGGCTATGTTTTTACATGGAAAAGATTTTAGGCTTTTAATCAAGTGGAAATGGCTCTGCCTGTTGATGCTTTGTTGAGTTGCTTGGAACATGCAAGGAAGGAGACCTGAAGCACTCCCAACCAGGTTGCATGTCTCCAAGTTACTGAAATCCCACAGACCTCCTCCCTGTGCCACAAAGTTCTGGGCACTGAGCTCTGTAGTTCCCCACAAGTCGCAAAGCACCCCAGATTTACTTTCTCAAAGTTGCTAGTGACTGCTACCCCACCTCGACCACTATATTTTCCCCAGATACTTGCTACTGTGGAGTAAGCAGGGCTAATAAAGAGGGAGAGGGGGTTTGCCTATGCAAATCATCTGCCAGGATCCTACCTGGCAGGTCATTCCATCTTACCAGCTGACACCTGGGCAGCGGCAGGTAATTTGGAGAACAGACATATACGGACAGGCCACAAAGCAAAGGTTGGGCCGTTGATTGAGGATCCCTTTAGCCATGCCTCCCTAAGTTACCGAGGTCCAGAAAAATTCCACCCTCAGCTCTCATAGAGAGGTCCTTGGCCGATCGTGGCCGATCAGGGGAGTAAAGGGTCGGGGGTGACTGCACACTGCCTCACCTTTTCACTGCTTTCTACAGTGGTAATGCTTTTGCAGAAGGGGCCAGTACAAGTGATTTTGTTCTGCGCTGTGGGAAAGTGGTTAATGTCAGTGGATAAATGTCAAACTACTTGCGCTGTTCAACACACATACATGCAGAGAAATAATGTTATGTTTTTTGGGGAAGATCTAGAGGGTCCTGCTGATGATTTATTAAACTGTCTGCTACTCTTTCTTTTACATAGAGTCTTCCCTGCCCAGGAATGTTTAAGGCATATTGTATGTCCCTCCCTTACAATGAAAACTCTGTTGAAAGCACAGAGGTACATAGGAATGGATCTGTTAAGAAATGAAACAAAAAGCCTGGAAAATGTCGAACCAGGTAGTATTTGGACTTACAAAAGACGGACTCACAGTCAAATGTGCTATCCGTTGACCCACTGACCCCCTTACCTTTTGTGTAATACTTTTGCTCTCAGTAGGGTTGTCCAAAGTTCTCTTCTTAAAGCGGCTTTCTTATAAAAAATCCTAGACCTGCTTTTTGTGGCACACATGCCTCATATCCCATTGCTCTTGATAAACTCACATCATCTCCCCCCAATACAAGCTGTAAAAGATTTCCAGGCCTTATCCGAGCAAACTAGACGTGGGTCGAAGGTTCAGCAATCCTTAAATCAGCAGTAAAGTTAACATTGAAATCAGCCTCAGAATCTCTTCAAGGATGGTCCAACATCTATTGCTTACAGGGCTCAATCGGACAGCTTCTGGCACTGATGCCTTAAGCCACTTCCTGTTGTTGCCTTGTCCTTGATACAGCCATGGGCCCACATACACTCAGTGGTACAGAGTTTTTCTCATGTCTATGGGTCTATTGTGATGCTCTCAGGCTTGCATCACCCAGCCATTGTGATGGGGAGGGGTGTCATTTTGCAAGCACCCTGGAGCATGAATCTGTATATCTTCAAATATAATTGGCATTAAACCAAACCCTTTAGGACCAGATCAATACAGCAGCAAAGAATGCTTATTCATTGTTGTTTCCCTCTTCATTTCATACCACCCGATATTTAAATGGTGTTTGGACTTTCTACCCTCTGACATAAGGACATTTGGTATGGCAAACCTTTGACTAGATGTCCTAATCAATGGTTTGATTGACTCTCCCTTTGCACTTGCTTCAGCAACACATGTACTAATATTGGAATGATAATGTGAACATTAAATTGTCCCCTGCTCTAAAGGATGACACGCACATTCGTAAAGCATTCACTATTTTTGGCACATGACAGGACAGAAACTTTCTTAATTTGCAAGTCTTTATTTTTTAATACATGTTTTTTTAATGAAGATTGAAATTGTATGTTCATACATATTACACGACAACACAATACATTTTGCGCCAAATTCAACACTCATGCCTCAGGAGCCTTTTACTTGTGAGTCCTATTGACTGAATGAACAGCCCCCTCTCCTTCAATTTCTTGACTTGTACTTTTAGAAGTGGCAAGCTTCTTTTGTTTTTTTATCCCATTTTACCAAACTCCGTTTTATCAGTTTCCACCTTGTTGTGCACTCCAGCGTAAACTGCGTTAAGGTGCTATTTGCAAACATTGTTCTGAACTACAGCTTTACTTGCTTCTAGGCCTTAATCTTTAATTGGGGCTGAGCAGTGTACTCTGGCTTTGGCTGCTTTTAGTTGGTTGGTTTCTTTTTTGATTTCTGTAACTTTCAAAGAGTCCCATTGTGAAATACCGTTGTCAGAATGTGCTACAGTGCATGAAAACTTAAAATAAATGGTTGTGAGAGGGAGAGGGGGAGGGAGGGGGCGGGGGGAGAAAGAGAGCGGGCGGGAGGGGGAAGGTTAAGGAGGGAGGGAGAGAGAGAGAGAGAGAGAGAGAGAGAGAGAGAGAGAGAGAGAGAGAGAGAAAAAACAAAGAAAATATGGTATTCGGGGGGGCTATGTTTTTACATGGAAAAGATTTTAGGCTTTTAATCAAGTGGAAAGAGGCTCTGTGGCTGGTATCTCAGCCTGTTGATGCTTTGTTGAGTTGCTTGGAACATGCAACAAAGGTGACCTGAAGCACTCCCGACCAGGTTGCATGTCTCTAATTTACTGAAATCCCACAGACCTCCTCCGTGTGCCACAAAGTACCTGAGCTCTGCAGTTGTTCCCCACAAGTCGCCAAGCTCCCCAGATTTACTTTCTCAGAGTTGCTAGTTACTGCTACCCCACCTCGACCACTATATTTTCCCCAGATACTTGCTACTGTGCAGAAAGCAGGGCTAAGAGAGAGGGAGAAGGGGTGTGCCTATGCAAATCATCTGCCAGGATCATTCCTGGGAGGTCATTCCATCCCACCAAATGACACCCGAGCAGCGGCACATAATTTGGAGAACAGAAATATTCGGACAGGCCACAAAGCAAAGGCTGGGCCGTTGATTGAGGAACCCTTTAGCCATGTCTCCCTAAGTTACCGAGGTCCAGAAAAATTCCACCCTCAGCTCTCATAGAGAGGTCCTTGGCCGATCGTGGCCGATCAGGGCCGTGAAGGGTCGGGGTGACTGCACACTGCCTCACCTTTTCACTGCTTTCTACAGCGGTAATGCTTTTGCAGAAGGGACCTGTACAAGTGATTTTATTCTGCGCTGTGGGAAAGTGACATTTAACCACTGGCATTAAGCAAACGACTTGCGCTGCTCAACGCACATACATGCAGAGAAATCATTTCATGTTTTTTGGGGAAGGTCTAGAGGGTCCTGCTGATTATTTATGAAGCTGTACGCTACTCTTGCTTTTACAGAGAGTCTTCCCTGCCCAGGAATGTTTAAGGCATACTGTATATCCCTCCCTTACAATGAAAACTCTGTTAAAAGCACAGAGGTACATAGGAATGGATCTGTTAAGAAATGAAACGAAAAACCTGGACAAAATGTCGAAACGGGTAGGATTTGGACTTAGCACATCTGACTGTGAGTCAGTTAATTGTATCTCTTCACCCACTGACCCCCTTTCCTTTTGTGTAATCCTTTTGCTCTCAATAGGATTTTCCAAAGTGGCTTTCATATAAAAGATCATAGACCTGCATTTTGTGGCACACAAGCCTCATATCCCGTTGCTCTTTATAAATTCACATCATCTCCCACCAATACAAGCTGTAAAAGATTTTCAGGGCTTAGCCAAGCAAACTAGACTTGGGTCGAAGGTTAAGCAATCCTTAAATCAGCAGCAGAGTTAACATTGAAATCAGCCTCAGAATCTCTTAAGGGATGGTCCAACATCTGTTGCTTGCAGCACGCAATGGGGCAGCCTGGGTGCTGACAGCTTAAGCCAGCTCCTGTTCTTGCCTTGTCCTTGATCCAGCCATGGGCCCACATGCACTCAGAGGAATAGAGTGTTTCTCGTGTCTATGGGTCTGCCGTGATGCTCTCACGCTTGCATCACCCAGCCTTCGTGATGGGGAGGGTGTGTCAATTTGCAAGCACCCTGCAGCATGAATCTGTTTATCTTTAAATATAATTGCCATTAAACCAAACCCTTTAGGACCGGATCAATACGGCAGAAAAAGAATGCTGATGTATTGCTGTTTGCCTCTTAATTTCATACCATCCAACATATAAATGGTGTTTGGTCAATGATTTGCCATATCAAATGTCCTTATGTCACAGGCAGAAAGTTCAGAGGTCCTAATCAATGGTTTGGTTGGCTCTCCCTTTGCGCTTGCCTTAAGGCGCCAGCACCAGAGGCTGCCCGATTGCGCCCTGAAAGCAACCAATGTTGACCCATCCTTTAAGAGATTCTGAGGCTGATTTCAATGTTATTTTTGCTGCTGATTTAACGATTGCTCAACCTTCGACCCACGTCTAGTTTCCTTGGCTATGCCCTTGACATCTTTTACAGCTTGCATTGGTGGGAGATGATGTGAGTTTATCGAGAGCAACGGGATATGAGGCATGTGGGCCATAAAAAACAGCTCTGGGATTTTTTTTTAATAAGAAAGCCCCTTTAAGTAGGGAACTTTGGATGGACAGCCCTGCTGAGAGCAAAAGGATTACACAAAAGATAAGGGGGTCAGTGGGTCAAGGGATAGCACATCTGACTGTGAGTCAGTTTATTGTTAGTCCAAATCCTACCTGTTTCAACATTTTTCCAGGCTTTTTGTTTAATTTCTTAACAGATCCATTCCTATGTAGCTCAGCAACACATGTACTAATATTGGAATGATAATGGGAACATTGAATTGGCCCCTGCTCTGAAGGATGACACGTACATTTGTAAAGCATTCACTATTTTTAGCACATGACGGGACAGAAACTTTGTTAATTTGCAAGTCTTTATTTTTTAATTCATCTTTATTGATGAAGATTGAAATTGTATGTTCATAGGGGCTGACGCCTGGGCAGCGGCAGGCAATTTGGAGAACAGAAATATTATTCATACATATTAAACAACAACACAATACATTTTGCGCCAAATTCAACACTAATGCCTCAGGAGCCTTTTACTTGTGAGTCCTAGTGACTGAATGAACAGCCCCGTCCCCTTCAATTTCTTGACTTGTACTTTTAGAAGTGGCACGGTTCCCATTCGACCAAATTCAGTATTATCACTTTCCCCATTGTTGTGCACGCCAGCGTAAACTGCTTTAAGGTGCTATTTGCAAACATCGCTCTGAACTACAGCTTTATTTGCTTCTAGGCCTTTATCTTTAATTGGGGCTGAGCAGTGTACTCTGGATTTGGCTGCTTTTAGTTGGTTGATTTCTTTTTTGATTTCTGTAACCTTCAAAGAGTCCCATTGTGAAATACCATTGTCAGAATATGCTACAGTGCATGAAAACTTAAAATAAATGGTTGTGAGAGGGAGAGGGAGAGGGGGAGGGAGGGGGCGGGGGGAGAAAGAGAGCGGGCGGGAGGGAGGAAGGAGGGAGGGAAGGAGGAAGGGAGAGAGAGAGACAGAGAGAGAGGAAACAAAGAAAATATGGTATTCGGGGGTTGGGGGGCTATGTTTTTACATGGAAAAGATTTTAGGCTTTTAATCAAGTGGAAATGGCTCTGCCTGTTGATGCTTTGTTGAGTTGCTTGGAACATGCAAGGAAGGAGACCTGAAGCACTCCCAACCAGGTTGCATGTCTCCAAGTTACTGAAATCCCACAGACCTCCTCCCTGTGCCACAAAGTTCTGGGCACTGAGCTCTGTAGTTCCCCACAAGTCGCAAAGCACCCCAGATTTACTTTCTCAAAGTTGCTAGTGACTGCTACCCCACCTCGACCACTATATTTTCCCCAGATACTTGCTACTGTGGAGTAAGCAGGGCTAATAAAGAGGGAGAGGGGGTTTGCCTATGCAAATCATCTGCCAGGATCCTACCTGGCAGGTCATTCCATCTTACCAGCTGACACCTGGGCAGCGGCAGGTAATTTGGAGAACAGACATATACGGACAGGCCACAAAGCAAAGGTTGGGCCGTTGATTGAGGATCCCTTTAGCCATGCCTCCCTAAGTTACCGAGGTCCAGAAAAATTCCACCCTCAGCTCTCATAGAGAGGTCCTTGGCCGATCGTGGCCGATCAGGGGAGTAAAGGGTCGGGGGTGACTGCACACTGCCTCACCTTTTCACTGCTTTCTACAGTGGTAATGCTTTTGCAGAAGGGGCCAGTACAAGTGATTTTGTTCTGCGCTGTGGGAAAGTGGTTAATGTCAGTGGATAAATGTCAAACTACTTGCGCTGTTCAACACACATACATGCAGAGAAATAATGTTATGTTTTTTGGGGAAGATCTAGAGGGTCCTGCTGATGATTTATTAAACTGTCTGCTACTCTTTCTTTTACATAGAGTCTTCCCTGCCCAGGAATGTTTAAGGCATATTGTATGTCCCTCCCTTACAATGAAAACTCTGTTGAAAGCACAGAGGTACATAGGAATGGATCTGTTAAGAAATGAAACAAAAAGCCTGGAAAATGTCGAACCAGGTAGTATTTGGACTTACAAAAGACGGACTCACAGTCAAATGTGCTATCCGTTGACCCACTGACCCCCTTACCTTTTGTGTAATACTTTTGCTCTCAGTAGGGTTGTCCAAAGTTCTCTTCTTAAAGCGGCTTTCTTATAAAAAATCCTAGACCTGCTTTTTGTGGCACACATGCCTCATATCCCGTTGCTCTTGATAAACTCACATCATCTCCCCCCAATACAAGCTGTAAAAGATTTCCAGGCCTTATCCGAGCAAACTAGACGTGGGTCGAAGGTTCAGCAATCCTTAAATCAGCAGTAAAGTTAACATTGAAATCAGCCTCAGAATCTCTTCAAGGATGGTCCAACATCTATTGCTTACAGGGCTCAATCGGACAGCTTCTGGCACTGATGCCTTAAGCCACTTCCTGTTGTTGCCTTGTCCTTGATACAGCCATGGGCCCACATACACTCAGTGGTACAGAGTTTTTCTCATGTCTATGGGTCTATTGTGATGCTCTCAGGCTTGCATCACCCAGCCATTGTGATGGGGAGGGGTGTCATTTTGCAAGCACCCTGGAGCATGAATCTGTATATCTTCAAATATAATTGGCATTAAACCAAACCCTTTAGGACCAGATCAATACAGCAGCAAAGAATGCTTATTCATTGTTGTTTCCCTCTTCATTTCATACCACCCGATATTTAAATGGTGTTTGGACTTTCTACCCTCTGACATAAGGACATTTGGTATGGCAAACCTTTGACTAGATGTCCTAATCAATGGTTTGATTGACTCTCCCTTTGCACTTGCTTCAGCAACACATGTACTAATATTGGAATGATAATGTGAACATTAAATTGTCCCCTGCTCTAAAGGATGACACGCACATTCGTAAAGCATTCACTATTTTTGGCACATGACAGGACAGAAACTTTCTTAATTTGCAAGTCTTTATTTTTTAATACATGTTTTTTTAATGAAGATTGAAATTGTATGTTCATACATATTACACGACAACACAATACATTTTGCGCCAAATTCAACACTCATGCCTCAGGAGCCTTTTACTTGTGAGTCCTATTGACTGAATGAACAGCCCCCTCTCCTTCAATTTCTTGACTTGTACTTTTAGAAGTGGCAAGCTTCTTTTGTTTTTTTATCCCATTTTACCAAACTCCGTTTTATCAGTTTCCACCTTGTTGTGCACTCCAGCGTAAACTGCGTTAAGGTGCTATTTGCAAACATTGTTCTGAACTACAGCTTTACTTGCTTCTAGGCCTTAATCTTTAATTGGGGCTGAGCAGTGTACTCTGGCTTTGGCTGCTTTTAGTTGGTTGGTTTCTTTTTTGATTTCTGTAACTTTCAAAGAGTCCCATTGTGAAATACCGTTGTCAGAATGTGCTACAGTGCATGAAAACTTAAAATAAATGGTTGTGAGAGGGAGAGGGGGAGGGAGGGGGCGGGGGGAGAAAGAGAGCGGGCGGGAGGGGGAAGGTTAAGGAGGGAGGGAGAGAGAGAGAGAGAGAGAGAGAGAGAGAGAGAGAGAGAGAGAGAGAGAGAGAGAAAAAACAAAGAAAATATGGTATTCGGGGGGGCTATGTTTTTACATGGAAAAGATTTTAGGCTTTTAATCAAGTGGAAAGAGGCTCTGTGGCTGGTATCTCAGCCTGTTGATGCTTTGTTGAGTTGCTTGGAACATGCAACAAAGGTGACCTGAAGCACTCCCGACCAGGTTGCATGTCTCTAATTTACTGAAATCCCACAGACCTCCTCCGTGTGCCACAAAGTACCTGAGCTCTGCAGTTGTTCCCCACAAGTCGCCAAGCTCCCCAGATTTACTTTCTCAGAGTTGCTAGTTACTGCTACCCCACCTCGACCACTATATTTTCCCCAGATACTTGCTACTGTGCAGAAAGCAGGGCTAAGAGAGAGGGAGAAGGGGTGTGCCTATGCAAATCATCTGCCAGGATCATTCCTGGGAGGTCATTCCATCCCACCAAATGACACCCGAGCAGCGGCACATAATTTGGAGAACAGAAATATTCGGACAGGCCACAAAGCAAAGGCTGGGCCGTTGATTGAGGAACCCTTTAGCCATGTCTCCCTAAGTTACCGAGGTCCAGAAAAATTCCACCCTCAGCTCTCATAGAGAGGTCCTTGGCCGATCGTGGCCGATCAGGGCCGTGAAGGGTCGGGGTGACTGCACACTGCCTCACCTTTTCACTGCTTTCTACAGCGGTAATGCTTTTGCAGAAGGGACCTGTACAAGTGATTTTATTCTGCGCTGTGGGAAAGTGACATTTAACCACTGGCATTAAGCAAACGACTTGCGCTGCTCAACGCACATACATGCAGAGAAATCATTTCATGTTTTTTGGGGAAGGTCTAGAGGGTCCTGCTGATTATTTATGAAGCTGTACGCTACTCTTGCTTTTACAGAGAGTCTTCCCTGCCCAGGAATGTTTAAGGCATACTGTATATCCCTCCCTTACAATGAAAACTCTGTTAAAAGCACAGAGGTACATAGGAATGGATCTGTTAAGAAATGAAACGAAAAACCTGGACAAAATGTCGAAACGGGTAGGATTTGGACTTAGCACATCTGACTGTGAGTCAGTTAATTGTATCTCTTCACCCACTGACCCCCTTTCCTTTTGTGTAATCCTTTTGCTCTCAATAGGATTTTCCAAAGTGGCTTTCATATAAAAGATCATAGACCTGCATTTTGTGGCACACAAGCCTCATATCCCGTTGCTCTTTATAAATTCACATCATCTCCCACCAATACAAGCTGTAAAAGATTTTCAGGGCTTAGCCAAGCAAACTAGACTTGGGTCGAAGGTTAAGCAATCCTTAAATCAGCAGCAGAGTTAACATTGAAATCAGCCTCAGAATCTCTTAAGGGATGGTCCAACATCTGTTGCTTGCAGCACGCAATGGGGCAGCCTGGGTGCTGACAGCTTAAGCCAGCTCCTGTTCTTGCCTTGTCCTTGATCCAGCCATGGGCCCACATGCACTCAGAGGAATAGAGTGTTTCTCGTGTCTATGGGTCTGCCGTGATGCTCTCACGCTTGCATCACCCAGCCTTCGTGATGGGGAGGGTGTGTCAATTTGCAAGCACCCTGCAGCATGAATCTGTTTATCTTTAAATATAATTGCCATTAAACCAAACCCTTTAGGACCGGATCAATACGGCAGAAAAAGAATGCTGATGTATTGCTGTTTGCCTCTTAATTTCATACCATCCAACATATAAATGGTGTTTGGTCAATGATTTGCCATATCAAATGTCCTTATGTCACAGGCAGAAAGTTCAGAGGTCCTAATCAATGGTTTGGTTGGCTCTCCCTTTGCGCTTGCCTTAAGGCGCCAGCACCAGAGGCTGCCCGATTGCGCCCTGAAAGCAACCAATGTTGACCCATCCTTTAAGAGATTCTGAGGCTGATTTCAATGTTATTTTTGCTGCTGATTTAACGATTGCTCAACCTTCGACCCACGTCTAGTTTCCTTGGCTATGCCCTTGACATCTTTTACAGCTTGCATTGGTGGGAGATGATGTGAGTTTATCGAGAGCAACGGGATATGAGGCATGTGGGCCATAAAAAACAGCTCTGGGATTTTTTTTTAATAAGAAAGCCCCTTTAAGTAGGGAACTTTGGATGGACAGCCCTGCTGAGAGCAAAAGGATTACACAAAAGATAAGGGGGTCAGTGGGTCAAGGGATAGCACATCTGACTGTGAGTCAGTTTATTGTTAGTCCAAATCCTACCTGTTTCAACATTTTTCCAGGCTTTTTGTTTAATTTCTTAACAGATCCATTCCTATGTAGCTCAGCAACACATGTACTAATATTGGAATGATAATGGGAACATTGAATTGGCCCCTGCTCTGAAGGATGACACGTACATTTGTAAAGCATTCACTATTTTTAGCACATGACGGGACAGAAACTTTGTTAATTTGCAAGTCTTTATTTTTTAATTCATCTTTATTGATGAAGATTGAAATTGTATGTTCATAGGGGCTGACGCCTGGGCAGCGGCAGGCAATTTGGAGAACAGAAATATTATTCATACATATTAAACAACAACACAATACATTTTGCGCCAAATTCAACACTAATGCCTCAGGAGCCTTTTACTTGTGAGTCCTAGTGACTGAATGAACAGCCCCGTCCCCTTCAATTTCTTGACTTGTACTTTTAGAAGTGGCACGGTTCCCATTCGACCAAATTCAGTATTATCACTTTCCCCATTGTTGTGCACGCCAGCGTAAACTGCTTTAAGGTGCTATTTGCAAACATCGCTCTGAACTACAGCTTTATTTGCTTCTAGGCCTTTATCTTTAATTGGGGCTGAGCAGTGTACTCTGGATTTGGCTGCTTTTAGTTGGTTGATTTCTTTTTTGATTTCTGTAACCTTCAAAGAGTCCCATTGTGAAATACCATTGTCAGAATATGCTACAGTGCATGAAAACTTAAAATAAATGGTTGTGAGAGGGAGAGGGAGAGGGGGAGGGAGGGGGCGGGGGGAGAAAGAGAGCGGGCGGGAGGGAGGAAGGAGGGAGGGAAGGAGGAAGGGAGAGAGAGAGACAGAGAGAGAGGAAACAAAGAAAATATGGTATTCGGGGGTTGGGGGGCTATGTTTTTACATGGAAAAGATTTTAGGCTTTTAATCAAGTGGAAATGGCTCTGCCTGTTGATGCTTTGTTGAGTTGCTTGGAACATGCAAGGAAGGAGACCTGAAGCACTCCCAACCAGGTTGCATGTCTCCAAGTTACTGAAATCCCACAGACCTCCTCCCTGTGCCACAAAGTTCTGGGCACTGAGCTCTGTAGTTCCCCACAAGTCGCAAAGCACCCCAGATTTACTTTCTCAAAGTTGCTAGTGACTGCTACCCCACCTCGACCACTATATTTTCCCCAGATACTTGCTACTGTGGAGTAAGCAGGGCTAATAAAGAGGGAGAGGGGGTTTGCCTATGCAAATCATCTGCCAGGATCCTACCTGGCAGGTCATTCCATCTTACCAGCTGACACCTGGGCAGCGGCAGGTAATTTGGAGAACAGACATATACGGACAGGCCACAAAGCAAAGGTTGGGCCGTTGATTGAGGATCCCTTTAGCCATGCCTCCCTAAGTTACCGAGGTCCAGAAAAATTCCACCCTCAGCTCTCATAGAGAGGTCCTTGGCCGATCGTGGCCGATCAGGGGAGTAAAGGGTCGGGGGTGACTGCACACTGCCTCACCTTTTCACTGCTTTCTACAGTGGTAATGCTTTTGCAGAAGGGGCCAGTACAAGTGATTTTGTTCTGCGCTGTGGGAAAGTGGTTAATGTCAGTGGATAAATGTCAAACTACTTGCGCTGTTCAACACACATACATGCAGAGAAATAATGTTATGTTTTTTGGGGAAGATCTAGAGGGTCCTGCTGATGATTTATTAAACTGTCTGCTACTCTTTCTTTTACATAGAGTCTTCCCTGCCCAGGAATGTTTAAGGCATATTGTATGTCCCTCCCTTACAATGAAAACTCTGTTGAAAGCACAGAGGTACATAGGAATGGATCTGTTAAGAAATGAAACAAAAAGCCTGGAAAATGTCGAACCAGGTAGTATTTGGACTTACAAAAGACGGACTCACAGTCAAATGTGCTATCCGTTGACCCACTGACCCCCTTACCTTTTGTGTAATACTTTTGCTCTCAGTAGGGTTGTCCAAAGTTCTCTTCTTAAAGCGGCTTTCTTATAAAAAATCCTAGACCTGCTTTTTGTGGCACACATGCCTCATATCCCGTTGCTCTTGATAAACTCACATCATCTCCCCCCAATACAAGCTGTAAAAGATTTCCAGGCCTTATCCGAGCAAACTAGACGTGGGTCGAAGGTTCAGCAATCCTTAAATCAGCAGTAAAGTTAACATTGAAATCAGCCTCAGAATCTCTTCAAGGATGGTCCAACATCTATTGCTTACAGGGCTCAATCGGACAGCTTCTGGCACTGATGCCTTAAGCCACTTCCTGTTGTTGCCTTGTCCTTGATACAGCCATGGGCCCACATACACTCAGTGGTACAGAGTTTTTCTCATGTCTATGGGTCTATTGTGATGCTCTCAGGCTTGCATCACCCAGCCATTGTGATGGGGAGGGGTGTCATTTTGCAAGCACCCTGGAGCATGAATCTGTATATCTTCAAATATAATTGGCATTAAACCAAACCCTTTAGGACCAGATCAATACAGCAGCAAAGAATGCTTATTCATTGTTGTTTCCCTCTTCATTTCATACCACCCGATATTTAAATGGTGTTTGGACTTTCTACCCTCTGACATAAGGACATTTGGTATGGCAAACCTTTGACTAGATGTCCTAATCAATGGTTTGATTGACTCTCCCTTTGCACTTGCTTCAGCAACACATGTACTAATATTGGAATGATAATGTGAACATTAAATTGTCCCCTGCTCTAAAGGATGACACGCACATTCGTAAAGCATTCACTATTTTTGGCACATGACAGGACAGAAACTTTCTTAATTTGCAAGTCTTTATTTTTTAATACATGTTTTTTTAATGAAGATTGAAATTGTATGTTCATACATATTACACGACAACACAATACATTTTGCGCCAAATTCAACACTCATGCCTCAGGAGCCTTTTACTTGTGAGTCCTATTGACTGAATGAACAGCCCCCTCTCCTTCAATTTCTTGACTTGTACTTTTAGAAGTGGCAAGCTTCTTTTGTTTTTTTATCCCATTTTACCAAACTCCGTTTTATCAGTTTCCACCTTGTTGTGCACTCCAGCGTAAACTGCGTTAAGGTGCTATTTGCAAACATTGTTCTGAACTACAGCTTTACTTGCTTCTAGGCCTTAATCTTTAATTGGGGCTGAGCAGTGTACTCTGGCTTTGGCTGCTTTTAGTTGGTTGGTTTCTTTTTTGATTTCTGTAACTTTCAAAGAGTCCCATTGTGAAATACCGTTGTCAGAATGTGCTACAGTGCATGAAAACTTAAAATAAATGGTTGTGAGAGGGAGAGGGGGAGGGAGGGGGCGGGGGGAGAAAGAGAGCGGGCGGGAGGGGGAAGGTTAAGGAGGGAGGGAGAGAGAGAGAGAGAGAGAGAGAGAGAGAGAGAGAGAGAGAGAGAGAGAGAAAAAACAAAGAAAATATGGTATTCGGGGGGGCTATGTTTTTACATGGAAAAGATTTTAGGCTTTTAATCAAGTGGAAAGAGGCTCTGTGGCTGGTATCTCAGCCTGTTGATGCTTTGTTGAGTTGCTTGGAACATGCAACAAAGGTGACCTGAAGCACTCCCGACCAGGTTGCATGTCTCTAATTTACTGAAATCCCACAGACCTCCTCCGTGTGCCACAAAGTACCTGAGCTCTGCAGTTGTTCCCCACAAGTCGCCAAGCTCCCCAGATTTACTTTCTCAGAGTTGCTAGTTACTGCTACCCCACCTCGACCACTATATTTTCCCCAGATACTTGCTACTGTGCAGAAAGCAGGGCTAAGAGAGAGGGAGAAGGGGTGTGCCTATGCAAATCATCTGCCAGGATCATTCCTGGGAGGTCATTCCATCCCACCAAATGACACCCGAGCAGCGGCACATAATTTGGAGAACAGAAATATTCGGACAGGCCACAAAGCAAAGGCTGGGCCGTTGATTGAGGAACCCTTTAGCCATGTCTCCCTAAGTTACCGAGGTCCAGAAAAATTCCACCCTCAGCTCTCATAGAGAGGTCCTTGGCCGATCGTGGCCGATCAGGGCCGTGAAGGGTCGGGGTGACTGCACACTGCCTCACCTTTTCACTGCTTTCTACAGCGGTAATGCTTTTGCAGAAGGGACCTGTACAAGTGATTTTATTCTGCGCTGTGGGAAAGTGACATTTAACCACTGGCATTAAGCAAACGACTTGCGCTGCTCAACGCACATACATGCAGAGAAATCATTTCATGTTTTTTGGGGAAGGTCTAGAGGGTCCTGCTGATTATTTATGAAGCTGTACGCTACTCTTGCTTTTACAGAGAGTCTTCCCTGCCCAGGAATGTTTAAGGCATACTGTATATCCCTCCCTTACAATGAAAACTCTGTTAAAAGCACAGAGGTACATAGGAATGGATCTGTTAAGAAATGAAACGAAAAACCTGGACAAAATGTCGAAACGGGTAGGATTTGGACTTAGCACATCTGACTGTGAGTCAGTTAATTGTATCTCTTCACCCACTGACCCCCTTTCCTTTTGTGTAATCCTTTTGCTCTCAATAGGATTTTCCAAAGTGGCTTTCATATAAAAGATCATAGACCTGCATTTTGTGGCACACAAGCCTCATATCCCGTTGCTCTTTATAAATTCACATCATCTCCCACCAATACAAGCTGTAAAAGATTTTCAGGGCTTAGCCAAGCAAACTAGACTTGGGTCGAAGGTTAAGCAATCCTTAAATCAGCAGCAGAGTTAACATTGAAATCAGCCTCAGAATCTCTTAAGGGATGGTCCAACATCTGTTGCTTGCAGCACGCAATGGGGCAGCCTGGGTGCTGACAGCTTAAGCCAGCTCCTGTTCTTGCCTTGTCCTTGATCCAGCCATGGGCCCACATGCACTCAGAGGAATAGAGTGTTTCTCGTGTCTATGGGTCTGCCGTGATGCTCTCACGCTTGCATCACCCAGCCTTCGTGATGGGGAGGGTGTGTCAATTTGCAAGCACCCTGCAGCATGAATCTGTTTATCTTTAAATATAATTGCCATTAAACCAAACCCTTTAGGACCGGATCAATACGGCAGAAAAAGAATGCTGATGTATTGCTGTTTGCCTCTTAATTTCATACCATCCAACATATAAATGGTGTTTGGTCAATGATTTGCCATATCAAATGTCCTTATGTCACAGGCAGAAAGTTCAGAGGTCCTAATCAATGGTTTGGTTGGCTCTCCCTTTGCGCTTGCCTTAAGGCGCCAGCACCAGAGGCTGCCCGATTGCGCCCTGAAAGCAACCAATGTTGACCCATCCTTTAAGAGATTCTGAGGCTGATTTCAATGTTATTTTTGCTGCTGATTTAACGATTGCTCAACCTTCGACCCACGTCTAGTTTCCTTGGCTATGCCCTTGACATCTTTTACAGCTTGCATTGGTGGGAGATGATGTGAGTTTATCGAGAGCAACGGGATATGAGGCATGTGGGCCATAAAAAACAGCTCTGGGATTTTTTTTTAATAAGAAAGCCCCTTTAAGTAGGGAACTTTGGATGGACAGCCCTGCTGAGAGCAAAAGGATTACACAAAAGATAAGGGGGTCAGTGGGTCAAGGGATAGCACATCTGACTGTGAGTCAGTTTATTGTTAGTCCAAATCCTACCTGTTTCAACATTTTTCCAGGCTTTTTGTTTAATTTCTTAACAGATCCATTCCTATGCAGCTCAGCAACACATGTACTAATATTGGAATGATAATGGGAACATTGAATTGGCCCCTGCTCTGAAGGATGACACGTACATTTGTAAAGCATTCACTATTTTTAGCACATGACGGGACAGAAACTTTGTTAATTTGCAAGTCTTTATTTTTTAATTCATCTTTATTGATGAAGATTGAAATTGTATGTTCATAGGGGCTGACGCCTGGGCAGCGGCAGGCAATTTGGAGAACAGAAATATTATTCATACATATTAAACAACAACACAATACATTTTGCGCCAAATTCAACACTAATGCCTCAGGAGCCTTTTACTTGTGAGTCCTAGTGACTGAATGAACAGCCCCGTCCCCTTCAATTTCTTGACTTGTACTTTTAGAAGTGGCACGGTTCCCATTCGACCAAATTCAGTATTATCACTTTCCCCATTGTTGTGCACGCCAGCGTAAACTGCTTTAAGGTGCTATTTGCAAACATCGCTCTGAACTACAGCTTTATTTGCTTCTAGGCCTTTATCTTTAATTGGGGCTGAGCAGTGTACTCTGGATTTGGCTGCTTTTAGTTGGTTGATTTCTTTTTTGATTTCTGTAACCTTCAAAGAGTCCCATTGTGAAATACCATTGTCAGAATATGCTACAGTGCATGAAAACTTAAAATAAATGGTTGTGAGAGGGAGAGGGAGAGGGGGAGGGAGGGGGCGGGGGGAGAAAGAGAGCGGGCGGGAGGGAGGAAGGAGGGAGGGAAGGAGGAAGGGAGAGAAAGAGAGAGACAGAGAGAGAGGAAACAAAGAAAATATGGTATTCGGGGGTTGGGGGGCTATGTTTTTACATGGAAAAGATTTTAGGCTTTTAATCAAGTGGAAATGGCTCTGCCTGTTGATGCTTTGTTGAGTTGCTTGGAACATGCAAGGAAGGAGACCTGAAGCACTCCCAACCAGGTTGCATGTCTCCAAGTTACTGAAATCCCACAGACCTCCTCCCTGTGCCACAAAGTTCTGGGCACTGAGCTCTGTAGTTCCCCACAAGTCGCAAAGCACCCCAGATTTACTTTCTCAAAGTTGCTAGTGACTGCTACCCCACCTCGACCACTATATTTTCCCCAGATACTTGCTACTGTGGAGTAAGCAGGGCTAATAAAGAGGGAGAGGGGGTTTGCCTATGCAAATCATCTGCCAGGATCCTACCTGGCAGGTCATTCCATCTTACCAGCTGACACCTGGGCAGCGGCAGGTAATTTGGAGAACAGACATATACGGACAGGCCACAAAGCAAAGGTTGGGCCGTTGATTGAGGATCCCTTTAGCCATGCCTCCCTAAGTTACCGAGGTCCAGAAAAATTCCACCCTCAGCTCTCATAGAGAGGTCCTTGGCCGATCGTGGCCGATCAGGGGAGTAAAGGGTCGGGGGTGACTGCACACTGCCTCACCTTTTCACTGCTTTCTACAGTGGTAATGCTTTTGCAGAAGGGGCCAGTACAAGTGATTTTGTTCTGCGCTGTGGGAAAGTGGTTAATGTCAGTGGATAAATGTCAAACTACTTGCGCTGTTCAACACACATACATGCAGAGAAATAATGTTATGTTTTTTGGGGAAGATCTAGAGGGTCCTGCTGATGATTTATTAAACTGTCTGCTACTCTTTCTTTTACATAGAGTCTTCCCTGCCCAGGAATGTTTAAGGCATATTGTATGTCCCTCCCTTACAATGAAAACTCTGTTGAAAGCACAGAGGTACATAGGAATGGATCTGTTAAGAAATGAAACAAAAAGCCTGGAAAATGTCGAACCAGGTAGTATTTGGACTTACAAAAGACGGACTCACAGTCAAATGTGCTATCCGTTGACCCACTGACCCCCTTACCTTTTGTGTAATACTTTTGCTCTCAGTAGGGTTGTCCAAAGTTCTCTTCTTAAAGCGGCTTTCTTATAAAAAATCCTAGACCTGCTTTTTGTGGCACACATGCCTCATATCCCGTTGCTCTTGATAAACTCACATCATCTCCCCCCAATACAAGCTGTAAAAGATTTCCAGGCCTTATCCGAGCAAACTAGACGTGGGTCGAAGGTTCAGCAATCCTTAAATCAGCAGTAAAGTTAACATTGAAATCAGCCTCAGAATCTCTTCAAGGATGGTCCAACATCTATTGCTTACAGGGCTCAATCGGACAGCTTCTGGCACTGATGCCTTAAGCCACTTCCTGTTGTTGCCTTGTCCTTGATACAGCCATGGGCCCACATACACTCAGTGGTACAGAGTTTTTCTCATGTCTATGGGTCTATTGTGATGCTCTCAGGCTTGCATCACCCAGCCATTGTGATGGGGAGGGGTGTCATTTTGCAAGCACCCTGGAGCATGAATCTGTATATCTTCAAATATAATTGGCATTAAACCAAACCCTTTAGGACCAGATCAATACAGCAGCAAAGAATGCTTATTCATTGTTGTTTCCCTCTTCATTTCATACCACCCGATATTTAAATGGTGTTTGGACTTTCTACCCTCTGACATAAGGACATTTGGTATGGCAAACCTTTGACTAGATGTCCTAATCAATGGTTTGATTGACTCTCCCTTTGCACTTGCTTCAGCAACACATGTACTAATATTGGAATGATAATGTGAACATTAAATTGTCCCCTGCTCTAAAGGATGACACGCACATTCGTAAAGCATTCACTATTTTTGGCACATGACAGGACAGAAACTTTCTTAATTTGCAAGTCTTTATTTTTTAATACATGTTTTTTTAATGAAGATTGAAATTGTATGTTCATACATATTACACGACAACACAATACATTTTGCGCCAAATTCAACACTCATGCCTCAGGAGCCTTTTACTTGTGAGTCCTATTGACTGAATGAACAGCCCCCTCTCCTTCAATTTCTTGACTTGTACTTTTAGAAGTGGCACGCTTCTTTTGTTTTTTTATCCCATTTTACCAAACTCAGTTTTATCAGTTTCCACCTTGTTGTGCACTCCAGCGTAAACTGCTTTAAGGTGCTATTTGCAAACATTGTTCTGAACTACAGCTTTACTTGCTTCTAGGCCTTAATCTTTAATTGGGGCTGAGCAGTGTACTCTGGCTTTGGCTGCTTTTAGTTGGTTGGTTTCTTTTTTGATTTCTGTAACTTTCAAAGAGTCCCATTGTGAAATACCGTTGTCAGAATGTGCTACAGTGCATGAAAACTTAAAATAAATGGTTGTGAGAGGGAGAGGGGGAGGGAGGGGGCGGGGGGAGAAAGAGAGCGGGCGGGAGGGGGAAGGTTAAGGAGGGAGGGAGAGAGAGAGAGAGAGAGAGAGAGAGAGAGAGAGAGAGAGAGAGAGAGAGAGAGAGAGAGAGAGAGAGAGAGAGAGAGAGAGAGAGAGAGAGAGAGAGAGAGAAAACAAAGAAAATATGGTATTCGGGGGGGCTATGTTTTTACATGGAAAAGATTTTAGGCTTTTAATCAAGTGGAAAGAGGCTCTGTGGCTGGTATCTCAGCCTGTTGATGCTTTGTTGAGTTGCTTGGAACATGCAACAAAGGTGACCTGAAGCACTCCCGACCAGGTTGCATGTCTCTAATTTACTGAAATCCCACAGACCTCCTCCGTGTGCCACAAAGTACCTGAGCTCTGCAGTTGTTCCCCACAAGTCGCCAAGCTCCCCAGATTTACTTTCTCAGAGTTGCTAGTTACTGCTACCCCACCTCGACCACTATATTTTCCCCAGATACTTGCTACTGTGCAGAAAGCAGGGCTAAGAGAGAGGGAGAAGGGGTGTGCCTATGCAAATCATCTGCCAGGATCATTCCTGGGAGGTCATTCCATCCCACCAAATGACACCCGAGCAGCGGCACATAATTTGGAGAACAGAAATATTCGGACAGGCCACAAAGCAAAGGCTGGGCCGTTGATTGAGGAACCCTTTAGCCATGTCTCCCTAAGTTACCGAGGTCCAGAAAAATTCCACCCTCAGCTCTCATAGAGAGGTCCTTGGCCGATCGTGGCCGATCAGGGCCGTGAAGGGTCGGGGTGACTGCACACTGCCTCACCTTTTCACTGCTTTCTACAGCGGTAATGCTTTTGCAGAAGGGACCTGTACAAGTGATTTTATTCTGCGCTGTGGGAAAGTGACATTTAACCACTGGCATTAAGCAAACGACTTGCGCTGCTCAACGCACATACATGCAGAGAAATCATTTCATGTTTTTTGGGGAAGGTCTAGAGGGTCCTGCTGATTATTTATGAAGCTGTACGCTACTCTTGCTTTTACAGAGAGTCTTCCCTGCCCAGGAATGTTTAAGGCATACTGTATATCCCTCCCTTACAATGAAAACTCTGTTAAAAGCACAGAGGTACATAGGAATGGATCTGTTAAGAAATGAAACGAAAAACCTGGACAAAATGTCGAAACGGGTAGGATTTGGACTTAGCACATCTGACTGTGAGTCAGTTAATTGTATCTCTTCACCCACTGACCCCCTTTCCTTTTGTGTAATCCTTTTGCTCTCAATAGGATTTTCCAAAGTGGCTTTCATATAAAAGATCATAGACCTGCATTTTGTGGCACACAAGCCTCATATCCCGTTGCTCTTTATAAATTCACATCATCTCCCACCAATACAAGCTGTAAAAGATTTTCAGGGCTTAGCCAAGCAAACTAGACTTGGGTCGAAGGTTAAGCAATCCTTAAATCAGCAGCAGAGTTAACATTGAAATCAGCCTCAGAATCTCTTAAGGGATGGTCCAACATCTGTTGCTTGCAGCACGCAATGGGGCAGCCTGGGTGCTGACAGCTTAAGCCAGCTCCTGTTCTTGCCTTGTCCTTGATCCAGCCATGGGCCCACATGCACTCAGAGGAATAGAGTGTTTCTCGTGTCTATGGGTCTGCCGTGATGCTCTCACGCTTGCATCACCCAGCCTTCGTGATGGGGAGGGTGTGTCAATTTGCAAGCACCCTGCAGCATGAATCTGTTTATCTTTAAATATAATTGCCATTAAACCAAACCCTTTAGGACCGGATCAATACGGCAGAAAAAGAATGCTGATGTATTGCTGTTTGCCTCTTAATTTCATACCATCCAACATATAAATGGTGTTTGGTCAATGATTTGCCATATCAAATGTCCTTATGTCACAGGCAGAAAGTTCAGAGGTCCTAATCAATGGTTTGGTTGGCTCTCCCTTTGCGCTTGCCTTAAGGCGCCAGCACCAGAGGCTGCCCGATTGCGCCCTGAAAGCAACCAATGTTGACCCATCCTTTAAGAGATTCTGAGGCTGATTTCAATGTTATTTTTGCTGCTGATTTAACGATTGCTCAACCTTCGACCCACGTCTAGTTTCCTTGGCTATGCCCTTGACATCTTTTACAGCTTGCATTGGTGGGAGATGATGTGAGTTTATCGAGAGCAACGGGATATGAGGCATGTGGGCCATAAAAAACAGCTCTGGGATTTTTTTTTAATAAGAAAGCCCCTTTAAGTAGGGAACTTTGGATGGACAGCCCTGCTGAGAGCAAAAGGATTACACAAAAGATAAGGGGGTCAGTGGGTCAAGGGATAGCACATCTGACTGTGAGTCAGTTTATTGTTAGTCCAAATCCTACCTGTTTCAACATTTTTCCAGGCTTTTTGTTTAATTTCTTAACAGATCCATTCCTATGTAGCTCAGCAACACATGTACTAATATTGGAATGATAATGGGAACATTGAATTGGCCCCTGCTCTGAAGGATGACACGTACATTTGTAAAGCATTCACTATTTTTAGCACATGACGGGACAGAAACTTTGTTAATTTGCAAGTCTTTATTTTTTAATTCATCTTTATTGATGAAGATTGAAATTGTATGTTCATAGGGGCTGACGCCTGGGCAGCGGCAGGCAATTTGGAGAACAGAAATATTATTCATACATATTAAACAACAACACAATACATTTTGCGCCAAATTCAACACTAATGCCTCAGGAGCCTTTTACTTGTGAGTCCTAGTGACTGAATGAACAGCCCCGTCCCCTTCAATTTCTTGACTTGTACTTTTAGAAGTGGCACGGTTCCCATTCGACCAAATTCAGTATTATCACTTTCCCCATTGTTGTGCACGCCAGCGTAAACTGCTTTAAGGTGCTATTTGCAAACATCGCTCTGAACTACAGCTTTATTTGTTTCTAGGCCTTTATCTTTAATTGGGGCTGAGCAGTGTACTCTGGATTTGGCTGCTTTTAGTTGGTTGATTTCTTTTTTGATTTCTGTAACCTTCAAAGAGTCCCATTGTGAAATACCATTGTCAGAATATGCTACAGTGCATGAAAACTTAAAATAAATGGTTGTGAGAGGGAGAGGGAGAGGGGGAGGGAGGGGGCGGGGGGAGAAAGAGAGCGGGCGGGAGGGAGGAAGGAGGGAGGGAAGGAGGAAGGGAGAGAGAGAGACAGAGAGAGAGGAAACAAAGAAAATATGGTATTCGGGGGTTGGGGGGCTATGTTTTTACATGGAAAAGATTTTAGGCTTTTAATCAAGTGGAAATGGCTCTGCCTGTTGATGCTTTGTTGAGTTGCTTGGAACATGCAAGGAAGGAGACCTGAAGCACTCCCAACCAGATTGCATGTCTCCAAGTTACTGAAATCCCACAGACCTCCTCCCTGTGCCACAAAGTTCTGGGCACTGAGCTCTGTAGTTCCCCACAAGTCGCAAAGCACCCCAGATTTACTTTCTCAAAGTTGCTAGTGACTGCTACCCCACCTCGACCACTATATTTTCCCCAGATACTTGCTACTGTGGAGTAAGCAGGGCTAATAAAGAGGGAGAGGGGGTTTGCCTATGCAAATCATCTGCCAGGATCCTACCTGGCAGGTCATTCCATCTTACCAGCTGACACCTGGGCAGCGGCAGGTAATTTGGAGAACAGACATATACGGACAGGCCACAAAGCAAAGGTTGGGCCGTTGATTGAGGATCCCTTTAGCCATGCCTCCCTAAGTTACCGAGGTCCAGAAAAATTCCACCCTCAGCTCTCATAGAGAGGTCCTTGGCCGATCGTGGCCGATCAGGGGAGTAAAGGGTCGGGGGTGACTGCACACTGCCTCACCTTTTCACTGCTTTCTACAGTGGTAATGCTTTTGCAGAAGGGGCCAGTACAAGTGATTTTGTTCTGCGCTGTGGGAAAGTGGTTAATGTCAGTGGATAAATGTCAAACTACTTGCGCTGTTCAACACACATACATGCAGAGAAATAATGTTATGTTTTTTGGGGAAGATCTAGAGGGTCCTGCTGATGATTTATTAAACTGTCTGCTACTCTTTCTTTTACATAGAGTCTTCCCTGCCCAGGAATGTTTAAGGCATATTGTATGTCCCTCCCTTACAATGAAAACTCTGTTGAAAGCACAGAGGTACATAGGAATGGATCTGTTAAGAAATGAAACAAAAAGCCTGGAAAATGTCGAACCAGGTAGTATTTGGACTTACAAAAGACGGACTCACAGTCAAATGTGCTATCCGTTGACCCACTGACCCCCTTACCTTTTGTGTAATACTTTTGCTCTCAGTAGGGTTGTCCAAAGTTCTCTTCTTAAAGCGGCTTTCTTATAAAAAATCCTAGACCTGCTTTTTGTGGCACACATGCCTCATATCCCGTTGCTCTTGATAAACTCACATAATCTCCCCCCAATACAAGCTGTAAAAGATTTGCAGGCCTTATCCGAGCAAACTAGACGTGGGTCGAAGGTTCAGCAATCCTTAAATCAGCAGTAAAGTTAACATTGAAATCAGCCTCAGAATCTCTTCAAGGATGGTCCAACATCTATTGCTTACAGGGCTCAATCGGACAGCTTCTGGCACTGATGCCTTAAGCCACTTCCTGTTGTTGCCTTGTCCTTGATACAGCCATGGGCCCACATACACTCAGTGGTACAGAGTTTTTCTCATGTCTATGGGTCTATTGTGATGCTCTCAGGCTTGCATCACCCAGCCATTGTGATGGGGAGGGGTGTCATTTTGCAAGCACCCTGGAGCATGAATCTGTATATCTTCAAACATAATTGGCATTAAACCAAACCCTTTAGGACCAGATCAATACAGCAGCAAAGAATGCTTATTCATTGTTGTTTCCCTCTTCATTTCATACCACCCGATATTTAAATGGTGTTTGGACTTTCTACCCTCTGACATAAGGACATTTGGTATGGCAAACCTTTGACTAGATGTCCTAATCAATGGTTTGATTGACTCTCCCTTTGCACTTGCTTCAGCAACACATGTACTAATATTGGAATGATAATGTGAACATTAAATTGTCCCCTGCTCTAAAGGATGACACGCACATTCGTAAAGCATTCACTATTTTTGGCACATGACAGGACAGAAACTTTCTTAATTTGCAAGTCTTTATTTTTTAATACATGTTTTTTTAATGAAGATTGAAATTGTATGTTCATACATATTACACGACAACACAATACATTTTGCGCCAAATTCAACACTCATGCCTCAGGAGCCTTTTACTTGTGAGTCCTATTGACTGAATGAACAGCCCCCTCTCCTTCAATTTCTTGACTTGTACTTTTAGAAGTGGCACGCTTCTTTTGTTTTTTTATCCCATTTTACCAAACTCCGTTTTATCAGTTTCCACCTTGTTGTGCACTCCAGCGTAAACTGCTTTAAGGTGCTATTTGCAAACATTGTTCTGAACTACAGCTTTACTTGCTTCTAGGCCTTAATCTTTAATTGGGGCTGAGCAGTGTACTCTGGCTTTGGCTGCTTTTAGTTGGTTGGTTTCTTTTTTGATTTCTGTAACTTTCAAAGAGTCCCATTGTGCAATACCGTTGTCAGAATGTGCTACAGTGCATGAAAACTTAAAATAAATGGTTGTGAGAGGGAGAGGGGGAGGGAGGGGGCGGGGGGAGAAAGAGAGCGGGCGGGAGGGGGAAGGTTAAGGAGGGAGGGAGAGAGAGAGAGAGAGAGAGAGAGAGAGAGAGAGAGAGAGAGAGAGAGAGAGAGAGAGAGAGAGAGAGAGAGAGAGAGAGAGAGAAAACAAAGAAAATATGGTATTCGGGGGGGCTATGTTTTTACATGGAAAAGATTTTAGGCTTTTAATCAAGTGGAAAGAGGCTCTGTGGCTGGTATCTCAGCCTGTTGATGCTTTGTTGAGTTGCTTGGAACATGCAACAAAGGTGACCTGAAGCACTCCCGACCAGGTTGCATGTCTCTAATTTACTGAAATCCCACAGACCTCCTCCGTGTGCCACAAAGTACCTGAGCTCTGCAGTTGTTCCCCACAAGTCGCCAAGCTCCCCAGATTTACTTTCTCAGAGTTGCTAGTTACTGCTACCCCACCTCGACCACTATATTTTCCCCAGATACTTGCTACTGTGCAGAAAGCAGGGCTAAGAGAGAGGGAGAAGGGGTGTGCCTATGCAAATCATCTGCCAGGATCATTCCTGGGAGGTCATTCCATCCCACCAAATGACACCCGAGCAGCGGCACATAATTTGGAGAACAGAAATATTCGGACAGGCCACAAAGCAAAGGCTGGGCCGTTGATTGAGGAACCCTTTAGCCATGTATCCCTAAGTTACCGAGGTCCAGAAAAATTCCACCCTCAGCTCTCATAGAGAGGTCCTTGGCCGATCGTGGCCGATCAGGGCCGTGAAGGGTCGGGGTGACTGCACACTGCCTCACCTTTTCACTGCTTTCTACAGCGGTAATGCTTTTGCAGAAGGGACCTGTACAAGTGATTTTATTCTGCGCTGTGGGAAAGTGACATTTAACCATTGGCATTAAGCAAACGACTTGCGCTGCTCAACGCACATACATGCAGAGAAATAATGTTATGTTTTTTGGGGAAGATCTAGAGGGTCCTGCTGATGATTTATTAAACTGTCTGCTACTCTTTCTTTTACATAGAGTCTTCCCTGCCCAGGAATGTTTAAGGCATATTGTATGTCCCTCCCTTACAATGAAAACTCTGTTGAAAGCACAGAGGTACATAGGAATGGATCTGTTAAGAAATGAAACAAAAAGCCTGGAAAATGTCGAACCAGGTAGTATTTGGACTTACAAAAGACGGACTCACAGTCAAATGTGCTATCCGTTGACCCACTGACCCCCTTACCTTTTGTGTAATACTTTTGCTCTCAGTAGGGTTGTCCAAAGTTCTCTTCTTAAAGCGGCTTTCTTATAAAAAATCCTAGACCTGCTTTTTGTGGCACACATGCCTCATATCCCGTTGCTCTTGATAAACTCACATCATCTCCCCCCAATACAAGCTGTAAAAGATTTCCAGGCCTTATCCGAGCAAACTAGACGTGGGTCGAAGGTTCAGCAATCCTTAAATCAGCAGTAAAGTTAACATTGAAATCAGCCTCAGAATCTCTTCAAGGATGGTCCAACATCTATTGCTTACAGGGCTCAATCGGACAGCTTCTGGCACTGATGCCTTAAGCCACTTCCTGTTGTTGCCTTGTCCTTGATACAGCCATGGGCCCACATACACTCAGTGGTACAGAGTTTTTCTCATGTCTATGGGTCTATTGTGATGCTCTCAGGCTTGCATCACCCAGCCATTGTGATGGGGAGGGGTGTCATTTTGCAAGCACCCTGGAGCATGAATCTGTATATCTTCAAATATAATTGGCATTAAACCAAACCCTTTAGGACCAGATCAATACAGCAGCAAAGAATGCTTATTCATTGTTGTTTCCCTCTTCATTTCATACCACCCGATATTTAAATGGTGTTTGGACTTTCTACCCTCTGACATAAGGACATTTGGTATGGCAAACCTTTGACTAGATGTCCTAATCAATGGTTTGATTGACTCTCCCTTTGCACTTGCTTCAGCAACACATGTACTAATATTGGAATGATAATGTGAACATTAAATTGTCCCCTGCTCTAAAGGATGACACGCACATTCGTAAAGCATTCACTATTTTTGGCACATGACAGGACAGAAACTTTCTTAATTTGCAAGTCTTTATTTTTTAATACATGTTTTTTTAATGAAGATTGAAATTGTATGTTCATACATATTACACGACAACACACTACATTTTGCGCCAAATTCAACACTCATGCCTCAGGAGCCTTTTACTTGTGAGTCCTATTGACTGAATGAACAGCCCCCTCTCCTTCAATTTCTTGACTTGTACTTTTAGAAGTGGCAAGCTTCTTTTGTTTTTTTATCCCATTTTACCAAACTCCGTTTTATCAGTTTCCACCTTGTTGTGCACTCCAGCGTAAACTGCTTTAAGGTGCTATTTGCAAACATTGTTCTGAACTACAGCTTTACTTGCTTCTAGGCCTTAATCTTTAATTGGGGCTGAGCAGTGTACTCTGGCTTTGGCTGCTTTTAGTTGGTTGGTTTCTTTTTTGATTTCTGTAACTTTCAAAGAGTCCCATTGTGAAATACCGTTGTCAGAATGTGCTACAGTGCATGAAAACTTAAAATAAATGGTTGTGAGAGGGAGAGGGGGAGGGAGGGGGCGGGGGGAGAAAGAGAGCGGGCGGGAGGGGGGAAGGTTAAGGAGGGAGAGAGAGAGAGAGAGAGAGAGAGAGAGAGAGAGAGAGAAAAAACAAAGAAAATATGGTATTCGGGGGGGCTATGTTTTTACATGGAAAAGATTTTAGGCTTTTAATCAAGTGGAAAGAGGCTCTGTGGCTGGTATCTCAGCCTGTTGATGCTTTGTTGAGTTGCTTGGAACATGCAACAAAGGTGACCTGAAGCACTCCCGACCAGGTTGCATGTCTCTAATTTACTGAAATCCCACAGACCTCCTCCGTGTGCCACAAAGTACCTGAGCTCTGCAGTTGTTCCCCACAAGTCGCCAAGCTCCCCAGATTTACTTTCTCAGAGTTGCTAGTTACTGCTACCCCACCTCGACCACTATATTTTCCCCAGATACTTGCTACTGTGCAGAAAGCAGGGCTAAGAGAGAGGGAGAAGGGGTGTGCCTATGCAAATCATCTGCCAGGATCATTCCTGGGAGGTCATTCCATCCCACCAAATGACACCCGAGCAGCGGCACATAATTTGGAGAACAGAAATATTCGGACAGGCCACAAAGCAAAGGCTGGGCCGTTGATTGAGGAACCCTTTAGCCATGTCTCCCTAAGTTACCGAGGTCCAGAAAAATTCCACCCTCAGCTCTCATAGAGAGGTCCTTGGCCGATCGTGGCCGATCAGGGCCGTGAAGGGTCGGGGTGACTGCACACTGCCTCACCTTTTCACTGCTTTCTACAGCGGTAATGCTTTTGCAGAAGGGACCTGTACAAGTGATTTTATTCTGCGCTGTGGGAAAGTGACATTTAACCACTGGCATTAAGCAAACGACTTGCGCTGCTCAACGCACATACATGCAGAGAAATCATTTCATGTTTTTTGGGGAAGGTCTAGAGGGTCCTGCTGATTATTTATGAAGCTGTACGCTACTCTTGCTTTTACAGAGAGTCTTCCCTGCCCAGGAATGTTTAAGGCATACTGTATATCCCTCCCTTACAATGAAAACTCTGTTAAAAGCACAGAGGTACATAGGAATGGATCTGTTAAGAAATGAAACGAAAAACCTGGACAAAATGTCGAAACGGGTAGGATTTGGACTTAGCACATCTGACTGTGAGTCAGTTAATTGTATCTCTTCACCCACTGACCCCCTTTCCTTTTGTGTAATCCTTTTGCTCTCAATAGGATTTTCCAAAGTGGCTTTCATATAAAAGATCATAGACCTGCATTTTGTGGCACACAAGCCTCATATCCCGTTGCTCTTTATAAATTCACATCATCTCCCACCAATACAAGCTGTAAAAGATTTTCAGGGCTTAGCCAAGCAAACTAGACTTGGGTCGAAGGTTAAGCAATCCTTAAATCAGCAGCAGAGTTAACATTGAAATCAGCCTCAGAATCTCTTAAGGGATGGTCCAACATCTGTTGCTTGCAGCACGCAATGGGGCAGCCTGGGTGCTGACAGCTTAAGCCAGCTCCTGTTCTTGCCTTGTCCTTGATCCAGCCATGGGCCCACATGCACTCAGAGGAATAGAGTGTTTCTCGTGTCTATGGGTCTGCCGTGATGCTCTCACGCTTGCATCACCCAGCCTTCGTGATGGGGAGGGTGTGTCAATTTGCAAGCACCCTGCAGCATGAATCTGTTTATCTTTAAATATAATTGCCATTAAACCAAACCCTTTAGGACCGGATCAATACGGCAGAAAAAGAATGCTGATGTATTGCTGTTTGCCTCTTAATTTCATACCATCCAACATATAAATGGTGTTTGGTCAATGATTTGCCATATCAAATGTCCTTATGTCACAGGCAGAAAGTTCAGAGGTCCTAATCAATGGTTTGGTTGGCTCTCCCTTTGCGCTTGCCTTAAGGCGCCAGCACCAGAGGCTGCCCGATTGCGCCCTGAAAGCAACCAATGTTGACCCATCCTTTAAGAGATTCTGAGGCTGATTTCAATGTTATTTTTGCTGCTGATTTAACGATTGCTCAACCTTCGACCCACGTCTAGTTTCCTTGGCTATGCCCTTGACATCTTTTACAGCTTGCATTGGTGGGAGATGATGTGAGTTTATCGAGAGCAACGGGATATGAGGCATGTGGGCCATAAAAAACAGCTCTGGGATTTTTTTTTAATAAGAAAGCCCCTTTAAGTAGGGAACTTTGGATGGACAGCCCTGCTGAGAGCAAAAGGATTACACAAAAGATAAGGGGGTCAGTGGGTCAAGGGATAGCACATCTGACTGTGAGTCAGTTTATTGTTAGTCCAAATCCTACCTGTTTCAACATTTTTCCAGGCTTTTTGTTTAATTTCTTAACAGATCCATTCCTATGTAGCTCAGCAACACATGTACTAATATTGGAATGATAATGGGAACATTGAATTGGCCCCTGCTCTGAAGGATGACACGTACATTTGTAAAGCATTCACTATTTTTAGCACATGACGGGACAGAAACTTTGTTAATTTGCAAGTCTTTATTTTTTAATTCATCTTTATTGATGAAGATTGAAATTGTATGTTCATAGGGGCTGACGCCTGGGCAGCGGCAGGCAATTTGGAGAACAGAAATATTATTCATACATATTAAACAACAACACAATACATTTTGCGCCAAATTCAACACTAATGCCTCAGGAGCCTTTTACTTGTGAGTCCTAGTGACTGAATGAACAGCCCCGTCCCCTTCAATTTCTTGACTTGTACTTTTAGAAGTGGCACGGTTCCCATTCGACCAAATTCAGTATTATCACTTTCCCCATTGTTGTGCACGCCAGCGTAAACTGCTTTAAGGTGCTATTTGCAAACATCGCTCTGAACTACAGCTTTATTTGCTTCTAGGCCTTTATCTTTAATTGGGGCTGAGCAGTGTACTCTGGATTTGGCTGCTTTTAGTTGGTTGATTTCTTTTTTGATTTCTGTAACCTTCAAAGAGTCCCATTGTGAAATACCATTGTCAGAATATGCTACAGTGCATGAAAACTTAAAATAAATGGTTGTGAGAGGGAGAGGGAGAGGGGGAGGGAGGGGGCGGGGGGAGAAAGAGAGCGGGCGGGAGGGAGGAAGGAGGGAGGGAAGGAGGAAGGGAGAGAGAGAGACAGAGAGAGAGGAAACAAAGAAAATATGGTATTCGGGGGTTGGGGGGCTATGTTTTTACATGGAAAAGATTTTAGGCTTTTAATCAAGTGGAAATGGCTCTGCCTGTTGATGCTTTGTTGAGTTGCTTGGAACATGCAAGGAAGGAGACCTGAAGCACTCCCAACCAGGTTGCATGTCTCCAAGTTACTGAAATCCCACAGACCTCCTCCCTGTGCCACAAAGTTCTGGGCACTGAGCTCTGTAGTTCCCCACAAGTCGCAAAGCACCCCAGATTTACTTTCTCAAAGTTGCTAGTGACTGCTACCCCACCTCGACCACTATATTTTCCCCAGATACTTGCTACTGTGGAGTAAGCAGGGCTAATAAAGAGGGAGAGGGGGTTTGCCTATGCAAATCATCTGCCAGGATCCTACCTGGCAGGTCATTCCATCTTACCAGCTGACACCTGGGCAGCGGCAGGTAATTTGGAGAACAGACATATACGGACAGGCCACAAAGCAAAGGTTGGGCCGTTGATTGAGGATCCCTTTAGCCATGCCTCCCTAAGTTACCGAGGTCCAGAAAAATTCCACCCTCAGCTCTCATAGAGAGGTCCTTGGCCGATCGTGGCCGATCAGGGGAGTAAAGGGTCGGGGGTGACTGCACACTGCCTCACCTTTTCACTGCTTTCTACAGTGGTAATGCTTTTGCAGAAGGGGCCAGTACAAGTGATTTTGTTCTGCGCTGTGGGAAAGTGGTTAATGTCAGTGGATAAATGTCAAACTACTTGCGCTGTTCAACACACATACATGCAGAGAAATAATGTTATGTTTTTTGGGGAAGATCTAGAGGGTCCTGCTGATGATTTATTAAACTGTCTGCTACTCTTTCTTTTACATAGAGTCTTCCCTGCCCAGGAATGTTTAAGGCATATTGTATGTCCCTCCCTTACAATGAAAACTCTGTTGAAAGCACAGAGGTACATAGGAATGGATCTGTTAAGAAATGAAACAAAAAGCCTGGAAAATGTCGAACCAGGTAGTATTTGGACTTACAAAAGACGGACTCACAGTCAAATGTGCTATCCGTTGACCCACTGACCCCCTTACCTTTTGTGTAATACTTTTGCTCTCAGTAGGGTTGTCCAAAGTTCTCTTCTTAAAGCGGCTTTCTTATAAAAAATCCTAGACCTGCTTTTTGTGGCACACATGCCTCATATCCCGTTGCTCTTGATAAACTCACATCATCTCCCCCCAATACAAGCTGTAAAAGATTTCCAGGCCTTATCCGAGCAAACTAGACGTGGGTCGAAGGTTCAGCAATCCTTAAATCAGCAGTAAAGTTAACATTGAAATCAGCCTCAGAATCTCTTCAAGGATGGTCCAACATCTATTGCTTACAGGGCTCAATCGGACAGCTTCTGGCACTGATGCCTTAAGCCACTTCCTGTTGTTGCCTTGTCCTTGATACAGCCATGGGCCCACATACACTCAGTGGTACAGAGTTTTTCTCATGTCTATGGGTCTATTGTGATGCTCTCAGGCTTGCATCACCCAGCCATTGTGATGGGGAGGGGTGTCATTTTGCAAGCACCCTGGAGCATGAATCTGTATATCTTCAAATATAATTGGCATTAAACCAAACCCTTTAGGACCAGATCAATACAGCAGCAAAGAATGCTTATTCATTGTTGTTTCCCTCTTCATTTCATACCACCCGATATTTAAATGGTGTTTGGACTTTCTACCCTCTGACATAAGGACATTTGGTATGGCAAACCTTTGACTAGATGTCCTAATCAATGGTTTGATTGACTCTCCCTTTGCACTTGCTTCAGCAACACATGTACTAATATTGGAATGATAATGTGAACATTAAATTGTCCCCTGCTCTAAAGGATGACACGCACATTCGTAAAGCATTCACTATTTTTGGCACATGACAGGACAGAAACTTTCTTAATTTGCAAGTCTTTATTTTTTAATACATGTTTTTTTAATGAAGATTGAAATTGTATGTTCATACATATTACACGACAACACAATACATTTTGCGCCAAATTCAACACTCATGCCTCAGGAGCCTTTTACTTGTGAGTCCTATTGACTGAATGAACAGCCCCCTCTCCTTCAATTTCTTGACTTGTACTTTTAGAAGTGGCAAGCTTCTTTTGTTTTTTTATCCCATTTTACCAAACTCCGTTTTATCAGTTTCCACCTTGTTGTGCACTCCAGCGTAAACTGCGTTAAGGTGCTATTTGCAAACATTGTTCTGAACTACAGCTTTACTTGCTTCTAGGCCTTAATCTTTAATTGGGGCTGAGCAGTGTACTCTGGCTTTGGCTGCTTTTAGTTGGTTGGTTTCTTTTTTGATTTCTGTAACTTTCAAAGAGTCCCATTGTGAAATACCGTTGTCAGAATGTGCTACAGTGCATGAAAACTTAAAATAAATGGTTGTGAGAGGGAGAGGGGGAGGGAGGGGGCGGGGGGAGAAAGAGAGCGGGCGGGAGGGGGAAGGTTAAGGAGGGAGGGAGAGAGAGAGAGAGAGAGAGAGAGAGAGAGAGAGAGAGAGAGAAAAAACAAAGAAAATATGGTATTCGGGGGGGCTATGTTTTTACATGGAAAAGATTTTAGGCTTTTAATCAAGTGGAAAGAGGCTCTGTGGCTGGTATCTCAGCCTGTTGATGCTTTGTTGAGTTGCTTGGAACATGCAACAAAGGTGACCTGAAGCACTCCCGACCAGGTTGCATGTCTCTAATTTACTGAAATCCCACAGACCTCCTCCGTGTGCCACAAAGTACCTGAGCTCTGCAGTTGTTCCCCACAAGTCGCCAAGCTCCCCAGATTTACTTTCTCAGAGTTGCTAGTTACTGCTACCCCACCTCGACCACTATATTTTCCCCAGATACTTGCTACTGTGCAGAAAGCAGGGCTAAGAGAGAGGGAGAAGGGGTGTGCCTATGCAAATCATCTGCCAGGATCATTCCTGGGAGGTCATTCCATCCCACCAAATGACACCCGAGCAGCGGCACATAATTTGGAGAACAGAAATATTCGGACAGGCCACAAAGCAAAGGCTGGGCCGTTGATTGAGGAACCCTTTAGCCATGTATCCCTAAGTTACCGAGGTCCAGAAAAATTCCACCCTCAGCTCTCATAGAGAGGTCCTTGGCCGATCGTGGCCGATCAGGGCCGTGAAGGGTCGGGGTGACTGCACACTGCCTCACCTTTTCACTGCTTTCTACAGCGGTAATGCTTTTGCAGAAGGGACCTGTACAAGTGATTTTATTCTGCGCTGTGGGAAAGTGACATTTAACCACTGGCATTAAGCAAACGACTTGCGCTGCTCAACGCACATACATGCAGAGAAATAATGTTATGTTTTTTGGGGAAGATCTAGAGGGTCCTGCTGATGATTTATTAAACTGTCTGCTACTCTTTCTTTTACATAGAGTCTTCCCTGCCCAGGAATGTTTAAGGCATATTGTATGTCCCTCCCTTACAATGAAAACTCTGTTGAAAGCACAGAGGTACATAGGAATGGATCTGTTAAGAAATGAAACAAAAAGCCTGGAAAATGTCGAACCAGGTAGTATTTGGACTTACAAAAGACGGACTCACAGTCAAATGTGCTATCCGTTGACCCACTGACCCCCTTACCTTTTGTGTAATACTTTTGCTCTCAGTAGGGTTGTCCAAAGTTCTCTTCTTAAAGCGGCTTTCTTATAAAAAATCCTAGACCTGCTTTTTGTGGCACACATGCCTCATATCCCGTTGCTCTTGATAAACTCACATCATCTCCCCCCAATACAAGCTGTAAAAGATTTCCAGGCCTTATCCGAGCAAACTAGACGTGGGTCGAAGGTTCAGCAATCCTTAAATCAGCAGTAAAGTTAACATTGAAATCAGCCTCAGAATCTCTTCAAGGATGGTCCAACATCTATTGCTTACAGGGCTCAATCGGACAGCTTCTGGCACTGATGCCTTAAGCCACTTCCTGTTGTTGCCTTGTCCTTGATACAGCCATGGGCCCACATACACTCAGTGGTACAGAGTTTTTCTCATGTCTATGGGTCTATTGTGATGCTCTCAGGCTTGCATCACCCAGCCATTGTGATGGGGAGGGGTGTCATTTTGCAAGCACCCTGGAGCATGAATCTGTATATCTTCAAATATAATTGGCATTAAACCAAACCCTTTAGGACCAGATCAATACAGCAGCAAAGAATGCTTATTCATTGTTGTTTCCCTCTTCATTTCATACCACCCGATATTTAAATGGTGTTTGGACTTTCTACCCTCTGACATAAGGACATTTGGTATGGCAAACCTTTGACTAGATGTCCTAATCAATGGTTTGATTGACTCTCCCTTTGCACTTGCTTCAGCAACACATGTACTAATATTGGAATGATAATGTGAACATTAAATTGTCCCCTGCTCTAAAGGATGACACGCACATTCGTAAAGCATTCACTATTTTTGGCACATGACAGGACAGAAACTTTCTTAATTTGCAAGTCTTTATTTTTTAATACATGTTTTTTTAATGAAGATTGAAATTGTATGTTCATACATATTACACGACAACACAATACATTTTGCGCCAAATTCAACACTCATGCCTCAGGAGCCTTTTACTTGTGAGTCCTATTGACTGAATGAACAGCCCCCTCTCCTTCAATTTCTTGACTTGTACTTTTAGAAGTGGCAAGCTTCTTTTGTTTTTTTATCCCATTTTACCAAACTCCGTTTTATCAGTTTCCACCTTGTTGTGCACTCCAGCGTAAACTGCGTTAAGGTGCTATTTGCAAACATTGTTCTGAACTACAGCTTTACTTGCTTCTAGGCCTTAATCTTTAATTGGGGCTGAGCAGTGTACTCTGGCTTTGGCTGCTTTTAGTTGGTTGGTTTCTTTTTTGATTTCTGTAACTTTCAAAGAGTCCCATTGTGAAATACCGTTGTCAGAATGTGCTACAGTGCATGAAAACTTAAAATAAATGGTTGTGAGAGGGAGAGGGGGAGGGAGGGGGCGGGGGGAGAAAGAGAGCGGGCGGGAGGGGGAAGGTTAAGGAGGGAGGGAGAGAGAGAGAGAGAGAGAGAGAGAGAGAGAGAGAGAGAGAGAAAAAACAAAGAAAATATGGTATTCGGGGGGGCTATGTTTTTACATGGAAAAGATTTTAGGCTTTTAATCAAGTGGAAAGAGGCTCTGTGGCTGGTATCTCAGCCTGTTGATGCTTTGTTGAGTTGCTTGGAACATGCAACAAAGGTGACCTGAAGCACTCCCGACCAGGTTGCATGTCTCTAATTTACTGAAATCCCACAGACCTCCTCCGTGTGCCACAAAGTACCTGAGCTCTGCAGTTGTTCCCCACAAGTCGCCAAGCTCCCCAGATTTACTTTCTCAGAGTTGCTAGTTACTGCTACCCCACCTCGACCACTATATTTTCCCCAGATACTTGCTACTGTGCAGAAAGCAGGGCTAAGAGAGAGGGAGAAGGGGTGTGCCTATGCAAATCATCTGCCAGGATCATTCCTGGGAGGTCATTCCATCCCACCAAATGACACCCGAGCAGCGGCACATAATTTGGAGAACAGAAATATTCGGACAGGCCACAAAGCAAAGGCTGGGCCGTTGATTGAGGAACCCTTTAGCCATGTCTCCCTAAGTTACCGAGGTCCAGAAAAATTCCACCCTCAGCTCTCATAGAGAGGTCCTTGGCCGATCGTGGCCGATCAGGGCCGTGAAGGGTCGGGGTGACTGCACACTGCCTCACCTTTTCACTGCTTTCTACAGCGGTAATGCTTTTGCAGAAGGGACCTGTACAAGTGATTTTATTCTGCGCTGTGGGAAAGTGACATTTAACCACTGGCATTAAGCAAACGACTTGCGCTGCTCAACGCACATACATGCAGAGAAATCATTTCATGTTTTTTGGGGAAGGTCTAGAGGGTCCTGCTGATTATTTATGAAGCTGTACGCTACTCTTGCTTTTACAGAGAGTCTTCCCTGCCCAGGAATGTTTAAGGCATACTGTATATCCCTCCCTTACAATGAAAACTCTGTTAAAAGCACAGAGGTACATAGGAATGGATCTGTTAAGAAATGAAACGAAAAACCTGGACAAAATGTCGAAACGGGTAGGATTTGGACTTAGCACATCTGACTGTGAGTCAGTTAATTGTATCTCTTCACCCACTGACCCCCTTTCCTTTTGTGTAATCCTTTTGCTCTCAATAGGATTTTCCAAAGTGGCTTTCATATAAAAGATCATAGACCTGCATTTTGTGGCACACAAGCCTCATATCCCGTTGCTCTTTATAAATTCACATCATCTCCCACCAATACAAGCTGTAAAAGATTTTCAGGGCTTAGCCAAGCAAACTAGACTTGGGTCGAAGGTTAAGCAATCCTTAAATCAGCAGCAGAGTTAACATTGAAATCAGCCTCAGAATCTCTTAAGGGATGGTCCAACATCTGTTGCTTGCAGCACGCAATGGGGCAGCCTGGGTGCTGACAGCTTAAGCCAGCTCCTGTTCTTGCCTTGTCCTTGATCCAGCCATGGGCCCACATGCACTCAGAGGAATAGAGTGTTTCTCGTGTCTATGGGTCTGCCGTGATGCTCTCACGCTTGCATCACCCAGCCTTCGTGATGGGGAGGGTGTGTCAATTTGCAAGCACCCTGCAGCATGAATCTGTTTATCTTTAAATATAATTGCCATTAAACCAAACCCTTTAGGACCGGATCAATACGGCAGAAAAAGAATGCTGATGTATTGCTGTTTGCCTCTTAATTTCATACCATCCAACATATAAATGGTGTTTGGTCAATGATTTGCCATATCAAATGTCCTTATGTCACAGGCAGAAAGTTCAGAGGTCCTAATCAATGGTTTGGTTGGCTCTCCCTTTGCGCTTGCCTTAAGGCGCCAGCACCAGAGGCTGCCCGATTGCGCCCTGAAAGCAACCAATGTTGACCCATCCTTTAAGAGATTCTGAGGCTGATTTCAATGTTATTTTTGCTGCTGATTTAACGATTGCTCAACCTTCGACCCACGTCTAGTTTCCTTGGCTATGCCCTTGACATCTTTTACAGCTTGCATTGGTGGGAGATGATGTGAGTTTATCGAGAGCAACGGGATATGAGGCATGTGGGCCATAAAAAACAGCTCTGGGATTTTTTTTTAATAAGAAAGCCCCTTTAAGTAGGGAACTTTGGATGGACAGCCCTGCTGAGAGCAAAAGGATTACACAAAAGATAAGGGGGTCAGTGGGTCAAGGGATAGCACATCTGACTGTGAGTCAGTTTATTGTTAGTCCAAATCCTACCTGTTTCAACATTTTTCCAGGCTTTTTGTTTAATTTCTTAACAGATCCATTCCTATGTAGCTCAGCAACACATGTACTAATATTGGAATGATAATGGGAACATTGAATTGGCCCCTGCTCTGAAGGATGACACGTACATTTGTAAAGCATTCACTATTTTTAGCACATGACGGGACAGAAACTTTGTTAATTTGCAAGTCTTTATTTTTTAATTCATCTTTATTGATGAAGATTGAAATTGTATGTTCATAGGGGCTGACGCCTGGGCAGCGGCAGGCAATTTGGAGAACAGAAATATTATTCATACATATTAAACAACAACACAATACATTTTGCGCCAAATTCAACACTAATGCCTCAGGAGCCTTTTACTTGTGAGTCCTAGTGACTGAATGAACAGCCCCGTCCCCTTCAATTTCTTGACTTGTACTTTTAGAAGTGGCACGGTTCCCATTCGACCAAATTCAGTATTATCACTTTCCCCATTGTTGTGCACGCCAGCGTAAACTGCTTTAAGGTGCTATTTGCAAACATCGCTCTGAACTACAGCTTTATTTGCTTCTAGGCCTTTATCTTTAATTGGGGCTGAGCAGTGTACTCTGGATTTGGCTGCTTTTAGTTGGTTGATTTCTTTTTTGATTTCTGTAACCTTCAAAGAGTCCCATTGTGAAATACCATTGTCAGAATATGCTACAGTGCATGAAAACTTAAAATAAATGGTTGTGAGAGGGAGAGGGAGAGGGGGAGGGAGGGGGCGGGGGGAGAAAGAGAGCGGGCGGGAGGGAGGAAGGAGGGAGGGAAGGAGGAAGGGAGAGAGAGAGACAGAGAGAGAGGAAACAAAGAAAATATGGTATTCGGGGGTTGGGGGGCTATGTTTTTACATGGAAAAGATTTTAGGCTTTTAATCAAGTGGAAATGGCTCTGCCTGTTGATGCTTTGTTGAGTTGCTTGGAACATGCAAGGAAGGAGACCTGAAGCACTCCCAACCAGGTTGCATGTCTCCAAGTTACTGAAATCCCACAGACCTCCTCCCTGTGCCACAAAGTTCTGGGCACTGAGCTCTGTAGTTCCCCACAAGTCGCAAAGCACCCCAGATTTACTTTCTCAAAGTTGCTAGTGACTGCTACCCCACCTCGACCACTATATTTTCCCCAGATACTTGCTACTGTGGAGTAAGCAGGGCTAATAAAGAGGGAGAGGGGGTTTGCCTATGCAAATCATCTGCCAGGATCCTACCTGGCAGGTCATTCCATCTTACCAGCTGACACCTGGGCAGCGGCAGGTAATTTGGAGAACAGACATATACGGACAGGCCACAAAGCAAAGGTTGGGCCGTTGATTGAGGATCCCTTTAGCCATGCCTCCCTAAGTTACCGAGGTCCAGAAAAATTCCACCCTCAGCTCTCATAGAGAGGTCCTTGGCCGATCGTGGCCGATCAGGGGAGTAAAGGGTCGGGGGTGACTGCACACTGCCTCACCTTTTCACTGCTTTCTACAGTGGTAATGCTTTTGCAGAAGGGGCCAGTACAAGTGATTTTGTTCTGCGCTGTGGGAAAGTGGTTAATGTCAGTGGATAAATGTCAAACTACTTGCGCTGTTCAACACACATACATGCAGAGAAATAATGTTATGTTTTTTGGGGAAGATCTAGAGGGTCCTGCTGATGATTTATTAAACTGTCTGCTACTCTTTCTTTTACATAGAGTCTTCCCTGCCCAGGAATGTTTAAGGCATATTGTATGTCCCTCCCTTACAATGAAAACTCTGTTGAAAGCACAGAGGTACATAGGAATGGATCTGTTAAGAAATGAAACAAAAAGCCTGGAAAATGTCGAACCAGGTAGTATTTGGACTTACAAAAGACGGACTCACAGTCAAATGTGCTATCCGTTGACCCACTGACCCCCTTACCTTTTGTGTAATACTTTTGCTCTCAGTAGGGTTGTCCAAAGTTCTCTTCTTAAAGCGGCTTTCTTATAAAAAATCCTCGACCTGCTTTTTGTGGCACACATGCCTCATATCCCGTTGCTCTTGATAAACTCACATAATCTCCCCCCAATACAAGCTGTAAAAGATTTCCAGGCCTTATCCGAGCAAACTAGACGTGGGTCGAAGGTTCAGCAATCCTTAAATCAGCAGTAAAGTTAACATTGAAATCAGCCTCAGAATCTCTTCAAGGATGGTCCAACATCTATTGCTTACAGGGCTCAATCGGACAGCTTCTGGCACTGATGCCTTAAGCCACTTCCTGTTGTTGCCTTGTCCTTGATACAGCCATGGGCCCACATACACTCAGTGGTACAGAGTTTTTCTCATGTCTATGGGTCTATTGTGATGCTCTCAGGCTTGCATCACCCAGCCATTGTGATGGGGAGGGGTGTCATTTTGCAAGCACCCTGGAGCATGAATCTGTATATCTTCAAATATAATTGGCATTAAACCAAACCCTTTAGGACCAGATCAATACAGCAGCAAAGAATGCTTATTCATTGTTGTTTCCCTCTTCATTTCATACCACCCGATATTTAAATGGTGTTTGGACTTTCTACCCTCTGACATAAGGACATTTGGTATGGCAAACCTTTGACTAGATGTCCTAATCAATGGTTTGATTGACTCTCCCTTTGCACTTGCTTCAGCAACACATGTACTAATATTGGAATGATAATGTGAACATTAAATTGTCCCCTGCTCTAAAGGATGACACGCACATTCGTAAAGCATTCACTATTTTTGGCACATGACAGGACAGAAACTTTCTTAATTTGCAAGTCTTTATTTTTTAATACATGTTTTTTTAATGAAGATTGAAATTGTATGTTCATACATATTACACGACAACACAATACATTTTGCGCCAAATTCAACACTCATGCCTCAGGAGCCTTTTACTTGTGAGTCCTATTGACTGAATGAACAGCCCCCTCTCCTTCAATTTCTTGACTTGTACTTTTAGAAGTGGCAAGCTTCTTTTGTTTTTTTATCCCATTTTACCAAACTCCGTTTTATCAGTTTCCACCTTGTTGTGCACTCCAGCGTAAACTGCGTTAAGGTGCTATTTGCAAACATTGTTCTGAACTACAGCTTTACTTGCTTCTAGGCCTTAATCTTTAATTGGGGCTGAGCAGTGTACTCTGGCTTTGGCTGCTTTTAGTTGGTTGGTTTCTTTTTTGATTTCTGTAACTTTCAAAGAGTCCCATTGTGAAATACCGTTGTCAGAATGTGCTACAGTGCATGAAAACTTAAAATAAATGGTTGTGAGAGGGAGAGGGGGAGGGAGGGGGCGGGGGGAGAAAGAGAGCGGGCGGGAGGGGGAAGGTTAAGGAGGGAGGGAGAGAGAGAGAGAGAGAGAGAGAGAGAGAGAGAGAGAGAGAGAGAGAGAGAGAAAAAACAAAGAAAATATGGTATTCGGGGGGGCTATGTTTTTACATGGAAAAGATTTTAGGCTTTTAATCAAGTGGAAAGAGGCTCTGTGGCTGGTATCTCAGCCTGTTGATGCTTTGTTGAGTTGCTTGGAACATGCAACAAAGGTGACCTGAAGCACTCCCGACCAGGTTGCATGTCTCTAATTTACTGAAATCCCACAGACCTCCTCCGTGTGCCACAAAGTACCTGAGCTCTGCAGTTGTTCCCCACAAGTCGCCAAGCTCCCCAGATTTACTTTCTCAGAGTTGCTAGTTACTGCTACCCCACCTCGACCACTATATTTTCCCCAGATACTTGCTACTGTGCAGAAAGCAGGGCTAAGAGAGAGGGAGAAGGGGTGTGCCTATGCAAATCATCTGCCAGGATCATTCCTGGGAGGTCATTCCATCCCACCAAATGACACCCGAGCAGCGGCACATAATTTGGAGAACAGAAATATTCGGACAGGCCACAAAGCAAAGGCTGGGCCGTTGATTGAGGAACCCTTTAGCCATGTCTCCCTAAGTTACCGAGGTCCAGAAAAATTCCACCCTCAGCTCTCATAGAGAGGTCCTTGGCCGATCGTGGCCGATCAGGGCCGTGAAGGGTCGGGGTGACTGCACACTGCCTCACCTTTTCACTGCTTTCTACAGCGGTAATGCTTTTGCAGAAGGGACCTGTACAAGTGATTTTATTCTGCGCTGTGGGAAAGTGACATTTAACCACTGGCATTAAGCAAACGACTTGCGCTGCTCAACGCACATACATGCAGAGAAATCATTTCATGTTTTTTGGGGAAGGTCTAGAGGGTCCTGCTGATTATTTATGAAGCTGTACGCTACTCTTGCTTTTACAGAGAGTCTTCCCTGCCCAGGAATGTTTAAGGCATACTGTATATCCCTCCCTTACAATGAAAACTCTGTTAAAAGCACAGAGGTACATAGGAATGGATCTGTTAAGAAATGAAACGAAAAACCTGGACAAAATGTCGAAACGGGTAGGATTTGGACTTAGCACATCTGACTGTGAGTCAGTTAATTGTATCTCTTCACCCACTGACCCCCTTTCCTTTTGTGTAATCCTTTTGCTCTCAATAGGATTTTCCAAAGTGGCTTTCATATAAAAGATCATAGACCTGCATTTTGTGGCACACAAGCCTCATATCCCGTTGCTCTTTATAAATTCACATCATCTCCCACCAATACAAGCTGTAAAAGATTTTCAGGGCTTAGCCAAGCAAACTAGACTTGGGTCGAAGGTTAAGCAATCCTTAAATCAGCAGCAGAGTTAACATTGAAATCAGCCTCAGAATCTCTTAAGGGATGGTCCAACATCTGTTGCTTGCAGCACGCAATGGGGCAGCCTGGGTGCTGACAGCTTAAGCCAGCTCCTGTTCTTGCCTTGTCCTTGATCCAGCCATGGGCCCACATGCACTCAGAGGAATAGAGTGTTTCTCGTGTCTATGGGTCTGCCGTGATGCTCTCACGCTTGCATCACCCAGCCTTCGTGATGGGGAGGGTGTGTCAATTTGCAAGCACCCTGCAGCATGAATCTGTTTATCTTTAAATATAATTGCCATTAAACCAAACCCTTTAGGACCGGATCAATACGGCAGAAAAAGAATGCTGATGTATTGCTGTTTGCCTCTTAATTTCATACCATCCAACATATAAATGGTGTTTGGTCAATGATTTGCCATATCAAATGTCCTTATGTCACAGGCAGAAAGTTCAGAGGTCCTAATCAATGGTTTGGTTGGCTCTCCCTTTGCGCTTGCCTTAAGGCGCCAGCACCAGAGGCTGCCCGATTGCGCCCTGAAAGCAACCAATGTTGACCCATCCTTTAAGAGATTCTGAGGCTGATTTCAATGTTATTTTTGCTGCTGATTTAACGATTGCTCAACCTTCGACCCACGTCTAGTTTCCTTGGCTATGCCCTTGACATCTTTTACAGCTTGCATTGGTGGGAGATGATGTGAGTTTATCGAGAGCAACGGGATATGAGGCATGTGGGCCATAAAAAACAGCTCTGGGATTTTTTTTTAATAAGAAAGCCCCTTTAAGTAGGGAACTTTGGATGGACAGCCCTGCTGAGAGCAAAAGGATTACACAAAAGATAAGGGGGTCAGTGGGTCAAGGGATAGCACATCTGACTGTGAGTCAGTTTATTGTTAGTCCAAATCCTACCTGTTTCAACATTTTTCCAGGCTTTTTGTTTAATTTCTTAACAGATCCATTCCTATGTAGCTCAGCAACACATGTACTAATATTGGAATGATAATGGGAACATTGAATTGGCCCCTGCTCTGAAGGATGACACGTACATTTGTAAAGCATTCACTATTTTTAGCACATGACGGGACAGAAACTTTGTTAATTTGCAAGTCTTTATTTTTTAATTCATCTTTATTGATGAAGATTGAAATTGTATGTTCATAGGGGCTGACGCCTGGGCAGCGGCAGGCAATTTGGAGAACAGAAATATTATTCATACATATTAAACAACAACACAATACATTTTGCGCCAAATTCAACACTAATGCCTCAGGAGCCTTTTACTTGTGAGTCCTAGTGACTGAATGAACAGCCCCGTCCCCTTCAATTTCTTGACTTGTACTTTTAGAAGTGGCACGGTTCCCATTCGACCAAATTCAGTATTATCACTTTCCCCATTGTTGTGCACGCCAGCGTAAACTGCTTTAAGGTGCTATTTGCAAACATCGCTCTGAACTACAGCTTTATTTGCTTCTAGGCCTTTATCTTTAATTGGGGCTGAGCAGTGTACTCTGGATTTGGCTGCTTTTAGTTGGTTGATTTCTTTTTTGATTTCTGTAACCTTCAAAGAGTCCCATTGTGAAATACCATTGTCAGAATATGCTACAGTGCATGAAAACTTAAAATAAATGGTTGTGAGAGGGAGAGGGAGAGGGGGAGGGAGGGGGCGGGGGGAGAAAGAGAGCGGGCGGGAGGGAGGAAGGAGGGAGGGAAGGAGGAAGGGAGAGAGAGAGACAGAGAGAGAGGAAACAAAGAAAATATGGTATTCGGGGGTTGGGGGGCTATGTTTTTACATGGAAAAGATTTTAGGCTTTTAATCAAGTGGAAATGGCTCTGCCTGTTGATGCTTTGTTGAGTTGCTTGGAACATGCAAGGAAGGAGACCTGAAGCACTCCCAACCAGGTTGCATGTCTCCAAGTTACTGAAATCCCACAGACCTCCTCCCTGTGCCACAAAGTTCTGGGCACTGAGCTCTGTAGTTCCCCACAAGTCGCAAAGCACCCCAGATTTACTTTCTCAAAGTTGCTAGTGACTGCTACCCCACCTCGACCACTATATTTTCCCCAGATACTTGCTACTGTGGAGTAAGCAGGGCTAATAAAGAGGGAGAGGGGGTTTGCCTATGCAAATCATCTGCCAGGATCCTACCTGGCAGGTCATTCCATCTTACCAGCTGACACCTGGGCAGCGGCAGGTAATTTGGAGAACAGACATATACGGACAGGCCACAAAGCAAAGGTTGGGCCGTTGATTGAGGATCCCTTTAGCCATGCCTCCCTAAGTTACCGAGGTCCAGAAAAATTCCACCCTCAGCTCTCATAGAGAGGTCCTTGGCCGATCGTGGCCGATCAGGGGAGTAAAGGGTCGGGGGTGACTGCACACTGCCTCACCTTTTCACTGCTTTCTACAGTGGTAATGCTTTTGCAGAAGGGGCCAGTACAAGTGATTTTGTTCTGCGCTGTGGGAAAGTGGTTAATGTCAGTGGATAAATGTCAAACTACTTGCGCTGTTCAACACACATACATGCAGAGAAATAATGTTATGTTTTTTGGGGAAGATCTAGAGGGTCCTGCTGATGATTTATTAAACTGTCTGCTACTCTTTCTTTTACATAGAGTCTTCCCTGCCCAGGAATGTTTAAGGCATATTGTATGTCCCTCCCTTACAATGAAAACTCTGTTGAAAGCACAGAGGTACATAGGAATGGATCTGTTAAGAAATGAAACAAAAAGCCTGGAAAATGTCGAACCAGGTAGTATTTGGACTTACAAAAGACGGACTCACAGTCAAATGTGCTATCCGTTGACCCACTGACCCCCTTACCTTTTGTGTAATACTTTTGCTCTCAGTAGGGTTGTCCAAAGTTCTCTTCTTAAAGCGGCTTTCTTATAAAAAATCCTAGACCTGCTTTTTGTGGCACACATGCCTCATATCCCGTTGCTCTTGATAAACTCACATCATCTCCCCCCAATACAAGCTGTAAAAGATTTCCAGGCCTTATCCGAGCAAACTAGACGTGGGTCGAAGGTTCAGCAATCCTTAAATCAGCAGTAAAGTTAACATTGAAATCAGCCTCAGAATCTCTTCAAGGATGGTCCAACATCTATTGCTTACAGGGCTCAATCGGACAGCTTCTGGCACTGATGCCTTAAGCCACTTCCTGTTGTTGCCTTGTCCTTGATACAGCCATGGGCCCACATACACTCAGTGGTACAGAGTTTTTCTCATGTCTATGGGTCTATTGTGATGCTCTCAGGCTTGCATCACCCAGCCATTGTGATGGGGAGGGGTGTCATTTTGCAAGCACCCTGGAGCATGAATCTGTATATCTTCAAATATAATTGGCATTAAACCAAACCCTTTAGGACCAGATCAATACAGCAGCAAAGAATGCTTATTCATTGTTGTTTCCCTCTTCATTTCATACCACCCGATATTTAAATGGTGTTTGGACTTTCTACCCTCTGACATAAGGACATTTGGTATGGCAAACCTTTGACTAGATGTCCTAATCAATGGTTTGATTGACTCTCCCTTTGCACTTGCTTCAGCAACACATGTACTAATATTGGAATGATAATGTGAACATTAAATTGTCCCCTGCTCTAAAGGATGACACGCACATTCGTAAAGCATTCACTATTTTTGGCACATGACAGGACAGAAACTTTCTTAATTTGCAAGTCTTTATTTTTTAATACATGTTTTTTTAATGAAGATTGAAATTGTATGTTCATACATATTACACGACAACACAATACATTTTGCGCCAAATTCAACACTCATGCCTCAGGAGCCTTTTACTTGTGAGTCCTATTGACTGAATGAACAGCCCCCTCTCCTTCAATTTCTTGACTTGTACTTTTAGAAGTGGCAAGCTTCTTTTGTTTTTTTATCCCATTTTACCAAACTCCGTTTTATCAGTTTCCACCTTGTTGTGCACTCCAGCGTAAACTGCGTTAAGGTGCTATTTGCAAACATTGTTCTGAACTACAGCTTTACTTGCTTCTAGGCCTTAATCTTTAATTGGGGCTGAGCAGTGTACTCTGGCTTTGGCTGCTTTTAGTTGGTTGGTTTCTTTTTTGATTTCTGTAACTTTCAAAGAGTCCCATTGTGAAATACCGTTGTCAGAATGTGCTACAGTGCATGAAAACTTAAAATAAATGGTTGTGAGAGGGAGAGGGGGAGGGAGGGGGCGGGGGGAGAAAGAGAGCGGGCGGGAGGGGGAAGGTTAAGGAGGGAGGAGAGAGAGAGAGAGAGAGAGAGAGAGAGAGAGAGAGAGAGAGAGAGAGAGAGAAAAACAAAGAAAATATGGTATTCGGGGGGGCTATGTTTTTACATGGAAAAGATTTTAGGCTTTTAATCAAGTGGAAAGAGGCTCTGTGGCTGGTATCTCAGCCTGTTGATGCTTTGTTGAGTTGCTTGGAACATGCAACAAAGGTGACCTGAAGCACTCCCGACCAGGTTGCATGTCTCTAATTTACTGAAATCCCACAGACCTCCTCCGTGTGCCACAAAGTACCTGAGCTCTGCAGTTGTTCCCCACAAGTCGCCAAGCTCCCCAGATTTACTTTCTCAGAGTTGCTAGTTACTGCTACCCCACCTCGACCACTATATTTTCCCCAGATACTTGCTACTGTGCAGAAAGCAGGGCTAAGAGAGAGGGAGAAGGGGTGTGCCTATGCAAATCATCTGCCAGGATCATTCCTGGGAGGTCATTCCATCCCACCAAATGACACCCGAGCAGCGGCACATAATTTGGAGAACAGAAATATTCGGACAGGCCACAAAGCAAAGGCTGGGCCGTTGATTGAGGAACCCTTTAGCCATGTCTCCCTAAGTTACCGAGGTCCAGAAAAATTCCACCCTCAGCTCTCATAGAGAGGTCCTTGGCCGATCGTGGCCGATCAGGGCCGTGAAGGGTCGGGGTGACTGCACACTGCCTCACCTTTTCACTGCTTTCTACAGCGGTAATGCTTTTGCAGAAGGGACCTGTACAAGTGATTTTATTCTGCGCTGTGGGAAAGTGACATTTAACCACTGGCATTAAGCAAACGACTTGCGCTGCTCAACGCACATACATGCAGAGAAATCATTTCATGTTTTTTGGGGAAGGTCTAGAGGGTCCTGCTGATTATTTATGAAGCTGTACGCTACTCTTGCTTTTACAGAGAGTCTTCCCTGCCCAGGAATGTTTAAGGCATACTGTATATCCCTCCCTTACAATGAAAACTCTGTTAAAAGCACAGAGGTACATAGGAATGGATCTGTTAAGAAATGAAACGAAAAACCTGGACAAAATGTCGAAACGGGTAGGATTTGGACTTAGCACATCTGACTGTGAGTCAGTTAATTGTATCTCTTCACCCACTGACCCCCTTTCCTTTTGTGTAATCCTTTTGCTCTCAATAGGATTTTCCAAAGTGGCTTTCATATAAAAGATCATAGACCTGCATTTTGTGGCACACAAGCCTCATATCCCGTTGCTCTTTATAAATTCACATCATCTCCCACCAATACAAGCTGTAAAAGATTTTCAGGGCTTAGCCAAGCAAACTAGACTTGGGTCGAAGGTTAAGCAATCCTTAAATCAGCAGCAGAGTTAACATTGAAATCAGCCTCAGAATCTCTTAAGGGATGGTCCAACATCTGTTGCTTGCAGCACGCAATGGGGCAGCCTGGGTGCTGACAGCTTAAGCCAGCTCCTGTTCTTGCCTTGTCCTTGATCCAGCCATGGGCCCACATGCACTCAGAGGAATAGAGTGTTTCTCGTGTCTATGGGTCTGCCGTGATGCTCTCACGCTTGCATCACCCAGCCTTCGTGATGGGGAGGGTGTGTCAATTTGCAAGCACCCTGCAGCATGAATCTGTTTATCTTTAAATATAATTGCCATTAAACCAAACCCTTTAGGACCGGATCAATACGGCAGAAAAAGAATGCTGATGTATTGCTGTTTGCCTCTTAATTTCATACCATCCAACATATAAATGGTGTTTGGTCAATGATTTGCCATATCAAATGTCCTTATGTCACAGGCAGAAAGTTCAGAGGTCCTAATCAATGGTTTGGTTGGCTCTCCCTTTGCGCTTGCCTTAAGGCGCCAGCACCAGAGGCTGCCCGATTGCGCCCTGAAAGCAACCAATGTTGACCCATCCTTTAAGAGATTCTGAGGCTGATTTCAATGTTATTTTTGCTGCTGATTTAACGATTGCTCAACCTTCGACCCACGTCTAGTTTCCTTGGCTATGCCCTTGACATCTTTTACAGCTTGCATTGGTGGGAGATGATGTGAGTTTATCGAGAGCAACGGGATATGAGGCATGTGGGCCATAAAAAACAGCTCTGGGATTTTTTTTTAATAAGAAAGCCCCTTTAAGTAGGGAACTTTGGATGGACAGCCCTGCTGAGAGCAAAAGGATTACACAAAAGATAAGGGGGTCAGTGGGTCAAGGGATAGCACATCTGACTGTGAGTCAGTTTATTGTTAGTCCAAATCCTACCTGTTTCAACATTTTTCCAGGCTTTTTGTTTAATTTCTTAACAGATCCATTCCTATGTAGCTCAGCAACACATGTACTAATATTGGAATGATAATGGGAACATTGAATTGGCCCCTGCTCTGAAGGATGACACGTACATTTGTAAAGCATTCACTATTTTTAGCACATGACGGGACAGAAACTTTGTTAATTTGCAAGTCTTTATTTTTTAATTCATCTTTATTGATGAAGATTGAAATTGTATGTTCATAGGGGCTGACGCCTGGGCAGCGGCAGGCAATTTGGAGAACAGAAATATTATTCATACATATTAAACAACAACACAATACATTTTGCGCCAAATTCAACACTAATGCCTCAGGAGCCTTTTACTTGTGAGTCCTAGTGACTGAATGAACAGCCCCGTCCCCTTCAATTTCTTGACTTGTACTTTTAGAAGTGGCACGGTTCCCATTCGACCAAATTCAGTATTATCACTTTCCCCATTGTTGTGCACGCCAGCGTAAACTGCTTTAAGGTGCTATTTGCAAACATCGCTCTGAACTACAGCTTTATTTGCTTCTAGGCCTTTATCTTTAATTGGGGCTGAGCAGTGTACTCTGGATTTGGCTGCTTTTAGTTGGTTGATTTCTTTTTTGATTTCTGTAACCTTCAAAGAGTCCCATTGTGAAATACCATTGTCAGAATATGCTACAGTGCATGAAAACTTAAAATAAATGGTTGTGAGAGGGAGAGGGAGAGGGGGAGGGAGGGGGCGGGGGGAGAAAGAGAGCGGGCGGGAGGGAGGAAGGAGGGAGGGAAGGAGGAAGGGAGAGAGAGAGACAGAGAGAGAGGAAACAAAGAAAATATGGTATTCGGGGGTTGGGGGGCTATGTTTTTACATGGAAAAGATTTTAGGCTTTTAATCAAGTGGAAATGGCTCTGCCTGTTGATGCTTTGTTGAGTTGCTTGGAACATGCAAGGAAGGAGACCTGAAGCACTCCCAACCAGGTTGCATGTCTCCAAGTTACTGAAATCCCACAGACCTCCTCCCTGTGCCACAAAGTTCTGGGCACTGAGCTCTGTAGTTCCCCACAAGTCGCAAAGCACCCCAGATTTACTTTCTCAAAGTTGCTAGTGACTGCTACCCCACCTCGACCACTATATTTTCCCCAGATACTTGCTACTGTGGAGTAAGCAGGGCTAATAAAGAGGGAGAGGGGGTTTGCCTATGCAAATCATCTGCCAGGATCCTACCTGGCAGGTCATTCCATCTTACCAGCTGACACCTGGGCAGCGGCAGGTAATTTGGAGAACAGACATATACGGACAGGCCACAAAGCAAAGGTTGGGCCGTTGATTGAGGATCCCTTTAGCCATGCCTCCCTAAGTTACCGAGGTCCAGAAAAATTCCACCCTCAGCTCTCATAGAGAGGTCCTTGGCCGATCGTGGCCGATCAGGGGAGTAAAGGGTCGGGGGTGACTGCACACTGCCTCACCTTTTCACTGCTTTCTACAGTGGTAATGCTTTTGCAGAAGGGGCCAGTACAAGTGATTTTGTTCTGCGCTGTGGGAAAGTGGTTAATGTCAGTGGATAAATGTCAAACTACTTGCGCTGTTCAACACACATACATGCAGAGAAATAATGTTATGTTTTTTGGGGAAGATCTAGAGGGTCCTGCTGATGATTTATTAAACTGTCTGCTACTCTTTCTTTTACATAGAGTCTTCCCTGCCCAGGAATGTTTAAGGCATATTGTATGTCCCTCCCTTACAATGAAAACTCTGTTGAAAGCACAGAGGTACATAGGAATGGATCTGTTAAGAAATGAAACAAAAAGCCTGGAAAATGTCGAACCAGGTAGTATTTGGACTTACAAAAGACGGACTCACAGTCAAATGTGCTATCCGTTGACCCACTGACCCCCTTACCTTTTGTGTAATACTTTTGCTCTCAGTAGGGTTGTCCAAAGTTCTCTTCTTAAAGCGGCTTTCTTATAAAAAATCCTAGACCTGCTTTTTGTGGCACACATGCCTCATATCCCGTTGCTCTTGATAAACTCACATCATCTCCCCCCAATACAAGCTGTAAAAGATTTCCAGGCCTTATCCGAGCAAACTAGACGTGGGTCGAAGGTTCAGCAATCCTTAAATCAGCAGTAAAGTTAACATTGAAATCAGCCTCAGAATCTCTTCAAGGATGGTCCAACATCTATTGCTTACAGGGCTCAATCGGACAGCTTCTGGCACTGATGCCTTAAGCCACTTCCTGTTGTTGCCTTGTCCTTGATACAGCCATGGGCCCACATACACTCAGTGGTACAGAGTTTTTCTCATGTCTATGGGTCTATTGTGATGCTCTCAGGCTTGCATCACCCAGCCATTGTGATGGGGAGGGGTGTCATTTTGCAAGCACCCTGGAGCATGAATCTGTATATCTTCAAATATAATTGGCATTAAACCAAACCCTTTAGGACCAGATCAATACAGCAGCAAAGAATGCTTATTCATTGTTGTTTCCCTCTTCATTTCATACCACCCGATATTTAAATGGTGTTTGGACTTTCTACCCTCTGACATAAGGACATTTGGTATGGCAAACCTTTGACTAGATGTCCTAATCAATGGTTTGATTGACTCTCCCTTTGCACTTGCTTCAGCAACACATGTACTAATATTGGAATGATAATGTGAACATTAAATTGTCCCCTGCTCTAAAGGATGACACGCACATTCGTAAAGCATTCACTATTTTTGGCACATGACAGGACAGAAACTTTCTTAATTTGCAAGTCTTTATTTTTTAATACATGTTTTTTTAATGAAGATTGAAATTGTATGTTCATACATATTACACGACAACACAATACATTTTGCGCCAAATTCAACACTCATGCCTCAGGAGCCTTTTACTTGTGAGTCCTATTGACTGAATGAACAGCCCCCTCTCCTTCAATTTCTTGACTTGTACTTTTAGAAGTGGCAAGCTTCTTTTGTTTTTTTATCCCATTTTACCAAACTCCGTTTTATCAGTTTCCACCTTGTTGTGCACTCCAGCGTAAACTGCGTTAAGGTGCTATTTGCAAACATTGTTCTGAACTACAGCTTTACTTGCTTCTAGGCCTTAATCTTTAATTGGGGCTGAGCAGTGTACTCTGGCTTTGGCTGCTTTTAGTTGGTTGGTTTCTTTTTTGATTTCTGTAACTTTCAAAGAGTCCCATTGTGAAATACCGTTGTCAGAATGTGCTACAGTGCATGAAAACTTAAAATAAATGGTTGTGAGAGGGAGAGGGGGAGGGAGGGGGCGGGGGGAGAAAGAGAGCGGGCGGGAGGGGGAAGGTTAAGGAGGGAGGGAGAGAGAGAGAGAGAGAGAGAGAGAGAGAGAGAGAGAGAGAGAGAAAAAACAAAGAAAATATGGTATTCGGGGGGGCTATGTTTTTACATGGAAAAGATTTTAGGCTTTTAATCAAGTGGAAAGAGGCTCTGTGGCTGGTATCTCAGCCTGTTGATGCTTTGTTGAGTTGCTTGGAACATGCAACAAAGGTGACCTGAAGCACTCCCGACCAGGTTGCATGTCTCTAATTTACTGAAATCCCACAGACCTCCTCCGTGTGCCACAAAGTACCTGAGCTCTGCAGTTGTTCCCCACAAGTCGCCAAGCTCCCCAGATTTACTTTCTCAGAGTTGCTAGTTACTGCTACCCCACCTCGACCACTATATTTTCCCCAGATACTTGCTACTGTGCAGAAAGCAGGGCTAAGAGAGAGGGAGAAGGGGTGTGCCTATGCAAATCATCTGCCAGGATCATTCCTGGGAGGTCATTCCATCCCACCAAATGACACCCGAGCAGCGGCACATAATTTGGAGAACAGAAATATTCGGACAGGCCACAAAGCAAAGGCTGGGCCGTTGATTGAGGAACCCTTTAGCCATGTATCCCTAAGTTACCGAGGTCCAGAAAAATTCCACCCTCAGCTCTCATAGAGAGGTCCTTGGCCGATCGTGGCCGATCAGGGCCGTGAAGGGTCGGGGTGACTGCACACTGCCTCACCTTTTCACTGCTTTCTACAGCGGTAATGCTTTTGCAGAAGGGACCTGTACAAGTGATTTTATTCTGCGCTGTGGGAAAGTGACATTTAACCACTGGCATTAAGCAAACGACTTGCGCTGCTCAACGCACATACATGCAGAGAAATAATGTTATGTTTTTTGGGGAAGATCTAGAGGGTCCTGCTGATGATTTATTAAACTGTCTGCTACTCTTTCTTTTACATAGAGTCTTCCCTGCCCAGGAATGTTTAAGGCATATTGTATGTCCCTCCCTTACAATGAAAACTCTGTTGAAAGCACAGAGGTACATAGGAATGGATCTGTTAAGAAATGAAACAAAAAGCCTGGAAAATGTCGAACCAGGTAGTATTTGGACTTACAAAAGACGGACTCACAGTCAAATGTGCTATCCGTTGACCCACTGACCCCCTTACCTTTTGTGTAATACTTTTGCTCTCAGTAGGGTTGTCCAAAGTTCTCTTCTTAAAGCGGCTTTCTTATAAAAAATCCTAGACCTGCTTTTTGTGGCACACATGCCTCATATCCCGTTGCTCTTGATAAACTCACATCATCTCCCCCCAATACAAGCTGTAAAAGATTTCCAGGCCTTATCCGAGCAAACTAGACGTGGGTCGAAGGTTCAGCAATCCTTAAATCAGCAGTAAAGTTAACATTGAAATCAGCCTCAGAATCTCTTCAAGGATGGTCCAACATCTATTGCTTACAGGGCTCAATCGGACAGCTTCTGGCACTGATGCCTTAAGCCACTTCCTGTTGTTGCCTTGTCCTTGATACAGCCATGGGCCCACATACACTCAGTGGTACAGAGTTTTTCTCATGTCTATGGGTCTATTGTGATGCTCTCAGGCTTGCATCACCCAGCCATTGTGATGGGGAGGGGTGTCATTTTGCAAGCACCCTGGAGCATGAATCTGTATATCTTCAAATATAATTGGCATTAAACCAAACCCTTTAGGACCAGATCAATACAGCAGCAAAGAATGCTTATTCATTGTTGTTTCCCTCTTCATTTCATACCACCCGATATTTAAATGGTGTTTGGACTTTCTACCCTCTGACATAAGGACATTTGGTATGGCAAACCTTTGACTAGATGTCCTAATCAATGGTTTGATTGACTCTCCCTTTGCACTTGCTTCAGCAACACATGTACTAATATTGGAATGATAATGTGAACATTAAATTGTCCCCTGCTCTAAAGGATGACACGCACATTCGTAAAGCATTCACTATTTTTGGCACATGACAGGACAGAAACTTTCTTAATTTGCAAGTCTTTATTTTTTAATACATGTTTTTTTAATGAAGATTGAAATTGTATGTTCATACATATTACACGACAACACAATACATTTTGCGCCAAATTCAACACTCATGCCTCAGGAGCCTTTTACTTGTGAGTCCTATTGACTGAATGAACAGCCCCCTCTCCTTCAATTTCTTGACTTGTACTTTTAGAAGTGGCAAGCTTCTTTTGTTTTTTTATCCCATTTTACCAAACTCCGTTTTATCAGTTTCCACCTTGTTGTGCACTCCAGCGTAAACTGCGTTAAGGTGCTATTTGCAAACATTGTTCTGAACTACAGCTTTACTTGCTTCTAGGCCTTAATCTTTAATTGGGGCTGAGCAGTGTACTCTGGCTTTGGCTGCTTTTAGTTGGTTGGTTTCTTTTTTGATTTCTGTAACTTTCAAAGAGTCCCATTGTGAAATACCGTTGTCAGAATGTGCTACAGTGCATGAAAACTTAAAATAAATGGTTGTGAGAGGGAGAGGGGGAGGGAGGGGGCGGGGGGAGAAAGAGAGCGGGCGGGAGGGGGAAGGTTAAGGAGGGAGGGAGAGAGAGAGAGAGAGAGAGAGAGAGAGAGAGAGAGAGAGAGAAAAAACAAAGAAAATATGGTATTCGGGGGGGCTATGTTTTTACATGGAAAAGATTTTAGGCTTTTAATCAAGTGGAAAGAGGCTCTGTGGCTGGTATCTCAGCCTGTTGATGCTTTGTTGAGTTGCTTGGAACATGCAACAAAGGTGACCTGAAGCACTCCCGACCAGGTTGCATGTCTCTAATTTACTGAAATCCCACAGACCTCCTCCGTGTGCCACAAAGTACCTGAGCTCTGCAGTTGTTCCCCACAAGTCGCCAAGCTCCCCAGATTTACTTTCTCAGAGTTGCTAGTTACTGCTACCCCACCTCGACCACTATATTTTCCCCAGATACTTGCTACTGTGCAGAAAGCAGGGCTAAGAGAGAGGGAGAAGGGGTGTGCCTATGCAAATCATCTGCCAGGATCATTCCTGGGAGGTCATTCCATCCCACCAAATGACACCCGAGCAGCGGCACATAATTTGGAGAACAGAAATATTCGGACAGGCCACAAAGCAAAGGCTGGGCCGTTGATTGAGGAACCCTTTAGCCATGTCTCCCTAAGTTACCGAGGTCCAGAAAAATTCCACCCTCAGCTCTCATAGAGAGGTCCTTGGCCGATCGTGGCCGATCAGGGCCGTGAAGGGTCGGGGTGACTGCACACTGCCTCACCTTTTCACTGCTTTCTACAGCGGTAATGCTTTTGCAGAAGGGACCTGTACAAGTGATTTTATTCTGCGCTGTGGGAAAGTGACATTTAACCACTGGCATTAAGCAAACGACTTGCGCTGCTCAACGCACATACATGCAGAGAAATCATTTCATGTTTTTTGGGGAAGGTCTAGAGGGTCCTGCTGATTATTTATGAAGCTGTACGCTACTCTTGCTTTTACAGAGAGTCTTCCCTGCCCAGGAATGTTTAAGGCATACTGTATATCCCTCCCTTACAATGAAAACTCTGTTAAAAGCACAGAGGTACATAGGAATGGATCTGTTAAGAAATGAAACGAAAAACCTGGACAAAATGTCGAAACGGGTAGGATTTGGACTTAGCACATCTGACTGTGAGTCAGTTAATTGTATCTCTTCACCCACTGACCCCCTTTCCTTTTGTGTAATCCTTTTGCTCTCAATAGGATTTTCCAAAGTGGCTTTCATATAAAAGATCATAGACCTGCATTTTGTGGCACACAAGCCTCATATCCCGTTGCTCTTTATAAATTCACATCATCTCCCACCAATACAAGCTGTAAAAGATTTTCAGGGCTTAGCCAAGCAAACTAGACTTGGGTCGAAGGTTAAGCAATCCTTAAATCAGCAGCAGAGTTAACATTGAAATCAGCCTCAGAATCTCTTAAGGGATGGTCCAACATCTGTTGCTTGCAGCACGCAATGGGGCAGCCTGGGTGCTGACAGCTTAAGCCAGCTCCTGTTCTTGCCTTGTCCTTGATCCAGCCATGGGCCCACATGCACTCAGAGGAATAGAGTGTTTCTCGTGTCTATGGGTCTGCCGTGATGCTCTCACGCTTGCATCACCCAGCCTTCGTGATGGGGAGGGTGTGTCAATTTGCAAGCACCCTGCAGCATGAATCTGTTTATCTTTAAATATAATTGCCATTAAACCAAACCCTTTAGGACCGGATCAATACGGCAGAAAAAGAATGCTGATGTATTGCTGTTTGCCTCTTAATTTCATACCATCCAACATATAAATGGTGTTTGGTCAATGATTTGCCATATCAAATGTCCTTATGTCACAGGCAGAAAGTTCAGAGGTCCTAATCAATGGTTTGGTTGGCTCTCCCTTTGCGCTTGCCTTAAGGCGCCAGCACCAGAGGCTGCCCGATTGCGCCCTGAAAGCAACCAATGTTGACCCATCCTTTAAGAGATTCTGAGGCTGATTTCAATGTTATTTTTGCTGCTGATTTAACGATTGCTCAACCTTCGACCCACGTCTAGTTTCCTTGGCTATGCCCTTGACATCTTTTACAGCTTGCATTGGTGGGAGATGATGTGAGTTTATCGAGAGCAACGGGATATGAGGCATGTGGGCCATAAAAAACAGCTCTGGGATTTTTTTTTAATAAGAAAGCCCCTTTAAGTAGGGAACTTTGGATGGACAGCCCTGCTGAGAGCAAAAGGATTACACAAAAGATAAGGGGGTCAGTGGGTCAAGGGATAGCACATCTGACTGTGAGTCAGTTTATTGTTAGTCCAAATCCTACCTGTTTCAACATTTTTCCAGGCTTTTTGTTTAATTTCTTAACAGATCCATTCCTATGTAGCTCAGCAACACATGTACTAATATTGGAATGATAATGGGAACATTGAATTGGCCCCTGCTCTGAAGGATGACACGTACATTTGTAAAGCATTCACTATTTTTAGCACATGACGGGACAGAAACTTTGTTAATTTGCAAGTCTTTATTTTTTAATTCATCTTTATTGATGAAGATTGAAATTGTATGTTCATAGGGGCTGACGCCTGGGCAGCGGCAGGCAATTTGGAGAACAGAAATATTATTCATACATATTAAACAACAACACAATACATTTTGCGCCAAATTCAACACTAATGCCTCAGGAGCCTTTTACTTGTGAGTCCTAGTGACTGAATGAACAGCCCCGTCCCCTTCAATTTCTTGACTTGTACTTTTAGAAGTGGCACGGTTCCCATTCGACCAAATTCAGTATTATCACTTTCCCCATTGTTGTGCACGCCAGCGTAAACTGCTTTAAGGTGCTATTTGCAAACATCGCTCTGAACTACAGCTTTATTTGCTTCTAGGCCTTTATCTTTAATTGGGGCTGAGCAGTGTACTCTGGATTTGGCTGCTTTTAGTTGGTTGATTTCTTTTTTGATTTCTGTAACCTTCAAAGAGTCCCATTGTGAAATACCATTGTCAGAATATGCTACAGTGCATGAAAACTTAAAATAAATGGTTGTGAGAGGGAGAGGGAGAGGGGGAGGGAGGGGGCGGGGGGAGAAAGAGAGCGGGCGGGAGGGAGGAAGGAGGGAGGGAAGGAGGAAGGGAGAGAGAGAGACAGAGAGAGAGGAAACAAAGAAAATATGGTATTCGGGGGTTGGGGGGCTATGTTTTTACATGGAAAAGATTTTAGGCTTTTAATCAAGTGGAAATGGCTCTGCCTGTTGATGCTTTGTTGAGTTGCTTGGAACATGCAAGGAAGGAGACCTGAAGCACTCCCAACCAGGTTGCATGTCTCCAAGTTACTGAAATCCCACAGACCTCCTCCCTGTGCCACAAAGTTCTGGGCACTGAGCTCTGTAGTTCCCCACAAGTCGCAAAGCACCCCAGATTTACTTTCTCAAAGTTGCTAGTGACTGCTACCCCACCTCGACCACTATATTTTCCCCAGATACTTGCTACTGTGGAGTAAGCAGGGCTAATAAAGAGGGAGAGGGGGTTTGCCTATGCAAATCATCTGCCAGGATCCTACCTGGCAGGTCATTCCATCTTACCAGCTGACACCTGGGCAGCGGCAGGTAATTTGGAGAACAGACATATACGGACAGGCCACAAAGCAAAGGTTGGGCCGTTGATTGAGGATCCCTTTAGCCATGCCTCCCTAAGTTACCGAGGTCCAGAAAAATTCCACCCTCAGCTCTCATAGAGAGGTCCTTGGCCGATCGTGGCCGATCAGGGGAGTAAAGGGTCGGGGGTGACTGCACACTGCCTCACCTTTTCACTGCTTTCTACAGTGGTAATGCTTTTGCAGAAGGGGCCAGTACAAGTGATTTTGTTCTGCGCTGTGGGAAAGTGGTTAATGTCAGTGGATAAATGTCAAACTACTTGCGCTGTTCAACACACATACATGCAGAGAAATAATGTTATGTTTTTTGGGGAAGATCTAGAGGGTCCTGCTGATGATTTATTAAACTGTCTGCTACTCTTTCTTTTACATAGAGTCTTCCCTGCCCAGGAATGTTTAAGGCATATTGTATGTCCCTCCCTTACAATGAAAACTCTGTTGAAAGCACAGAGGTACATAGGAATGGATCTGTTAAGAAATGAAACAAAAAGCCTGGAAAATGTCGAACCAGGTAGTATTTGGACTTACAAAAGACGGACTCACAGTCAAATGTGCTATCCGTTGACCCACTGACCCCCTTACCTTTTGTGTAATACTTTTGCTCTCAGTAGGGTTGTCCAAAGTTCTCTTCTTAAAGCGGCTTTCTTATAAAAAATCCTAGACCTGCTTTTTGTGGCACACATGCCTCATATCCCGTTGCTCTTGATAAACTCACATCATCTCCCCCCAATACAAGCTGTAAAAGATTTCCAGGCCTTATCCGAGCAAACTAGACGTGGGTCGAAGGTTCAGCAATCCTTAAATCAGCAGTAAAGTTAACATTGAAATCAGCCTCAGAATCTCTTCAAGGATGGTCCAACATCTATTGCTTACAGGGCTCAATCGGACAGCTTCTGGCACTGATGCCTTAAGCCACTTCCTGTTGTTGCCTTGTCCTTGATACAGCCATGGGCCCACATACACTCAGTGGTACAGAGTTTTTCTCATGTCTATGGGTCTATTGTGATGCTCTCAGGCTTGCATCACCCAGCCATTGTGATGGGGAGGGGTGTCATTTTGCAAGCACCCTGGAGCATGAATCTGTATATCTTCAAATATAATTGGCATTAAACCAAACCCTTTAGGACCAGATCAATACAGCAGCAAAGAATGCTTATTCATTGTTGTTTCCCTCTTCATTTCATACCACCCGATATTTAAATGGTGTTTGGACTTTCTACCCTCTGACATAAGGACATTTGGTATGGCAAACCTTTGACTAGATGTCCTAATCAATGGTTTGATTGACTCTCCCTTTGCACTTGCTTCAGCAACACATGTACTAATATTGGAATGATAATGTGAACATTAAATTGTCCCCTGCTCTAAAGGATGACACGCACATTCGTAAAGCATTCACTATTTTTGGCACATGACAGGACAGAAACTTTCTTAATTTGCAAGTCTTTATTTTTTAATACATGTTTTTTTAATGAAGATTGAAATTGTATGTTCATACATATTACACGACAACACAATACATTTTGCGCCAAATTCAACACTCATGCCTCAGGAGCCTTTTACTTGTGAGTCCTATTGACTGAATGAACAGCCCCCTCTCCTTCAATTTCTTGACTTGTACTTTTAGAAGTGGCAAGCTTCTTTTGTTTTTTTATCCCATTTTACCAAACTCCGTTTTATCAGTTTCCACCTTGTTGTGCACTCCAGCGTAAACTGCGTTAAGGTGCTATTTGCAAACATTGTTCTGAACTACAGCTTTACTTGCTTCTAGGCCTTAATCTTTAATTGGGGCTGAGCAGTGTACTCTGGCTTTGGCTGCTTTTAGTTGGTTGGTTTCTTTTTTGATTTCTGTAACTTTCAAAGAGTCCCATTGTGAAATACCGTTGTCAGAATGTGCTACAGTGCATGAAAACTTAAAATAAATGGTTGTGAGAGGGAGAGGGGGAGGGAGGGGGCGGGGGGAGAAAGAGAGCGGGCGGGAGGGGGAAGGTTAAGGAGGGAGGGAGAGAGAGAGAGAGAGAGAGAGAGAGAGAGAGAGAGAGAGAGAGAGAAAAAACAAAGAAAATATGGTATTCGGGGGGGCTATGTTTTTACATGGAAAAGATTTTAGGCTTTTAATCAAGTGGAAAGAGGCTCTGTGGCTGGTATCTCAGCCTGTTGATGCTTTGTTGAGTTGCTTGGAACATGCAACAAAGGTGACCTGAAGCACTCCCGACCAGGTTGCATGTCTCTAATTTACTGAAATCCCACAGACCTCCTCCGTGTGCCACAAAGTACCTGAGCTCTGCAGTTGTTCCCCACAAGTCGCCAAGCTCCCCAGATTTACTTTCTCAGAGTTGCTAGTTACTGCTACCCCACCTCGACCACTATATTTTCCCCAGATACTTGCTACTGTGCAGAAAGCAGGGCTAAGAGAGAGGGAGAAGGGGTGTGCCTATGCAAATCATCTGCCAGGATCATTCCTGGGAGGTCATTCCATCCCACCAAATGACACCCGAGCAGCGGCACATAATTTGGAGAACAGAAATATTCGGACAGGCCACAAAGCAAAGGCTGGGCCGTTGATTGAGGAACCCTTTAGCCATGTCTCCCTAAGTTACCGAGGTCCAGAAAAATTCCACCCTCAGCTCTCATAGAGAGGTCCTTGGCCGATCGTGGCCGATCAGGGCCGTGAAGGGTCGGGGTGACTGCACACTGCCTCACCTTTTCACTGCTTTCTACAGCGGTAATGCTTTTGCAGAAGGGACCTGTACAAGTGATTTTATTCTGCGCTGTGGGAAAGTGACATTTAACCACTGGCATTAAGCAAACGACTTGCGCTGCTCAACGCACATACATGCAGAGAAATCATTTCATGTTTTTTGGGGAAGGTCTAGAGGGTCCTGCTGATTATTTATGAAGCTGTACGCTACTCTTGCTTTTACAGAGAGTCTTCCCTGCCCAGGAATGTTTAAGGCATACTGTATATCCCTCCCTTACAATGAAAACTCTGTTAAAAGCACAGAGGTACATAGGAATGGATCTGTTAAGAAATGAAACGAAAAACCTGGACAAAATGTCGAAACGGGTAGGATTTGGACTTAGCACATCTGACTGTGAGTCAGTTAATTGTATCTCTTCACCCACTGACCCCCTTTCCTTTTGTGTAATCCTTTTGCTCTCAATAGGATTTTCCAAAGTGGCTTTCATATAAAAGATCATAGACCTGCATTTTGTGGCACACAAGCCTCATATCCCGTTGCTCTTTATAAATTCACATCATCTCCCACCAATACAAGCTGTAAAAGATTTTCAGGGCTTAGCCAAGCAAACTAGACTTGGGTCGAAGGTTAAGCAATCCTTAAATCAGCAGCAGAGTTAACATTGAAATCAGCCTCAGAATCTCTTAAGGGATGGTCCAACATCTGTTGCTTGCAGCACGCAATGGGGCAGCCTGGGTGCTGACAGCTTAAGCCAGCTCCTGTTCTTGCCTTGTCCTTGATCCAGCCATGGGCCCACATGCACTCAGAGGAATAGAGTGTTTCTCGTGTCTATGGGTCTGCCGTGATGCTCTCACGCTTGCATCACCCAGCCTTCGTGATGGGGAGGGTGTGTCAATTTGCAAGCACCCTGCAGCATGAATCTGTTTATCTTTAAATATAATTGCCATTAAACCAAACCCTTTAGGACCGGATCAATACGGCAGAAAAAGAATGCTGATGTATTGCTGTTTGCCTCTTAATTTCATACCATCCAACATATAAATGGTGTTTGGTCAATGATTTGCCATATCAAATGTCCTTATGTCACAGGCAGAAAGTTCAGAGGTCCTAATCAATGGTTTGGTTGGCTCTCCCTTTGCGCTTGCCTTAAGGCGCCAGCACCAGAGGCTGCCCGATTGCGCCCTGAAAGCAACCAATGTTGACCCATCCTTTAAGAGATTCTGAGGCTGATTTCAATGTTATTTTTGCTGCTGATTTAACGATTGCTCAACCTTCGACCCACGTCTAGTTTCCTTGGCTATGCCCTTGACATCTTTTACAGCTTGCATTGGTGGGAGATGATGTGAGTTTATCGAGAGCAACGGGATATGAGGCATGTGGGCCATAAAAAACAGCTCTGGGATTTTTTTTTAATAAGAAAGCCCCTTTAAGTAGGGAACTTTGGATGGACAGCCCTGCTGAGAGCAAAAGGATTACACAAAAGATAAGGGGGTCAGTGGGTCAAGGGATAGCACATCTGACTGTGAGTCAGTTTATTGTTAGTCCAAATCCTACCTGTTTCAACATTTTTCCAGGCTTTTTGTTTAATTTCTTAACAGATCCATTCCTATGTAGCTCAGCAACACATGTACTAATATTGGAATGATAATGGGAACATTGAATTGGCCCCTGCTCTGAAGGATGACACGTACATTTGTAAAGCATTCACTATTTTTAGCACATGACGGGACAGAAACTTTGTTAATTTGCAAGTCTTTATTTTTTAATTCATCTTTATTGATGAAGATTGAAATTGTATGTTCATAGGGGCTGACGCCTGGGCAGCGGCAGGCAATTTGGAGAACAGAAATATTATTCATACATATTAAACAACAACACAATACATTTTGCGCCAAATTCAACACTAATGCCTCAGGAGCCTTTTACTTGTGAGTCCTAGTGACTGAATGAACAGCCCCGTCCCCTTCAATTTCTTGACTTGTACTTTTAGAAGTGGCACGGTTCCCATTCGACCAAATTCAGTATTATCACTTTCCCCATTGTTGTGCACGCCAGCGTAAACTGCTTTAAGGTGCTATTTGCAAACATCGCTCTGAACTACAGCTTTATTTGCTTCTAGGCCTTTATCTTTAATTGGGGCTGAGCAGTGTACTCTGGATTTGGCTGCTTTTAGTTGGTTGATTTCTTTTTTGATTTCTGTAACCTTCAAAGAGTCCCATTGTGAAATACCATTGTCAGAATATGCTACAGTGCATGAAAACTTAAAATAAATGGTTGTGAGAGGGAGAGGGAGAGGGGGAGGGAGGGGGCGGGGGGAGAAAGAGAGCGGGCGGGAGGGAGGAAGGAGGGAGGGAAGGAGGAAGGGAGAGAGAGAGACAGAGAGAGAGGAAACAAAGAAAATATGGTATTCGGGGGTTGGGGGGCTATGTTTTTACATGGAAAAGATTTTAGGCTTTTAATCAAGTGGAAATGGCTCTGCCTGTTGATGCTTTGTTGAGTTGCTTGGAACATGCAAGGAAGGAGACCTGAAGCACTCCCAACCAGATTGCATGTCTCCAAGTTACTGAAATCCCACAGACCTCCTCCCTGTGCCACAAAGTTCTGGGCACTGAGCTCTGTAGTTCCCCACAAGTCGCAAAGCACCCCAGATTTACTTTCTCAAAGTTGCTAGTGACTGCTACCCCACCTCGACCACTATATTTTCCCCAGATACTTGCTACTGTGGAGTAAGCAGGGCTAATAAAGAGGGAGAGGGGGTTTGCCTATGCAAATCATCGGCCAGGATCCTACCTGGCAGGTCATTCCATCTTACCAGCTGACACCTGGGCAGCGGCAGGTAATTTGGAGAACAGACATATACGGACAGGCCACAAAGCAAAGGTTGGGCCGTTGATTGAGGATCCCTTTAGCCATGCCTCCCTAAGTTACCGAGGTCCAGAAAAATTCCACCCTCAGCTCTCATAGAGAGGTCCTTGGCCGATCGTGGCCGATCAGGGGAGTAAAGGGTCGGGGGTGACTGCACACTGCCTCACCTTTTCACTGCTTTCTACAGTGGTAATGCTTTTGCAGAAGGGGCCAGTACAAGTGATTTTGTTCTGCGCTGTGGGAAAGTGGTTAATGTCAGTGGATAAATGTCAAACTACTTGCGCTGTTCAACACACATACATGCAGAGAAATAATGTTATGTTTTTTGGGGAAGATCTAGAGGGTCCTGCTGATGATTTATTAAACTGTCTGCTACTCTTTCTTTTACATAGAGTCTTCCCTGCCCAGGAATGTTTAAGGCATATTGTATGTCCCTCCCTTACAATGAAAACTCTGTTGAAAGCACAGAGGTACATAGGAATGGATCTGTTAAGAAATGAAACAAAAAGCCTGGAAAATGTCGAACCAGGTAGTATTTGGACTTACAAAAGACGGACTCACAGTCAAATGTGCTATCCGTTGACCCACTGACCCCCTTACCTTTTGTGTAATACTTTTGCTCTCAGTAGGGTTGTCCAAAGTTCTCTTCTTAAAGCGGCTTTCTTATAAAAAATCCTAGACCTGCTTTTTGTGGCACACATGCCTCATATCCCGTTGCTCTTGATAAACTCACATCATCTCCCCCCAATACAAGCTGTAAAAGATTTCCAGGCCTTATCCGAGCAAACTAGACGTGGGTCGAAGGTTCAGCAATCCTTAAATCAGCAGTAAAGTTAACATTGAAATCAGCCTCAGAATCTCTTCAAGGATGGTCCAACATCTATTGCTTACAGGGCTCAATCGGACAGCTTCTGGCACTGATGCCTTAAGCCACTTCCTGTTGTTGCCTTGTCCTTGATACAGCCATGGGCCCACATACACTCAGTGGTACAGAGTTTTTCTCATGTCTATGGGTCTATTGTGATGCTCTCAGGCTTGCATCACCCAGCCATTGTGATGGGGAGGGGTGTCATTTTGCAAGCACCCTGGAGCATGAATCTGTATATCTTCAAATATAATTGGCATTAAACCAAACCCTTTAGGACCAGATCAATACAGCAGCAAAGAATGCTTATTCATTGTTGTTTCCCTCTTCATTTCATACCACCCGATATTTAAATGGTGTTTGGACTTTCTACCCTCTGACATAAGGACATTTGGTATGGCAAACCTTTGACTAGATGTCCTAATCAATGGTTTGATTGACTCTCCCTTTGCACTTGCTTCAGCAACACATGTACTAATATTGGAATGATAATGTGAACATTAAATTGTCCCCTGCTCTAAAGGATGACACGCACATTCGTAAAGCATTCACTATTTTTGGCACATGACAGGACAGAAACTTTCTTAATTTGCAAGTCTTTATTTTTTAATACATGTTTTTTTAATGAAGATTGAAATTGTATGTTCATACATATTACACGACAACACACTACATTTTGCGCCAAATTCAACACTCATGCCTCAGGAGCCTTTTACTTGTGAGTCCTATTGACTGAATGAACAGCCCCCTCTCCTTCAATTTCTTGACTTGTACTTTTAGAAGTGGCAAGCTTCTTTTGTTTTTTTATCCCATTTTACCAAACTCCGTTTTATCAGTTTCCACCTTGTTGTGCACTCCAGCGTAAACTGCTTTAAGGTGCTATTTGCAAACATTGTTCTGAACTACAGCTTTACTTGCTTCTAGGCCTTAATCTTTAATTGGGGCTGAGCAGTGTACTCTGGCTTTGGCTGCTTTTAGTTGGTTGGTTTCTTTTTTGATTTCTGTAACTTTCAAAGAGTCCCATTGTGAAATACCGTTGTCAGAATGTGCTACAGTGCATGAAAACTTAAAATAAATGGTTGTGAGAGGGAGAGGGGGAGGGAGGGGGCGGGGGGAGAAAGAGAGCGGGCGGGAGGGGGAAGGTTAAGGAGGGAGGGAGAGAGAGAGAGAGAGAGAGAGAGAGAGAGAGAGAGAGAAAAAACAAAGAAAATATGGTATTCGGGGGGGCTATGTTTTTACATGGAAAAGATTTTAGGCTTTTAATCAAGTGGAAAGAGGCTCTGTGGCTGGTATCTCAGCCTGTTGATGCTTTGTTGAGTTGCTTGGAACATGCAACAAAGGTGACCTGAAGCACTCCCGACCAGGTTGCATGTCTCTAATTTACTGAAATCCCACAGACCTCCTCCGTGTGCCACAAAGTACCTGAGCTCTGCAGTTGTTCCCCACAAGTCGCCAAGCTCCCCAGATTTACTTTCTCAGAGTTGCTAGTTACTGCTACCCCACCTCGACCACTATATTTTCCCCAGATACTTGCTACTGTGCAGAAAGCAGGGCTAAGAGAGAGGGAGAAGGGGTGTGCCTATGCAAATCATCTGCCAGGATCATTCCTGGGAGGTCATTCCATCCCACCAAATGACACCCGAGCAGCGGCACATAATTTGGAGAACAGAAATATTCGGACAGGCCACAAAGCAAAGGCTGGGCCGTTGATTGAGGAACCCTTTAGCCATGTCTCCCTAAGTTACCGAGGTCCAGAAAAATTCCACCCTCAGCTCTCATAGAGAGGTCCTTGGCCGATCGTGGCCGATCAGGGCCGTGAAGGGTCGGGGTGACTGCACACTGCCTCACCTTTTCACTGCTTTCTACAGCGGTAATGCTTTTGCAGAAGGGACCTGTACAAGTGATTTTATTCTGCGCTGTGGGAAAGTGACATTTAACCACTGGCATTAACCAAACGACTTGCGCTGCTCAACGCACATACATGCAGAGAAATCATTTCATGTTTTTTGGGGAAGGTCTAGAGGGTCCTGCTGATTATTTATGAAGCTGTACGCTACTCTTGCTTTTACAGAGAGTCTTCCCTGCCCAGGAATGTTTAAGGCATACTGTATATCCCTCCCTTACAATGAAAACTCTGTTAAAAGCACAGAGGTACATAGGAATGGATCTGTTAAGAAATGAAACGAAAAACCTGGACAAAATGTCGAAACGGGTAGGATTTGGACTTAGCACATCTGACTGTGAGTCAGTTAATTGTATCTCTTCACCCACTGACCCCCTTTCCTTTTGTGTAATCCTTTTGCTCTCAATAGGATTTTCCAAAGTGGCTTTCATATAAAAGATCATAGACCTGCATTTTGTGGCACACAAGCCTCATATCCCGTTGCTCTTTATAAATTCACATCATCTCCCACCAATACAAGCTGTAAAAGATTTTCAGGGCTTAGCCAAGCAAACTAGACTTGGGTCGAAGGTTAAGCAATCCTTAAATCAGCAGCAGAGTTAACATTGAAATCAGCCTCAGAATCTCTTAAGGGATGGTCCAACATCTGTTGCTTGCAGCACGCAATGGGGCAGCCTGGGTGCTGACAGCTTAAGCCAGCTCCTGTTCTTGCCTTGTCCTTGATCCAGCCATGGGCCCACATGCACTCAGAGGAATAGAGTGTTTCTCGTGTCTATGGGTCTGCCGTGATGCTCTCACGCTTGCATCACCCAGCCTTCGTGATGGGGAGGGTGTGTCAATTTGCAAGCACCCTGCAGCATGAATCTGTTTATCTTTAAATATAATTGCCATTAAACCAAACCCTTTAGGACCGGATCAATACGGCAGAAAAAGAATGCTGATGTATTGCTGTTTGCCTCTTAATTTCATACCATCCAACATATAAATGGTGTTTGGTCAATGATTTGCCATATCAAATGTCCTTATGTCACAGGCAGAAAGTTCAGAGGTCCTAATCAATGGTTTGGTTGGCTCTCCCTTTGCGCTTGCCTTAAGGCGCCAGCACCAGAGGCTGCCCGATTGCGCCCTGAAAGCAACCAATGTTGAGCCATCCTTTAAGAGATTCTGAGGCTGATTTCAATGTTATTTTTGCTGCTGATTTAACGATTGCTCAACCTTCGACCCACGTCTAGTTTCCTTGGCTATGCCCTTGACATCTTTTACAGCTTGCATTGGTGGGAGATGATGTGAGTTTATCGAGAGCAACGGGATATGAGGCATGTGGGCCATAAAAAACAGCTCTGGGATTTTTTTTTAATCAGAAAGCCCCTTTAAGTAGGGAACTTTGGATGGACAGCCCTGCTGAGAGCAAAAGGATTACACAAAAGATAAGTGGGTCAGTGGGTCAAGGGATAGCACATCTGACTGTGAGTCAGTTTATTGTTAGTCCAAATCCTACCCGTTTCAACATTTTTCCAGGCTTTTTGTTTAATTTCTTAACAGATCCATTCCTATGTAGCTCAGCAACACATGTACTAATATTGGAATGATAATGGGAACATTGAATTGGCCCCTGCTCTGAAGGATGACACGTACATTTGTAAAGCATTCACTATTTTTAGCACATGACGGGACAGAAACTTTGTTAATTTGCAAGTCTTTATTTTTTAATTCATCTTTTTTGATGAAGATTGAAATTGTATGTTCATAGGGGCTGACGCCTGGGCAGCGGCAGGCAATTTGGAGAACAGAAATATTATTCATACATATTAAACAACAACACAATACATTTTGCGCCAAATTCAACCCTAATGCCTCAGGAGCCTTTTACTTGTGAGTCCTAGTGACTGAATGAACAGCCCCGTCCCCTTCAATTTCTTGACTTGTACTTTTAGAAGTGGCACGGTTCCCATTCGACCAAATTCAGTATTATCACTTTCCCCATTGTTGTGCACGCCAGCGTAAACTGCTTTAAGGTGCTATTTGCAAACATCGCTCTGAACTACAGCTTTATTTGCTTCTAGGCCTTTATCTTTAATTGGGGCTGAGCAGTGTACTCTGGATTTGGCTGCTTTTAGTTGGTTGATTTCTTTTTTGATTTCTGTAACCTTCAAAGAGTCCCATTGTGAAATACCATTGTCAGAATATGCTACAGTGCATGAAAACTTAAAATAAATGGTTGTGAGAGGGAGAGGGAGAGGGGGAGGGAGGGGGCGGGGGGAGAAAGAGAGCGGGCGGGAGGGAGGAAGGAGGGAGGGAAGGAGGAAGGGAGAGAGAGAGAGAGACAGAGAGAGAGGAAACAAAGAAAATATGGTATTCGGGGGTTGGGGGGCTATGTTTTTACATGGAAAAGATTTTAGGCTTTTAATCAAGTGGAAATGGCTCTGTGGCTGGTATCTCAGCCTGTTGATGCTTTGTTGAGTTGCTTGGAACATGCAAGGAAGGAGACCTGAAGCACTCCCAACCAGGTTGCATGTCTCCAAGTTACTGAAATCCCACAGACCTCCTCCCTGTGCCACAAAGTTCTGGGCACTGAGCTCTGTAGTTCCCCACAAGTCGCAAAGCACCCCAGATTTACTTTCTCAAAGTTGCTAGTGACTGCTACCCCACCTCGACCACTATATTTTCCCCAGATACTTGCTACTGTGGAGTAAGCAGGGCTAATAAAGAGGGAGAGGGGGTTTGCCTATGCAAATCATCTGCCAGGATCCTACCTGGCAGGTCATTCCATCTTACCAGCTGACACCTGGGCAGCGGCAGGTAATTTGGAGAACAGACATATACGGACAGGCCACAAAGCAAAGGTTGGGCCGTTGATTGAGGATCCCTTTAGCCATGCCTCCCTAAGTTACCGAGGTCCAGAAAAATTCCACCCTCAGCTCTCATAGAGAGGTCCTTGGCCGATCGTGGCCGATCAGGGGAGTAAAGGGTCGGGGGTGACTGCACACTGCCTCACCTTTTCACTGCTTTCTACAGTGGTAATGCTTTTGCAGAAGGGGCCAGTACAAGTGATTTTGTTCTGCGCTGTGGGAAAGTGGTTAATGTCAGTGGATAAATGTCAAACTACTTGCGCTGTTCAACACACATACATGCAGAGAAATAATGTTATGTTTTTTGGGGAAGATCTAGAGGGTCCTGCTGATGATTTATTAAACTGTCTGCTACTCTTTCTTTTACATAGAGTCTTCCCTGCCCAGGAATGTTTAAGGCATATTGTATGTCCCTCCCTTACAATGAAAACTCTGTTGAAAGCACAGAGGTACATAGGAATGGATCTGTTAAGAAATGAAACAAAAAGCCTGGAAAATGTCGAACCAGGTAGTATTTGGACTTACAAAAGACGGACTCACAGTCAAATGTGCTATCCGTTGACCCACTGACCCCCTTACCTTTTGTGTAATACTTTTGCTCTCAGTAGGGTTGTCCAAAGTTCTCTTCTTAAAGCGGCTTTCTTATAAAAAATCCTAGACCTGCTTTTTGTGGCACACATGCCTCATATCCCGTTGCTCTTGATAAACTCACATCATCTCCCCCCAATACAAGCTGTAAAAGATTTCCAGGCCTTATCCGAGCAAACTAGACGTGGGTCGAAGGTTCAGCAATCCTTAAATCAGCAGTAAAGTTAACATTGAAATCAGCCTCAGAATCTCTTCAAGGATGGTCCAACATCTATTGCTTACAGGGCTCAATCGGACAGCTTCTGGCACTGATGCCTTAAGCCACTTCCTGTTGTTGCCTTGTCCTTGATACAGCCATGGGCCCACATACACTCAGTGGTACAGAGTTTTTCTCATGTCTATGGGTCTATTGTGATGCTCTCAGGCTTGCATCACCCAGCCATTGTGATGGGGAGGGGTGTCATTTTGCAAGCACCCTGGAGCATGAATCTGTATATCTTCAAATATAATTGGCATTAAACCAAACCCTTTAGGACCAGATCAATACAGCAGCAAAGAATGCTTATTCATTGTTGTTTCCCTCTTCATTTCATACCACCCGATATTTAAATGGTGTTTGGACTTTCTACCCTCTGACATAAGGACATTTGGTATGGCAAACCTTTGACTAGATGTCCTAATCAATGGTTTGATTGACTCTCCCTTTGCACTTGCTTCAGCAACACATGTACTAATATTGGAATGATAATGTGAACATTAAATTGTCCCCTGCTCTAAAGGATGACACGCACATTCGTAAAGCATTCACTATTTTTGGCACATGACAGGACAGAAACTTTCTTAATTTGCAAGTCTTTATTTTTTAATACATGTTTTTTTAATGAAGATTGAAATTGTATGTTCATACATATTACACGACAACACACTACATTTTGCGCCAAATTCAACACTCATGCCTCAGGAGCCTTTTACTTGTGAGTCCTATTGACTGAATGAACAGCCCCCTCTCCTTCAATTTCTTGACTTGTACTTTTAGAAGTGGCAAGCTTCTTTTGTTTTTTTATCCCATTTTACCAAACTCCGTTTTATCAGTTTCCACCTTGTTGTGCACTCCAGCGTAAACTGCTTTAAGGTGCTATTTGCAAACATTGTTCTGAACTACAGCTTTACTTGCTTCTAGGCCTTAATCTTTAATTGGGGCTGAGCAGTGTACTCTGGCTTTGGCTGCTTTTAGTTGGTTGGTTTCTTTTTTGATTTCTGTAACTTTCAAAGAGTCCCATTGTGAAATACCGTTGTCAGAATGTGCTACAGTGCATGAAAACTTAAAATAAATGGTTGTGAGAGGGAGAGGGGGAGGGAGGGGGCGGGGGGAGAAAGAGAGCGGGCGGGAGGGGGAAGGTTAAGGAGGGAGGGAGAGAGAGAGAGAGAGAGAGAGAGAGAGAGAGAGAGAGAGAGAAAAAACAAAGAAAATATGGTATTCGGGGGGGCTATGTTTTTACATGGAAAAGATTTTAGGCTTTTAATCAAGTGGAAAGAGGCTCTGTGGCTGGTATCTCAGCCTGTTGATGCTTTGTTGAGTTGCTTGGAACATGCAACAAAGGTGACCTGAAGCACTCCCGACCAGGTTGCATGTCTCTAATTTACTGAAATCCCACAGACCTCCTCCGTGTGCCACAAAGTACCTGAGCTCTGCAGTTGTTCCCCACAAGTCGCCAAGCTCCCCAGATTTACTTTCTCAGAGTTGCTAGTTACTGCTACCCCACCTCGACCACTATATTTTCCCCAGATACTTGCTACTGTGCAGAAAGCAGGGCTAAGAGAGAGGGAGAAGGGGTGTGCCTATGCAAATCATCTGCCAGGATCATTCCTGGGAGGTCATTCCATCCCACCAAATGACACCCGAGCAGCGGCACATAATTTGGAGAACAGAAATATTCGGACAGGCCACAAAGCAAAGGCTGGGCCGTTGATTGAGGAACCCTTTAGCCATGTCTCCCTAAGTTACCGAGGTCCAGAAAAATTCCACCCTCAGCTCTCATAGAGAGGTCCTTGGCCGATCGTGGCCGATCAGGGCCGTGAAGGGTCGGGGTGACTGCACACTGCCTCACCTTTTCACTGCTTTCTACAGCGGTAATGCTTTTGCAGAAGGGACCTGTACAAGTGATTTTATTCTGCGCTGTGGGAAAGTGACATTTAACCACTGGCATTAACCAAACGACTTGCGCTGCTCAACGCACATACATGCAGAGAAATCATTTCATGTTTTTTGGGGAAGGTCTAGAGGGTCCTGCTGATTATTTATGAAGCTGTACGCTACTCTTGCTTTTACAGAGAGTCTTCCCTGCCCAGGAATGTTTAAGGCATACTGTATATCCCTCCCTTACAATGAAAACTCTGTTAAAAGCACAGAGGTACATAGGAATGGATCTGTTAAGAAATGAAACGAAAAACCTGGACAAAATGTCGAAACGGGTAGGATTTGGACTTAGCACATCTGACTGTGAGTCAGTTAATTGTATCTCTTCACCCACTGACCCCCTTTCCTTTTGTGTAATCCTTTTGCTCTCAATAGGATTTTCCAAAGTGGCTTTCATATAAAAGATCATAGACCTGCATTTTGTGGCACACAAGCCTCATATCCCGTTGCTCTTTATAAATTCACATCATCTCCCACCAATACAAGCTGTAAAAGATTTTCAGGGCTTAGCCAAGCAAACTAGACTTGGGTCGAAGGTTAAGCAATCCTTAAATCAGCAGCAGAGTTAACATTGAAATCAGCCTCAGAATCTCTTAAGGGATGGTCCAACATCTGTTGCTTGCAGCACGCAATGGGGCAGCCTGGGTGCTGACAGCTTAAGCCAGCTCCTGTTCTTGCCTTGTCCTTGATCCAGCCATGGGCCCACATGCACTCAGAGGAATAGAGTGTTTCTCGTGTCTATGGGTCTGCCGTGATGCTCTCACGCTTGCATCACCCAGCCTTCGTGATGGGGAGGGTGTGTCAATTTGCAAGCACCCTGCAGCATGAATCTGTTTATCTTTAAATATAATTGCCATTAAACCAAACCCTTTAGGACCGGATCAATACGGCAGAAAAAGAATGCTGATGTATTGCTGTTTGCCTCTTAATTTCATACCATCCAACATATAAATGGTGTTTGGTCAATGATTTGCCATATCAAATGTCCTTATGTCACAGGCAGAAAGTTCAGAGGTCCTAATCAATGGTTTGGTTGGCTCTCCCTTTGCGCTTGCCTTAAGGCGCCAGCACCAGAGGCTGCCCGATTGCGCCCTGAAAGCAACCAATGTTGAGCCATCCTTTAAGAGATTCTGAGGCTGATTTCAATGTTATTTTTGCTGCTGATTTAACGATTGCTCAACCTTCGACCCACGTCTAGTTTCCTTGGCTATGCCCTTGACATCTTTTACAGCTTGCATTGGTGGGAGATGATGTGAGTTTATCGAGAGCAACGGGATATGAGGCATGTGGGCCATAAAAAACAGCTCTGGGATTTTTTTTTAATCAGAAAGCCCCTTTAAGTAGGGAACTTTGGATGGACAGCCCTGCTGAGAGCAAAAGGATTACACAAAAGATAAGTGGGTCAGTGGGTCAAGGGATAGCACATCTGACTGTGAGTCAGTTTATTGTTAGTCCAAATCCTACCCGTTTCAACATTTTTCCAGGCTTTTTGTTTAATTTCTTAACAGATCCATTCCTATGTAGCTCAGCAACACATGTACTAATATTGGAATGATAATGGGAACATTGAATTGGCCCCTGCTCTGAAGGATGACACGTACATTTGTAAAGCATTCACTATTTTTAGCACATGACGGGACAGAAACTTTGTTAATTTGCAAGTCTTTATTTTTTAATTCATCTTTTTTGATGAAGATTGAAATTGTATGTTCATAGGGGCTGACGCCTGGGCAGCGGCAGGCAATTTGGAGAACAGAAATATTATTCATACATATTAAACAACAACACAATACATTTTGCGCCAAATTCAACACTAATGCCTCAGGAGCCTTTTACTTGTGAGTCCTAGTGACTGAATGAACAGCCCCGTCCCCTTCAATTTCTTGACTTGTACTTTTAGAAGTGGCACGGTTCCCATTCGACCAAATTCAGTATTATCACTTTCCCCATTGTTGTGCACGCCAGCGTAAACTGCTTTAAGGTGCTATTTGCAAACATCACTCTGAACTACAGCTTTATTTGCTTCTAGGCCTTTATCTTTAATTGGGGCTGAGCAGTGTACTCTGGATTTGGCTGCTTTTAGTTGGTTGATTTCTTTTTTGATTTCTGTAACCTTCAAAGAGTCCCATTGTGAAATACCATTGTCAGAATATGCTACAGTGCATGAAAACTTAAAATAAATGGTTGTGAGAGGGAGAGGGAGAGGGGGAGGGAGGGGGCGGGGGGAGAAAGAGAGCGGGCGGGAGGGAGGAAGGAGGGAGGGAAGGAGGAAGGGAGAGAGAGAGAGAGACAGAGAGAGAGGAAACAAAGAAAATATGGTATTCGGGGGTTGGGGGGCTATGTTTTTACATGGAAAAGATTTTAGGCTTTTAATCAAGTGGAAATGGCTCTGTGGCTGGTATCTCAGCCTGTTGATGCTTTGTTGAGTTGCTTGGAACATGCAAGGAAGGAGACCTGAAGCACTCCCAACCAGGTTGCATGTCTCCAAGTTACTGAAATCCCACAGACCTCCTCCCTGTGCCACAAAGTTCTGGGCACTGAGCTCTGTAGTTCCCCACAAGTCGCAAAGCACCCCAGATTTACTTTCTCAAAGTTGCTAGTGACTGCTACCCCACCTCGACCACTATATTTTCCCCAGATACTTGCTACTGTGGAGTAAGCAGGGCTAATAAAGAGGGAGAGGGGGTTTGCCTATGCAAATCATCTGCCAGGATCCTACCTGGCAGGTCATTCCATCTTACCAGCTGACACCTGGGCAGCGGCAGGTAATTTGGAGAACAGACATATACGGACAGGCCACAAAGCAAAGGTTGGGCCGTTGATTGAGGATCCCTTTAGCCATGCCTCCCTAAGTTACCGAGGTCCAGAAAAATTCCACCCTCAGCTCTCATAGAGAGGTCCTTGGCCGATCGTGGCCGATCAGGGGAGTAAAGGGTCGGGGGTGACTGCACACTGCCTCACCTTTTCACTGCTTTCTACAGTGGTAATGCTTTTGCAGAAGGGGCCAGTACAAGTGATTTTGTTCTGCGCTGTGGGAAAGTGGTTAATGTCAGTGGATAAATGTCAAACTACTTGCGCTGTTCAACACACATACATGCAGAGAAATAATGTTATGTTTTTTGGGGAAGATCTAGAGGGTCCTGCTGATGATTTATTAAACTGTCTGCTACTCTTTCTTTTACATAGAGTCTTCCCTGCCCAGGAATGTTTAAGGCATATTGTATGTCCCTCCCTTACAATGAAAACTCTGTTGAAAGCACAGAGGTACATAGGAATGGATCTGTTAAGAAATGAAACAAAAAGCCTGGAAAATGTCGAACCAGGTAGTATTTGGACTTACAAAAGACGGACTCACAGTCAAATGTGCTATCCGTTGACCCACTGACCCCCTTACCTTTTGTGTAATACTTTTGCTCTCAGTAGGGTTGTCCAAAGTTCTCTTCTTAAAGCGGCTTTCTTATAAAAAATCCTAGACCTGCTTTTTGTGGCACACATGCCTCATATCCCGTTGCTCTTGATAAACTCACATCATCTCCCCCCAATACAAGCTGTAAAAGATTTCCAGGCCTTATCCGAGCAAACTAGACGTGGGTCGAAGGTTCAGCAATCCTTAAATCAGCAGTAAAGTTAACATTGAAATCAGCCTCAGAATCTCGTCAAGGATGGTCCAACATCTATTGCTTACAGGGCTCAATCGGACAGCTTCTGGCACTGATGCCTTAAGCCACTTCCTGTTGTTGCCTTGTCCTTGATACAGCCATGGGCCCACATACACTCAGTGGTACAGAGTTTTTCTCATGTCTATGGGTCTATTGTGATGCTCTCAGGCTTGCATCACCCAGCCATTGTGATGGGGAGGGGTGTCATTTTGCAAGCACCCTGGAGCATGAATCTGTATATCTTCAAATATAATTGGCATTAAACCAAACCCTTTAGGACCAGATCAATACAGCAGCAAAGAATGCTTATTCATTGTTGTTTCCCTCTTCATTTCATACCACCCGATATTTAAATGGTGTTTGGACTTTCTACCCTCTGACATAAGGACATTTGGTATGGCAAACCTTTGACTAGATGTCCTAATCAATGGTTTGATTGACTCTCCCTTTGCACTTGCTTCAGCAACACATGTACTAATATTGGAATGATAATGTGAACATTAAATTGTCCCCTGCTCTAAAGGATGACACGCACATTCGTAAAGCATTCACTATTTTTGGCACATGACAGGACAGAAACTTTCTTAATTTGCAAGTCTTTATTTTTTAATACATGTTTTTTTAATGAAGATTGAAATTGTATGTTCATACATATTACACGACAACACAATACATTTTGCGCCAAATTCAACACTCATGCCTCAGGAGCCTTTTACTTGTGAGTCCTATTGACTGAATGAACAGCCCCCTCTCCTTCAATTTCTTGACTTGTACTTTTAGAAGTGGCACGCTTCTTTTGTTTTTTTATCCCATTTTACCAAACTCCGTTTTATCAGTTTCCACCTTGTTGTGCACTCCAGCGTAAACTGCTTTAAGGTGCTATTTGCAAACATTGTTCTGAACTACAGCTTTACTTGCTTCTAGGCCTTAATCTTTAATTGGGGCTGAGCAGTGTACTCTGGCTTTGGCTGCTTTTAGTTGGTTGGTTTCTTTTTTGATTTCTGTAACTTTCAAAGAGTCCCATTGTGAAATACCGTTGCCAGAATGTGCTACAGTGCATGAAAACTTAAAATAAATGGTTGTGAGAGGGAGAGGGGGAGGGAGGGGGCGGGGGGAGAAAGAGAGCGGGCGGGAGGGGGGAAGGTTAAGGAGGGAGGGTGAGAGAGAGAGAGAGAGAGAGAGAGAGAGAGAGAGAGAGAGAGAGAGAAAAAACAAAGAAAATATGGTATTCGGGGGGGCTATGTTTTTACATGGAAAAGATTTTAGGCTTTTAATCAAGTGGAAAGAGGCTCTGTGGCTGGTATCTCAGCCTGTTGATGCTTTGTTGAGTTGCTTGGAACATGCAACAAAGGTGACCTGAAGCACTCCCGACCAGGTTGCATGTCTCTAATTTACTGCAATCCCACAGACCTCCTCCGTGTGCCACAAAGTACCTGAGCTCTGCAGTTGTTCCCCACAAGTCGCCAAGCTCCCCAGATTTACTTTCTCAGAGTTGCTAGTTACTGCTACCCCACCTCGACCACTATATTTTCCCCAGATACTTGCTACTGTGCAGAAAGCAGGGCTAAGAGAGAGGGAGAAGGGGTGTGCCTATGCAAATCATCTGCCAGGATCATTCCTGGGAGGTCATTCCATCCCACCAAATGACACCCGAGCAGCGGCACATAATTTGGAGAACAGAAATATTCGGACAGGCCACAAAGCAAAGGCTGGGCCGTTGATTGAGGAACCCTTTAGCCATGTATCCCTAAGTTACCGAGGTCCAGAAAAATTCCACCCTCAGCTCTCATAGAGAGGTCCTTGGCCGATCGTGGCCGATCAGGGCCGTGAAGGGTCGGGGTGACTGCACACTGCCTCACCTTTTCACTGCTTTCTACAGCGGTAATGCTTTTGCAGAAGGGACCTGTACAAGTGATTTTATTCTGCGCTGTGGGAAAGTGACATTTAACCACTGGCATTAAGCAAACGACTTGCGCTGCTCAATGCACATACATGCAGAGAAATAATGTTATGTTTTTTGGGGAAGATCTAGAGGGTCCTGCTGATGATTTATTAAACTGTCTGCTACTCTTTCTTTTACATAGAGTCTTCCCTGCCCAGGAATGTTTAAGGCATATTGTATGTCCCTCCCTTACAATGAAAACTCTGTTGAAAGCACAGAGGTACATAGGAATGGATCTGTTAAGAAATGAAACAAAAAGCCTGGAAAATGTCGAACCAGGTAGTATTTGGACTTACAAAAGACGGACTCACAGTCAAATGTGCTATCCGTTGACCCACTGACCCCCTTACCTTTTGTGTAATACTTTTGCTCTCAGTAGGGTTGTCCAAAGTTCTCTTCTTAAAGCGGCTTTCTTATAAAAAATCCTAGACCTGCTTTTTGTGGCACACATGCCTCATATCCCGTTGCTCTTGATAAACTCACATCATCTCCCCCCAATACAAGCTGTAAAAGATTTCCAGGCCTTATCCGAGCAAACTAGACGTGGGTCGAAGGTTCAGCAATCCTTAAATCAGCAGTAAAGTTAACATTGAAATCAGCCTCAGAATCTCTTCAAGGATGGTCCAACATCTATTGCTTACAGGGCTCAATCGGACAGCTTCTGGCACTGATGCCTTAAGCCACTTCCTGTTGTTGCCTTGTCCTTGATACAGCCATGGGCCCACATACACTCAGTGGTACAGAGTTTTTCTCATGTCTATGGGTCTATTGTGATGCTCTCAGGCTTGCATCACCCAGCCATTGTGATGGGGAGGGGTGTCATTTTGCAAGCACCCTGGAGCATGAATCTGTATATCTTCAAATATAATTGGCATTAAACCAAACCCTTTAGGACCAGATCAATACAGCAGCAAAGAATGCTTATTCATTGTTGTTTCCCTCTTCATTTCATACCACCCGATATTTAAATGGTGTTTGGACTTTCTACCCTCTGACATAAGGACATTTGGTATGGCAAACCTTTGACTAGATGTCCTAATCAATGGTTTGATTGACTCTCCCTTTGCACTTGCTTCAGCAACACATGTACTAATATTGGAATGATAATGTGAACATTAAATTGTCCCCTGCTCTAAAGGATGACACGCACATTCGTAAAGCATTCACTATTTTTGGCACATGACAGGACAGAAACTTTCTTAATTTGCAAGTCTTTATTTTTTAATACATGTTTTTTTAATGAAGATTGAAATTGTATGTTCATACATATTACACGACAACACACTACATTTTGCGCCAAATTCAACACTCATGCCTCAGGAGCCTTTTACTTGTGAGTCCTATTGACTGAATGAACAGCCCCCTCTCCTTCAATTTCTTGACTTGTACTTTTAGAAGTGGCAAGCTTCTTTTGTTTTTTTATCCCATTTTACCAAACTCCGTTTTATCAGTTTCCACCTTGTTGTGCACTCCAGCGTAAACTGCTTTAAGGTGCTATTTGCAAACATTGTTCTGAACTACAGCTTTACTTGCTTCTAGGCCTTAATCTTTAATTGGGGCTGAGCAGTGTACTCTGGCTTTGGCTGCTTTTAGTTGGTTGGTTTCTTTTTTGATTTCTGTAACTTTCAAAGAGTCCCATTGTGAAATACCGTTGTCAGAATGTGCTACAGTGCATGAAAACTTAAAATAAATGGTTGTGAGAGGGAGAGGGGGAGGGAGGGGGCGGGGGGAGAAAGAGAGCGGGCGGGAGGGGGAAGGTTAAGGAGGGAGGGAGAGAGAGAGAGAGAGAGAGAGAGAGAGAGAGAGAGAGAGAGAGAAAAAACAAAGAAAATATGGTATTCGGGGGGGCTATGTTTTTACATGGAAAAGATTTTAGGCTTTTAATCAAGTGGAAAGAGGCTCTGTGGCTGGTATCTCAGCCTGTTGATGCTTTGTTGAGTTGCTTGGAACATGCAACAAAGGTGACCTGAAGCACTCCCGACCAGGTTGCATGTCTCTAATTTACTGAAATCCCACAGACCTCCTCCGTGTGCCACAAAGTACCTGAGCTCTGCAGTTGTTCCCCACAAGTCGCCAAGCTCCCCAGATTTACTTTCTCAGAGTTGCTAGTTACTGCTACCCCACCTCGACCACTATATTTTCCCCAGATACTTGCTACTGTGCAGAAAGCAGGGCTAAGAGAGAGGGAGAAGGGGTGTGCCTATGCAAATCATCTGCCAGGATCATTCCTGGGAGGTCATTCCATCCCACCAAATGACACCCGAGCAGCGGCACATAATTTGGAGAACAGAAATATTCGGACAGGCCACAAAGCAAAGGCTGGGCCGTTGATTGAGGAACCCTTTAGCCATGTCTCCCTAAGTTACCGAGGTCCAGAAAAATTCCACCCTCAGCTCTCATAGAGAGGTCCTTGGCCGATCGTGGCCGATCAGGGCCGTGAAGGGTCGGGGTGACTGCACACTGCCTCACCTTTTCACTGCTTTCTACAGCGGTAATGCTTTTGCAGAAGGGACCTGTACAAGTGATTTTATTCTGCGCTGTGGGAAAGTGACATTTAACCACTGGCATTAACCAAACGACTTGCGCTGCTCAACGCACATACATGCAGAGAAATCATTTCATGTTTTTTGGGGAAGGTCTAGAGGGTCCTGCTGATTATTTATGAAGCTGTACGCTACTCTTGCTTTTACAGAGAGTCTTCCCTGCCCAGGAATGTTTAAGGCATACTGTATATCCCTCCCTTACAATGAAAACTCTGTTAAAAGCACAGAGGTACATAGGAATGGATCTGTTAAGAAATGAAACGAAAAACCTGGACAAAATGTCGAAACGGGTAGGATTTGGACTTAGCACATCTGACTGTGAGTCAGTTAATTGTATCTCTTCACCCACTGACCCCCTTTCCTTTTGTGTAATCCTTTTGCTCTCAATAGGATTTTCCAAAGTGGCTTTCATATAAAAGATCATAGACCTGCATTTTGTGGCACACAAGCCTCATATCCCGTTGCTCTTTATAAATTCACATCATCTCCCACCAATACAAGCTGTAAAAGATTTTCAGGGCTTAGCCAAGCAAACTAGACTTGGGTCGAAGGTTAAGCAATCCTTAAATCAGCAGCAGAGTTAACATTGAAATCAGCCTCAGAATCTCTTAAGGGATGGTCCAACATCTGTTGCTTGCAGCACGCAATGGGGCAGCCTGGGTGCTGACAGCTTAAGCCAGCTCCTGTTCTTGCCTTGTCCTTGATCCAGCCATGGGCCCACATGCACTCAGAGGAATAGAGTGTTTCTCGTGTCTATGGGTCTGCCGTGATGCTCTCACGCTTGCATCACCCAGCCTTCGTGATGGGGAGGGTGTGTCAATTTGCAAGCACCCTGCAGCATGAATCTGTTTATCTTTAAATATAATTGCCATTAAACCAAACCCTTTAGGACCGGATCAATACGGCAGAAAAAGAATGCTGATGTATTGCTGTTTGCCTCTTAATTTCATACCATCCAACATATAAATGGTGTTTGGTCAATGATTTGCCATATCAAATGTCCTTATGTCACAGGCAGAAAGTTCAGAGGTCCTAATCAATGGTTTGGTTGGCTCTCCCTTTGCGCTTGCCTTAAGGCGCCAGCACCAGAGGCTGCCCGATTGCGCCCTGAAAGCAACCAATGTTGAGCCATCCTTTAAGAGATTCTGAGGCTGATTTCAATGTTATTTTTGCTGCTGATTTAACGATTGCTCAACCTTCGACCCACGTCTAGTTTCCTTGGCTATGCCCTTGACATCTTTTACAGCTTGCATTGGTGGGAGATGATGTGAGTTTATCGAGAGCAACGGGATATGAGGCATGTGGGCCATAAAAAACAGCTCTGGGATTTTTTTTTAATCAGAAAGCCCCTTTAAGTAGGGAACTTTGGATGGACAGCCCTGCTGAGAGCAAAAGGATTACACAAAAGATAAGTGGGTCAGTGGGTCAAGGGATAGCACATCTGACTGTGAGTCAGTTTATTGTTAGTCCAAATCCTACCCGTTTCAACATTTTTCCAGGCTTTTTGTTTAATTTCTTAACAGATCCATTCCTATGTAGCTCAGCAACACATGTACTAATATTGGAATGATAATGGGAACATTGAATTGGCCCCTGCTCTGAAGGATGACACGTACATTTGTAAAGCATTCACTATTTTTAGCACATGACGGGACAGAAACTTTGTTAATTTGCAAGTCTTTATTTTTTAATTCATCTTTTTTGATGAAGATTGAAATTGTATGTTCATAGGGGCTGACGCCTGGGCAGCGGCAGGCAATTTGGAGAACAGAAATATTATTCATACATATTAAACAACAACACAATACATTTTGCGCCAAATTCAACACTAATGCCTCAGGAGCCTTTTACTTGTGAGTCCTAGTGACTGAATGAACAGCCCCGTCCCCTTCAATTTCTTGACTTGTACTTTTAGAAGTGGCACGGTTCCCATTCGACCAAATTCAGTATTATCACTTTCCCCATTGTTGTGCACGCCAGCGTAAACTGCTTTAAGGTGCTATTTGCAAACATCACTCTGAACTACAGCTTTATTTGCTTCTAGGCCTTTATCTTTAATTGGGGCTGAGCAGTGTACTCTGGATTTGGCTGCTTTTAGTTGGTTGATTTCTTTTTTGATTTCTGTAACCTTCAAAGAGTCCCATTGTGAAATACCATTGTCAGAATATGCTACAGTGCATGAAAACTTAAAATAAATGGTTGTGAGAGGGAGAGGGAGAGGGGGAGGGAGGGGGCGGGGGGAGAAAGAGAGCGGGCGGGAGGGAGGAAGGAGGGAGGGAAGGAGGAAGGGAGAGAGAGAGAGAGACAGAGAGAGAGGAAACAAAGAAAATATGGTATTCGGGGGTTGGGGGGCTATGTTTTTACATGGAAAAGATTTTAGGCTTTTAATCAAGTGGAAATGGCTCTGTGGCTGGTATCTCAGCCTGTTGATGCTTTGTTGAGTTGCTTGGAACATGCAAGGAAGGAGACCTGAAGCACTCCCAACCAGGTTGCATGTCTCCAAGTTACTGAAATCCCACAGACCTCCTCCCTGTGCCACAAAGTTCTGGGCACTGAGCTCTGTAGTTCCCCACAAGTCGCAAAGCACCCCAGATTTACTTTCTCAAAGTTGCTAGTGACTGCTACCCCACCTCGACCACTATATTTTCCCCAGATACTTGCTACTGTGGAGTAAGCAGGGCTAATAAAGAGGGAGAGGGGGTTTGCCTATGCAAATCATCTGCCAGGATCCTACCTGGCAGGTCATTCCATCTTACCAGCTGACACCTGGGCAGCGGCAGGTAATTTGGAGAACAGACATATACGGACAGGCCACAAAGCAAAGGTTGGGCCGTTGATTGAGGATCCCTTTAGCCATGCCTCCCTAAGTTACCGAGGTCCAGAAAAATTCCACCCTCAGCTCTCATAGAGAGGTCCTTGGCCGATCGTGGCCGATCAGGGGAGTAAAGGGTCGGGGGTGACTGCACACTGCCTCACCTTTTCACTGCTTTCTACAGTGGTAATGCTTTTGCAGAAGGGGCCAGTACAAGTGATTTTGTTCTGCGCTGTGGGAAAGTGGTTAATGTCAGTGGATAAATGTCAAACTACTTGCGCTGTTCAACACACATACATGCAGAGAAATAATGTTATGTTTTTTGGGGAAGATCTAGAGGGTCCTGCTGATGATTTATTAAACTGTCTGCTACTCTTTCTTTTACATAGAGTCTTCCCTGCCCAGGAATGTTTAAGGCATATTGTATGTCCCTCCCTTACAATGAAAACTCTGTTGAAAGCACAGAGGTACATAGGAATGGATCTGTTAAGAAATGAAACAAAAAGCCTGGAAAATGTCGAACCAGGTAGTATTTGGACTTACAAAAGACGGACTCACAGTCAAATGTGCTATCCGTTGACCCACTGACCCCCTTACCTTTTGTGTAATACTTTTGCTCTCAGTAGGGTTGTCCAAAGTTCTCTTCTTAAAGCGGCTTTCTTATAAAAAATCCTAGACCTGCTTTTTGTGGCACACATGCCTCATATCCCGTTGCTCTTGATAAACTCACATCATCTCCCCCCAATACAAGCTGTAAAAGATTTCCAGGCCTTATCCGAGCAAACTAGACGTGGGTCGAAGGTTCAGCAATCCTTAAATCAGCAGTAAAGTTAACATTGAAATCAGCCTCAGAATCTCGTCAAGGATGGTCCAACATCTATTGCTTACAGGGCTCAATCGGACAGCTTCTGGCACTGATGCCTTAAGCCACTTCCTGTTGTTGCCTTGTCCTTGATACAGCCATGGGCCCACATACACTCAGTGGTACAGAGTTTTTCTCATGTCTATGGGTCTATTGTGATGCTCTCAGGCTTGCATCACCCAGCCATTGTGATGGGGAGGGGTGTCATTTTGCAAGCACCCTGGAGCATGAATCTGTATATCTTCAAATATAATTGGCATTAAACCAAACCCTTTAGGACCAGATCAATACAGCAGCAAAGAATGCTTATTCATTGTTGTTTCCCTCTTCATTTCATACCACCCGATATTTAAATGGTGTTTGGACTTTCTACCCTCTGACATAAGGACATTTGGTATGGCAAACCTTTGACTAGATGTCCTAATCAATGGTTTGATTGACTCTCCCTTTGCACTTGCTTCAGCAACACATGTACTAATATTGGAATGATAATGTGAACATTAAATTGTCCCCTGCTCTAAAGGATGACACGCACATTCGTAAAGCATTCACTATTTTTGGCACATGACAGGACAGAAACTTTCTTAATTTGCAAGTCTTTATTTTTTAATACATGTTTTTTTAATGAAGATTGAAATTGTATGTTCATACATATTACACGACAACACAATACATTTTGCGCCAAATTCAACACTCATGCCTCAGGAGCCTTTTACTTGTGAGTCCTATTGACTGAATGAACAGCCCCCTCTCCTTCAATTTCTTGACTTGTACTTTTAGAAGTGGCACGCTTCTTTTGTTTTTTTATCCCATTTTACCAAACTCCGTTTTATCAGTTTCCACCTTGTTGTGCACTCCAGCGTAAACTGCTTTAAGGTGCTATTTGCAAACATTGTTCTGAACTACAGCTTTACTTGCTTCTAGGCCTTAATCTTTAATTGGGGCTGAGCAGTGTACTCTGGCTTTGGCTGCTTTTAGTTGGTTGGTTTCTTTTTTGATTTCTGTAACTTTCAAAGAGTCCCATTGTGAAATACCGTTGCCAGAATGTGCTACAGTGCATGAAAACTTAAAATAAATGGTTGTGAGAGGGAGAGGGGGAGGGAGGGGGCGGGGGGAGAAAGAGAGCGGGCGGGAGGGGGGAAGGTTAAGGAGGGAGGGTGAGAGAGAGAGAGAGAGAGAGAGAGAGAGAGAGAGAGAGAGAGAGAGAAAAAACAAAGAAAATATGGTATTCGGGGGGGCTATGTTTTTACATGGAAAAGATTTTAGGCTTTTAATCAAGTGGAAAGAGGCTCTGTGGCTGGTATCTCAGCCTGTTGATGCTTTGTTGAGTTGCTTGGAACATGCAACAAAGGTGACCTGAAGCACTCCCGACCAGGTTGCATGTCTCTAATTTACTGCAATCCCACAGACCTCCTCCGTGTGCCACAAAGTACCTGAGCTCTGCAGTTGTTCCCCACAAGTCGCCAAGCTCCCCAGATTTACTTTCTCAGAGTTGCTAGTTACTGCTACCCCACCTCGACCACTATATTTTCCCCAGATACTTGCTACTGTGCAGAAAGCAGGGCTAAGAGAGAGGGAGAAGGGGTGTGCCTATGCAAATCATCTGCCAGGATCATTCCTGGGAGGTCATTCCATCCCACCAAATGACACCCGAGCAGCGGCACATAATTTGGAGAACAGAAATATTCGGACAGGCCACAAAGCAAAGGCTGGGCCGTTGATTGAGGAACCCTTTAGCCATGTATCCCTAAGTTACCGAGGTCCAGAAAAATTCCACCCTCAGCTCTCATAGAGAGGTCCTTGGCCGATCGTGGCCGATCAGGGCCGTGAAGGGTCGGGGTGACTGCACACTGCCTCACCTTTTCACTGCTTTCTACAGCGGTAATGCTTTTGCAGAAGGGACCTGTACAAGTGATTTTATTCTGCGCTGTGGGAAAGTGACATTTAACCACTGGCATTAAGCAAACGACTTGCGCTGCTCAATGCACATACATGCAGAGAAATAATGTTATGTTTTTTGGGGAAGATCTAGAGGGTCCTGCTGATGATTTATTAAACTGTCTGCTACTCTTTCTTTTACATAGAGTCTTCCCTGCCCAGGAATGTTTAAGGCATATTGTATGTCCCTCCCTTACAATGAAAACTCTGTTGAAAGCACAGAGGTACATAGGAATGGATCTGTTAAGAAATGAAACAAAAAGCCTGGAAAATGTCGAACCAGGTAGTATTTGGACTTACAAAAGACGGACTCACAGTCAAATGTGCTATCCGTTGACCCACTGACCCCCTTACCTTTTGTGTAATACTTTTGCTCTCAGTAGGGTTGTCCAAAGTTCTCTTCTTAAAGCGGCTTTCTTATAAAAAATCCTAGACCTGCTTTTTGTGGCACACATGCCTCATATCCCGTTGCTCTTGATAAACTCACATCATCTCCCCCCAATACAAGCTGTAAAAGATTTCCAGGCCTTATCCGAGCAAACTAGACGTGGGTCGAAGGTTCAGCAATCCTTAAATCAGCAGTAAAGTTAACATTGAAATCAGCCTCAGAATCTCTTCAAGGATGGTCCAACATCTATTGCTTACAGGGCTCAATCGGACAGCTTCTGGCACTGATGCCTTAAGCCACTTCCTGTTGTTGCCTTGTCCTTGATACAGCCATGGGCCCACATACACTCAGTGGTACAGAGTTTTTCTCATGTCTATGGGTCTATTGTGATGCTCTCAGGCTTGCATCACCCAGCCATTGTGATGGGGAGGGGTGTCATTTTGCAAGCACCCTGGAGCATGAATCTGTATATCTTCAAATATAATTGGCATTAAACCAAACCCTTTAGGACCAGATCAATACAGCAGCAAAGAATGCTTATTCATTGTTGTTTCCCTCTTCATTTCATACCACCCGATATTTAAATGGTGTTTGGACTTTCTACCCTCTGACATAAGGACATTTGGTATGGCAAACCTTTGACTAGATGTCCTAATCAATGGTTTGATTGACTCTCCCTTTGCACTTGCTTCAGCAACACATGTACTAATATTGGAATGATAATGTGAACATTAAATTGTCCCCTGCTCTAAAGGATGACACGCACATTCGTAAAGCATTCACTATTTTTGGCACATGACAGGACAGAAACTTTCTTAATTTGCAAGTCTTTATTTTTTAATACATGTTTTTTTAATGAAGATTGAAATTGTATGTTCATACATATTACACGACAACACACTACATTTTGCGCCAAATTCAACACTCATGCCTCAGGAGCCTTTTACTTGTGAGTCCTATTGACTGAATGAACAGCCCCCTCTCCTTCAATTTCTTGACTTGTACTTTTAGAAGTGGCAAGCTTCTTTTGTTTTTTTATCCCATTTTACCAAACTCCGTTTTATCAGTTTCCACCTTGTTGTGCACTCCAGCGTAAACTGCTTTAAGGTGCTATTTGCAAACATTGTTCTGAACTACAGCTTTACTTGCTTCTAGGCCTTAATCTTTAATTGGGGCTGAGCAGTGTACTCTGGCTTTGGCTGCTTTTAGTTGGTTGGTTTCTTTTTTGATTTCTGTAACTTTCAAAGAGTCCCATTGTGAAATACCGTTGTCAGAATGTGCTACAGTGCATGAAAACTTAAAATAAATGGTTGTGAGAGGGAGAGGGGGAGGGAGGGGGCGGGGGGAGAAAGAGAGCGGGCGGGAGGGGGAAGGTTAAGGAGGGAGGGAGAGAGAGAGAGAGAGAGAGAGAGAGAGAGAGAGAGAGAGAAAAAACAAAGAAAATATGGTATTCGGGGGGGCTATGTTTTTACATGGAAAAGATTTTAGGCTTTTAATCAAGTGGAAAGAGGCTCTGTGGCTGGTATCTCAGCCTGTTGATGCTTTGTTGAGTTGCTTGGAACATGCAACAAAGGTGACCTGAAGCACTCCCGACCAGGTTGCATGTCTCTAATTTACTGAAATCCCACAGACCTCCTCCGTGTGCCACAAAGTACCTGAGCTCTGCAGTTGTTCCCCACAAGTCGCCAAGCTCCCCAGATTTACTTTCTCAGAGTTGCTAGTTACTGCTACCCCACCTCGACCACTATATTTTCCCCAGATACTTGCTACTGTGCAGAAAGCAGGGCTAAGAGAGAGGGAGAAGGGGTGTGCCTATGCAAATCATCTGCCAGGATCATTCCTGGGAGGTCATTCCATCCCACCAAATGACACCCGAGCAGCGGCACATAATTTGGAGAACAGAAATATTCGGACAGGCCACAAAGCAAAGGCTGGGCCGTTGATTGAGGAACCCTTTAGCCATGTCTCCCTAAGTTACCGAGGTCCAGAAAAATTCCACCCTCAGCTCTCATAGAGAGGTCCTTGGCCGATCGTGGCCGATCAGGGCCGTGAAGGGTCGGGGTGACTGCACACTGCCTCACCTTTTCACTGCTTTCTACAGCGGTAATGCTTTTGCAGAAGGGACCTGTACAAGTGATTTTATTCTGCGCTGTGGGAAAGTGACATTTAACCACTGGCATTAACCAAACGACTTGCGCTGCTCAACGCACATACATGCAGAGAAATCATTTCATGTTTTTTGGGGAAGGTCTAGAGGGTCCTGCTGATTATTTATGAAGCTGTACGCTACTCTTGCTTTTACAGAGAGTCTTCCCTGCCCAGGAATGTTTAAGGCATACTGTATATCCCTCCCTTACAATGAAAACTCTGTTAAAAGCACAGAGGTACATAGGAATGGATCTGTTAAGAAATGAAACGAAAAACCTGGACAAAATGTCGAAACGGGTAGGATTTGGACTTAGCACATCTGACTGTGAGTCAGTTAATTGTATCTCTTCACCCACTGACCCCCTTTCCTTTTGTGTAATACTTTTGCTCTCAATAGGATTTTGCAAAGTGGCTTTCATATAAAAGATCATAGACCTGCATTTTGTGGCACACAAGCCTCATATCCCGTTGCTCTTTATAAATTCACATCATCTCCCACCAATACAAGCTGTAAAAGATTTTCAGGGCTTAGCCAAGCAAACTAGACTTGGGTCGAAGGTTAAGCAATCCTTAAATCAGCAGCAGAGTTAACATTGAAATCAGCCTCAGAATCTCTTAAGGGATGGTCCAACATCTGTTGCTTGCAGCACGCAATGGGGCAGCCTGGGTGCTGACAGCTTAAGCCAGCTCCTGTTCTTGCCTTGTCCTTGATCCAGCCATGGGCCCACATGCACTCAGAGGAATAGAGTGTTTCTCGTGTCTATGGGTCTGCCGTGATGCTCTCACGCTTGCATCACCCAGCCTTCGTGATGGGGAGGGTGTGTCAATTTGCAAGCACCCTGCAGCATGAATCTGTTTATCTTTAAATATAATTGCCATTAAACCAAACCCTTTAGGACCGGATCAATACGGCAGAAAAAGAATGCTGATGTATTGCTGTTTGCCTCTTAATTTCATACCATCCAACATATAAATGGTGTTTGGTCAATGATTTGCCATATCAAATGTCCTTATGTCACAGGCAGAAAGTTCAGAGGTCCTAATCAATGGTTTGGTTGGCTCTCCCTTTGCGCTTGCCTTAAGGCGCCAGCACCAGAGGCTGCCCGATTGCGCCCTGAAAGCAACCAATGTTGACCCATCCTTTAAGAGATTCTGAGGCTGATTTCAATGTTATTTTTGCTGCTGATTTAACGATTGCTCAACCTTCGACCCACGTCTAGTTTCCTTGGCTATGCCCTTGACATCTTTTACAGCTTGCATTGGTGGGAGATGATGTGAGTTTATCGAGAGCAACGGGATATGAGGCATGTGGGCCATAAAAAACAGCTCTGGGATTTTTTTTTAATAAGAAAGCCCCTTTAAGTAGGGAACTTTGGATGGACAGCCCTGCTGAGAGCAAAAGGATTACACAAAAGATAAGGGGGTCAGTGGGTCAAGGGATAGCACATCTGACTGTGAGTCAGTTTATTGTTAGTCCAAATCCTACCTGTTTCAACATTTTTCCAGGCTTTTTGTTTAATTTCTTAACAGATCCATTCCTATGTAGCTCAGCAACACATGTACTAATATTGGAATGATAATGGGAACATTGAATTGGCCCCTGCTCTGAAGGATGACACGTACATTTGTAAAGCATTCACTATTTTTAGCACATGACGGGACAGAAACTTTGTTAATTTGCAAGTCTTTATTTTTTAATTCATCTTTATTGATGAAGATTGAAATTGTATGTTCATAGGGGCTGACGCCTGGGCAGCGGCAGGCAATTTGGAGAACAGAAATATTATTCATACATATTAAACAACAACACAATACATTTTGCGCCAAATTCAACACTAATGCCTCAGGAGCCTTTTACTTGTGAGTCCTAGTGACTGAATGAACAGCCCCGTCCCCTTCAATTTCTTGACTTGTACTTTTAGAAGTGGCACGGTTCCCATTCGACCAAATTCAGTATTATCACTTTCCCCATTGTTGTGCACGCCAGCGTAAACTGCTTTAAGGTGCTATTTGCAAACATCGCTCTGAACTACAGCTTTATTTGCTTCTAGGCCTTTATCTTTAATTGGGGCTGAGCAGTGTACTCTGGATTTGGCTGCTTTTAGTTGGTTGATTTCTTTTTTGATTTCTGTAACCTTCAAAGAGTCCCATTGTGAAATACCATTGTCAGAATATGCTACAGTGCATGAAAACTTAAAATAAATGGTTGTGAGAGGGAGAGGGAGAGGGGGAGGGAGGGGGCGGGGGGAGAAAGAGAGCGGGCGGGAGGGAGGAAGGAGGGAGGGAAGGAGGAAGGGAGAGAGAGAGACAGAGAGAGAGGAAACAAAGAAAATATGGTATTCGGGGGTTGGGGGGCTATGTTTTTACATGGAAAAGATTTTAGGCTTTTAATCAAGTGGAAATGGCTCTGCCTGTTGATGCTTTGTTGAGTTGCTTGGAACATGCAAGGAAGGAGACCTGAAGCACTCCCAACCAGGTTGCATGTCTCCAAGTTACTGAAATCCCACAGACCTCCTCCCTGTGCCACAAAGTTCTGGGCACTGAGCTCTGTAGTTCCCCACAAGTCGCAAAGCACCCCAGATTTACTTTCTCAAAGTTGCTAGTGACTGCTACCCCACCTCGACCACTATATTTTCCCCAGATACTTGCTACTGTGGAGTAAGCAGGGCTAATAAAGAGGGAGAGGGGGTTTGCCTATGCAAATCATCTGCCAGGATCCTACCTGGCAGGTCATTCCATCTTACCAGCTGACACCTGGGCAGCGGCAGGTAATTTGGAGAACAGACATATACGGACAGGCCACAAAGCAAAGGTTGGGCCGTTGATTGAGGATCCCTTTAGCCATGCCTCCCTAAGTTACCGAGGTCCAGAAAAATTCCACCCTCAGCTCTCATAGAGAGGTCCTTGGCCGATCGTGGCCGATCAGGGGAGTAAAGGGTCGGGGGTGACTGCACACTGCCTCACCTTTTCACTGCTTTCTACAGTGGTAATGCTTTTGCAGAAGGGGCCAGTACAAGTGATTTTGTTCTGCGCTGTGGGAAAGTGGTTAATGTCAGTGGATAAATGTCAAACTACTTGCGCTGTTCAACACACATACATGCAGAGAAATAATGTTATGTTTTTTGGGGAAGATCTAGAGGGTCCTGCTGATGATTTATTAAACTGTCTGCTACTCTTTCTTTTACATAGAGTCTTCCCTGCCCAGGAATGTTTAAGGCATATTGTATGTCCCTCCCTTACAATGAAAACTCTGTTGAAAGCACAGAGGTACATAGGAATGGATCTGTTAAGAAATGAAACAAAAAGCCTGGAAAATGTCGAACCAGGTAGTATTTGGACTTACAAAAGACGGACTCACAGTCAAATGTGCTATCCGTTGACCCACTGACCCCCTTACCTTTTGTGTAATACTTTTGCTCTCAGTAGGGTTGTCCAAAGTTCTCTTCTTAAAGCGGCTTTCTTATAAAAAATCCTAGACCTGCTTTTTGTGGCACACATGCCTCATATCCCGTTGCTCTTGATAAACTCACATCATCTCCCCCCAATACAAGCTGTAAAAGATTTCCAGGCCTTATCCGAGCAAACTAGACGTGGGTCGAAGGTTCAGCAATCCTTAAATCAGCAGTAAAGTTAACATTGAAATCAGCCTCAGAATCTCGTCAAGGATGGTCCAACATCTATTGCTTACAGGGCTCAATCGGACAGCTTCTGGCACTGATGCCTTAAGCCACTTCCTGTTGTTGCCTTGTCCTTGATACAGCCATGGGCCCACATACACTCAGTGGTACAGAGTTTTTCTCATGTCTATGGGTCTATTGTGATGCTCTCAGGCTTGCATCACCCAGCCATTGTGATGGGGAGGGGTGTCATTTTGCAAGCACCCTGGAGCATGAATCTGTATATCTTCAAATATAATTGGCATTAAACCAAACCCTTTAGGACCAGATCAATACAGCAGCAAAGAATGCTTATTCATTGTTGTTTCCCTCTTCATTTCATACCACCCGATATTTAAATGGTGTTTGGACTTTCTACCCTCTGACATAAGGACATTTGGTATGGCAAACCTTTGACTAGATGTCCTAATCAATGGTTTGATTGACTCTCCCTTTGCACTTGCTTCAGCAACACATGTACTAATATTGGAATGATAATGTGAACATTAAATTGTCCCCTGCTCTAAAGGATGACACGCACATTCGTAAAGCATTCACTATTTTTGGCACATGACAGGACAGAAACTTTCTTAATTTGCAAGTCTTTATTTTTTAATACATGTTTTTTTAATGAAGATTGAAATTGTATGTTCATACATATTACACGACAACACAATACATTTTGCGCCAAATTCAACACTCATGCCTCAGGAGCCTTTTACTTGTGAGTCCTATTGACTGAATGAACAGCCCCCTCTCCTTCAATTTCTTGACTTGTACTTTTAGAAGTGGCACGCTTCTTTTGTTTTTTTATCCCATTTTACCAAACTCCGTTTTATCAGTTTCCACCTTGTTGTGCACTCCAGCGTAAACTGCTTTAAGGTGCTATTTGCAAACATTGTTCTGAACTACAGCTTTACTTGCTTCTAGGCCTTAATCTTTAATTGGGGCTGAGCAGTGTACTCTGGCTTTGGCTGCTTTTAGTTGGTTGGTTTCTTTTTTGATTTCTGTAACTTTCAAAGAGTCCCATTGTGAAATACCGTTGCCAGAATGTGCTACAGTGCATGAAAACTTAAAATAAATGGTTGTGAGAGGGAGAGGGGGAGGGAGGGGGCGGGGGGAGAAAGAGAGCGGGCGGGAGGGGGGAAGGTTAAGGAGGGAGGGTGAGAGAGAGAGAGAGAGAGAGAGAGAGAGAGAGAGAGAGAGAAAAAACAAAGAAAATATGGTATTCGGGGGGGCTATGTTTTTACATGGAAAAGATTTTAGGCTTTTAATCAAGTGGAAAGAGGCTCTGTGGCTGGTATCTCAGCCTGTTGATGCTTTGTTGAGTTGCTTGGAACATGCAACAAAGGTGACCTGAAGCACTCCCGACCAGGTTGCATGTCTCTAATTTACTGCAATCCCACAGACCTCCTCCGTGTGCCACAAAGTACCTGAGCTCTGCAGTTGTTCCCCACAAGTCGCCAAGCTCCCCAGATTTACTTTCTCAGAGTTGCTAGTTACTGCTACCCCACCTCGACCACTATATTTTCCCCAGATACTTGCTACTGTGCAGAAAGCAGGGCTAAGAGAGAGGGAGAAGGGGTGTGCCTATGCAAATCATCTGCCAGGATCATTCCTGGGAGGTCATTCCATCCCACCAAATGACACCCGAGCAGCGGCACATAATTTGGAGAACAGAAATATTCGGACAGGCCACAAAGCAAAGGCTGGGCCGTTGATTGAGGAACCCTTTAGCCATGTATCCCTAAGTTACCGAGGTCCAGAAAAATTCCACCCTCAGCTCTCATAGAGAGGTCCTTGGCCGATCGTGGCCGATCAGGGCCGTGAAGGGTCGGGGTGACTGCACACTGCCTCACCTTTTCACTGCTTTCTACAGCGGTAATGCTTTTGCAGAAGGGACCTGTACAAGTGATTTTATTCTGCGCTGTGGGAAAGTGACATTTAACCACTGACATTAAGCAAACGACTTGCGCTGCTCAACGCACATACATGCAGAGAAATAATGTTATGTTTTTTGGGGAAGATCTAGAGGGTCCTGCTGATGATTTATTAAACTGTCTGCTACTCTTTCTTTTACATAGAGTCTTCCCTGCCCAGGAATGTTTAAGGCATATTGTATGTCCCTCCCTTACAATGAAAACTCTGTTGAAAGCACAGAGGTACATAGGAATGGATCTGTTAAGAAATGAAACAAAAAGCCTGGAAAATGTCGAACCAGGTAGTATTTGGACTTACAAAAGACGGACTCACAGTCAAATGTGCTATCCGTTGACCCACTGACCCCCTTACCTTTTGTGTAATACTTTTGCTCTCAGTAGGGTTGTCCAAAGTTCTCTTCTTAAAGCGGCTTTCTTATAAAAAATCCTAGACCTGCTTTTTGTGGCACACATGCCTCATATCCCGTTGCTCTTGATAAACTCACATCATCTCCCCCCAATACAAGCTGTAAAAGATTTCCAGGCCTTATCCGAGCAAACTAGACGTGGGTCGAAGGTTCAGCAATCCTTAAATCAGCAGTAAAGTTAACATTGAAATCAGCCTCAGAATCTCTTCAAGGATGGTCCAACATCTATTGCTTACAGGGCTCAATCGGACAGCTTCTGGCACTGATGCCTTAAGCCACTTCCTGTTGTTGCCTTGTCCTTGATACAGCCATGGGCCCACATACACTCAGTGGTACAGAGTTTTTCTCATGTCTATGGGTCTATTGTGATGCTCTCAGGCTTGCATCACCCAGCCATTGTGATGGGGAGGGGTGTCATTTTGCAAGCACCCTGGAGCATGAATCTGTATATCTTCAAATATAATTGGCATTAAACCAAACCCTTTAGGACCAGATCAATACAGCAGCAAAGAATGCTTATTCATTGTTGTTTCCCTCTTCATTTCATACCACCCGATATTTAAATGGTGTTTGGACTTTCTACCCTCTGACATAAGGACATTTGGTATGGCAAACCTTTGACTAGATGTCCTAATCAATGGTTTGATTGACTCTCCCTTTGCACTTGCTTCAGCAACACATGTACTAATATTGGAATGATAATGTGAACATTAAATTGTCCCCTGCTCTAAAGGATGACACGCACATTCGTAAAGCATTCACTATTTTTGGCACATGACAGGACAGAAACTTTCTTAATTTGCAAGTCTTTATTTTTTAATACATGTTTTTTTAATGAAGATTGAAATTGTATGTTCATACATATTACACGACAAAACACTACATTTTGCGCCAAATTCAACACTCATGCCTCAGGAGCCTTTTACTTGTGAGTCCTATTGACTGAATGAACAGCCCCCTCTCCTTCAATTTCTTGACTTGTACTTTTAGAAGTGGCAAGCTTCTTTTGTTTTTTTATCCCATTTTACCAAACTCCGTTTTATCAGTTTCCACCTTGTTGTGCACTCCAGCGTAAACTGCTTTAAGGTGCTATTTGCAAACATTGTTCTGAACTACAGCTTTACTTGCTTCTAGGCCTTAATCTTTAATTGGGGCTGAGCAGTGTACTCTGGCTTTGGCTGCTTTTAGTTGGTTGGTTTCTTTTTTGATTTCTGTAACTTTCAAAGAGTCCCATTGTGAAATACCGTTGTCAGAATGTGCTACAGTGCATGAAAACTTAAAATAAATGGTTGTGAGAGGGAGAGGGGGAGGGAGGGGGCGGGGGGAGAAAGAGAGCGGGCGGGAGGGGGAAGGTTAAGGAGGGAGGGAGAGAGAGAGAGAGAGAGAGAGAGAGAGAGAGAGAGAGAGAAAAAACAAAGAAAATATGGTATTCGGGGGGGCTATGTTTTTACATGGAAAAGATTTTAGGCTTTTAATCAAGTGGAAAGAGGCTCTGTGGCTGGTATCTCAGCCTGTTGATGCTTTGTTGAGTTGCTTGGAACATGCAACAAAGGTGACCTGAAGCACTCCCGACCAGGTTGCATGTCTCTAATTTACTGAAATCCCACAGACCTCCTCCGTGTGCCACAAAGTACCTGAGCTCTGCAGTTGTTCCCCACAAGTCGCCAAGCTCCCCAGATTTACTTTCTCAGAGTTGCTAGTTACTGCTACCCCACCTCGACCACTATATTTTCCCCAGATACTTGCTACTGTGCAGAAAGCAGGGCTAAGAGAGAGGGAGAAGGGGTGTGCCTATGCAAATCATCTGCCAGGATCATTCCTGGGAGGTCATTCCATCCCACCAAATGACACCCGAGCAGCGGCACATAATTTGGAGAACAGAAATATTCGGACAGGCCACAAAGCAAAGGCTGGGCCGTTGATTGAGGAACCCTTTAGCCATGTCTCCCTAAGTTACCGAGGTCCAGAAAAATTCCACCCTCAGCTCTCATAGAGAGGTCCTTGGCCGATCGTGGCCGATCAGGGCCGTGAAGGGTCGGGGTGACTGCACACTGCCTCACCTTTTCACTGCTTTCTACAGCGGTAATGCTTTTGCAGAAGGGACCTGTACAAGTGATTTTATTCTGCGCTGTGGGAAAGTGACATTTAACCACTGGCATTAACCAAACGACTTGCGCTGCTCAACGCACATACATGCAGAGAAATCATTTCATGTTTTTTGGGGAAGGTCTAGAGGGTCCTGCTGATTATTTATGAAGCTGTACGCTACTCTTGCTTTTACAGAGAGTCTTCCCTGCCCAGGAATGTTTAAGGCATACTGTATATCCCTCCCTTACAATGAAAACTCTGTTAAAAGCACAGAGGTACATAGGAATGGATCTGTTAAGAAATGAAACGAAAAACCTGGACAAAATGTCGAAACGGGTAGGATTTGGACTTAGCACATCTGACTGTGAGTCAGTTAATTGTATCTCTTCACCCACTGACCCCCTTTCCTTTTGTGTAATCCTTTTGCTCTCAATAGGATTTTCCAAAGTGGCTTTCATATAAAAGATCATAGACCTGCATTTTGTGGCACACAAGCCTCATATCCCGTTGCTCTTTATAAATTCACATCATCTCCCACCAATACAAGCTGTAAAAGATTTTCAGGGCTTAGCCAAGCAAACTAGACTTGGGTCGAAGGTTAAGCAATCCTTAAATCAGCAGCAGAGTTAACATTGAAATCAGCCTCAGAATCTCTTAAGGGATGGTCCAACATCTGTTGCTTGCAGCACGCAATGGGGCAGCCTGGGTGCTGACAGCTTAAGCCAGCTCCTGTTCTTGCCTTGTCCTTGATCCAGCCATGGGCCCACATGCACTCAGAGGAATAGAGTGTTTCTCGTGTCTATGGGTCTGCCGTGATGCTCTCACGCTTGCATCACCCAGCCTTCGTGATGGGGAGGGTGTGTCAATTTGCAAGCACCCTGCAGCATGAATCTGTTTATCTTTAAATATAATTGCCATTAAACCAAACCCTTTAGGACCGGATCAATACGGCAGAAAAAGAATGCTGATGTATTGCTGTTTGCCTCTTAATTTCATACCATCCAACATATAAATGGTGTTTGGTCAATGATTTGCCATATCAAATGTCCTTATGTCACAGGCAGAAAGTTCAGAGGTCCTAATCAATGGTTTGGTTGGCTCTCCCTTTGCGCTTGCCTTAAGGCGCCAGCACCAGAGGCTGCCCGATTGCGCCCTGAAAGCAACCAATGTTGAGCCATCCTTTAAGAGATTCTGAGGCTGATTTCAATGTTATTTTTGCTGCTGATTTAACGATTGCTCAACCTTCGACCCACGTCTAGTTTCCTTGGCTATGCCCTTGACATCTTTTACAGCTTGCATTGGTGGGAGATGATGTGAGTTTATCGAGAGCAACGGGATATGAGGCATGTGGGCCATAAAAAACAGCTCTGGGATTTTTTTTTAATCAGAAAGCCCCTTTAAGTAGGGAACTTTGGATGGACAGCCCTGCTGAGAGCAAAAGGATTACACAAAAGATAAGTGGGTCAGTGGGTCAAGGGATAGCACATCTGACTGTGAGTCAGTTTATTGTTAGTCCAAATCCTACCCGTTTCAACATTTTTCCAGGCTTTTTGTTTAATTTCTTAACAGATCCATTCCTATGTAGCTCAGCAACACATGTACTAATATTGGAATGATAATGGGAACATTGAATTGGCCCCTGCTCTGAAGGATGACACGTACATTTGTAAAGCATTCACTATTTTTAGCACATGACGGGACAGAAACTTTGTTAATTTGCAAGTCTTTATTTTTTAATTCATCTTTTTTGATGAAGATTGAAATTGTATGTTCATAGGGGCTGACGCCTGGGCAGCGGCAGGCAATTTGGAGAACAGAAATATTATTCATACATATTAAACAACAACACAATACATTTTGCGCCAAATTCAACACTAATGCCTCAGGAGCCTTTTACTTGTGAGTCCTAGTGACTGAATGAACAGCCCCGTCCCCTTCAATTTCTTGACTTGTACTTTTAGAAGTGGCACGGTTCCCATTCGACCAAATTCAGTATTATCACTTTCCCCATTGTTGTGCACGCCAGCGTAAACTGCTTTAAGGTGCTATTTGCAAACATCACTCTGAACTACAGCTTTATTTGCTTCTAGGCCTTTATCTTTAATTGGGGCTGAGCAGTGTACTCTGGATTTGGCTGCTTTTAGTTGGTTGATTTCTTTTTTGATTTCTGTAACCTTCAAAGAGTCCCATTGTGAAATACCATTGTCAGAATATGCTACAGTGCATGAAAACTTAAAATAAATGGTTGTGAGAGGGAGAGGGAGAGGGGGAGGGAGGGGGCGGGGGGAGAAAGAGAGCGGGCGGGAGGGAGGAAGGAGGGAGGGAAGGAGGAAGGGAGAGAGAGAGAGAGACAGAGAGAGAGGAAACAAAGAAAATATGGTATTCGGGGGTTGGGGGGCTATGTTTTTACATGGAAAAGATTTTAGGCTTTTAATCAAGTGGAAATGGCTCTGTGGCTGGTATCTCAGCCTGTTGATGCTTTGTTGAGTTGCTTGGAACATGCAAGGAAGGAGACCTGAAGCACTCCCAACCAGGTTGCATGTCTCCAAGTTACTGAAATCCCACAGACCTCCTCCCTGTGCCACAAAGTTCTGGGCACTGAGCTCTGTAGTTCCCCACAAGTCGCAAAGCACCCCAGATTTACTTTCTCAAAGTTGCTAGTGACTGCTACCCCACCTCGACCACTATATTTTCCCCAGATACTTGCTACTGTGGAGTAAGCAGGGCTAATAAAGAGGGAGAGGGGGTTTGCCTATGCAAATCATCTGCCAGGATCCTACCTGGCAGGTCATTCCATCTTACCAGCTGACACCTGGGCAGCGGCAGGTAATTTGGAGAACAGACATATACGGACAGGCCACAAAGCAAAGGTTGGGCCGTTGATTGAGGATCCCTTTAGCCATGCCTCCCTAAGTTACCGAGGTCCAGAAAAATTCCACCCTCAGCTCTCATAGAGAGGTCCTTGGCCGATCGTGGCCGATCAGGGGAGTAAAGGGTCGGGGGTGACTGCACACTGCCTCACCTTTTCACTGCTTTCTACAGTGGTAATGCTTTTGCAGAAGGGGCCAGTACAAGTGATTTTGTTCTGCGCTGTGGGAAAGTGGTTAATGTCAGTGGATAAATGTCAAACTACTTGCGCTGTTCAACACACATACATGCAGAGAAATAATGTTATGTTTTTTGGGGAAGATCTAGAGGGTCCTGCTGATGATTTATTAAACTGTCTGCTACTCTTTCTTTTACATAGAGTCTTCCCTGCCCAGGAATGTTTAAGGCATATTGTATGTCCCTCCCTTACAATGAAAACTCTGTTGAAAGCACAGAGGTACATAGGAATGGATCTGTTAAGAAATGAAACAAAAAGCCTGGAAAATGTCGAACCAGGTAGTATTTGGACTTACAAAAGACGGACTCACAGTCAAATGTGCTATCCGTTGACCCACTGACCCCCTTACCTTTTGTGTAATACTTTTGCTCTCAGTAGGGTTGTCCAAAGTTCTCTTCTTAAAGCGGCTTTCTTATAAAAAATCCTAGACCTGCTTTTTGTGGCACACATGCCTCATATCCCGTTGCTCTTGATAAACTCACATCATCTCCCCCCAATACAAGCTGTAAAAGATTTCCAGGCCTTATCCGAGCAAACTAGACGTGGGTCGAAGGTTCAGCAATCCTTAAATCAGCAGTAAAGTTAACATTGAAATCAGCCTCAGAATCTCGTCAAGGATGGTCCAACATCTATTGCTTACAGGGCTCAATCGGACAGCTTCTGGCACTGATGCCTTAAGCCACTTCCTGTTGTTGCCTTGTCCTTGATACAGCCATGGGCCCACATACACTCAGTGGTACAGAGTTTTTCTCATGTCTATGGGTCTATTGTGATGCTCTCAGGCTTGCATCACCCAGCCATTGTGATGGGGAGGGGTGTCATTTTGCAAGCACCCTGGAGCATGAATCTGTATATCTTCAAATATAATTGGCATTAAACCAAACCCTTTAGGACCAGATCAATACAGCAGCAAAGAATGCTTATTCATTGTTGTTTCCCTCTTCATTTCATACCACCCGATATTTAAATGGTGTTTGGACTTTCTACCCTCTGACATAAGGACATTTGGTATGGCAAACCTTTGACTAGATGTCCTAATCAATGGTTTGATTGACTCTCCCTTTGCACTTGCTTCAGCAACACATGTACTAATATTGGAATGATAATGTGAACATTAAATTGTCCCCTGCTCTAAAGGATGACACGCACATTCGTAAAGCATTCACTATTTTTGGCACATGACAGGACAGAAACTTTCTTAATTTGCAAGTCTTTATTTTTTAATACATGTTTTTTTAATGAAGATTGAAATTGTATGTTCATACATATTACACGACAACACAATACATTTTGCGCCAAATTCAACACTCATGCCTCAGGAGCCTTTTACTTGTGAGTCCTATTGACTGAATGAACAGCCCCCTCTCCTTCAATTTCTTGACTTGTACTTTTAGAAGTGGCACGCTTCTTTTGTTTTTTTATCCCATTTTACCAAACTCCGTTTTATCAGTTTCCACCTTGTTGTGCACTCCAGCGTAAACTGCTTTAAGGTGCTATTTGCAAACATTGTTCTGAACTACAGCTTTACTTGCTTCTAGGCCTTAATCTTTAATTGGGGCTGAGCAGTGTACTCTGGCTTTGGCTGCTTTTAGTTGGTTGGTTTCTTTTTTGATTTCTGTAACTTTCAAAGAGTCCCATTGTGAAATACCGTTGCCAGAATGTGCTACAGTGCATGAAAACTTAAAATAAATGGTTGTGAGAGGGAGAGGGGGAGGGAGGGGGCGGGGGGAGAAAGAGAGCGGGCGGGAGGGGGGAAGGTTAAGGAGGGAGGGTGAGAGAGAGAGAGAGAGAGAGAGAGAGAGAGAGAGAGAGAGAGAGAGAAAAAACAAAGAAAATATGGTATTCGGGGGGGCTATGTTTTTACATGGAAAAGATTTTAGGCTTTTAATCAAGTGGAAAGAGGCTCTGTGGCTGGTATCTCAGCCTGTTGATGCTTTGTTGAGTTGCTTGGAACATGCAACAAAGGTGACCTGAAGCACTCCCGACCAGGTTGCATGTCTCTAATTTACTGCAATCCCACAGACCTCCTCCGTGTGCCACAAAGTACCTGAGCTCTGCAGTTGTTCCCCACAAGTCGCCAAGCTCCCCAGATTTACTTTCTCAGAGTTGCTAGTTACTGCTACCCCACCTCGACCACTATATTTTCCCCAGATACTTGCTACTGTGCAGAAAGCAGGGCTAAGAGAGAGGGAGAAGGGGTGTGCCTATGCAAATCATCTGCCAGGATCATTCCTGGGAGGTCATTCCATCCCACCAAATGACACCCGAGCAGCGGCACATAATTTGGAGAACAGAAATATTCGGACAGGCCACAAAGCAAAGGCTGGGCCGTTGATTGAGGAACCCTTTAGCCATGTATCCCTAAGTTACCGAGGTCCAGAAAAATTCCACCCTCAGCTCTCATAGAGAGGTCCTTGGCCGATCGTGGCCGATCAGGGCCGTGAAGGGTCGGGGTGACTGCACACTGCCTCACCTTTTCACTGCTTTCTACAGCGGTAATGCTTTTGCAGAAGGGACCTGTACAAGTGATTTTATTCTGCGCTGTGGGAAAGTGACATTTAACCACTGGCATTAAGCAAACGACTTGCGCTGCTCAACGCACATACATGCAGAGAAATAATGTTATGTTTTTTGGGGAAGATCTAGAGGGTCCTGCTGATGATTTATTAAACTGTCTGCTACTCTTTCTTTTACATAGAGTCTTCCCTGCCCAGGAATGTTTAAGGCATATTGTATGTCCCTCCCTTACAATGAAAACTCTGTTGAAAGCACAGAGGTACATAGGAATGGATCTGTTAAGAAATGAAACAAAAAGCCTGGAAAATGTCGAACCAGGTAGTATTTGGACTTACAAAAGACGGACTCACAGTCAAATGTGCTATCCGTTGACCCACTGACCCCCTTACCTTTTGTGTAATACTTTTGCTCTCAGTAGGGTTGTCCAAAGTTCTCTTCTTAAAGCGGCTTTCTTATAAAAAATCCTAGACCTGCTTTTTGTGGCACACATGCCTCATATCCCGTTGCTCTTGATAAACTCACATCATCTCCCCCCAATACAAGCTGTAAAAGATTTCCAGGCCTTATCCGAGCAAACTAGACGTGGGTCGAAGGTTCAGCAATCCTTAAATCAGCAGTAAAGTTAACATTGAAATCAGCCTCAGAATCTCTTCAAGGATGGTCCAACATCTATTGCTTACAGGGCTCAATCGGACAGCTTCTGGCACTGATGCCTTAAGCCACTTCCTGTTGTTGCCTTGTCCTTGATACAGCCATGGGCCCACATACACTCAGTGGTACAGAGTTTTTCTCATGTCTATGGGTCTATTGTGATGCTCTCAGGCTTGCATCACCCAGCCATTGTGATGGGGAGGGGTGTCATTTTGCAAGCACCCTGGAGCATGAATCTGTATATCTTCAAATATAATTGGCATTAAACCAAACCCTTTAGGACCAGATCAATACAGCAGCAAAGAATGCTTATTCATTGTTGTTTCCCTCTTCATTTCATACCACCCGATATTTAAATGGTGTTTGGACTTTCTACCCTCTGACATAAGGACATTTGGTATGGCAAACCTTTGACTAGATGTCCTAATCAATGGTTTGATTGACTCTCCCTTTGCACTTGCTTCAGCAACACATGTACTAATATTGGAATGATAATGTGAACATTAAATTGTCCCCTGCTCTAAAGGATGACACGCACATTCGTAAAGCATTCACTATTTTTGGCACATGACAGGACAGAAACTTTCTTAATTTGCAAGTCTTTATTTTTTAATACATGTTTTTTTAATGAAGATTGAAATTGTATGTTCATACATATTACACGACAACACACTACATTTTGCGCCAAATTCAACACTCATGCCTCAGGAGCCTTTTACTTGTGAGTCCTATTGACTGAATGAACAGCCCCCTCTCCTTCAATTTCTTGACTTGTACTTTTAGAAGTGGCAAGCTTCTTTTGTTTTTTTATCCCATTTTACCAAACTCCGTTTTATCAGTTTCCACCTTGTTGTGCACTCCAGCGTAAACTGCTTTAAGGTGCTATTTGCAAACATTGTTCTGAACTACAGCTTTACTTGCTTCTAGGCCTTAATCTTTAATTGGGGCTGAGCAGTGTACTCTGGCTTTGGCTGCTTTTAGTTGGTTGGTTTCTTTTTTGATTTCTGTAACTTTCAAAGAGTCCCATTGTGAAATACCGTTGTCAGAATGTGCTACAGTGCATGAAAACTTAAAATAAATGGTTGTGAGAGGGAGAGGGGGAGGGAGGGGGCGGGGGGAGAAAGAGAGCGGGCGGGAGGGGGAAGGTTAAGGAGGGAGGGAGAGAGAGAGAGAGAGAGAGAGAGAGAGAGAGAGAGAGAGAAAAAACAAAGAAAATATGGTATTCGGGGGGGCTATGTTTTTACATGGAAAAGATTTTAGGCTTTTAATCAAGTGGAAAGAGGCTCTGTGGCTGGTATCTCAGCCTGTTGATGCTTTGTTGAGTTGCTTGGAACATGCAACAAAGGTGACCTGAAGCACTCCCGACCAGGTTGCATGTCTCTAATTTACTGAAATCCCACAGACCTCCTCCGTGTGCCACAAAGTACCTGAGCTCTGCAGTTGTTCCCCACAAGTCGCCAAGCTCCCCAGATTTACTTTCTCAGAGTTGCTAGTTACTGCTACCCCACCTCGACCACTATATTTTCCCCAGATACTTGCTACTGTGCAGAAAGCAGGGCTAAGAGAGAGGGAGAAGGGGTGTGCCTATGCAAATCATCTGCCAGGATCATTCCTGGGAGGTCATTCCATCCCACCAAATGACACCCGAGCAGCGGCACATAATTTGGAGAACAGAAATATTCGGACAGGCCACAAAGCAAAGGCTGGGCCGTTGATTGAGGAACCCTTTAGCCATGTCTCCCTAAGTTACCGAGGTCCAGAAAAATTCCACCCTCAGCTCTCATAGAGAGGTCCTTGGCCGATCGTGGCCGATCAGGGCCGTGAAGGGTCGGGGTGACTGCACACTGCCTCACCTTTTCACTGCTTTCTACAGCGGTAATGCTTTTGCAGAAGGGACCTGTACAAGTGATTTTATTCTGCGCTGTGGGAAAGTGACATTTAACCACTGGCATTAACCAAACGACTTGCGCTGCTCAACGCACATACATGCAGAGAAATCATTTCATGTTTTTTGGGGAAGGTCTAGAGGGTCCTGCTGATTATTTATGAAGCTGTACGCTACTCTTGCTTTTACAGAGAGTCTTCCCTGCCCAGGAATGTTTAAGGCATACTGTATATCCCTCCCTTACAATGAAAACTCTGTTAAAAGCACAGAGGTACATAGGAATGGATCTGTTAAGAAATGAAACGAAAAACCTGGACAAAATGTCGAAACGGGTAGGATTTGGACTTAGCACATCTGACTGTGAGTCAGTTAATTGTATCTCTTCACCCACTGACCCCCTTTCCTTTTGTGTAATCCTTTTGCTCTCAATAGGATTTTCCAAAGTGGCTTTCATATAAAAGATCATAGACCTGCATTTTGTGGCACACAAGCCTCATATCCCGTTGCTCTTTATAAATTCACATCATCTCCCACCAATACAAGCTGTAAAAGATTTTCAGGGCTTAGCCAAGCAAACTAGACTTGGGTCGAAGGTTAAGCAATCCTTAAATCAGCAGCAGAGTTAACATTGAAATCAGCCTCAGAATCTCTTAAGGGATGGTCCAACATCTGTTGCTTGCAGCACGCAATGGGGCAGCCTGGGTGCTGACAGCTTAAGCCAGCTCCTGTTCTTGCCTTGTCCTTGATCCAGCCATGGGCCCACATGCACTCAGAGGAATAGAGTGTTTCTCGTGTCTATGGGTCTGCCGTGATGCTCTCACGCTTGCATCACCCAGCCTTCGTGATGGGGAGGGTGTGTCAATTTGCAAGCACCCTGCAGCATGAATCTGTTTATCTTTAAATATAATTGCCATTAAACCAAACCCTTTAGGACCGGATCAATACGGCAGAAAAAGAATGCTGATGTATTGCTGTTTGCCTCTTAATTTCATACCATCCAACATATAAATGGTGTTTGGTCAATGATTTGCCATATCAAATGTCCTTATGTCACAGGCAGAAAGTTCAGAGGTCCTAATCAATGGTTTGGTTGGCTCTCCCTTTGCGCTTGCCTTAAGGCGCCAGCACCAGAGGCTGCCCGATTGCGCCCTGAAAGCAACCAATGTTGAGCCATCCTTTAAGAGATTCTGAGGCTGATTTCAATGTTATTTTTGCTGCTGATTTAACGATTGCTCAACCTTCGACCCACGTCTAGTTTCCTTGGCTATGCCCTTGACATCTTTTACAGCTTGCATTGGTGGGAGATGATGTGAGTTTATCGAGAGCAACGGGATATGAGGCATGTGGGCCATAAAAAACAGCTCTGGGATTTTTTTTTAATCAGAAAGCCCCTTTAAGTAGGGAACTTTGGATGGACAGCCCTGCTGAGAGCAAAAGGATTACACAAAAGATAAGTGGGTCAGTGGGTCAAGGGATAGCACATCTGACTGTGAGTCAGTTTATTGTTAGTCCAAATCCTACCCGTTTCAACATTTTTCCAGGCTTTTTGTTTAATTTCTTAACAGATCCATTCCTATGTAGCTCAGCAACACATGTACTAATATTGGAATGATAATGGGAACATTGAATTGGCCCCTGCTCTGAAGGATGACACGTACATTTGTAAAGCATTCACTATTTTTAGCACATGACGGGACAGAAACTTTGTTAATTTGCAAGTCTTTATTTTTTAATTCATCTTTTTTGATGAAGATTGAAATTGTATGTTCATAGGGGCTGACGCCTGGGCAGCGGCAGGCAATTTGGAGAACAGAAATATTATTCATACATATTAAACAACAACACAATACATTTTGCGCCAAATTCAACACTAATGCCTCAGGAGCCTTTTACTTGTGAGTCCTAGTGACTGAATGAACAGCCCCGTCCCCTTCAATTTCTTGACTTGTACTTTTAGAAGTGGCACGGTTCCCATTCGACCAAATTCAGTATTATCACTTTCCCCATTGTTGTGCACGCCAGCGTAAACTGCTTTAAGGTGCTATTTGCAAACATCGCTCTGAACTACAGCTTTATTTGCTTCTAGGCCTTTATCTTTAATTGGGGCTGAGCAGTGTACTCTGGATTTGGCTGCTTTTAGTTGGTTGATTTCTTTTTTGATTTCTGTAACCTTCAAAGAGTCCCATTGTGAAATACCATTGTCAGAATATGCTACAGTGCATGAAAACTTAAAATAAATGGTTGTGAGAGGGAGAGGGAGAGGGGGAGGGAGGGGGCGGGGGGAGAAAGAGAGCGGGCGGGAGGGAGGAAGGAGGGAGGGAAGGAGGAAGGGAGAGAGAGAGAGAGACAGAGAGAGAGGAAACAAAGAAAATATGGTATTCGGGGGTTGGGGGGCTATGTTTTTACATGGAAAAGATTTTAGGCTTTTAATCAAGTGGAAATGGCTCTGTGGCTGGTATCTCAGCCTGTTGATGCTTTGTTGAGTTGCTTGGAACATGCAAGGAAGGAGACCTGAAGCACTCCCAACCAGGTTGCATGTCTCCAAGTTACTGAAATCCCACAGACCTCCTCCCTGTGCCACAAAGTTCTGGGCACTGAGCTCTGTAGTTCCCCACAAGTCGCAAAGCACCCCAGATTTACTTTCTCAAAGTTGCTAGTGACTGCTACCCCACCTCGACCACTATATTTTCCCCAGATACTTGCTACTGTGGAGTAAGCAGGGCTAATAAAGAGGGAGAGGGGGTTTGCCTATGCAAATCATCTGCCAGGATCCTACCTGGCAGGTCATTCCATCTTACCAGCTGACACCTGGGCAGCGGCAGGTAATTTGGAGAACAGACATATACGGACAGGCCACAAAGCAAAGGTTGGGCCGTTGATTGAGGATCCCTTTAGCCATGCCTCCCTAAGTTACCGAGGTCCAGAAAAATTCCACCCTCAGCTCTCATAGAGAGGTCCTTGGCCGATTGTGGCCGATCAGGGGAGTAAAGGGTCGGGGGTGACTGCACACTGCCTCACCTTTTCACTGCTTTCTACAGTGGTAATGCTTTTGCAGAAGGGGCCAGTACAAGTGATTTTGTTCTGCGCTGTGGGAAAGTGGTTAATGTCAGTGGATAAATGTCAAACTACTTGCGCTGTTCAACACACATACATGCAGAGAAATAATGTTATGTTTTTTGGGGAAGATCTAGAGGGTCCTGCTGATGATTTATTAAAACTGTCTGCTACTCTTTCTTTTACATAGAGTCTTCCCTGCCCAGGAATGTTTAAGGCATATTGTATGTCCCTCCCTTACAATGAAAACTCTGTTGAAAGCACAGAGGTACATAGGAATGGATCTGTTAAGAAATGAAACAAAAAGCCTGGAAAATGTCGAACCAGGTAGTATTTGGACTTACAAAAGACGGACTCACAGTCAAATGTGCTATCCGTTGACCCACTGACCCCCTTACCTTTTGTGTAATACTTTTGCTCTCAGTAGGGTTGTCCAAAGTTCTCTTCTTAAAGCGGCTTTCTTATAAAAAATCCTAGACCTGCTTTTTGTGGCACACATGCCTCATATCCCGTTGCTCTTGATAAACTCACATCATCTCCCCCCAATACAAGCTGTAAAAGATTTCCAGGCCTTATCCGAGCAAACTAGACGTGGGTCGAAGGTTCAGCAATCCTTAAATCAGCAGTAAAGTTAACATTGAAATCAGCCTCAGAATCTCGTCAAGGATGGTCCAACATCTATTGCTTACAGGGCTCAATCGGACAGCTTCTGGCACTGATGCCTTAAGCCACTTCCTGTTGTTGCCTTGTCCTTGATACAGCCATGGGCCCACATACACTCAGTGGTACAGAGTTTTTCTCATGTCTATGGGTCTATTGTGATGCTCTCAGGCTTGCATCACCCAGCCATTGTGATGGGGAGGGGTGTCATTTTGCAAGCACCCTGGAGCATGAATCTGTATATCTTCAAATATAATTGGCATTAAACCAAACCCTTTAGGACCAGATCAATACAGCAGCAAAGAATGCTTATTCATTGTTGTTTCCCTCTTCATTTCATACCACCCGATATTTAAATGGTGTTTGGACTTTCTACCCTCTGACATAAGGACATTTGGTATGGCAAACCTTTGACTAGATGTCCTAATCAATGGTTTGATTGACTCTCCCTTTGCACTTGCTTCAGCAACACATGTACTAATATTGGAATGATAATGTGAACATTAAATTGTCCCCTGCTCTAAAGGATGACACGCACATTCGTAAAGCATTCACTATTTTTGGCACATGACAGGACAGAAACTTTCTTAATTTGCAAGTCTTTATTTTTTAATACATGTTTTTTTAATGAAGATTGAAATTGTATGTTCATACATATTACACGACAACACAATACATTTTGCGCCAAATTCAACACTCATGCCTCAGGAGCCTTTTACTTGTGAGTCCTATTGACTGAATGAACAGCCCCCTCTCCTTCAATTTCTTGACTTGTACTTTTAGAAGTGGCACGCTTCTTTTGTTTTTTTATCCCATTTTACCAAACTCCGTTTTATCAGTTTCCACCTTGTTGTGCACTCCAGCGTAAACTGCTTTAAGGTGCTATTTGCAAACATTGTTCTGAACTACAGCTTTACTTGCTTCTAGGCCTTAATCTTTAATTGGGGCTGAGCAGTGTACTCTGGCTTTGGCTGCTTTTAGTTGGTTGGTTTCTTTTTTGATTTCTGTAACTTTCAAAGAGTCCCATTGTGAAATACCGTTGCCAGAATGTGCTACAGTGCATGAAAACTTAAAATAAATGGTTGTGAGAGGGAGAGGGGGAGGGAGGGGGCGGGGGGAGAAAGAGAGCGGGCGGGAGGGGGGAAGGTTAAGGAGGGAGGGTGAGAGAGAGAGAGAGAGAGAGAGAGAGAGAGAGAGAGAGAGAGAGAAAAACAAAGAAAATATGGTATTCGGGGGGGCTATGTTTTTACATGGAAAAGATTTTAGGCTTTTAATCAAGTGGAAAGAGGCTCTGTGGCTGGTATCTCAGCCTGTTGATGCTTTGTTGAGTTGCTTGGAACATGCAACAAAGGTGACCTGAAGCACTCCCGACCAGGTTGCATGTCTCTAATTTACTGCAATCCCACAGACCTCCTCCGTGTGCCACAAAGTACCTGAGCTCTGCAGTTGTTCCCCACAAGTCGCCAAGCTCCCCAGATTTACTTTCTCAGAGTTGCTAGTTACTGCTACCCCACCTCGACCACTATATTTTCCCCAGATACTTGCTACTGTGCAGAAAGCAGGGCTAAGAGAGAGGGAGAAGGGGTGTGCCTATGCAAATCATCTGCCAGGATCATTCCTGGGAGGTCATTCCATCCCACCAAATGACACCCGAGCAGCGGCACATAATTTGGAGAACAGAAATATTCGGACAGGCCACAAAGCAAAGGCTGGGCCGTTGATTGAGGAACCCTTTAGCCATGTATCCCTAAGTTACCGAGGTCCAGAAAAATTCCACCCTCAGCTCTCATAGAGAGGTCCTTGGCCGATCGTGGCCGATCAGGGCCGTGAAGGGTCGGGGTGACTGCACACTGCCTCACCTTTTCACTGCTTTCTACAGCGGTAATGCTTTTGCAGAAGGGACCTGTACAAGTGATTTTATTCTGCGCTGTGGGAAAGTGACATTTAACCACTGGCATTAAGCAAACGACTTGCGCTGCTCAACGCACATACATGCAGAGAAATAATGTTATGTTTTTTGGGGAAGATCTAGAGGGTCCTGCTGATGATTTATTAAACTGTCTGCTACTCTTTCTTTTACATAGAGTCTTCCCTGCCCAGGAATGTTTAAGGCATATTGTATGTCCCTCCCTTACAATGAAAACTCTGTTGAAAGCACAGAGGTACATAGGAATGGATCTGTTAAGAAATGAAACAAAAAGCCTGGAAAATGTCGAACCAGGTAGTATTTGGACTTACAAAAGACGGACTCACAGTCAAATGTGCTATCCGTTGACCCACTGACCCCCTTACCTTTTGTGTAATACTTTTGCTCTCAGTAGGGTTGTCCAAAGTTCTCTTCTTAAAGCGGCTTTCTTATAAAAAATCCTAGACCTGCTTTTTGTGGCACACATGCCTCATATCCCGTTGCTCTTGATAAACTCACATCATCTCCCCCCAATACAAGCTGTAAAAGATTTCCAGGCCTTATCCGAGCAAACTAGACGTGGGTCGAAGGTTCAGCAATCCTTAAATCAGCAGTAAAGTTAACATTGAAATCAGCCTCAGAATCTCTTCAAGGATGGTCCAACATCTATTGCTTACAGGGCTCAATCGGACAGCTTCTGGCACTGATGCCTTAAGCCACTTCCTGTTGTTGCCTTGTCCTTGATACAGCCATGGGCCCACATACACTCAGTGGTACAGAGTTTTTCTCATGTCTATGGGTCTATTGTGATGCTCTCAGGCTTGCATCACCCAGCCATTGTGATGGGGAGGGGTGTCATTTTGCAAGCACCCTGGAGCATGAATCTGTATATCTTCAAATATAATTGGCATTAAACCAAACCCTTTAGGACCAGATCAATACAGCAGCAAAGAATGCTTATTCATTGTTGTTTCCCTCTTCATTTCATACCACCCGATATTTAAATGGTGTTTGGACTTTCTACCCTCTGACATAAGGACATTTGGTATGGCAAACCTTTGACTAGATGTCCTAATCAATGGTTTGATTGACTCTCCCTTTGCACTTGCTTCAGCAACACATGTACTAATATTGGAATGATAATGTGAACATTAAATTGTCCCCTGCTCTAAAGGATGACACGCACATTCGTAAAGCATTCACTATTTTTGGCACATGACAGGACAGAAACTTTCTTAATTTGCAAGTCTTTATTTTTTAATACATGTTTTTTTAATGAAGATTGAAATTGTATGTTCATACATATTACACGACAACACACTACATTTTGCGCCAAATTCAACACTCATGCCTCAGGAGCCTTTTACTTGTGAGTCCTATTGACTGAATGAACAGCCCCCTCTCCTTCAATTTCTTGACTTGTACTTTTAGAAGTGGCAAGCTTCTTTTGTTTTTTTATCCCATTTTACCAAACTCCGTTTTATCAGTTTCCACCTTGTTGTGCACTCCAGCGTAAACTGCTTTAAGGTGCTATTTGCAAACATTGTTCTGAACTACAGCTTTACTTGCTTCTAGGCCTTAATCTTTAATTGGGGCTGAGCAGTGTACTCTGGCTTTGGCTGCTTTTAGTTGGTTGGTTTCTTTTTTGATTTCTGTAACTTTCAAAGAGTCCCATTGTGAAATACCGTTGTCAGAATGTGCTACAGTGCATGAAAACTTAAAATAAATGGTTGTGAGAGGGAGAGGGGGAGGGAGGGGGCGGGGGGAGAAAGAGAGCGGGCGGGAGGGGGAAGGTTAAGGAGGGAGGGAGAGAGAGAGAGAGAGAGAGAGAGAGAGAGAGAGAGAGAGAAAAAACAAAGAAAATATGGTATTCGGGGGGGCTATGTTTTTACATGGAAAAGATTTTAGGCTTTTAATCAAGTGGAAAGAGGCTCTGTGGCTGGTATCTCAGCCTGTTGATGCTTTGTTGAGTTGCTTGGAACATGCAACAAAGGTGACCTGAAGCACTCCCGACCAGGTTGCATGTCTCTAATTTACTGAAATCCCACAGACCTCCTCCGTGTGCCACAAAGTACCTGAGCTCTGCAGTTGTTCCCCACAAGTCGCCAAGCTCCCCAGATTTACTTTCTCAGAGTTGCTAGTTACTGCTACCCCACCTCGACCACTATATTTTCCCCAGATACTTGCTACTGTGCAGAAAGCAGGGCTAAGAGAGAGGGAGAAGGGGTGTGCCTATGCAAATCATCTGCCAGGATCATTCCTGGGAGGTCATTCCATCCCACCAAATGACACCCGAGCAGCGGCACATAATTT